>NC_068927.1:1236250-2472500 GCF_023091745.1 Budorcas taxicolor | reverse complement strand
CCTTGTCTAACTCAAAGAAACTTGGCCATGCTGTGAGGGTCCACCCAAGACAGACGGGTCATGATGGAGAGGGCTGACAGAATGTGGTCCACAGGAGAAGGGAATGGCAAACCACTGCAGTATTCTTGCCTGTGAATCCGATGAACAGTATGAAAAGGCAAAATGAGAGTACACTGAAAGAGGAATTCCCAGGTCGGTAAGTGCCCAATATGCGACTGGAGATCAGTGGAGAAATAACTCCAGAAAGACTGAAGGGATGGAGACAAAGCAAACAGAACACCCTGTTGTGGATGTGACTAGTGAAAAAAGCATGGTCCAATGCTGTAATGAACAATATTGCATAGGAACCTGGAATGTTATGTTCATGAAGCAAGGCAAATTGGAAGTGGTCAAACAGGGGATGTAAGAGTGATCATTGGCATTCTAGAATTCAGCGAACTAAAATGTACTGGGATGGGTGAATTTAACTCAGATGACCATTATATCTACTTGTGGGCAGGAATCATTTAGAAGAAATGGAGTAGCCATCATCGTCAAAGAAAGAATCTGAAGGGCAGTACTTGGATGCCCTCTCAAAATCGGCAGAATGATCTCTGTTCCTTTCCAGGGCAAACCACTCAATATCAGCTAAAGCAAGTCTATGCCCCAACCAGTAATGCTGAAGAGGTTGACGTTGAACGGTTCTATGAAGACTTTCAAGACCTTTTCGAACTAACACCCAATAAAGATGTCCTTTTTATTCAAGGGGACTGGAATGCAAAAGTAGGAAGTCAAGAAACACCTGCCAACACATAGGCAAATTTGGGCTTGGAGGACGGAATGAAGCAGGGCAAATAATAGAATTTTGCCAAGAGAACGTACTGGTCATAGCAAACACCCTCTTCCAACAACACAAAGAGAAGACTCTACACATGGACATCATCAGATGGTCAACACTGAAATCAGACTGATTATATTCTTTGCAGCCAAAGGCAGAGAAGCTCCATACAGTGTGCAAAAACAAGACAGGGAGCTGACTGGCTCAGATCATGAACTTCTTATTGCTAAATTTAGACTTAAATGGAAGAAAGTAGGAAAAACCACTAGACAATTCAGGTATGACCTAAATGAAATCCCTGATGATTATACAGTGTAAGTGAGAAATAGATTTAATGGATTAGTTCTGATAGAGTGCCTGATGATCTATGGATGGAGGTTTGTGACATTGTACAGGAACAGGGATCAAGACCATCCCCAAGAAAAAGAAATGTAAAAAAGCAAAATGGCTGTCTGAGGAGGCCTTACAAATAGCTGTGAACAGAAGAGAGGGGAAAAGCAAAGGAGAAAAGGAAAGCTATAAGCATCTGAACGCATCATTCCAAAGAATAGCAAGGAGAGATAAAAAAGCCTTCAGGAGTGAACAATGCAAAGAAATAGAGGAAACCAACAGAGTGGAAAAGATGAGATCTCGTCAAGAAAGTTAGAGATACCAAGGGATCATTTCATGCAAAGATAGGTTCGATAAAGATAGAAATGGTATGGACCTAACAGAAGCAGAAGATATTAAGAAGAAGAGGCAAGAATTCACAGAAGAACTTTCCCAGAAAGATCTTCATGACCCAGATAATCACGATGGTGTGATCATTCACCTATTATCAGACATCCTGGAATGTGAAGTCAAGTGGGCCTTAGCATACTACGAAGAAACTAGTGGAGGTGATGGATTTCCAGTGGAAGTATTTCAAATCCTGAAAGATGATGCTGTGAAAGTGCTGCACTCGAGATGCCAGCAAATTTGGAAAACTCAGCAGCAGCCACAGGACTGGAAAAGGTCAGTTTTCATTCCAAGGGCAAAGAATGCTCAAACTACCGCTCAGTTGCACTCATTTCACACGCTAGTTAAGTAATGCTCAAGATTCTCCAAGCGAGGCCTCAGCAATACATGAACCATTAACTTCCAGATATTCAAGCTGGTTTTAGAAAAGGCAGAGGGACCAGAGATTAAATTGCCAACATCCGCTGCATCCTCAAAAAAGCAAGAGAGTTCTAGGAAAACATCTATTTCTGCTTATTGACTATGCCAAAACCTTTGACTTGTGTGGATCACAATAAATTGTTGGAAAATTTTCAAGAGATGGAAATACCAGGTCACCTGACCTGCCTCTTGAGAAATCTATATGTAGGTCATGAAGCAAAAGTTAGAACTTGACATGGAACAACAGACTGGTTCCAAATAGGGAAAGGTGTACCTCAAGGCTGTATATTGTCCCCCTGCTTCTATAACTTATACACAGAGAACATCATGAGAAAGGCTGGGCTGGAAGAAGCTGGAATCAAGTTTGCCAGGAGAAATATCAATAACCTCAGGTATGCAGATGACAACACCGTTATGGGCAGAAAGTGAAGAGGAACTAAAGAACCTCTTGATGAAAGTGAAAGAGGAGAGTGAAAACGTTGGCTTCAAGTTCAACATTCAGAAAACGAAGATCATGGCATCTGTCCCATCACGTCATGGCAAATAGATGGGGAATTGTGGAAACAGTGTCAGACATTATTTTGAGGGGGCTCCAAAATCACTGCAGATGGTGATTGCAGCCATGAAATTAAAAGACGCTTACTCCTTGGAAGGAAAGTTATGACCAACCTAGGTAGCATATTCAAAAGCAGAGACATTAATTACTTTGCTAACAAAGTTCCGTCTAGTCAAGGCTATGGTTTTCCCAGTTGTCATGTATGGATTTGAGAGTTGGACTGTGAAGGAAGCTGAGTGCCGAAGAATTGATGCTTTGTAACTGTGGTGTTGGAGAAGACTCTTGAGAGCCCCTTGGACTTCAAGGAGATCCAACCAGTCCATTCTGAAGGAGGGCAGCCAAGGGATTTCTTTGGAAAGAATGATGCTAAAGCTGAAACTCCAGTACTTTGGCCACCTCATTAGAAGAGTTGACTCATTGGAAAAGACTCTGATGCTGTGAGGTGCCCGGAGACTGTGTGATGAATCCCGCCTGTGACAAAAGTCATGAGGAAGGAAGCCCGACAAAACGCAAAGGAGTGATCTGGCTTCAGGGGTTTCCCCTAGGTTTTCCTGAACATCTATCCCCCAAAACCAGAGTCTGCCTGCTTTATTGTACTGCACTTTCCACTCTTTTGACATTCTCTGGAAAAAAGTTAACTCAGGGCTTCAGTCTCCTGCATATGAATGAAATGTTTCAGCTCAAACTCCTTTGATGGCTCTCTTACTTGCCTGATTGGGGCTATTTTGCACCCATTTGGAAAGTAAGTGGGATCCCTGCCTCACAAAACACCACCATAGCAATTAAGACACATATGAAGGACCAACAATTGAAACGAAAACTTGAAAAATTTTATAACAATTTTTGATGAGTGAATACCTTACTTTATCATCAAGGTATTATGCATTTTTAAAGATTTGTTAGTTTAAGGTGTACAGCAACGTGATTGAGGGATTCAGTGTCTCAGGGGATTCCTTGGACAAAATTCACTCCATTTGAGGGACCCCTGGAACATGTCCTCTACTCAGAACAGGCAAGAATCCTGAAAACACAGAACAGCATGTGGTGGTGCTAGTGGGTACATTTTCACTGAATCAATTATTCTACCATGACACACAGAAGAAGCCTAGATGCTAGGAGGGCGATCTCCAAAACTATCTTCAAACTGCAGGCCTTGCTCCCTTGAATAGCATTGCGTGAAACTATGCTTGGGAAGGGAAAAGGTGTGTCATGAATATTTTGTCTGCAGAGAACAAAGTGCTGTGCAGAGACGTTGTGCAAGCTCATCCCAGGACATGGAGCACAAGGACACAGTGATCTGTCTCTCAGCCCTGCTCTTGGGGCATTGCACTGTCTCCACCCCTGACATATGGTGAGGCCCTCACAGGTGTCCTGGAGAGTATGGTCACATGACCTGAATCTGTCCAATCTGTGTGTTCCATCCTCCCTGGCTACCGTGATGGGCTCAGGACTTGGGCAGTGACCAATCGGGGTGAAGGGCCGGCACTCAGGCTGCAATCAAGATGAAATGGAGCTCTGGTTCTGCTGGAAGGGGTGGGACTGGTGAGGGCAGTCTACAGCAGTGAGAGGAGCGTGAGGTCTGACTGGGGCGATTGGTGACCTTTCTCCTCCTGTCAGGGCAGAGGCACTGGCTTGAGAATGAGGGTGCTGCTGAGCCCAGGTTTTGAGAGCGCTGGTTCGTGCTGCGGTCCCTAAGCTCCACCTGAGACCAGAGGGAAGCCATCTGCCTGTGAGTCCTCCTGCTTATCTGTGAGCTTGTGGAACCATGCTGGTTCTTCTGTCTAGCGGGCTATGTGCAGACCCTGCAAATGCAAGTGTGTGGGTTTTGGCTGGCTTCAGGGGAGAAACGCCAGATGGCACTGGGAGACTCCAGTCTAATCTGGATTCAGGGAATATCTCTTGAAAGTGAAGGGACAAGTCCTTCTGTCATGTCCGACTCTTTGTGACTCTATAGACTATAGGATCCATGGAATTGTGCAGGGAAGAATACTGGAGTGGGCAGCGTTTCCCTTATCCAGGGAATCTTCCAAACCCAGGGGCCGAACCTAGGTCTCTGCATGTAGGCAGATTCTATACCGGCTGAGCCACAGAGAGGCCCAAGAATATTGGACTGGGTAGACTGACCCTTCTGCAGCAGATCGGGATTTCCTGACCCAGGAATCAAATTGGGCTCTCCTGCAATGCAGGAGGATACGTCACCAGCTGAGGTATCAGGGAAGCCCACTATCTTTTAAGACCAGCTACTAATTGTAGGATTACCCTAAAGAGTCTTCACAGGTTTAAGGTAGCAACCTGCGAAGGTAGCAATCGATGTGCTTATTCTAGAGGACAAAACTGGGGCTCTAAGAAGGGGGTAACTCAGCTATAACAAGGAAGTGTGTACCCAGACAAACCCCGCAGTTCCTGCTGTTAGAACTCAGGAGGCCACATGGTGAAGCTTGTCTGTGTGACAGGGGATAAGGCCCCCGGCCCACACTGAGTGCTGCAGGGACCTGACTTGGTAACTGCCATCTGGCAGCTTGGAGACTCACAAAATCAGTTTGATCAGTTTGCACTGAAGAAAGGAATGGCATCTCCCTTCATCCACCCCACCACACTCTGGGTCCTCCGACACCCTGCTCCCTTTCTCTTGCTTTCTGAGGAAATTAGAGTCATGCTCATGTGACCACATTGGCTGTCCAATGTTCACAGGCTACCACTGGAGCTGCCAAAGGAAAGGCCAAGAGCCTTTGGCCCTGAGTATCTCTCATTCCTTTGCACCATCGAGGCCCTCCTCCACACTTGCACACCAGAGGCCTTTTCTGAGATGCACAGGGACCCTCCCTCAGTTTGCAACAAGTTGTATCCACTGCTGTCCTTTCAATGATTTTCCCTTGAAACTCAGCTCATGTGCTTCTTTGCCTGCATGGCGGCCCACCTGGCTGCCATGGAAGGGACAGAGCTGACTGTGAATCCAAAGCTCAGATCTGATAGCTGGGAATCTGTGTATAAAGGACCTGATTATTCACACTGTAAAGGCTGGAGGAGGCTCCAGGGGTCCAGAACTAGGGCTTGGGCCAAAGTGACTCCACAGGTGTTTGGATGCTAGGGGAGGCTTCTGGCTCTAGTGGGGATGGGGCGAGATTCTTGAGGTTCTGAAGGCCCACTGTGTGCAGGTTCATGGTGCATAGAGAAGAGAAGATGGAGTCTACCCTGGAGGTGGTCGCAGGTCATGGCTGAGCCAGACAGGCAGGCAGGTCCTGAAAGCACCTGAGCAACCTTCCTTAGTCTGGGATGAAGGGCAGAGGAAAAGACCCAGGTCTTCTCCCTCGTGTGGTACCCAGGGCGTGTTGACACCAGACTAAACACTTGCACAGTGATGACCATCACTGCTGTCTGCAAAGGGTTTACATGGGCATGTGTCTTCATCTGAGAGGTCAGGCCGTCTCGAAACTACACTGGCTATGGGCATCGCCGGTCCACCCTAACATGTTTCTTCTATTCCTTACTGAACATTTATTTCTAGAGGATTTTTGGGCCATACGATGTTGGTTTTCTCTAGCTTTTTCCAATGAGGAAAGCTTTTTGGTCGTTGGTGTTATTCATTTTCCAGCTCTCTCTTTTGGCTTCTTCTGTGAATTTGTTTGTGGAACAGGAAAAGCTACGCATCTCCCTTCTGGCTGAGATGTCACATTTACAACATCATGCCTACCTGGAGGTTCGGACAACATTTGCCGAAAGGGCTTCGTTTTGCAGATGACATCCTGAAAGTACCTACAATGTCCTTTCCGTTATCCAAAGGCTACTTCAAATGAAATAAAAATAAGAATTCTCAAGTTTATTCTTGCAATATGTGGAGATTCAGAAAAATCCCCTGGAGAATGGAAAAGTTACTCACTCCAGTATTCTGGCCTAGATAACTCCATGGACTCTAAAAACCATGGGACTGCAAAGAGTCTAACAAGACTAAACGCCTATACCGTTCCCTTTCTGCCAGGAAAAAAAAATCCATTTTTCTATCATTTCAGTGATTGGCATTGATTGTGGACACCCAAAGAATGGGAAAAAATGGAGAAAGAAGGAGACTAAATGTTGTCAGGTGGGATAGGGAGGAATGGGGAGTGCTTGACATGAATCCAGGCTTTGCTGGGAAGTGGGGGGATAGAATGAGAAGGTGCGAATATAGATATTGGTGATGGTTACACAGCATTGTGAAGGCCTTAATATTCCCAAATTGCATCAATGAAAGTAAAATTTATTAACAAATACTTAACAGAACAAAATACATAAAGCCACTAAAAAAAATCACAAGAAAGCTACACACAAACCAGATGCAAATAAGCTCAGGGGAAGGGCACTCAATCTGCCCTGGGTGGGGAGCGAGTTGATGGCATCCACAGGAAGCAGGCAGGGACGGAGGCTGCAAAGCCAACCACTCCCCTGGACGAGGTGTTTCCAGAAAGGGCTCCGGGTCTCTGTCCAGAGTGGGGGCCCGTTCTCCCTGCAGGGGTGGGTGAGTCATCGTGGGCCTCTGGGTCTTGGGCAGGAGCCAGGGCAGGCTCTCCCTAGAGGTGGTGACTCATCCCTTGATTCATCCCTTGACTCGGGTTCTCTCTCCCAAGCTGGTACAGGTGCAGGTGGAGGTGGATGTTCTCGCTGAGGGGGTGGGACACCGGTGCCTGTGGCTGGGGGTCCTGCAGGCACAGAGGTCCGATATGCCCAGTGTGCTGTCCAGTACCCAGCTGCCCTGGTGTCTTTGGGAAGGGAAGTCTCAAGTCTCGATCTCCACTCAGTGGATCCCTGGGTCCTGCACCTGTGGCACCCACTGCTGTAGGGAAAGGACTTGGAAGTGGAGTCTGGTTGTAATGAGAGGCCAGTGCTAGAGCTGTGAGAGAAGAGAAGGTTACCCATCGTTGGCATTTTGATGTGTGTATACAGGGACAGAAAACTTCCCAGAGAATCGCAAAGAACACCCAGCATAGGATGCACTCTGACTGCAGTGTGAAAGATGGGTGGTGTGAGGCCAGGCTTTGTTCCAGGCCCAGACCCAGCTCTGGGGGACTCCTCCCTGTGTAGCTCAGCACCTCCTCCCAACACACTCACATGCACAGCCCAGCCTCCTCACCTCTGTGCTCAGCTGTGCTGGGTTCCAGGCCTCCTTCTGACTCAGAGGCAGGGGTTCTCAGGGCTCAGAGTCAGAGCTGCGTGTGCTGAGCTCCTTGGCAGCCTGAGACTGGGCTCGGGGTGTGTCTTGGATGATTTGTGTGGAGCAGGCCTTCCCCGCTTCCTCTCATTCTCAGTTGTGCTGATCTCTCCATGGGCATGCTCACCTGGACCCTGCACTGGGCCTCATGGGCAGGGGTGTGGTGATCCAATGCCTCCCTCGGGGAGGTGAACAGGGTGCCCCCCCTCATTGGCCACATCGACTGGGAAGCTCTGAAATGACACTGACCGTCAGCCAGCCCTGCCTGGAGTTTCCTGAGCTGGGCCTGACTAGTATGGCGGCTTCTTCTTCCCCCTGACTAGTATGGCGGCTTCTTCCTCCCCCCTGCTGCCAGCAGAAACACGTGTGTGCTCAGGTACCCACCCTGGACGTAGGGGACGCCCCTGAGAGTGTGAGGTCTTCCTGGGCAGTTGGTGCTGCCTGGATTCTCCCCACCCCACCCAGCCTGCTCTCCCCTGGGGTGTGGACACACCCAGCCCACAGACTTCTGAGCCACATCTGCAGGGGCTTGCCTGAGGCAGAGATACCCCAGGAAACCCCCATCCGCACACACAGGTAAAGGACTCAGTGTTACCCAGGTGGGATGGGAGAGGTGACCTGGCCCAGGCGGGAGCTCCCATATTACCTTTCTGTTCCTTCAGGCAAAGGGCCAGAGGACTCTCGTGGGGGTCCTGAGGAAGCCCCCACTGGTTTCCCACATACTTTGTCGGTGAGCTCTCCCAAGGCCTTGGCGTCTGGGAAGGGACAAACAGCAAAGCATCCTGGGTGCCTGTGCACTGGCTGGGGGCTCCTCTCCACTGTGAAACCTGGAGATCCGGTCTCCGTGTTCTGTTGGGTTCTGTTGCCAGGAAGTGACGTCATTTCCTGGATTCATTGCCAAGGTCCCTTACACAAAGCTCCCCAAGCGAACCTCTGGGTTTCTGTCTGTTCACCCACCCCCTTAGACCATGGGAAGGCACAGTGTCACCCACATCGCTCACCCCACAGCTTTGGCAGGCCTGGGTGCAGCCAGGGCCTGAGCTCTGGGGACACAGCTTTTTCAGACAAGCTCCTTCTCTGTGATGTGGCCCTTGACAAGCCATATGCCCCTCAGGGTTTCCCTAGTCTCTCCATCTGCAGAGTGGGATCAATCTCTTATCTACTGCCTTGGTCTTTCAGCCTAAAACACCTACATGCCTTTCAACCTGGGGCTGATATCACATGGACTTGTGCCCTGGGACTTCCCAAAGGCAAGATTCAATACATGGCTGACCTAGCACAGAATGGGGCAGAAACAGGCCTGGATGGGCTCTGGGACTTAGGAAAAGGTCAGGAAATGTGTCAGGAAGCCTGACACTACTTTTACAGCTCTAGAGGAAAGCGGACTTCCAGGTCTCCCCACGAGATGAGGCCTGAGTCCCCTTTTGAAACTTCATAGGAACCCTGAGATCCATGTCAGCACTTGAGAGGAAAACTGAGGTTACCGCAACTCGATATGAGGACATAGGCCCCTGCACCTAATGGAGAGGAATCCTGAGAGGCCCCTCGCAACTCGCATGGAGACTTGACTTTCCTGAGGCAACACGAGCAGTTCCCTGAGGTCCCCTTCGTAACTCGAGAAGACCACCAGTTTTCCTGCCACATTTCGAGAAAAATCAGGAAATTCTCCCCTCAACGCGAGATGAGGCCATTTTCCGCTCAGCGTCTCGGGAGAAATCTCACCTTCCCTCTTGAGCCTTGCAAGGGTCCTTGACACCACTGATGCAATTCGAGACGTTCCCCGACATACCTGTCTCCACTCGAGAGGAACACCGAGGGTCCTGCCACAACTCAAGAAGAGCCCCAGTTTTCCCTTCTCATCCCGAGAGGAGGGTCCATTTCCCTGCTTCATCGGGAAAGGAACCCCAGCATTCCCATTGCTCCTCAACATGAGGCGGTCTCAACGTGAAACTCGAGAGGAACTCCAGGGTGGTGCCACAATTCAAAAATACCCCGATGTCCCAATCCACTCCAGATAAATCTGATTCCCCTGCACTGACTTGACTGTCATCCCGAGTATTGACTCAAAACACTATGGCACCTGGTACAGAACTTTGGCACCTCAAGAGAAAGCCACAGATCCCTATTTCTACTCGACAGGAAGCCTGACACTACTTTTATAGCTCGAGAGAAAAGCGAACTTCCTTATCTCCACACGAGACGAGGACTGAGTCCCCTGTTGAAACTCCGTAAGAACCTCGAGATCCATGTCAGCCCTGCAAGGAAACCTGAGGTTCAGGCCTCAACTTGAGATGAGGACATAGGCCCCTGCACCGACTGGAGAAGAATCCTGAAATGACCCTCACAACTCGCATGGAAAATTGACTTTCCTGAGGCAACACGAGGGAGTCCCTGAGGTCCCCATCGTAACTCGAGAGGAACCCCAAGTTTTCTGCTGCAACTTGAGAAAAACCAGGAGATTTTCGCCTCAATGCATGATGAGGCCCTTTTCCACTGCAGCATCTCGAGAGAAATCCCACCTTCCCTCTTTAGCCTTGAAAGGGTTCTTGACACCCTTGATGCAACTGAAGAAGTTCCCCAACATACCAGTCTCCACTCGAGAAGAACACCAAGTGTCCCACCACCACTCAGGAAGAGCTCCGTTTTTCCCTCCTCATCTCGAGATGAGGGTCCATTTCCCTGCTTCATCGGGAAAGGATCCTGCATTCCCATCACACCTCAAGAGGAGACAGTCTCAACTTGAAACTCGAGAGGAATTCCAGGGGTCATGCCACAATTCAAAAAGACCCTGAAGTCCAAATCCACTCCAGGTAAACCTGATTCCTCTGCACTGACTTGACTGTCACACCTAGCATTGACTCAAAACACAATGGCAGGTGTGATAGCCCTCTGGCACCTTGAGAGAAAGCCACAGATCCCTATGTCAAATCGACATGAAGCCTGACACTACTTTTACACCTCGAGAGGAAAGGTGGCGGGAACTAGCACTGGAGATCCCACCCATGGCCATGGCCATGTGGAAGAGAACTGTTAAGGAAGGCTTCAGGAGTTGAGGGGCTCCCTATACCTGCTCAAGCAACTACCCCCAAACCAGAATCTGTCTATTTTACTATTTCATGACTTTCACCAACTCGTCTGACATTAACAGAGGGCTATCCCTGACCACCTTTCTCTGGAGAAAATCAACTTAGGGCTCTGGCTAATAAGTCTCCTGGACATGAGAATAACATTTAAATCAAACCCCCTCTGTCACCTGAAAGGTAATCCTTCCCCATTGTGCAGTTACTCGAAATGGCTAGGACCACATTCAGGGTTTCTGGGACCCCCCTGCATAAGATAGTAGGGTAAAGAGTGGTGGGAAGTTTTGGGTTGAAAGAAACCCGGTTGACAGGTTGAAAGAAACCTGAAGTATTGATTCTTGCAATATAAGACAAGAATTCAGTACTGAAATCTTAAATCTTTCTCTACAGAAATCTCTGACATGGGTAACAATGAGTCAAAAGAACAACAACTCTTTATAGAAGTAATTTTGCAACTGTTAAACAAAAGTGGAATCAAAGTTAAAAGGCTAGTGTTCAATCTCATTTTACATTTGTATAAGAACGATGTCCTTGATTTCCAGAAGAGGACACTGTTAATTTAAATACATGGGAGAAGGTAGGAAAACAACTAAAAACTTATTATACTTTACATGGACCAAAAAAGTTTCTTGTAGATGCTTTTGCTCTGTGGAATATGGTTAGAAATGCCCTGGACCCCCGTCATGAGGCTGTTAGATAGCCCATGGGAGAGGCTATAACGGTGGATGGTGGTGGGTTTCCACCTTCTGTGCAGATAATATTTTCTGCTGTTGACAGAGAAAAGGAGGGACACTGTGCTCTACCTCCCAAGGAAGGAGGGGGCTTACAGGATGCTGTGGCTGGGCGCCCTGGCGAGCCCCCTCCCCCTCTATGCAATCCTTTAAAAACTTATCCACCACTTTCTAATTTAAGGTGAGATGGCTGCCTGCATTTGTGCCCCCCAAGATCCAGGAGTTCCCCACATAATCCCCAAATCCTCTTAAAACATTGCCTAACGCTGAAAAAGATAAAAAGTTTTTTGAACAAAAGAACTTTGAAAGGGGACGAGTGCACAATATGCAGAGTGTGCTCCTTCTCGGAGAAAATCCCCTTGGGAGGGGGGGTGGGGCTCACCCAGGCTAGGATAGAAGCAAGCCAAAAGGAGACTTGGCAACAATATTAACCCCTGATGTGCCAGTTACTCGATTCCAACAGGATTGGCTGGCCCCCTACCTGAGGACATTGTGAGACTTGTGCTAGGACATAACTCACTTTGTTTTCAAGGAATTTCGTCGGTGCCTGGTGTAGTAGATTCTGATTATACTGAAAAAATTAAAGTTTTGATCTCGCTGCCTACCAAAACTGCAAATTAACAAAGGTCAAAGAATAACGCAGCTTTTGCTTTCATCTTACTTTCAGACAAGAAAAAACTTGACTTCTCAAGCTAGGGGCCCCAAAACATTTAGGTCTAGTGATCTAGCCTTTTGTGTGCAGAAAATTACAGCTCCAAGGCCTTTAAAAGATCTTTTAATTCAAGAAAATAAAATGTCAAGGCTGTTAGATACTGGAGCAGATGTCTCTTACATTGCTGAAAAAGATTGACCCTATTCATAACAAGCCAGTGCTGGTCAATCAGATGGCTAAATTAAACAGAAAAAAATTAAGCATTCCTCTCCATATCATGTTTTATACCATGTTTTGTTTGTAATTAATCATTTAAACATAGACACACAGAGACAAACTGCAATGACAAGGCACTGGACTCCTGAAGGGCTATGACTCGGCCCCTGGTCAAGTAAAAAGACCCCCTTGCCAGAGAGTAAAAAGGGCCAGACGTGTTGCTAGCTTGTGGGAGAGGGTATGCTTGTCTGTTTTACAGGATTCCACTTCTCCTGTCTGGATCCCACACAGACTGATTCGCCATGTCACAGTCCCGCAGACCTCCAGTTCCTCCATTGCTTTGACCACAAAAGAAGAAAGACACTCCTCTGCCCCTGCCTCTGCCACCCACCTGAAAAGTTCAACAGACTCTAAGATGACCGACAGCAGAAATCTTGGAAAAAACTTAATGTACAAATAAATTATTCAGGTGGACCTAATGTAATATCTTGTAAACAATGTATGCTTTCATCTTGCTTGACCCCTCAATATAATGCTTGTTCCTTTGTGGTGTTATAACGCCCACCTTATATTATGATGCCTGTGACTGTAACAACTTATTGGTATGATAACTATGGTCTTGCTGTGCTACAACAACTACAAGATTTAATGCGATCATGACGGTTTGTGGGCTTATTATCTTAACAATATCAGCTTTAATAACAGCAATTACTCTGTTACTTCAATTACCACTGTTACTGTTACTGTTGCTGTGGCAGCAATATCGTTTGCTCAACAATGCATACTGCCCAGTATGTTGATACTATGTCTGGGAATGTTTCTTTGGTGTTGGCAACACAGGATGATGTAGATGGGGTGTGACAGGTAGGAGTAGATGCCCTGGAGGAGGTGATGATGCATGTTGGGACTGAATTGTAGAGTTTGAAAGTGGAGTTGACATTGCCCTGTTGTGCAGACTGCCGGTGGATTTGTGTGACACCCCTGAGGGTAAACGAGATAGACTGTGGCTAGGAGGGAATTGAGAATCACGTTTCAGGGGTATGGAAAGGCTCCAACATTGGTTTAAATTTAGGAAAACTTCACGATTAGATAAAGATCATGGAACACTCCCGATTAGAGTTTACTGCCGTAGGAGTAGCTAATGACTTTTTCCACACCTTTTCTAATTTCATTTCTGGCAAAAACATTCTGTCTACTGTCTTTAGCTATGTTGCTGTGGGTGCTTTAATCTTGCTTCTCATAATTATTCTTCCTTATATTGTTAGAACTCTTAGACAGAGCACTCGGAAGCTAGGCACTAAACTACATCTGGCTGTCTTAAAAAATAAAAATGGAGGAGATGCTGGGAGCCAGCAGGGGAGATCCCACCCATGGCAAAGGTCATGTGGAAGAGAACTGTTAAGCAAGGTTTCAGGACTCAAGGGGCTCCCTAGACCTGCTTGAGCATCTACCCCAAAACCAGAATCTGTCTGGTTTACTATTTCATGACTTTCACCAACTGTTCTGACATTAACAGGGGGCTATCCCCAACCACCTTTCTCTGGGGAAAATCACCTTAGGGCTCTAGCTAATAAGTCTCCTGGACATGAGAGGAATATTTCAAATCAAACCCCCTCTGTTAACATTTTAGCTTGCTTGGCAGGTTTATCCAGACTCTTATAGCTATGCGTTTGATTATTTACATCCTCCCAACTGTGAGAGGGATGGGAAGCCTAAAACATAGAGCCTTTCAAAGAGTTAAAAGTTATTAGAGTAGTGCAGCTGTAGGATTTCATTATTGAGCCAATGCTTGATGCTAAGTTCCCATATCTCTTATCCACTGTGCACCTGGGAGTGCATTAGTTAACATAGTTGGAATGTAAGAAATACAAGTGTAGCCTTGAAATTAACCACATCAGACTTTTGAGCTAATTGGTTCTTTCTTGTAACTCATTGCACCTTTGCTCTGTGAGAAATGTAACTTGTTTAATACTTTCCGAGGCTGACACAGATTAGAAATATAAAGAAAAAACATTTCAAGGGAAAATAAGTTTTCTGGTTGAGCAGCCTTTATCAAAAGAGGTTCATAAAATGTCCACAGGCCTCCAAAGCCAGAAGATAATGTACACAACATTGTTTATGGGAAAGGTTTGCAGAAAAAAATCCTGGTTTTGATAAAGACAAAACAGATGTAATGTTTGGGCAGATTATGTATGACTTTGCCTCTTTCATTTCCCTGTATGTACAAGTAAAGGTACAAAATACCCTTTTGAAAATAAAATAATGGGCCTTGCTAACCAAAGAAACTTGGTCACCCCGTTTCTCTCTCTCTCTCTCTCTCTCTCTCTCTCTCTCTCTCTCTCTCACTCTCTCTCTCTCTCTCTCTCACTCTCTTTTTCAGGCTGATCCCTTGGAGCATAGAGGTTCCCTGCATTCACTTATCTGCCCGGGTTTCTAAGATCTGAACAGGAAGATGTTCTGCATCTTCACTCTCGGGAGACCGGGAGGGCACCTGTGGCCTCTGTGAACAGGGCAAACTCCTTACCTCGGAGTTTTATTGGCTTTCTACGTAAACAAAAAACATCAGCCTCTTTCTCTACTCTATTTTCTTATCTACAACACTCATTCCTTATTTCTCTCTAAATCACTTGCTGGCATTTTTCCTTCAGATTCCCCTGGGTCCTGCGGGGCTGGACCCCAGCAGAAAACGAACTTCCATGTTTCCACACGAGACAAGGCCTGAGTCCCCTGTTCAATCTCCTTAGGAACGCCGAGAGCCACGTCAGCCCTGGAGAGGAAACCTGAGCTTCTGGCCTCAACTCCACAGGAGGACCAAGGACCCAACACTGACTGGAGAAGAATCCTGAGAGGCCCCTCGTAACTCGCATGGAGACTTGACTTCCCTGAGGCAACATAATGGGTCTCTGAGGTCCCCGTTGTAACTCAAGAGGAACCCGAAGTTTCCTGCTGCAACTCGAGAAAAACCAGGAGATTCTTCCCTCAACGGGAGATAAGGCCCTTTTCCACTGCGGCATCTCGAGAGAAATCCCATCTTCCCTCTTGAGTCTTGAACGGGTGCTTGACACCCTTATGCAACTCAAGAAGTTCCCTGAGATAAACGTCTCCACTCGAGAGGAACACCAAGTATCCTGCCACAACTCAAGAAGAGCCCCGTTTTTCCCTCCTTATCTCGAGATGAGGGTCCATTTCCCTGCTTCGTCAGGAAAGGAATACCGGCATTCCCATTGCAACTCAAGTGGAGGCGGTCTCAACTTGAAACTTGAGAGGATCTCCAGGGGTCTGGCCACAATTCCCAAATACCCCAATCTTCCAATCCACTCCAGATACACCTGATTCCCCTGCACCGACTTGACGGTCACCCTGAGTATTGACTCCAAACACGATTGCAGAGTTGACAGCCCTGTTGAACCTCGAGAGAAAGCCACAGATCCCTATGTCAACTAGACAGGAAGCCTCACACTACTTTTACAGCTCGAGAGTAAAGCAGACTTGCATGTCTCTACAGCAGATACGGCCTGACTCCTCTGTTGAAACTCCATAGGAACCCCTAGATCCATATCAACAATGGAGAGGAACCCTGAAGTTCTGGCCTCAAATCCAGATGAGGACCATGGACCTGACACCGACTGGAGAGGAATCCCGAGATGCCTCTCACAACTCGCGTGGAGACTTGACTTTCCTAGGCCACACGAGCGGGTCCCTAAGGTCCTCGTCGTAACTCTTGAGGAACACCAAATTTCCTGCCGCAACTCGAGAAAAACCAGGAGATTCTCCCCTCAACGCGAGATGAGGCCCTTTTCCGCTGTGGCATCTCGAGAGAAATCCCACTTTCCTTCTTGAGCCTTGAAAGGCTCTTTGACATCTTTGATGCAACTGAAGAAGATCCCCGGCCTACCCCTCTCCACTTGAGAGGAACACCGAGGTCGGCCACAGCTCAAGAAGAGCCCCGTTTTTCCCTCCTCATCTCGACATGAGGTTCCATTTCCCTGCTTCGTCGGGAAAGGAATCCCGGCATTCCCGTCGCACTTGAAGAGGAGGCAGTCTCAACTTGAAAGTCGAGAAGAACTCCAGGGGTCCTGCCACAATTCCCAAAGACCGCAATGTCACAATCCACTCCACATAAAACTGGTTCCTCTGCACTGACTCTACTGTCAAGCTGAGTATTGATTCCAAACATGATGGCACGTGTGACAACCCTGTGGCACCTCGAGAGAAAGCCACAGATCCCTATGTCAACTCGACAGGAAGCCTGACACTACTTTTCCAGCTTAAAAGCAAAGTGGACTTTTATGTCTCCACAGGAGATGAGGCCCGACTCCCTTGTTGAAACTCCAAGGAACCCCGAGATCCATGTCAGCCCTGGATAGGAACCCTGAGGTTCTGGACTCAACTCCAGATGAGAACCTAGGCCCCAGCACCGACCGGAGGGGAATCCCAAGAGGCCCCTCACAACTCGCATGGAGACTTGACTTTCCTGAGGTAACCCAAGTGGGTCCCTGAGCTTTCTGTCCTAACTCGAGAGGAACCCCAAGTTTCCTGTCAAAACTTGAGAAAAACAAGGAGATTCTCCCCTGAACACGAGATGAGGCCCTTTTCCACTGTGGCGTCTCGAGAGAAATCCCACCTTCTCTCTTGATCGTTGTAAGGGTCCTTGACACACTTGATTCAACTCAAGAAGTTCCCCGATACCTGTCTCCACTCAAAAGGAACACCAAGTGTCCCGCCACAACTCAAGAAGTGCCCAGTTTCCCTCCTCATCTCGAGATGAAGGTCCATTTCCCTACTTCGTCTGGAAAGGAATCCTGACATCCCATCGCACCTCAAAAGGAGGCGGTCTCAACTTGAAACTCGAGGGGAACTCCAGGGGTCGTGCCGCATTTCAGAAAGATCCTGATGTCCCAAACCACTCCAGATAAACATGATACCCCTGCACTGCCTAGACGGTCACCCTGTGTATCGACTCAAAACACGATGGCCAGTGTGACAGCCCTGTGGCACTTCGAGACAAAGCCACAGATCCCTATGTCAACTTGATAGGAAGTTTACACTACTGTGACAGCTCGAGAGGAAAGCAGTCGTCCATGACTCCACAGAAGATGAGGCGTGACTCCCCTGTAGAAACTCCAAAGGTATCTCATGGTCCATTTCAGCACCAGAGAGGAACCCTGAGGTTCCAGTCTAAACTCGAGATGAGGACCTAGGCCCCTGCATTGACTGGAGAGGAATCCCGAGAGGCCTCTCAAAACTTGCATGGAGAGGAGACTTTCCTGACACAACATGACAGGGTCCTTGAGGTCCTCGTGGTAACTCGAGAGGAACCCCAAGTTTCTTGCTGCAAGTCGAGAAAAACCAGGAGATTCTCCCCTATATGTGAGATCAGGCCCTTTTCTGCTGCAGCTTCTCGAGAGAAATCCCACCTTCCCTCTTGAGCCTTAAATGGGTCCTTGACAACCTTGATGCTACTGAAAAGTTCCCCAACATGCTCGTCCAAACTCGAGAGGAACACCGAGTGTCCTGCCACAACTCAAGAAGAGCCCCGTTTCTCCCTCCTCATCTTGAGATGAGGGTCCATTTAACTGCCTGGTCAGGAAAGGAATCCTGGCGTTTCTGACACACCTCTAGTGGAGGCGGCCTCAACTTGACACTCGAGAGGAACTCCAGAGGTTGTGCCACAATTCCCAAAGACCTGATGTCCCAATCCACTCCATATAAACCTGATTCCCCTGCACTGACTTGACTGTCACCCTGAGTATCGACTCCAAACACGATGACTGTTGTGACAGCCCTGTGGTAGCTCGAGAGAAAGCCGCAGTACCCTGTGTCAATTAGACAGGAAACCTGACTCTACTTTTACAGTTCGAAAGGAAAGCGGACTTCCATGTCTCTGTATGAGACGAGGCCTGACTCCCCTGTTGAAACTCCATAGGGACCCCGAGATTCATGTTAGCACTTGAGAGGATCCCTGAGGTCTAGGCCTCTGCACTGACTGGCATGGAATCCCGAGATCCCCTGCACAACTCGCATGGAAACTTGACTTTCCTGAGGCCCCACGACCGGGTCCCTGAGGTCCCCATTGTAACTCGAGGAGAATCCAAAGTTTCCTGCCGCAAATCAGGAAAATCAGGAGATTCTCACCTCAATGCTAGATGAGGCCCTTTTCCGCTGCAGCATCTCCAGAGAAATCCCACCTTCCCTCTTGAGCCTTGAAAGGATTCTTGATACCCTGGATGCACCTCAAGAAGTTCCACGACATACCTATTCCCACTCGAGAGGAACCCCGTGTTTCCCACCACAACTCAAGAAGAGTCCCGTTTCCCCCCCCCCCCCCATCTCGAGATGAGGGACCATTTCCTTGCTTGGTTGGGAAAGGAATCCTGGCGTTACTGTCGCACCTCAAGAGGAGGTGGTCTCAACTTGAACTTCGAGAGAAACTTAGGGGTCGAGCTACCGGGGCCAGGCCTGGTTGGATCCAGGGCATCCGAGGTGTGGATGACGAGGCCAGAGAGGTATATAGATATAGATTGATAGACTTAGAGTTATAGAGGGAGGTAAGAAAACCGTTAAGAAATTAGAGGAGAGAAAGTGGCTGATATTCCTTGGTTTACAAAAAAGCTAACAAAGTCTCAAAACGAAAGACTTGGTCTGTTCGTGTAGGACACAGGTGCCCGCTTGAATAGCAGAAGGTGCCCCGCTTGGGCTCCCTCTCGTGTGGATCTTAGAAGCCTGGGAGAAATGTGAACTCAGAGAGCCTCTGTGTTCCAAGGGATCATCCTGAAAAAGAGAGGGAGTGAGAGGGAGAAAGAGAGAAAGAATTGACATGAGGGAGGCCAAGCTTGTTCAAAAACCCCTCAACTTTATTTTCAAAAGGTGCTTATATATCCTAAGTTTTACATAATGGAATATGTAGGGTCATGCAGGGTCAGCAGTCCTGACCCTTATCGATATCAGGCTTTCTTTCTACATAACTTTACGTATATAAAAAATCTCAGGTGATTTACATTATCTTCTGGCCAGGAGGCCTGTTAACATTTTATGTCATTTTTCCTTGATAAATGTTAATCAACCAAAAAACTCATTTTCCCTTGAAGTGTTTTTCTTTAATCTGCATCACCCTCAAAGTACTAAATAAAGTTACATCCTTATAGAACAAAGGTGAAGTGGGTTATAACAAAGAAAGTACTTAAATCAAAGATCTAATGTTGCTACTTCTTTTTTCTATGTACCAACTATATTAATTAATGCACACCTACGTACACAACAAATAAAGGCTATGAAAACTTGTCAGCAAGTATTGGCTCAACAATGAAACCCTTAACCAGTTCTATTTTCATGATTTTTTAACTCCTCAAAAGGCTCTACATTCCTAGAATTTCTTAAGCTTCCTGTGCCTCTCGCAGTAGGGCGGCTGTAACCAATTATAGCGTAGTTGTAAAAGTCCCTATAAACCTATCAGGCAAGTTAGAAAGCTATCAGATGGGTCTGAATTGAAACATTCCAATTAGGCCCAGGAGACTTATTAACTAGAGTTTTAAGTTAATTTTCTTTAGAGAAAATGGTTGGGGATAGCCCCCCATTAATTTCAGAGGTGTTGGTGAGAGACATGAAAAAATAAAAGAGACAGATGCTGGTTTCGGGGTAGATATTGGGCAGAGGACCTCTTGAGACCTGATCCACCTTGCCCTGTTAGGCTCTTCCGCATGACCTTGTCATGGGTGGGATCTCCCTTACGGACACCCGGCATCGTGACACAATTCAAAAAGAACCTGATGTCCGAATCAACTCCAGATAAACCTGATTCCCCTGAACTGGCTCAACTGTCACCCCGAGTATTGACTCAAAACATGATGGGAGGTGTGACAGCCCTGAGGCACCTCAAGAGAAAGCCACAGATCCCTATGTGACCTGGATAGGAAGCCTGACACTACTTTTACAGCTCGAGAGAAAAGTGTATTTCCATGTCCCCACAGGAGATGAGGCCTGACTTCCCTGTTGAAACTCCTTAGCAACATGGAGGTCCAAGTCCACACTGGAGGGGAACCCTGAGGTTCTGGCCTGAAATGAGGTGAGGACTTAGAACCCTGCACCGACTGGAGAGGAATCCCGAGAGGCCCCTCGCAACTTGCATGGAGACTTGACCTTCCTGAGGCAACACAACGGGTCCCTGAGGTGCCCAACGTAAATCGAGAGGAACCCCAACTTTCTTGCTGCAACTCGAGAAAAACCAGGAGATTCTCCCCTCAATGCAAGATGAGTCCCTTTTCCACTGCAGCGTTTTGAGAGAAATCCCACCTTCCCTCTTGAGCCTCAAAAGGGTCCATGACACCCCTGATGCAACTCAAGAAGTTCCCCAACATACCCGTCTCACTTGAGAGGAACACCGAGTGTCCAGCCACAACTAAAGAAGAGCTTTGTTTTTCCCTCCTCATTTCGAGATGAGGGTCCATTTCCCAGGTTCATTGGGAAAGGAATGCCGGCATTCCCGTTGCACCTCAAGAGGAGGTGGTCTTAACTTGAAACTCGAGAGGAACTCTGCCAGGGTCCAGCCCCGGTAGATCCAGGGTAATTCGAAGCAGGGATGGAATCGGCGTCTAGAGGAAAATTGTTTAATTAAAGATATGGAGAGAGATTAGGGAAGAATAGTGTAGTAGAAAATTAGTGCAGAAAAGAGGCTTAATAACTTGGTTTATTCGGAGAACCAATAAAAACACGGAACAAGGGATTTGCTGCCTACATAGGCCAAAGGCGTCTTCCCATCACCCGGAGAAGCAGAGACACAAAATGCCTCCCCGTTCAGATCTTAGAAGCCCAGACAAAATTAATAGGCTCGGCGAGCTTCCTCGTTTCAAATGGGAATTCAGCCAGAAAAGAAGAGAGTGAGAAAACACGAAACAGGTGAAACTAGTCTTTCCAGGAACTGGTCCCATTTCTTTATTTTCCAGGGCCGCTTTTATACTTTAAGTCATACATAGAGATAAATGGGAAATACAAAGTCAACCGTGGTCAGCATTCCTGATGCTTATTGAACACATGCTTTCTTTCTGCATTCCTTCTGATATACAAAGTTCTCAGGTGACTTACATTATCTTCTGGCCAAGAGGCATGCTAACATTTTATGACCTTTATGATGATGATTAGTCAGCCAGAAAACTTATTTTCTCCAAAGGTGATTTTTCTTAAGTCAGACACCACCCTCCGAAGGCACCAGATAAAGTTGCTTTCCTACAGGGCAAAGTCAAGTGGGCTATGATCAAGAAAAAAAATTACTTAGCCTAAGGTCTAACGTGATTAATATCAAGGTTAATACTTATTTCTCCTATATGCTAGTTATATCAATTGGTGTGTATAAGGGGCAAGGGATATGGAGGCTTAGCAGCAAATATTGGCTCAACAGTGAAACCCTCCACCGGTATAATTTCTAACTAACTCACTAAGACTATACTAATAAATTTCTAACTTCTCAAAAGAATCTGTATTTAGAAAGTTTATAGCATCTCGTGCCTCTCATGGTTGGGAGGCTGTGAACAATCACATGTGGCTGGACAAACCTGTCAGGCAGGCTAGAGAGCCATCAGAGGAGCTTAAGAACTGAAACACTCCTATTACGCCCAGGAGATTTATTAACTGAAGCTCCAAGTTAGCTCCTTTTCAGAGAGAGGTGGTGAAGGATAGGCCCCTGTAATGTCAGAAGTGTAGATCAAAGCATAATGCAGTTAGGTAGGCAGATTTTGGTTTTGGGGGTAGATGCTCGAGAATGTCCAGGGGGACATTCTCAGGGGACCCCTGAGGCCTGATCCCGCCCTTGAGTATGTCAGTCCTCCTTCCGCATGATATTTGCCAAGGGTGGGATTCCTCACGCTGGCTCCTGGCAGAACTCCAGGGGTCGTACCACAATTCCAAAAGACCCCGATGTCCCAATCCACTGCAGATAAACCTGATTCTCCTCCACTGACTTGACTGTCAACCCAAGGATTGACTCAAAACACAATGGCAGGTGTGACAGCCCTGTGGCACTCGAGAAAGCCACCAATCCCTATGACAACTCGACAGGAAGACTGACACTACTTTTCCAGCTAGAGAGGAAAGCGGACTTCCAGTCTCCACATGAGAAGGGGCCTGACTCCACACTTGAAACTTCATGGGAACCCCGAGATCCATGTCAGCACTGGAGAGGAAACCTGAAGTTCCGGCCTCAATTCCAGATGAGGACCTAGGACCCAGCACTGACTGGAGAGGAATCCTGAGAGGCCCCTTGCAACTCGCATGGAGACTTGACTTTCTTGAGTCAACACGAGCAGGTCCCTAAGGTCACCATCGTAACTCGAGGGGAACACCACGTTTCCTGCCACAATTCAGAAACAAAAAGGAGATTCTCCCCTCAAAGAGAGATGAGGCCCTTTTCCACTGTGGCATCTCGAGGGAAATCCCACCTTCCCTCTTGAGCCTCGAAGGGATCCTTAACACCCTTGATGTCACTCAAGAAGTTCGCCGACATACCTGTCTTCTCCTGAGAGGAACACCGAGGGCCCAGCCACAAATCAAGAAGAGCCCTTGAGAAAGAAGGGCTCCTCATCTCTAGATGTGGGTCCATTTCCCTTCTTCATCTGGAAAGGAATCCTGTGATTCCCGTCGCACCTCAAGTGGAGGCAGTCTCAGCTTGACCCTCAAGAGGAACTCCAGGGGTCATGCCACAATTCAAAAAGACCTTGATGTCCCAGTACAGTGCAGATAAACCTGATTACCATGCACTGACTCGACTGTCACCCCGAGTATTGACTCATAACATGATGGCAAGTGTGACAGCCTTATGGCACCTTGAGAGAAAGACTCAGATCCCTATGTCAACTTGACAGGAATACTGACAATACTTTTACTGTTCGAGAGGAAAGCGGACTTGCATATCTTCACACGAGATGATGCCGGAATCCCATGTTTAAACTCCTTGGGAACCCCGAGATCCATTTCAGCACTGGAGAGGAACCCTGAGGTTCCAGCCACAACTCCAGATGAGGACCTAGGCCCTGGCACCGACTGGAGAGGAATCCCAAGA
This sequence comes from Budorcas taxicolor, assembly GCF_023091745.1. Classification (NCBI taxonomy): domain Eukaryota; kingdom Metazoa; phylum Chordata; class Mammalia; order Artiodactyla; family Bovidae; genus Budorcas; species Budorcas taxicolor. Next base: position 2,449,082 of record NC_068927.1, on the reverse strand, counting down.
GGCCCCTCGCAACTCGTCTGGAGACTTGACTAGCCTGAGGCAACAGGGGCAGGTCCCTGAGGTCTCTGTTGTAACTCAAGAGGAGCCCAAAGTTTCCTGCTGCAACTCGAGAAAAACCAGATTCTCCCCTCAATGCAAGATGAGGCCGTTTACCACTGCGGTGTCTCGAGAGAAATCCCACCTTCCCTCTTGAGCCTCGAAAAGGTCCTGACACCGTAGATGCATCTCAAGGGGTTCCCCGATGTACCTGTCTCCACTCTAGAGGAACACTGCTGGTCCCACCACAACTCAAGAAGAGCCCCGTTTTTCCCTCCTCATCTTGAGATGAGGGTCCATTTCCCTGCTTCGTCGGGAAAGCAATCCTGGCGTTCCCATCGCAACTCAAGTGGAGGCGGTCTCAACTTGAAACTCGAGAGGAACTCTGCCGTGGTCCAGCCCTGGTGGATCCAGGGTAATTCGAAGCGGGGATGGAGTCGGCATCTAGAGGAAAATTGTTTAACTAAAGATATGGAGAGAGATAAGGGAAGAATAGTGTAGTCAGAAAATTAGTGCAATAAAGAGGCTGAATAACTTTGTTTATGCAGAGAACCTATAAAACCCTGGGACAAGGGAATTGCACCGACTACGTATGCCACAGGCGTCTTCTCGGTCTCCTGGAGGACCGGAGACACAAAGTGCCTCCACATTCAGATCGTGGAAGCCCAGGCAAAATTAGTAGGCTCGGCGAGCTTCCTCACTCCAAATGGGAATTCATTCAGAAAAAGGAGAATGAGAAAACATGACATGGGGGAAACCAGTCTTTCCAGGAACTGGTCTCATTTCTTTATTATCCAGGGCCGCTTTTATACTTCAAGTCATACATAGAGATAAATGGGAAATACAAAGTCAACCGGGGTCAGCAGTCCTGACCCTTATTGAAACCACACTTTTTTCTGCATTCCTTCTGATATACAAAGTTCTCAGTTGATTTACATCATCTTCTGGTCAAGAGGCCTGCTAACATTTTATGACCCTTTCTGATGATGATTAGCCAACCAGAAAACTTATTTTCTCCAAAGGTGATTTTTCTTAAGTCAGACACCACCCTCCGAAGGCACCAGATAAAGTTGCTTTCCTACAGGGCAAAGTGAAGGGGGCTATAATCAAGAAATAAATGTACTTAGCTTAAGGTCTAACATGATTAATATCAAGGTTAATACTTATTTCTCCTATATGCTAGTTATATCAATTGGTGTGTATAAGGGGCAAGGGATATGGAGGCTTAGCAGCAAATATTGGCTCAACAATGAAACCCTCCACTGGTATAATTTCTAACTAACTCACTAAGACTATGCTAATAAATTTCTAACTTCTCAAAAGAATCTGTATTTAGAAAGTTTATAGCATCTCGTGCCTCTCATGGTTGGGAGGCTGTGAACAATCACATGTGGCTGGACAAACCTGTCAGGCAGGCTAGAGAGCCATTAGAGGAGCTTGTGGACTGAAACACTCTTGTCACACCCAGGAGATTTTTAACTGGAGCTCTAAGTTAGCTCCTTTTCACAGAGAGGTGGTGGGGGATAGCCCCCTGCAATGTCAGAAGTGTAGGTGAAAGCATAATGCAGTAAGGTAGGCAGACTCTGGTTTTGTTGTTAAATGCTCGAGAATGTCCAGGGGGACCCCCGAGGCCTGATCCCTCCTTTGTGTACGTCAGGCCTCCTTCATCATAACCTTTGCCACTGGTGGGATTCCTCACGCTGTCTCCTGGCATCTCCCTCTTTTTTTATTTCTTAAAACAGCCAGATGCAGTTAAGTTGCGAACTTCTGAATGCTCTGCCGAAGGATCCTGACAATACAAGGAAGAATGATTATGAGAAGCAAGATTAGAGCACCCACAGCAGCATAACTGAAAATAGTATACAGAATGTTCTTTCCATAAAAGAAGTTAGAGAAAGTGTGGAAAAAGTCATTATCTGCTCCAATGGCAGTAAAATCCAATCAAGAGTGAACACTTGGTCTGTGTCTGATTTTGATTTTTCCCTAAATCCAGGCCAATGTCAGAGCTGTTTCAAACACCTGAAATATGATTTTAATTTTTTCCATTCATAATCTGTCTCATTTACTTTCAAGGATGTAACACATATCCACCGGTAGTCGGCATGACAAGACAGAGCCATTTTTACTCTTAGGGCATGCAGTTCAGTCCCAATATGCATTATTGCCTCTTCTAAGGCATCTACCCTCATCTCTAACTTCCTATCTATAGCTTCTTGTGTTGCCAGTGTTAAAGAAACATTTTAAGACATAGTATCAACATATTGAGCAGTATGCACTTGTTGAGTCAATGATATTGCTGCCAAAGTAACAGAAGTGATTGCGGCTATTAAAGCTGATATCCCTAAAATAAGTAAGCCCCAAAATCTCCGTTGTAGCATCAAATCCTGTAATAGTTGTAACATGGCAAGACCATAATTATCATACCAATGAGTAGTTACAGTTACAGGTACCATGAGACAGGGTGGTGTTTCAACACTACAAAAAACAAACATTGTACTGAGAGGTTAAACAAGATGAAAGCATACATTGTTCACAAGTCACTACATTGGGTCCACCTGAATAATTCATTTGTATATTAAGTTTTCTGGAATCGTTAGCAAAGAGAAAAACATAAGGAGAGGGTAGACAAGCTAAAATAGAGTAAATAGAATTTTTTTTCCTTCTCCCGGTATTCTGTAATCAATCCTTCAATTATAAATACAAGATTTCCAAATTTGATACCCTCAATGATCATCTATACTGTTCCATGACATCTGAGGGAGCAACCGAGGAGGTCCTGAGGCACCAGCCCGCGGACTTGCTGGAGTTTGCACTGCAGCAGCTCTGTCAGTCCCGCCAGGATCTCGATGTTTATCTTGCCTCTCCTGCCAGTGGGGGCCTGGGCGCCACCCTCGCCCCCTTGCTAAAACATCCTCAGGCCCAACGGCGGCCAAGCAAGTGCAGACGGATGATGGTGGGGCCACTGGCTGCGAGCTCGACGCACTGGGCCCCGGCAACCAGGCTGGCCCCAACCGCGGCTCCTGGCATGTGGCTGTTCTGTGTGGCATCGGCAGTAGGGGCAGAGGAGTGCCCTTCCTCTTTTGTGATCGAAGCAATGGGGGAACCGTATGTCTGGGGGACTGCGACATGGCGAATCAGTCTGTCTGGGATCCAAATTGGCGAATCTGCATCATGTTGAAAAATAGAAGCACATCTTCGACCGCTAGTTAACAATGGGACAGGACCTTTCCATTGTCCGAAGAGGAGGTCCTTCCACTTTACCAATGGCTTTACGTTTTGTTGCTCCGGACACCAATGATGAAGCATTGCAGTGGTTCCAGAGGAATCAGCATTTAAGTTATTTATTACAAAGAGAGCATGTTGGAAGATTTGATGGGGAGAGCTATATTTAAATTCCCCTTCTTTTAATTTTTGAATTTGTATTTTTATTGTCTGATGTGCTCTTTCCACTATGGCTTGTCTCTGTGGATTATAGGGGATGCCTGTGTCATGTTTTATTTGAAATTTTACACAAAATTCTTGGAAAGACTTAGAAGTGTAAGCAGGAGCATTATCAGTTTTTAAAGCTTTTGGCAGACTCAACTATGGGAAACAAGTGAAGAGATGTTGTATTACATCCTTATAAGAAGCTTTTCCATTAGCCAACCCATCAGTAAAAGCTATCTGAGCATCTGGAATAGGGAACTGTTTGCATCTAACGGGAAAAATTACTGGGTGTCTAGATATAAAATTTAACAAGACATGTGAGGGTAAATGATGCAAAATATGACCAAAATAATGTCCTAGAGCAATCTGCCAAATTTCATCAAACATTGAAAGAGCGTCGAGCTGTTCCTTATTATATGGACTTGCAATTTCTGATGGCTCTTTACCAAATAATTCAATGCTCTGCTTTCTTCCTTTTAATATCAATGTAGCTATCAAGCCTGGATAAGAAGCCACTACTTTTTTAGCTTGAGCGGGAAGATGGACCCATTCTAGGAGGCTGTTTTGCCATAAAACTCCACTAGGTACAGTAAGGGTTGCTAGGCAAGGGAATTTCCAGTTTGCTGCTAAGTCAATTCTTTTTACATAGGTATCAGATAAGGCTTTTTCTACTTTGCCTAAGGCTTCCCAAGCCTCACTAGTCAATTGTCTTTTTGAAGTTGGATCGGGAACCCCACGCAAAATGTTAAAAAGAAGCTTTAATTCAGCAGTGGTTAATTTTAAATAGGGCCTAATCCAGTTAATATCACCTAAAAGTTTTGATAATCATTTAAAGTAACGAGATGGTCTTTTCTTAATTGTAGTGGGGCATGAGTCACTGTTTCTGAATTTATAACCCTTCCTAAGTAAGTTATGGGTGGGTTAGTTTGAATTTTCTCTGGGGCAAGTTTTAAGCCTCTAGCTGACAATGCCGGAGTTAAATCTTGGAGGACAGTTTGTAAATGAGCTTTATTATCTGGATGAGCTATTAAAATATCATCCATATAGTGAATCATATATACTTGTTCATATTTAGCTCTAATATTTTCTAAAGTGGCATTGACAAATTTTTGACATAAGGTAGGGCTATTTTTCATTCCCTGAGGTAACACTTTCCATTGAAACCTTAAATAAGGCTGTTTAAGATTTTCTAATGGCAGATTAAAGGCAAATCACTTTATATCCTCAGCACTTAAAGGAATGGTGAAAAAACAATCTTGTAAATCAATTACAATTATATTATATCCCTCTGGAACGGCTCCTGGGGAAGGGAGTCCAGGTTGTAAGGCCCCCATATCCTCCTTGGTGGCATTAATTGCTCTCAAATCCTGTAAAAGTCGCCATTTACCAGATTTTTTCTTAATAACAAAAATAGGAGTATTCCAGGGGCTATTAGAGGGCTCAATATGTCCAAATTCCAGTTCAGAAATTAACGTTTTAGCTGCCAGTAATTTTTCTTTAGGCAGAGGCCATTGTTCCACCCACACTGGGTCCTGATATTTCCATGTAATAGGGTCGGCAGCAAAATCAGTGGCCTCCATTATAAATTTGGATACCCCAATCCAGTATGTAGCTGTCAAGGAGTTGGGCAAATTGGCTCAATTATCTCTGTCTGTTGTTTACCCAATCCTTTTGATGGATCATAGCCCATTTGCAGCATTTGAGAGGTCACTTTATCATCGGGGCTAAAAAGTAACACTCCCATTTGAGACAGTACTTCCCTCCCCCACAGGGTAAAGGGGAGTGAAGGAACTACATACCGTTGGAAAGTTCCACGAGTATCATCAAGTTGCCAATCTAATATTTTTGCTCTTTTAGCTACTGCAGGGGCTCTTCCTAATCCCACCAACTCATTTTCAGTGGTATGTGTGGGCCAGGAGCAGCGCCAGTCTTTTCCTGAAATACAAGAAACATCTGCTCTTCTGTCTAATAACCCCACAATAGACTTGCCACTGACCAGAATAGTTTTCATAGGGCGTTTCTGAGTAATTTCTGTTACCCAAAATACCATGTCACTACACCCAAATCCTTTGTCTTGCCTTTCATTCTAAGTAGCTGTATGCCCAATTGCAGTGTGGTAAGGCAAAAGTAAAAGTTGAGCTATTCTTTGTCCCTGATGTATTTGTAAGGTTTTAGTTGGGGGTGAAATCATTATCTGAATTTCTCCTGTATAGTCTGAATCAATTACTCCAGGGATAATTGTGTGACCTTGCATGGCTAAAGATCTTCTGCCTAATATAATTCCCACCAAACCTGTCTGTAATGGACCTTTAACCCCTGTAGGGGTTTTAATACTGGGGCTATCTGGTGTTAATATTGTTGAGGTGGTAGAACTGAGGTCCAGTCCTGAGTTACCTGAGGTTGATTGGCACGGCTTGTTGTCTCTGTTAGCAGGACATTGCCAGCAAAAAATGCCCCATTTGGCCATAAGAGAAACATTTTTTATTTGTAAAGTCCTTCTTATTACAATTATTTTTCCCCCCTCTCTCTCTCTCTTTTTTTTTTTTTTTGCTTGTGTTAGGCCCCCCTGAGAGGGTTTTCTGCAAGGAACAGGCTCTGTTTTAAAAGCTCCTTTGTTTAAAAAAAGTCTCTATATCTTTTTCAGCCTTAATTAATGCTCTGGGAGGCTTTGGAGGCAAACTGGGGAGGCACAAGTGGAGGTGGTGGTGGGGTGGTCGCCTTAAATCAGAAAGTGGTGGATAAATTTTTAAAAGTTTGTGTAGAGGGGGAGGGGTCTCGCCAGGGTGCCCAGCCACAGCGTCCTGTAAGCCCTCTCCTTCCTCAGGAGGTAGAGCACAGTCTTCTTCTTTTCCTCGTCAATGGCAGACAATATGACCTGCATAGAAGGTGGAGACCCACCACTATCCACCGCTATAGCCTCTCCCATAGGCTAACAGCCTCATGATGGGGGTCCAGAACATTTCTCATCATATTCCACAGAGCAAAAGCATTTACAAGCCCATGCAAAGTATAATAAGTTTTCAGCTGTTTTCCTAGCTTCACCCAAGTATCTAAATTAGCAGTGCCCTTTTCTGTAAACAAACTACATTTTTCTTATACAAATGTAAAAAGGGATTGAATATTGGCTTTCTTAACTTTAATTCTTTTCGGTCACCACTTGCTGGGGTCCAGCCCCTGTGGATCTAGGGTAATACAAAGTGGGGAAGGAGTCAGCATCTAAAGGAAAATTGTTTAATTAAAGATATGGAGAGAGAATAGCGAAGAATAGTGTAGTAGGAAAATTAGTGCAGAAAAGAGGCTGAATAACTTGATTGATGCAGAGAACCAATAAAACCCCGGGGCAAGAGGTTTGCACTGCCTACAGAGTCCACAGGTGTCTTCCTGGTCTCCTGGAGGAGCGGAGACACAAAGTGCCTCCCTGTTCAGATCTTAAAAGCCCAGGCAAAATTAGTAGGCTCGAGGAGATTCCACCTTCCAGATGGGATAAAAGAAGAGAGCGAGAAAACTTGACATGTGGGAAATCAGTATTTTCAGGAACAGGTCCGTTTCTTTATTTTCCAGGGCCACTTTTATACTTTAAGTCATACATAGAGATAAATGGGAAGTACAAAGTCATGCGGGGTCAGCATTCCCTACCTTTATTGAAACCACACATTTTTTTTCTGCATTCCTTCCAATATACAAAGTTCTCAGGTGATTTACATCATCTTCTGGTCAAGAGGCCTGCAAAGATTTTATGACCCTTTCTGATGATGATTAGTCAACCAGAAAACTTATTTTCTCCAAAGGTGATTTTCCTTAAGTCAGGCACCATCATCCAAAAGCACCAGATAAAGTTGCATTCCTACAGGGCAAAGGTGCAGTGGGCTATAATCAAGAAAATAATTTACTTAGCCTAAGGTCTAACGTGATTAATATTAAGGTTAATACTTATTTCTCATATATGCTAGTTAAATCAGTTGGTGTGTATGAAGGGCAAGGGATATGGAGGCTTAGCAGCAAATATTGGCTCAACAATGAAACCTTCCACCAGTATAATTTCTAACTAGCTCACTAATACTATGCTAATAAATTTCTATCTTCTCAAAAGAATCTGTATTTAGAAAGTTTATAGCATCTCGTGGCTCTCACGGTTGGGAGGCTGTGAATAATCACATATGGCTGGAAAAACCTGTAAGGCAGCCCAGAGAGCCATTAGAAGGGTTGTTGGACTGAAACAATCTTGTTATTCCCAGGAGATTTATTAACTGGAGCTCTAAGTTAGCTCCTTTCCACAGAGAGGTGGTGGGGGATAGCCCCCTGAAATGTCAGAAGTGTAGGTGAAAGCATAATGCAGTAAGGTAGGCAGACTCTGGTTTTGTGGTTAGATGCTCGAGAATCTCCAGGGGGACCCCTGAGGCCTGATCCCGCCTTTGTGTATGTCAGGCCTCCTTCATCATGATCTTTGCTACGGGTGGGATTCCTCACACTGGCTCCCAGCAGGACTCCAGGGGTCGTACCACAATTACAAAAGACCCCGTTGTCCCAATACACTCCAGATAAATCTGATTCCCCTGAGGTCCGGCCTCAACTGCAGATGAGGACCTAGGCCCTGGCACCGACTGCAGAGGAATCCCGAGAGGCCCCTTGCAACTCTCGAGACTTGACGTTCCTGAAGCAACATGAACGGGTCCCTGAGTTCCCCATCGTAACGGGAGAGGAACTCCACCTTTCCTGCTGCAACTCGAGAAAAATCAGGATATTCTCCCCTCAATGCAAGATGAGGCCCTTATCCGATGCTGTGTCTTGAGGAAAATCCCAGCATCCATCTTAAGCCTCAAAAGTGTCCTTGACACCCTTGATGCAACTCAAGAAGTTCCCTGACATACCCGTCTCCACTCAAGAGGAACACTGAGGGTCTCACCACAACTCAAGAAAAGCCCCGTTTTTCCCTCCTCATCTCGCGATGAGGGTCCATTTCCCTGCTTCATTGGGAAAGGAATCCCGGCATTCCCATTGCACCTCAAGAGGAGGCAGCCTTAGCTTGAACCTCGAGAACTCCAGGTGTTATGCCACAATTCCAAAGACCCTGATGTCCCAATCCACTCCAGATACACATGATTCCCCTGCACTGACTCGACTGCCAACCTGATTATCTACTCAAAATATGATGGCAGGTTTGACAGCCCTGTGGCACCTCGAAGGAACACCACTGATCCCTATGTCAACTCGACAGAAAGACTGACACCTCTTTAGCAGCTCAAGAGGAAAGCAGACTTGCATGTCTCCACACGACATGAGGCCTGACTCCCCTGTCAAAACTCCATTGGAACCCTGAATCCATGTCAGCACTGGCGAGGAAACCTGAGGTTCCTGCCTCAACTCCAGATGAGGTGCTTGGACCCGAACTGACTGCAGAGTAATCCTGAGAGGCACCTCGCAACTCACAAGGAGACTTGACTTTCCTGAGCAACAAGAGCGGGTCCCTGAGGTCCCCGTCATAACCCGAGAGGAACCCCAAGTTTCCTGCCGCAACTTGAGAAAAACCAGGAGATTCTCCCCTCAATGCGAGATGGGGCCCTTTTGCACTGCAGCGTCTCGAGAGCAATCCCACCTTCCCTCTTGAGCCTCAAAAGGGTCCTTGACACCCCTGATGCAACTCAACAAGTTCCCCAACATACCCGTCTCCACTCGAGAGGTACCCCAAGGGTCCCACCACAACCCAAGAAGAGCCCCGTTTTTCACTCCTCATCTTGAGATGATGGTTCTTTTTCAGATTCTGGTTTTGGGGGTAGAATTTCCAGGGGGACCCCTGAGGCTTGATTCTGCCTTTGCATATGCTGATCCACCTTCCTCATGACCTTTGCCACGGGCGGTGTTCCTCACGCAGGTTCCTGGCAGAAAGTGGACTTGCATGCCTCCATAGGAGATGAGGCCTGACTCCCTTGTTGAAACTCCATAGGAACCCAGAGATCCATGTCAGCCCTGGAGAGGAACCCTGAGGTTCTGGCCTCAACTCCAGATGAGAACCTCGCCCTGGCACCGACTGGAGAGGAATCCCGAGAGGCCTCTCTCAAATCTAATGGAGAGTTAAATTTCCTGAGGCAACAAATGTGGGTCCATGAGGTGCCCATCGTAACTCGAGAGGAAACCCAAGTTTTCGCAAATAACTCGGGAAAAACCAGGAGTTTATCCACTCAACGCGAGATTGGGCCATTTTCCACTGCGGCATCTTGAGAGAAATCCCGCCTTCCCTCTTAAGTCTCGAAAGGGTCCTTGACACCCTGGTTGCCACTCAAGAAGTTCCCCGATATGCCTGTCTCCACTCAAGAACACAAAGGGCCCCACTACAACTCAAGAAGAGCCCCATTTTTCCCTCCTTGACTCAAGATGAGAGTCCATTTCCCTGCTTCGTTGGGAAAGGAATCCCGGGCATTCCTGTCCCAACTCAAGAGGAGGCGGTCTCAGCTTGAAACATGAGACGAACTCTAGGGGTTGTGTCACACTTCCAAAAGAACCTGATGTTCCAATCCACTCCAGAGAAACCCGATTCCCCTGCACTGACTCGACTGTCACCCCGAGGATCAACTCAAAACACGATGACAGGTGTGACAGCCCTGTGGCACCTCTAGAGAAAGCCACCGATCCCCATGTCAATTCAAAAGGAAACCTGGCACTACTTTTACAGCTCGAGAGGAAAGCGGACTTGCATGTCTCTACACGAGACGAGGCTTGACTCTCCTGTCGAAACTCCATAGGAACCCAGAGATCCGTGTCAGCACCGGAGATGAACCAGATTTTCTGGTCACAGCTCCAGATGAGGAACTCGGCCCTGGCATCGACTGGAGAGGAATACCAAGAGGTCTCTCGCAACTCACATGGAGACTTGACATTCCTGAGGCAACATGAGTAGGTCCCCGAGCTCCCCGTTGTAACTTGAGAGGAACTTCAAATTTCCTGCCGCAACTCGAGAAAAACCATGAGATTCTCCCCTCAGCGCCAGATGGGGCCCTATTCTGCTGCGCTGTCTGGAGAGAAATCCCACCTTGCTTCTTTAGCCTCAGAAGTTAGCCTCAGAAGGGTCCTTGACATCCTGGATGCAACTCAAGATGTTCCCCAACATACCCGTCTCCACTTGAAAGGAACTCTGAGGGTCCCGGCACAACTCAAAAGAGCCCCCTTTTCCCCACCTCTTCTCGAGATGAAGGTCCATTTCCCTGTTTCATCAGGAAAGGAATCTCGGCATTCCCATCGCCCCTCAGGAGGAGGCAGTCTAAATTTGAAACTCGAGAGGAGCTCCAGGGGACGTGCCACAATTTCAACAGACCCCAATTTCCCAATCCACTCTAGATACACCTGATTCCCCTACATTGACTCGACTGTCACCCCGAGTATCGACTCAAAACATGATGGGATGTGTGACCTTCAAGTGGCACCTTGAGAGAAAGCCACAAATCCCTATGTCCACAAGACACGAAGCCTGACAGTACTTTAACAGCTCGAGAAGAAAGCGGACGTTAATGTCTCCACACGAGACAAGGCCTGACTCACCTGTTGAAACTCCATAAGGACCCCGAGATCCATGTCAGTCCTGGAGAGGAAACCTGAGGTTCTGGCCTCAACTGCAGATGAGGACCTAGGCTCTGGCCTGACTGGAGAGGAATCCTAAGAGGCCCCTCGAAACTTGCATGGAGACATCACTTTCCTGAGGAAACACGAGCAGGTCACTGAAGTCCCCGTCGTAACTCGAGAGGAAACCCAAGTTTCCTGCCGCAACTCAAGAAAAACTAGGAGATTCTCCCCTCAACACTAGATGAGGCCCATTCCGCTGCGGTGTCTCGAGAGAAATCCCATCTTCCCTCTTGATCCTCGAAAGGGTCCTTGACACCCTTGATGAAACTCAAGAAGTTCCCCAACATACCCGTCTCCACTGGAGAGGAACACCGAGGGTCCCACCACAATTCAAGATGAGCCCCGTTTTTCCTTCCTCATCTCTAGCTGAGGGTCCATTTCCCTGCTTCTTCGGGAAAGGAATCCCAGCATTCCCATCACACCTCAAGAGGAGGCTGTCTCAACTTGAAACTCTAGAGAAACTCCAGTGTTCCTGCCTCCATCCAATGATGCCGATGTCCCAGTCCACTCCAGATACACATGATTTCCCTGCACTGACTCGACTGTCACCCCAAGTATCAACTCAAAACACGATGGCAGGTGTGACCACCCTGTGGCACGTGGATTAAACCACAGATCCCTATGTCAACTTGATAGGAAGTCTGACACTACTTTGAAAGCTCGAGAGTAAATGGACCTTCATTTCTCCACATGAGACAGGTCCTGACTACCATGTTGAAACTCCATAGGAACCGCGAGATCCATGTTAGCCATGGAGAGGAACCCTGAGGTTCCTGCCTCATCTCCAGATGAGGACCTAGGCCCTGGCACTGACTAGAGAGGAAACCCGAGAGGCTCTTCTCAACTCGCATGCAGACTTGACTTTCCTGAGGCAACACGAGCGGGTTCCTGAGGTCCCCATCGTAACTCGAGAGAAACCCCATGTTTCCTGCTGCAGCTCCAGAAAAACCAGAAGATTCTCCCCTAAACGCGAGATGAGGCCCTTTTACACTGCAGCGTCTCGAAAGAAATCCCATCTTCGCTCTTGAGCCTCAGAAGTGTCCTTGACACCCTTGATGCAACTCAAGAAGTTCCCTGACATACTCGTCTCCACTTGAGAGGACACCAAGTGTCCACCACGTCTTAAGAAGAGCCCTGTTTTTCCCTCCTAATCTCGAGATGAGGGTCCTTTTCCCTGCTTCTTTGGGAAAAGAATCTCGGCATTCCAATCGCACCTCAAGAGGAGGCGGTCTCAACTTGAAACTCGAGAGGAGCTCCAGGTGTCATGCCACAATTCCAACAGACCCAGATGTCCCAATCCACTCCAGACACAACTGATTCCCCTGCATTGACCTGACTGTCACCCCGAGTATCGACTCAAAACATGATGGCAGGTGTGACAGCCCTGTGACACCTCGAGAGAAAGTGACAGATCCCTATGTCATCTCGACAAGAAGACTGACACTACTTTTACAGCTCGAGAGGAAAGCGGACTTGCATGTCTCCACACAACATGAGGCCTGACTCCCCAGTGGAAACTCCAGAGGAACCCTGAGATCCATGTCAACACTGGAGAGGAAACCTCAGGTTCCGGCCTCAACTCCAGATGAGGACGTAGGACTCAGCACCGACTGGAGAGGAATCCCGAGAGGCCCCTCGCAACTTGCATGGAGACTTCACTTTCCTGAGGCAACACGAGTGGGTCCCTGAGGTCCCCATCATAACTCGAGAGGAATGCCAAGTTTCCTGCTGCAACTCGAGAAAAATCAGGAGATTCTCCCCTCAATACGAGATGAGGCCCTTTTCCACTGCAGCATCTCAAGAGAAATCCCACCTTCCCTCCTCAGCCTAGAAAGGGTCCTTGACACCCTTGATGGAACTCAAAAATCTTCCCAGACATACACGTTTCCACTCGAGAGGAACATTGAGCACCCCACTACAACTCAATAAGTGCCCCGTATTTCAATCCTTATCTCGAGATGAGGGTCCATTTCCATACTTCGTCAGTTTCCCTCGCAGCTCATGAGGAGGCGGTAAGAACTTGAAACTCTAGAGGAACTCCAAGGGTCGTGCCACAATTCAAATAGACCCCAATATCCTTATCCTCTCCTGATAAACCATATTTCCTGCACTGACTCGACTGTCACCCCGAATATCGACTCCAAACAAGATGGCAGGTGTGACAGCCCTGTGGCACCTCGAGAGAAAGCCACAGATCCCTATGTCAACTCGACAGGAAGCCTGACACTACTTTGACAGCTTTAGTGGAAAGCGGACTTGCCTTTCTCCACAAGAGACGAGGCCTGACTGCCCTGTTGAAACTCCATAGGAACCTCGAGATCCATGTCACCCCTGGAGAGGAATCCTGAGGTTCTGACCTCAAGTCCAGATGAGGACCTAACCCCTGTACTGACTGGAGAGGAATCCCTAGAGGCCCCTTGCATCTCGCATGGAGACTTGATGTTCCTGAGGCAACACGATCAAGTACCTGAGGTCCCCGTCATAACTCGATAGGAACCCCTTGTTTCCTGCCGCAACTTGAGAAAATCCAGGAGATTCTCCCCTCAATGCGAGATGAGGCCCTTTTCCGATGCGGCGTCTCGAGAGAAATCCCACCTTCCTTCTTTAGCCTTGAAAGGGTCCTTAACACCCTTGATGCAACTCTAGAAGTTCCCCGTCATACCTGTCTCCACTCGAGAGGAACACTGAGTGTCCCACACCAGTCAAGAAGAACCCGGTTTTTCCTTCTTCATCTCTCAATAAGGGTCCATTTCCCTGCTTCGTTGGGAAATGAACCCCGGCGTTACCATTGCACATCAAGAGGCCATCTCAAATTGAAACTCGAGAGGAACTCCAGGAGTCGAGCCACAATTCAAAAAGTCCCCGATGTCCCATTACACTTTAGATACACCTGATTCAACTGCACTGACTTTTCAGTCACCCCGAGAATCAACTCAAAACACGATGGCAGGTGTGACAGCAGTGTGGCACCTCGAGAGAAAGCCACAGATCCCTATGTCGACTCGACAGGAAGCCTGATGCCTGGGTCAAGCCAGGGTTGTTCCAGGGCTATTGGAAGCGGGAATGGAGTCAGCAATTGATTTAGAGAGAGATAAGGAAAGAATGTTGTATATAAGAAAATAGAGGAGAGAAAGATGTCTTTTCACGGAGGCCACAGGTGCCTTCCTTATCTCCTGAGGGAGTGAAAACGCAGAGCATCTTCCCGTTCAGGTCTTAGAAACCCAGGCAGATAAGTGATCGCAGAGAGCCTCTATGCTCAAAGGGATCAGCTTGAAAAAAAGTGTAAGTGAGAGAAAAAAAAAGATTTGGGTTGATCAAGCTTCTTTGGTGACTGAGGCCCGTTACTTTTTTTTAATGGGACTTTTATACCTTAATTTGTACATAGAGGGGAATGAGAGTTACAATGTCATACACTCAGTCCAAACATTCCAGCAGTTTTGCCCTTATCACAACCAGGATATTTTCTGTATAACTTTTCCATAAATGATGTTGTGTACATTATCTTCTGGCCTTGGAGGCCTGTGGACATTTTATGGTCCTCATTTGATAAAGGCTGCTCAACCAGAAATCTTATTTTCCCTCAAAGTGTTTTTTCTTTATATTTCTAATCTATGCCAGCCTCAGAAAGTATTAAACAGAGTTACATTTCTCATGGAGCAAAGGTGCAGTAAGTTGCAACAAAGAAAGAACCAATTAGCTCAAAAGTCTGATGTGGTTAATTTCAAGGCTACTATTTTGCTTTCTTACATTCCAACTATGTAAACTAACACACTCCCAGGTGCAGAGCAGATAAGAGATATGGGAACTTAGCTACAAGCATTGGCCCAGTAATGAAGTCCTACACCAGCACTACTCTAATAACTTTTAACTCTTTGAAAGGCTCTATGTTTTAGGCTTCCCATGCCTCTCACAGTTGGGAGGCTGTGAACAATCATATGCATAGCTTCAAGAGTCTGGATAAACCTGCCAAGCAAGCTAGAATGCTAACAGAGGGGGTTTGATTTGAAATATTCCTCTCATGTCCAGCAGACTTATTAGCTAGAGCCCTAAGTTGATTTTCTCCAGAGAAATGTGGTCGCAGATAGCCCCTGTTAATGTCAGAAATGTAAGTGAAAAGCATAATGCAGTAAGGCAGGCAGACTCTGGTTTTGGGAGTAGATGCTCGAGAATGTGCAGGGGGACCCCTGAGGCCTGATCCCGCCTTTGCGTATGTCAGGCTTCCTTCCTCATGATATGACATGGGCGGGATTCCTCAACCTGGCTCCCGGCAGCCTGACACAGTTTTACAGCTCGAGAGGAAAGCAGACTTGCATGTCTCCACACAACACGAGGCCTGACTTCCCTGTTGAAACTCCATAGGAACCCCAAGATCCATGTCAGCACTGCAGAGGAAACCTGAGGTTCTGGCCTCAACTCCAGATGAGGACGTAGGACTCAGCACCAACTGGAGAGGAATCCCGAGAGGCCCCTCGCTACTCACATGGAGACTTGACTCTCCTGAGGCAACATGAGAGGGTCCCTGAGGTCCCTGTCGTAACTCGAGAGGAAACACGTTTCTTGCCACAACTTGAGAAAAACCAGGAGATTCTCCCCTCAACGCAAGATGATGCCCCTTTCCACTATGGCATCTTGAGAGAAATCCCACCTTCCCTCTAGAGCCTCAAAAGTGTCCTTGACAACTGTGATGCAACCCAAGAAGTTCCCCGACATACCTGTCTCCACTCGAGAGGAACACCGAGTGTCCCGCCAGAACTCAAGAAGTGCCCTGTTTATCCGTCCTCATCTCGAGATGAAGGTCCATATCCCTGTGTCATCGGGAAAGGAATCCCAGCATTTCCGTCGCACCTCATGAAGAGGCGTACACAACTTGAAAATTGAGAGGCTCTCCTGGGGTCGTGCTACAATTCAAAAAGCCCCGATGTCCCAGTCTACTCCAGATAAACTTGATTGCCCTCCACTGACTCGACTGTCCCCTGAGTATCGACTCAAACCAAGATGGCAGGTGTGACAGCCCTGTGGCACCTCGAGAGAAAGCCACAGATTCCTATGCCATCTCGACAGGAAGACTGACACTACTTTTACAGCTTGAGAGGAAAGCAGACTTGCATGTCTCCACACGACACGAGGCCTGACTCCCCTGTGGAAACTCCAGAGGAACCCCGAGATCCATGTCAGCACTGGAGAGGAGCCCTGAGGTTCCAGCCTCAACTCAAGATGAGGACCTAGGACCCGGCCCCGACTCAGGAGGAATCCTGAGAGGCCCCTCGCAACTTGCATGGAGACTTGACTCTCCTGAGGCTACATGAGAGGGTCCCTGACATCCCCGTCGTAACCCGAGAGAAACCCCAAGTTTTCTGCCACAGCTCAAGAAAAATCGGGAGATTCTCCCTTCAACGTGAGGTGATGCCCTTTTCCGCTGTGGTGTCTCAAGAAATCCCACCTTCCCTCTTGAGCCGCGAAAGTGTCCTTCACAACCCTGATGAAACTCAAGATGTTCCCCGACATACCCATCTCCCATCGAGCGGAACACGAAGTGTCCTGCCACAACTCAAGGATTGACCCATTTATCCCTCTTTATCTTGAGATGAGGGTCCATTTCCCTGCGTCATTGGGAAAGGAATCCCAGCGTTCCTGTCACACCTATAGAGGAGGCGGTCCAAACTTGAAATTCGAGAGGATCTCCAGGGGTCGTGAAACAATTCAAAAAGACCCCAATATCCCAATCCACTCCAGATAAACCTGATCCCCTGCACTGACTCAACTGTCACTCCGAGTATCGACTCAAACCACGATGGCGGTTGTGACAGCCCTGTGACACCTCGAGAGAAAGCCACAGATTCCTATGTCATCTCGACAGGAAGACTGACACTACTTTTACAGCTTGAGAGGAAAGCAGACTTGCATGTCTCCACACGACACGAGGCCTGACTCCCCTGTGGAAACTCCAGAGGAACCCCGAGATCCATGTCAGCCCTGGAGAGGAAACCTGAGACTCCGGCCTCAACTCCAGATGAAGACCTAGGACCCAGCACTGACTGAAGAGGAATCCCAAGATGCCCCTCGCAATTCACATGGAGACTTCACTTTCCTGAGGCAACATGGATGGGTCCCTGAGGTCCCCGTCGTAACTCGAGAGGAACCCCAAGTTTCCTGCTGCAACTCGAGAAATACCTGGATATTCTCCCCTCAACACGAGATGAGGCCCTTTTCCACTGCGGCGTCTCGAGAGAAATTTCACCTTCCCTCCTCAGCCTAGAAAGGGTCCTTGACATCCTTGATGCAACACAAAAAATTCCCAGACATACATGTCTCCACTCGAGAGGAACACTGAGCATCCCGCCACAACTCAATAAGTGCCCCGTTTTTCAATCCTCATCTCGAGATGAGGGTCCATTTTCAAGCTTCCTCAGGAAATGAATCCCGGCATTTCCCTCACAGCTCATGAGGAGGTGGTCTGAACTTGAAACTCTAGAGGAACTCCAAGGGTCATGCCACAATTCAAATAGACCCCGATATCCTTATCCACTCCT
This sequence comes from Budorcas taxicolor, assembly GCF_023091745.1. Lineage (NCBI taxonomy): Eukaryota > Metazoa > Chordata > Mammalia > Artiodactyla > Bovidae > Budorcas > Budorcas taxicolor. The sequence continues at coordinate 2,431,479 of NC_068927.1, read as the reverse complement.
GATAAACCATATTTCCTGCACCGACTTGACTGTAACCCCAGGTATCGACTCAAAGCATGATGGCAGTTGTGACAGCCCTGTGACACCTCGAGAGAAAGCCAGTTTCCTTTGTCATCTCTACAGGAAGACTGACACTACATTTACAGCTAGAGAGGAAAGCAGACTTGCATGTCTCCACACGACATGAGGCCTGACTCCCCTGTTGAAACTCCATAGGAATCTCGAGATCCATGTCAGCCCTGGAGAGGAAACCTGACGTTCTGGCCTCAACTCCAGATGAAGATCTAGGACCCAGCATTGACCGAAGAGGAATCCCAAGATGCCCCTCGAAATTCGCATGGAGAATTCACTTTCCTGAGGCAACATGGGCGGGTCACTGAGGTCCCCCTTGTAACTCGAGAGGAACCCCAAGTTTCCTGCCACAACTCGAGAAATACCTGGAGATTCTCCCCTCAACACGAGATGAGGCCCTTTTCCGCTGCAGTGTTTCGAGAGAAATCCCCCTTCCCTCTTCAGCCTAGAAAGTGTCCTTGACACCCTTGATGCAACTGAAAAATTTCCCGGAAATACTGTCTCCACTCGAGAGGAAAAGTGAGTGTCCCGCCACAACTCAAGAAGAGTGTCGTTTTTCAATTTTCATCTCGAGATAAGGGTCCATTTCCATACGTCGTTGGGAATGGAATCCAGGGATTCCTGTCGCACCTCAAGTAGAGGCGGTCTCCACTTGAACCTAGAAGGGAACTCCAGGGGTCGTGCCATTCTGGGATCCAGCCCCTGTGGATCCAGGGAATTTGAAGTTGGGACGGAGTTTGCGAGGATAGACTTATTTATAAAGAGAGATTCGGCAAGGATAGTGTAGTAGGAAAATCAGTGGAGAAAAGAGGCTGAATAACTTGGTTTACAACAGGAGTTCAATAAAGCTCCAAGACAAAGGGCTTGCACCGTCCACATATGCCACCAGAGCCCACTTGAATAGCGGAGATTGCCGCACCTTGGGCTCCTTCTCGCGTGGGTCTTAGACGCCAGGGCAGAAAGTAGACACCAGGAGCCTCTGTGCTCCAGATGGGAATTCAGCCTGAAAAGGGAGAAAAGAATGACATGGGGGAGCCAAGCATTGGTGCCGGACCCACCACTTTATTTTCAAAAGCAGCTTATATACCCCAAGTTGTACATAAAGAAATAATGGAATATGCAGAGTTAAGCAGGGGCAGCAGTCCTGACCCTTATTGAGACCAGGCTTTCTTTTTGCATACCTTCTCGTATACAAAAGGTCTTAGGTGGTTTTACATCATCTTCTGGCCAGGGGGCCTGTTAACATATTTATGACTTGTTTCCTAGATAAATGTCCATCAACCAGAAAACTCTTTTTCCTTGAAGTGTTTTTTCTTTAATCTGCATAACCCTCAAAGTACTAAATAAAGTTACATTCCTGTAGAACAAAGGTGCAGTGGGTAATAACAAAGAAAAACTTAACTCAAAGATCTAATATTGCTAATACCAGGGCTACTACCTGTTTTTTCTACATACCATTTACATCAACAAATAAAATATATGAAAACTTGGCAGCAAGTATTGGCTCAACAAATGAAACCCTTAATCAGTCCTATTCTAATGATTTTGACTCCTCGGAAGCCCCTACATTCCTAGGATGTTTTAAGCTTCCTGTGCCTTGTGCGGTCAGGAAGCTGCAAACAATCACATGCGCAGCTGTAAGAGTCTGGACAAACCTGTTAGATAGGGTAGAAGGCAATCAGAGGGTTTTTTGGATTGAAACACTATTATTATGCCCAGGAGACTTGTTTTCTAAAAGCTCTAAATTAACTTTTTCCAGAAAAAGATGGTGGGGGGACAGGCCTCTGTTAATGTTAGAAGAGTAGGTGGAAAGCATAACACAGTAAAGCAGGCAGACTCTGGTTTTGGGGTTAGATGCGCGAGAAAATCCAGAGGGACCCCTGAGGCCTGATTTCGCCTTTGAGTTTTGTCAGGCCCCTTTCCTCATGACCTTTGCCAAGGGCGGGATTACCCATGCTGGCTCCCGGCAGCGGCACAATTCCAAAGGACCCCGTGTCCCAATCCACTCCAGATGAACCTGATTCTCCTGAACTGACTCAACTGTCACCCCGAGGATCGACTCGAAACACAATGGCAGGTTTGACAGCCCTCTGGCACCTCGAGAGGAAGCCACAAATCCTTGTCAACTCGACAGGAAGCCTGACAATACTTTAACAGTTTGAGAGGAAAGTGGACTTGCATGTCTCCACACGAGATGAGGCCTGACTCCCCTGTTCAAACCCGAGATCCATGTCAGCACTGGAGAGGAAATCTGAGGTTCTGGCCTCAACTCCAGATGAATACCTAAACCCCGGCCCCAACAGGAGAGTAATCCTGGGAGGTCCGTCGCAATTTGCATGGAGAATTGACTTTCCTGAGGAAACATGAGCGAGTCCCTGAGGTCCCCGTCGTAACTCCAGAGGAACGCAAAGTTTCCTGCCAAAACTCGAGAGAAACCAGGAGACTCTCCCCTCAAAGCGACATGAGGCCCTTTTCTGTTGAGGTGTCTCGAGAGAAATCCCACCTTCCCTCCCGAGCCTCGCAAGGGTCCTTGACACCACTGATGCAACTCAAGAAGTTCCCTGATACACTAGTTTCCACTCGAGGGGAACACTGAGTGTCCCGTCACAACTCAAGAAGAGCCCTGTTTTTCCATCCTCCTCTTGAGATGAGGTTCCATTTCCCTGCTTCATTGGGAAAGGTATCCCGGCATTCCCGTCGCACCTCAAGGAAGTGGTCTCACCTTGAAACTCGACAGGAACTCCAGGGGTCGTGTCACAATTCAAAAAGACCCCGATGTCCCAATCCACTCCAGATACACTTGATTCCCTTGCACTGACTCGACTGTCACCCCGAGCATTGACTCAAAAATGAAGGCAGATGTGACAGCCCTCTGGCAACGCAAGAGAAAGACACACATCCGTATGTCAACTCGACAGGAAGCTTGACACTACTTTTGCTGCTCAAGAGGAAAGCGGACTTCCATGTCTCCACAAGAGGTGCGGCCTGACTCCCCTGTTGAAATTCCATAGGAAGCCGAGGTCCTTGTCAGCACTGGAGGAAAACCTGAGGTTCTGGCATCAACTCCAGATGAGGACCTAGGACCCGGCACCAACTGGAGAGTAATCCTGAGAGGCCCCTCACAACTCACATGGAGATTGGACTTTCCTGAGGCAACACGAGTGGGTCCCTGAAGTCCCCATCGTAACTCGAGACAAACCACGAGGTTCCTGCTGCAACTCGAGGTAAAACAGGAGATTCTCCTCTCAAGCAAGATGAGGCCCTGTTCTGCTGTGGTCTCGAGAGAAATTCCACCTTCCTTCTTCAGCCTTAAAGGGTCCTTGACAACGCTGATGAAACTCAAAAAGTTCCTGGACATACCCGTCTCCACTCGAGAGGAACACTGAGTCTCTTGCCACAACTCAAGAAGTGCCCCATTTTTCAATCCTCATATCGAGATGAGGGTCCATTTCCACACGTCGTTGGGAAAGGAATCCAGGCATTTCTGTTGCACCTCCATAGGAGGCCATCTCAACTTGAAACTCAGAGGAACTCCAAGGGTCGTGCCACAATTCAAATAGACCCCGATGTCCTTATCCACAACAGATAAACCTGATTCCCTGCACTGACTCGACTGTCACCCTGAGCATTGACTCAAAACAGGATGACAGGTGTGACAACCCTGTGGCACCTCGAGAGAAAGCCACAGATCCCTATGTCATCTTGATAGGAAGCCTGACACTACTTTTCCAGCTCGAGAGGATAGCGGACTTGCATGTCTCCACATGAGATGAGGCCTGACTCCCCTCTTGAAACTCCATAGGAACCTCGAGATCCATGTCAGCCCTGGAGAGGAAACCTGAGGTTCCATCCTCAACTCCAAATGAGGACCTAGGACCCGGCATCGACTGGAGAGGAATCCCAAGAAGCCCCTCGCAACTCGCAAGGAGACTTGACTCTCCTAAGGCAACACGAGCAGTTCCCTGAGGTCCCCAACGTCACTTGAGAGGAGCCCCAAGTTTTCTGCCACAACTTGAGAAAAACCAGGAGATTCTCCCTTCAACACAAGAGGAGGCCCTTTTCCACTGTGGCATCTCAAGAGAAATCCCACCTTCCCTCTTGAGCCTCAAAAGTGTCCTTGACAACCCTGATGCCACTCAAGAAGTTCCTGACATACCCATCTCCACTCGAGAGGAGCACCGAGTGTCTCGCAAAAACTCAAGAAGTGCCCCGTTTATCCCACCTCCTCTCGAGATGAGGGTCCATTTCCCTGGGTCGTCAGGAAAGGAATCTCGGCGTTCCATTAGCACCTCAAGAGAAGGCGGTCTAAACTTGAAACTCGAGAGGATCTCCAGGGGTAGTGCCACAATTCAAAAAGACCCAAATGTCCAATCCACTCTAGAAAAACCTCATTCCCTGCACTGAATCGACTGGACCCTGAGTATCAATTCAAACCCTGATGGCAGGTGTGACAACCCTGTGACACCTCAAGAGAAAGCCACAGATCCCTGTGTCAACTCGACAGGAAGCCTGACACTTCTTTGACAGCTCGAAAGGAAAGCGGACTTGCATGTCTCCACACAAGACGAGGCCTGACTCTGCTGTTGAAACTCCACAAGAACCCCGAGATCCATGTCAGCCTTTTAGAGGAACCCTGAGTTTTAGACCTGAAATCCAGACAGGACCTAGGCCCTGGCACGGACTGGAGAGGAATCCCGAGTGGCCCCTCGCAACTTGCATGGAGATCGACTTTCCTGAGGCAACATGAGTGGGTCCTTGAGGTCCCTGTCGTAACTCGGGAGGAACACCCCGTTTCCTGCTGCAACTTGATAAAAAACAGGAGGTTCTCCCCTCAACGCGAGATGAGGCCCTTTTCCGTGGCAGTGTCTCGAGAAAAATTCAACCTTCCCTCTTGAGCCTCGAAAGGGTCCTTGACACCCTTGATGCAACTCAAGAAGTTCCCCAACATACCCATCTCCACTCGAGAGGAACTCGAGTGTCCCGCCACAACTCAATAAGAGCACTGTTTTCCCCTCATCATCTCGAGATGAGGGTCCATTTCCCTGCTTCTTCAGGAAAGGAATCCCCGCGTTCCCATTGCACCTCAAGTAGAGGCGGTCTCAACTTGAAAGTCGAGAGGAATTCAGGGGTCATGCCATTACTGGGTCCAACCCAAGTGGATCCAGGGAATTCAAAGCAGTGACGGAGTCAGTGAGGATAGACTTATTTATAAGAGAGATTAGGCAAGGATAGCGTAGTAAGAAAATTATTGGAGAAAAGAGGCTGAATAACTTGGTTTACACAGGAGACCAATAAAGCTCCAAGACAAGGGGCTTGACCGTCCATGTAGGCCTGTGGCGCCCACTTTAATGGCAGAGGGTACCCTGCCTTGGGCTCCCTCCCGGGTGGGTCTTAGACACCAGGGCAAAAAGTAGACACAGGGAGCCTCTGTGCTCCAGATGGGAATTCAGCCTGAAAAGGGAGAAAAGAATGACATGTGGGAGACAATCATTGGTGCCAGACCCACAACTTTATTTTCAAAAGCAGCTTATATACCCCAAGTTGTACATAAAGAAATAATGGAATATGCAGAGGTATGCAGGTGCAGCAGTCCTGACCCTCATTGAAACCGGGCTTTCTTTCTGCATACCTTCTCGTATACAAAAGGTCTTAGGTGGTTTTACATCATCTTCTGGCCAGGGGGCCTGTTAATATTTTTATGACTCGTTTCCCAGATAAATGTCTATGAACCAGAAAACTCATTTCCCCTGAAGTGTTTTTTCTTTAATCTGCATCACCCTCAATGTAGTAAATAAAGTTAGATTCCTGTAAAACAATTGTGCAGTGGGTTATAACAAAGAAAGTACTTATCTCAAAGATCTAATGTTGCTAATACCAGGGCTACTACTTGTTCTTTCTACATACAAACTATATCAGCAAATAAAAGATATGAAAACTTGGCAGCAAGTATTGGCTCAACAAGTGAAACCCATAATCAGTCCTATTCTAATGGTTTTGACTCCTCGGAAGCCCCTACATTCCTAGGATGTTTTAAGCCTCCTGTGCCTCTCGCAGTCGGGAGGCTGCAAACAATCACATGCACAGCTGTAAGAGTCCAGACAAACCTGTCAGGCAGGCTGGAAAGACATCAGAGGGGTTTTTGGATTGAAACACTATTATTATGCCCAGGAGACTTGTTTTCTAAAAGCTCTAAATTAACTTTTTCCAGAAAAAGGTGGTGGGAGGACACCCCCCGTTATTGTTAGAGAGTAGGTGGAAAGCATATCACAGTAAAGCAGGTAGACGCTGGTTTTGGGGGTAGATGCTCGAGAAAATCCAGAGGGACCCCTGAGGCCTGATTTCGCCTTTGGGTTTTGTCAGGCCCCGTTCCTAATGACCTTTGCCATGAGAGCGATTCCCCATGCTGGCTCCCGGCAGTGCCACAATTCTAAAAGACCCGGATGTCCCAAACCACTCCAGATAAACCTGATTCCCCTCCACTGACACGACTGTCAGTCTGACTCAAAACACGATGGCAGGTGAGACAGCCCTGTGGCACCTCGAGAGAAAGCCATAGATCCCTTTGTCAACTCGACAGGAAGCCTGATACTATTTTTAGATCTCGAGAGGAAGCGGACTTCCTTGTCTCAACATGAGATGCGTCCTGACTCCCTTGTTGAAACTCCATAGGAACGCTGAGATCCATGTCAGTACTGGAGAGGAAGACTGAGGTTCCGGCCTCAAATCCAGATGAGGACCTAGGACCCAGCACCGACTGGAGAGGAGTCCCAAGAGGCCCCTCGCAACTTGCATGGAGACTGGACTTTCCTGAGGAAACACCAGTGGGTTCCTGAGGTCCCCGTCATAACTCGAGAGGATCCCTGAGGTTCCTGCCACAACTCGAGAAAAGCCAGGGGGTTCTCCCCTAAAGGCGAGATGAGGCCCATTTCTGCTGCGGCGTCTCAAGAGAAATCCCACCTTCTCTCTTGAGCCTTGAAAGGCTAACACCCTGGATGCAACTCAAGAAGTTCCCCAACATACCCATTTCCACTTGAGAGGAACCCCGAGGGGCCCACCACAACTCAAGAAGAGCCTTGTTTTTCCCTCCTTATCTCGAGATGAGGGTCCATTGTGCTGCTTCATCAGGAAAGGAATCCTGGTGTTCCCGTCACATCTCAAAAGAAGGCGATATCAACTTGAAAGTCGAGAGAAACACCAGCTGTTGTGCCACCATTCCAAAAGACCCCGATATCACAGTCCACTCCAGACACCTGATTCCCCTGCACTGACTCGACTGTCACCCCGAGTATCAACTCACAACATGATGGCATGTGTGACAGCCCTGTGGCACCTTGAGAGAAAGCCCCAAATCCCTATGTCAACTCGACAGGAAGACTGACACTAGCTTGACAGCTCGAGAGGAAAGTGGACTTGCATGTCTCCACACGAGATGAGGCCTGACTCCCCTGTGGAAACTCCATAGTAATCTCGAGATCCATGTCAGCACTGGAGAGGAATGCTGAGGTGCCGGCCTCAAATCCAGATGAGGACTTCTGCACTGGCAATGAGTGGAGAGGAATCCCAAGAGGCCCCTCGCAACTCGCATGGAGACCTGACTTTCCTGAGGCAACACGAGCGGGCCCCTGAGGTCCCCATTGTAACTCGAGAGGAACCCCAAGGTTCCTGCTGCAACTCGAGAAAAACCAGGAGAGTCTCTCCTGAACACGAGATGGGGCCCTTTTCCACTGCAACGTCTCGAGAGAAACCCCACTTTCCCTCTTGAGCCTCGGAAGGGTACTTGACACCATTGATGGAACTCAAGAAGTTCCCCGACATCCCCATCTCCATTCGAGAGGAACACCAAGTGTCCTGCCACAACTCAATAAGTGCTACGTTTTTCCATCCTCATCTTGAGATGAGGGTCCATTTCCCTGATTCGTTGGGAAAGGAATCCCAGCCTCCCATCGCACCTCAAGGGGAGGCTGTCTCAACTTGAAACTCAAGAGGAACTCCAGGGGTCGAGCCACAATTCCAAAGACTCCAATGTCCCAATCCACTCCAGAGAAACCTGATTCCCGTGCACTGACTCGACTGTAACCCCGAGTATTGACTCCAAACAAGATGGCAGCTGTGACAGCTCTGTGACACCTTGAGAGGAAGCCACCGATCCCTATGTCAATTTGACAGGAAGGCTGTCTGCAGGGAGCCAGCATGAGGAGTCCTGCCCGTGGCAAAGGTCAGGAGGTTAAGGGGTGCGACAGGCAAAGGCGAGTTGGGCCTAAGGGAGCCTCGCTGAATTTTCTCGAATATCTACCCCCAAAACCAGAGTCTGCCTGCCATACTGCATTATGCTCTTTGCTTACACTTCTGGCATTAACAGGGGCTGTCCCCCACCACCTTCCTCTAAAAAGGAATTAACTTAGAGCTCCAGTTATTAAGTCTCCTGGGTGTAAAAAAGAATGTCTCAGCTTAATCCCCTCTGATAGCTTTCTACCTTACCTGACTGGTCTGTCCAGATTTCTACCCCTGCGCATGTGAATTGTTTACAGCCCCCAACTGTGAGAAGCTCGAAGCTTAAAGCATCTTAAAGATATAGAGCCTTTTCTAAAAAGCTAAAAATAATATTGGTGATGGGTTTTACTGTTGAGTCAATGACTGCTGCCAGGCCTCCATACTCTTTATCTTTTAGGCACTTGGAGGATATTAATCAATGTAGTTGGGATATAGAAAAAGGAATATAATAGTTTTGATGTTAGAAACAATAGACTTTTGAGTTAGTGAACTTTCTGTTTGTTATAAATCACTGTACTCCTCTTTCCTTGTTATAAATTGTTGTGTCCTTGCTATATAAGAATGTAACCTTAATTAGTGCTTCCTGAAGGCAGCACCAGACTTTAGGAAGAACAACACTTTTAAGACAAATAAGTTTTCTGGTTGATGGACCCTTATCAGAAAAGGGCCATAAATGCTAATAGGCCTCCTGGCCAGAAGATGATGTGAATCACCTAAGACTTGTGTATACAGCTAGGTATGCAGAGAGAAAGCCTGGTCTCGATAAGAATCAGGCCTGTTGATGCTGCATAACTTGGTATTATCCATTGATCTCTATGTACAACCAAAAGTATAAAAAGCTTTCCCGGACAATAAAGGATAGGCCAGTTTCTCAGACCAGCTTCTCGAATGGGTTTCTTGGAAATCTGGCTCACCCCATGTTGATTCTCTCTCTCTCTTTCTCCCTCTCTCTCCCTCTCCTTTTCAGGCTGATCCCTTGGAACACAGAGGCTCACCAAGTCTCCTTATTTGCCCTGGCTTTTAAGACCCATGCAAGAGGGAGCCCAAGGTGATGCACCCTCTGCTATTCAAGTGGGCACTGATGGTCTAACGTAGACGGGGCAAGTTCCTTGTCTTGGAACTTTATTGGTTTTCCATGTAAACCAAGTTATTCAGCTTAGTTTCTCCACTAATTTTCCTACTACATTATTCTTTCCTAATCTCTGTTTATATTTCTAAATAAATAAGTTTTTCCTCACCAACTCTGTCCCCCTTCGAATTCCCTGGGTCCACCGGGGCTGGACCCCGGCAAGTGGCTCCTGGAACAGGCTATTGGAATGTAGGTTCGCCAAGCAATTAGGGTCATCAGCCTAATTGCTCTGGACAACTAAGGTCATCAGCCCTGTTGTTCCCACAGTGTTGAGTTTTCAGGATGGATAGGACCCCACTCAGGGTGCTGCAGACCCCCCTGTAGGATAGACAGGGTGAATAGGAGCGGGAAGTGTTAAAGGGTTTAAGAGAAACCCGGTTTTCTAAAGGTTGAAAGAACTCTGCTTTCTTCGGGTTTAAAAGAAAACCCCCCTTGCCAAAGGTAAAACCCTTGACAAGGCAGACTTTTCTATAAGACTTCATTTTCTGACATGGGTAACAGTGAATCAAAAGAAAGACAGCTTTTTATAGGAGTAATCTTGCAGTTGATAACTAAAAGAGGAATTAAAGTTAAGAAATCCAATATTCATTCATTTTTTTCATTTGTACAAGAACAGTGTCCTTGGTTTCCAGAAGATGGCACTGTTAACTTAGATACCTGGGAGAGAGTAGGAAAACAACTAAAAACTTACCGTGCTGAACATGGCCCAGAAAAGGTGCCTACTGATGTCTTTTCCTTATGGAATATAATTAGGGACATTCTAGACCCTGCCCCTGAATCTGAAAAAGTACATCTTAAAGAGGAAAGTGAAGAGAAAAAGGTATCTATCAAAGAGGAGGGTGAGGGAAAGGAGGCTATACCTAGCTATTGGAGAATGAAATGCTAGCTGCAATGACTGCCCAGGAAAAGGTAAAAGATAGAGATGAGAAAAAAGATCATTTTTCAGATGAGGAAGATTTGGAAGAAGAAGTAACTCAACATCATTCTGATGAGGATTGGCCTTTATTAAATAAAGATGCTCCAAGGAGTTTAAGAGAAACTTCTCCAACCAGATCAACCGCTCCTGGGAATTCAAGAGAAATTTCCCCAATTAGGCCTTCTGCTCCCAGAGGCTAAAGAGAAATGTCTCCTATCAGGCTGTACTCACCTAGGAGCTTAAGGGAGACATCCTCAGTTAAAACATCCGTATGATCTAAACACCAAACAGTTAAAAGATCCCCAAAGTATGAAGAAAGGGACATAGGACACCACGGGCCTCCCTTGCCCCCCACTCCTTATAAGGGTAAAGGAGGTCCACTAGAAACTCCTGGAGAAGGGTCTTTTCTAGCCCTGAAGATGAATTTGATCCCCACATTGAGGCTTATTTTCCTGTAATATTTGATGACGACAGACCAGGAAGGGCTATCGAATAGGAACCCATTCCAATGAAAATGGTAAGAGAACTTAAACATGCTTGTGCCTCATATGGGCCCAATGCCCCATACACTATGCAGCTGGTAGAAGCCATGGAAAGTAGATGGATGATACCCCATGATTGGAAAACAGTCACTAAAGCCTGCCTATCTGGAGGGCAATATGTACTTTGGAGAGCTGAATTTGATGATCTTGCCCAAAAACAAGCTGATGATAACCAACTATGTACACTAAATTATATTGATAAAAGTATGCTAATGGGAACTGATGATTACACAATACTTAGAAACCAGATGAGATTAGACAAATATACTCTCCAACAAGTAACTGCCTGTGCTGTTGCAGCTCGGCGATCATTACCTGAAGGGAAAGAATCAACTTCTTCCCTCTCAAATATCAAACAAAAACTTGAAGAGCCATATGAGGACTTTGTCGCATGGCTTACAGAGGCTGTCCGCAGAGTGATTTCTGATTCTGAGGCAGCCGGAATATTGATAAAACAACTGGCATCTGAAAATGCTAACTCTACCTGCCAGGCTATTTTACATCCTATTAAAAAATCTGGCCAATTAATAGATTACATCAGGCAGTGTGCAGATGTAGGACCATCAATGCTGCAGGGTGTTGCCATAGCTGCAGTGATAAAAGGGAATTCTTATCAGCAGGCAGTCCAATCCTTTTTTTACAAACAAGAACAACCCAGAGCAAAGTAACCTCAATAACCAAGGCAGAAATAGTTTTTCCAGAACTTGTTTTTCCTGTGGCCAAGAGGGACACATTTCCCGTACCTGTCCTCAAAGAACATCCAGTTCTTATCCGCCTAATTCTGCCCCACTGGATGTGTCTGCTTTGCAGACTCCTCTCCCCCCACCCACACCTGCTAGGTCTCTCGCCCTCGCTGTCAAAGAGGATATCATTGGGCAAGAGACTGCAGGTCAAGATTCCATAGAAATGGAACTCCTTTGGGCCCTGACCAGCAGTCAGGAAACGGATTGAGGGGCCAGCCCCAGGCCCCGACAATGATTGGGGCAGCCTCACCGAACCCATTCATTCCCTTCGTCCCGACACAGAACTCATCAGAGCAACCCCAGGCAGTGCAGGACTGGACCTCAGTTCCACCACCTCAACAATATTAACACCAGATAGCTCCACTATAAAAATCCCTACAGGAGTTAAAGGCCCATTACCGACAGGTTTAGTAGGAATTACACTAGGCAGAAGTTCCTTAGCTATGCAAGGTCTTACAATTATCCCCGGAGTAATTGATTCAGATTATACAGGAGAAATTCAGATAATGATTTCACCCCCAAGTAAAACTTTTCAAATACATCAGGGACAAAGAATAGCACAGCTTTTACTTTTGTCTTACTGCACTGCAATTGAGTATACAGCTACCCAAAATGAAAGGCAGGATAAAGGATTTGGGTCTAGTGATATGGTTTTTTGGGTAACAGAAATTACTCAGAAATGCCCTATGAAAACTATTCTCATCAGTGGCAAGTCTATTGTAGGGCTATTAGACACAGGAGCAGATGTCTCTTGCATCTCTGGGAAAGACTGGCCCAGCTCCTGGCCAACACATACCACTGAAAATGAGTTGGAGGGGTTAGGAAGAGCCCCCACAGTAGCTAAAAGTGCAAAAATTTTAGATAGGCAATTTTAGGATACTTGTGGAACTTTTCAACCGTATGTAGTCCCTTTGCTCCCTTTTACCCTGTGGGGGAGGGACATGCTGTCTCAAATGGGAGTATTACTTTTTAGCCCTAATGATAGAGTGACCCCTCAGATGTTGCAGATGGGCTATGATCCATCAAAAGGATTGGGTACACAACCGACAGGAATAATTGAGCCAATTTGCCCAACTCCTTGACAGTTACATACTGGATTGGGCTATCCAACCCCATTACATGAAAATCTCAAGATCCGGTGTGGGTGGAAAAATGGCCTCTGCCTAAGGAAAAATTACTGGCAGCTATAACGTTAATTTCTGAACAACTAAAATTAGGACATATTGAACCCTCTAATAGCCCCTGGAACACTCCTATTTTTGTTATTAAGAAAAAATCTGGCAAATGGCAGCTTTTACAGGATTTAAGAGCAATTAATGCCACCATAGAGGACATGGGGGCCTTACAACCTGAGCTCCCTTCTCCAGTAGCCATTACAGAGGGATATAATATAATTGTAATTGATTTGCAAGACTGCTTTTTCACCATTCCTTTAAATGCTGAGGAAAAAAAGCGATTTGCCTTTAGACTGCCATCAGAAAATCTTAAACAGCCTTACTTACAGGTTCAGTGGAAGGTTTTGCCTCAGGGAATGAAAAATAGCCCCACTCTATGCCAGACATTTGTTAATGCCACTCTAGAAGATCAGTTCAGTTCAGTTCAGTCGCTCAGTCGTGTCCGACTCTTTGCGACCCTATGAATCGCAGCACACCAGGCCTCCCTGTTCATCACCATCTCCCGGAGTTCACTCAGACTCACGTCCATCAAGTTCGTGATGCCATCCAGCCATCTCATCCTCGGTCGTCCCCTTCTCTTCCTGCCCCCAATCCCTCCCAGCATCAGAGTTTTTTCCAATGAGTCAACTCTTCTCATGAGGTGGCCAAAGTACTGGAGTTTCAGCTTCAGCATCATTCCTTCCAAAGAATTCCCAGGGTTGATCTCCTTCAGAATGGACTGGTTGGATCTCCTTGCAGTCCAAGGGACTCTCAAGAGTCTTCTCCAACACCACAGTTCAAAAGCATCATTTTTTCGGTGCTCAGCCTTGTTCACAGTCCAACTCTCACATCCATACATGACCACAGGAAAAACCATAGCCTTGACTAGACGGACCTTAGTCAACAAAGTAATGTCTCTGCTTTTAAATATGCTATCTAGGTTATACTAGGATTAAATATGAACAGGTATATATAATTCACTATATGGATGATATTTTAATAGCTCATCCTGATAGAGCTCATTTGCAAACTGTCCTCCAAGGTTTGACCCAGGCATTGACAGATAGAGGTCTAAAAATTGCGCCAGAAAAAATTCAAATCAATCCACCCATAACCTGCTTAGGAAGAGTCATAAATTCAGAAACAGTGACTCATGCCCCACTGCAATTGAGAAAAGACCATCTTATTTCTTTAAATGATTATCAAAAACTCTTAGGTGATATTAATTGGATTAGACCCCATTTAAAAGTAACCACTGCCGAATTTAAACCTCTTTTTAACATTTTATGCAGGGATCCCAATCCAACTTCTAGAAGACAATTAACTGCTGAGGCTCAGGAAGCTGTAGGCAAAGTAGAAACAGCCTTATCTAATAGTTATGTAAAAAGAATTGATTTAAGTGTAACTTGGCAGTTCCTTTGTGTAGTTACTCCAACAGCACCTACGGGAATTATGTGGCAAGCAGCCCCCTAGAATGGATTCATCTTCCCGCCCAAGCTAAAAATGTCGTGGCTTCTTATCCCGGTTTAATTGCCACATTAATACTAAAGGGAAGGAAATGGAGCATTGAATTGTTCAGTAAAGAGCGATCAGAAACTGTAATTCCATATAACAAGGAACAGCTTGATGCTCTTCTAATATTTGATGATGATTGGCAGATTGCTATAGGAAACTATTGTGGCCAAATTCTACATCATTTACCCTCGCATGTTCTGTTAAAATTTATATCTAAGCATACAGTTATTTTTCCTGTTAGATGTAAACAGTCTCCTATTCCAGATGCTCAGATAGTCTTTACTGATGGGTCAGCAAATGGCAAAGCCTCCATAGTTACAAAAAATTATCAGATAGTTTTGGAGACGCAGGAAACTTCAGCCCAAAGAGCCGAAATCACAGCTGTTATAGAAGCTTTTGTTATGTTTGCAGAGGAGGAGTTTAACCTTTACTCTGACTCTCAGTAGAGTCAGGCTGTTTCCACACATGAGACTGCAGTTCTGCCTGAAAACAAAACTGCTATCTTTCATTTGTTAACTAGATTACAGCAGCAAATTTGGAAAAGAAATCAAGCATTCTTTATTGGCCATATTCGAGCTCATTCTGGACTACCTGGACTTTTAAATGCTCTCAATGATTTAGCAGATTCACTAACCAGGACTACAATGGCTTCTGTTTTTGAAGAAGCCCGAGCTTCTCACTCACTTCATCATCAGAATGCCACTGCCTTAAGATACCAGTTTCAAATTCCTCGAGAATCTGCCCGAGAGATTGTTTGTTCTTGTTTACACTTCCCTACTACGATGAATAGCCTGCCTATGGGAGTTAACCCTCGTGGTTTCAAACATAATGCACTCTGGCAAATGGATGTAACTCATGTCTCTTCATCTGGAAAATTGTCTTTTGTTCATGTAACTGTGGTTACCTTTTCTCATGTTATTATTGCAACTGCTTGTACAGGCGAAGCAGGTAAATATGTAATACAACATCTCTCAACTTGTTTTTCATATCTGGGCTTGCCAAAAGCTTTAAAAACTGATAATGCCCCTGCTTACACTTCTAAATCTTTTCAGCAACTTTGTACAAAGTTTCAAATTAAACATAACACCGGCATCCCTTATAATCCACAGGGACAAGCCATTGTGGAAAAAGCACATCAAACACTAAAAATCCATATTCAAAAACTAAAAGAAGGAGCATTTAAATATAGTTCCCCCCATCAGATTTTATGACATGCTTTCTTTGTAATAAATAACTTAAATGCTGATTCATCTAGAAACACTGCAATGCTTCGTCATTGGCGCCCAGAGCAATCAAATGCAAAACCATTAGTAAAATGGAGGGACCTCCTCTCCGGACAATGGAAAGGTCCCAACCCATTGTTAACCAGTAGTCGAGGATATGCTTGTATTTTTCCACAGGATGCAGACTCTCCGATTTGGGTTCCAGACAGACTGATTCGCCATGTCTTAGCTCCCCGGATTACGGATTCCCCTGCCAGCGTGATCTCTAAAAAGGAAGAAGCCTCCTCTACCCCCGCTCCCTCCGCCAGCATGGGAAGCACCGCTGACCCCAGGACAGCTGACATTGGAGATCCAGGATGAGCAAGGAACGGAGCCACCCACCAGACAGATGTCACAACTTCATATACGGGATTTTGCTCCCCTGACCCCTTACCCCGCAAAAGGATGCCAGGTCGTCCTACCCAGGCGACCCAGAAAGCCCCTATACCCACTTGGGGACAAATTAAAACACTCTGTCACCAGGCACAGGGAGTTGCTTCCTTGCAGGGATCTCCAGTCTCTCCTGAAAAGGTGTTTATTGCCATGCTTGCTTTGCTCTCTTGCTAGGTAAGTGTCTCTCCCATTCCAATAAAATATTGGGCATTTCTCCCGGATCCTCCAACTTTCCAAGTTGTTACTTGGAACAGTGACCCCATATGGGTTAAAACAGACCAACCTTACCTTTAGGGAGGATCTTATACTGCCTATGTAAAAGACCAATACCCTATTAATTTCAATTATACCTTTAGGGGACTAGCAGATGATTTTCCTGTTTGCTTTAAATTTTCTTCTGGTCATACAGGAAACTTTGTTACCAAGAAAGGATGTGTTGGACCCTCTAAAAGAGCAGTTATGTCAAACTCCCCAACCTCTAAATTTGCATCTAAAGCTCGTATGCCTGGGGTCCTTGACCCCTATAAGTCCTTGTTTCTCAAAGCTCCACCGGAATATCCAAATTGTGATGATGTTGCTCCCTCAGATGTCATATGGAAAACTATAGATGATCGTTTAGGATATCCGACTTGGAAATCTTGTACTTATAATTTGACAATTGATTACAGAACACCGGGAGGAGGAAATTATACAATTCAGGACTGGAGAAACCCAAATCCAAGTCAGGACCCAGTGCCCGACGATGACTTTATCAATAGATTGGACAATTGGAAAGAATATTCAGTTCCTTGGCCATTAGCCACCACTAGATGGCATCATAATCAATTTGTTCCCCCTATGCTGTCTTGTACGACTAAGGGTAAAACCTTTTGGCAGCCAGAAATTTGGAGAGCCCTTGCTGCTACTGCCTCTATTATTATAACCCAACCAGAAAATAACTCTATTTACTCTATTTTGGCTTGTGTACCCTCTCCTTATGTTTTTCTTTTCAATAATGGTGTGATCACTCATCTAGAGCCAGAAATCCTGGAATGTGAAGTCAAGTGGGCCTTAGAAAACATCACTATGAACAAAGCTAGTGGAGGTGATGGAATTCCAGTAGACCTATTTCAAATCCTGAAAGATGATGCTGTGAAAGTGCTGTACTCAATATGCCAGCAAATTTGGAAAACTCAGCAGTGGCCACAGGACTGGAAAAGGTCAGTTTTCATTCCAATCCAAAAGAAAGGCAATGCCAAAGAATGCTCAAACTACTGCGCAATTGCACTCATCTCACACGTTAGTAAAGTAATGCTCAAAATTCTCCAAGCCAGGCTTCAGCACTACGTGAAACGTGAACTTCCTGATGTTCAAGCTGGTTTTAGAAGAGGCAGAGGAACCAGAGATCAAATTGCCAACATCCGCTGGATCATGGAAAAAGCAAGGGAGTTCTGGAAAAACATCTATTTCTGCTTTATTGACTACGCCAAAGCCTTTGACTGTGTGGATCACAATAAACTGTGGAAAATTCTGAAAGAGATGGGAATACCAGACCACCTAACCTGCCTCTTGAGAAATCTGTATGCAGGCCAGGAAGCAACAGTTAGAACTGGACATGGAACAACAAACTGGTTCCAAATAGGAAAAGGAGTACGTCAAGGCTGTATATTGTCACCCTGCTTATTTAATTTATATGCAGAATACATCATGAGAAATGCCGGACTGGAAGAAACACAAGCTGGAATCAAGATTGCTGGAAGAAATATCAATAACCTCAGATATGCAGATGACACCACCCTTATGGCAGAAAGTGAAGAGGAACTAAAAAGCCTCTTGATCAAAGGGAAAGAGGAGAGTGAAAAAGTTGGCTTAAAGCTCAACATTTAGAAAACGAAGATCATGGCATCCAGTCCCATTACTCCACGGGAAATAGATGGGGAAACAGTGGAAACAGTGTCAGACTTTATTTTTGGGGGCTCCAAAATCACTGCAGATGGTGACTGCAGTCATGAAAGTAATAGATGCTTACTCCTTGGAAGAAAAGTTATGACCAACCTAGATAGCATGTTCAAAAGCAGAGACATTACTTTGCTGACTAAGGTCCGTCTAGTCAAGGCTATGGTTTTTCCAGTAGTCATGTATGGATGTGAGAGTTGGACTGTGAAGAAGGCTGAACACTGAATAATTGATGCTTTTGAACTGTGGTGTTGGAGAAGGCTCCTGAGAGTCCCTTGGACTGCAAGGAGATCTAACCAGTCCGTTCTGAAGGAGATCAACCCTGGGATTTCTTTGGAAGGAATGATGCTAAATCTGAAACTCCAGTACTTTTTGGCCACCTCATGTGAAGAGTTGACTCATTGGAAAAGACTTTGATGCTAGGAGGGATTTGGGGCAGGAGGAGAAGGGAACGACCGAGGATGAGATGGCTGGATGGCATCACTGACTCGATGGACATGAGTCTGAGTGAACTCCGGGAGTTGGTGATGGACAGGGAGTCCTGGCGTGCTGAGATTCATGGGGTCACAAAGAGTCGGACACGACTGAGCGACTGAACTGAACTGAATGACTCTGGAAGACTTGATATATGATTGAATTATTCAGGTTGACCTAATGTAGTGTCCTGTGAATAATGTATGCTTTCTTCTTGCTTAACTCCTCAATATAATGTCTGTTCTTTTGTGGTATTAAAACGTCCACCCTATCTTATGGTGCCTGTAACTGTAACCATTTATTGGTATGATAACCATGCCCTTGCTGTGCTGCAACAACTACAAGATTTAATGCGATCACGACGGTTTGTGGGCTTACTCATTTTCGGAATATTGGCTTTAATAACTGCAATTACTTCTGTTACTTTGGCAGCAATATCATTGACTCAACAAGTGCATACAGCCCAATATGTTGATACTATGTCTAAAAATGTTTCTTTACCGCTGGAAACACAGGAAGTTATAGATAGGAAACTAGAAATGAAGGTAGATGCCCTAGAAGAAGCAATAATGCATATTGGGACTGAATTACAGAGCCTAAAATAAAAATGGGTCTGTCTTGTCATGCTGAATACCAGTGGATATGTGTTACGTCCCTGAAAGTAAATGAGACAGATTATGAATGGGAAAGAATTAAAAATCATATTTTAGGTGTTTGGAATAGCTCAGATATTAGTTTAGACTTAGGGAAACTTCATAATCAGATACAGACCATGGAACACTCCCAGTTAGATTTTACTACCACAGGAGAAGCCAATGACTTTTCCCATACATTCTCTAATTTCATTTCTGGAAAAACTATTCTGTCTACTTTTTTTAGTTATGTTGCTGTAGGTGCTCTAATCTTCCTCCTCATAATCATTCCTCCCTGTATTGTCAGGATTCTTCGGCAGAGCATTCAGAAGCTCACGACTGAGCTGCATCTGGCTGTTTTAAGAAATAAAAAGGGGGGAGATGCTGGGAGCCAGCACGAGGAGTCCCACCCATTGCAAAGGTCATGAGGTTAAGAGGTCCAACAGGCAAAGGCGAGTCGGGCCTCAAGGGAGCCTCACTGAATTTTCTCGAACATCTACCCCCAAAACCAGAGTCTGCCTGCCGTACTGCATTATGCTTTCCACTTACGCTTCTGACATTAACAGGGGCTGTCCCCCTCCACCTTCCTCTGAAAAGGAATTAACATAGAGCTCCAGGTAATATGTCTCCTGGGTGTAAAAAAGAATGTCTCAGCTTAAACACCTCTGATAGCTTTCTAACTTACCTGACTGGTCTGTCCGGATTTTTACAACTACGCATGTGAATTGTTTACAGCCCAAAACAGCGATAGGCATGAAGTTTAAAGCATCTTAAAGATATAAAGCCTTTCTAAAAAGCTAAAAATAATATTGGTGATGGGTTTCACTGTTGAGTCAATGACTGCTGCCAGGCCTCCTTATTCTTTATCTTTTAGGCACCTGGAGGATATTAATTAATGTAGTTGGGATATAGAAAAAGGAATATAGTAGTTTTGATGTTAGAAACAATAGACTTTTGAGTTAGTGAACTTTCTGTTTGTTACAAATCACTGTACTCCTCTTTCCTTGTTATAAATTCTTGTGTCCTTGCTATATAAGAATGTAACCTTAATTAGTGCTTTCTGAAGGCAGCACCAGACTTTAGGAAGAACAACACTTTTAAGACAAATAAGTTTTCTGGTTGATGGACCCTTATCAGAAGAGGGCCATAAATGCTAATAGGCCTCCTGGCCAGAAGATGATGTGAATCACCTAAGACTTGTGTATACAGCTAGGTATGCAGAGAGAAAGCCTGGTCTCGATAAGAATCAGGCCTGTTGATGCTGCATAACTTGGTATTATCCATTGATCTCTATGTACAACCAAAAGTATAAAAAGCTTTCCCGGACAATAAAGGATGGACCAGTTTCTCAGACTAGCTTCTCGAATGGGTTTCTTGGAAATCTGGCTCCACCCGTGTCGACTCTCTCTCTCTTTCTCCCTCTCTCTCCCTCTCCTTTTCAGGCTGATCCCTTGGAACGCGGAGGCTCACTGAGTCTCCTTATTTGCCCTGGCTTCTAAGACCCACGCAAAAGGGAGCCCAAGGCGGGGCACCCTCCGCTATTCAATCAGGCACTGGTGGTCTAATGTAGACAGTGCAAATTTCTTTTCTTGGAACTTTATTGGTTTTCCACATAAACCAAGTTATTCAGCCTCTTTCTCCACTAATTTTCCTACTACATTATTCTTTCCTAATCTCTTTTTATATTTCTAAATAAATAAGTTTTTTCTCGCCAAGTCGGTCTCCCCTTCGAATTCCCTGGATCCACCGGGTCAGGAACCTGGCACCTGACAATACTTTGATAGCTCAAGAGGAAAGCGGACTTGCATGTCTCCACATGAGACGAGGCTTGACTCCCCTGCCAAACCTCCATAGGAACCCTGAGATCCATGTCAGCACTGGAGAGGAACCCTGAGGTTCCGGCCTCAACTGCAGGTGAGGACCACGGCCCAGGCAGCGACTGGAGAGGAATCCCGAGAGGCCCCTAGCAACTCGCATGGAGACTGGACTTGCCTGAGGCAACACAAGCGGATCCCTGAGGTTCCCGTCGTAACTTGAGAGGAACCCCAATTTTCCTGCTGTGACTCGAGAAAAACCAGGAGATTCTCCCCCTAATGGGATATGCAGCCCTTTTCTGCTGTGGCCTCTCCAGAGAAATCCCACCTTCCCTAGTGAGCCTCGAAATGGTCCTGACTTCCTCGACATACCTGTCTCCACTTGAGAGGAACACCGAGGGTCCTGACACAACTCAAGAAGAGCTCCGTTTTTTCCTCCTCATCTCGAAATGAAGGTCCTTTTCCCTGCTTCTTCGGGAAAGGAATCCCAATGTTCCCATCAACCTCAAGAGGAAGCGGTCTCCACTTGAAACTTGAGATGAACTCCAGGGTGCCAGGGGTCAGCCCTGGTGGATCCAGGGTCATTCTAAGTGGGGATGGCGTGGCGAGAGAGTTATATAGATTTAGAGATATAAAGAGAGATTAGGAAAGAATAGTGTAGTGCAAAATTTAGAGGAGGAAAGAGGCTGTATTCCTTGATTTACATAGAAAGCCACTAAAGCCCCAAGACAAGGGACTTGAACCATCTATGTAGGGCCACAGGCGCCCCCTTGAATAGCGGAGGGTGCCCCGCCTTGGGCTCCCTCTCACGTGGGCCATAAGCCCCAGCAGATAAGTAGAGATGGCTAGCCTCTATGTCCCAGATGGGAATCAGCCAGAAAATAGAGTAAGAAAGAAAAGAAGACACGGGGGAACCAGTCTTTCCAGGAACTGGCCCATCCTTTATTGTCCGGAAAAACTTTTATACTTTTAGTTGTACATAGAGATAAATGTAAAAAGCAAAGTCATGCAGGGTCAGCAGCTCTGACCCAGGCTTTCATTTTGCATACCCATCTGTATACACAGATCTTAGGTTATTTTCATCATCTTCTGGCCAGGAGGCCTATTAGCAATTATGGACCTTTTCTGATAAGGGTCCGTCAACCAGAAAACTTATTTGCCCTAAAAGTGTTGTTCTTACTAAAGTCTGGTGCTGCCTTCAGAAAGCACTAATTAAGGTTACATTCTTACATAGCAAGGACACAAGAATTTATAACAAGGAAAGAGGAGTACAGTGATTTATAACAAAGAGAAAGTTCATTAACTAAGAAGTCTAGTGTTGCTAACATCAAAACTACTATATTATTTTTTCTATATCCCAATTACATTGATTAATATCCTCCAGGTGCCTAAAAGATAAAGAATATGGTGACCTGGAAGCAGTCATTGACTCAACAATGAAAACCCATCACCAATATAATTCTTTAGGAAAGGCTCTGCATCTTTAAGATGTTTTAAGCTGTGTGCCTCTCGCGGTTGAAGGGCTGTAAACAATCACATTTTGTTAAAGTCTCTAACTGTCAGGCAAGTTAGAGAGCCATGAGAGGGGTTTGAGCTAAGACACTCCTTTTATATGCGGGAGGCTGTTTACTGGTGCTCTAAGTTAAGTCTTTCCAGAGAAAGGTGGTCAGGGATAGCCCCCTGTTATGTCAGAAGAGTGGAAAGCACAGTACAATGAAGCAGGCAGACTCTGGTTTTGGGGGTAGCTGCTCAGGAAAATCCAGGGGTACACCTGAGGCCTGATCTCAGCCTTTGATTTTGTCAGGCCCCCTTCCTCAAGACCTTTGCCATGTGCGGGATTCCCCATGCTGGCTCCCAGCATCTCCCCCTTTTTTATTTCTTAAAACAGCCATATGTAGTTCAGTTGTGAGCTTCTGAATATTCTGTTGAAGAATCCTGACAATATAAGGAGGAATGATTATAAGGAGCAAGATTAGGGCACCCACAGCAGTACAGCTAAGAACAGTAGACAGAATATTTTTCCCAGAAATGAAATTAGAGAATGTATGGAAAAAGTCATTTGCTACTCTTGTGGCAGTAAAATCTAATCGAGAGTGTTCCATCTCGATGTTTATCTTGCCTCTCCAGCCGGTGGGCGCCCGAGCGCAGCCCTTGCCCCCTCGCTAAACTGGCCTCGGGCCCAGCGATGGCCAAGCAAGCGCAGACAGACGCTGGTGGGGCCACTGGCTGTGAGTGTGGCACACTGGATCCCAGCTGCCAGGTTGGCCCCGCCCACGGCTCCCAGCGTGTGGCTGTTCTGTGCGGCGGCTGCGAAAGGTGGTGGCAGGGGCAGAGGAGTGCCCTTTCTCTTTGTTGTGGTCGTGGCAGTGGAGGAACCAGGTGCCTGGGGGACTGCAACATGGCGAATCAGTCTGTCTGGGATCCAAATTGGCAAATCTGCATCCTGTAGAAAAATACAAGCACATCCTCGGCTGCCAGTTAATAATGGGTCAGGACCTTTCCATTGTCTGGAGAGGAGGTCCTTCCACTTTACCAATGGCTTTACATTTTGTTTCTCTGGACACAAATGATGAAGCATTGCATTTGTTCCAGGTGAATCAGCATTTAAATTATTTATTACAAAGAGAGCATGTTGCAAAATTTGATGGAGAGAACTATACTTAAATTTCCCTTCTTTTAATTTTTTGAATTTGTATTTAATATTTGGTGAGCTCTTTATACTATAGCTTGTCCCTGGGGATTATAGGAGATGTCTGTGTTATGTTTTATTTGAAACTTTATACAAAATTTTTGGCATCTGGAATAGGGAACTGTTTGCATCTAACAGGGAAAATAACTGGGTGTCTAGATATAAAATTTAACAAAACATTGGAGGGTAAATGATGCAAAATTTGACCAAAATAGTTTTTTATAGCAATCTGCAAATTTTCATCAAACATTAAAAGAGCATCAAGCTGGTCCTTGTTATGTGGAATTACAATTTCTGATAGCTCTTTACCAAATAATTCAACACTCTGCTTTCTTTTTAATATCAAAGTAGCTATCAACCCTGGATAAGAAGCCACTACTTTTTTAGCCTGAGGGGGAAGATGGACCCACTATAGGGGGCCGTTTTGCCATAAAACTAATTTTTTGTCTGCCTACCCCAATTAAACCTATGGGGGTGTTATGGCAAAGGAATTGTCAAGCAGTTGTCAATTTAATTTAAAAAATTTTTTAAATTTACGTTTTAACAACATAAATTTAGGGATATGTTAATTTAGATCTAATGTTTAGTTTAGGTCTCTGTATAAATTTAAATAATAAATGTATAACCTCCTTATCTCATTTAGGTATACAGATATACCTAAATGCAAAATGTATTTATATATGTATTCATATATGACAAGTATAAAGTTATTGACATATAATACATATATAAATCAATATACTTGAATTAATCTTTATAATTAATATATTAATTAATATATATTACAGCAATACAACATGTACACAACTAATACCAACCAAAACAAACCAATGTACTGTAATAATATATGTCACACATATATTATATAATTATACAGTATATATAACATATATCATCACAGCACACCAATCTTTACCAATTAATATCAGTCCCATACACATTATATTACTGCAATATATATATTATGTATATAATTATATAGTATATAATATGTATATATAGTATACATATTAATTTATAAACAAATTAAGTATATATTTATAGAATTAGGTATACCTTTATTATATTTTATTTATACCCATACCTAATTAGGCAAACTGTAATTAAGCAAGTATATTTATATTATGTATTTATAACAGTATATAAAGTATTGTTAAATGTACTGCCTATTGATAACTAAGAAATTGAGAAAACCCTTCTCCGAGCAACTCCTAATTGAGATAACACGTCCCTCCCCCATAGGGTAAAGGGGAGTGTAGGAACTACATTGGGTTGGAAAGATCCACAGGTATCTTCAAAACGCCAATCTAATATTTTTTTAACTTTTAACTACTGTGGGGGCTTGAGGGCAAATGAAACAAAATTTGACCCCTGAAATCTATCAGGGCAACTTACCAATTACTATTTTGTAAAAGACTTGCAGTTGATGCTCATTGAATGGAATGAATATATTTGTTACTTAAAAAAAAAAAAAGTTCCACAGTTCTTTTTCTTCCTTTTAAAATTAATTGTGCCACCAAGCTGGGATAAGATAAAACTATTTTTCTTGGGGTCACTGGTAGATGGAACCAATGGGCCTTCTTGTCACAAGCATCCTGTAGGTGTATGTTTTGTGGCAAGAATAATTTAATCTCATCTTTTGGTAATATTAATCCTAATTAACTGATCATTTAAAGCCTCATCCACTTTAAAAAGAGCCAACTCTGTCTCATTAGTCAACTTTCTCTTAGAACTGGGATTAGGATTGTTTTTTAAGCAACCTAAGAAAAGGCTTTAAATCTGAAATAGTCAGTTTTAAAAGTGGGCATATCCAATTAATATCTCCTAATAATTTCTGGAAATCATTTAAAGTTAGTAAACAATCTCTCTGCAGCTTCAAAACAGCATTATCGGTTTTCAAAACTTTTGACAGATCTAAATATGAAAAGCAAGTAAAGAGGTGTTGCATAACATCTTTATAAGCTTCTCCAGTTATCCTTCCATAACCTAAATCTGGTCTATAGCTCTTTAGATGGCAAGCAACCATCTAATCTTTGATTGAATACCTCCAGCAAGGGGGAACTCACTACTCCCCAAGGTTCTAAACTCTCCCTCACCTTTTTCTCTGCAGCACCACCACTCCACGTACCACTTTCTCTAATCCCACCAGCCCATTTTCAGTAGCATGTGTTGACCAGGAGCTGGGCCAGTCTTTCCCAGCAATGCAAGGGACATCTGTTCTAGTGTCTAACAGCCGTGACATTTTATATCCTTGAATTAAAAGATCTTTTAAAGGCCTGGAAGCGGTAATTTCCTGCACCCAAAAAAGCTAGATCACTAGACCCAAATCCTCTGGGGCCCCTAGCTTTAGAAGTCAAGGTTTTTCTTGTCTGATAATAACATAAAAGCAAAAGCTGTGTTATTTTTTGACCTTTATTAATTTGCACAGTTTTAGTAGGCGGTGAGATTAAAACTTTAATTTCCTCAGTATAATCAGAATCTATTACCAGGCACAACCAAAATTCCTTGGAAAAAAGCGAGCTACACCCTAGTACAACTGCAGAATGTTCCCAGGCAGGGGGTCAGCCACAACCATTGGAATCGAAGTAACTGTCACATCAGGGGTTAATATTGTTGTGGTGGTGGAGCTGAGGTCCAATCCTGAGCTCAGTTCATTTCAGTCGCTCAGTCGTGTCCGACTCTTCGTGACCCCATGAATCTCAGCACGCCAGGACTCCCTGTTCATCACCATCTCCCGGAGTTCACTCAGACTCATGTCCATGGAGTCCGTGATGCCATCCAGCCATCTCATCCTCGGTCGTCCCCTTCTCTTCCTGCCCCCAATCCCTCCCAGCATCAGAGTCTTTTCCAGTGAGTCAACTCTTCTCATGAGGTGGCCAAAGTACTGGAGTTTCAGCTTTAGCATCATTCCTGCCAAAGAAATCCCAGGGTTGATCTCCTTCACAATGGACTGGTTGGATCTCCTTGCAGGCCAAGGGACTCTCAAGAGTCTTCTCCAACACCACAGTTAAAAAGCATCAATTCTTCGGTGCTCAGCCTTCCTCACAGTCCAACTCTCACATCCATACATGACCACAGGAAAAACCATAGCCTTGACTAGATGGACCTTAGTCAGCAAAGCAATGTCCCTGCTTTTGAATATACTCTCTAGGTTGGTCATAACTTTTCTTTCAAGGAGTAAGCGTCTTTTAATTTCATGGCTGCAATCACCATCTGCAGTGATTCTGGAGCCCAAAAAAAATAAAGTCTGACACTGTTTCCACTGTTTCCCCATCTATTTCCCATGAAGTGATGGGACCGGATGCCATGATCTTCGTTTTCTGAATGTTGAGCTTTAAGCCAACTTTTTCACTCTCCTCTTTCACTTTCATCAAGAGGCTTTTTAGCTCCTCTTCACTTTCTGCCATAAGGGTGGTGTCATCTGCATATCTGAGGTTATTGATATTTCTCATGGCAATCTTGATTCCAGCTTATGTTTCTTCCAGTCCAGCGTTTCTCATGATGTACTCTGCATAGAAGTTAAATAAGCAGGGTGACAATATACAGCCTTGACATACTCCTTTTCCTATTTGGAACCAGTCTGTTTTTCCATGTCCACTTCTAACTGTTGCTTCCTGGCCTGCATACAGATTTCTCAAGAGGCAGGTTAGGTGGTCTGGTATTCCCATCTCTTTCAGAATTTTCCCAAGTTTATTGTGATCCACACAGTCAAAGGCTTTGGCATAGCCAATAAAGCAGAAATAGATGTTTTCTGGAACTCTCTTGCTTTTTCCATGATCCAGCAGATATTGGCAATTTGATTTCTGGTTCCTCTGCCTTTTCTAAAACCAGCTTGAAGACCAGGAATTTCATGGTTCATGTATTGCTGAAGCCTGGCTTGGAGAATTTTGAGCATTATTTTACTAGCGTGTGAGATGAGTGCAATTGTGTGGTAGTTTGAGCATTCTTTGGCATTGCCTTTCTTTGGAATTGGAATGAAAACTGACCTTTTCCAGTCCTGTGGCCACTGCTGAGTTTTCCAAATTTGCTGGCATATTGAGTGCAGGACTTTCACAGCATCATCTTTCAGGATTTTTAATAGCTCAACTGGAATTCCATCACCTCCACTAGCTTTGTTCATAGTGATGCTTTCTAAGGCCCCTCGACTTCACATTCCAAGATGTGGGGCTCTAGATTAGTGATTACATCATCATGATTATCTGGGTCGTGAAGATCATTTTTGTATAGTTCTTCCGTGTATTCTTGCCACCTCTTCTTAATATCTTCTGCTTCTGTTAAGTCCATACCGTTTCTGTCCTTTATTGAGCCCATCTTTGCATGAAATGTTCCCTTGGTATCTCTAATTTTCTTGAAGAGATCTCAGTATTTCCAATTCTGTTGTTGTCGTCGATTTCTTTGCATTGATCGCTGAAGAAGGCTTTCTTATCTCTTCTTGCTATTTTTTGAAACTCTGCATTCAGATGCTTATATCTTTCCTTTTCTCCTTTGCTTTTCGCCTCTCTTCTTTTCACAGCTATTTCTAAGGCCCCCTCAGACAGCCATTTTGCTTTTTTGCATTTCATTTCCATGGGGATGGTCTTGATCCATGTCTCCTGTACAATGTCATGAACCTCATTCCATAGTTCAGCAGGCACTCTATCTATCAGATCTAGGCCCTTAAATCTATTTCTCACTTCCACTGTATAATCATAAGGGATTTGATTTAGGTCATACCTGAATGGTCTAGCGTTTTCCCCTACTTTCTTCAATTTAAGTCTGAATTTGGCAATAAGGAGTTCATGATCTGAGCCACAGTCAGCTCCTGGTCTTGTTTTTGTTGACTGTATAGAGCTTCTCCATCTTTGGCTGCAAAGAATATAATCAATCTGATTTCAGTGTTGACCATCTGGTGATGTCCATTTGTACAGTCTTCTCTTGTGTTGTTGGAAAAGGGTGTTTGCTGTGACCAGTGCGTTTTCTTCGCAAAACTCTATCAGTATTTGCCCTGCTTCATTCCAAATTCCAAGGCCAAATTTGCCTGTTACTCCAGGTGTTTCTTGACTTCCTACTTTTGCATTCAAGTCCCCTATAATGAGAAGGACATCTTTTTTGGGTGTTAGTTCTAAAAGGTCTCATAGGTCTTCATAAAACCGTTCAACTTCAGCTTCTTCAGCATTACTGGTTGGGGCATAGACTTGGATAACTGTGATACTGAATGGTTTGCCTTGGAGATGAACAGAGATCATTCTGTTGTTTTTGAGATTGCATCCAAGTACTGCATTTCGGACTCCTGTTGACCATGATGGTACTCCATTTCTTCTGAGGGATTCCTGCCCACAGTAGTATATGTAATGGTGATCTGAGTTAAATTCACCCATTCCAGTCCATTTTAGTTCACTGATTCCTAGAATGTCGACGTTTACCCTTGCCATCTCTTGTTTGACCACTTCCAATTTGCCTTGATTCATGGACCTGACATTCCAGGTTCCTATGCAATATTGCTCTTTACAGCATCGGATCTTGCTTCTATCACCAGTCACATGCACAACTGGGTATTGTTTTTGTTTTGGCTCCATCCCTTCATTCTTTCTGAAGTTACTTCTCCACTGATCTCCAGTAGCATATTGGGCACCTAATGACCTGGGGAGTTCCTCTTTTGGTATCCTATCATTTTGCCTTTTCATACTGTTCATGGGGAAGAATACTGAAGTGGCTTACCATTCCCTTCTCCAATGGACCACATTCTGTTAGACCTCTCCACCATGACCCACTGGTCTTGGGCTGCCCCACAGGCATGGCTTGGTTTCATTGAGTTAGACAAAGCTGTGGTCCTAGTGTAATTAGATTGACTAGTTTTCTGTGAGTATGATTTCAGTGTGTCTGCCCTCTGATGCCCTCTTGCAACACCTACCATCTTACTTGGGTTTCTCTTACCTTGGACGTGGGGGTATCTCTTCATGGCTGCTCCAGCAAAGCACAGCCGCTGCTCCTTACCTTGGACGAGGGGCATCTCCTTACCACCGCCATTCCTGACCTTCAACATGGGATAGCTCCTCTAGGCCTTTGTGCAGCCACCGCTCCCCGGGTTGCTCCTCCCAGCTGCCGGCCCTGGCCTCGGGCTCGGGGTGGCTCCTCAGGGTCACCGCCCCTGGCCTCGGGCGAGAGGTGGCTTCTCCCAGCTGCCCCTGACCTCGGACGCGGGGTGTCTCCTCCTGGCCGCCCCTGACCTTGGACGTGGGGTAGCTCCTCCCGGCAGCCACTGACCTCGGATGCAGGGTAGCTCCTCTCGGACGTTCCTGCGCCATCGCAGCCTGGCACTCTAGGCCGCTGCCCCAACCTCGGACGTGGGGTATCTCCTCTTGGCCATGCTTAGGGCGCCGGCCTGCCCTCGCAGCCATCTGTGCTTAGTGAGAATCCTAAGCTACCTGGGGTTGATTGGCATGGCTTGTTGTTTCTGTTTAGCAGGACATTGCCGGCAAAAATGCCCCATCTGGCCACAAGAGAAACATTTTTTATTTGTAGAATCCTTTTTATTACGATTATTTTTCTTTCTTTCTTTCTTTTTTTTATTTCGGCTCTGGTGAGGCCCCCCTGAGGGGATTTTCTCCTAGGAGCAGGCTCTGCATATTGTGCACGCATCCGCTTTCAAAGTTACTTTGTTCAAAAAACTTTTTACCTTTTTCAGCCTTAGGCAATGCTCTGGGAGGTTTTGGAGGCAAAGTGGGGAATTCTTAAGCCCTGGGGAGGTGCAAGTGGGGGTGGCGGTGGGGTGGTCGCCTTAAATCATAAAGTGTTGGATAAATTTTTAAAGGTTTGTGTAGAGGGTGAGGGGGCTCTCCAGGGCACCCAGCTGCAGCATCCTGTAAGCCCTCTCCTTCCTCGGGAGGTAGAGCACAGTCTCCCTCCTTTCATTTGTCAATGGCAGAAAATATGATCTGCATAGAAGGTGGAGACCCACCACCATCCACCTCTATAGCCTCTCCCTTAGGCTATCTAACAGCCTCATGATGGGTGTCCAGAACATTTCTAATCATATTCCACAGAGCAAAAGCATAATAAGTTTTTAGCTGTTTCCCTACCTTTACCCAAGTATCTAAAAAAGGAATTGAACTCTAGCCTTTTTAACTTTAATTTACCTTTTGTTTAACAGTTGTAAAATTACTTATATAAAGAGTTGTCGTTGTTTTTTCTTTCAACCCTTAGAAAGCAGGTTTGTTTCAACCCTTAGAAAGCAGGTTTGTTTCAACCCTTCAGCTGGGTTTGTTTCAACCCTTCAACTGGGTTTCTTTCAACTCAAAACTTCCCACCCCTCTTTCCATACCTATCCTATGCAAGGTGGTCTGCGACACCCTGAGTGGGGTCCTAGTCAATCCAAAAACTGCGCACTGGGAGAGACCTACCTTCAAATAGCCTCTTCTGGGCGCCACTTGACTGGGTCCAGCCCCGGTGGATCCAGGGTAATTCGAAGCAGGGACGGCATGGTGAGAGAGATATACAGATTTAGAGATATAAAGAGAGATTAGGAAAGAATAGTGTAGTGGGAAATATAGAGGAGGAAAGAGGCTGTATTCCTTGATTTACATAGAAAGCCACTAAAGTCCCGAGACAAGGGACTTGAACAGTCTACATAGGGCCACTGGCGCCCCCTTGAATAGCGGAGGGTAGCCCGCCTTTGGCTCCCTCTTGCGTGGGTCTTAGAGCCCAGGCAAATAAGTAGACACAGCTAGCCTCTATGCCCCAGATGGGAATCAGCCAGAAAATAGAGTAAGAAAGAAAAGAAGACACGGAGGAACCAGTCTTTTCAGGTACTGGCCCATCCTTTATTGTCTGGAAAAACTTTTATACTTTTACTTGTACACAGAGATAAATGTAAAAAGCAAAGTCATGCAGGGTCAGCAGCCCTGACCCAGGCTTTCTTTTTGCATACTCATCTGTATACACAGATCTTAGGTGATTTATATCATTTTCTGTCCAGGAGACCTATTAGCATTTATGGCCCTTTTCTGATAAGGGTCCGTCAACCAGAAAATTTAATTGCCCTAAAAGTGCTGTTCTTACTAAAGTCTGGTGCTGCCTTCAGAAAGCACTAATTAAGGTTACATTCTTACATAGCAAGGACACAACAATTTATAACAAGGAAAGAGGAGTACAGTGATTTATAACAAAGAGAAAGTTCATTAACTCAAAAGTCTAGTGTTGCTAACATCAAAACTACTATATTATTTTTTCTATATCCCAATTACATTGATTAATATCCTCCAGGTGCCTAGAAGATAAACAATATGGAGGCCTGGAAGCAGTCATGACTCAACAATGAAAACCCATCACCAATATAATTCTTAGCTCTTTAGAAAAGGCTCTATATCTTTAAGATGTTTTAAGCTACATGCCTCTCACTTTTGAGGGGCTGTAAAGAATCACAAGTTGTAAAAATCTCTAACTGTCAGGCAGTTAGAGAGCCATGAGAGGGGTTTGAGCTGAGACACTCCTTTTATATGCAGGAGACTGTTTACTGGAGCTCTAAGTTAAGTCTTTCCAGAGAAAGGTGGTCGGGGATAGCCCCCTGTTATGTCAGAAGAGTGGAAAGCACAGTACAATGAAGCAGGCAGACTCTGGTTTTGGGGGTAGCTGCTCAGGAAAATCCAGGGGTACACCTGAGGCCTGATCTCAGCCTTTGATTTTGCCAGGCCCCATTCTTCATGACCTTTGCCACAGGCAGGATTACCCATGCTGGCTCCTAGCACCAGAGGTCATGCCACAATTTCAAAAGACCCCGATGTCTCAGTCTACTCCAGATAAACCTGATTCCCCTGCACTGACTCGACTGTCAACCCGAGTACAGACTCAAAACACGATGACAGGTGTGACAGCCCTGTGACACCTCGAGAGAAAGACACAGATCCCTATGTCAACCCCTCAGGAAGCCTGACAGTACTTTTATAGCTCTAGAGGAAAGTGGATGTGCATGTCTAAACACGACAAGGCCTGACTCCCCTGTTGAACCTCTAGAGGAACCCCGAGATCCATATCAGCACTTGAAAGGAACCCTGAGGTTCTGGCCTCAACTCCAGATGAGGACCTCGGCCTGGGCACCGACTGAAGTGGAATCCCGAGAGGCCCCTCACAACTCACATGGAGACTTGACTTTCCTGAGGCAACATGAGTGGGTCTCTGAGGTCTCCATCTTAACTCAAGAGAAACCCCATGCTTACTGCCACAACTCGAGAAAAACCAGGAGATTCTCCCCTCAATGCGAGATGGGGCCCTTTTCTGCTGTGGCAACTTGAGCAAGACCCCACCTTCCCTCTTGAGCCTTGAAAGGGTCCTTGACACCCTTGATGCAACTCAAGAAGTTCTCAGACATACCGGTCTCCACTCGAGCGGAACACCAAGGGTCCCACCAAAACTAAAGAAGAGCCCCATTTTTCCATCCTCATCTCTAGATGAGGGTCCATTTCCCTGCTTCGTCAGGAAAGGAATCCCGGCATTCCCGTCGCACCTCAAGAGGAGGCGGTCTCCACTTGAAACTTGAGAGAAACTCCAGGGGTCGTGCCACAATTCCAAAAGACCTGATGTCCAAATCCACTCCAGATACACCTGATTCCCCTCCACTGACTCCACTGTCACCCCGAGTATCGACTCAAAACAGGATGGCAGGTGTGACAGCCCTGTGGCACCTTGAGAGAAAGACACAGATCCCTATGGCAAATCGACAGGAAGCCTGACAGTCCTTTTTCAGCTTGCCAGGAAACTGGATGTGCATGTCCTCACATGAGACAAGGCCTGACTCCCCTGTTGAAACTCCAGAGGAACCCCGGGATCCATATCAGCACTCGAGAGGAACCCTGAGGTTCTGGCCTCAACTCCAGATGAGGACCTCGGCCTGGGCACCGACTGAAGAGGAATCCCGAGAGGCCCCTCACAACTCACATGGAGACTTAACTTTCCTGAGGCAACACGAGTGGGTCTCTAAGGTCTCCATCTTAACTCAAGAGAAACCCCATGCTTACTGCCACAACTTGAGAAAAACCAGGAGATTCTCCCCTCAACGCGAGATGGGGCCCTTTTCCACTGCGGTGTCTCAAGAGAAATCCCACCTTCCATCTTGAGCTTCGAAAGCGTCCTTGACACCCTTGAGGCAACTCAAGAAGTTCTCCAACATGCCCGTTTCCACTCGAGAGGAACACCGAGGGTCCCGCCACAACTCAAGAAGAGCCCCGTTTTTCCCTCGTCATCTCTAGATGAGGGTCCATTTCCCTGCTTCGTCAGGAAAGGAATCCCAGCGTTCCTGTCACACATAAAGAGGAGGCGGTCTCCAGTTGAAACTCAAGAGGATCTCCAGGGTCGCGCCACCATTCCAGAAGACCCCAGTGTCCCAATCCACTCCAGATACACCTGATTCCCCTCCACTGACTCGACTGTCACCCCGAGGATCGACTCAAAACACGATGGCAGGTGTGACAGTCCTGTGGCACCTCGAGAGAAAACCACAGATCCCTATGGCAACTCGACTGCACTCCCCTTCCTACCTATTTTGGGACACCCCACCAATAGAGGACTGAAAGGGAGACTGGAAGGTCACTTTCTCTTATTTTAACGAGGACCCATCTTCTTGGTCCTCTTTTTCCATTGAGATTCTGTTTCAAGTGCCCCATCTCGGCTTCTGTGGGTGGCAGAACCTATAATGGCTCCCTGCATTCTTCTCCATTACTCTCACAAGCTTGGGTCATTTCTCACTTATGCGGTGGATGGGCACTTCATTGCTTTTAACCTCCAAATAAATTTATGAAAATGTCTGTAAAATCTACTCATTTCCTCTCTTTTGTTCAGTGTCTCTCTCTAGACATGTCTTTCTATTCCTTTTGCAATTCAGTCTCTGTCTTCCTTTTTCTCTTTCTCTCTGTCTCTCCTGTGGATAGATGGATGCCTTTGAACGCACATGGATATTGTAAGTTTAGGGTTAGATTTTAGGGATAGGTTAGAGTGAGATCAAGTGTTTAGGTTGGAGTTTGTGTTGGGGGACGGGACAAGGGTGGTGTGTTTTCTCTTGGAGACTTGAGTGCTGTTTGTTCTTAGTCTGTTTTACATAGGAACGGCTTAT
Source organism: Budorcas taxicolor (assembly GCF_023091745.1). NCBI lineage: Eukaryota > Metazoa > Chordata > Mammalia > Artiodactyla > Bovidae > Budorcas > Budorcas taxicolor. Next base: position 2,396,858 of record NC_068927.1, on the reverse strand, counting down.
CAGATACATGACTGGCAAGTCGTCTCTTATGTTCAGTTTACTATCTTTTTGATTTGTGAAAGCTTGATTCCCTGGTGGCTCAGATGGTAAAGCGTCTGTCTGCAATGTAGGACCCTGGTTTGATCCCTGGGACAGGAAGTTCTCCTGGAGAAGTTAATGGCAACCCACTCCAGTACTCTTGCCTAGAAAATTCCATGGATGGAGGAGCCTGGTGGGCTACAGTCCATGGAGTCACAAAGAGTCAGACACGACTGAGCGACTTCACTTTACTTGTGGTTGGCACACAGATTTATATTTTCAACACCACTAAACGTTGTGTGCAGGTGCAGGAGGGCCGAGAGGAGCTACTCCACGTTCCAGGTCAGGAGGGGCAGCCTTGCTGAGATCCCCCCCGTGCAAGGTAAGGAGCAGTGGCCACACTTTGCTAGAGCAGCCATGAATAGATACCCCATGACTGAGGTAAGAGAAATCCAAGTAAGATGGTAGGTGTTGTGAGACGGCATCAGAGGGCAGACACACTGAGACCATAATCACAGACAACTAGCTAATCTGATCACATGGACCACAGCCTTGTCTAACTCAATGAAACTAGGTCATGCCATGAGGGGCCACCCAAGGTGGACAGGTCATGATGGAGAGGGCTGACAGAATGTGGCCCACTGGAGAAGGGAATGGCAACCCACTTCAGTATTCTTGCCTTGAGAACCCCATGAACAGTATGAAAAGGCAAAATGAGAGGACACTGAAAGAGGAACTCCCAGGTCGGTAAGGGCCCAATATGCTACTGGAGATCAGTGGAGAAATAACTCCAGAAAGACTGAAGGGATGGAGCCAAAGCAAACACAATACCCAGTTGTGGAATGACTGGTGAAACAAGCAAGGTCCAATGCTGTAAAGAGCAATATTGCATAGGAACCTGGAATGTCAGGTCCATGAATCAAGGCAAATTGGAAGTGGTCAAACAGGGGATGGCAAGGGTGAACACTGACATTGTAGGAATTAGCAAACTGAAATGGACTGGGATGGGTGAATTTAACTCAGATGACCATTATATCTACTACTGAGGACAGGAAACCTTAGAAGAAATGGAGTAGCCACCATGGTCAACAAAGAGTCTGAAATGCAGTAGTTGGATGCCCTCTCAAAAATGACAGGATGATCTCTGTTCCTTTCCAAGGCAAGTCACTCAATATCAGGTAATCCAAGCCTATGTCCCAACCAGTAATGCTGAAGAAGTTGACGTTGAACGGTTCTATGAAGACTTTCAAGACCTTTTTGAACTAACACCCAATAAAGTTGTCCTTTTCATTCTAGGGGACTGGAATGCAAAATAGGGAGTCAAGAAACACCTGGAATAATAGGCAAATTTGGCCTTGGAGTACGGAATGAAGCTGGGTAAATAATAGAATTTTGCCAAGAGAACGCACTGGTCATAGCAAACACCGTCTTCCAACAACACAATAGAAGACTCTACACATGGACATCATCAGATGGTCAACAGTGAAATCAGACTGATTATATTCTTTGCAGCCAAAGGTGGAGAAGCTCCATACAGTGTGCAAAAACAAGACGGGGAGCTGACTGGCTCAGATCATGAACTTCTTATTGCTAAATTTATATTTAAATTGAAGAAAGTAGGAAAAACCATTAGACAATTCAGGTATGACCTAAATGAAATCCCTGATGATTATACAGTGAAAGGGAGAAATAGATTTAACGGATTAGATCTGATAGAGTGCCTGATGACCTATGGACAGAGGTTCGTGACATTGTACAGGAACAGGGATCAAGACCATCCCCAAGAAAAAGAAAGGCGAAAAAGAAAAATGGCTGTTTGAGGAGGCCTACAAATAGCTGTGAACAGAAGAGAAGAGAAAAGCAAAGGAGAAAAGGAAAGCTATAAGCATCTGAACGCATCATTCCAAAGATAGCAAGGAGAGATAAAAAAGCCTTCAGGAGCAAACAATGAAAAGAAATAGAGGAAACGAACAGAGTGGAAAAGATGAGATCTCGTCAGGAAAATTAGAGATACCAAGGGATCATTTCATGCAAAGATGGGCTCAATAAAGACAGAAACGGTATGGACCTAACAGAAGCAGAAGATATTAAGAAGAAGTGGCAAGAATTCACAACTCTTCCAGAAAGATCTTCACGACCTAGAGAATCACGATGGTGTGTTCACTCACCTATTATCAGGCATCCTAGAATATGAAGTCAAGTAGACCTTAGTATCACTACGAAGAAACTAGTGGAGGTGATGGGTTTCTAGTGGAGCTCTTTCAAATTCTGAAAGATGATGCTGTGAAAGTTCTGCACTCGATATGCCAGGAAATTTGGAAAACTCAGCAGTGGCCACAGGACTGGAAACGGTCGGTTTTCATTCTAAGGCCAAATAATGCTCAAACTACTGCACAATTGCTCTCATCTCACACGCTAGTAAAGTAATGCTCAAAATTCTCCAAGCGAGGCGTCAGCAATACATGAACCGTGAACTTCCAGATATTCAAGCTGGTTTTAGAAAAGGCAGAGGAACCAGAGATCAAATCACCAACATCTGCTGAATCACCAAAAAAGCAAGAGAGTTCTAGAAAAAACATCTATTTCTGCTTTACTGACTATGCCAAAGCCTTTGACTGTGTGGATCACAATAAAGTGTTGGAAAATTTTCAAGAGATGGGAATACCAGACCACATGACCTGCCTCTTGAGAAACATATATGCAGGTTACGAACCAAAGTTAGAACTTGACATGGAACAACAGACTGGTTCCAAATAGGGAAAGGAATACCTCATGGCTGTATATTGTCCCTCGGCTTCTATAACTTATATACAGAGAACATCATGAGAAAGGCTGGGCTGGAAGAAGCACAAGCTGGAATCAAGATTGTCAGGAGAAATATCAATAACCTCAGGTATGCAGATGACAACACCTTATGGCAGAAAGTGAAGAGGAACTAAAGAACCTCTTGATGAAAGTGAAAGAGGAGAGTTGAAAACGTTGGCATAAAGCTCAACATTCAGAAAATGAAGATCATGGCATATGTCCCATCACGTCATGGCAATTAGATGGGGAATTGTGGAAACAGTGTCAGACATTGTTTTGAGGGGGCTCCAAAATCAGTGCAGATGGTGATTGAAGCCATGAAATTAAAAGACGCTTATTCCTTGGAAGGAAAGTTATGACCAACCTAGATAGCATATTCAAAAGTGAGACATTAGTTACTTTGCCAACAAAGTTCCATTTTGTCAAGGCTATGGTTTTCCCAGTTGTCACGTATGGATGTGAGAGTTGGACTGTGAAGTAAGCTGGGTGCCGAAAAATTGATGCTTTGGAACTGTGGTGTTGGAGAAGACTCTTGAGAGTCCTTCGGACTGCAAGGAGATCCAACCAGTCCATTCTGAAGGAGGGCAGCCCTGGGATTCCTTTAGAAGGAATGATGCTAAAGCTGCAACTCCAGTATTTTGGCCACCTCATGAGAAGAATTGACTCACTGGAAAAGACTCTGATGATTGGAGGGATTGGAGGCAGAGAGAAGGGGACAACAGAAGATGAGATGGTTGGATGGCATCATTGACTCAGTGGACTTGAGTCTGAGTGGTCTCCGGGAGATGGTGATGGACAGGGAGGGCTGGTGTACTGCAACTCATGGGGTCGCAGAGAGTCGGACACGACTGAGCGACTGAATTGAATATGTATAGGAAGAGAGGAGGCCCACTGGGGCTATTTTGCACCCACTGGGAAAGTAAGTTGCATCCCTGCTTCACAAAACACCACCATAGCAATTAAGACACATACGAAGAACCAACAATTGAAAGGAAAACTTGACAAATTTTATAACAATTTTTGATCAGGGAATACCTTACTTTATAATCGAGCTATTATGCATTTTTAAAGATTTGTTACTTTAAGGCATACAGCAACGTGATTGAGGGATTCAATGTCTCAGCGGCTTCCTTGGACAAAATTCACTCCATTTGGAGGGCCCCTGTAACATGTCCTCTACTCAGAACATGCAAGAATCCTGAAAACACAGAGCAGCATGTGGTGATGCTAGTGGGTATTTTATCACTAAATCAATTATTCTACCATGACACACAGAAGAAGCCTAGATGCTAGGAGGGGGATCTCCAAACCTGTCTTCAAACTGGAGGCCTTACTTCCTTGAATAGCATTGCATGAAGTGGAGATGGTGATGAACAGGGAGGCCTGGTGTGCTGCGATTCATGGGGTTGCAAAGAGTCGGACACGACTGAGCGACTGAACTGAACTGAACGCTTGGGAAGAGAAGAGGTGTGTCATGAATATTTTGTCTGTAGCAAACAAAGTACTGTGCAGAGACGTTGTGCAAGCTCGTCCCAGGACACGGAGCACAAGGACACAGTGACCTGTCTCTCAGCCCTGCTCTTGGGGCATTGCACTGTCTCCACCCCTGACATATGGTGAGGCCCTCACAGGTGTCCTGGAGAGTATGGTCACACGACCTGAATTTGTCCAATCTGTTGCTCCATCCTCCCTGGCTACCATGATGGGCTCAGAACTTGGGCAGTGACCAATCGGGGCCCAGGGCCAGGACTCAGGCTGCAATCAAGGGGAAGAGGAGCTCTGGTTCTGTTGGAAGGGGCGGGGTGGTGAGTTCAGTCTATAGCAGTAGGAGGAGCGTGAGGTCAGCCTGGGGTGGTTGGTGACCTTTCTGCTCCTGTCAGGGCAGAGGCACTGGCTTGAGAATGAGGGCGCTGCTGAACCCAGGTTTTGAGAGTGCTGGCTCCTGCTGTGGTCCTGAAGCTCCACATGAGACCGGCGGGAAGCCGTCTGCCCATGAGACCTTCTGCTTATTTGTGAGCATGTGGAACCATGCTGGTTTTTCTGTCCAGCAGGCTAAGTGGAGACCCTGTAAATGCAAGTGTGTGGGTTTTGGCTGGCTTCAGGGAAGAAACACCAGATGGCACTGGGAGACTCCAGTCTAATCTGGATTCAGGGGATATCTCTTGAAAGTGAAGGGACAAGGCCTTCAGTTGTGTCCGACCCTTTGCGACCCCATAGACTATAGGGACCATGGAACTGTGCAGGCAAGAATACTGGAGTGGGCAGCCTTTCCCTTCTCCAGGGGATCTTCCAAAACCAGGAGTCATATTCAGCTCTCTACATGCAGGCAGATTCTTTACCAGCTGAGCCACAAAGAGGCCCAAGTATATTGGACTGGGTCGCCTGACCCTTCTGCAGCAGATCAGGATTTCCTGACCCAGAAATCAAACTGGCCTCACCTGCAGTGAAGGAGGATACTTCACCAGCTGAGGTATCAGGGAAGCCCAATATCTCTTAAGACTAGCTACTAATTGTAGGATTACCCTAAAGAGTCTTTACAGGTTTAAGGTAGAAACCTGCGAAGGTAGCAATCGATGTCCTTATTCTAGAGGACAAAACTGGGGCTCTAAGAAGGGGGTAACTCAGCTATACCAAGAAAGTGTGTACCCAGAGAAACCTCCCACAGTTTGCAACAAGTTGTATCCACTGCTGTCCTTTCAATGCCTCCCTTGAAACTCAGCTCATGTGTTCTTTTGCCTGCATGGTGGCCCAACTGGCTGCCATGGGAGGGACAGAGCTGACTGTGAATCCAAAGCTCAGATCTGACAGCTAGAAATCTGTGTACAAAGGACCTGATTATTCACACTGTAAAGGCTGAACTAGGCTCCAGGGGTCCAGAACTAGGGCTTGGGCCAAAGTGACTCCACAGGCATTTGGATGTCAGTGGAGGCTCCTGGCTCTAGTGAGGATGGAGCGAGTTTCTTGAGCTTCTGAAGGCCCACTGTGTGCAGGTTCACGGTACATAGAGAAGAGAAGGTGGGGTCTACAATGGAGGTGGTTGAAGTTCATGTCTGAGCCAGCTGCCTTCCTGAGGGTGGGATGTGGGGCAGAGGAAGAGACACAGGTCTGCTCCCTCATGTGGTACCTGGGCCATGTTGACAACAGACTAAACTCTTGCACGGTGATGACCATCGCTGCTGTCTGCAAAGGGTTTACACTGCCATGTGTCTTCATCTGAGAGGTCAGGCCATCTCGAAACTACACAGGCCATAGGGATGGCCTGTCCACCCTCACATGTTTCTTCTCTTCCTTACTGAACATTCATTTTCAAGAGGGTTTTTGGGCCATAGGATGTTGAGTTTTCTCTAGCTTTGTCAATGAGGAAGGCTCTTTGATTGTTGGTGTTGTTCATTTTCCAGCTCTCTCTTTTGGCTTCTTCTGTGAATTTGATTGTGGAACAGGAAGCACTCCGCATCTCCCTTCTGGCTGAGATGTCACATTTACAACAGCAATGCCTACCTGGACTTTCAGACCACTTTTGCTGAAAGGTCTTGTTTTTGCAGATGACATCCTGAAAATACCTACAGTCTCCTTTCAGTTACCCAAAGGTTACATCAAATGAAATAAAAACAAGAATTCTCAAGTTTAGTTTTACAATATGAGGAGAGTCTGAAAAATCCCCTGGAGAATGGAAAAGTTACCCACTCCAGTATTTTGTCCTAGATAACTCCATGGAATGTAAAAACCATGGGTCTGCAAAGAGTTCTAACAAGACTAATCGCCTATAACGTTCCCTTTCTGTCAGAAAATAAAATCCATTTTTCTATCATTTCAGTGATTGGCATTGATTGCGGACACCAAAAGAATGGGGAGAAATGGAGAAAGAAGAAGACTAAGTGTTGTCGGGGGGTGAGGGGAGGAATTGGGAGTGCTTGACATGAATCCAGGCTTTCCTGGGAAGTGGGGGGATAGAATGAGAAGGTGCAAATGTAGACATTGTTGATGGTTTCACAGCATTGTGAAGTTCTTAATATTCCCAAATTGCATCAATTAAAGTAAAATTTATTAAGAAAAACTTAACAGAAAGAAATACATAAAGCCATAAAAAATAAAACATCACAAGAAAGGTACACACAAACAAGGTGCAAATAAGCTCGGGGAAGGGCAGTCAATCTGCCCTGGGTGGGGAGCGAGTTGATGGCATCCACGGGAATCAGGCAGGGATGGAGACTGCAGAGCCAACCTGCTCCCATGGATGAGGTGTTTCCAGAAAGGGCTCTGGGTCTCTGTCCAGAGCGGGGGCCCGTTCTCCCTGCAGGGGTTGGTCAAGCATTGTGGGCATCCGGGTCTTGGTCAGGAGCCACTGCAAGCTCTCCCTGCAGAGGTGGTGACTCATCCCCTGACTCGATTTCTCCTGCCACAGCCTGGGCTGGTACAGGTGTAGGTGGAGGTGGATGTTCTCGCTGAGGGGGTGGGACACCGGTGCCTGTGGCTGTGGGTCCTGCAGGCACAGAGGTCCGATATGCCCAGTGTGCTGGCCAGTACCCAGCTGGTCCGGTGTCTTTGGGAAGGGAAGTGTCAGGTCTCGATCTCCTCTGAGTGGATCCCTGGGTCCTGCATCTGTAGCACCCACTGAAGTAGGGACAGGACTTGGAAGTGGAGTCTGATTGTAATGAGAGGCCAGTGCTAGAGCTGTGAGAGAAGAGAAGGTTACCCATCACCATCATTTGGATGTGTGAATACGGGGACAGAAAGCTTCCCAGAGAATCACAAAGAATACCCATCATAGGATGCACTGCGACTGCAGAGTAAAAGATGGGTGGTGTGAACCCAGCCTTTGTTCTAGGCTCAGACCCAATTCTGGGGGACTCCTCCCTGTGTAGCTCAGCACCCCCTCCTCATCTACTCACATGCACAGCCCCAGCCTCCTCACCTCTGTGCACTGCCGTGCTGGGCTCCAGGTCCTCCTGCTGCCTCAGTGGTAGGAATTCTCGGGGCTCAGATTCAAAGCCGGGTGTGCTGAGCTCCATGGCAGCCTGAGAGAGGGCCCCGGGGTGTGTTCTGTGTGATGTGTGTGGAGCAGGCCTTCCTCGCTTCCTCTTCATTCACAGTTGGGCTGATCCCTCCATGGGCACGCTCACATGGAGACTGCACTGGGCCTCACGCGCAGGGTGGTGGTGATCTGACGCCTCCCTCGGGGAGGTGAACAGGGTGCCCCCCTCATTGGCCACATCGACTGGGAAGCTCTGAAATGACACTGACCGTCAGCCAGCCCTGCCTGGAGTTTCTGGAGCTGAGCCTGATCAGTATGGTGGCTGCTTCGGCCCGCTCGAAATTTTGCTGCCAGCAGAAACATGTGAATGCACAGGTACCCACCGTATACAAAGGAGACGCCCCTGAGAGTGTGGGGGTATTCCTGGGCAGCCTGTGTTGCCTGAACTGTCTGCATCGACCCAGCCTGCTGTCCCCTGGCGTGTGGACACACCCAGCCCACAGACTTCTGAGCCACATCCACAGGGGCTTGCCTGAGGCAGAGATACCCCAGGAAACACCTATCCACACACAAAGGGAAAGGACTCAGGGTTACCCAGGTGGGATGGGAGAGGGGACCTGGCCCGGGCTGGAGCTTCCGTTTTACTTTTCTGTTCCTTCGGGGAAAGGGCCAGAGGCCTCTCAGGGGAGGGTGGTCCTGAGGCAGCACCGACTGCGTTCCCACACACTCTGCCGGTGAGCTCTCCCGAGGCCCAGGCCTCTGGGAAGGGGCAAACAGCAAAACATCCTGGCTGCTTGTGAACTGGCTGGGGGCTCCTCTCTGCTGTTAGGCCTGGAGATCCGGTTTTCGTGCTCTGTTGGGCTCTGTGCCATGAAGTGATGTCATTTCCTGGGTTTGTTTCTGAGGTCCCTTACGCAAAGCTCCCCAAGCGAACCTCTGGGTTTCTGTCAATTCACCCACCCCCTTAGGGAATGTGCAGGCACAGTGACACCCATACCACTCACCCCACAGCTTTGGCAGGCCTGGGTGCAGCCAGGGCCTGAGCTCTGAGGACACAGCTCTTTCAGACAGGCTCCTTCTTCCCATCTGTGATGTGGCCCTTGACAAGCCATATGCCCCTCAGGGTTTATCTCGTCTCTCCATTTGCAGAGTGGGGTTCATCTCTCATCTACTGCCTTGGTCTGTCCGCCTACAACACCTACAAGCCTTTCAACCTTGTGGTGGTATCACATGGAGCTTGTGCCCTGGGGCTTCCTAAAAGCAAGATTCAATACATGGCTGACCTAGGAAAGAATGGGGTAAAAAAAACAGGTCTGCATGGGCTCTGGGAGCTAGGAAAAGGTGAGGAAAGTGTCAGGAAGCCTGAAACTACTTTTACAGCTCGAGAGGAAAGCGGACTTCTATGTCTCCGCAAGAGACAAGGCCTGACTCCCCTGTTGAAACTCCATAGGAACCCCAAGATCCATGTCAGCACTGGAGAGGAACACTGAGTTTCTGGGCTCAACTCGAGATGAGGACACAGGCCCCTGCACCGACTGGAGACGAATCTCGAGAGGCCTCTCGCAACTTGCATGGAGAATTGACTTTCTTGAGGCAACACGAGTGGGTCTCTGAGGTCCCCATCGTAACTCGAGAGGAACCCCAAGTTTTCTGCCACAACTCGAGAAAAACCAGGAGATTCTCCCCTCAACGTGAGATGAGGCCCATTTCCAATGCAGCGTCTCTATAGAAATCCCGCCTTCACTCTAGAGCCTCACAACGGTCTTTGACACCCTTGATGCAACTCAAGAAGTTCTCCGACATACCCATCTCCACTCGAGGGGAACACAGAGTGTCCCACTACAACACAAGAAGAGCCCCATTTTCCTCTCCTCGTCTCGAGATGAGGGTCCATATCCCTGCTTCATTGGGAAAGAATCTGGGTGTTCCTGTCGTACCTCAGGTGGAGGCGGTCTCAACTTGAATATCGAGAGGAACTCCAGGAGTTGTGTCACAATTCAAAAAGACCTAGATGTCCTAATCCACTCCAGATAAACAGGATCCTCCTGCACAGACTCGACTGTCACCCCTAGTATAGACTCAAAAGACGATGGTAGGTATGACATGCCTGTGGCACCTCGAGAGAAAGCCATACATCTCAAGAGGAAAGTGGACTTCCGTGTCTCCACATTAGACATTGCCTGACTCCCCTGTTGAATTTCCATAGGAACCCCGAGATCTATGTCAGCACTGGAGAGGAACCCTGAGGTTCCAGCCTCAACTCCAGATGAAGACATAGGACTAGGCACCGACTGGAGAGGAATCCCGAGAGGGCCCTCAAAACTCGCATGAAGACTGGACTTTCCTGAGGCAACACGAGCGGGTCCCTGAAGTCTCTTTCATAACATGAGAGGAACCCCAAGTTTCCTGATGCAACTCGAGAAAAACCAGGAGATTCTCCCTTCAACACAAGATGAGGTCTTTTTCCTCTGCAGCGTCTCGAGAGAAATCCGACCTTCCCTCTTGAGCCCCTAAAGGGTCCTTGACACCCCTGATACAACTCAAGAAGTTTCCTGACATACCTGTCTCCACTCGAGAGGAACACCGAGTGTCCCGCCACAACTCAAGAAGAGCCCCGTTTCCCCCTCCTCGTCTTGAGATGAGGGTCCATTTCCCTGCTTCGTCGGAAAAGCAATCCCGGTGTTCCCGTCGCGCCTCAAGAGGAGGTGGTCTCCACTAGAAACTTGAGAGTGCCAGGGTCCAGCCCCCGCAGGATCCAGGGTAACTCTCAGGAGAGCTGGCGTAGCCGAAGAGATTTAGAGAGAGATAAAGAAAGAATGTTGCAGATAAGAAAATCGAGGAGAAAAAGAGGTTGATATTCCTTGGCTTACACAGAACCCCAGTAAAGTCCCAGACAAGGGACTTGCTCTGTTCACGGATGCTGCAGCCACCCTCCTGCCGGAGTGAAGACTCAGAGCGCCTTCTAGCAAGAATGAACACGCACAGCACCTTCTCCATCGGGTCTTGGAAGGCCAGGCAGAAAAGAACACAGAGAGTGTCTGTCCTCCAAGGGATCAGCCTGAAAAAGAGAGGGAGGGAGAGGGAGAAAGGGAGAGAGAGAGAATAATTGACACGGGGTGACCAAGGTTTGGTAAGCAAGGCCCATAACTTTATTTTCAAAAGGAACTTTTATACCTTGACTTTTACATAGAGGGAAATGAATGACGCAAAGTGATACAGATTCAGCCCAAACCTCACATCTGTTTTGTCTTTATCAAACCAGGATTCTTTCTGCACACCTTTCCCATAAACAATGTTTTGTACATTATCTTCTGGCCTTGGAGGCCTGTGGACCTTTTATGACCCTCTTTTGATAAAGGATGCTCAACCAGAACACTTATTTTCCCTTGAAATGTTTTTTTTTCTGTATATTTCTAATCTATGTCAGCCTCAGAAAGTATTAAACAGAGTTACATTTCTCACGGAGTAAAGGTGCAATGAGTTACAACAAAGAAAGAACCAATTAGCTCAAAGGTCTGATGTGGTTAATTTCAAGGCGACACTTGTCTTTCTTACATTCCAACTATATTAACTAATGCACTCCCAGGTGCACAGTGGATAAGAGATATAGGAACTTAGCAGCAAGCATTGGCTCAACAATAAAATCCTACACCAGCAGTATTCTAATAGCTTTTAACTCTTTGAAAGGCTCCATATTTTTAGGCTGTTTTAGGTTTCCCATGCCTCTCACGGTTGGGAGGCTGTGAATAATCACACTCGTAGCTGAAAGAGTCTGGATAAACATGCAAGCAAGCTAGAATGCTAACGGGGGGTGTTGATTTGAAATATTTCTTTCATGTTTAGGAGACTTACTAGCTAGAGCCCTAAGTTGACTTTCTCCAGGGAAAGGCGGTCGGGGATCAGTTCAGCTCAGTCACTCAGTCGTGTCCGACTCTTCGCTACCCCATGAATCACAGCACGCCAGGCCTCCCTGTCCATCACCAACTCCCGGAGTTCACTCAGACTCATGTCCATCGAGTCAGTGATGCCATCCAGCCATCTCATCCTTGGTCGTCCCCTTCTCCTCCTGCCTCCAATCCCTCCCAGCATTAGAGTCTTTTCCAATGAGTCAACTCTTCTCATGAGGTGGCCAAAGTACTGGAGTTTCAGCTTTAGCATCATTCCTTCCAAAGAAATCCCAGGGTTGATCTTCAGAATGGACTGGTTGGATCTCCTTGCAGTCTAAAGGACTCTCAGGAGCCTTCTCCAACACCACAGTTCAAAAGCATCGATACTTCAGCGCTCTGCCTTCCTCACAGTCCAACTCTCACATCCATACATGACCACAGGAAAAACAATAGCCTAGACTAGACGGACCTTAGTTAGCAAAGTAATGTCTCTGCTTTTGAATATACTCTCTAGGTTGGTCATAACTTCTCTTTCCAGGAGTAAGCGTCTTTTAATTTCATGGGTGCAATCCCCATCTGCAGTGATTTTGGAGCCCCCCAAAATAAAATCTGACACTGTTTGCACTGTTTCCCCATCTATTTTCCATGAAGTGATGGGACCAGATGCCATGATCTTCGTTTGCTGAATGTTGAGGTTTATGCCAACCTTGTAGGGAACAAGGTATAAAGAAGGTTGAGAAGCGCTTGCAAACGAGGCTCTCAACCAGGGCTGAATATTCTTGCAAGCGAGATGTTCTGCCCAGTGTAGGGAACTAGGTTTAAGGAAGGTTGAGAAGTGCTTGCAAACGAGACTCTCAACCTGAGCTGAACATTCTTGCAAATGAGATGTTCAGCTAAGAATCCTGTTTGTTCCCGTGGGAAAAGAACATTTCTTGCACACAAGGATGTTTCTCTGATTCCTCAAAAGGAACAGACCCTGGGACAAAACGGATTCTAAGTTGATAAGGAAGTTCCCCAAAACAAAGTCTTAGCTGCGGTAAATAAGTCAAGGTAAAGGTTATCTCGCCCTGCGCCTGCGCACTGTATAGTCTCTGAATCATAGTGCTTGGCAGCTTGCCCTGTAGGTTGTTGTGCAAGGGATATAAAATAAAGTAGCTGTAAGAAGCAAGTGTTAAAATATAAAGATTTAAACCACTCTGCAGTGTTGGTGTTTCATTCCGTCGCCAGCAAACCTTTTCACTCTCCTCTTTCACTTTCATCAAGAGGCTTTATAGTTCCACTTCACTTTCTGCCACAAGGGTGGTGTCATCTGCATATCTGAGGTTATTGATATTTCTCCTGGCAATCTTGATTCCAGCTTGTGTTTCTTCCAGTCCAGCGTTTCTCATGATGTACTCTGCATAGAAGTTAAATAAGCAGGGTGACAATATACAGCCTTGACGTACTCCTTTTCCTATTTGGAAACACTCTGTTGTTCCATGTCCAGTTCTAACTGTTGCTTCCTGACCTGCATACAGATTTCTCAAGAGGCAGGTCAGGTGGTCTGGTATTCCCATCTCTTTCAGAATTTTTCACAGGGAGAGCCCCCTGTGAACATCAGAAGAGTTGGTGAAAGGCATAAAATAGTAAGACAGACTGATTCTGGTTTGGGGGTAGATGCTTGAGTAGGTCTAGGGGGTCCCTCGAGTTATGAGGCCTTGCTTATAAGATCTCTTCAACATGACCTTGTCAAGTCTGTGATATCCCGTGCTGGCTCCCAGAATGAGAGGAACTCCAAGAGTCGTGCCACAATACAAAAAGATGGCGATGTCCCAAAACACTACAGATAAAGCTGATTCCCCTGCACTGACTCGACTGTCACCCTGAGCATTGACTCAAAACACAAAGGGAGGTGTGATAGCCCTTTGGCACCTTGAGAGAAACCACAGATCCCTATGACAACTCGACAGGAAGCTTGACACTTCTTTTACAGCTCGAGAGGAAAGCGGACTTGCATGTATACACACGAGACGAGGCCTGACTCCCCTGTTGAAACTCCAGAGGAACCCCGAGATCCATATCAGCACTGGAGAGGAACCCTGAAGTTCCGGCCTCAACTCCAGATGAGAACCTAAGCCCAGGCACTGACTAGAGAGGAATCCCGAGAGGCCCCTCGCAACTCGCATGGAGACTGGACTTTCCTGAGGCAACACGAGTGGGTCTCGTAGCTTGAGATGAGGGTTCCTTTCCCTGCTTCGTTGGGAAAGGATTCCCGGCATTCCCGTCGCATCTCAAGAGGAGGCGCTCTCAACAGGAAAGGCGAGAGGAACTCAAGGGGTCGTGCCACCATTCCAAATATCCCCCAAATATCTCAGTCACTCCAGAGGAACCTGATTTCCCTGCAGTGCCTCGACTTTCACGCCGAGCAATGACTCACACCACGGTGGCACGAGTGACAGCCCTGTGGGAAAGCCTCCTGGGAAAGCCACGAGGGAAAGCCACATATCCCTGGATCAATTCGACGGGAAGAGTGACACTGCTGCTGTAGCTCGGGAGGAAAGCGGACGTGCATAGCCCCACTCAAGATGAGGATTACTTCCCTGTGGAGACTCCAGAAGTACCCCATAATCATGTCAGCACTGGAGAGGAAACCTAGGTTCTCGCCTCGATTCCACACGAGGTCCTAGGCCACGGCACCGACTGGAGAGGAATTCCAAGAGGCCCCTGGCAACTCGCATGGAGACTGGCCTTTCCTGAGGCCACCAGAGCGGGTCCCTGAGGTCCCCGTCGTAACTCGAGAGGGACCTGTCACAACTCGAAAAATTCAGGACGTTCTCCTCTCCTGGTGAGATGAGGCCCTTTTCCACTGAGGCTTCTCCATGCAAATCACACCTACCCTCTGGAACTTTGAAAGGGTCCTTCACACCCTTGCTGCAACTGAAGAAGTGCCCCGATATACCTGTCTCCATTCGAGAGGAACACCGAGGGTCCCGCTAACATCAAGAGGAGCCCCGTTTCTGACTGGTAGCTCGAGATGAGGAATCCTTTCCCTGATTCCTGGCCTTCCCGTCACATCTCAAGAGAAGGCACACTTAACAGGAAAGTCGAGAGGAATGCAAGGCGTCGTGCCACCATTCCAATAGTGCCCCAAATGTTTCAGCCCATTCCAGAGGAACCTGATTTCCCTGCCCTGCCTCGAATTTCATGCCGAGGATCGACTCACACCATGGTGGCACGTTTCACAGCCCTGTGGTAAGCCTCGTGTGAAAGCCTCCAGGGAAAGCCACAGATCCCTATATCAACGTGACGGGAAGCGTGACACTGCTGCTACAGCTCGGGAGGAAAGCGGACGTGCATATCCCCACTCGAGATGAGGACTTATTCCCCTGTGGAGACACCAGAAGTACCACAAAGTCCATATCAGCATTGGAGAGGAATCCTCAGGTTCCAGTCTCGACTCCACACGAGGTCTTAGGCACTGGCACCGACTGGAGTGGAATCCCGAGAGGCACCTTGCAACTCTCATGGGGACTGGCCTTTCCTGAGGCCCCCAGAGCGGGTCCCTGAGGTCCCCGTCATAACTCGAGAGGGACCTGCCACAACTCGAGAAAATCCAGGAGGTTCTTCCATCCAGGTGAGATGAGGCCCTTTTCCACTGAGGCATCTGGAGGCAAATCACACCTTCCCACTTGAACTTCGAAAGGGTCCTTCACACCATTGCTGCAACTCAAGAAGTTCCCCGACATACCCATCTCCACTCGAGAGGAACACCGAGGGTCCCGCCAACATAGAGGAGCCCTGTTTCCGCCTCGTAGCTCGAGATGAGGGTTCCTTTCTCTCCTTCATCAGAAAAGGATTGCCAACTTTCCCGTCGCATTTCAAGGGGAGCCACTCTCAACAAGAAAGTGGAGAGGGACTAAAGGGGTCGTGCCACCATTCCCAAAATCCCCGAAATCTCTCAGTCTACTCCAGAGGAACCTGATTCGCCTACACTGCCTCGACTTTCACGCCGAGTATCAACTCACACCATGGTGGCATGTTTCACAGCCCTGTGGGAAACCCTCGAGGGAAAGCCTCGAGGGAAAGCCACAGATCTGTGTATCAATGCGACGGGAAGCCTGACACTGCTGCTACAGCTAGAGAGGAAAGCGGATGTGCATGTCCCCACTCGAGACCAGGATTGACTCCCCTGTGGAGACTCCAGAAGTACCCCAAGATTCATGTCAGCACTGAAGAGGCTTACTCAGGTTCTGGCCTCGACTCCACATGAGGTGTTATTCCCTGGCCTCGACATGAGAAGAATCCTGGGATGCCCCTTTCAACTCGTATGGAGACTGGCCTTTTCTGAGGCCACAAGAGCGGGTCCCTGACATCCCTGTCGTAACTCGAGAGGGACCTGCCTCAACTGGAGAAAATCCAGGAGGTTCTTCCCTTCAGGCGAGATGAGGCCCTTTTCCACTGAGGCGTCTCCAGGCAAATCACACCTTCCCTCTTGAACTTTGAAAGGGTCCTTCACACCCTTGCTGCAACTCAAGAAGTTCCCCGACATACCCGTCTCCACTCAAGAGGAACACCGAGGACCCACCAACATCAAGAGAAGCCCCGTTTCCGCCTCATAGCTCGAGATGAGCTTTCCTTTTCCTCGTTCTTCGGGAAAGGATTCCCGGCGATCCCGTCGCATCTCAAGACGAGGCGCTCTCAACAGGAAACTCGAGAGGAAATCCTGGGGTCGTGCCACCATTCCAAAAGTCCCCAAATTTCTCAGACCACTCCAGAGGAACCTGATTTCCCTGCACTGCCTCGATTATCACAGTGAGAATTGAATCAAAGTACGGAGGTGCGTGTGTCAGCCATGTGGAAAAGCCTCGAGGGAAAGCTACAGATCCCTGTTTTAACGCGATGGGAAGTCTGACACTGCTGCTACAGCTCGTGAGCAGAGCGGACTTACATGTCCCCACCCGAGACGAGGACTGACTGCCCTGAGGAGACTCCATAAGTACCCCCGAGATCCATGTCAGCACTGGAGAGGGATCCTCAGTTTCCGGCCTCAACTCCACACGAGGTCTTAGGTCCTGGCACCTACTGGAGAGGAATCCCGAGAGGCCCCTCGCACCTCGCATGGAGACTGGCCTTTCCTGAGGCCACATGAGCGGGTCCCTGAAGTCCCTGTCGCAACTTGAGAGGGACCTGCTGCAACTCGAGAAAATCCAGAAGGTTCTCCCCTCCAGGCGAGATGAGGCCCTTTTTCGCTGAGGCATCTAGAGGCAAATCACACCTTCACTCTTGAACAATGAAAGGGTCCTTGACACCCTTCCTGCAGCTCAAGAAGTCCTTGACATATCCGTCTCCACTTGAGAGGAACACCGAGGGTCACGCCAACATCAAGAGGAGCCCCGTTTGCACCTTGTAGCTCGAGATGAGGGTTCCTTTCCCAGTTCTTTGGGAAAGGATTCCCGGCATTGCTGTCCCATCTCAAGAGGAGGGGTTCTCAACAGGAAAGGCGAGAGGATCTCAAGGGGTCTTCCCAATATGCCAAAAGTCCCCCAGATGTCTTAGTCCACTCCAGAGGAAACTGATTTCCCTACACTGCCTCGAGTTTCACGTCGACTATTGATTCACACCATGGTGATCCGTGTGAAAGCCTTGTGGGAAATCCACAGATCCGTGTATCAACACGACAGGAAGCTTAACATTGCTGCTACTGTCCGGGCAGAAAGCGGATGTGTATGTCCCCACTTGAGACGAGGACTGACTCCCCTGTGGAGACTCCAGAAGTACCCCAAGATTCATGTCAGGACTGAAGAGGAATGCTGATGTTCCGGCCTCCACTCCACACGAGGTCTTAGGTCCCGGCACCGCCTGGAGATGAATCCAGAGAAGCCTCTCGCAACTCGCATGGACACTGGCCTTTCCTTAGGCCATAAGAGTGTGTCCCTGAGGTCTCCGTCATAACTCGAGAGGGTCCTGCCGCTACTCGAGAAAATCCAGCAGGTTCTCCCCTTCAGTCGAGATGAGGCCTTTTCCACAGAGGCATCTCGAGGAGAATAACACCTTCCCTCTTGAACTTCGAAAGGGTCCTTCACACCCTTCCTGCAACACAAGAAGTTCTCCGACATACCCTTCTCCACTCTAGAGGAACACCGAGGGTCCTGGTAACATCAAGAGGAGCACCATTCCGCCTCGTAGCTCTAGATGAGGTTTCCATCCCCTGCTTCATAAGGAAAGTGTTCTCGGCGTTCCCATCGCATCTGAAGAGGTGGCACTCTCAGCAGGGAAGACCATAGGAAGTCCAGGAGTCGTGCCACCATTCCAAAAGTCCCCTAGATATCTCAATCCACACCAGAGGAACCTATTTTCCCTGCATTGCTTCGACATTCTCGCCGACTATCGACTCACACCACGGTGGCACGTCTGACAGTTCTATGGGAAAGCTTAGAGGAAAAGCCTGGAGGAAAAGCCAGAGATCCATGTATCAATGCGACGAGAAGCCTGACACAGCTGCTACCACTCGGGAGGAACGCTGACATGCATGTCTCCACTCGAGATGAGGACTGACTACCCTCTGGAGACTCCACAAGTACCCCAAGATCCATGTCAGCACTGGAGAGGAATCCTCAGCTTGTGGCTCCGACTCCAAACAAGGTCAAGAATTCCCGGAGTTCCCGTCGCATCTCAAGGGGAGGCGCTATCAACAGGAAAGGCGAGAGGAACTCCAGGGTCATGCCACCATTCCGAGAGTCCCCCAGATGTCTAAGTCCATTCCAGAGGAATCTGTTTTCCCTGCACTGCTTCAACTTTCACGCCGAGGATCGACTCACACCATGGTGGCACGTGGGACAGCCCTGTGGGAAAGCCTCATGGGAAAGCCTCGAGGGAAAGCCACAGATCCCTTGATCCACGAGATGTGAAGCGTGACATGCTGCTACAGCTCTGGAGGAAAGCACACGTGCATGCCCCCACTCGAGACGAGGACTGACTCCCCTGTGGGGACTCCAGAAGTACCCCAAGGTCCATGTCAGCACTGGAGAGGAATCCTCAGGATCCGGCCTCAACTCCACACAGGGACTTAGGTCCCGGCATCGACTGCAGAAGAATCCCGAGGGGGCCCTAGCAACTCGCATGGGGACTGGCCTTTCCTGAGGCCACCAGAGCGGGTCCATGAGGTCTCCGTCATAAATCGAGAGCACCTGCCACGACTCGAGAAAAGCCAGCAGGTTCTCCATTTCAGGCGAGATGAGGCCCATTTCCGCTGAG
Source organism: Budorcas taxicolor (assembly GCF_023091745.1). Taxonomy (NCBI): domain Eukaryota; kingdom Metazoa; phylum Chordata; class Mammalia; order Artiodactyla; family Bovidae; genus Budorcas; species Budorcas taxicolor. Next base: position 2,377,943 of record NC_068927.1, on the reverse strand, counting down.
GCGTCTCGAGGCTAATCACACCTATCCTCTGGAACTTCGAAAGGGACCTTCACACCCTTGCTGCAACTCAAAAAGTGCCCCGACATACCCGTTTCCACTTGAGAGGATGCACGAGGGTCCTGCACACATCCAGAGGAGTCCCGTTTCCGCCTCATAGCTCGAAACCAGGGATCCTTTCCCTGCTTCATCGGGAAAGAATTCCCGGCGTTCCCGTAGCATCTCAAGAGGAGGCGCTCTCAACAGCAAAGGCAAGAGGAACTGCAGGGTCGTGCCACCATTCCAAGCGTCCAAGAGATGTCTCAGTGCATTCCATAGGAACCTCTTTTTCATTCACTGGTTCGTCTTTCAGCCCGAGGATCGACTCATACCACGGTGGCACGTGGCACGTCCCTGTGGGAAAGCCTCGTTGGAAAGCCTCGATGGAAAGCCACAGATTCCTTGATCCACGTGTAGGGAAGCGTGACACTGCTGCTACAGCTTGGGAGGAAAGCGCACGTGCAAGCCCCCACTTGAGACGAGGCCTGACTCCCCTGAAGAGACTCCAGAAGTACTCCACGATCAATGTCCGCACTGGAGAGGAATCGTCAGGTTCCAGCCCCGACTCCACACAAGGTCTTAGGCACCGGCATCGAAGGGAGAGGAATCCTGAGAGGCCCCCAGCAACTCTCATGGGGACTGGCCTTTCCTGAGGCCACCAGAGCGGGTCCCCGAGGTCCCCTTCGTAACTCGAGAGCACCTGCCGCAACTCCAGAAAATCCAGGAGGATCTCCCCTCCAGGCGAGATGAGGCCCATTTCCGGTGAGGCGTTTCGAGGGTAATCACACCTAACCTCTGGAACTTCGAATGGGTCCTTCACACCCTTGCTGCAACAAAAGAAGTTCCCCGACATACCCGTCTCCACTCGAGAGGAAGCACGAGGGTCCCGCCCACATCCAGAGGAGCCCCGTTTCCCCCTCGTAGCTCGAGATGAGGGATCCTTTCCCTGCTTCGTCGGGAAAGAATTCCCGGTGTTCCCATCGCATCTCAAGAGGAGGCACTCTCAACAGGAAAGCCGAAGGGAACTCCAGGGTTGTGCCACCATTCCAAGAGTCCGCACATGTCTCAGTCCATTCCAGAGGAACCTGTTTTCCCTTCACTGGCTCGTCTTTCACGCCGAGGATCGACTCAACCACAGTGGCACGTGGCACAGCCCTGTGGGAAAGCCTCATGGGGAAGCCTCGACGGAAAGCCACAAATCCCTTGTTCCACGGGACATGAAGCGTGACACTGCTGCTACAGCTCGGGAGGAAAGTGCACGTGCATGCCCCCATTCGAGACGAAGACTGACTCCCCTGGGGAGACTCCAGAAATACCCCAGGATCCATGTCTTCATCGGAGAGGAATCCTCAGGTTCCGGCCCCGACTCCACACAAGGACTTAGGCCTCGGCTTCGACGGGATAGGAATCCCCAGAGGCCCCCTGCCCTTCGCCTGGTGACTGGCCTTTCCTGAGGCCACCAGAGCGGGTCCCTGAGGTCCCCGTTGTAACTCGAGAGTACCTGCTGCAACTCGAGAAAATCCTGGAAGTTTTTCCCACCTGGCGAGATGAGGCAAATTTCCGATGAGGCGCGTCTAGGCTAATCACACTTAACCTCTGGAACTTTGAAAGAGACCTTCACACCTTTGCTGAAGTTCCACGACATACCCATCTCCACTCGAGAGGAAGCACGAGGGTCCCGCCCACATCCAGAGGAGCCCCGTTTCCTGCTCGTAGCTCGAAATGAGGGATCCTTTCCCTGCGGGAAAGAATTCCCAGCATTCCCGTCGCATCTCAAGAGGAGGCGGTCTCAACAGGAAAGGCCAGAGGAACTCCAGGGTCGTGCCACTGTTCCAAGAGTCCCCGAGATGTCTCAGTCCATTCCAGAGGAACCAATCTTCCCTGCACTTGCTGGTCTTTCACGCCGAGGATCGACTCACACCACGGTGGCACGTGGCACAGCCCTGTGGGAAAGCCTCGTGGGAAAGCCTCGAGGGAAAGCCACATATCCCTTGATCCACGTGACGGGAAGAGTGACACTGCTGCTACAGCTCGGGCAGAAATCGCACGTGCATGCCCCGACTCGAGAAGAGGCCTGCCTCCCCTGGAGAGACTCCAGAAGTACCCCAAGATCCATGTCGGGACTGGAGAGGAATTCTCAGGTTCCGGCCCAGACAACACACAAGGTCTTAGGCCCCAGCATCGACGGGAGAGGAATCCCGAGAGGCCCCCTAGCAACTCGCATGGGGACTGGCCTTTCCTGAGGCCACCAGAGCGGGTCCCTGAGGTCCCCGTCGTAACTCGAGAACACCTGCTGCAAATCGAGAAAATGCAGGAGGTTCTCCCCTCCAGGCGAGATGAGGCCCATTTCCGCTGAGGCGTCTCGAGGCTGATCACACCTCACCTCTGGAACTTCGAAAGGGTCCTTCACACCCTTGCTGGAACTCAAGAAGTTCCCCGACATACCCGTCTCCACTCGAGAGGAAGTACGAGGGTCCCACCCACATACAGAGGAGCCCCGTTTCCGCCTCGTAGCTCGAAACCAGGGATCCTTTCCCTGCTTCGTCCAGATAGAATTCCCGGCGTTCCCGTCACATCTCAAGTGGAGGCGCTCTCAACAGGAAAGGCGAGAGGAATTCCAGGGTCGTGCCACCATTCCAAGAGTACCCCAGATTTCTAAGTCCATTCAAGAGGAACCTGTTTTCCCTGCACTGGCCGGTGTTTCATGCCGAGGATCGACTCACACCACGATGGCACGTGGCACAGCCCTGTGGGAAAGCCTCGTGGGAACGCCTCGAGGGAAAGTCAAAGATCCCTTGATCCAGGTGACGGGAAGCATGACACTGCTGCTACAGCTCAAGAGGAAGCGCATGTGCATGTCTCCACTAGAGACGAGGCCTGATTCCCCTGGGAGACCCCAGAAGTACCCCAAGATCCATGTAAGCACTGGAGAGGAATCCTCAGGTTCAGGCCCCGACTCTACACAAGGTCTTAGGCCCCGGCATCGACAGGAGAGGAATCCCGAGATGGCCCCCTGCAACTCGCATGGTGACTGGCCTTGACTGAGGCCACCAGAGCGGTTCTCTAAGGTCCCCCTCGTAACTCGAGAACACCTTCCGCAACTAGAGAAAATCCAGGAGGTTCTCCCCTCCAGGCGAGATGAGGCCCATTTCCGCTGAGGCGTCTCGAGGCTAATCACATCTAACTTCTGGAACTTCGAAAGGGTTCTTCACACCCTTGCTGCAACTCAAGAAGTTCCCCGACATACCCGTCTCCACTCGAGAAGAAGCACGAGGGTCCCGCCCACATCCAGAGGAGCCCCGTTTCTGCCTCATAGCTCGAGATGAGGGATCTTTTCCCTGCTTCTTCGGCTAAGAATTCCCGGCATTCCCGTCGCATTTCAAGTGGAGGCGCTCTCAATAGGAAAGGCGAGAGGAATTCCAGGGTCATGCCACCATTCCAAGAGTCCCCCAGATGTCTCAGTCCATTCCAGAGGAACCTATTTTCCCTGCACTGGCTCGTCTTTCACGCCGAGGATGGACTCATACCACGGTAGCACGTCGCACAGCCCTGTGGGAAAGCCTCGTGGGAAAACCTCGATGGAAAGCCACAGATCCCTTGATCCACGTGACCGGAAGCGTGACACTGCTGCTACATCTCGGGAGGAAAGCGCACGTGCATGCCCCCACTCGATACGAGGCCTGACTCTCCTGGGGAGAATCCAGACCTATCCCAAGGTCCATGTCGACACTGGAGAGGAATCCTCAGGTTCCGGCCCCGACTGCACACAAGGTCTTAGGCCCCGGCATCGATGGGAGAGCAATCCCAAGAGGCCCCCTAGCAACTCGCATGGGGAGTGGCCTTTCCTGAAGTCACCAGAGCGGGTCCCTGAGGTCCCTGTCGTAACTCGAGAACACCTGCCGCAACTCGAGTAAATCCAGGAGGTTCTCCCCTCCGGGCGAGGTGAGGCCCATTTCCCCTGAGGCGTCTTAGGCTAATCACACCTAACCTCTGGAAGTTGGAAAGGTCCTTCACACCCTTGCTGCAACTCAAGAAGTTCCCCGACATACCCGTTTCCACTCGAGAGGAAGCACGAGGGGCCCGCCCACATCCAGAGGAGCCTCTTTTCTGCCTCATAGCTCAAGATGAGGGATCCTTTACCTACTTCGACGGCAAAGAATTCCCGGCCTTCTGGGCGCATCTCAAGAGGAGGCGCTCTCAACAGGAAAGGCGAGAGGAACTCCAGGGTCGTGCCACCATTCCAAGAGTCCCGCAGATGTCTCAGTCCATTCCAGAGGAACCTATTTTCCTTCACTGGCTCGTCTTTCACGCCGAGGATCGACTCACACCACGGTTGCATGTGGCACAGCCATGTGGGAAAGCCTCGAGGTAAAGCCGCAGATCCCTTGATCCACGTGACGGGAAGCGTGACACTGCTGCTACAGTTCTGGAGGAAAGCGCACGTGCATACCCCAATCGAGACGAGGCCTGACTCCCCTGGGCAGACTCCAGAAGTACCCCAAGATCCATGTCGGCACTGGAGAGGAATCCTCAGGTTCCGGCCCCGACTCCACACAAGGTCTTAGGCCCCGGCATCGACGGGAGAGGAATCCCTAGAGGCCCCCTAGCAACTCACATGGGGATGGGCTTTTCCAGAGGCCACCAGAGCGGGTCCCTGTTTTCCCCATTCCAAGAGTCCCAGAGATATCTCATTCCATTCCAGAGGAATCTCGTTTCCCTTCACTGGCTCGTCTTTCATGCCGAGGATCGACTCACAGCACGGTGGCACGTGGCACAGCCCTGTGGGAAATCCTCGTGGGAAAGCCTCGAGGGAAAGCCACAGATCCCTTGATCCACGTGACAGGAAGCGTGACATTGCTGCTACAGCTTGGGTAGAAAGCGAACCTGCATGCCCCCACTGGAGACGAGGCCTGACTCCCCTGGGGAGACTCCAGAAGTACCCCAAGATCCATGTCAGCACTGGAGAGAAATCCTCAGGTTCCGGCCCCGACTCCACACAAGGTCTTAGGCCCTGGCATCGATGGGAGAGGAATCCCGAGAGGCCCCCTAGCAACTTGCATGGGGACTGGCCTTTCCTGAAGCCACCAGAGCGGGTGCCTAAGGTCCCCGTCGTAACCCGAGAACACCTGCCGCAACTCGAAAAAATCCAGGAGGTTCTCCCCTTCAGGCGAGACGAGGCCCATTTCCACTGAGGAGTCTCGAGGCTAATCACACCGAACCTCTGGAACTACGAAAGGGTCCTTCACACCCTTGCTGCAATTCAAGAAGTTCCCCGACGTACCCGGCCCCACTCGATAGGAAGCACGAGGTACCCGTCCACATCCAGAGGAGACCCGTTTGCGCCTTGTAGCTCGAGATGAAGGATGTTTTCCCAGCTTCGTCGGGAAGAATTCCCGGCGTTCCCGTCGCATCTGAGGAGGAGGCGCTCTCAACAGGAAAGGCCAGAGGAACTTCAGGGTCGTGCCACCATTTCAAGTGTCCCCCAGATGTCTCAGTCCATTCCAGAGGAATCTCGTTTCCCTTCACTGTCTCTTTTATCACGGCGAGGATCGACTCACACCACGGTGGCTTGTGGCACAGCTCTGTGGGAAAGCCTCGTGGGAAAGCCTTGAGGGAAAGCCACAGATCCCTTAATCCAAGTGACGGGAAGCGTGACACTGCTACTATGGCACGGGAGGAGGGCGCACGTGCATGCCCCCACTGGGAACCAGGCCTAAATCCCCTTGGGAGACTCCAGAAGAATCCCAAGATCCATGTCAGCACTGGAGAGGAATCCTCAGCTTCCGGCCCCGACTCTACACAAGGTCTTAGGCCCCGGCATCGATGGGAGAGGCATCCGGAGAGGCCTCCTAGCAACTCTCATGGGGACTGGCCTTTCCTGAGGCCACCAGAGCGGGTCCCTGAGGTCCCCGTCGTAACTCGAGAAGACCTGCCGCAACTCGAGAAAATGCAGGAGGTTCTCCCCTCCAGGCAAGTTGAGGCCCATTTCCGCTGAGGCGTCTCGAGGCTAATCACACCTAACCTCTGGAACTTCGAAAGGGTCCTTCACACCCTTGCTGCAACTCAAGAAGTTCCCCCACATACCCGTCTCCACTCTAGAAGAAGCACGAGGGTCGCGCCCACATCCAGAGGAGCCCCGTTTCCGCCTCGAAGCTCGAAATGAGGGATTCTTTCCCTGCTTGGTCGGGAAAGAATTCCCGGCGTTCTCGTCGCATCTCAAGAGGAGGCGCTGTCAACAGGAACGGCGAGAGGAACTGCAGGGTCTTGCCACCATTCCAAGAGTCCCCTAGATGTCTCGGTCTATTCCAGAGGAACCTCTTTTCCCTTCACTGGCTCGTCTTTCACGCCGAGGATCGACTCACACCAAAATGACACGTGGCACAGCCCTGGGGGAAAGCCTCGAGGGAAAGCCACAGATCCCTTGATCCACGTGCCAGGAAGCGTGACACTACTGCTGCAGCTCGGGAGGAAAGCGCACGTGCATGCCCCCACTCGAGACTAGGCCTGACTCCACTGGGGAGACTCAGAAGGACCCCAAGATCCATGTCAACACAGGAGAGGAATCCTCAGGTTCAGGCCCCGACTCCACACAAGGTCTTAGGCCCCGGCATTGACGGGAGCCGAATCCCGAGATGGCCCCTAGCAACTCGCATGGGAACTGGCCTTTCCTGAGGCCACCTGATCGGGTCCCTGAGGTCCCCGTCGTAACTCGAGAAGACCTGCCGCACCTCGAGAAAATCCAGTAGGTTCTCCCTTCCAGGCGAGATGAGTCCCATTTCCGCTGAGGCGTCTCGAAGCTGATCACACCTCATCTCTGGAACTTCGAAAGGGTCCTTCACACCCTTGGTGCAAATCAAGAAGTTCCCCGACATACCCGTCTCCACTCGAGAGGAAACACGAGGGTCCCGCCCACAACCAGAGGAGCCCCGTTTCCGCCTCGTAGCTCGAGATGAGGGAACTTTTCCCTGCTTCGTCTGGCAAGAATTCCCGGAGTTCCCGTCGCATCTCAAGAGGAGGCCCTCTCAACAGGAACGGCGAGAGGAACTCCAGGGTCGTGCCACCATTCCAAGAGTCCCCCAGATGTCTCAGTCCATTCCAGAGGAACCTCTTTTCCCTTCACCGGCTCGTCTTTCACGCCGAGGATCGACTCACACGAAGGTGGCACGTGGCACAGCCCTGTGGGAAAGCCTCGTGGGAAAGCCTGGAGGGAAAGCCTCAAGGGAAAGCCACAGATGCCTTGATCCACAAGACAGCAGGCATGACACTACTGCTGCAGCTCGGGAGGAAAGCGCACGTGCAAGCCCCCACTCGAGACGAGGCCTGAGTCCCCTGAGGAGACTCAGAAGCACCCCAAGATCCATGTCAAAACTGGAGAGGAATCCTCAGCTTCCGGGCCCGACTCCACACAAGGTCTTAGGCACCGGCATCGACGGGATAGGAATCCCCAGGGGCCCCCTGCCACTCGCCTGGTGACTGGCCTTTCCTGAGGCCACCAGAGCGGGTCCCTGAGGTCCCCGTTGTAACTCGAGAGTACCTGCTGCAACTCGAGAAAATCCTGGAAGTTTTTCCCACCTGGCGAGATGAGGCAAATTTCCGATGAGGCGCGTCTAGGCTAATCACACTTAACCTCTGGAACTTTGAAAGAGACCTTCACACCTTTGCTGATACTCACGAAGTTCCCCGACATACCCATCTCCACTCGAGAGGAAGCACGAGGGTCCCGCCCACATCCAGAGGAGCCCCGTTTCCTGCTCGTAGCTTGAAATGAGGGATCCTTTCCCTGCGGGAAAGAATTCCCAGCATTCCCGTCGCATCTCAAGAGGAGGCGGTCTCAACAGGAAAGGCCAGAGGAACTCCAGGGTCGTGCCACTGTTCCAAGAGTCCCCGAGATGTCTCAGTCCATTCCAGAGGAACCAATCTTCCCTGCACTTGCTGGTCTTTCACGCCGAGGATCGACTCACACCACGGTGGCACGTGGCACAGCCCTGTGGGAAAGCCTCGTGGGAAAGCCTCGAGGGAAAGCCACATATCCCTTGATCCACGTGACGGGAAGAGTGACACTGCTGCTACAGCTCGGGCAGAAATCGCACGTGCATGCCCCGACTCGAGAAGAGGCCTGCCTCCCCTGGAGAGACTCCAGAAGTACCCCAAGATCCATGTCGGGACTGGAGAGGAATTCTCAGGTTCCGGCCCAGACAACACACAAGGTCTTAGGCCCCAGCATCGACGGGAGAGGAATCCCGAGAGGCCCCCTAGCAACTCGCATGGGGACTGGCCTTTCCTGAGGCCACCAGAGCGGGTCCCTGAGGTCCCCGTCGTAACTCGAGAACACCTGCTGCAAATCGAGAAAATGCAGGAGGTTCTCCCCTCCAGGCGAGATGAGGCCCATTTCCGCTGAGGCGTCTCGAGGCTGATCACACCTCACCTCTGGAACTTCGAAAGGGTCCTTCACACCCTTGCTGGAACTCAAGAAGTTCCCCGACATACCCGTCTCCACTCGAGAGGAAGTACGAGGGTCCCACCCACATACAGAGGAGCCCCGTTTCCGCCTCGTAGCTCGAAACCAGGGATCCTTTCCCTGCTTCGTCCAGATAGAATTCCCGGCGTTCCCGTCACATCTCAAGTGGAGGCGCTCTCAACAGGAAAGGCGAGAGGAATTCCAGGGTCGTGCCACCATTCCAAGAGTACCCCAGATTTCTAAGTCCATTCAAGAGGAACCTGTTTTCCCTGCACTGGCCGGTGTTTCATGCCGAGGATCGACTCACACCACGATGGCACGTGGCACAGCCCTGTGGGAAAGCCTCGTGGGAACGCCTCGAGGGAAAGTCAAAGATCCCTTGATCCAGGTGACGGGAAGCATGACACTGCTGCTACAGCTCAAGAGGAAGCGCATGTGCATGTCTCCACTAGAGACGAGGCCTGATTCCCCTGGGAGACCCCAGAAGTACCCCAAGATCCATGTAAGCACTGGAGAGGAATCCTCAGGTTCAGGCCCCGACTCTACACAAGGTCTTAGGCCCCGGCATCGACAGGAGAGGAATCCCGAGATGGCCCCCTGCAACTCGCATGGTGACTGGCCTTGACTGAGGCCACCAGAGCGGTTCTCTAAGGTCCCCCTCGTAACTCGAGAACACCTTCCGCAACTAGAGAAAATCCAGGAGGTTCTCCCCTCCAGGCGAGATGAGGCCCATTTCCGCTGAGGCGTCTCGAGGCTAATCACATCTAACTTCTGGAACTTCGAAAGGGTTCTTCACACCCTTGCTGCAACTCAAGAAGTTCCCCGACATACCCGTCTCCACTCGAGAAGAAGCACGAGGGTCCCGCCCACATCCAGAGGAGCCCCGTTTCCGCCTCGAAGCTCGAAATGAGGGATTCTTTCCCTGCTTGGTCGGGAAAGAATTCCCGGCGTTCCCGTCGCATCTCAAGAGGAGGCGCTGTCAACAGGAACGGCGAGAGGAACTGCAGGGTCTTGCCACCATTCCAAGAGTCCCCTAGATGTCTCGGTCTATTCCAGAGGAACCTCTTTTCCCTTCACTGGCTCGTCTTTCACGCCGAGGATCGACTCACACCAAGATGACACGTGGCACAGCCCTGGGGGAAAGCCTCGAGGGAAAGCCACAGATCCCTTGATCCACGTGCCAGGAAGCGTGACACTACTGCTGCAGCTCGGGAGGAAAGCGCACGTGCATGCCCCCACTCGAGACTAGGCCTGACTCCACTGGGGAGACTCAGAAGGACCCCAAGATCCATGTCAACACAGGAGAGGAATCCTCAGGTTCAGGCCCCGACTCCACACAAGGTCTTAGGCCCCGGCATTGACGGGAGCCGAATCCCGAGATGGCCCCTAGCAACTCGCATGGGAACTGGCCTTTCCTGAGGCCACCTGATCGGGTCCCTGAGGTCCCCGTCGTAACTCGAGAAGACCTGCCGCACCTCGAGAAAATCCAGTAGGTTCTCCCTTCCAGGCGAGATGAGTCCCATTTCCGCTGAGGCGTCTCGAAGCTGATCACACCTCATCTCTGGAACTTCGAAAGGGTCCTTCACACCCTTGGTGCAAATCAAGAAGTTCCCCGACATACCCGTCTCCACTCGAGAGGAAACACGAGGGTCCCGCCCACAACCAGAGGAGCCCCGTTTCCGCCTCGTAGCTCGAGATGAGGGAACTTTTCCCTGCTTCGTCTGGCAAGAATTCCCGGAGTTCCCGTCGCATCTCAAGAGGAGGCCCTCTCAACAGGAACGGCGAGAGGAACTCCAGGGTCGTGCCACCATTCCAAGAGTCCCCCAGATGTCTCAGTCCATTCCAGAGGAACCTCTTTTCCCTTCACCGGCTCGTCTTTCACGCCGAGGATCGACTCACACGAAGGTGGCACGTGGCACAGCCCTGTGGGAAAGCCTCGTGGGAAAGCCTGGAGGGAAAGCCTCAAGGGAAAGCCACAGATGCCTTGATCCACAAGACAGCAGGCATGACACTACTGCTGCAGCTCGGGAGGAAAGCGCACGTGCAAGCCCCCACTCGAGACGAGGCCTGAGTCCCCTGAGGAGACTCAGAAGCACCCCAAGATCCATGTCAAAACTGGAGAGGAATCCTCAGCTTCCGGGCCCGACTCCACACAAGGTCTTAGGCACCGGCATCGACGGGATAGGAATCCCCAGAGGCCCCCTGCCACTCGCCTGGTGACTGGCCTTTCCTGAGGCCACCAGAGCGGGTCCCTGAGGTCCCCGTTGTAACTCGAGAGTACCTGCTGCAACTCGAGAAAATCCTGGAAGTTTTTCCCACCTGGCGAGATGAGGCAAATTTCCGATGAGGCGCGTCTAGGCTAATCACACTTAACCTCTGGAACTTTGAAAGAGACCTTCACACCTTTGCTGATACTCACGAAGTTCCCCGACATACCCATCTCCACTCGAGAGGAAGCACGAGGGTCCCGCCCACATCCAGAGGAGCCCCGTTTCCTGCTCGTAGCTCGAAATGAGGGATCCTTTCCCTGCGGGAAAGAATTCCCAGCATTCCCGTCGCATCTCAAGAGGAGGCGGTCTCAACAGGAAAGGCCAGAGGAACTCCAGGGTCGTGCCACTGTTCCAAGAGTCCCCGAGATGTCTCAGTCCATTCCAGAGGAACCAATCTTCCCTGCACTTGCTGGTCTTTCACGCCGAGGATCGACTCACACCACGGTGGCACGTGGCACAGCCCTGTGGGAAAGCCTCGTGGGAAAGCCTCGAGGGAAAGCCACATATCCCTTGATCCACGTGACGGGAAGAGTGACACTGCTGCTACAGCTCGGGCAGAAATCGCACGTGCATGCCCCGACTCGAGAAGAGGCCTGCCTCCCCTGGAGAGACTCCAGAAGTACCCCAAGATCCATGTCGGGACTGGAGAGGAATTCTCAGGTTCCGGCCCAGACAACACACAAGGTCTTAGGCCCCAGCATCGACGGGAGAGGAATCCCGAGAGGCCCCCTAGCAACTCGCATGGGGACTGGCCTTTCCTGAGGCCACCAGAGCGGGTCCCTGAGGTCCCCGTCGTAACTCGAGAACACCTGCTGCAAATCGAGAAAATGCAGGAGGTTCTCCCCTCCAGGCGAGATGAGGCCCATTTCCGCTGAGGCGTCTCGAGGCTGATCACACCTCACCTCTGGAACTTCGAAAGGGTCCTTCACACCCTTGCTGGAACTCAAGAAGTTCCCCGACATACCCGTCTCCACTCGAGAGGAAGTACGAGGGTCCCACCCACATACAGAGGAGCCCCGTTTCCGCCTCGTAGCTCGAAACCAGGGATCCTTTCCCTGCTTCGTCCAGATAGAATTCCCGGCGTTCCCGTCACATCTCAAGTGGAGGCGCTCTCAACAGGAAAGGCGAGAGGAATTCCAGGGTCGTGCCACCATTCCAAGAGTACCCCAGATTTCTAAGTCCATTCAAGAGGAACCTGTTTTCCCTGCACTGGCCGGTGTTTCATGCCGAGGATCGACTCACACCACGATGGCACGTGGCACAGCCCTGTGGGAAAGCCTCGTGGGAATGCCTCGAGGGAAAGTCAAAGATCCCTTGATCCAGGTGACGGGAAGCATGACACTGCTGCTACAGCTCAAGAGGAAGCGCATGTGCATGTCTCCACTAGAGACGAGGCCTGATTCCCCTGGGAGACCCCAGAAGTACCCCAAGATCCATGTAAGCACTGGAGAGGAATCCTCAGGTTCAGGCCCCGACTCTACACAAGGTCTTAGGCCCCGGCATCGACAGGAGAGGAATCCCGAGATGGCCCCCTGCAACTCGCATGGTGACTGGCCTTGACTGAGGCCACCAGAGCGGTTCTCTAAGGTCCCCCTCGTAACTCGAGAACACCTTCCGCAACTAGAGAAAATCCAGGAGGTTCTTCCCTCCAGGCGAGATGAGGCCCATTTCCGCTGAGGCGTCTCGAGGCTAATCACATCTAACTTCTGGAACTTCGAAAGGGTTCTTCACACCCTTGCTGCAACTCAAGAAGTTCCCCGACATACCCGTCTCCACTCGAGAAGAAGCACGAGGGTCCCGCCCACATCCAGAGGAGCCCTGTTTCTGCCTCATAGCTCGAGATGAGGGATCTTTTCCCTGCTTCTTCGGCTAAGAATTCCCGGCATTCCCGTCGCATTTCAAGTGGAGGCGCTCTCAATAGGAAAGGCGAGAGGAATTCCAGGGTCATGCCACCATTCCAAGAGTCCCCCAGATGTCTCAGTCCATTCCAGAGGAACCTATTTTCCCTGCACTGGCTCGTCTCTCACGCCGAGGATGGACTCATACCACGGTAGCACGTCGCACAGCCCTGTGGGAAAGCCTCGTGGGAAAACCTCGATGGAAAGCCACAGATCCCTTGATCCACGTGACCAGAAGCGTGACACTGCTGCTACATCTCGGGAGGAAAGCGCACGTGCATGCCCCCACTCGATACGAGGCCTGACTCCCCTGGGGAGAATCCAGACCTATCCCAAGGTCCATGTCGACACTGGAGAGGAATCCTCAGGTTCCGGCCCCGACTGCACACAAGGTCTTAGGCCCCGGCATCGATGGGAGAGCAATCCCAAGAGGCCCCCTAGCAACTCGCATGGGGAGTGGCCTTTCCTGAAGTCACCAGAGCGGGTCCCTGAGGTCCCTGTCGTAACTCGAGAACACCTGCCGCAACTCGAGTAAATCCAGGAGGTTCTCCCCTCCGGGCGAGATGAGGCCCATTTCACCTGAGGCGTCTTAGGCTAATCACACCTAACCTCTGGAAGTTGGAAAGGTCCTTCACACCCTTGCTGCAACTCAAGAAGTTCCCCGACATACCCGTTTCCACTCGAGAGGAAGCACGAGGGGCCCGCCCACATCCAGAGGAGCCTCTTTTCTGCCTCATAGCTCAAGATGAGGGATCCTTTACCTACTTCGACGGCAAAGAATTCCCGGCCTTCTGGGCGCATCTCAAGAGGAGGCGCTCTCAACAGGAAAGGCGAGAGGAACTCCAGGGTCGTGCCACCATTCCAAGAGTCCCGCAGATGTCTCAGTCCATTCCAGAGGAACCTATTTTCCTTCACTGGCTCGTCTTTCACGCCGAGGATCGACTCACACCACGGTTGCATGTGGCACAGCCATGTGGGAAAGCCTCGAGGTAAAGCCGCAGATCCCTTGATCCACGTGACGGGAAGCGTGACACTGCTGCTACAGTTCTGGAGGAAAGCGCACGTGCATACCCCAATCGAGACGAGGCCTGACTCCCCTGGGCAGACTCCAGAAGTACCCCAAGATCCATGTCGGCACTGGAGAGGAATCCTCAGGTTCCGGCCCCGACTCCACACAAGGTCTTAGGCCCCGGCATCGACGGGAGAGGAATCCCTAGAGGCCCCCTAGCAACTCACATGGGGATGGGCTTTTCCAGAGGCCACCAGAGCGGGTCCCTGTTTTCCCCATTCCAAGAGTCCCAGAGATATCTCATTCCATTCCAGAGGAATCTCGTTTCCCTTCACTGGCTCGTCTTTCACGCCGAGGATCGACTCACAGCACGGTGGCACGTGGCACAGCCCTGTGGGAAATCCTCGTGGGAAAGCCTCGAGGGAAAGCCACAGATCCCTTGATCCACGTGACGGGAAGCGTGACATTGCTGCTACAGCTTGGGTAGAAAGCGAACCTGCATGCCCCCACTGGAGACGAGGCCTGACTCCCCTGGGGAGACTCCAGAAGTACCCCAAGATCCATGTCAGCACTGGAGAGAAATCCTCAGGTTCCGGCCCCGACTCCACACAAGGTCTTAGGCCCTGGCATCGATGGGAGAGGAATCCCGAGAGGCCCCCTAGCAACTTGCATGGGGACTGGCCTTTCCTGAAGCCACCAGAGCGGGTGCCTAAGGTCCCCGTCGTAACCCGAGAACACCTGCCGCAACTCGAAAAAATCCAGGAGGTTCTCCCCTTCAGGCGAGACGAGGCCCATTTCCACTGAGGAGTCTCGAGGCTAATCACACCGAACCTCTGGAACTACGAAAGGGTCCTTCACACCCTTGCTGCAATTCAAGAAGTTCCCCGACGTACCCGGCCCCACTCGATAGGAAGCACGAGGTACCCGCCCACATCCAGAGGAGACCCGTTTGCGCCTTGTAGCTCGAGATGAAGGATGTTTTCCCAGCTTCGTCGGGAAGAATTCCCGGCGTTCCCGTCGCATCTGAGGAGGAGGCGCTCTCAACAGGAAAGGCCAGAGGAACTTCAGGGTCGTGCCACCATTTCAAGTGTCCCCCAGATGTCTCAGTCCATTCCAGAGGAATCTCGTTTCCCTTCACTGTCTCTTTTATCACGGCGAGGATCGACTCACACCACGGTGGCTTGTGGCACAGCTCTGTGGGAAAGCCTCGTGGGAAAGCCTTGAGGGAAAGCCACAGATCCCTTAATCCAAGTGACGGGAAGCGTGACACTGCTACTATGGCACGGGAGGAGGGCGCACGTGCATGCCCCCACTGGGAACCAGGCCTAAATCCCCTTGGGAGACTCCAGAAGAATCCCAAGATCCATGTCAGCACTGGAGAGGAATCCTCAGCTTCCGGCCCCGACTCTACACAAGGTCTTAGGCCCCGGCATCGATGGGAGAGGCATCCGGAGAGGCCTCCTAGCAACTCTCATGGGGACTGGCCTTTCCTGAGGCCACCAGAGCGGGTCCCTGAGGTCCCCGTCGTAACTCGAGAAGACCTGCCGCAACTCGAGAAAATGCAGGAGGTTCTCCCCTCCAGGCAAGTTGAGGCCCATTTCCGCTGAGGCGTCTCGAGGCTAATCACACCTAACCTCTGGAACTTCGAAAGGGTCCTTCACACCCTTGCTGCAACTCAAGAAGTTCCCCCACATACCCGTCTCCACTCGAGAAGAAGCACGAGGGTCCCGCCCACATCCAGAGGAGCCCCGTTTCCGCCTCGAAGCTCGAAATGAGGGATTCTTTCCCTGCTTGGTCGGGAAAGAATTCCCGGCGTTCCCGTCGCATCTCAAGAGGAGGCGCTGTCAACAGGAACGGCGAGAGGAACTGCAGGGTCTTGCCACCATTCCAAGAGTCCCCTAGATGTCTCGGTCTATTCCAGAGGAACCTCTTTTCCCTTCACTGGCTCGTCTTTCACGCCGAGGATCGACTCACACCAAGATGACACGTGGCACAGCCCTGGGGGAAAGCCTCGAGGGAAAGCCACAGATCCCTTGATCCACGTGCCAGGAAGCGTGACACTACTGCTGCAGCTCGGGAGGAAAGCGCACGTGCATGCCCCCACTCGAGACTAGGCCTGACTCCACTGGGGAGACTCAGAAGGACCCCAAGATCCATGTCAACACAGGAGAGGAATCCTCAGGTTCAGGCCCCGACTCCACACAAGGTCTTAGGCCCCGGCATTGACGGGAGCCGAATCCCGAGATGGCCCCTAGCAACTCGCATGGGAACTGGCCTTTCCTGAGGCCACCTGATCGGGTCCCTGAGGTCCCCGTCGTAACTCGAGAAGACCTGCCGCAACTCGAGAAAATCCAGTAGGTTCTCCCTTCCAGGCGAGATGAGTCCCATTTCCGCTGAGGCGTCTCGAAGCTGATCACACCTCATCTCTGGAACTTCGAAAGGGTCCTTCACACCCTTGGTGCAAATCAAGAAGTTCCCCGACATACCCGTCTCCACTCGAGAGGAAACACGAGGGTCCCGCCCACAACCAGAGGAGCCCCGTTTCCGCCTCGTAGCTCGAGATGAGGGAACTTTTCCCTGCTTCGTCTGGCAAGAATTCCCAGAGTTCCCGTCGCATCTCAAGAGGAGGCCCTCTCAACAGGAACGGCGAGAGGAACTCCAGGGTCGTGCCACCATTCCAAGAGTCCCCCAGATGTCTCAGTCCATTCCAGAGGAACCTCTTTTCCCTTCACCGGCTCGTCTTTCACGCCGAGGATCGACTCACACGAAGGTGGCACGTGGCACAGCCCTGTGGGAAAGCCTCGTGGGAAAGCCTGGAGGGAAAGCCTCAAGGGAAAGCCACAGATGCCTTGATCCACAAGACAGCAGGCATGACACTACTGCTGCAGCTCGGGAGGAAAGCGCACGTGCAAGCCCCCACTCGAGACGAGGCCTGAGTCCCCTGAGGAGACTCAGAAGCACCCCAAGATCCATGTCAAAACTGGAGAGGAATCCTCAGCTTCCGGGCCCGACTCCACACAAGGTCTTAGGCACCGGCATCGACGGGATAGGAATCCCGAGATGGCCCCTAGCAAATCGCATGGGGACTGGCCTTTCCTGAGGCCACCAGAGCGGGTCCCTGAGATCCCCGTCGTAACTCGAGAAGACCTGTCGCAACTCGATAAAATCCAGGAGGTTCTCCCCTCCAGGCGAGATGAGGCCCATTTCTGCTGAGGCGTCTGAAGGCTGATCACACCTCAGCTCTGGAATTTCGAAAGGGTCCTTAACACCCTTGGTGTTACTCAAGAAGATCCCCGATATACCTGTCTCCACTCGAGAGGAAACACGAGGGTCCACCCACATCCAGAGGAGCCCCCTTTCCGCCTCGTAGCTCCAGATGAGGGATTCTTTCCCTGCTTCGTCGGGCAAGAGTTCCCGGTGTTCCCGTCGCATCTCAAGGGGAGCCGCTCCCAACAGGAACGGCGAGAGGAACTCCAAGGTCGTGCCACCATTCCAAGAGTCCCCCAGCTGTCTCGGTCCATTCCAGGGGAACCTCTTTTCCCTTCACTGGCTCGTCTTTCATGCCGTGGATCGACTCACACTAAGGTGGCACTTGGCACAGCCCTGGGGGAAAGCCTCGTGGGAAAGCATCGAGGGAAAGCCTCGAGGGAAAGACACAGATCCCTTGATCCACGTGACAGGAAGCGTGACACTACGGCTGAAGCTCGGGTGGAAAGCGTACGTGCATGCCCCCACTCAAGACGAGGTCTGACTCCCCTGGGGAGTCTCAGAAGCACCCCAAGATCCATGTCAACACTGGAGAGGAATCCTCAGGTTCCGGCCCCGAATCCACACAAGGTCTTAGGCCCCGGCATGGACGGGAGAGGAATCCCGAGATGGCCCCTAGCAACTCGCATGGGACTAGCCTTTCCTGAGGCCAGCAGAGCGGGTTGCTGAGGTCCCCGCCGTAACGGGAGAAGACCTGCCGCAACTCGAGAATATGCAGGAGGTTGACCCCTCCAGGCGAGACGAGGCCCATTTCCGCTGAGGTGTCTCGAGGCTAGTCACACCTAACCTCTGGAACTTCGAAAGGGTCCTTCACACCCTTGCTGCAAGTCAAGAAGTTCCCCGACATAACCGTCTCCACTCGAGGAAACACGAGGGTCCCGCACACATCCAGAGGAGCCCCGTTTCCGCCTCGTAGCTCGAGATGAGGGATCCTGTCCCTGCTTCGTCGGAAAAGAATTGCCTTCATTCCTGTCGCATCTCAAGAGGAGGCGCTCTCAACAGGAAAGGCGAGAGGAACTCCAGGGTCCTGCCACCATTCCAAGAGTCACAGAGATATCTCATTCCATTCCAGAGGAACCTCTTTTCCCTTCACTGGCTCGTCTTTCACGCCGAGGATCGACTCACACGAAGGTGGCACGTGGCACAGCCCTGTGGGAAATCCTCGTGGGAAAGCCTCGAGGGAAAGCCACACATCCCTTGATCCACGTGACGGGAAGCGTGACATTGCTGCTACAGCTTGGGAAGAAAGCGAACCTGCATGCCCCCACTGGAGACGAGGCCTGACTCCCCTGGGGAGACTCCAGAAGTACCCCAAGATCCATGTCAGCACTGGAGAGAAATCCTCAGGTTCCGGCCCCGACTCTACACAAGGTCTTAGGCCCTCGCATCGATGGGAGAGGAATCCCAAGAGGCCCCCTAGCAACTCGCATGGGGACTGGCCTTTCCTGAAGCCACCAGAGCGGGTGCCTAAGGTCCCCGTCGTAACCCGAGAACACCTGCCGCAACTCGAAAAAATCCAGGAGGTTCTCCCCTTCAGGCGAGACGAGGCCCATTTCCACTGAGGAGTCTCGAGGCTAATCACACCGAACCTCTGGAACTTCGAAAGGGTCCTTCACACCCTTGCTGCAATTCAAGAAGTTCCCCGACGTACCCGGCCCCACTCGATAGGAAGCACGAGGTACCCGCCCACATCCAGAGGAGACCCTTTGCGCCTTGTAGCTCGAGATGAAGGATGTTTTCCCAGCTTCGTCGGGAAGAATTCCCGGCTTTCTCGTCGGTTCTGAGGAGGAGGCGCTCTCAACAGGAATGGCCAGAGGAACTTCAGGGTCGTGCCACCATTCCAAGTGTCCCCCAGATGTCTCAGTCCATTCCAGAGGAATCTCGTTTCCCTTCACTGTCTCTTTTATCACGGCGAGGATCGACTCACACCACGGTGGCTTGTGGCACAGCTCTGTGGGAAAGCCTCGTGGGAAAGCCTTGAGGGAAAGCCATAGATCCCTTAATCCAAGTGACGGGAGGCGTGACACTGCTACTATGGCACGGGAGGAGGGCGCACGTGCATGCCCCCACTGGGAACCAGGCCTAAATCCCCTTGGGAGACTCCAGAAGAATCCCAAGATCCATGTCAGCACTGGAGAGGAATCCTCAGCTTCCGGCCCCGACTCTACACAAGGTCTTAGGCCCCAGCATCGATGGGAGAGGCATCCGGAGAGGCCTCCTAGCAACTCTCATGGGGACTGGCCTTTCCTGAGGCCACCAGAGCGGGTCCCTGAGGTCCCCGTCGTAACTCGAGAAGACCTGCCGCAACTCGAGAAAATGCAGGAGGTTCTCCCCTCCAGGCGAGTTGAGGCCCATTTCCGCTGAGGCGTCTCGAGGCTAATCACACCTAACCTCTGGAACTTCGAAAGGGTCCTTCACACCCTTGCTGCAACTCAAGAAGTTCCCCCACATACCCGTCTCCACTCGAGAAGAAGCACGAGGGTCCCGCCCACATCCAGAGGAGCCCCGTTTCCGCCTCATAGCTCGAAATGAGGGATTCTTTCCCTGCTTGGTCGGGAAAGAATTCCCGGCGTTCCCGTCGCATCTCAAGAGGAGGCGCTGTCAACAGGAACGGCGAGAGGAACTGCAGGATCTTGCCACCATTCCAAGAGTCCCCCAGATGTCTCGGTCTATTCCAGAGGATCCTCTTTTCCCTTCACTGGCTCGTCTTTCACGCCGAGGATCGACTCACACCAAGATGACACGTGGCACAGCCCTGGGGGAAAGCCTCGAGGGAAAGCCACAGATCCCTTGATCCACGTGCCAGGAAGCGTGACACTACTGCTGCAGCTCGGGAGGAAAGCGCACGTGCATGCCCCCACTCGAGACTAGGCCTGACTCCACTGGGGAGACTCAGAAGGACCCCAAGATCCATGTCAACACAGGAGAGGAATCCTCAGGTTCAGGCCCCGACTCCACACAAGGTCTTAGGCCCCGGCATCGACGGGAGCCGAATCCCGAGATGGCCCCTAGCAACTCACATGGGAACTGGCCTTTCCTGAGGCCACCAGAGCGGGTCCCTGAGGTCCCTCTCGTAACTCGAGAAGACCTGAAGCAACTCGAAAAAATCCAGGAGGTTATCCCCTCCAGGCGAGATGAGGCCCATTTCCGCTGCGGCGTCTCTAGGCTGATAACACCTCAACTCTGGAACTTCGAAAGGGTCCTTCACATCCTTGGTACACTCAAGAAGTTCCCCGACATACCCGTCTCCACTCGAGAGGAAACACGAGAGTCACGCCCACATACAGAGGAGCCCCGTTTCCGCCTCGTAGCTCGAGATGAGGGATCCTTTCCCTGCTTCGAAGGGAAAGATTTCCGGGCGTTCCCGTCGCGTCTCAAGAGGAGGCCCTATCAACAGGAACGGCGAGAGGAACTCCAGGGTCGTACCACCATTCCAAGATTCCCCCAGATGTCTCAGTCCATTCCAGAGGAACCTCTTTTCCCTTTAATGGCTCGTCTTTCACGCCGAGGATCGACTCACACCAAGGTGGCACGTGGCACAGCCCTGTGGGAAAGCCTCGTGGGAAATCCTCGAGGGAAAGCCTCGAGGGAAAGCCACAGATACCTTGATACCCGTGACAGGAAGCGTGACAATGCTGCTGCAGCTCGGGAGGACAGCGCACGTGCATGCCCCCAATCGAGACGAGGCCTGACTCCCCTGGGGATACTCAGAGGCACTCCAAGATCCATGTCAACACTGGAGAGGAATCCTCAGGTTCCGGCCCCGACTCCACACAAGGTCTTAGGCCCCGGCATCGACGGCAGAGGAATCCCGAGATGGCCCCTAGAAACTCGCATGGGAACTGCCCTTTCCTGAGGCCACCAGAGCAGGTCCCTGAGGTCCCCGTCGTATCTCGAGTAGACCTGTCGCAACTCGAGAGAATCCAGGAGGTTCTCTCCTCCAGGCGAAATGAGGCCCATTTCTGCTGAGGCGTCTGGAGGCTGATCACACCTCACCTCTGGAACTTCGAAAGGTCCTTCACACCCTTAGTGCAAATCAAGAAGTTCCCCGAATACCCAACTCCACTCGAGAGGAAACACGAGGGTCCCGCGCACATCCAGAGGAGCCCCGTTTCCGCCTCGTAGCTCGAGATGAGGGATCCTTTCCCTGCGTCGTCGGGAAAGAGTTCCCGGCGTTCCGGTCGCATCTCAAGAGGAGGCCCTCTCAACAAGAAAGGCGAGAGGAACTCCAGGGTCGCGTCACCATTCCGAGAGTCACCCAGATGTCTCAGTCCATTCCAGAGGAACCTCTTTTCCCTTCACCGGCTCGTCTTTCAAGCCGAGGATCGACTCACACCAAGGTGGTACGTGGCACAGCCATGTGGGAAAGCCTCGTGGGAAAGCCTCGAGGGAAAGCCTCGAGGGAAAGCCTCGAGCGAGGGCCACAGATCCCTTAATCCACGTGACAGGAAGTGTGACCCTACTGCTTCATCTCGGGAGGAAAGCGCACGTGCATGCCCCCACTCGAGACGAGGCCTGACTCCCCTGGAGAGACTCAGAAGCAGCCCAAGATCCATGGCAACACTGGAGAGGAATCCTCAGGTTCCGGCCCCGACTCCACGCAAGGTAAGAGACCCTGGCATGGACGGGAGAGGAATCCCGAGATGGCCCCTAGCAACTCGCATGGGGACTGGCCTTTCCTGAGGCCACCAGAGCTGGTCCCTGAGGTCCACATCGTAACTCGAGAAGACCTGCCACAACTCGAGAAAATCCAGGAGTTTCTCCCCTCCAGGCGAGATGAGGCCCATTTCCGCTGAGGCGTCTCGAGGCTGATCAAACCTCATTTCTGGAACTGCGAAAGGGTCCTTCACACCCTTGGTGCAAATCAAGAAGTTCCCCGACATACCCGTCTCCACGCGAGAGGGAACACGAGGGTGCCGCCCACATCCAGAGCAGCCCCGTTTCCGCCTCGTAGCTCGAGATGAGGGATCCTTTCCCTGCTTCGTCGGGAAAAACTTCCCGGCCTTCCCGTCGTATCTCAAGAGGAGGCCCTCTCAACAGGAACGGCGAGAGGAACTCCAGGGTTGTGCCACCATTCCAAGAGTCCCACAGATGTCTCAGTTCATTCCAGAGGAACCTCTTTTCCCTTCACCGGCTCGTCTTTCACGCCGAGGATCGACTCACACCAAGGTGGCACGTGGCACAGCCCTGTGGGAAAGCCTCGTGGGAAAGCCTAGATGGAAAGCCACAGATCCCCAGATCCACCTGACAGGAAGCGTGACACTACTGCTGCAGCTCGGGAGGAAAGCGCACGTGCATGCCCCGACTCGAGACGAGGCCTGACTCCCCTGGGGAGACTCAGAAGCACCCCAAGATCCATGGTAACACTGGAGAGGGATCCTCAGGTTCCGGCCCCGACTCCACACAAGGTCTTAGGCCCCGGCATCGACGGGAGAGGAATCCCAAGATGGCCCCTAGCAACTCGCATGGAGACTGGCCTTTCCTGAGGCCACCAGAGCGGGTCCCTGAGATCCCCGTCGTAACTCGAGAAGACCTGCCGCAACTCGAGAAAATCCAGGAGTTTCTCCCCTCCAGGCGAGATGAGGCCCATTTCCGCTGAGGAATCTCGAGGCTGATCACACCTCAACTCTGCAACTTGAACAGGTTCCTTCACACCCTAGGTGCCAATCAAGAAGTTCCCCGACATACCCGTCTCCACTCGAGAGGAAACACGAGGGTCCCGTCCATATCCAGAGGAGCCCCGTTTCCGCCTTGTAGCTCAACATGAGGGATTCTTTCCCTGCTTCGTCGGGAAAGCGTTCCCGGCGTTCCCGTCGCATCTCAAGAGGAGGCCCTCTCAACAGGAACGGCGAGAGGAACTCCAGGGTCGTGCCACCATTCCAAGAGTCCCCCAGATGTCTCAGTCCATTCCCGAGGAACCTCTTTTCCCTTCACCGGCTCGTCTTTCACGCCGAGGATTGACTCACACCATGGTGGCACGTGGCACAGCCCTGTGGGAAAGCCTCGTGGGAAATCGTCGAGGGACAGCCTCGAGGGAAAGCCACAGATCCCTTGATCCACGTGACAGGAAGCGTGACACTACTGCTGCAGCTCGGGAGGAATGCGCACGTGCATGCCCCCACTCGAGACGAGGCCTGACTCCCCTGGGGAGACTCAGAAGCACCCCAAGATCCATGGCAACACTGGAGAGGAATCCTCAGGTTCCGGCCATGACTCCACACAAGGTCTTAGGCCCCGGCATGGACGGGGTAGGAATCCCAAGATGGCCCCTAGCAACTCGCATGGGGACTGGCCTTTCCTGAGGCCACCAGAGCGGGTCCCTGAGGTCCCCGTCGTAACTCGAGAAGACCTGCCCCAACTCGAGAAAATCCAGGAGGTTCTCCCCTGCAGGCGAGATGAGGCCCATTTCCGCTGAGGCGTCTCGAGGCTGATCACACCTCACCTCTGGAACTTCGAAAGGGTCCTTCACACCCTTGGTGCAAATCAAGAAGTTCCCCGACATACCGTCTCGACTCGAGAGGCAACACGAGGGTCCCGCCCACATCCAGAGGAGCCCCGTTTCTGCCTCGTAGGTCGAAATGAGGGATCCTTTCCCTGCTTCGTCGGGAAAGAGTTCCCGGCCTTCCCGTCGCATCTCAAGAGGAGGACTCTCAACAGGAACGGCGAGAGGAACTCCAGGGTCGTGCCATCATTCCAAGAGTCCCCCAGATGTCTCAGTCTATTCCAGAGGAACCTCTTTTCCCTTCACCGACTCAACTTTCACGCCGAGGATCGACTCACACCAAGGTGGCACGTGGCACAGCCCTGTGGGGAAGCCTCGTGGGAAAGCATCGAGGGAAAGCCTCGAGGGAAAGCCTCGAGGGAAAGCCCCAGATCCCTTGATCCACGTGACAGGAAGCGTGACACTATTGCTGCAGCTCGGAAGGAAATCGCTCGTGCATGCCCCCTCTCGAGACGAGGCCTGACTCCCATGGGGAGACTCATAAGCACCCCAAGATCCATGGCAACACTGGAGAGGAATCCTCAGGTTCGAGCCCCGACTCCACACAAGGTCTTAGGCCCCGGCATTGACGGGAGAGGAATCCCGAGTGGGCCCCTAGCAACTCGCATGGGGACTGGCCTTTCCTGAGGCCACCAGAGCGGGTCCCTGAGGTCACTGTCGTAACTCGAGAAGACCTGTCGCAACTCGAGAAAATCCAGGAGGTTCTCCCCTCCAGACGAGATGAGGCCCAATTCCGCTGAGGCGTCTCGAGGCTTATCACACCTCACCTCTGGAACTTCGAAAGGGTCCTTCACATCCTTGGTGCAAATCAAGAAGTTCCCCGACATACCCGTCTCCAATCGAGAGGAAACACGAGCGTCCCGCCCACATCCACAGAAGCCCTGTTTCCGCCTCGTAGCTCGAGATGTGGGATCCTTTCCCTGCTTCGTCGGGAAAGAGTTTCCAGCGTTCCTGTCGCATCTCAAGAGGAGGCCCTCTCAACAGGAACGGTGAGAAGAACTCCGGGGTCGTGCCACCATTCCAAGAGTCCCCCAGATGTCTCAGTCCATTCCAGAGGAACCTCTTTTCCCTTCACCGGCTCGTCTTTCACGCCGAGGATCGACTCACACCAAGGTGGCACGTGGCACAGCCCTCTGGGAAAGCCTCGTGGGAAAGCCTCGAGGGACAGCCTCGAGGGAAAGCCACAGATCCGTTGATCCACGTGACAGAAAGGGTGACACTACTGCTGCAACTCGGGAGGAAAGCGCACGTGCATGCCCCCACTCGAGAGGAGGCCTGACTCCCCTGGGGAGACTTAGAAGCACCCCAAGAGCCATGGCAACACTGGAGAGGAATCCTCAGGTTCCGGCCCCGAATCCACAAAAGGTCTTAGGCCCCGGCATGGACGGGAGAGGAATCCCGAGATGGCCCCTAGCAACTGGCATGGAGACTGGCCTTTCCTGAGGCCACCAGAGCGGGTCCCTGAGGTCCCCGTCGTAACTCGAGAGGACCTGCCGCAACTTGAGAAAATCCAGGAGGTTCTCCCCTCCAGGCGAGATGAAGCCCATTTCCGCTGAGGCGTCTCGAGGCTGATCACACCTCACCTCTGGAATTTCGAAAGGCTCCTTCACACCCTTGGTGCAAATCAAGAAGTTCCCTGACATACCCGTCTCCACTCGAGAAGAAACACGAGTGTCACGCCAACATCCAGAGGAGCCCCGTTTCCGCCTTGTAGCTCGAGATGAGGGATCCTTTCCCTGCTTCGTCAGGAAAGAGTTCCCGGCGTTCCCATCGCATCTCAAGAGGAGGCACTCTCAACAGGAACGGCGAGAGGAACTCCAGGGTCGTGTCACCATTCCAAGAGTCCCCCAGATGTCTCAGTCCATTCCAGAGGAACCTCTTTTCCCTTCACCGGCTCGTCTTTCACGCCGAGGATCTACTCACACCAAAGTGGCACGTGGCACAGCCCTGTGGGAAAGCCTCGTGGGAAAGCCTCGAGGGACAGCCTCGAGGGAAAGACACATATCCCTTGATCCACGTGACAGGAAGTGTGACACTACCGCTGCAGCTCGGGAGGAAAGCGCACGTGCATGCCCCCACTCGAGACGAGGCCTGACTCCCTTGGGGAGACTCAGAAGCACCCCAAGATCCATGGCAACACTGGAGAGGAATCCTCAGGTTCCGGCCCCGACTCCACACAAGGTCTTAGGCCCTGGCATGGACGGGACAGTAATCCCCAGATGGCCCCTAGCAACTCGCATGGGGACAGGCCTTTCCTGAGGCCACCAGAGCGGGTCCCTGATGTCCCCGTCGTAACTCGAGTAGACCTGCCGCAACTCGAGAAAATCCAGGAGGTTCTCCCCTCCAGGCGAGATGAGGCCCATTTCCGCTGAGGCGTCTCGAGGCTGATCACACCTCACCTCTGGAACTTCGAAAGGGTCCTTCACACCCTTGGTGCCAATCAAGAAGTTCCCCGACATACCCGTCTCCACTCGAGAGGCAACACGAGGGTCCCGCCCACATCCAGAGGAGCCCCGTTTCCGCCTCGTAGCTCGAGATGAGGGATCCTTTCCCTGCTTCGTCGGGAAAGAGTTCCCGGCATTCCCGTCGCGTCTCAAGAGGAGGCCCTCTCAAAAGGAACGGCGAGAGGATCTCCAGGGTCGTGCCACCATTCCAAAAGTCCCCCAGATGTCTCAGTCCATTCCAGAGGAACCTCTTTTCCCTTCACTGGCTCGTCTTTCACGCCGAGGATCGACTCACACCAAGGTGGCACGTGGCACCGCCCTGTGGGAAAGCCTCGTGGGAAAGCCTGGAGGGAAAGCCACAGATCCCTTGATCCACGTGACAGGAAGCGTGACACTACTGCTGCAGCTCGCGAGGAAAGTGCCCGTGCATGCCCCCACTCGAGACGAGGCCTGACTCCCCTGGGGAGACTCAGAAGCACCCCAAGATCCATGGAAACACTGGAGTGGAATCCTCAGGTTCCCGCGACGACTCCAGATAAGGCCTTAGGCCCCGGCATGGACGGGAGAGGAATCCCGAGAGGGCCCATTGAACTCGCATGGGGACTGGCCTTTCCTGAGGCCACCAGAGCGGGTCCCTGAGGTCCCCGTCGTAAGTCGAGAAGACCTGCCGCAACTCGAGAAAATCCAGGAGGTTCTCCCCTCCAGGCGAGCTGAGGCCAATTTCCGCTGAGGCGTCTCGAGGCTGATCACACCTCACCTCTGGAACTTCGAAAGGGTCCCTCAAACCCTTTGTGCAAATCAAGAAGTTCCCCGACATACCCGTCTCCACTCGAGAGGAAACACCAGGGTCCCACCCACATCCAGAGGAGCCACGTTTCGGCCTCGTAGCTCGAGATGTGGGATCCTTTCCCTGCTTCGTCGGGAAAGAGTTCCCGGCATTCCCGTCGCATCTCAAGAGGAGGCCCTCTCAACAGGAACGGCGAGAGGAATCCCCGGGTCGTGCCACCATTGCAAGAGTCCCCCAGATGTGTCAGTCCATTCCAGAGGAACCTCTTTTCCCTTCACCGGTACGCCTTTTACGCCGAGGATCGACTCACACCAAGGTGGCACGTGGCACAGCCCTGTGGGAAAGCCTCGAGGGAAAGCCACAGATTCCTTGATCCACGTGACAGGAAGCGTGACACTACTGCTGCAGCACGGGAGGAAAGCGCACGTGCATGCCCCCACTCGAGAGGAGGCCTGACTCACCTGGGGAGAATCAGAAGCACCCCCAGATTCATGGCAACACTGGAGAGGAATCCTCAGGTTCTGGCCCCGACTCCACACAAGGTCTTAGGCCCCGGCATGGACGGGACAGGAATCCCCAGATGGCCCCGAGCAACTCGCATGGGGACAAGCCTTTCCTGAGGACACCGGAGCGGGTCCCTGAGGTCCCCGTCGTAACTCGAGTAGACCTGCCGAAACTCGAGAAAATCCAGGAGTTTCTCCCCTCCAGGCGAGATGAGGACCATTTCCGCTGAGGCGTGTCGAGGCTGATCACATCTCACCTCTGGAACTTTGAAAAGGTCCTTCACACCCTTGGTGCAAATCAAGAAGTTCCCCGACAGACCCGTCTCCACTCGAGGGGAAACACGAGGGTCCCGCCCACATCCAGAGGAGCCCCGTTTCCGCCTCGTAGCTCGAGATGAGGGATCCTTTCCCTGCTTCGTCGGGAAAGAGTTCCCGGCATTCCCGTCGCATCTCAAGAGGAGGCCCTCTCAACAGGAACGGCGAGAGGAACTCCAGGGTCGTGCCACCATTCCAAGAGTCCCCCAGATGTCTCAGTCCATTCCAGAGGAACCTCTTTTCCCTTCACCGGCTGGTCTTTCACGCCGAGGATCGACTCACACCAAGGTGGCACGTGGCACAGCCCTGTGGGAAAGCCACGTGGGAAAGCCTCGAGGGAAAGCCTCGAGGGAAAGCCACAGATCCCTTGATCCACGTGACAGGAAGCGTGACACTATTGCTGCAGCTGGGAAGGAAATCGCTCGTGCATGCCCCCTCTCGAGACGAGGCCTGACTCCCATGGGGAGACTCATAAGCACCCCAAGATCCATGGCAACACTGGAGAGGAATCCTCAGGTTCGAGCCCCGACTCCACACAAGGTCTTAGGCCCCGGCATTGACGGGAGAGGAATCCCGAGTGGGCCCCTAGCAACTCGCATGGGGACTGGCCTTTCCTGAGGCCACCAGAGCGGGTCCCTGAGGTCACTGTCGTAACTCGAGAAGACCTGCCGCAACTCGAGAAAATCCAGGAGGTTCTCCCCTCCAGACGAGATGAGGCCCAATTCCGCTGAGGCGTCTCGAGGCTTATCACACCTCACCTCTGGAACTTCGAAAGGATCCTTCACATCCTTGGTGCAAATCAAGAAGTTCCCCGACATACCCGTCTCCAATCGAGAGGAAACACGAGGGTCCCGCCCACATCCACAGAAGCCCTGTTTCCGCCTCGTAGCTCGAGATGTGGGATCCTTTCCCTGCTTCGTCGGGAAAGAGTTTCCAGCGTTCCTGTCGCATCTCAAGAGGAGGCCCTCTCAACAGGAACGGTGAGAGGAACTCCGGGGTCGTGCCACCATTCCAAGAGTCCCCCAGATGTCTCAGTCCATTCCAGAGGAACCTCTTTTCCCTTCACCGGCTCGTCTTTCACGCCGAGGATCGACTCACACCAAGGTGGCACGTGGCACAGCCCTCTGGGAAAGCCTCGTGGGAAAGCCTCGAGGGACAGCCTCGAGGGAAAGCCACAGATCCCTTGATCCATGTGACAGGAAGGGTGACACTACTGCTGCAACTCGGGAGGAAAGCGCACGTGCATGCCCCCACTCGAGACGAGGCCTGACTCCCCTGGGGAGACTTAGAAGCACCCCAAGAGCCATGGCAACACTGGAGAGGAATCCTCAGGTTCCGGCCCCGAATCCACAAAAGGTCTTAGGCCCCGGCATGGACGGGAGAGGAATCCCGAGATGGCCCCTAGCAACTGGCATGGAGACTGGCCTTTCCTGAGGCCACCAGAGCGGGTCCCTGAGGTCCCCGTCGTAACTCGAGAGGACCTGCCGCAACTTGAGAAAATCCAGGAGGTTCTCCCCTCCAGGCGAGATGAAGCCCATTTCCGCTGAGGCGTCTCGAGGCGGATCACACCTCACCTCTGGAATTTCGAAAGGCTCCTTCACACCCTTGGTGCAAATCAAGAAGTTCCCTGACATACCCGTCTCCACTCGAGAAGAAACACGAGGGTCACGCCAACATCCAGAGGAGCCCCGTTTCCGCCTCGTAGCTCGAGATGAGGGATCCTTTCCCTGCTTCGTCAGGAAAGAGTTCCCGGCGTTCCCATCGCATCTCAAGAGGAGGCCCTCTCAACAGGAACGGCGAGAGGAACTCCAGGGTCGTTTCACCATTCCAAGAGTCCCCCAGATGTCTCAGTCCATTCCAGAGGAACCTCTTTTCCCTTCACCGGCTCGTCTTTCACGCCGAGGATCTACTCACACCAAAGTGGCACGTGGCACAGCCCTGTGGGAAAGCCTCGTGGGAAAGCCTCGAGGAACAGCCTCGAGGGAAAGACACATATCCCTTGATCCACGTGACAGGTAGTGTGACACTACTGCTGCAGCTCGGGAGGAAAGCGCACGTGCATGCCCCCACTCGAGACGAGGCCTGACTCCCTTGGGGAGACTCAGAAGCACCCCAAGATCCATGGCAACACTGGAGAGGAATCCTCAGGTTCCGGCCCCGACTCCACACAAGGTCTTAGGCCCTGGCATGGACGGGACAGGAATCCCCAGATGGCCCCTAGCAACTCGCATGGGGACAGGCCTTTCCTGAGGCCACCAGAGCGGGTCCCTGATGTCCCCGTCGTAACTCGAGTAGACCTGCCGCAACTCGAGAAAATCCAGGAGGTTCTCCCCTCCAGGCGAGATGAGGCCCATTTCCGCTGAGGCGTCTCGAGGGTGATCATACCTCACCTCTGGAACTTCGAAAGGGTCCTTCACACCCTTGGTGCCAATCAAGAAGTTCCCCGACATACCCGTCTCCACTCGAGAGGCAACACGAGGGTCCCGCCCACATCCAGAGGAGCCCCGTTTCCGCCTCGTAGCTCGAGATGAGGGATCCTTTCCCTGCTTCGTCGGGAAAGAGTTCCCGGCGTTCCCGTCGCGTCTCAAGAGGAGGCCCTCTCAAAAGGAACCGCGAGAGGATCTCCAGGGTCGTGCCACTATTCCAAGAGTCCCCCAGATGTCTCAGTCCATTCCAGAGGAACATCTTTTCCCTTCACTGGCTCGTCTTTCACGCCGAGGATCGACTCACACCAAGGTGGCACGTGGCACCGCCCTGTGGGAAAGCCTCGTGGGAAAGCCTGGAGGGAAAGCCACAGATCCCTTGATCCACGTGACAGGAAGCGTGACACTACTGCTGCAGCTCGCGAGGAAAGTGCACGTGCATGCCCCCACTCGAGACGAGGCCTGACTCCCCTGGGGAGACTCAGAAGCACCCCAAGATCCATGGCAACACTGGAGTGGAATCCTCAGGTTCCCGCGACGACTCCAGATAAGGCCTTAGGCCCCGGCATGGACGGGAGAGGAATCCCGAGAGGGCCCATTGAACTCGCATGGGGACTGGCCTTTCCTGAGGCCACCAGAGCGGGTCCCTGAGGTCCCCGTCGTAAGTCGAGAAGACCTGCCGCAACTCGAGAAAATCCAGGAGGTACTCCCCTCCAGGCGAGCTGAGGCCAATTTCCGCTGAGGCGTCTCGAGGCTGATCACACCTCACCTCTGGAACTTCGAAAGGGTCCCTCACACCCTTTGTGCAAATCAAGAAGTTCCCCGACATACCCGTCTCCACTCGAGAGGAAACACCAGGGTCCCGCCCACATCCAGAGGTACCACGTTTCGGCCTCGTAGCTCGAGATGTGGGATCCTTTCCCTGCTTCGTCGGGAAAGAGTTCCCGGCATTCCCGTCGCATCTCAAGAGGAGGCCCTCTCAACAGGAACGGCGAGAGGAATCCCCGGGTCGTGCCACCATTGCAAGAGTCCCCCAGATGTGTCAGTCCATTCCAGAGGAACCTCTTTTCCCTTCACCGGTACGCCTTTTACGCCGAGGATCGACTCACACCATGGTGGCACGTGGCACAGCCCTGTGGGAAAGCCTCGAGGGAAAGCCACAGATCCCTTGATCCACGTGACAGGAAGCGTGACACTACTGCTGCAGCTCGGGAGGAAAGCGCACGTGCATGCCCCCACTCGAGAGGAGGCCTGACTGACCTGGGGAGACTCAGAAGCACCCCAAGATTCATGGCAACACTGGAGAGGAATCCTCAGGTTCCGGCCCCGACTCCACACAAGGTCTTATGCCCCGGCATGGACGGGACAGGAATCCCCAGATGGCCCCGAGCAACTCGCATGGGGACAAGCCTTTCCTGAGGACACCGGAGCGGGTCCCTGAGGTCCCCGTCGTAACTCGAGTAGACCTGCCGAAACTCGAGAAAATCCAGGAGTTTCTCCCCTCCAGGCGAGATGAGGACCATTTCCGCTGAGGCGTGTCGAGGCTGATCACATCTCACCTCTGGAACTTTGAAAAGGTCCTTCACACCCTTGGTGCAAATCAAGAAGTTCCCCGACAGACCCGTCTCCACTCGAGGGGAAACACGAGGGTCCCGCCCACATCCAGAGGAGCCCCGTTTCCGCCTCGTAGCTCGAGATGAGGGATCCTTTCCCTGCTTCGTCGGGAAAGAGATCCCGGCATTCCCGTCGCATCTCAAGAGGAGGCCCTCTCAACAGGAACGGCGAGAGGAACTCCAGGGTCGTGCCACCATTCCAAGAGTCCCCCAGATGTCTCAGTCCATTCCAGAGGAACCTCTTTTCCCTTCACCGGCTGGTCTTTCACGCCAAGGATCGACTCACACCAAGGTGGCACGTGGCACAGCCCTGTGGGAAAGCCACGTGGGAAAGCCTCGAGGGAAAGCCTCGAGGGAAAGACACAGATCCCTTGATCCACGTGACAGGAAGCGTGACACTACTGCTGCAGCTCGGGAGTAAAGCGCACGTGCATGCCCCCACTCGAGACGAGGCCTGACTCCCCTGGGGAGACTCAGAAGCACCCCAAGAGCCATGGCAACACTGCAGAGGAATCCTCAGGTTTCGGCCCCGACTCCACACAAGGTCTTAGTCCCCGGCATGGACGGGAGAGGAATCCCGAGAGGACCCATTGAACTCGCATGGGGACTGTCCTTTCCTAAGGCCACCAGAGCGGGTCCCTGAGGTCCCCGTCGTAACTCGAGAAGACCTGCCGCAACTCGAGAAAATCCAGGAGGTTCTCCCCTCCAGGCGAGCTGAGGCCAATTTCCGCTGAGGCGTCTCGAGGCTGATCACACCTCACCTCTGGAATTTCGAAAGGGTCGCTCACACCCTTTGTGCAAATCAAGAAGTTCCCCGACAGACCCGTCTCCACTCGAGAGGAAACACGAGGGTCCCGCCCGCATCCAGAGGAGCCCCGTTTCCGCCTCGTAGCTCGAGATGAGGGATCCTTTCCCTGCTTCGTCGGGAAAGAGTTCCCGGCGTTCCCGTCGCGTCTCAAGAGGAGGCCCTCTCAAAAGGAACCGCGAGAGGATCTCCAGGGTCGTGCCACTATTCCAAGAGTCCCCCAGATGTCTCAGTCCATTCCAGAGGAACATCTTTTCCCTTCACTGGCTCGTCTTTCACGCCGAGGATCGACTCACACCAAGGTGGCACGTGGCACCGCCCTGTGGGAAAGCCTCGTGGGAAAGCCTGGAGGGAAAGCCACAGATCCCTTGATCCACGTGACAGGAAGCGTGACACTACTGCTGCAGCTCGCGAGGAAAGTGCACGTGCATGCCCCCACTCGAGACGAGGCCTGACTCCCCTGGGGAGACTCAGAAGCACCCCAAGATCCATGGCAACACTGGAGTGGAATCCTCAGGTTCCCGCGACGACTCCAGATAAGGCCTTAGGCCCCGGCATGGACGGGAGAGGAATCCCGAGAGGGCCCATTGAACTCGCATGGGGACTGGCCTTTCCTGAGGCCACCAGAGCGGGTCCCTGAGGTCCCCGTCGTAAGTCGAGAAGACCTGCCGCAACTCGAGAAAATCCAGGAGGTACTCCCCTCCAGGCGAGCTGAGGCCAATTTCCGCTGAGGCGTCTCGAGGCTGATCACACCTCACCTCTGGAACTTCGAAAGGGTCCCTCACACCCTTTGTGCAAATCAAGAAGTTCCCCGACATACCCGTCTCCACTCGAGAGGAAACACCAGGGTCCCGCCCACATCCAGAGGTACCACGTTTCGGCCTCGTAGCTCGAGATGTGGGATCCTTTCCCTGCTTCGTCGGGAAAGAGTTCCCGGCATTCCCGTCGCATCTCAAGAGGAGGCCCTCTCAACAGGAACGGCGAGAGGAATCCCCGGGTCGTGCCACCATTGCAAGAGTCCCCCAGATGTGTCAGTCCATTCCAGAGGAACCTCTTTTCCCTTCACCGGTACGCCTTTTACGCCGAGGATCGACTCACACCATGGTGGCACGTGGCACAGCCCTGTGGGAAAGCCTCGAGGGAAAGCCACAGATCCCTTGATCCACGTGACAGGAAGCGTGACACTACTGCTGCAGCTCGGGAGGAAAGCGCACGTGCATGCCCCCACTCGAGAGGAGGCCTGACTGACCTGGGGAGACTCAGAAGCACCCCAAGATTCATGGCAACACTGGAGAGGAATCCTCAGGTTCCGGCCCCGACTCCACACAAGGTCTTATGCCCCGGCATGGACGGGACAGGAATCCCCAGATGGCCCCGAGCAACTCGCATGGGGACAAGCCTTTCCTGAGGACACCGGAGCGGGTCCCTGAGGTCCCCGTCGTAACTCGAGTAGACCTGCCGAAACTCGAGAAAATCCAGGAGTTTCTCCCCTCCAGGCGAGATGAGGACCATTTCCGCTGAGGCGTGTCGAGGCTGATCACATCTCACCTCTGGAACTTTGAAAAGGTCCTTCACACCCTTGGTGCAAATCAAGAAGTTCCCCGACAGACCCGTCTCCACTCGAGGGGAAACACGAGGGTCCCGCCCACATCCAGAGGAGCCCCGTTTCCGCCTCGTAGCTCGAGATGAGGGATCCTTTCCCTGCTTCGTCGGGAAAGAGATCCCGGCATTCCCGTCGCATCTCAAGAGGAGGCCCTCTCAACAGGAACGGCGAGAGGAACTCCAGGGTCGTGCCACCATTCCAAGAGTCCCCCAGATGTCTCAGTCCATTCCAGAGGAACCTCTTTTCCCTTCACCGGCTGGTCTTTCACGCCAAGGATCGACTCACACCAAGGTGGCACGTGGCACAGCCCTGTGGGAAAGCCACGTGGGAAAGCCTCGAGGGAAAGCCTCGAGGGAAAGACACAGATCCCTTGATCCACGTGACAGGAAGCGTGACACTACTGCTGCAGCTCGGGAGTAAAGCGCACGTGCATGCCCCCACTCGAGACGAGGCCTGACTCCCCTGGGGAGACTCAGAAGCACCCCAAGAGCCATGGCAACACTGCAGAGGAATCCTCAGGTTTCGGCCCCGACTCCACACAAGGTCTTAGTCCCCGGCATGGACGGGAGAGGAATCCCGAGAGGACCCATTGAACTCGCATGGGGACTGTCCTTTCCTAAGGCCACCAGAGCGGGTCCCTGAGGTCCCCGTCGTAACTCGAGAAGACCTGCCGCAACTCGAGAAAATCCAGGAGGTTCTCCCCTCCAGGCGAGCTGAGGCCAATTTCCGCTGAGGCGTCTCGAGGCTGATCACACCTCACCTCTGGAATTTCGAAAGGGTCGCTCACACCCTTTGTGCAAATCAAGAAGTTCCCCGACAGACCCGTCTCCACTCGAGAGGAAACACGAGGGTCCCGCCCGCATCCAGAGGAGCCCCGTTTCCGCCTCGTAGCTCGAGATGAGGGATCCTTTCCCTGCTTCGTCGGGAAAGAGTTCCCGGCGTTCCCGTCGCGTCTCAAGAGGAGGCCCTCTCAAAAGGAACGGCGAGAGGATCTCCAGGGTCGTGCCACCATTCCAAGAGTCCCCCAGATGTCTCAGTCCATTCCAGAGGAACCTCTTTTCCCTTCACTGGCTCGTCTTTCACGCCGAGGATCTACTCACACCAAGGTGGCACGTGGCACCGCCCTGTGGGAAAGCCTCGTGGGAAAGCCTGGAGGGAAAGCCACAGATCCCTTGATCCACGTGACAGGAAGCGTGACACTACTGCTGCAGCTCGCGAGGAAAGTGCACGTGCATGCCCCCACTCGAGACGAAGCCTGACTCCCCTGGGGAGACTCAGAAGCACCCCAAGATCCATGGCAACACTGGAGAGGAATCCTCAGGTTCGAGCCCCGACTCCACACAAGGTCTTAGGCCCCGGCATTGACGGGAGAGGAATCCCGAGTGGGCCCCTAGCAACTCGCATGGGGACTGGCCTTTCCTGAGGCCACCAGAGCGGGTCCCTGAGGTCCCCGTCGTAACTCGAGAAGACCTGCCCCAACTCGAGAAAATCCAGGAGGTTCTCCCCTGCAGGCGAGATGAGGCCCATTTCCGCTGAGGCGTCTCGAGGCTGATCACACCTCACCTCTGGAACTTCGAAAGGGTCCTTCACACCCTTGGTGCAAATCAAGAAGTTCCCCGACATACCCGTCTCGACTCGAGAGGCAACACGAGGGTCCCGCCCACATCCAGAGGAGCCCCGTTTCCGCCTCGTAGGTCGAAATGAGGGATCCTTTCCCTGCTTCGTCGGGAAAGAGTTCCCGGCCTTCCCGTCGCATCTCAAGAGGAGGACTCTCAACAGGAACGGCGAGAGGAACTCCAGGGTCGTGCCATCATTCCAAGAGTCCCCCAGATGTCTCAGTCTATTCCAGAGGAACCTCTTTTCCCTTCACCGACTCATCTTTCACGCCGAGGATCGACTCACACCAAGGTGGCACGTGGCACAGCCCTGTGGGGAAGCCTCGTGGGAAAGCATCGAGGGAAAGCCTCGAGGGAAAGCCACAGATACCTTGATCCACGTGACAGGAAGCGTGACACTATTGCTGCAGCTCGGAAGGAAATCGCTCGTGCATGCCCCCTCTCGAGACGAGGCCTGACTCCCATGGGGAGACTCTTAAGCACCCCAAGATCCATGGCAACACTGGAGAGGAATCCTCAGGTTCGAGCCCCGACTCCACACAAGGTCTTAGGCCCCGGCATTGATGGGAGAGGAATCCCGAGTGGGCCCCTAGCAACTCGCATGGGGACTGGCCTTTCCTGAGGCCACCAGAGCGGGTCCCTGAGGTCACTGTCGTAACTCGAGAAGACCTGCCGCAACTCGAGAAAATCCAGGAGGTTCTCCCCTCCAGACGAGATGAGGCCCAATTCCGCTGAGGCGTCTCGAGGCTTATCACACCTCACCTCTGGAACTTCGAAAGGGTCCTTCACATCCTTGGTGCAAATCAAGAAGTTCCCCGACATACCCGTCTCCAATCGAGAGGAAACACGAGGGTCCCGCCCACATCCACAGAAGCCCTGTTTCCGCCTCGTAGCTCGAGATGTGGGATCCTTTCCCTGCTTCGTCGGGAAAGAGTTTCCAGCGTTCCTGTCGCATCTCAAGAGGAGGCCCTCTCAACAGGAACGGTGAGAGGAACTCCGGGGTCGTGCCACCATTCCAAGAGTCCCCCAGATGTCTCAGTCCATTCCAGAGGAACCTCTTTTCCCTTCACCGGCTCGTCTTTCACCCTGAGGATCGACTCACACCAAGGTGGCACGTGGCACAGCCCTCTGGGAAAGCCTCGTGGGAAAGCCTCGAGGGACAGCCTCGAGGGAAAGCCACAGATCCGTTGATCCACGTGACAGGAAGGGTGACACTACTGCTGCAACTCGGGAGGAAAGCGCACGTGCATGCCCCCACTCGAGACGAGGCCTGACTCCCCTGGGGAGACTTAGAAGAACCCCAAGAGCCATGGCAACACTGGAGAGGAATCCTCAGGTTCCGGCCCCGAATCCACAAAAGGTCTTAGGCCCCGGCATGGACGGGAGAGGAATCCCGAGATGGCCCCTAGCAACTGGCATGGAGACTGGCCTTTCCTGAGGCCACCAGAGCGGGTCCCTGATGTCCCCGTCGTAACTCGAGAGGACCTGCCGCAACTTGAGAAAATCCAGGAGGTTCTCCCCTCCAGTCGAGATGAAGCCCATTTCCGCTGAGGCGTCTCGAGGCGGATCACACCTCACCTCTGGAATTTCGAAAGGCTCCTTCACACCCTTGGTGCAAATCAAGAAGTTCCCTGACATACCCGTCTCCACTCGAGAAGAAACACGAGGGTCACGCCAACATCCAGAGGAGCCCCGTTTCCGCCTCGTAGCTCGAGATGAGGGATCCT
This sequence comes from Budorcas taxicolor, assembly GCF_023091745.1. Classification (NCBI taxonomy): domain Eukaryota; kingdom Metazoa; phylum Chordata; class Mammalia; order Artiodactyla; family Bovidae; genus Budorcas; species Budorcas taxicolor. The sequence continues at coordinate 2,340,667 of NC_068927.1, read as the reverse complement.
TTCCCTGCTTCGTCAGGAAAGAGTTCCCGGCGTTCCCATCGCATCTCAAGAGGAGGCCCTCTCAACAGGAACGGCGAGAGGAACTCAAGGGTCGTGTCACCATTCCAAGAGTCCCCCAGATGTCTCAGTCCATTCCAGAGGAACCTCTTTTCCCTTCACCGGCTCGTCTTTCACGCCGAGGATCTACTCACACCAAAGTGGCACGTGGCACAGCCCTGTGGGAAAGCCTCGTGGGAAAGCCTCGAGGGACAGCCTCGAGGGAAAGACACATATCCCTTGATCCACGTGACAGGAAGTGTGACACTACTGCTGCAGCTCGGGAGGAAAGCGCACGTGCATGCCCCCACTCGAGACGAGGCCTGACTCCCCTGGGGAGACTGAGAAGCACCCCAAGATCCATGGCAACACTGGAGAGGAATCCTCAGGTTCCGGCCCCGACTCCACGCAAGGACTTAGGCCCTGGCATCACGGGACAGGAATCCCCAGATGGCCCCTAGCAACTCGCATGGGGACAGGCCTTTCCTGAGGCCACCAGAGCGGGTCCCTGATGTCCCCGTCGTAACTCGAGTAGACCTGCCGCAACTCGAGAAAATCCAGGAGGTTCTCCCCTCCAGGCGAGATGAGGCCCATTTCCGCTGAGGCGTCTCGAGGCTGATCACACCTCACCTCTGGAACTTCGAAAGGGTCCTTCACACACTTGGTGCCAATCAAGAAGTTCCCCGACATACCCGTCTCCACTCGAGAGGCAACACGAGGGTCCCGCCCACATCCAGAGGAGCCCCGTTTCCGCCTCGTAGCTTGAGATGAGGGATCCTTTCCCTGCTTCGTCAGGACAGAGTACCCCGCGTTCCCATCGCATCTCAAGAGGAGGCCCTCTCAACAGGAACGGCGAGAGGAATTCCAGGGTCGTGCCACCATTCCAAGAGTCCCCCAGATGTCTCAGTCCATTCCAGAGGAACCTCTTTTCCCTTCACCGGCTCGTCTTTCACGCCGAGGATCTACTCACACCAATGTGGCACGTGGCACAGCCCTGTGGGAAAGCCTCGAGGGAAAGCCACAGATCCCTTGATCCACGTGACAGGAAGCGTGACACTACTGCTGCAGCTCGGGAGGAAAGCGCACGTGCATGCCCCCACTCGAGACGAGGCCTGACTCCCCTGGGGAGACTCTGAAGCACCACGAGATCCATGGCAACACTGGAGAGGAATCCTCAGGTTCCGGCCCCGACTCCACACAAGGTCTTAGGCCCCGGCATCGAAGTGACAGGAATTCCGAGAGGGCCCCTAGCAACTCGCATGGGGACTGGCCTTTCCTGAGGCCACCAGAGCGGGTCCCTGAGGTTCCCGTTGTAACTCGAGAAGACCTGCCACAACTCGAGAAAATCCAGGAGGTTCTCCCCTCCAGGCGAGATGAGGCCCATATCCGCTGAGGCTTCTCGAGGCTGATCACACCTCACCTCTGGAACTTCGAAAGGGTCCTACACACCCATGGTGCAAATCAAGACGTGCTCCGACATACACGTCTCCACTCGAGAGGAAACACCAGGGTCCCGCCCACGACCAGAGGAGCCCCGTTTCCGCCTCATAGCTCGAGATGAGGGATCCTTTCCCTGCTTCATCGGGAAAGAGTTCCCGGCGTTCCCGTCGCATCTCAAGAGGAGGCCCTCTGAACAGGAACGGCGAGAGGAACTCCAGGGTCGTGCCACCATTCCAAGAGTCCCCTAGATGTCTCAGTCCATTCCAGAGGAACCTCTTTTCCCTTCACCGGCTCGTCTTTCACGCCGAGGATCGAGTGACACCAAGGTGGCACGTGGCACAGCCCTGTGGGAAAGCCTCGTGTGAAAGCCTCGAGGGAAAGGCATAGATCCCTTGATTCACGTAACAGGAAGAGTGACTCTTCTGTTGCAGCTCAGGAGGAAATCGCACGTGCATGCCCCCACTCGAAACAAGACCAGACTCCCCTGGGGAGACTCAGAAGCACCCCAAGCTCCATGGCAACACTGGAGAGGAATCCTCAGGTTCGAGCCCCGACTCCACACAAGGTCTTAGGCCCCGGCATTGACGGGAGAGGAATCCCGAGTGGGCCCCTAGCAACTCGCATGGGGACTCGCCTTTCCTGAGGCCACCAGAGCGGGTCCCTGAGGTCCCTGTCGTAACTCGAGAAGACCTGCCGCAACTCGAGAAAATCCAGGAGGTTCTCCCCTCCAGACGAGATGAGGCCCAATTCCGCTGAGGCGTCTCGAGGCTTATCACACCTCACCTCTGGAACTTCGAAAGGGTCCTTCACATCCTTGGTGCAAATCAAGAAGTTCCCCGACATACCCGTCTCCAATCGAGAGGAAACACGAGGGTCCCGCCCACATCCACAGAAGCCCTGTTTCCGCCTCGTAGCTCGAGATGTGGGATCCTTTCCCTGCTTCGTCGGGAAAGAGTTTCCAGCATTCCTGTCGCATCTCAAGAGGAGGCCCTCTCAACAGGAACGGTGAGAGGAACTCCGGGGTCGTGCCACCATTCCAAGAGTCCCCCAGATGTGTCAGTCCATTCCAGAGGAACCTCTTTTCCCTTCACCGGCTCGTCTTTCACGCCGAGGATCGACTCACACCAAGGTGGCACGTGGCACAGCCCTCTGGGAAAGCCTCGTGGGAAAGCCTCGAGGGACAGCCTCGAGGGAAAGCCACAGATCCGTTGATCCACGTGACAGGAAGGGTGACACTACTGCTGCAACTCGGGAGGAAAGCGCACGTGCATGCCCCCACTCGAGACGAGGCCTGACTCCCCTGGGGAGACTTAGAAGCACCCCAAGAGCCATTGCAACACTGGAGAGGAATCCTCAGGTTCCGGCCCCGAATCCACAAAAGGTCTTAGGCCCTGGCATGGACGGGAGAGGAATCCCGAGATGGCCCCTAGCAACTGGCATGGAGACTGGCCTTTCCTGAGGCCACCAGAGCGGGTCCCTGAGGTCCCCGTCGTAACTCGTGAGGACCTGCCGCAACTTGAGAAAATCCAGGAGGTTCTCCCCTCCAGGCGAGATGAAGCCCATTTCTGCTGAGGCGTCTCGAGTCTGATCACACCTCACCTCTGGAATTTCGAAAGGGTCCTTCACACCCTTGGTGCAAATCAAGAAGTTCCCTGACATACCCGTCTCCACTCGAGAAGAAACACGAGGGTCACGCCAACATCCAGAGGAGCCCCGTTTCCGCCTCGTAGCTCGAGATGAGGGATCCTTTCCCTGCTTCGTCAGGAAAGAGTTCCTGGCGTTCCCATCGCATCTCAAGAGGAGGCCCTCTCAACAGGAACGGCAAGAGGAACTCAAGGGTCGTGTCACCATTCCAAGAGTCCCCCAGATGTCTCAGTCCATTCCAGAGGAACCTCTTTTCCCTTCACCGGCTCGTCTTTCACGCCGAGGATCTACTCACACCAAAGTGGCACGTGGCACAGCCCTGTGGGAAAGCCACGTGGGAAAGCCTCGAGGGACAGCCTCGAGGGAAAGACACATATCCCTTGATCCACGTGACAGGAAGTGTGACACTACTGCTACAGCTCGGGAGGAAAGCGCACGTGCATGCCCCCACTCGAGACGAGGCCTGACTCCCTTGGGGAGACTCAGAAGCACCCCAAGATCCATGGCAACACTGGAGAGGAATCCTCAGGTTCCGGCCCCGACTCCACACAAGGTCTTAGGCCCTGGCATGGACGGGACAGGAATCCCCAGATGGCCCCTAGCAACTCGCATGGGGACAGGCCTTTCCTGAGGCCACCAGAGCGGGTCCCTGAGGTCCCCGTCGTAACTCGAGTAGACCTGCCGCAACTCGAGAAAATCCAGGAGGTTCTCCCCTCCAGGCGTGATGAGGCCCATTTCCGCTGAGGCGTCTCGAGGCTGATCACACCTCACCTCTGGAACTTCGAAAGGGTCCTTCACACCCTTGGTGCAAATCAAGACGTGCTCCGACATACCCGTCTCCACTCGAGAGGAAACACCAGGGTCCCGCCCACGACCAGAGGAGCCCCGTTTCCGCCTCATAGCTCGAGATGAGGGATCCTTTCCCTGCTTCGTCGGGAAAGAGTTCCCGGCGTTCCCGTCGCATCTCAAGAGGAGGCCCTCTGAACAGGAACGGCGAGAGGAACTCCAGGGTCGTGCCACCATTCCAAGAGTCCCCTAGATGTCTCAGTCCATTCCAGAGGAACCTCTTTTCCCTTCACCGGCTCGTCTTTCACGCCGAGGATCGAGTGACACCAAGGTGGCACGTGGCACAGCCCTGTGGGAAAGCCTCGTGTGAAAGCCTCGAGGGAAAGGCATAGATCCCTTGATTCACGTAACAGGAAGAGTGACTCTACTGCTGCAGCTCAGGAGGAAATCGCACGTGCATGCCCCCACTCGAGACGAGACCAGACTCCCCTGGGGAGACTCAGAGGCACCCCAAGCTCCATGGCAACACTGGAGAGGAATCCTCAGGTTCCGGCCCCTACTCCACACAAGGTCTTAGGCCCCGGCATGGACGGGAATGGAATCCCGAGATGGCCCCTAGCAATTCGCATGGGGACTGGCCTTTCCTGAGGCCACCAGAGTGGGTCCCTGAGGTCTCCGTCGTAACTCGAGAAGACCTGCCGCAACTCGAGAAAATCCAGGAGGTTCTCCCCTCCAGGCGAGATGAGGCCAATTTCCGCAGAGGCGTCTCGAGGTTGATCACACCTCACCTCTTCAACTTCGAAACGGTCTTTCACACCCTTGATGCAAATCAAGAAGTTCCCCGACATACCCGTCTCCACTCGAGAGCAAACACGAGGGTCCCGCCCACATCCAGAGGAGCCCCGTTTCCGCCTCGTAGCTCCAGATGTGGGATCTTTTCCCTGCTTCGTCGGGAATGAGTTCCAGGCCTTCCCGTCGCATATCAAGAGGAGGCCCTCTCAAAAGGAACGGCGAGAGGAACTCCAGGGTCGTGCCACCATTCCAAGAGTCCCCCAGATGTCTCAGTCCATTCCAGAGGAACCTCTTTTCCCTTCACTGGCTCGTCTTTCACTCCGTGGATAGAATAACACCAAGGTTGCACGTGGTACAGCCCTGTGGGAAGGCCTCGTGGGAAAGCCTCGAGGGAAAGCCTCGAGGAAAAGCCACAGATCCCTTGATTCATGTAACAGGATCGTGACACTACTGCTGCAGCTCGGGAGGAAATCTCACGTGCATGCCCCCACACGAGACGAGACCAGACTCCCCTGGGGAGACTCAGAAGCACCCCAAGATCCATGTCAACACTGGAGAGGAATCCTCAGGTTCCGGCCCCGACTCCACACAAGGCCTTAGGCCCCGGCATGGACGGGAGAGGAATCCCGAGATGGCCCCTAGCAACTCGCATGGGGACTGGCCTTTCCTGAGGCCACCAGAGCGGGTCCCTGAGGTCCCCGTCGTAACTCGAGAAGACCTGCCGCAACTCGAGAAAATCCAGGAGGTTCTCCCCTCCAGGCGAGATGAGGCCCATTTCCGCAGAGGCGTCTCGAGGCTGATCACACCTCACCTCTGGAACTTCGAAACGGTCTTTCACACCCTTGATGCAAATCAAGAAGTTCCCCGACATACCCGTCTCCACTCGAGAGCAAACACGAGGGTCCCGCCCACATCCAGAGGAGCCCCATTTCCGCCTCGTAGCTCGAGATGAGGGATCCTTTCCCTGCTTCGTCGGGAAAGAGTTCCCGGCGTTCCCGTCGCATCTCAGGAGGAGGCCCTCTCAACAGCAACGGCGAGAGGAACTCCAGGGTTGTGCCACCATTCCAAGAGTCCCCCAGATATCTCAGTCCATTCCAGAGGAACCTCTTTTCCCTTCACCGGCTCGTCTTTATAGCCGAGGAACGACTCACACCAAGGTGGCACGTGGCACAGCCCTGTGGGAAAGCCTCGAGGGAAAGCCACAGATCCCTTGATCCACGTGACAGGAAGCGTGACACTACTGCTGCAGCTCGGGAGGGAAGCGCGCGTGCATGCCCCCAATCGAGACGAAGCCTGACTCCCCTGGGCAGACTCAGAAGCACCACAAGATCCATGACAACACTGGAGAGTGATCCTCAGGTTCCGGCCCCGACTCCCCACAAGGACTTAGGCCCTGGCATGGACGGGAGTGGAATCCCGAGATGGCCCCTAGCAACTCGCATGGGGACTGGGCTTTCCTGAAGCCACCAGAGCGGGTCCCTGAGGTCCCCGTCGTAACTCGAGAAGACCTGCCGCAGCTCGAGAAAATCCAGGAGGTTCTCCCCTCCAGGCGAGATGAGGCCCATTTCCGCCACGGCGTCTCGAGGCTGGTCACACCTCAGCACTGGAACTTCGAAAGGGTCCTTCACACCTTGGTGCAAATGAAGAAGTTCCCGGACATTCCCGTCTCCAGTCGAGAGGAAACACGAGGGTCCCGCCCACATCCAGAGGAGCCCCGTCCCTGCCTCGTAGCTCGAGATGAGGGATCCTTTCCCTGCTTCGTCGGGAATGAGTTCCCGGCGTTCCCGTCGCATCTCAAGAGGAGGCCCTCTCAACAGGAACGGCGAGAGGAACTCCAGGGTCGTGCCACCATTCCAAGAGCCCCCCAGATATCTCAGTCCATTCCAGAGGAACCACTTTTCCGTTCACCGGCTCGCCTTTCACACCGAGGATCGACTCACACCAAGGTGGCACGTGGCACAGCCCTGTGGGAAAGTCTGGTGGGAAAGCCTCGAGGGAAAGCATCGAGGGAAATCCACAGATCCCTTAATCCACGTGACAGGAAGCGTGACACTACTGCTGCAGCTCGGGAGGAAAGCGCACGTGCATGCCCCCACTCGAGACGAGGCCTGACTCCCCTGGCGAGACTCAGTAGCACCCCAAGATCCATGGCAAGACTGGAGAGGAATCCTCAGGTTCCGGCCCCGACTCCACACAAGGTCTTAGGCCCCAGCATGGACGGGAGAGGAATCTCGAGAGGGCCCCCAGCAACTCGCATGGGGACTGGCCTTTCCTGAGGCCACCAGAGCGGGTCCCTGAGGTCCCCGTCGTAACTCGAGAAGACCTGCCGCAGCTCGAGAAAATCCAGGAGGTTCTCCCCTCCAGGCGAGATGAGGCCCATTTCCGCCGAGGCGTCTCGAGGCTGATCACACCTCACCTCTGGAACTTCGAAAGGGTCCTTCACACCCTTGGTGCAAATCAAGAAGTTCCCCGACATACCCGTCTCCACTCGAGAGGAAACACGAGGGTCCCGCCCACATCCAGAGGAGCCCCGTTTCCACCTCGTAGCTCCAGATGAGGGATCCTTTCCCTGCTTCGTCGGAAAAGAGTTCCCGGCGTTCCCGTCGCATCTCAAGAGGAGGCCCTCTCAACAGGAACGGCGAGAGGAACTCCAGGGTCATGCCACCATTCCAAGAGTCCCCCAGATGTCTCAGTCCATTCCAGAGGAACCTCTATTCCCTTCAGCAGCTCGCCTTTCACGCCGAGGATCGACTCACACCAAGGTGGCACTTGGCACAGCCCTGTGGCAAAGCCTGAGGGAAAGCCTTGACGGAAAGCCTCGAGGGAAAGCCACAGATCCCTTGATCCACGTCACAGGAAGCGTGACACTACTGCTGCAGCTCGGGAGGAAAGCACACGTGCATGCCCCCACTCGAGACGAGGCATGACTCCCCTGGGGAGACTCAGAAGGACCCCAAGATCCATGGCAACATTGGAGAGGAATCCTCAGGTTCCGGCCCCAACTCCACACAAGGTCTTAGGCCCCGGCATGGAAAGCATAGGAATCACGAGAGGGCCCCTAGCAACTCGCATGGGGACTGGCCTTACCTGAGGCCACCAGAGCGGGTCCCTGAGGTCCCCGTCGTAACTCGAGAAGACCTGCCGCAACTCGAGAAAATCCAGGAGGTTCTCCCCTCCAGGCGAAATTGGCCCATTTCTGCTGAGGCGTCTCGAAGCTGATCACACCTGAGCTCTGGATCTTTGAAAGGGTCCTTCACACCCTTGGTGCAATCAAGAAGTTCCCCGACATACCCTTCTCCACTCGAGAGCAAACACGAGGATTCCCGCCCACATCCAGAGGAGCCCCGTTTCGGCCTTGTAGCTCGAGATGAGGGATCCTTTCCCTGCTTCGTCGGGAAAGAGTTCCCGGCCTTCCCATCGCATCTCAAGAGGAGGCCCTCTCAACAGGAACGGCGAGAGGAACTCCAGGGTCGTGCCACCATTCCAAGAGTCCCCCAGATGTCTCAGTCCATTCCAGAGGAACCTCTATTCCCTTCAGCGGCTCGCCTTTCACGCCGAGGATCGACTCACACCAAGGTGGCACGTGGCACATCCCTGTGGGAAAGCCTCGTGGGAAAGCCTCGATGTAAATCCTGGAGGGAAAGCCAGAGATCCCTTGATCCACGTGACAGGAAGCGTGACACTACTGCTGCAGCACGGAGGAAAGCGCACGTGCATGCCCCCACTCGAGACGAGGCCTGAATCCCCTGGCGAGAATCAGAAGCACCCCAAGATCCATGGCAACAATGGAGAGGAATCCTCAGGTTCCGGCCCCGACTCCACACAGGGACTTAGGCCCCGGCATGGACGGGAGAGGGATCCCGAGATGGCCCCTAGCAACTCGCATGGGGACTGGCCTTTCCTGAGGCCACCAGAGCGGGTCCCTGAGGTCCCCGTCGTAACTCGAGAAGACCTGCCGCAACTCGAGAAAATCCAGGAGGTTCTCCCCTCCAGGCGAGATGAGGCCCATTTCCGCTGAGGCGTCTCGAGGCTGATCACACCACAACTCTGGAACTTCGAAAGGGTCCTTCACACCCTTGGTGCAAATCAAGAAGTTCCCCGACATACCCGTCTCCACTCGAGAGGAAACACGAGGGTCCCGCCCACATCCAGAGGAGCCCCGTTTCCGCCTCGTAGCTCGAGATGAGGGATCCATTCCCTGCTTCGTCAGGAAAGAATTCGCGGCGTTCCCGTGGCATCTCAAGAGGAGGCCCTCTCAACAGGAACGGCGAGAGGAACTCCAGGGTCGTGCCACCATTCCAAGAGTCCCCCAGATGTCTCAGTCCATTCCAGAGGATACTCTTTTTCTTTCACCGGCTCATCTTTGACGCCGAGGATCGACTCACACCAAGGTGGCACGTGGCACAGCCCTGTGGGAAAGCCTCGTGGGAAAGCCTCGAGGGAAAGCCTCGAGGGAGAGCCACAGATCCCTTGATACACGTGAAAGGAAGCGTGACACTACTGCTGCAGCTCGGTAGGACAGCGCATGTGCATGTCCCCACTGGAGACGAGGCCTGAGTCCCCTGGGGACACTTAGATGTACCCCAAGATCCATGTCAACACTGGAGAGGAATCCTCAGGTTCCGGCCCCGACTCCGCACAAGGTCTTAGGCCCTGGCATAGACGGGAGAGGATTCCCGAGATGGCCCCTAGCAACTCCCATGGGGACTGGCCTTTCCTGAGGCCACCAGAGCGGGTCCCTGAGGTCCCCATCGTAACTCGAGAAGACCTGCCGCAACTCGAGAAAATCCAGGAGGTTCTCCCCACCAGTCGAGATGAGGCCCATTTCCTCTGAGGCGTATCGATGCTAATCACACTTCATCGCTGGATCTTCGAAAGGGTCCTTCACACCCTTGGTGCAAATCAAGAAGTTTCCCGACATACCCGTCTCCACTCGACAGGAAACACGAGGGTCCCGCCCACATCCCGAGGAGCCCCGTTTCTGCCTCGTAGCTCGAGATGACGGATCCTTTCTCTGCTTCGTCAGGAAAGAATTCCCGGCGTTCCCGTCGCATCTCAAGAGGAGACCCTCTCAACAGGAACGGCGAGAGGATCTCCAGGTTCGTGCCACCATTCCAAGAGTCCCCCAGATTTCTCTGTCCTTTCCAGAGGAACCTCTTTTTCTTTCACCGGCTCGTCTTTGAGGACGAGGATCGAATCACACCAAGGTGGCACGTGGCACAGCCCTGTGGGAAAGCCTCGTGGGAAAGCTTCGAAGGAAAGCCTCGAGGGAGAACCGCCGATCCCTTTATCCACGTGACAGGAAGCGTGACCCTACTGCTGCAGCTCGGGAGGAAAGTGTACGTGCATGGCCCCACTCGAGACGAGGCCTGAGTTCCCTGGGGAGACTCAGAAGTACCCCAAGATCCATGTCAACACTGGAGAGGAATCCTCAGGTTCCGGCCCCGACTCCACACAAGGTCGTAGACCCCGGCATCGACGGGAGAGGAATCCCGAGATGGCCCCTAGCAACTCCCATGAGAACTGGCCTTTCCTGAGGCCAACAGAGCGGGTCCCTGAGGTCCCCGTCGTAACTCGAGAAGACCTGCTGCAACTCGAGAAAATCCAGGAGGTTCTCCCCTCCAGGCGAGATGAGGCCCATTTCCGCTGAGGCGTCTCGAGGATAATCACACCTCACCTCTGGAACTTCGAAAGGGTCCTTCACACCCTTAGTGAAAATCAAGTAGTTCCCCGACACACCCGTCTCCACTCGAGAGGAAACACGAGGGTCCCGCCCACATCCAGAGGAGCCCCGTTTCCGCCTCGTAGCTCGAGATGAGGGATCCTTTCCCTGCTTCGTCGGGAAAAAATTCCCGGCGTTCCCGTCGCATCTCAAGAGGAGGCCCTCTCAACAGGAACGGCGAGAGGATCTCCAGGGTCGTGCCACCATTCCAAAACTCGCCCAGATGTCTCTGTCCTTTCCAGAGGAACCTCTTTTTCTTTCACAGGCTCGTCTTTGACGCCGAGGATCGACTCACACCAACGTGGCACGTGGCACAGCCCTGTCGGAAACCCTCGAGGGAGAGCCGCATGTCCCTTGATCCACCTGACAGGAAGCGTGACACTACTGCTACAGCTCGGTAGGAAAGCGCACGTGCATGGCCCCACTCGAGACGAGGCCTGAGTCCCCTGGGCAGACTCAGAAATACCCCAAGATCCATGTCAACACTGGAGAGGAATCCTCCGTTCCGGCCCCGAATCCACACAAGGTCTTAGGCGCCGGCATCGACCGGAGAGGAATCCCGAGATGGCCCCTAGCAACTCGCATGGGGACTGGCCTTTCCTGAGGACACTAGAGCGGGTCCCTGAGGTCCCCGTCGTAACTCGAGAAGACCTGCCGCAACTCGAGAAAATCCAGGAGGTTCTCCCCTCCAGGCGAGATGAGGCCCATTTCCGGTGAGGCGTCTCGAGGCTATTCACACCTCACCTCTGGAACTTCGAAAGGGTCCTTCACACACTTGGTGCAAATCAAGAAGTTCCCCGACACACCCGTCTCCACTCGAGAGGAAACACGAGGGTCCCGCCCACATCCAGAGCAGCCCGGTTTCCGCCTCGTCGCTCGAGATGAGGGATCCTTTCCCTGCGTCTTCGGGAAAGAATTCCAGGCGTTCCCGTCGCATCTCAAGAGGAGGCCCTCTCAACAGGAACGGCGAGAGGAACTCCAGGGTCGTGCCACCATTCCAAGAGTCCCCAGATGTCTCAGTCCATTCCAGAGGAACCTCTTTTCCTTTCACCGGCTGGTCTTTCACGCCGAGGATCGACTCACACCAAGGTGGCACGTGGCACAGCCCTGTGGGAAAGCCTCGTGGGAAAGCCTCGAGGGAAAGCCTCGAGGGAAAGTCACAGATCCCTTGATCCACGTGACAGGAAACGTGACACTACTACTGCAGCTCGGGAGGAAAGCGCACGTGCACACCCCTTCTCGAGACAAGGCCTGACTCCCCTGGGGAGACTCAGAAGCACCCCAAGATCCATGTCCACACTGGAGAGGAATCCTCAGGTTCCGGCCCCGACTCCACACCAGGTCTTAGGCCCCGGCATGGACGGGAGAGGAATCCCGAGATGGCCCCTAGCAACTCGCATGCGAATGGCCTTTCCTGGGGCCACCAGAGCGGGTCCCTGAGGTCCCCGTCGTAACTCGAGAAGACCGGCCGCAACTCGAGAAAACCCAGGAGTTTCTCCCCTCCAGGCGCGATGAGGCCCATTTCCGCTGAGGCGTCTCGAGGCTGATCACACCTCACCTCGGGAACTTCGAAAGGGTCCTTCACACCCTTGGTGCAAATCAAGAATTTCCCCGACATACCCGTCTCCACTCGACATGAAACAAGAGGGTCCCGCCGACATCCAGAGGAGCCCCGTTTCCGCCTCGTAGCTCGAGATGAGGGATCCTTTCCCTGCGTCGTCGGGAAAGAATTCCCGGCGTTCCCGTCGCATCTCAAGAGGAGGCCCTCTCAACAGGAACGGCGAGAGGAACTCCAGGGTCGTGCCAGCATTCCAAGAGTCCCCAGATGTCTCAGTCCATTCCAGAGGAACCTCTTTTCCCTTCACCGGCTCGTCTTTCACGCCGAGGATCGACTCACACCAAGGTGGCACGTGGCACAGCCCTGTGGGAAAGCCTCGAGGGAAAGCCACCGATCCTTGATCCACGTGACAGGAAGCGTGACACTACTGCTGCAGCTCGGGAGGAAAGCGCACGTGTATTTCCCCACTCGAGATGAGGCCTGACTCCCCTGGGGATTCTCAGAAGCACCCCAAGATCCATGTCCACACTGGAGAGGAATCCTCAGGTTCCGGCCCCGACTACACACAAGTTCTTAGGCCCCAGCATCGACGGAAGAGGAATTCCGAGATGGCCCCTTGCAACTCGCATGGGGACTGGCCTTTCCTGAGGACACCAGAGCGGGTCCCTGAGGTCCCCGTCGTAACTCGAGAAGACCTGCCGCAACTCGAGAAAATCCAGGAGGTTCTCCCCTCCAGGCGAGATGAGGCCCATTTCCGCTGAGGCGTCTCGAGGCTGATCACACCTCACCTCTGGAACTTAGAAAGGGTCCTTCACACCCTTGGTGCAAATCAAGAAGTTCCCCGACATACCCGTCTCCACTCGAGAGGAAACACGAGGGTCCCGCCCACATCCAGAGGAGCCCCGTTTCCGCCTCGTAGCTCGAGATGAGGGATCCTTTCCCTGCTTCGTCGGGAAAGAGTTCCCGGTGTTCCCGTGGCATCTCAAGAGGAGGCCCTCTCAACAGGAACGGCGAGAGGAACTCCAGGGTCGTGCCACCATTCCAAGAGTCCCCCAGATGTCTCAGTCCATTCCAGAGGAACCTCTTTTCCCTTCACCGGTTCGTCTTTCACGCCGAGGATCGACTCACACCAAGGTGGCACGTGGCACAGCCCTGTGGGAAAGCCTGGTGGGAAAGCCTCGAGGGAAAGCCACAGATCCCTTGATCCACGTGATAGGAAGCATGACACTACTGCTGCAGCTCGGGAGCAAATCGCACGTGCATTCCCCCAATCGAGACGAGGCCTGACTCCCCTGGGGAGACACTGAAGCACCCCAAGATCCATGTCCACACTGGAGAGGAATCCTCAGGTTCCGGGACCGACTCCACACAAGGTCTTAAGCCCCGGCATGGACGGGAGAGGAATCCCGAAATGGCCCCTAGCAACTCGCATGGGGACTGGCCTTTCCTGAGGACACCAGAGCGGGTCCCTGAGGTCCCCGTGGTAACTCGAGAAGACCTGCCGCAACTCGAGAAAATCCAGGAGGTTCTCCCCTCCAGGCGAGATGAGGCTCATTTCCGCTGAGGGGTCTCGAGGCTGATCACACCTCACCTCTGGAACTTCGAAAGGGTCCTACACACCCTTGGTGCAAGTCAAGAAGTTCCCTGACATACCCGTCTCCACTCGAGAGGAAAAACGTGGGTGCCGCCCACATCCAGAGGAGCCCCGTTTCCGCTTCGTAGCTCGAGTTGAGGGATACTTTCTCTGCTTCGTCGGGAAAGAGTTCCCGGCGTTCCCGTCGCATCTCAAGAGGAGGCCCTCTCAACAGGATCGGCGAGAGGAACTCCAGGGTGGTGCCACCATTCCAAGAGTCCCCCAGATGTGTCAGTCCATTCCAGAGGAACCTCTTTTCCCTTCACCGGCTCGCCTTTCACGCCGAGGATCGACTCACTCCAAGGTGGCACGTGGGACAGCCCTGTGGGAAAGCCTCTTGGGAAAGCCTTCAGGGAAAGCCTCGAGGGAAAGCCACATATCCCTTGATCCACGTGACAGGAAGCGTGACAATACTGCTGCAGCTCGGGAGGAAAGCGCACGTGCATGCCCCCACTCGAGACGAGGCCTGACTCCACTGGGGAGACTGAGAAGCACCCCACGATCCATGGCAACACTGGAGAGGAATCCTCAGGTTCAAGCCCCGACTCCACACAAGGTCTTAGGCCCCGGCATGGACGGGAGAGGAATCCCGAGAGGTCCCCTAGCAACTCGCATGGGGACTGGCCTTTCATGAGGCCACCAGAGCGGGTCCCTGAGGTCCCCGTCGTAACTCGAGAAGACCTGCCGCAACTCGAGAAAATCCAGGAGGTTCTCCCCTCCAGGCGAGATGAGGCCCATTTCCACTGAGGCGTCTCGAGGCTGATCACACCTCACCTCTGGAACTTCGAAAGGGTCCTTCACACCCTTGGTGCAAATCAAGAAGTTCCCCCACATACCCGTCTCCACTCGAGAGGAAACACGAGGGTGCCGCCCACATCCAGAGGAGCCCCGTTTCTGCCTCGTAGCTCGAGATGAGGGATCCTTTCCCTGCTTCGTCGGGAAAGAGTTCCCGGCGTTCCCGTGGCATCTCAAGAGGTGGCCCTCTCAACAGGAACAGCAAGAGGAACCCTAGGGTCGTGCCACCATTCCAAGAGTTCCCCAGATGTCTCAGTCCTTTCCAGAGGAATCTCTTATCCAACACCGGCTCGTGTTTCACGCCGAGGATCGACTCACACCAAGGTGGCACGTGGCACAGCCCTGTGGGAAAGCCTCGTGGGAAAGCCTCGATGGAAAGCCTCGAGGGAAAGCCACAGATCCCTTGATCCACGTGACAGGAAGCGTGACACTACTACTGCAACTCGGGAGGAAAGCACACGTGCATGCCCCCACTCGAGACGAGGCCTGACTCCCCTGGGGAGACTCAGAAGCACCCCCAGATCCATGGTAACACTGGAGAGGAATCCTCAGGTTCCGGCCCCAACTCCACACAAGGTCTTAGGCCCCAGCAAGGATGGGAGAGGAATCCCGAGAGGGCCCCTAGCAACTCGCATGGAGACTGGCCTTTCCTGAGGCCACCAGAGCGGGTCCCTGAGGTCCCCGTCGTAACTCGAGAAGACCTGCCGCAACTCGAGAAAATCCAGGCGGTTCATCCCTCCAAACGAGATGCGGCCCATTTCCGCTGAGGCGTCCTAAGGCTGATTACACCTCACCTCTGGAACTTCGAAAGGGTCCTTCACACCCTTGGTGCAAATCAAGCAGTTCCCCGACATACCCGTCTCCACTCGAGAGGAAACACGAGGGTCCCGCCCTCATCCAGAGGAGCCCCGTTTCCGCCTCGTAGCTCGAGATGAGGGATCCTTTCCCTGCTTCGTCGGGAAAGAGTTCCCGGCGTTCCCGTGGCATCTCAAGAGGAGGCCCTCTCAACAGGAACGGCGAGAGGAACTCCAGGGTCGTGCCACCATTCCAAGAGTCCCCCAGATGTCTCAGTCCATTCCAGAGGAACCTCTTTTCCCTTCACCGGTTCGTCTTTCACGCCGAGGATCGAGTGACACCAAGGTGGCACGTGGCACAGCCCTGTGGGAAAGCCTCGTGGGAAAGCCTTGAGGGAAAGCCACAGATCCCTTGATCCACGTGATAGGAAGCATGACACTACTGCTGCAGCTCGGGAGCAAATCGCACCTGCATTCCCCCAATCGAGACGAGGCCTGACTCCCCTGGGTAGACACTGAAGCACCCCAAGATCCATGGCAACACTGGAGAGGAATCCTCAGGTTCCGGGACCGACTCCACACAAGGTATTAAGCCCCGGCATGGACGGGAGAGGAATCCCGAAATGGCCCCTAGCAACTCGCATGGGGACTGGCCTTTCCTGAGGACACCAGAGCGGGTCCCTGAGGTCCCCGTCGTAACTCGAGAAGACCTGCCGCAACTCGAGAAAATCCAGGAGGTTCTCCCCTCCAGGCGAGATGAGGCCCATTTCCGCTGAGGCGTCTCGAGGCTGATCACACCTCACCTCTGGAACTTAGAAAGGGTCCTTCACACCCTTGGTGCAAATCAAGAAGTTCCCCGACATACCCGTCTCCACTCGAGAGGAAACACGAGGGTCCCGCCCACATCCAGAGGAGCCCCGTTTCCGCCTCGTAGCTCGAGATGAGGGATCCTTTCCCTGCTTCGTCGGGAAAGAGTTCCCGGTGTTCCCGTGGCATCTCAAGAGGAGGCCCTCTCAACAGGAACGGCGAGAGGAACTCCAGGGTCGTGCCACCATTCCAAGAGTCCCCCAGATGTCTCAGTCCATTCCAGAGGAACCTCTTTTCCCTTCACCGGTTCGTCTTTCACGCCGAGGATCGACTCACACCAAGGTGGCACGTGGCACAGCCCTGTGGGAAAGCCTGGTGGGAAAGCCTCGAGGGAAAGCCACAGATCCCTTGATCCACGTGATAGGAAGCATGACACTACTGCTGCAGCTCGGGAGCAAATCGCACGTGCATTCCCCCAATCGAGACGAGGCCTGACTCCCCTGGGGAGACACTGAAGCACCCCAAGATCCATGTCCACACTGGAGAGGAATCCTCAGGTTCCGGGACCGACTCCACACAAGGTCTTAAGCCCCGGCATGGACGGGAGAGGAATCCCGAAATGGCCCCTAGCAACTCGCATGGGGACTGGCCTTTCCTGAGGACACCAGAGCGGGTCCCTGAGGTCCCCGTGGTAACTCGAGAAGACCTGCCGCAACTCGAGAAAATCCAGGAGGTTCTCCCCTCCAGGCGAGATGAGGCTCATTTCCGCTGAGGGGTCTCGAGGCTGATCACACCTCACCTCTGGAACTTCGAAAGGGTCCTACACACCCTTGGTGCAAGTCAAGAAGTTCCCTGACATACCCGTCTCCACTCGAGAGGAAAAACGTGGGTGCCGCCCACATCCAGAGGAGCCCCGTTTCCGCTTCGTAGCTCGAGTTGAGGGATACTTTCTCTGCTTCGTCGGGAAAGAGTTCCCGGCGTTCCCGTCGCATCTCAAGAGGAGGCCCTCTCAACAGGATCGGCGAGAGGAACTCCAGGGTGGTGCCACCATTCCAAGAGTCCCCCAGATGTGTCAGTCCATTCCAGAGGAACCTCTTTTCCCTTCACCGGCTCGCCTTTCACGCCGAGGATCGACTCACTCCAAGGTGGCACGTGGGACAGCCCTGTGGGAAAGCCTCTTGGGAAAGCCTTCAGGGAAAGCCTCGAGGGAAAGCCACATATCCCTTGATCCACGTGACAGGAAGCGTGACAATACTGCTGCAGCTCGGGAGGAAAGCGCACGTGCATGCCCCCACTCGAGACGAGGCCTGACTCCACTGGGGAGACTGAGAAGCACCCCACGATCCATGGCAACACTGGAGAGGAATCCTCAGGTTCAAGCCCCGACTCCACACAAGGTCTTAGGCCCCGGCATGGACGGGAGAGGAATCCCGAGAGGTCCCCTAGCAACTCGCATGGGGACTGGCCTTTCATGAGGCCACCAGAGCGGGTCCCTGAGGTCCCCGTCGTAACTCGAGAAGACCTGCCGCAACTCGAGAAAATCCAGGAGGTTCTCCCCTCCAGGCGAGATGAGGCCCATTTCCACTGAGGCGTCTCGAGGCTGATCACACCTCACCTCTGGAACTTCGAAAGGGTCCTTCACACCCTTGGTGCAAATCAAGAAGTTCCCCCACATACCCGTCTCCACTCGAGAGGAAACACGAGGGTGCCGCCCACATCCAGAGGAGCCCCGTTTCTGCCTCGTAGCTCGAGATGAGGGATCCTTTCCCTGCTTCGTCGGGAAAGAGTTCCCGGCGTTCCCGTGGCATCTCAAGAGGTGGCCCTCTCAACAGGAACAGCAAGAGGAACCCTAGGGTCGTGCCACCATTCCAAGAGTTCCCCAGATGTCTCAGTCCTTTCCAGAGGAATCTCTTATCCAACACCGGCTCGTGTTTCACGCCGAGGATCGACTCACACCAAGGTGGCACGTGGCACAGCCCTGTGGGAAAGCCTCGTGGGAAAGCCTCGATGGAAAGCCTCGAGGGAAAGCCACAGATCCCTTGATCCACGTGACAGGAAGCGTGACACTACTACTGCAACTCGGGAGGAAAGCACACGTGCATGCCCCCACTCGAGACGAGGCCTGACTCCCCTGGGGAGACTCAGAAGCACCCCCAGATCCATGGTAACACTGGAGAGGAATCCTCAGGTTCCGGCCCCAACTCCACACAAGGTCTTAGGCCCCAGCAAGGATGGGAGAGGAATCCCGAGAGGGCCCCTAGCAACTCGCATGGAGACTGGCCTTTCCTGAGGCCACCAGAGCGGGTCCCTGAGGTCCCCGTCGTAACTCGAGAAGACCTGCCGCAACTCGAGAAAATCCAGGCGGTTCATCCCTCCAAACGAGATGCGGCCCATTTCCGCTGAGGCGTCCTAAGGCTGATTACACCTCACCTCTGGAACTTCGAAAGGGTCCTTCACACCCTTGGTGCAAATCAAGCAGTTCCCCGACATACCCGTCTCCACTCGAGAGGAAACACGAGGGTCCCGCCCTCATCCAGAGGAGCCCCGTTTCCGCCTCGTAGCTCGAGATGAGGGATCCTTTCCCTGCTTCGTCGGGAAAGAGTTCCCGGCGTTCCCGTGGCATCTCAAGAGGAGGCCCTCTCAACAGGAACGGCGAGAGGAACTCCAGGGTCGTGCCACCATTCCAAGAGTCCCCCAGATGTCTCAGTCCATTCCAGAGGAACCTCTTTTCCTTTCACCGGTTCGTCTTTCACGCCGAGGATCGAGTGACACCAAGGTGGCACGTGGCACAGCCCTGTGGGAAAGCCTCGTGGGAAAGCCTTGAGGGAAAGCCACAGATCCCTTGATCCACGTGATAGGAAGCATGACACTACTGCTGCAGCTCGGGAGCAAATCGCACCTGCATTCCCCCAATCGAGACGAGGCCTGACTCCCCTGGGTAGACACTGAAGCACCCCAAGATCCATGGCAACACTGGAGAGGAATCCTCAGGTTCCGGGACCGACTCCACACAAGGTATTAAGCCCCGGCATGGACGGGAGAGGAATCCCGAAATGGCCCCTAGCAACTCGCATGGGGACTGGCCTTTCCTGAGGACACCAGAGCGGGTCCCTGAGGTCCCCGTCGTAACTCGAGAAGACCTGCCGCAACTCGAGAAAATCCAGGAGGTTCTCCCCTCCAGGCGAGATGAGGCCCATTTCCGCTGAGGCGTCTCGAGGCTGATCACACCTCACCTCTGGAACTTAGAAAGGGTCCTTCACACCCTTGGTGCAAATCAAGAAGTTCCCCGACATACCCGTCTCCACTCGAGAGGAAACACGAGGGTCCCGCCCACATCCAGAGGAGCCCCGTTTCCGCCTCGTAGCTCGAGATGAGGGATCCTTTCCCTGCTTCGTCGGGAAAGAGTTCCCGGTGTTCCCGTGGCATCTCAAGAGGAGGCCCTCTCAACAGGAACGGCGAGAGGAACTCCAGGGTCGTGCCACCATTCCAAGAGTCCCCCAGATGTCTCAGTCCATTCCAGAGGAACCTCTTTTCCCTTCACCGGTTCGTCTTTCACGCCGAGGATCGACTCACACCAAGGTGGCACGTGGTACAGCCCTGTGGGAAAGCCTGGTGGGAAAGCCTCGAGGGAAAGCCACAGATCCCTTGATCCACGTGATAGGAAGCATGACACTACTGCTGCAGCTCGGGAGCAAATCGCACGTGCATTCCCCCAATCGAGACGAGGCCTGACTCCCCTGGGGAGACACTGAAGCACCCCAAGATCCATGGCAACACTGGAGAGGAATCCTCAGGTTCCGGGACCGACTCCACACAAGGTCTTAAGCCCCGGCATGGACGGGAGAGGAATCCCGAAATGGCCCCTAGCAACTCGCATGGGGACTGGCCTTTCCTGAGGACACCAGAGCGGGTCCCTGAGGTCCCCGTCGTAACTCGAGAAGACCTGCCACAACTCGAGAAAATCCAAGAGGTTCTCCCCTCCAGGCGAGATGAGGCCCATTTCCGCTGAGGCATCTCGAGGCTGATCACACCTCACCTCTGGAACTTCGAAAGGGTCCTTCCCACTCTTGGTGCAAATCAAGAAGTTCCCCCACATACCCGTCTCCACTCGAGAGGAAACACTAGGGTCCCGCCCACATCCAGAGGAGCCCCGTTTCCGCCTCGTAGCTCGAGATGAGGGATCCTTTCCCTGCTTCGTCGGGAAAGAGTTCCCGGCGTTCCCGTGGCATCTCAAGAGGAGGCCCTCTCAACAGGAGCAGCAAGAGGAACTCTAGGGTCGTGCCACCATTCCAAGAGTTCCCCAGATGTCTCAGTCCTTTCCAGAGGAATCTCTTATCCATCATCGGATCGGCTTTCACGCCGAGGATCGACTCACACAAAGGTGGTACGTGGCACAGCCCTGTGGGGAAGCCTCGTGGGAAAGCCTCGAGGGAAAGCCTCGAGGGAAAGCCACAGATCCCTTGATCCACGTGACAGGAAGCGTGACACTACTACTGCAACTCGGGAGGAAAGCACACGTGCATGCCCCCACTCGAGACGAGGCCTGACTCCCCTGGGGAGACTCAGAAGCACCCCAAGATCCATGGCAATACTGGAGAGGAATATTCAGGTTCCGGTCCCGACTCCACACAAGGTCTTATGCCCTGTCATGGACGGGAGAGGAATCCCGAGATGGCCCCTAGCAACTCGCATAGGGACAGGCCTTTCCTGTGGCCACCACAGCGGGTCCCTGAGGTCCCCGTCGTAACTCGAGAAGACCTGCCGCAACTCGAGAAAATCCTGGAGGTCCTCCCCTAAAGAGATGAGCCCTTTTCCGCTGAGGGGTCTCGAGGCTGATCACACCTCACCTCTGGAACTTCGAAAGGGTCCTACTCACCCTTGGTGCAAGTCAAGAAGTTCCCTGACATACCCGTCTCCACTCGAGAGGAACAACGAGGGTGCCGCCCACATCCAGAGGAGCCCCGTTTCCGCTTCGTAGCTCGAGTTGAGGGATACTTTCTCTGCTTCGTCGGGAAAGAGTTCCCGGCGTTCCCGTGGAATCTCAAGAGGAGGCCCTCTCAACAGGAACAGCAAGAGGAACTCTAGGGTGGTGGACCATTCCAAGAGTTCCCCAGATGTCTCAGTCCTTTCCAGAGGAATCTCTGATCCAACACCGGCTCGTCTTTCACGCCGAGGATCGACTCACACCAAGGTGCTACGTGGCACAGCCCTGTGGGAAAGCCTCGTGGGAAAGCATCGAGGGAAAGCCTCGAGGGAAAGCCACAAATCCCTTGATCCACTTGATAGGAAGCATGACACTACTGCTGCAGCTCGGGAGCAAATCGCACGTGCATTCCCCAATCGAGACGAGGCCTGACTCCCCTGGGGAGACTCTGAAGCACCCGAAGGTCCATGGCAACACTGGAGAGGAATCCTCAGGTTCCAGGACCGACTCCACACAAGGTCTTAGGCCCCGGCATGGACGGGAGAGGAATCCCGAAATGGCCCCTAGCAACTCGCATGGGGACTGGCCTTTCCTGAGGACACCAGAGCGGGTCCCTGAGGTCCCTGTCGTAACTCGAGAAGACCTGCCGCAACTCGAGAAAATCCAGGAGGTTCTCCCCTCCAGGCGAGATGAGGCCCATTTCCGCTGAGGCGTCTCGAGGCTGATCACACCTCACCTCTGGAACTTAGAAAGGGTCCTTCACACCCTTGGTGCAAATCAAGAAGTTCCCCGACATACCCGTCTCCACTCGAGAGGAAACACGAGGGTGCCGCCCAAATCCAGAGGAGCCCCGTTTCCGCCTCGTAGCTCGAGATGAGGGATCCTTTCCCTGCTTCGTCAGGAAATAGTTCCCGGCGTTCCCGTGGCATCTCAAGAGGAGGCCCTCTCAACAGGAACGGCGAGAGGAACTCCAGGGTCGTGCCACCATTCCAAGAGTCCCCCAGATGTCTCAGTCCATTCCAGAGGAACCTCTTTTCCCTTCACCCGTTCGTCTTTCACGCCGAGGATCGACTCACACCAAGGTGGCACGTGGCACAGCCCTGTGGGAAAGCCTGGTGGGAAAGCCTCGAGGGAAAGCCACAGATCCCTTGATCCACGTGATAGGAAGCATGACACTACTGCTGCAGCTCAGGAGGAAAGCGCACGTGCATGTCCCCACTCGAGACGAGGCCTGACTACCCTGGGGAGACTCAGAAGCCCCCAATGTTTCATGGCAACACTGGAGAGAAACCCTCAGGTTCCGGCCCCGACAACACACAAGGTCTTAGGCCCCGGCATGGACGGGAGAGGAATCCCGAGAGGGCCTCTAGCAACTCGCATGGGGACTGGCCTTTCATGAGGCCACCAGAGCGGGTCCCTGAGGTCCCAGTCGTAACTCGAGAAGACCTGCCGCAACTCGAGAAAATCCAGGAGGTTCTCCCCTCCAGGCTAGATGAGGTCCATTTCCACTGAGGCGTCTCCAGGCTGATCACACCTCACCTCTGGAATTTCGAAAGGGTCCTTCACACCCTTGGTGCAAATCAAGAAGTTCCCCGACATACCCGTCTCCACGTGAGAGGAAACACGAGGGTCCCTCCCACATCCAGAGGATGCCCGTTTCCGCCTCGTAGCTCGAAATGAGGGATCCTTTCCCTCCTTCGTTGGGAAAGAGTTCCCGGCGTTCTCGTCGCATCTCAAGAGGAGGCCCTCTCAACAGGAATGGCGAGAGGAACTCCAGGGTCGTGCCACCATTCCAAGAGTCCCCCAGATGTCTCAGTCCATTCCAGAGGAACCTCTTTTCCCTTCACCGTCTCGTCTTTCTCGCCGAAGATCGACTCACACCAAGATGACACGTGGCACAGCCCTGTGGGAAAGCCTCGTGGGAAAGACTCGAGGGAAAGCTTCGAAGGAAAGCCACAGATCCCTTGATCCACGTGACAGGAAGCGTGACCCTACTGCTGCAGCTTGGGAGGAAAGCACACGTGCATGCCCCCACTCGAGACGAGGCCTGACTCCCCTGGGGAGACTCAGAAGCACCCCAAGATCCACGGCAACACTGGAGAGGAATCCTCAGGTTCCGGCCCCAACTCCACACAAGGTCTTAGGCCCTGTCATGGACGGGAGAGGAATCCCAAGAGGGCCCCTAGCAACTCGAATAGGGACAGGCCTTTCCTGAGGCCACCAGAGCGGTTCCCTGAGGTCCCAGTCGTAACTCGAGAAGACCTGCCGCAACTCGAGAAAATCCAGGAGGTTCTCCCCTCCAGGCGAGATGAGGCCCATTTCCACTGAGGCCTCTCGAGGCTGATCACACCTCACCTCTGGAATTTCGAAAGGGTCCTTCACACCCTTGGTGCAAATCAAGAAGTTCCCCGACATACCCGTCTCCACGTGAGAGGAAACACGAGGGTCCCTCCCACATCCAGAGGAGCCCCGTTTCCGCCTCGTAGCTCGAAATGAGGGATCCTTTCCCTGCTTCCTCGGGAAAGATTTCCCGGCGTTCCCGTCGCATCTCAAGAGGAGGCCCTCTCGACAGGATCGGCCAGAGGAACTCCAGGGTGGTGCCACCATTCCAAGAGTCCCCCAGATGTCTCAGTCCATTCCAGAGGAACCTCTTTTCCCTTCACCGGCTCGCCTTTCACGCCGAGGATCGACTCACTCCAAGGTGGCACGTGGCACAGCCCTGTGGGAAAGCCTCGTGGGAAAGCATCGAAGAAAGCCACAGATCCCTTGATCCACGTGACAGGAAGCGAGACCCTACTGCTTCAGGTCGGGAGGAATGCGCACGTGCATGTCCCCACTCGAGACGAGGCCTGACTCCCCTGGGGAGATTCAGAAGCCCCCAATGTTTCATGGCAACACTGGAGAGAAACCCTCAGGTTCCGGCCCCGACAACACACAAGGTCTTAGGACCCGGCATGGACGGGAGAGGAATCCCGAGAGGGCCCCTAGCAACTCGCATGGGGACTGGCCTTTCATGAGGCCACCAGAGCGGGTCCCTGAGGTCCCCGACGTAACTCGAGACGACCTGCCGCAACTCGAGAAAATCCAGGAGGTTCTCCCCTCCAGGCGAGATGAGGCCCATTTCCACTGAGGCGTCTCCAGGCTGATCACACCACACTTCTGGAATTTCGAAAGGGTCCTTCACACCCTTGGTGCAAATCAAGAAGTTCCCCGACATACCCGTCTCCACGTGAGAGGAAACACGAGGGTCCCTCCCACATCCAGAGGAGCCCCGTTTCCACCTCGTAGCTCGAAATGAGGGATCCTTTCCCTGCTTCGTCGGGAAAGAGTTCCCGGCGTTCTCGTCGCATCTCAAGAGGAGGCCCTCTGAACAGGAACGGCGAGAGGAACTCCAGGGTCGTGCCACCATTCCAAGAGTCCCCCAGATGTCTCAGTCCATTCCAGAGCAACCTCTTTTCCCTTCACCGGCTCGTCTTTCTCGCCGAAGATCGACTCACACCAAGGTGGCACGTGGCACAGCCCTCTGGGAAAGCCTCGTGGGAAAGCCTCGAGGGAAATCTTCGAAGGAAAGCCACAGATCCCTTGATCCAGGTGACAGGAAGCGTGACCCTACTGCTGCAGCTTGGGAGGAAAGCACACGTGCATGTCCCCAAGCGAGACGAGGCCTGACTCCCCTGGGGAGACTCAGAAGCACCCCAAGATCCACGGCAACACTGGAGAGGTATCCTCAGGTTCCGGCCCCGACTCCACACAAGGACTTAGGCCCCGTCATGGACGGGAGAGGAATCCCGAGATGGGCCCTAGCAACTCGCATGGGGACTATCCTTTCCTGAGGGCACCAGAGCGGGTCCCTGAGGTCCTCGTCATAACTCGTGAAGACCTGCCGCAACTCGAGAAAATCCAGGAGGTTCTCCCCTCCATGCGAGATGAGGCCCATTTACGCTGAGGCGTCTCGAGGCTGATCACACCTCACCTCTGGAACTTTGAAAGGGTACTTCACACCCTTGGTGCAAATCAAGAAGTTCCCCGACATACCCGTCTCCACGCGAGAGGAAACACGAGGGTCCCGCCCACATCCAGAGGAGCCGCTTTTCCGCCTCGTAGCTCGAGATGAGGGATCCTTTCCTGCTTCGTCGCGAAAGAGTTCCCGGCGTTCCCGTCGCATCTCAAGAGGAGGCCCTCTCAACAGGAACGGCGAGAGGAACTCCAGGGTCGTGCCACCATTCCAAGAGTCCCCCAGATGTCTCAGTCCATTCCAGAGGAATCACTTTTCCCTTCACCGTCTCGTCTTTCACGACGAGGACTGACTCACACCAAGGTGGCACGTGGCACAGCCCTGTGGGAAAGCCTCGTGGCAAAGCCTCGAGGGAAAGCCTCGAGGGAAAGCCACAGATCCCTTGATACACGTGACAGGAAGCGTGACCCTACTGCTGCAGCTCGGGAGGGAAGCGCACGTGCATGCCCCCACTCGAGACGAGGCCTGACTCCCCTGGGGAGACTCAGAGGCACCCCAAGATCCATGTCAACACTGGAGAGGAATCCTCAGGTTCCGGCCCCGACTCCACACAAGGTCTTAGGCCCCGGCATCGACGGGAGAGGAATCCCGAGATGGCCCTAGCAACTCACATGGGGACTGGCCCTTCCTGAGGCCGCCAGAGCGGGTCCCTGAGGTCCCCGTCGTAACTCGAGAAGACCTGCCGCAACTCGAGAAAATCAAGGAGGTTTACCCGCCAGGCGAGAGGAGGCTAATTTCCGCAGAGGCTTCTTGGGCTAATCACACCTCACCTCTGGAACGTCGAAAGGGTCCTTCACACCCTTGGTGCAGATCAAGAAGTTCCCCGACATACCCGTCTCCACTCGAGAGGAAACACTAGGGTCCCGCACACATCCAGAGGAGCCCCGTTTCCGCCTCGTAGCTCGAGGTGAGGGATCCTTTCCCTGCTTCGTCGGGAAAGAATTCCCGGCGTTCCCGTCGCATCTCAAGAGGAGGCCCTCTCAACAGCAACGGCGAGAGGAACTCCAGGGTCGTGCCACCATTCCAAGAGTCCCCCAGATGTCTCAGTCCATTCCAGAGGAACTTCTTTTCCCTTCAACGGCTCGTCTTTCACGCCGAGGATCGACTCACACCAAGGTGGCACTTGGCACAGCCCTGTGGGCAAGCCTCGAGGGAAAGCCTCGAGGGAAAGCCACAGATCCCTTGATCCACGTGACAGGAAGCGTGACCCTACTGCTGCAGCTCGGGAGGGAAGTGCACGTGCATGCCCCCACTCGAGACGAGGCCTGACTCCCCTGGGGAGACTCAGAGGCACCCCAAGATCCATGTCAACACTGGAGAGGAATCCTCAGGTTCCGGCCCCGCCTCCACAGAAAGTCTTAGTTCCCGGCATCGACGGGAGAGGAATCCCGAGATGGCCCCTAGCAACTCGCATGGTGCCTGGCCCTTCCTGAGGCCACTAGAGCGGGTACCTGAGGTCCCCGTCGTAACTCGAGAAGACCTGCCGCAACTCGAGAATATCCAGGAGGTTCTCCCCTGCAGGAGAGATGAGGCCCATTTGCACAGAGGCTTCTCGGGGCTAATCACACCTCCCCTCTGGAACGTCGAAAGGGTCCTTCAAACCCTTGGTGCAACTCAAGAACTTCCTCGACATACCCGTCTCCACTCGAGAGGAAACACGAGGGTCCCGCCCACATCCAGAGGAGCCCCGTTTCCGCCTCATAGCTCGAGGTGAGGGATCCTTTCCCTGCTTCGTCGGGAAAGAATTCCCGGCGTTCCCGTCGCATCTAAAGAGGAGGCCCTCTGAACAGGAACGGCGAGAGGAACTCCAGGGTCGTGTCACCATTCCAAGAGTCCCCCAGATGTCTCAGTCCATTCCAGAGGATCCTCTTTTCCCTTCACCGTCTCGTCTTTCACGCCGAGGATCGACTCACACCAAGGTGGCACTTGGCATAGCCCTGTGGGAAAGCCTCGGGGGAAAGCCTCGAGGGAAATCCTCGAGGGAAAGCCACAGATCCCATGATACACGTGACAGGAAGCGTGACCCTACTGCTGCAGCTCGGGAGGGAAGCGCACGTGCATGCCCCCACTCGAGATGAAACCTGACTCCCCTGGGGAGACTCAGAGGCACCCCAAGATCCGTGTCAACACTGGAGAGGAATGCTCAGGTTCCGGCCCCGACTCCACACAAGGTCTTAGTTCCCGGCATCGACGGGAGAGGAATCCCGAGATGGCCCCTAGCAACTCGCATGGGGACTGGCCCTTCCTGAGGCCAGCAGAGCGGGTCCCTGAGGTCCACGTCTTAACTCGAGAAGACCTGCCGCAACTCGAGAAAATCCAGGAGGTTCTCCCGCCAGGCGAGAGGAGGCCCATTTCCGCAGAAGCTTCTCGGGCTAATCACACCTCACCTCTGGAACGTCGAAAGGGTCCTTCACACCCCTGGTGCAACTCAAGAAGTTCCCCGACATACCGGTCTCCACTCGAGAGGAAGCACGAGGGTCCCGCCCACATCCAGAGGAGCCCCGTTTCCGCCTCGTAGCTCGAGGTGAGGGATCTTTTCCCTGCTTCGTCGGGAAAGAATTCCTGGCGTTCCCGTCGCATCTCAAGAGGAGGCCCTCTCAACAGGCACGGCGAGAGGAACTCCAGGGTCGTGCCACCATCCCAAGAGTCCCCCAGATGTCTCAGTCCATTCCAGAGGAAACTCTTTTCCCTTCACCGGCTCGTCTTTCACGCGGAGGATCGACTCACACCAAGGTGGCACTTGGCACAGCCCTGTGGAAAGCCTCGTGGGAAAGCCTCGAGGGAAAGCCTCTAGGGAAAGCCACAGATCCCTTGATCCACGTGACAGGAAGCGTGACACTACTGCTGCAGTTCAGGAGGGAAGTGCACGCGCGTGCCCCAACACGAGACGAGGCCTGACTCCCCTGGGGAGACTCAGAGGCACCCCAAGATCCATGTCAACACTGGAGAGGAATCCTCAGGTTTCGGCCCCGACTCCATACAAGGTTTTAGGCCCCGGCATCGATGGGAGAGGAATCCCGAGATGGCCCCTAGCAACTCGCATGGGGACTGGCCCTTCCTGAGGCCACCAGAGCGGGTCCCTGAGGTCCCCGTCTTAACTCGAGAAGACCTGCCGCAACTCGAGAATATCCAGGAGGTTCTCCCCTGCAGGCGAGATGAGGCCCATTTGCGCAGAGGCTTCTCGGGGCTAATCACAACTCACCTCTGGAACGTCGAAAGGGTCCTTCACACCCTTGGTGCAACTCAAGAAGTTCCCCGACATACCGTCTCCACTCGAGAGGAAACACGACGGTCCCGCCCAAATCCAGAGTAGCCCTGTTTCCACCTCGTAGCTCGAGGTGAGGGATCCTTTCCCTGCTTCGTGGGGAAAGAATTCCCGGCGTTCTCGTCGCATCTCAAGAGGAGGCCCTCTGAACAGGAACGTCGAGAGGAACTCCAGGGTCGTGCCACCATTCCAAGAGTCCCCCAGATGTCTCAGTCCATTCCAGAGGAACCTCTTTTCCCTTCACCGGCTCCTCTTTCACGCCGAGGATCGACTCACACCAAGGTGGCTCTTGGCATAGCCCTGTGTGAAAGCCTGGTGGGAAAGCGCGAGGGAAAGCCTCCAGGGAAAGCCACAGATCCCTTGATCCACGTGACAGGAAGCGTGACCCTACTCCTGCAGCTCGGCAGGAAAGCGCACGTGCATGCCCCCAATCGAGACGAAGCCTGACTCCCCTGGGGAGACTCAGAGGCACCCCAAAATCCATGTCAACACTGGAGAGGAATCATCAGGTTCCGGCCCCGACTCCACACAAGGTCTTAGGCCCCGGTATCGACGGGAGAGGAATCCCGAGATGGCCCTAGCAACTCGCATGGGGACTGGCCCTTCCTGAGGCCACCAGAGCGGGTCCCTGAGGTCCCCATCGTAACTCGAGAAGACCTGCCGCAACTCGAGAAAATCAAGGAGGTTTTCCCGCCAGGCGAGAGGAGGCCAATTTCCGCAGAGGCTTCTCGGGGCTAATCACACCTCACCTCTGGAACGTCGAAAGGGTCCTTCACACCCTTGGTGCAACTCAAGAAGTTCCCCGACATACCCGTCTCCACTAGAGAGGAAGCACGAGGGTCCCGCCCACATCCAGAGGAGCCCCGTTTCCGCCCTGTAGCTTGAGGTGAGGGATCCTTTCCCTGCTTCGTTGGGAAAGATTTCCCGGCGTTCCCGTCGCATCTCAAGAGGAGGCCCTCTCAACAGGAACGGCGAGAGAAACTCCAGGGTAGTGCCACCATTCCAAGAGTCCCCCATGTGTCCCAGTCCATTCCAGAGGAACCTCTTTTCCCTTCACCGGCTCGTCTTTCACGCCGAGGATCGACTCACACCAAGGTGGCTGTTGGCACAGCCTTGTGGGAAAGCCTCGTGGCAAAGCCTCGAGGGAAAGCCTCGAGGGAAAGCCACAGATCCCTTGATCCACGTGACAGGAAGCGTGACCCTACTGCTGCAGCTCGGGAGGGAAGTGCACGTGCATGCCCCCACTCGAGACGAGGCCTGACTCCCCTGGGGAGACTCAGAGGCACCCCAAGATCCATGTCAACACTGGAGAGGAATCCTCAGGTTCCGGCCCCGACTCCACACAAGGTCTTAGGCCCCGGCATCGATGGGAGAGGAATCCCGAGATGGCCCTAGCAACTCGCATGGGGACTGGCCCTTCCTGAGGCCGCCAGAGCGGGTCCCTGAGGTCCCCGTCGTAACTCGAGAAGACCTGCCGCAACTCGAGAAAATCAAGGAGGTTTACCCGCCAGGCGAGAGGAGGCCAATTTCCGCAGAGGCTTCTTGGGCTAATCACACCTCACCTCTGGAACGTCGAAAGGGTCCTTCACACCCTTGGTGCAACTCAAGAAGTTCCCCGACATACCCGTCTCCACTCGAGAGGAAACACTAGGGTCCCGCACACATCCAGAGGAGCCCCGTTTCCGCCTCGTAGCTCGAGGTGAGGGATCCTTTCCCTGCTTCGTCGGGAAAGAATTCCTGGCGTTCCCGTCGCATCTCAAGAGGAGGCCCTCTCAACAGCATCGGCGAGAGGAACTCCAGGGTCGTGCCACCATTCCAAGAGTCCCCCAGATGTCTCAGTCCATTCCAGAGGATCCTCTTTTCCCTTCACCGTCTCGTCTTTCACGCCGAGGATCGACTCACACCAAGGTGGCACTTGGCATAGCCCTGTGGGAAAGCCTCGGGGGAAAGCCTCGAGGGAAAGCCTCGAGGGAAAGCCACAGATCCCTTGATACACGTGACAGGAAGCGTGACCCTACTGCTGCAGCTCGGGAGGGAAGCGCACGTGCATGCCCCCACTCGAGATGAAACCTGACTCCCCTGGGGAGACTCAGAGGCACCCCAAGATCCGTGTCAACACTGGAGAGGAATGCTCAGGTTCCGACCCCGACTCCACACAAGGTCTTAGATCCCGGCATCGACGGGAGAGGAATCCCGAGATGGCCCCTAGCAACTCGCATGGGGACTGGCCCTTCCTGAGGCCACCAGATCGGGTCCCTGAGGTCCACGTCTTAACTCGAGAAGACCTGCCGCAACTCGAGAAAATCCAGGAGGTTCTCCCGCCAGGCGAGAGGAGGCCCATTTCCGCAGAAGCTTCTCGGGCTAATCACACCTCACCTCTGGAACGTCGAAAGGGTCCTTCACACCCCTGGTGCAACTCAAGAAGTTCCCCGACATACCGGTCTCCACTCGAGAGGAAGCACGAGGGTCCCGCCCACATCCAGAGGAGCCCCGTTTCCGCCTCGTAGCTCGAGGTGAGGGATCTTTTCCCTGCTTCGTTGGGAAAGAATTCCCGGCGTTCCCGTCGCATCTCAAGAGGAGGCCCTCTCAACAGGCACGGCGAGAGGAACTCCAGGGTCGTGCCACCATCCCAAGAGTCCCCCAGATGTCTCAGTCCATTCCAGAGGAAACTCTTTTCCCTTCACCGGCTCGTCTTTCACGCGGAGGATCGACTCACACCAAGGTGGCACTTGGCACAGCCCTGTGGAAAGCCTCGTGGGAAAGCCTCGAGGGAAAGCCTCTAGGGAAAGCCACAGATCCCTTGATCCACGTGACAGGAAGCGTGACACTACTGCTGCAGTTCGGGAGGGAAGTGCACGCGCGTGCCCCAACACGAGACGAGGCCTGACTCCCCTGGGGAGACTCAGCGGCACCCCAAGATCCATGTCAACACTGGAGAGGAATCCTCAGGTTCCGGCCCCGACTCCACACAAGGTCTTAGGCCCCGGCATCGATGGGAGAGGAATCCCGAGATGGCCCCTAGCAACGTGCATGGGGACTGGCCCTTCCTGAGGCCACCAGAGCGGGTCCCTGAGGTCCCCGTCGTAACTCGAGAAGACCTGCCGAAACTCGAGAATATCCAGGAGGTTCTCCCCTCCAGGCGAGAAGAGGCCCATTTCCGCAGAGGCTTCTCGGGGCTAATCACAACTCACCTCTGGAACGTCAAAAGGGTCCTCCACACCCTTGGTGCAACTCAAGAAGTTCCCCGACATACCCGTCTCCACTCGAGAGGAAACACGAGGGTCCCGCCCACATCCAGAGGAGCCCCGTTTGCGCCTCATAGCTCGAGATGAGGGATCGTTTCCCTGCTTCGTCGGGAAAGAATTCGCGGCGTTCCCGTCGCATCTCAAGAGGAGGCCCTCTCAACAGGAACGGCGAGAGGAACTCCAGGGTCGTGCCACCATTCCAAGAGTCCCCCAGATGTCTCTGTCCATTCCAGAGGAACCTCTTTTCCCTTCACCGGCTCGTCTTTCACGCAGAGAATCGACTCACACCAAGGTGGCACTTGGCACAGCCCTGTCGGAAAGCCTCGAGGGAAAGCCTCGAGGGAAAGCCACAGATCATTGATCCATGTGACAGGAAGCGTGACCCTACTGCTGCAGCTCGGGAGGGAGGCCCACGTGCATGCCCCCACTCGAGACGAGGCCTGACTCCCCTGGGGAGACTCCGAGGAACCCCAAAATCCATGTCAACACTGGAGAGGAATCCTCGGGTTCCGGCCCCGACTCCACACAAGGTCTTATGCCCCGGCATCGACGGGAGAGGAATCTCGAGATGGCCCCTAGCAACTCGCATGGGGACTGGCCCTTCCTGAGGCCACCAGAGCGGGTCCCTGAGGTCCCTGTCGTAACTCGAGAAGACCTGCCGCAACTCGAGAATATCCAGGAGGTTCTCCCCTGCAGGCGAGATGAGGCCCATTTGCGCAGAGGCTTCTCGGGGCTAATTACAACTCACCTCTGGAACGTCGAAAGGGTCCTTCACACCCTTGGTGCAACTCAAGAAGTTCCCCGACATACCGTCTCCACTCAAGAGGAAACACGACGGTCCCGCCCAAATCCAGAGTAGCCCTGTTTCCACCTCGTAGCTCGAGGTGAGGGATCCTTTCCCTGCTTCGTGGGGAAAGAATTCCCGGCGTTCTCGTCGCATCTCAAGAGGAGGCCCTCTCAACATGAACGGCGAGAGGAACTCCAGGGTCGTGCCACCATTCCAAGAGTCCCCCAGATGTCTCAGTCCATTCCAGAGGAACCTCTTTTCCCTTCACCGGCTCGTCTTTCACGCCGAGGATCGACTCACACCAAGGTGGCACTTGGCACAGCCCTGTGGGAAAGACTCGTGGCAAAGCCTCGAGGGAAAGCCTCGAGGGAAAGCCAAGGATCCCTTGATACACGTGACAGGAAGCGTGACACTACTGCTGCAGCTTGGGAGGGAAGCGCACGTGCATGCCCCCACTAGAGACGAGGCCTGACTCCCCTGGGGAGACTCAGAGGCACCCCAAGATCCATGTCAACACTGGAGAGGAATCCTCAGGTTCCGGCCCCGACTCCATACAAGGTTTTAGGCCCCGCATCGATGGGAGAGGAATCCCGAGATGGCCCCTAGCAACTCGCATGGGGACTGGCCCTTCCTGAGGCCACCAGAGCGGGTCCCTGAGGTCCCCGTCTTAACTCGAGAAGACCTGCCGAAACTCGAGAATATCCAGGAGGTTCTCCCCTGCAGGCGAGATGAGGCCCATTTCCACAGAGGCTTCACGGGGTTAATTACACCTCACCTCTGGAACGTCGGAAGGGTCCTTCACACCCTTGGTGCAACTCAAGAAGTTCCCCGACATACCCGTCTCCACTGGAGAGGAAACACGAGGGTCCCGCCCACATCCAGAGGAGCCCCGTTTCCGCCTCGTAGCTCGAGATGAGGGATCCTTTCCCTGCTTCGTCGGGAAAGAGTTCCCGGCATTCCCGTCGCATCTCAAGAGGAGGCCCTCTCAACAGGAACGGCGAGAGGATCTCCAGGGTCGTGCCACCATTCCAAGAGTCCCCCAGATGTCTCAGTCCATTCCAGAGGAACCTCTTTTCCCTTCAACGGCTCGTCTTTCACGCCGAGGATCGACTCACACCAAGGTGGCACTTGGCACAGCCCTGTGGGAAAGCCTCGGGTGAAAGCCTCGAGGGAAAGCCTCGAGGAAAAGCCACAGATCCCTTGATACACGTGACAGGAAGCGTGACCCTACTGCTGCAGCTCGGGAGGGAAGCGCACGTGCATGCCCCCACTCGAGATGAAACCTGACTCCCCTGGGGAGACTCAGAGGCACCCCAAGATCGATGTCAACACTGGAGAGGAATGCTCAGGTTCCGGCCCCGACTCCACACAAGGTCTTAGTTCCCGGCATCGACGGGAGAGGAATCCCGAGATGGCCCCTAGCAACTCGCATGGGGACTGGCCCTTCCTGAGGCCAGCAGAGCGGGTCACTGAGGTCACCGTCGTAACTCGAGAAGACCTGCCGCAACTCGAGAATATCCAGGAGGTTCTCCCCTGCAGGCGAGATGAGGCCCATTTCCGCAGAGGCTTCTCGGAGCTAATCACACCTCACCTCTGGAACGTCGAAAGGGTCCTTCACACCCCTGGTGCAACTCAAGAAGTTCCCCGACATACCGGTCTCCACTCGAGAGGAAGCACGAGGGTCCCGCCCACATCCAGAGGAGCCCCGTTTCCGCCTCGTAGCTCGAGGTGAGGGATCTTTTCCCTGCTTCGTCGGGAAAGAATTCCCGGCGTTCCCGTCGCATCTCAAGAGGAGGCCCTCTCAACAGGCACGGCGAGAGGAACTCCAGGGTCGTGCCACCATCCCAAGAGTCCCCCAGATGTCTCAGTCCATTCCAGAGGAAACTCTTTTCCCTTCACCGGCTCGTCTTTCACGCGGAGGATCGACTCACACCAAGGTGGCACTTGGCACAGCCCTGTGGAAAGCCTCGTGGGAAAGCCTCCAGGGAAAGCCTCTAGGGAAAGCCACAGATCCCTTGATCCACGTGACAGGAAGCGTGACACTACTGCTGCAGTTCAGGAGGGAAGTGCACGCGCGTGCCCCAACACGAGACGAGGCCTGACTCCCCTGGGGAGACTCAGAGGCACCCCAAGATCCATGTCAACACTGGAGAGGAATCCTCAGGTTCCGGCCCCGACTCCATACAAGGTTTTAGGCCCCGGCATCGATGGGAGAGGAATCCCGAGATGGCCCCTAGCAACTCCCATGGGGACTGGCCCTTCCTGAGGCCACAAGAGCGGGTCCCTGAGGTCCCCGTCTTAACTCGAGAAGACCTGCCGCAACTCGAGAATATCCAGGAGGTTCTCCCCTGCAGGCGAGATGAGGCCCATTTGCGCAGAGGCTTCTCGGGGCTAATCACAACTCACCTCTGGAACGTCGAAAGGGTCCTTCACACCCTTGGTGCAACTCAAGAAGTTCCCCGACATACCGTCTCCACTCGAGAGGAAACACGACGGTCCCGCCCAAATCCAGAGTAGCCCTGTTTCCACCTCGTAGCTCGAGGTGAGGGATCCTTTCCCTGCTTCGTGGGGAAAGAATTCCCGGCGTTCTCGTCGCATCTCAAGAGGAGGCCCTCTGAACAGGAACGTCGAGAGGAACTCCAGGGTCGTGCCACCATTCCAAGAGTCCCCCAGATGTCTCAGTCCATTCCAGAGGAACCTCTTTTCCCTTCACCGGCTCGTCTTTCACGCCGAGGATCGACTCACACCAAGGTGGCACTTGGCACAGCCCTGTGGGAAAGACTCGTGGCAAAGCCTCGAGGGAAAGCCTCGAGGGAAAGCCAAGGATCCCTTGATACACGTGACAGGAAGCGTGACACTACTGCTGCAGCTTGGGAGGGAAGCGCACGTGCATGCCCCCACTAGAGACGAGGCCTGACTCCCCTGGGGAGACTCAGAGGCACCCCAAGATCCATGTCAACACTGGAGAGGAATCCTCAGGTTCCGGCCCCGACTCCATACAAGGTTTTAGGCCCCGGCATCGATGGGAGAGGAATCCCGAGATGGCCCCTAGCAACTCGCATGGGGACTGGCCCTTCCTGAGGCCACCAGAGCGGGTCCCTGAGGTCCCCGTCTTAACTCGAGAAGACCTGCCGAAACTCGAGAATATCCAGGAGGTTCTCCCCTGCAGGCGAGATGAGGCCCATTTCCACAGAGGCTTCACGGGGTTAATTACACCTCACCTCTGGAACGTCGGAAGGGTCCTTCACACCCTTGGTGCAACTCAAGAAGTTCCCCGACATACCCGTCTCCACTGGAGAGGAAACACGAGGGTCCCGCCCACATCCAGAGGAGCCCCGTTTCCGCCTCGTAGCTCGAGATGAGGGATCCTTTCCCTGCTTCGTCGGGAAAGAGTTCCCGGCATTCCCGTCGCATCTCAAGAGGAGGCCCTCTCAACAGGAACGGCGAGAGGATCTCCAGGGTCGTGCCACCATTCCAAGAGTCCCCCAGATGTCTCAGTCCATTCCAGAGGAACCTCTTTTCCCTTCAACGGCTCGTCTTTCACGCCGAGGATCGACTCACACCAAGGTGGCACTTGGCACAGCCCTGTGGGAAAGCCTCGGGTGAAAGCCTCGAGGGAAAGCCTCGAGGAAAAGCCACAGATCCCTTGATACACGTGACAGGAAGCGTGACCCTACTGCTGCAGCTCGGGAGGGAAGCGCACGTGCATGCCCCCACTCGAGATGAAACCTGACTCCCCTGGGGAGACTCAGAGGCACCCCAAGATCGATGTCAACACTGGAGAGGAATGCTCAGGTTCCGGCCCCGACTCCACACAAGGTCTTAGTTCCCGGCATCGACGGGAGAGGAATCCCGAGATGGCCCCTAGCAACTCGCATGGGGACTGGCCCTTCCTGAGGCCAGCAGAGCGGGTCACTGAGGTCACCGTCGTAACTCGAGAAGACCTGCCGCAACTCGAGAATATCCAGGAGGTTCTCCCCTGCAGGCGAGATGAGGCCCATTTCCGCAGAGGCTTCTCGGAGCTAATCACACCTCACCTCTGGAACGTCGAAAGGGTCCTTCACACCCCTGGTGCAACTCAAGAAGTTCCCCGACATACCGGTCTCCACTCGAGAGGAAGCACGAGGGTCCCGCCCACATCCAGAGGAGCCCCGTTTCCGCCTCGTAGCTCGAGGTGAGGGATCTTTTCCCTGCTTCGTCGGGAAAGAATTCCCGGCGTTCCCGTCGCATCTCAAGAGGAGGCCCTCTCAACAGGCACGGCGAGAGGAACTCCAGGGTCGTGCCACCATCCCAAGAGTCCCCCAGATGTCTCAGTCCATTCCAGAGGAAACTCTTTTCCCTTCACCGGCTCGTCTTTCACGCGGAGGATCGACTCACACCAAGGTGGCACTTGGCACAGCCCTGTGGAAAGCCTCGTGGGAAAGCCTCCAGGGAAAGCCTCTAGGGAAAGCCACAGATCCCTTGATCCACGTGACAGGAAGCGTGACACTACTGCTGCAGTTCAGGAGGGAAGTGCACGCGCGTGCCCCAACACGAGACGAGGCCTGACTCCCCTGGGGAGACTCAGAGGCACCCCAAGATCCATGTCAACACTGGAGAGGAATCCTCAGGTTCCGGCCCCGACTCCATACAAGGTTTTAGGCCCCGGCATCGATGGGAGAGGAATCCCGAGATGGCCCCTAGCAACTCGCATGGGGACTGGCCCTTCCTGAGGCCACAAGAGCGGGTCCCTGAGGTCCCCGTCTTAACTCGAGAAGACCTGCCGCAACTCGAGAATATCCAGGAGGTTCTCCCCTGCAGGCGAGATGAGGCCCATTTGCGCAGAGGCTTCTCGGGGCTAATCACAACTCACCTCTGGAACGTCGAAAGGGTCCTTCACACCCTTGGTGCAACTCAAGAAGTTCCCCGACATACCGTCTCCACTCGAGAGGAAACACGACGGTCCCGCCCAAATCCAGAGTAGCCCTGTTTCCACCTCGTAGCTCGAGGTGAGGGATCCTTTCCCTGCTTCGTGGGGAAAGAATTCCCGGCGTTCTCGTCGCATCTCAAGAGGAGGCCCTCTGAACAGGAACGTCGAGAGGAACTCCAGGGTCGTGCCACCATTCCAAGAGTCCCCCAGATGTCTCAGTCCATTCCAGAGGAACCTCTTTTCCCTTCACCGGCTCCTCTTTCACGCCGAGGATCGACTCACACCAAGGTGGCTCTTGGCATAGCCCTGTGTGAAAGCCTGGTGGGAAAGCGCGAGGGAAAGCCTCCAGGGAAAGCCACAGATCCCTTGATCCACGTGACAGGAAGCGTGACCCTACTCCTGCAGCTCGGCAGGAAAGCGCACGTGCATGCCCCCAATCGAGACGAAGCCTGACTCCCCTGGGGAGACTCAGAGGCACCCCAAAATCCATGTCAACACTGGAGAGGAATCATCAGGTTCCGGCCCCGACTCCACACAAGGTCTTAGGCCCCCGTATCGACGGGAGAGGAATCCCGAGATGGCCCTAGCAACTCGCATGGGGACTGGCCCTTCCTGAGGCCACCAGAGCGGGTCCCTGAGGTCCCCATCGTAACTCGAGAAGACCTGCCGCAACTCGAGAAAATCAAGGAGGTTTTCCCGCCAGGCGAGAGGAGGCCAATTTCCGCAGAGGCTTCTCGGGGCTAATCACACCGCACCTCTGGAACGTCGAAAGGGTCCTTCACACCCTTGGTGCAACTCAAGAAGTTCCCCGACATACCCGTCTCCACTAGAGAGGAAGCACGAGGGTCCCGCCCACATCCAGAGGAGCCCCGTTTCCGCCTTGTAGCTTGAGGTGAGGGATCCTTTCCCTGCTTCGTTGGGAAAGATTTCCCGGCGTTCCCGTCGCATCTCAAGAGGAGGCCCTCTCAACAGGAACGGCGAGAGAAACTCCAGGGTAGTGCCACCATTCCAAGAGTCCCCCATGTGTCCCAGTCCATTCCAGAGGAACCTCTTTTCCCTTCAGCGGCTCGTCGTTCACGCCGAGGATCGACTCACACCAAGGTGGCACTTGGCACAGCCCTGTGGGAAAGCCTCGTGGCAAAGCCTCGAGGGAAAGCCTCGAGGGAAAGCCACAGATCCCTTGATCCACGTGACAGGAAGCGTGACCCTACTGCTGCAGCTCGGGAGGGAAGCGCAAGTGCATGCCCCCACTCGAGACGAGGCCTGACTCCCCTGGGGAGACTCAGAGGCACTCCAAGATCCATGTCAACACTGGAGAGGAATGCTCAGGTTCCGGCCCCGACTCCACACAAGGTCTTAGTTCCCGGCATCGACGGGAGAGGAATCCCGAGATGGCCCCTAGCAACTCGCATGGGGACTGGCCCTTCCTGAGGCCAGCAGAGCGGGTCACTGAGGTCACCGTCGTAACTCGAGAAGACCTGCCGCAACTCGAGAATATCCAGGAGGTTCTCCCCTGCAGGCGAGATGAGGCCCATTTCCGCAGAGGCTTCTCGGAGCTAATCACACCTCACCTCTGGAACGTCGAAAGGGTCCTTCACACCCCTGGTGCAACTCAAGAAGTTCCCCGACATACCGGTCTCCACTCGAGAGGAAGCACGAGGGTCCCGCCCACATCCAGAGGAGCCCCGTTTCCGCCTCGTAGCTCGAGGTGAGGGATCTTTTCCCTGCTTCGTCGGGAAAGAATTCCCGGCGTTCCCGTCGCATCTCAAGAGGAGGCCCTCTCAACAGGCACGGCGAGAGGAACTCCAGGGTCGTGCCACCATCCCAAGAGTCCCCCAGATGTCTCAGTCCATTCCAGAGGAAACTCTTTTCCCTTCACCGGCTCGTCTTTCACGCGGAGGATCGACTCACACCAAGGTGGCACTTGGCACAGCCCTGTGGAAAGCCTCGTGGGAAAGCCTCCAGGGAAAGCCTCTAGGGAAAGCCACAGATCCCTTGATCCACGTGACAGGAAGCGTGACACTACTGCTGCAGTTCAGGAGGGAAGTGCACGCGCGTGCCCCAACACGAGACGAGGCCTGACTCCCCTGGGGAGACTCAGAGGCACCCCAAGATCCATGTCAACACTGGAGAGGAATCCTCAGGTTCCGGCCCCGACTCCATACAAGGTTTTAGGCCCCGGCATCGATGGGAGAGGAATCCCGAGATGGCCCCTAGCAACTCGCATGGGGACTGGCCCTTCCTGAGGCCACAAGAGCGGGTCCCTGAGGTTCCCGTCTTAACTCGAGAAGACCTGCCGCAACTCGAGAATATCCAGGAGGTTCTCCCCTGCAGGCGAGATGAGGCCCATTTGCGCAGAGGCTTCTCGGGGCTAATCACAACTCACCTCTGGAACGTCGAAAGGGTCCTTCACACCCTTGGTGCAACTCAAGAAGTTCCCCGACATACCGTCTCCACTCGAGAGGAAACACGACGGTCCCGCCCAAATCCAGAGTAGCCCTGTTTCCACCTCGTAGCTCGAGGTGAGGGATCCTTTCCCTGCTTCGTGGGGAAAGAATTCCCGGCGTTCTCGTCGCATCTCAAGAGGAGGCCCTCTGAACAGGAACGACGAGAGGAACTCCAGGGTCGTGCCACCATTCCAAGAGTCCCCCAGATGTCTCAGTCCATTCCAGAGGAACCTCTTTTCCCTTCACCGGCTCCTCTTTCACGCCGAGGATCGACTCACACCAAGGTGGCTCTTGGCATAGCCCTGTGTGAAAGCCTGGTGGGAAAGCGCGAGGGAAAGCCTCCAGGGAAAGCCACAGATCCCTTGATCCACGTGACAGGAAGCGTGACCCTACTCCTGCAGCTCGGCAGGAAAGCGCACGTGCATGCCCCCAATCGAGACGAAGCCTGACTCCCCTGGGGAGACTCAGAGGCACCCCAAAATCCATGTCAACACTGGAGAGGAATCATCAGGTTCCGGCCCCGACTCCACACAAGGTCTTAGGCCCCGGTATCGACGGGAGAGGAATCCCGAGATGGCCCTAGCAACTCGCATGGGGACTGGCCCTTCCTGAGGCCACCAGAGCGGGTCCCTGAGGTCCCCATCGTAACTCGAGAAGACCTGCCGCAACTCGAGAAAATCAAGGAGGTTTTCCCGCCAGGCGAGAGGAGGCCAATTTCCGCAGAGGCTTCTCGGGGCTAATCACACCTCACCTCTGGAACGTCGAAAGGGTCCTTCACACCCTTGGTGCAACTCAAGAAGTTCCCCGACATACCCGTCTCCACTAGAGAGGAAGCACGAGGGTCCCGCCCACATCCAGAGGAGCCCCGTTTCCGCCTTGTAGCTTGAGGTGAGGGATCCTTTCCCTGCTTCGTTGGGAAAGATTTCCCGGCGTTCCCGTCGCATCTCAAGAGGAGGCCCTCTCAACAGGAACGGCGAGAGAAACTCCAGGGTAGTGCCACCATTCCAAGAGTCCCCCATGTGTCCCAGTCCATTCCAGAGGAACCTCTTTTCCCTTCACCGGCTCGTCGTTCACGCCGAGGATCGACTCACACCAAGGTGGCACTTGGCACAGCCCTGTGGGAAAGCCTCGTGGCAAAGCCTCGAGGGAAAGCCTCGAGGGAAAGCCACAGATCCCTTGATCCACGTGACAGGAAGCGTGACCCTACTGCTGCAGCTCGGGAGGGAAGCGCAAGTGCATGCCCCCACTCGAGACGAGGCCTGACTCCCCTGGGGAGACTCAGAGGCACTCCAAGATCCATGTCAACACTGGAGAGGAATGCTCAGGTTCCGGCCCCGACTCCACACAAGGTCTTAGTTCCCGGCATCGACGGGAGAGGAATCCCGAGATGGCCCCTAGCAACTCGCATGGGGACTGGCCCTTCCTGAGGCCAGCAGAGCGGGTCACTGAGGTCACCGTCGTAACTCGAGAAGACCTGCCGCAACTCGAGAATATCCAGGAGGTTCTCCCCTGCAGGCGAGATGAGGCCCATTTCCGCAGAGGCTTCTCGGAGCTAATCACACCTCACCTCTGGAACGTCGAAAGGGTCCTTCACACCCTTGGTGCAACTCAAGAAGTTCCCCGACATACCCGTCTCCACTCGAGAGGAAGCACGAGGGTCCCTCCCACATCCAGAGGAGCCCCGTTTCCGCCTCGTAGCTCGAAATGAGGGATCCTTTCCCTGCTTCCTCGGGAAAGATTTCCCGGCGTTCCCGTCGCATCTCAAGAGGAGGCCCTCTCGACAGGATCGGCCAGAGGAACTCCAGGGTGGTGCCACCATTCCAAGAGTCCCCCAGATGTCTCAGTCCATTCCAGAGGAACCTCTTTTCCCTTCACCGGCTCGCCTTTCACGCCGAGGATCGACTCACTCCAAGGTGGCACGTGGCACAGCCCTGTGGGAAAGCCTCGTGGGAAAGCATCGAAGAAAGCCACAGATCCCTTGATCCACGTGACAGGAAGCGAGACCCTACTGCTTCAGGTCGGGAGGAATGCGCACGTGCATGTCCCCACTCGAGACGAGGCCTGACTCCCCTGGGGAGATTCAGAAGCCCCCAATGTTTCATGGCAACACTGGAGAGAAACCCTCAGGTTCCGGCCCCGACAACACACAAGGTCTTAGGACCCGGCATGGACGGGAGAGGAATCCCGAGAGGGCCCCTAGCAACTCGCATGGGGACTGGCCTTTCATGAGGCCACCAGAGCGGGTCCCTGAGGTCCCCGACGTAACTCGAGACGACCTGCCGCAACTCGAGAAAATCCAGGAGGTTCTCCCCTCCAGGCGAGATGAGGCCCATTTCCACTGAGGCGTCTCCAGGCTGATCACACCACACTTCTGGAATTTCGAAAGGGTCCTT
Source organism: Budorcas taxicolor (assembly GCF_023091745.1). Taxonomy (NCBI): domain Eukaryota; kingdom Metazoa; phylum Chordata; class Mammalia; order Artiodactyla; family Bovidae; genus Budorcas; species Budorcas taxicolor. The sequence continues at coordinate 2,298,675 of NC_068927.1, read as the reverse complement.
CACACCCTTGGTGCAAATCAAGAAGTTCCCCGACATACCCGTCTCCACGTGAGAGGAAACACGAGGGTCCCTCCCACATCCAGAGGAGCCCCGTTTCCACCTCGTAGCTCGAAATGAGGGATCCTTTCCCTGCTTCGTCGGGAAAGAGTTCCCGGCGTTCTCGTCGCATCTCAAGAGGAGGCCCTCTGAACAGGAACGGCGAGAGGAACTCCAGGGTCGTGCCACCATTCCAAGAGTCCCCCAGATGTCTCAGTCCATTCCAGAGCAACCTCTTTTCCCTTCACCGGCTCGTCTTTCTCGCCGAAGATCGACTCACACCAAGGTGGCACGTGGCACAGCCCTCTGGGAAAGCCTCGTGGGAAAGCCTCGAGGGAAATCTTCGAAGGAAAGCCACAGATCCCTTGATCCAGGTGACAGGAAGCGTGACCCTACTGCTGCAGCTTGGGAGGAAAGCACACGTGCATGTCCCCAAGCGAGACGAGGCCTGACTCCCCTGGGGAGACTCAGAAGCACCCCAAGATCCACGGCAACACTGGAGAGGTATCCTCAGGTTCCGGCCCCGACTCCACACAAGGACTTAGGCCCCGTCATGGACGGGAGAGGAATCCCGAGATGGGCCCTAGCAACTCGCATGGGGACTATCCTTTCCTGAGGGCACCAGAGCGGGTCCCTGAGGTCCTCGTCATAACTCGTGAAGACCTGCCGCAACTCGAGAAAATCCAGGAGGTTCTCCCCTCCATGCGAGATGAGGCCCATTTACGCTGAGGCGTCTCGAGGCTGATCACACCTCACCTCTGGAACTTTGAAAGGGTACTTCACACCCTTGGTGCAAATCAAGAAGTTCCCCGACATACCCGTCTCCACGCGAGAGGAAACACGAGGGTCCCGCCCACATCCAGAGGAGCCCCTTTTCCGCCTCGTAGCTCGAGATGAGGGATCCTTTCCTGCTTCGTCGCGAAAGAGTTCCCGGCGTTCCCGTCGCATCTCAAGAGGAGGCCCTCTCAACAGGAACGGCGAGAGGAACTCCAGGGTCGTGCCACCATTCCAAGAGTCCCCCAGATGTCTCAGTCCATTCCAGAGGAATCACTTTTCCCTTCACCGTCTCGTCTTTCACGACGAGGACTGACTCACACCAAGGTGGCACGTGGCACAGCCCTGTGGGAAAGCCTCGTGGCAAAGCCTCGAGGGAAAGCCTCGAGGGAAAGCCACAGATCCCTTGATACACGTGACAGGAAGCGTGACCCTACTGATGCAGCTCGGTAGGGAAGCGCACGTGCATGCCCCCACTCGAGACGAGGCCTGACTCCCCTGGGGAGACTCAGAGGCACCCCAAGATCCATGTCAACACTGGAGAGGAATCCTCAGGTTCCGGCCCCGACTCCACACAAGGTCTTAGGCCCCGGCATCGACGGGAGAGGAATCCCGAGATGGCCCTAGCAACTCACATGGGGACTGACCCTTCCTGAGGCCGCCAGAGCGGGTCCCTGAGGTCCCCGTCGTAACTCGAGAAGACCTGCCGCAACTCGAGAAAATCAAGGAGGTTTACCCGCCAGGCGAGAGGAGGCTAATTTCCGCAGAGGCTTCTTGGGCTAATCACACCTCACCTCTGGAACGTCGAAAGGGTCCTTCACACCCTTGGTGCAGATCAAGAAGTTCCCCGACATACCCGTCTCCACTCGAGAGGAAACACTAGGGTCCCGCACACATCCAGAGGAGCCCCGTTTCCGCCTCGTAGCTCGAGGTGAGGGATCCTTTCCCTGCTTCGTCGGGAAAGAATTCCCGGCGTTCCCGTCGCATCTCAAGAGGAGGCCCTCTCAACAGCAACGGCGAGAGGAACTCCAGGGTCGTGCCACCATTCCAAGAGTCCCCCAGATGTCTCAGTCCATTCCAGAGGAACTTCTTTTCCCTTCAACGGCTCGTCTTTCACGCCGAGGATCGACTCACACCAAGGTGGCACTTTGCACAGCCCTGTGGGCAAGCCTCGAGGGAAAGCCTCGAGGGAAAGCCACAGATCCCTTGATCCACGTGACAGGAAGCGTGACCCTACTGCTGCAGCTCGGGAGGGAAGTGCACGTGCATGCCCCCACTCGAGACGAGGCCTGACTCCCCTGGGGAGACTCAGAGGCACCCCAAGATCCATGTCAACACTGGAGAGGAATCCTCAGGTTCCGGCCCCGCCTCCACAGAAAGTCTTAGTTCCCGGCATCGACGGGAGAGGAATCCCGAGATGGCCCCTAGCAACTCGCATGGTGCCTGGCCCTTCCTGAGGCCACTAGAGCGGGTACCTGAGGTCCCCGTCGTAACTCGAGAAGACCTGCCGCAACTCGAGAATATCCAGGAGGTTCTCCCCTGCAGGAGAGATGAGGCCCATTTGCACAGAGGCTTCTCGGGGCTAATCACACCTCCCCTCTGGAACGTCGAAAGGGTCCTTCAAACCCTTGGTGCAACTCAAGAACTTCCTCGACATACCCGTCTCCACTCGAGAGGAAACACGAGGGTCCCGCCCACATCCAGAGGAGCCCCGTTTCCGCCTCGTAGCTCGAGGTGAGGGATCCTTTCCCTGCTTCGTCGGGAAAGAATTCCCGGCGTTCCCGTCGCATCTAAAGAGGAGGCCCTCTGAACAGGAACGGCGAGAGGAACTCCAGGGTCGTGTCACCATTCCAAGAGTCCCCCAGATGTCTCAGTCCATTCCAGAGGATCCTCTTTTCCCTTCACCGTCTCGTCTTTCACGCCGAGGATCGACTCACACCAAGGTGGCACTTGGCATAGCCCTGTGGGAAAGCCTCGGGGGAAAGCCTCGAGGGAAATCCTCGAGGGAAAGCCACAGATCCCATGATACACGTGACAGGAAGCGTGACCCTACTGCTGCAGCTCGGGAGGGAAGCGCACGTGCATGCCCCCACTCGAGATGAAACCTGACTCCCCTGGGGAGACTCAGAGGCACCCCAAGATCCGTGTCAACACTGGAGAGGAATGCTCAGGTTCCGGCCCCGACTCCACACAAGGTCTTAGTTCCCGGCATCGACGGGAGAGGAATCCCGAGATGGCCCCTAGCAACTCGCATGGGGACTGGCCCTTCCTGAGGCCAGCAGAGCGGGTCCCTGTGGTCCACGTCTTAACTCGAGAAGACCTGCCGCAACTCGAGAAAATCCAGGAGGTTCTCCCGCCAGGCGAGAGGAGGCCCATTTCCGCAGAAGCTTCTCGGGCTAATCACACCTCACCTCTGGAACGTCGAAAGGGTCCTTCACACCCCTGGTGCAACTCAAGAAGTTCCCCGACATACCGGTCTCCACTCGAGAGGAAGCACGAGGGTCCCGCCCACATCCAGAGGAGCCCCGTTTCCGCCTCGTAGCTCGAGGTGAGGGATCTTTTCCCTGCTTCGTCGGGAAAGAATTCCTGGCGTTCCCGTCGCATCTCAAGAGGAGGCCCTCTCAACAGGCACGGCGAGAGGAACTCCAGGGTCGTGCCACCATCCCAAGAGTCCCCCAGATGTCTCAGTCCATTCCAGAGGAAACTCTTTTCCCTTCACCGGCTCGTCTTTCACGCGGAGGATCGACTCACACCAAGGTGGCACTTGGCACAGCCCTGTGGAAAGCCTCGTGGGAAAGCCTCGAGGGAAAGCCTCTAGGGAAAGCCACAGATCCCTTGATCCACGTGACAGGAAGCGTGACACTACTGCTGCAGTTCAGGAGGGAAGTGCACGCGCGTGCCCCAACACGAGACGAGGCCTGACTCCCCTGGGGAGACTCAGAGGCACCCCAAGATCCATGTCAACACTGGAGAGGAATCCTCAGGTTTCGGCCCCGACTCCATACAAGGTTTTAGGCCCCGGCATCGATGGGAGAGGAATCCCGAGATGGCCCCTAGCAACTCGCATGGGGACTGGCCCTTCCTGAGGCCACCAGAGCGGGTCCCTGAGGTCCCCGTCTTAACTCGAGAAGACCTGCCGCAACTCGAGAATATCCAGGAGGTTCTCCCCTGCAGGCGAGATGAGGCCCATTTGCGCAGAGGCTTCTCGGGGCTAATCACAACTCACCTCTGGAACGTCGAAAGGGTCCTTCACACCCTTGGTGCAACTCAAGAAGTTCCCCGACATACCGTCTCCACTCGAGAGGAAACACGACGGTCCCGCCCAAATCCAGAGTAGCCCTGTTTCCACCTCGTAGCTCGAGGTGAGGGATCCTTTCCCTGCTTCGTGGGGAAAGAATTCCCGGCGTTCTCGTCGCATCTCAAGAGGAGGCCCTCTGAACAGGAACGTCGAGAGGAACTCCAGGGTCGTGCCACCATTCCAAGAGTCCCCCAGATGTCTCAGTCCATTCCAGAGGAACCTCTTTTCCCTTCACCGGCTCCTCTTTCACGCCGAGGATCGACTCACACCAAGGTGGCTCTTGGCATAGCCCTGTGTGAAAGCCTGGTGGGAAAGCGCGAGGGAAAGCCTCCAGGGAAAGCCACAGATCCCTTGATCCACGTGACAGGAAGCGTGACCCTACTCCTGCAGCTCGGCAGGAAAGCGCACGTGCATGCCCCCAATCGAGACGAAGCCTGACTCCCCTGGGGAGACTCAGAGGCACCCCAAAATCCATGTCAACACTGGAGAGGAATCATCAGGTTCCGGCCCCGACTCCACACAAGGTCTTAGGCCCCGGTATCGACGGGAGAGGAATCCCGAGATGGCCCTAGCAACTCGCATGGGGACTGGCCCTTCCTGAGGCCACCAGAGCGGGTCCCTGAGGTCCCCATCGTAACTCGAGAAGACCTGCCGCAACTCGAGAAAATCAAGGAGGTTTTCCCGCCAGGCGAGAGGAGGCCAATTTCCGCAGAGGCTTCTCGGGGCTAATCACACCTCACCTCTGGAACGTCGAAAGGGTCCTTCACACCCTTGGTGCAACTCAAGAAGTTCCCCGACATACCCGTCTCCACTAGAGAGGAAGCACGAGGGTCCCGCCCACATCCAGAGGAGCCCCGTTTCCGCCCTGTAGCTTGAGGTGAGGGATCCTTTCCCTGCTTCGTTGGGAAAGATTTCCCGGCGTTCCCGTCGCATCTCAAGAGGAGGCCCTCTCAACAGGAACGGCGAGAGAAACTCCAGGGTAGTGCCACCATTCCAAGAGTCCCCCATGTGTCCCAGTCCATTCCAGAGGAACCTCTTTTCCCTTCACCGGCTCGTCTTTCACGCCGAGGATCGACTCACACCAAGGTGGCTGTTGGCACAGCCTTGTGGGAAAGCCTCGTGGCAAAGCCTCGAGGGAAAGCCTCGAGGGAAAGCCACAGATCCCTTGATCCACGTGACAGGAAGCGTGACCCTACTGCTGCAGCTCGGGAGGGAAGCGCACGTGCATGCCCCCACTCGAGACGAGGCCTGACTCCCCTGGGGAGACTCAGAGGCACCCCAAGATCCATGTCAACACTGGAGAGGAATCCTCAGGTTCCGGCCCCGACTCCACACAAGGTCTTAGGCCCCGGCATCGATGGGAGAGGAATCCCGAGATGGCCCTAGCAACTCGCATGGGGACTGGCCCTTCCTGAGGCCGCCAGAGCGGGTCCCTGAGGTCCCCGTCGTAACTAGAGAAGACCTGCCGCAACTCGAGAAAATCAAGGAGGTTTACCCGCCAGGCGAGAGGAGGCCAATTTCCGCAGAGGCTTCTTGGGCTAATCACACCTCACCTCTGGAACGTCGAAAGGGTCCTTCACACCCTTGGTGCAACTCAAGAAGTTCCCCGACATACCCGTCTCCACTCGAGAGGAAACACTAGGGTCCCGCACACATCCAGAGGAGCCCCGTTTCCGCCTCGTAGCTCGAGGTGAGGGATCCTTTCCCTGCTTCGTCGGGAAAGAATTCCCGGCGTTCCCGTCGCATCTCAAGAGGAGGCCCTCTCAACAGCATCGGCGAGAGGAACTCCAGGGTCGTGCCACCATTCCAAGAGTCCCCCAGATGTCTCAGTCCATTCCAGAGGATCCTCTTTTCCCTTCACCGTCTCGTCTTTCACGCCGAGGATCGACTCACACCAAGGTGGCACTTGGCATAGCCCTGTGGGAAAGCCTCGGGGGAAAGCCTCGAGGGAAAGCCTCGAGGGAAAGCCACAGATCCCTTGATACACGTGACAGGAAGCGTGACCCTACTGCTGCAGCTCGGGAGGGAAGCGCACGTGCATGCCCCCACTCGAGATGAAACCTGACTCCCCTGGGGAGACTCAGAGGCACCCCAAGATCCGTGTCAACACTGGAGAGGAATGCTCAGGTTCCGACCCCGACTCCACACAAGGTCTTAGATCCCGGCATCGACGGGAGAGGAATCCCGAGATGGCCCCTAGCAACTCGCATGGGGACTGGCCCTTCCTGAGGCCACCAGATCGGGTTCCTGAGGTCCACGTCTTAACTCGAGAAGACCTGCCGCAACTCGAGAAAATCCAGGAGGTTCTCCCGTCAGGCGAGAGGAGGCCCATTTCCGCAGAAGCTTCTCGGGCTAATCACACCTCACCTCTGGAACGTCGAAAGGGTCCTTCACACCCCTGGTGCAACTCGAGAAGTTCCCCGACATACCGGTCTCCACTCGAGAGGAAGCACGAGGGTCCCGCCCACATCCAGAGGAGCCCCGTTTCCGCCTCGTAGCTCGAGGTGAGGGATCTTTTCCCTGCTTCGTTGGGAAAGAATTCCCGGCGTTCCCGTCGCATCTCAAGAGGAGGCCCTCTCAACAGGCACGGCGAGAGGAACTCCAGGGTCGTGCCACCATCCCAAGAGTCCCCCAGATGTCTCAGTCCATTCCAGAGGAAACTCTTTTCCCTTCACCGGCTCGTCTTTCACGCGGAGGATCGACTCACACCAAGGTGGCACTTGGCACAGCCCTGTGGAAAGCCTCGTGGGAAAGCCTCGAGGGAAAGCCTCTAGGGAAAGCCACAGATCCCTTGATCCACGTGACAGGAAGCGTGACACTACTGCTGCAGTTCGGGAGGGAAGTGCACGCGCGTGCCCCAACACGAGACGAGACCTGACTCCCCTGGGGAGACTCAGCGGCACCCCAAGATCCATGTCAACACTGGAGAGGAATCCTCAGGTTCCGGCCCCGACTCCACACAAGGTCTTAGGCCCCGGCATCGATGGGAGAGGAATCCCGAGATGGCCCCTAGCAACGTGCATGGGGACTGGCCCTTCCTGAGGCCACCAGAGCGGGTCCCTGAGGTCCCCGTCGTAACTCGAGAAGACCTGCCGAAACTCGAGAATATCCAGGAGGTTCTCCCCTCCAGGCGAGAAGAGGCCCATTTCCGCAGAGGCTTCTCGGGGCTAATCACAACTCACCTCTGGAACGTCAAAAGGGTCCTCCACACCCTTGGTGCAACTCAAGAAGTTCCCCGACATACCCGTCTCCACTCGAGAGGAAACACGAGGGTCCCGCCCACATCCAGAGGAGCCCCGTTTGCGCCTCATAGCTCGAGATGAGGGATCATTTCCCTGCTTCGTCGGGAAAGAATTCGCGGCGTTCCCGTCGCATCTCAAGAGGAGGCCCTCTCAACAGGAACGGCGAGAGGAACTCCAGGGTCGTGCCACCATTCCAAGAGTCCCCCAGATGTCTCTGTCCATTCCAGAGGAACCTCTTTTCCCTTCACCGGCTCGTCTTTCACGCAGAGAATCGACTCACACCAAGGTGGCACTTGGCACAGCCCTGTCGGAAAGCCTCGAGGGAAAGCCTCGAGGGAAAGCCACAGATCATTGATCCATGTGACAGGAAGCGTGACCCTACTGCTGCAGCTCGGGAGGGAGGCCCACGTGCATGCCCCCACTCGAGACGAGGCCTGACTCCCCTGGGGAGACTCCGAGGCACCCCAAAATCCATGTCAACACTGGAGAGGAATCCTCGGGTTCCGGCCCCGACTCCACACAAGGTCTTATGCCCCGGCATCGACGGGAGAGGAATCTCGAGAGGGCCCCTAGCAACTCGCATGGGGACTGGCCCTTCCTGAGGCCACCAGAGCGGGTCCCTGAGGTCCCTGTCGTAACTCGAGAAGACCTGCCGCAACTCGAGAATATCCAGGAGGTTCTCCCCTGCAGGCGAGATGAGGCCCATTTGCGCAGAGGCTTCTCGGGGCTAATTACAACTCACCTCTGGAACGTCGAAAGGGTCCTTCACACCCTTGGTGCAACTCAAGAAGTTCCCCGACATACCGTCTCCACTCAAGAGGAAACACGACGGTCCCGCCCAAATCCAGAGTAGCCCTGTTTCCACCTCGTAGCTCGAGGTGAGGGATCCTTTCCCTGCTTCGTGGGGAAAGAATTCCCGGCGTTCTCGTCGCATCTCAAGAGGAGGCCCTCTCAACATGAACGGCGAGAGGAACTCCAGGGTCGTGCCACCATTCCAAGAGTCCCCCAGATGTCTCAGTCCATTCCAGAGGAACCTCTTTTCCCTTCACTGGCTCGTCTTTCACGCCGAGGATCGACTCACACCAAGGTGGCACTTGGCACAGCCCTGTGGGAAAGACTCGTGGCAAAGCCTCGAGGGAAAGCCTCGAGGGAAAGCCAAAGATCCCTTGATACACGTGACAGGAAGCGTGACACTACTGCTGCAGCTTGGGAGGGAAGCGCACGTGCATGCCCCCACTAGAGACGAGGCCTGACTCCCCTGGGGAGACTCAGAGGCACCCCAAGATCCATGTCAACACTGGAGAGGAATCCTCAGGTTCCGGCCCCGACTCCATACAAGGTTTTAGGCCCCGGCATCGATGGGAGAGGAATCCCGAGATGGCCCCTAGCAACTCGCATGGGGACTGGCCCTTCCTGAGGCCACCAGAGCGGGTCCCTGAGGTCCCCGTCTTAACTCGAGAAGACCTGCCGAAACTCGAGAATATCCAGGAGGTTCTCCCCTGCAGGCGAGATGAGGCCCATTTCCGCAGAGGCTTCACGGGGTTAATTACACCTCACCTCTGGAACGTCGGAAGGGTCCTTCACACCCTTGGTGCAACTCAAGAAGTTCCCCGACATACCCGTCTCCACTGGAGAGGAAACACGAGGGTCCCGCCCACATCCAGAGGAGCCCCGTTTCCGCCTCGTAGCTCGAGGTGAGGGATCCTTTCCCTGCTTCATCGGGAAAGAATTCCCGGCGTTCCCGTCGCATCTCAAGAGGAGGCCCTCTCAACAGGAACGGCGAGAGGATCTCCAGGGTCGTGCCACCATTCCAAGAGTCCCCCAGATGTCTCAGTCCATTCCAGAGGAACCTCTTTTCCCTTCAACGGCTCGTCTTTCACGCCGAGGATCGACTCACACCAAGGTGGCACTTGGCACAGCCCTGTGGGAAAGCCTCGGGTGAAAGCCTCGAGGGAAAGCCTCGAGGAAAAGCCACAGATCCCTTGATACACGTGACAGGAAGCGTGACCCTACTGCTGCAGCTCGGGAGGGAAGCGCACGTGCATGCCCCCACTCGAGATGAAACCTGACTCCCCTGGGGAGACTCAGAGGCACCCCAAGATCGATGTCAACACTGGAGAGGAATGCTCAGGTTCCGGCCCCGACTCCACACAAGGTCTTAGTTCCCGGCATCGACGGGAGAGGAATCCCGAGATGGCCCCTAGCAACTCGCATGGGGACTGGCCCTTCCTGAGGCCAGCAGAGCGGGTCACTGAGGTCACCGTCGTAACTCGAGAAGACCTGCCGCAACTCGAGAATATCCAGGAGGTTCTCCCCTGCAGGCGAGATGAGGCCCATTTCCGCAGAGGCTTCTCGGAGCTAATCACACCTCACCTCTGGAACGTCGAAAGGGTCCTTCACACCCCTGGTGCAACTCAAGAAGTTCCCCGACATACCGGTCTCCACTCGAGAGGAAGCACGAGGGTCCCGCCCACATCCAGAGGAGCCCCGTTTCCGCCTCGTAGCTCGAGGTGAGGGATCTTTTCCCTGCTTCGTCGGGAAAGAATTCCCGGCGTTCCCATCGCATCTCAAGAGGAGGCCCTCTCAACAGGCACGGCGAGAGGAACTCCAGGGTCGTGCCACCATCCCAAGAGTCCCCCAGATGTCTCAGTCCATTCCAGAGGAAACTCTTTTCCCTTCACCGGCTCGTCTTTCACGCGGAGGATCGGCTCACACCAAGGTGGCACTTGGCACAGCCCTGTGGAAAGCCTCGTGGGAAAGCCTCCAGGGAAAGCCTCTAGGGAAAGCCACAGATCCCTTGATCCACGTGACAGGAAGCGTGACACTACTGCTGCAGTTCAGGAGGGAAGTGCACGCGCGTGCCCCAACACGAGACGAGGCCTGACTCCCCTGGGGAGCTCAGAGGCACCCCAAGATCCATGTCAACACTGGAGAGGAATCCTCAGGTTCCGGCCCCGACTCCATACAAGGTTTTAGGCCTCGGCATCGATGGGAGAGGAATCCCGAGATGGCCCCTAGCAACTCGCATGGGGACTGGCCCTTCCTGAGGCCACAAGAGCGGGTCCCTGAGGTCCCCGTCTTAACTCGAGAAGACCTGCCGCAACTCGAGAATATCCAGGAGGTTCTCCCCTGCAGGCGAGATGAGGCCCATTTGCGCAGAGGCTTCTCGGGGCTAATCACAACTCACCTCTGGAACGTCGAAAGGGTCCTTCACACCCTTGGTGCAACTCAAGAAGTTCCCCGACATACCGTCTCCACTCGAGAGGAAACACGACGGTCCCGCCCAAATCCAGAGTAGCCCTGTTTCCACCTCGTAGCTCGAGGTGAGGGATCCTTTCCCTGCTTCGTGGGGAAAGAATTCCCGGCGTTCTCGTCGCATCTCAAGAGGAGGCCCTCTGAACAGGAACGTCGAGAGGAACTCCAGGGTCGTGCCACCATTCCAAGAGTCCCCCAGATGTCTCAGTCCATTCCAGAGGAACCTCTTTTCCCTTCACCGGCTCCTCTTTCACGCCGAGGATCGACTCACACCAAGGTGGCTCTTGGCATAGCCCTGTGTGAAAGCCTGGTGGGAAAGCGCGAGGGAAAGCCTCCAGGGAAAGCCACAGATCCCTTGATCCACGTGACAGGAAGCGTGACCCTACTCCTGCAGCTCGGCAGGAAAGCGCACGTGCATGCCCCCAATCGAGACGAAGCCTGACTCCCCTGGGGAGACTCAGAGGCACCCCAAAATCCATGTCAACACTGGAGAGGAATCATCAGGTTCCGGCCCCGACTCCACACAAGGTCTTAGGCCCCGGTATCGACGGGAGAGGAATCCCGAGATGGCCCTAGCAACTCGCATGGGGACTGGCCCTTCCTGAGGCCACCAGAGCGGGTCCCTGAGGTCCCCATCGTAACTCGAGAAGACCTGCCGCAACTCGAGAAAATCAAGGAGGTTTTCCCGCCAGGCGAGAGGAGGCCAATTTCCGCAGAGGCTTCTCGGGGCTAATCACACCTCACCTCTGGAATGTCGAAAGGGTCCTTCACACCCTTGGTGCAACTCAAGAAGTTCCCCGACATACCCGTCTCCACTAGAGAGGAAGCACGAGGGTCCCGCCCACATCCAGAGGAGCCCCGTTTCCGCCTTGTAGCTTGAGGTGAGGGATCCTTTCCCTGCTTCGTTGGGAAAGATTTCCCGGCGTTCCCGTCGCATCTCAAGAGGAGGCCCTCTCAACAGGAACGGCGAGAGAAACTCCAGGGTAGTGCCACCATTCCAAGAGTCCCCCATGTGTCCCAGTCCATTCCAGAGGAACCTCTTTTCCCTTCACCGGCTCGTCGTTCACGCCGAGGATCGACTCACACCAAGGTGGCACTTGGCACAGCCCTGTGGGAAAGCCTCGTGGCAAAGCCTCGAGGGAAAGCCTCGAGGGAAAGCCACAGATCCCTTGATCCACGTGACAGGAAGCGTGACCCTACTGCTGCAGCTCGGGAGGGAAGCGCAAGTGCATGCCCCCACTCGAGACGAGGCCTGACTCCCCTGGGGAGACTCAGAGGCACTCCAAGATCCATGTCAACACTGGAGAGGAATGCTCAGGTTCCGGCCCCGACTCCACACAAGGTCTTAGTTCCCGGCATCGACGGGAGAGGAATCCCGAGATGGCCCCTAGCAACTCGCATGTGGACTGGCCCTTCCTGAGGCCAGCAGAGCGGGTCACTGAGGTCACCGTCGTAACTCGAGAAGACCTGCCGCAACTCGAGAATATCCAGGAGGTTCTCCCCTGCAGGCGAGATGAGGCCCATTTCCGCAGAGGCTTCTCGGAGCTAATCACACCTCACCTCTGGAACGTCGAAAGGGTCCTTCACACCCCTGGTGCAACTCAAGAAGTTCCCCGACATACCGGTCTCCACTCGAGAGGAAGCACGAGGGTCCCGCCCACATCCAGAGGAGCCCCGTTTCCGCCTCGTAGCTCGAGGTGAGGGATCTTTTCCCTGCTTCGTCGGGAAAGAATTCCCGGCGTTCCCGTCGCATCTCAAGAGGAGGCCCTCTCAACAGGCACGGCGAGAGGAACTCCAGGGTCGTGCCACCATCCCAAGAGTCCCCCAGATGTCTCAGTCCATTCCAGAGGAAACTCTTTTCCCTTCACCGGCTCGTCTTTCACGCGGAGGATCGACTCACACCAAGGTGGCACTTGGCACAGCCCTGTGGAAAGCCTCGTGGGAAAGCCTCCAGGGAAAGCCTCTAGGGAAAGCCACAGATCCCTTGATCCACGTGACAGGAAGCGTGACACTACTGCTGCAGTTCAGGAGGGAAGTGCACGCGCGTGCCCCAACACGAGACGAGGCCTGACTCCCCTGGGGAGACTCAGAGGCACCCCAAGATCCATGTCAACACTGGAGAGGAATCCTCAGGTTCCGGCCCCGACTCCATACAAGGTTTTAGGCCCCGGCATCGATGGGAGAGGAATCCCGAGATGGCCCCTAGCAACTCGCATGGGGACTGGCCCTTCCTGAGGCCACAAGAGCGGGTCCCTGAGGTTCCCGTCTTAACTCGAGAAGACCTGCCGCAACTCGAGAATATCCAGGAGGTTCTCCCCTGCAGGCGAGATGAGGCCCATTTGCGCAGAGGCTTCTCGGGGCTAATCACAACTCACCTCTGGAACGTCGAAAGGGTCCTTCACACCCTTGGTGCAACTCAAGAAGTTCCCCGACATACCGTCTCCACTCGAGAGGAAACACGACGGTCCCGCCCAAATCCAGAGTAGCCCTGTTTCCACCTCGTAGCTCGAGGTGAGGGATCCTTTCCCTGCTTCGTGGGGAAAGAATTCCCGGCGTTCTCGTCGCATCTCAAGAGGAGGCCCTCTGAACAGGAACGACGAGAGGAACTCCAGGGTCGTGCCACCATTCCAAGAGTCCCCCAGATGTCTCAGTCCATTCCAGAGGAACCTCTTTTCCCTTCACCGGCTCCTCTTTCACGCCGAGGATCGACTCACACCAAGGTGGCTCTTGGCATAGCCCTGTGTGAAAGCCTGGTGGGAAAGCGCGAGGGAAAGCCTCCAGGGAAAGCCACAGATCCCTTGATCCACGTGACAGGAAGCGTGACCCTACTCCTGCAGCTCGGCAGGAAAGCGCACGTGCATGCCCCCAATCGAGACGAAGCCTGACTCCCCTGGGGAGACTCAGAGGCACCCCAAAATCCATGTCAACACTGGAGAGGAATCATCAGGTTCCGGCCCCGACTCCACACAAGGTCTTAGGCCCCGGTATCGACGGGAGAGGAATCCCGAGATGGCCCTAGCAACTCGCATGGGGACTGGCCCTTCCTGAGGCCACCAGAGCGGGTCCCTGAGGTCCCCATCGTAACTCGAGAAGACCTGCCGCAACTCGAGAAAATCAAGGAGGTTTTCCCGCCAGGCGAGAGGAGGCCAATTTCCGCAGAGGCTTCTCGGGGCTAATCACACCTCACCTCTGGAACGTCGAAAGGGTCCTTCACACCCTTGGTGCAACTCAAGAAGTTCCCCGACATACCCGTCTCCACTAGAGAGGAAGCACGAGGGTCCCGCCCACATCCAGAGGAGCCCCGTTTCCGCCTTGTAGCTTGAGGTGAGGGATCCTTTCCCTGCTTCGTTGGGAAAGATTTCCCGGCGTTCCCGTCGCATCTCAAGAGGAGGCCCTCTCAACAGGAACGGCGAGAGAAACTCCAGGGTAGTGCCACCATTCCAAGAGTCCCCCATGTGTCCCAGTCCATTCCAGAGGAACCTCTTTTCCCTTCACCGGCTCGTCGTTCACGCCGAGGATCGACTCACACCAAGGTGGCACTTGGCACAGCCCTGTGGGAAAGCCTCGTGGCAAAGCCTCGAGGGAAAGCCTCGAGGGAAAGCCACAGATCCCTTGATCCACGTGACAGGAAGCGTGACCCTACTGCTGCAGCTCGGGAGGGAAGCGCAAGTGCATGCCCCCACTCGAGACGAGGCCTGACTCCCCTGGGGAGACTCAGAGGCACTCCAAGATCCATGTCAACACTGGAGAGGAATGCTCAGGTTCCGGCCCCGACTCCACACAAGGTCTTAGTTCCCGGCATCGACGGGAGAGGAATCCCGAGATGGCCCCTAGCAACTCGCATGGGGACTGGCCCTTCCTGAGGCCAGCAGAGCGGGTCACTGAGGTCACCGTTGTAACTCGAGAAGACCTGCCGCAACTCGAGAATATCCAGGAGGTTCTCCCCTGCAGGCGAGATGAGGCCCATTTCCGCAGAGGCTTCTCGGAGCTAATCACACCTCACCTCTGGAACGTCGAAAGGGTCCTTCACACCCCTGGTGCAACTCAAGAAGTTCCCCGACATACCGGTCTCCACTCGAGAGGAAGCACGAGGGTCCCGCCCACATCCAGAGGAGCCCCGTTTCCGCCTCGTAGCTCGAGGTGAGGGATCTTTTCCCTGCTTCGTCGGGAAAGAATTCCCGGCGTTCCCGTCGCATCTCAAGAGGAGGCCCTCTCAACAGGCACGGCGAGAGGAACTCCAGGGTCGTGCCACCATCCCAAGAGTCCCCCAGATGTCTCAGTCCATTCCAGAGGAAACTCTTTTCCCTTCACCGGCTCGTCTTTCACGCGGAGGATCGACTCACACCAAGGTGGCACTTGGCACAGCCCTGTGGAAAGCCTCGTGGGAAAGCCTCCAGGGAAAGCCTCTAGGGAAAGCCACAGATCCCTTGATCCACGTGACAGGAAGCGTGACACTACTGCTGCAGTTCAGGAGGGAAGTGCACGCGCGTGCCCCAACACGAGACGAGGCCTGACTCCCCTGGGGAGACTCAGAGGCACCCCAAGATCCATGTCAACACTGGAGAGGAATCCTCAGGTTCCGGCCCCGACTCCATACAAGGTTTTAGGCCCCGGCATCGATGGGAGAGGAATCCCGAGATGGCCCCTAGCAACTCGCATGGGGACTGGCCCTTCCTGAGGCCACAAGAGCGGGTCCCTGAGGTTCCCGTCTTAACTCGAGAAGACCTGCCGCAACTCGAGAATATCCAGGAGGTTCTCCCCTGCAGGCGAGATGAGGCCCATTTGCGCAGAGGCTTCTCGGGGCTAATCACAACTCACCTCTGGAACGTCGAAAGGGTCCTTCACACCCTTGGTGCAACTCAAGAAGTTCCCCGACATACTGTCTCCACTCGAGAGGAAACACGACGGTCCCGCCCAAATCCAGAGTAGCCCTGTTTCCACCTCGTAGCTCGAGGTGAGGGATCCTTTCCCTGCTTCGTGGGGAAAGAATTCCCGGCGTTCTCGTCGCATCTCAAGAGGAGGCCCTCTGAACAGGAACGACGAGAGGAACTCCAGGGTCGTGCCACCATTCCAAGAGTCCCCCAGATGTCTCAGTCCATTCCAGAGGAACCTCTTTTCCCTTCACCGGCTCCTCTTTCACGCCGAGGATCGACTCACACCAAGGTGGCTCTTGGCATAGCCCTGTGTGAAAGCCTGGTGGGAAAGCGCGAGGGAAAGCCTCCAGGGAAAGCCACAGATCCCTTGATCCACGTGACAGGAAGCGTGACCCTACTCCTGCAGCTCGGCAGGAAAGCGCACGTGCATGCCCCCAATCGAGACGAAGCCTGACTCCCCTGGGGAGACTCAGAGGCACCCCAAAATCCATGTCAACACTGGAGAGGAATCATCAGGTTCCGGCCCCGACTCCACACAAGGTCTTAGGCCCCGGTATCGACGGGAGAGGAATCCCGAGATGGCCCTAGCAACTCGCATGGGGACTGGCCCTTCCTGAGGCCACCAGAGCGGGTCCCTGAGGTCCCCATCGTAACTCGAGAAGACCTGCCGCAACTCGAGAAAATCAAGGAGGTTTTCCCGCCAGGCGAGAGGAGGCCAATTTCCGCAGAGGCTTCTCGGGGCTAATCACACCTCACCTCTGGAACGTCGAAAGGGTCCTTCACACCCTTGGTGCAACTCAAGAAGTTCCCCGACATACCCGTCTCCACTAGAGAGGAAGCACGAGGGTCCCGCCCACATCCAGAGGAGCCCCGTTTCCGCCTTGTAGCTTGAGGTGAGGGATCCTTTCCCTGCTTCGTTGGGAAAGATTTCCCGGCGTTCCCGTCGCATCTCAAGAGGAGGCCCTCTCAACAGGAACGGCGAGAGAAACTCCAGGGTAGTGCCACCATTCCAAGAGTCCCCCATGTGTCCCAGTCCATTCCAGAGGAACCTCTTTTCCCTTCACCGGCTCGTCGTTCACGCCGAGGATCGACTCACACCAAGGTGGCACTTGGCACAGCCCTGTGGGAAAGCCTCGTGGCAAAGCCTCGAGGGAAAGCCTCGAGGGAAAGCCACAGATCCCTTGATCCACGTGACAGGAAGCGTGACCCTACTGCTGCAGCTCGGGAGGGAAGCGCAAGTGCATGCCCCCACTCGAGACGAGGCCTGACTCCCCTGGGGAGACTCAGAGGCACTCCAAGATCCATGTCAACACTGGAGAGGAATGCTCAGGTTCCGGCCCCGACTCCACACAAGGTCTTAGTTCCCGGCATCGACGGGAGAGGAATCCCGAGATGGCCCCTAGCAACTCGCATGGGGACTGGCCCTTCCTGAGGCCAGCAGAGCGGGTCACTGAGGTCACCGTCGTAACTCGAGAAGACCTGCCGCAACTCGAGAATATCCAGGAGGTTCTCCCCTGCAGGCGAGATGAGGCCCATTTCCGCAGAGGCTTCTCGGAGCTAATCACACCTCACCTCTGGAACGTCGAAAGGGTCCTTCACACCCCTGGTGCAACTCAAGAAGTTCCCCGACATACCGGTCTCCACTCGAGAGGAAGCACGAGGGTCCCGCCCACATCCAGAGGAGCCCCGTTTCCGCCTCGTAGCTCGAGGTGAGGGATCTTTTCCCTGCTTCGTCGGGAAAGAATTCCCGGCGTTCCCGTCGCATCTCAAGAGGAGGCCCTCTCAACAGGCACGGCGAGAGGAACTCCAGGGTCGTGCCACCATCCCAAGAGTCCCCCAGATGTCTCAGTCCATTCCAGAGGAAACTCTTTTCCCTTCACCGGCTCGTCTTTCACGCGGAGGATCGACTCACACCAAGGTGGCACTTGGCACAGCCCTGTGGAAAGCCTCGTGGGAAAGCCTCCAGGGAAAGCCTCTAGGGAAAGCCACAGATCCCTTGATCCACGTGACAGGAAGCGTGACACTACTGCTGCAGTTCAGGAGGGAAGTGCACGCGCGTGCCCCAACACGAGACGAGGCCTGACTCCCCTGGGGAGACTCAGAGGCACCCCAAGATCCATGTCAACACTGGAGAGGAATCCTCAGGTTCCGGCCCCGACTCCATACAAGGTTTTAGGCCCCGGCATCGATGGGAGAGGAATCCCGAGATGGCCCCTAGCAACTCGCATGGGGACTGGCCCTTCCTGAGGCCACAAGAGCGGGTCCCTGAGGTCCCCGTCTTAACTCGAGAAGACCTGCCGCAACTCGAGAATATCCAGGAGGTTCTCCCCTGCAGGCGAGATGAGGCCCATTTGCGCAGAGGCTTCTCGGGGCTAATCACAACTCACCTCTGGAACGTCGAAAGGGTCCTTCACACCCTTGGTGCAACTCAAGAAGTTCCCCGACATACCGTCTCCACTCGAGAGGAAACACGACGGTCCCGCCCAAATCCAGAGTAGCCCTGTTTCCACCTCGTAGCTCGAGGTGAGGGATCCTTTCCCTGCTTCGTGGGGAAAGAATTCCCGGCGTTCTCGTCGCATCTCAAGAGGAGGCCCTCTGAACAGGAACGTCGAGAGGAACTCCAGGGTCGTGCCACCATTCCAAGAGTCCCCCAGATGTCTCAGTCCATTCCAGAGGAACCTCTTTTCCCTTCACCGGCTCCTCTTTCACGCCGAGGATCGACTCACACCAAGGTGGCTCTTGGCATAGCCCTGTGTGAAAGCCTGGTGGGAAAGCGCGAGGGAAAGCCTCCAGGGAAAGCCACAGATCCCTTGATCCACGTGACAGGAAGCGTGACCCTACTCCTGCAGCTCGGCAGGAAAGCGCACGTGCATGCCCCCAATCGAGACGAAGCCTGACTCCCCTGGGGAGACTCAGAGGCACCCCAAAATCCATGTCAACACTGGAGAGGAATCATCAGGTTCCGGCCCCGACTCCACACAAGGTCTTAGGCCCCGGTATCGACGGGAGAGGAATCCCGAGATGGCCCTAGCAACTCGCATGGGGACTGGCCCTTCCTGAGGCCACCAGAGCGGGTCCCTGAGGTCCCCATCGTAACTCGAGAAGACCTGCCGCAACTCGAGAAAATCAAGGAGGTTTTCCCGCCAGGCGAGAGGAGGCCAATTTCCGCAGAGGCTTCTCGGGGCTAATCACACCTCACCTCTGGAACGTCGAAAGGGTCCTTCACACCCTTGGTGCAACTCAAGAAGTTCCCCGACATACCCGTCTCCACTAGAGAGGAAGCACGAGGGTCCCGCCCACATCCAGAGGAGCCCCGTTTCCGCCTTGTAGCTTGAGGTGAGGGATCCTTTCCCTGCTTCGTTGGGAAAGATTTCCCGGCGTTCCCGTCGCATCTCAAGAGGAGGCCCTCTCAACAGGAACGGCGAGAGAAACTCCAGGGTAGTGCCACCATTCCAAGAGTCCCCCATGTGTCCCAGTCCATTCCAGAGGAACCTCTTTTCCCTTCACCGGCTCGTCTTTCACGCCGAGGATCGACTCACACCAAGGTGGCTGTTGGCACAGCCCTGTGGGAAAGCCTCGTGGCAAAGCCTCGAGGGAAAGCCTCGAGGGAAAGCCACAGATCCCTTGATCCACGTGACAGGAAGCGTGACCCTACTGCTGCAGCTCGGGAGGGAAGCGCACGTGCATGCCCCCACTCGAGACGAGGCCTGACTCCCCTGGGGAGACTCAGAGGCACCCCAAGATCCATGTCAACACTGGAGAGGAAACCTCAGGTTCCGGCCCCGACTCCACACAAGGTCTTAGGCCCCGGCATCGATGGGAGAGGAATCCCGAGATGGCCCTAGCAACTCGCATGGGGACTGGCCCTTCCTGAGGCCGCCAGAGCGGGTCCCTGAGGTCCCCGTCGTAACTCGAGAAGACCTGCCGCAACTCGAGAAAATCAAGGAGGTTTACCCGCCAGGCGAGAGGAGGCCAATTTCCGCAGAGGCTTCTTGGGCTAATCACACCTCACCTCTGGAACGTCGAAAGGGTCCTTCACACCCTTGGTGCAACTCAAGAAGTTCCCCGACATACCCGTCTCCACTCGAGAGGAAACACTAGGGTCCCGCACACATCCAGAGGAGCCCCGTTTCCGCCTCGTAGCTCGAGGTGAGGGATCCTTTCCCTGCTTCGTCGGGAAAGAATTCCCGGCGTTCCCGTCGCATCTCAAGAGGAGGCCCTCTCAACAGCATCGGCGAGAGGAACTCCAGGGTCGTGCCACCATTCCAAGAGTCCCCCAGATGTCTCAGTCCATTCCAGAGGATCCTCTTTTCCCTTCACCGTCTCGTCTTTCACGCCGAGGATCGACTCACACCAAGGTGGCACTTGGCATAGCCCTGTGGGAAAGCCTCGGGGGAAAGCCTCGAGGGAAAGCCTCGAGGGAAAGCCACAGATCCCTTGATACACGTGACAGGAAGCGTGACCCTACTGCTGCAGCTCGGGAGGGAAGCGCACGTGCATGCCCCCACTCGAGATGAAACCTGACTCCCCTGGGGAGACTCAGAGGCACCCCAAGATCCGTGTCAACACTGGAGAGGAATGCTCAGGTTCCGACCCCGACTCCACACAAGGTCTTAGTTCCCGGCATCGACGGGAGAGGAATCCCGAGATGGCCCCTAGCAACTCGCATGGGGACTGGCCCTTCCTGAGGCCACCAGATCGGGTCCCTGAGGTCCACGTCTTAACTCGAGAAGACCTGCCGCAACTCGAGAAAATCCAGGAGGTTCTCCCGTCAGGCGAGAGGAGGCCCATTTCCGCAGAAGGTTCTCGGGCTAATCACACCTCACCTCTGGAACGTCGAAAGGGTCCTTCACACCCCTGGTGCAACTCAAGAAGTTCCCCGACATACCGGTCTCCACTCGAGAGGAAGCACGAGGGTCCCGCCCACATCCAGAGGAGCCCCGTTTCCGCCTCGTAGCTCGAGGTGAGGGATCTATTCCCTGCTTCGTTGGGAAAGAATTCCCGGCGTTCCCGTCGCATCTCAAGAGGAGGCCCTCTCAACAGCATCGGCGAGAGGAACTCCAGGGTCGTGCCACCATTCCAAGAGTCCCCCAGATGTCTCAGTCCATTCCAGAGGATCCTCTTTTCCCTTCACCGTCTCGTCTTTCACGCCGAGGATCGACTCACACCAAGGTGGCACTTGGCATAGCCCTGTGGGAAAGCCTCGGGGGAAAGACTCGAGGGAAAGCCTCGAGGGAAAGCCACAGATCCCTTGATACACGTGACAGGAAGCGTGACCCTACTGCTGCAGCTCGGGAGGGAAGCGCACGTGCATGCCCCCACTCGAGATGAAACCTGACTCCCCTGGGGAGACTCAGAGGCACCCCAAGATCCATGTCAACACTGGAGAGGAATCCTCAGGTTCCGGCCCCGACTCCACACAAGGTCTTAGTTCCCGGCATCGACGGGAGAGGAATCCCGAGATGGCCCCTAGCAACTCGCATGGGGACTGGCCCTTCCTGAGGCCAGCAGAGCGGGTCCCTGAGGTCACCGTCGTAACTCGAGAAGACCTGCCGAAACTCGAGAATATCCAGGAGGTTCTCCCCTGCAGGCGAGATGAGGCCCATTTCCGCAGAGGCTTCTCGGAGCTAATCACACCTCACCTCTGGAACGTCGAAAGGGTCCTTCACACCCCTGGTGCAACTCAAGAAGTTCCCCGACATACCGGTCTCCACTCGAGAAGAAGCACGAGGGTCCCGCCCACATCCAGAGGAGCCCCGTTTCCGCCTCGTAGCTCGAGGTGAGGGATCTTTTCCCTGCTTCGTCGGGAAAGAATTCCCGGCGTTCCCGTCGCATCTCAAGAGGAGGCCCTCTCAACAGGCACG
The DNA here is from genome assembly GCF_023091745.1 of Budorcas taxicolor. Taxonomy (NCBI): domain Eukaryota; kingdom Metazoa; phylum Chordata; class Mammalia; order Artiodactyla; family Bovidae; genus Budorcas; species Budorcas taxicolor. The sequence goes on along the minus strand of NC_068927.1, from coordinate 2,277,332 downwards.
GCGAGAGGAACTCCAGGGTCGTGCCACCATCCCAAGAGTCCCCCAGATGTCTCAGTCCATTCCAGAGGAAACTCTTTTCCCTTCACCGGCTCGTCTTTCACGCGGAGGATCGACTCACACCAAGGTGGCACTTGGCACAGCCCTGTGGAAAGCCTCGTGGAAAGCCTCGAGGGAAAGCCTCTAGGGAAAGCCACAGATCCCTTGATCCACGTGACAGGAAGCGTGACACTACTGCTGCAGTTCAGGAGGGAAGTGCACGCGCGTGCCCCAACACGAGACGAGGCCTGACTCCCCTGGGGAGACTCAGAGGCACCCCAAGATCCATGTCAACACTGGAGAGGAATCCTCAGGTTCCGGCCCCGACTCCATACAAGGTTTTAGGCCCCGGCATCGATGGGAGAGGAATCCCGAGATGGCCCCTAGCAACTCGCATGGGGACTGGCCCTTCCTGAGGCCAGAAGAGCGGGTCCCTGAGGTCCCCGTCTTAACTCGAGAAGACCTGCCGCAACTCGAGAATATCCAGGAGGTTCTCCCCTGCAGGCGAGATGAGGCCCATTTGCGCAGAGGCTTCTCGGGGCTAATCACAACTCACCTCTGGAACGTCGAAAGGGTCCTTCACACCCTTGGTGCAACTCAAGAAGTTCCCCGACATACCGTCTCCACTCGAGAGGAAACACGACGGTCCCGCCCAAATCCAGAGTAGCCCTGTTTCCACCTCGTAGCTCGAGGTGAGGGATCCTTTCCCTGCTTCGTGGGGAAAGAATTCCCGGCGTTCTCGTCGCATCTCAAGAGGAGGCCCTCTGAACAGGAACGTCGAGAGGAACTCCAGGGTCGTGCCACCATTCCAAGAGTCCCCCAGATGTCTCAGTCCATTCCAGAGGAACCTCTTTTCCCTTCACCGGCTCCTCTTTCACGCCGAGGATCGACTCACACCAAGGTGGCTCTTGGCATAGCCCTGTGTGAAAGCCTGGTGGGAAAGCGCGAGGGAAAGCCTCCAGGGAAAGCCACAGATCCCTTGATCCACGTGACAGGAAGCGTGACCCTACTCCTGCAGCTCGGCAGGAAAGCGCACGTGCATGCCCCCAATCGAGACGAAGCCTGACTCCCCTGGGGAGACTCAGAGGCACCCCAAAATCCATGTCAACACTGGAGAGGAATCATCAGGTTCCGGCCCCGACTCCACACAAGGTCTTAGGCCCCGGTATCGACGGGAGAGGAATCCCGAGATGGCCCTAGCAACTCGCATGGGGACTGGCCCTTCCTGAGGCCACCAGAGCGGGTCCCTGAGGTCCCCATCGTAACTCGAGAAGACCTGCCGCAACTCGAGAAAATCCAGGAGGTTTTCCCGCCAGGCGAGAGGAGGCCAATTTCCGCAGAGGCTTCTCGGGGCTAATCACACCTCACCTCTGGAACGTCGAAAGGGTCCTTCACACCCTTGGTGCAACTCAAGAAGTTCCCCGACATACCCGTCTCCACTAGAGAGGAAGCACGAGGGTCCCGCCCACATCCAGAGGAGCCCCGTTTCCGCCTTGTAGCTTGAGGTGAGGGATCCTTTCCCTGCTTCGTTGGGAAAGATTTCCCGGCGTTCCCGTCGCATCTCAAGAGGAGGCCCTCTCAACAGGAACGGCGAGAGAAACTCCAGGGTAGTGCCACCATTCCAAGAGTCCCCCATGTGTCCCAGTCCATTCCAGAGGAACCTCTTTTCCCTTCACCGGCTCGTCTTTCACGCCGAGGATCGACTCACACCAAGGTGGCTGTTGGCACAGCCCTGTGGGAAAGCCTCGTGGCAAAGCCTCGAGGGAAAGCCTCGAGGGAAAGCCACAGATCCCTTGATCCACGTGACAGGAAGCGTGACCCTACTGCTGCAGCTCGGGAGGGAAGCGCACGTGCATGCCCCCACTCGAGACGAGGCCTGACTCCCCTGGGGAGACTCAGAGGCACCCCAAGATCCATGTCAACACTGGAGAGGAATCCTCAGGTTCCGGCCCCGACTCCACACAAGGTCTTAGGCCCCGGCATCGATGGGAGAGGAATCCCGAGATGGCCCTAGCAACTCGCATGGGGACTGGCCCTTCCTGAGGCCGCCAGAGCGGGTCCCTGAGGTCCCCGTCGTAACTCGAGAAGACCTGCCGCAACTCGAGAAAATCAAGGAGGTTTACCCGCCAGGCGAGAGGAGGCCAATTTCCGCAGAGGCTTCTTGGGCTAATCACACCTCACCTCTGGAACGTCGAAAGGGTCCTTCACACCCTTGGTGCAACTCAAGAAGTTCCCCGACATACCCGTCTCCACTCGAGAGGAAACACTAGGGTCCCGCACACATCCAGAGGAGCCCCGTTTCCGCCTCGTAGCTCGAGGTGAGGGATCCTTTCCCTGCTTCGTCGGGAAAGAATTCCCGGCGTTCCCGTCGCATCTCAAGAGGAGGCCCTCTCAACAGCATCGGCGAGAGGAACTCCAGGGTCGTGCCACCATTCCAAGAGTCCCCCAGATGTCTCAGTCCATTCCAGAGGATCCTCTTTTCCCTTCACCGTCTCGTCTTTCACGCCGAGGATCGACTCACACCAAGGTGGCACTTGGCATAGCCCTGTGGGAAAGCCTCGGGGGAAAGCCTCGAGGGAAAGCCTCGAGGGAAAGCCACAGATCCCTTGATACACGTGACAGGAAGCGTGACCCTACTGCTGCAGCTCGGGAGGGAAGCGCACGTGCATGCCCCCACTCGAGATGAAACCTGACTCCCCTGGGGAGACTCAGAGGCACCCCAAGATCCGTGTCAACACTGGAGAGGAATGCTCAGGTTCCGACCCCGACTCCACACAAGGTCTTAGTTCCCGGCATCGACGGGAGAGGAATCCCGAGATGGCCCCTAGCAACTCGCATGGGGACTGGCCCTTCCTGAGGCCACCAGATCGGGTCCCTGAGGTCCACGTCTTAACTCGAGAAGACCTGCCGCAACTCGAGAAAATCCAGGAGGTTCTCCCGTCAGGCGAGAGGAGGCCCATTTCCGCAGAAGGTTCTCGGGCTAATCACACCTCACCTCTGGAACGTCGAAAGGGTCCTTCACACCCCTGGTGCAACTCAAGAAGTTCCCCGACATACCGGTCTCCACTCGAGAGGAAGCACGAGGGTCCCGCCCACATCCAGAGGAGCCCCGTTTCCGCCTCGTAGCTCGAGGTGAGGGATCTTTTCCCTGCTTCGTTGGGAAAGAATTCCCGGCGTTCCCGTCGCATCTCAAGAGGAGGCCCTCTCAACAGGCACGGCGAGAGGAACTCCAGGGTCGTGCCACCATCCCAAGAGTCCCCCAGATGTCTCAGTCCATTCCAGAGGAAACTCTTTTCCCTTCACCGGCTCGTCTTTCACGCGGAGGATCGACTCACACCAAGGTGGCACTTGGCACAGCCCTGTGGAAAGCCTCGTGGGAAAGCCTCGAGGGAAAGCCTCTAGGGAAAGCCACAGATCCCTTGATCCACGTGACAGGAAGCGTGACACTACTGCTGCAGTTCGGGAGGGAAGTGCACGCGCGTGCCCCAACACGAGACGAGGCCTGACTCCCCTGGGGAGACTCAGCGGCACCCCAAGATCCATGTCAACACTGGAGAGGAATCCTCAGGTTCCGGCCCCGACTCCACACAAGGTCTTAGGCCCCGGCATCGATGGGAGAGGAATCCCGAGATGGCCCCTAGCAACGTGCATGGGGACTGGCCCTTCCTGAGGCCACCAGAGCGGGTCCCTGAGGTCCCCGTCGTAACTCGAGAAGACCTGCCGAAACTCGAGAATATCCAGGAGGTTCTCCCCTCCAGGCGAGAAGAGGCCCATTTCCGCAGAGGCTTCTCGGGGCTAATCACAACTCACCTCTGGAACGTCAAAAGGGTCCTCCACACCCTTGGGCAACTCAAGAAGTTCCCCGACATACCCGTCTCCACTCGAGAGGAAACACGAGGGTCCCGCCCACATCCAGAGGAGCCCCGTTTGCGCCTCATAGCTCGAGATGAGGGATCGTTTCCCTGCTTCGTCGGGAAAGAATTCGCGGCGTTCCCGTCGCATCTCAAGAGGAGGCCCTCTCAACAGGAACGGCGAGAGGAACTCCAGGGTCGTGCCACCATTCCAAGAGTCCCCCAGATGTCTCTGTCCATTCCAGAGGAACCTCTTTTCCCTTCACCGGCTCGTCTTTCACGCAGAGAATCGACTCACACCAAGGTGGCACTTGGCACAGCCCTGTCGGAAAGCCTCGAGGGAAAGCCTCGAGGGAAAGCCACAGATCATTGATCCATGTGACAGGAAGCGTGACCCTACTGCTGCAGCTCGGGAGGGAGGCCCACGTGCATGCCCCCACTCGAGACGAGGCCTGACTCCCCTGGGGAGACTCCGAGGCACCCCAAAATCCATGTCAACACTGGAGAGGAATCCTCGGGTTCCGGCCCCGACTCCACACAAGGTCTTATGCCCCGGCATCGACGGGAGAGGAATCTCGAGATGGCCCCTAGCAACTCGCATGGGGACTGGCCCTTCCTGAGGCCACCAGAGCGGGTCCCTGAGGTCCCTGTCGTAACTCGAGAAGACCTGCCGCAACTCGAGAATATCCAGGAGGTTCTCCCCTGCAGGCGAGATGAGGCCCATTTGCGCAGAGGCTTCTCGGGGCTAATTACAACTCACCTCTGGAACGTCGAAAGGGTCCTTCACACCCTTGGTGCAACTCAAGAAGTTCCCCGACATACCGTCTCCACTCGAGAGGAAACACGACGGTCCCGCCCAAATCCAGAGTAGCCCTGTTTCCACCTCGTAGCTCGAGGTGAGGGATCCTTTCCCTGCTTCGTGGGGAAAGAATTCCCGGCGTTCTCATCGCATCTCAAGAGGAGGCCCTCTCAACATGAACGGCGAGAGGAACTCCAGGGTCGTGCCACCATTCCAAGAGTCCCCCAGATGTCTCAGTCCATTCCAGAGGAACCTCTTTTCCCTTCACCGGCTCGTCTTTCACGCCGAGGATCGACTCACACCAAGGTGGCACTTGGCACAGCCCTGTGGGAAAGCCTCGTGGCAAAGCCTCGAGGGAAAGCCTCGAGGGAAAGCCAAAGATCCCTTGATACACGTGACAGGAAGCGTGACACTACTGCTGCAGCTTGGGAGGGAAGCGCACGTGCATGCCCCCACTAGAGACGAGGCCTGACTCCCCTGGGGAGACTCAGAGGCACCCCAAGATCCATGTCAACACTGGAGAGGAATCCTCAGGTTCCGGCCCCGACTCCATACAAGGTTTTAGGCCCCGGCATCGATGGGAGAGGAATCCCGAGATGGCCCCTAGCAACTCGCATGGGGACTGGCCCTTCCTGAGGCCACCAGAGCGGGTCCCTGAGGTCCCCGTCTTAACTCGAGAAGACCTGCCGAAACTCGAGAATATCCAGGAGGTTCTCCCCTGCAGGCGAGATGAGGCCCATTTCCGCAGAGGCTTCACGGGGTTAATTACACCTCACCTCTGGAACGTCGGAAGGGTCCTTCACACCCTTGGTGCAACTCAAGAAGTTCCCCGACATACCCGTCTCCACTGGAGAGGAAACACGAGGGTCCCGCCCACATCCAGAGGAGCCCCGTTTCCGCCTCGTAGCTCGAGGTGAGGGATCCTTTCCCTGCTTCATCGGGAAAGAATTCCCGGCGTTTCCGTCGCATCTCAAGAGGAGGCCCTCTCAACAGGAACGGCGAGAGGATCTCCAGGGTCGTGCCACCATTCCAAGAGTCCCCCAGATGTCTCAGTCCATTCCAGAGGAACCTCTTTTCCCTTCAACGGCTCGTCTTTCACGCCGAGGATCGACTCACACCAAGGTGGCACTTGGCACAGCCCTGTGGGAAAGCCTCGGGTGAAAGCCTCGAGGGAAAGCCTCGAGGAAAAGCCACAGATACCTTGATACACGTGACAGGAAGCGTGACCCTACTGCTGCAGCTCGGGAGGGAAGCGCACGTGCATGCCCCCACTCGAGATGAAACCTGACTCCCCTGGGGAGACTCAGAGGCACCCCAAGATCCATGTCAACACTGGAGAGGAATCCTCAGGTTCCGGCCCCGACTCCACACAAGGTCTTAGTTCCCGGCATCGACGGGAGAGGAATCCCGAGATGGCCCCTAGCAACTCGCATGGGGACTGGCCCTTCCTGAGGCCAGCAGAGCGGGTCCCTGAGGTCACCGTCGTAACTCGAGAAGACCTGCCGAAACTCGAGAATATCCAGGAGGTTCTCCCCTGCAGGCGAGATGAGGCCCATTTCCGCAGAGGCTTCTTGGGCTAATCACACCTCACCTCTGGAACGTTGAAAGGGTCCTTCACACCCTTGGTGCAACTCAAGAACTTCCTCGACATACCCGTCTCCACTCGAGAGGAAACACGAGGGTCCCGCCCACATCCAGAGGAGCCCCGTTTCCGCCTCGTAGCACGAGGTGACGGATCCTTTCCCTGCTTCGTCGGGAAAGAATTCCCGGCGTTCCCGTCGCATCACAAGAGGAGGCCCTCTGAACAGGAACGGCGAGAGGAACTCCAGGGTCGTGCCACCATTCCAAGAGTCCCCCAGATGTCTCAGTCCATTCCAGAGGAACCTCTTTTCCCTTCACCGGCTCGTCTTTCACACCGAGGATCGACTCACACCAAGGTGGCTCTTGGCATAGCCCTGTGGGAAAGCCTGGTTTGAAAGCCTCGAGGGAAAGCCTCGAGGGAAAGCCACAAATCCCTTGATCCACGTGACAGGAAGCGTGACCCTACTCCTGCAGCTCAGCAGGAAAGTGCACGAGCATGCCCCCACTTGAGACGAAGCCTGACTCCCCTGGGGAGACTCAGAGGCACCCCAAAATCCATGTCAACACTGGAGAGGAATCCTCAGGTTCCGGCCCCGACTCCACACAAGGTCTTAGGCCCCGGCATCGACGGGAGAGGAATCCCGAGATGGCCCCTAGCAACTCGCATGGGGACTGGCCCTTCCTGAGGCCACCAGATCGGGTCCCTGAGGTCCCCGTCTTAACTCGAGAAGACCTGCCGCAACTCGAGAAAATCCAGGAGGTTCTCCCGCCAGGCGAGAGGAGGCCCATTTCCGCAGAAGCTTCTCGGGCTAATCACACCTCACCTCTGGAACGTCGAAAGGGTCCTTCACACCCCTGGTGCAACTCAAGAAGTTCCCCGACATACCGGTCTCCACTCGAGAGGAAGCACGAGGGTCCCGCCCACATCCAGAGGAGCCCCGTTTCCGCCTCGTAGCTCGAGGTGAGGGATCTTTTCCCTGCTTCGTTGGGAAAGAATTCCCGGCGTTCCCGTCGCATCTCAAGAGGAGGCCCTCTCAACAGGCACGGCGAGAGGAACTCCAGGCTCGTGCCACCATCCCAAGAGTCCCCCAGATGTCTCAGTCCATTCCAGAGGAAACTCTTTTCCCTTCACCGGCTCGTCTGTCACGCGGAGGATCGACTCACACCAAGGTGGCACTTGGCACAGCCCTGTGGAAAGCCTCGTGGGAAAGCCTCGAGGGAAAGCCTCTAGGGAAAGCCACAGATCCCTTGATCCACGTGACAGGAAGCGTGACGCTACTGCTGCAGTTCGGGAGGGAAGTGCACGCGCGTGCCCCAACACGAGACGAGGCCTGACTACCCTGGGGAGACTCAGCGGCACCCCAAGATCCATGTCAACACTGGAGAGGAATCCTCAGGTTCCGGCCCCGACTCCACAGAAGGTCTTAGGCCCCGGCATCGATGGGAGAGGAATCCCGAGATGGCCCCTAGCAACTCGCACGGGAACTGGCCCTTCCTGAGGCCACCAGAGCGGGTCCCTGAGGTCTCCGTCGTAACTCCAAAAGACCTGCCGAAACTCGAGAATATCCAGGAGGTTCTCCCCTCCAGGCGAGAAGAGGCCCATTTCCGCAGAGGCTTCTCGGGGCTAATCACAACTCACCTCTGGAACGTCAAAAGGTTCCTTCACACCCTTGGTGCAACTCAAGAAGTTCCCCGACATTCCCGTCTCCACTCGAGAGGAAACACGAGGGTCCCGCCCACATCCAGAGGAGCCCCGTTTGCCCCTCATAGCTCGAGATGAGGGATCGTTTCCCTGCTTCGTCGGGAAAGAATTCGCGGCGTTCCCGTCGCATCTCAAGAGGAGGCCCTCTCAACAGGAACGGCGCGAGGAACTCCAGGGTCGTGCCACCATTCCAAGAGTCCCCCAGATGTCTCTGTCCATTCCAGAGGAACCTCTTTTCCCTTCACCGGCTCGTCTTTCACGCAGAGAATCGACTCACACCAAGGTGGCACTTGGCACAGCCCTGTGGGAAAGCCTTGAGGGAAAGCCTCGAGGGAAAGCCACAGATAATTGATCCATGTGATAGGAAGCGTGACCCTACTGCTGCAGCTCGGGAGGGAAGCGCACGTGCATGCCCCCACTCGATACGAGGCCTGACTCCCCTGGGGAGACTCAGAGGCACCCCAAGATCCATGTCAACACTGGAGAGGAATCCTCAGGTTCCGGCCCCGACTCCACACAAGGTCTTATGCCCCAGCATCGACGGGAGAGGAATCCCGAGATGGCCCTATCAACTCGCATGGGGACTGGCCCTTCCTGAGGCCACCAGAGCGGGTCCCTGAGGTCCCCGTGGTAACTCGAGAAGACCTGCCGCAACTCGAGAAAATCAAGGAGGTTTACCCGCCAGGCGAGAGGAGGCCAATTTCCGCAGAGGCTTCTTGGGCTAATCACACCTCACCTCTGGAACGTCGAAAGGGTCCTTCACACCCTTGGTGGAACTCAAGAAGTTCCCCGACATACCCGTCTCCACTCGAGAGGAAACACTAGGGTCCCGCACACATCCAGAGGAGCCCCGTTTCCGCCTCGTAGCTCGAGGTGAGGGATCCTTTCCCTGCTTCGTCGGGAAAGAATTCCCGGCGTTCCCGTCGCATCTGAAGAGGAGGCCCTCTCAACAGCATCGGCGAGAGGAACTCCAGGGTCGTGCCACCATTCCAAGAGTCCCCCAGATGTCTCAGTCCATTCCAGAGGAACTTCTTTTCCCTTCAACGGCTCGTCTTTCACGCCGAGGATCGACTCACACCAAGGTGGCACTTGGCACAGCCCTGTGGGAAAGCCTCGTGGCAAAGCCTCGAGGGAAAGCCTCGAGGGAAAGCCACAGATCCCTTGATCCACGTGACAGGAAGCGTGACAATACTGCTGCAGCTCGGGAGGGAAGTGCACGTGCATGCCCCCACTCGAGACGAGGCCTGACTCCCCTGGGGAGACTCAGAGGCACCCCAAGATCCATGTCAACACTGGAGAGGAATCCTCAGGTTCCGGCCCCGCCTCCACACAAAGTCTTAGTTCCCGGCATCGAAGGGAGAGGAATCCCGAGATGGCCCCTAGCAACTCGCATGGTGCCTGGCCCTTCCTGAGGCCACCAGAGCGGGTCCCTGAGGTCCCCGTCGTAACTCGAGAAGACCTGCCGCATCTCGAGAATATCCAGGAGGTTCTCCCCTGCAGGCGAGATGAGGCCCATTTCCGCAGAGGCTTCTCGGGGCTAATCACACCTCACCTCTGGAACGTCGAAAGGGTCCTTCACACCCTTGGTGCAAGTCAAGAAGTTCCTCGACATACCCGTCTCCACTCGAGAGGAAACACGAGGGTCCCGCCCACATCCAGAGGAGCCCCGTTTCCGCCTCGTAGCACGAGGTGACGGATCCTTTCCCTGCTTCGTCGGGAAAGAATTCCCGGCGTTCCCGTCGCATCTCAAGAGGAGGCCCTCTCAACAGGAACGGCGAGAGGAACTCCAGGGTCGTGCCACCATTCCAAGAGTCCCCCAGAAGTCTCAGTCCATTCCAGAGGAACCTCTTTTCCCTTCACCGGCTCGTCTTTCAGGCCGAGGATCGACTCACACCAAGGTGGCACTTGGCACAGCCCTGTGGGCAAGCCTTGAGGGAAAGCCTCGAGGGAAAGACACAGATCCCTTGATACACGTGACAGGAAGCGTGACCCTACTGCTGCAGCTCGGGAGGGAAGCGCACGTGCATGCCCCCACACGAGACGAGGCCTGATTCCCGTGGGGAGACTCAGAGGCACCCCTAGATCCATGTCAACACTGGAGAGGAATGCTCAGGTTCCGGCCCCGACTCCACACAAGGTCTTAGGCCCCGGTATCGACGGGAGAGGAATCCCGAGATGGCCCCTAGCACCTCGCATGGGGACTGGCCCTTCCTGTGGCCACCAGAGCGGGTCCCTGAGGTCCCCGTCGTAACTCGAGAAGACCTGCTGCAACTCGAGAACATCCAGGAGGTTCTCCCCTCCAGGCGAGAAGAGGCCCATTTCCGCAGAGGCTTCTCGGGGTTACTCACACCTCACCTCTGGAACGTCGACAGGGCCCTTCACACCCTTGGTGCAACTCAAGAAGTTCCCCGACATACCGGTCTCCGCTAGAGAGGAAGCACGAGGGTCCCGCCCACATCCAGAGGAGCCCCGTTTCCGCCTCATAGCTCGAGATGAGGGATCCTTTCCCTGCTTCGTCGGGAAAGTATTCCCGGCGTTCCCGTCGCATCTCAAGAGGAGGCCCTCTCAACAGGAATGGCGAGAGGAACTCCAGGGTCGTGCCACCATTCCAAGAGTCCCCCAGATGTCTCAGTCCATTCCAGAGGAACCTCTTTTCCCTTCAAGGGCTCGTCTTTCACGCCGAGGATCGACTCACACCAAGGTGGCACTTGGCACAGCCCTGTGGGAAAGCCTCGTGGCAAAGCCTCGAGGGAAAGCCTCGAGGGAAAGCCACAGATCCCTTGATACACGTGACAGGAAGGGTGACCCTACTGCTGCAGCTTGGGAGGGAAGCGCACGTGCATGCCCCCACTCGAGACGAGGCCTGACTCCCCTGGGGCGACTCAGAGGCACCCCAAGATCCATGTCAACACTGGAGAGGAATCCTCAGGTTCCGGCCCCGACTCCACACAAGGTTTGAGGCCCCGGCATCGATGGGAGAGGAATCCCGAGATGGCCCCTAGCAACTCGCATGGGGCCTGGCCCTTCCTGAGGCCACCAGAGCGGGTCCCTGAGGTCCCCGTCATAACTCGATAAGACCTGACGCAACTCGAGAATATCCAGGAGGTTCTCCCCTGCAGGCGAGATGAGGCCCATTTCCGCAGAGGATTCTCGGGGCTACTCACACCTCACCTCTGGAACGTCGACAGGGCCCTTCACACCCTTGGTGCAACTCAAGAAGTTCCCCGACATACCGGTCTCCGCTAGAGAGGAAGCACGAGGGTCCCGCCCACATCCAGAGGAGCCCCGTTTCCGCCTCGTAGCTCGAGGTGAGGGATCCTTTCCCTGCTTCGTCGGGAAAGAATTCCCGGCGTTCCCGTCGCATCTCAAGAGGAGGCCCTCTCAACAGGCACGGCGAGAGGAACTCCAGGGTCGTGCAACCATTCCAAGAGTCCCCCAGATGTCTCAGTCCATTCCAGAGGAACCTCTTTTCCCTTCACCGGCTCGTCTTTCACGCCGAGGATCGACTCACACCAAGGTGGCACTTGGCACAGCCCTGTGGGCAAGCCTCGAGGGAAAGCCTCGAGGGAAAGCCACAGATCCCTTGATCCACGTGACAGGAAGCGTGACCCTACTGCTGCAGCTCGGGAGGGAAGCGCACGTGCATGCCCCCACTCGAGGCGAGGCCTGATTCCCCTGGGGAGACTCAGCGGCACCCCAAGATCCATGTCAACACTGGAGAGGAATCCTCAGGTTCCGGCCCCGACTCCACACAAGGTCTTAGGGCCCGGCATCGACGGGAGAGGAATCCCGCGTTGGCCCCTAGCAACTCGCATGGGGACTGGCCCTTCCTGAGGCCACCAGAGCGGGTCCCTGAGGTCCCCGTCGTAACTCGAGAAGACCTGCTGCAACTCGAGAATATCCAGGAGGTTCTCCCCTGCAGGCGAGATGAGGCCCATTTGCACAGAGGCTTCTCGGGGCTAATCACACCTCCCCTCTGGAACGTCGAAAGGGTCCTTCAAACCCTTGGTGCAACGCAAGAACTTCCTCGACATACCCGTCTCCACTCGAGAGGAAACACGAGGGTCCCGCCCACATCCAGAGGAGCCCCGTTTCCGCCTCGTAGCACGAGGTGAGGGATCCTTTCCCTGCTTCGTCGGGAAAGAATTCCCGGCGTTCCCGTCGCATCTAAAGAGGAGGCCCTCTGAACAGGAACGGCGAGAGGAACTCCAGGGTCGTGCCACCATTCCAAGAGTCCCCCAGATGTCTCAGTCCATTCCAGAGGAACCTCTTTTCCCTTCACCGGCTCGTCTTTCACACCGAGGATCGAACACACCAAGGTGGCTCTTGGCAGAGCCCTGTGGGAAAGCCTGGTGGGAAAGCCTCGAGGGAAAGCCTCGAGGGAAAGCCACAGATCCCTTGATCCACGTGACAGGAAGCGTGACCCTACTCCTGCAGCTCAGCAGGAAAGCGCACGAGCATGCCCCCACTTGAGACGAAGCCTGACTCCCCTGGGGAGACTCAGAGGCACCCCAAAATCCATGTCAACACTGGAGAGGAATGCTCAGGTTCCGGCCCCGACTCCACACAAGGTCTTAGGCCCCGGCATCGACGGGAGAGGTATCCCGAGATGGCCCCTAGCAACTCGCATGGGGACTGGCCCTTCCTGAGGCCACCAGAGCGGGTCCCTGAGGTCCCCGTCTTAACTCGAGAAGACCTGCCGCAACTCGAGAAAATCCAGGAGGTTCTCCCGCCAGGCGAGAGGAGGCCCATTTCCGCAGAAGCTTCTCGGGCTAATCACACCTCACCTCTGGAACGTCGAAAGGGTCCTTCACACCCTTGGTGCAACTCAAGAAGTTCCCCGACATACCGGTCTCCGCTAGAGAGGACGCACGAGGGTCCCGCCCACATCCAGAGGAGCCCCGTTTCCGCCTCGTAGCTCGAGGTGAGGGATCCTTTCCCTGCTTCGTCGGGAAAGAATTCCCGGCGTTCCCGTCGCATCTCAAGAGGAGGCCCTCTCAACAGGAACGGCGAGAGGAACTCCAGGGTCGTGCCACCATTCCAAGAGTCCCCCAGATGTCTCAGTCCATTCCAGAGGAACCTCTTTTCCCTTCACCGGCTCGTCTTTCACGCCGAGGATCGACTCACACCAAGGTGGCACTTGGCACAGCCCTGTGGGAAAGCCTCGTGGCAAAGCCTCGAGGGAAAGCCTCGAGGGAAAGCCACAGATCCCTTGATACACGTGACAGGAAGCGTGACCCTACTGCTGCAGCTTGGGAGGGAAGCGCACGTGCATGCCCCCACTAGAGACGAGGCCTGACTCCCCTGGGGAGACTCAGAGGCACCCCAAGATCCATGTCAACACTGGAGAGGAATCCTCAGGTTCCGGCCCCGACTCCACACGAGGTCTGAGGCCCCGGCATCGACGGGAGAGGAATCCCGAGATGGCCCCTAGCAACTCGCATGGGGACTGGCCCTTCCTGACGCCACCAGAGCGGGTCCCTGAGGTCCCCGTCTTAACTCGAGAAGACCTGCCGAAACTCGAGAATATCCAGGAGGTTCTCCCCTGCAGGCGAGATGAGGCCCATTTCCGCAGAGGCTTCACGGGGTTAATTACACCTCACCTCTGGAACGTCGAAAGGGTCCTTCACACCCTTGGTGCAACTCAAGAAGTTCCCCGACATACCCGTCTCCACTGGAGAGGAAACACGAGGGTCCCGCCCACATCCAGAGGAGCCCCGTTTCCGCCTCGTAGCTCGAGGTGAGGGATCCTTTCCCTGCTTCGTCGGGAAAGAATTCCCGGCGTTCCCGTCGCATCTCAAGAGGAGGCCCTCTCAACAGGAACGGCGAGAGGATCTCCAGGGTCGTGCCACCATTCCAAGAGTCCCCCAGATGTCTCAATCCATTCCAGAGGAACCTCTTTTCCCTTCAACGGCTCGTCTTTCACGCCGAGGATCGACTCACACCAAGGTGGCACTTGGCACAGCCCTGTGGGCAAGCCTCGAGGGAAAGCCTCGAGGGAAAGCCACAGATCCCTTGATCCACGTGACAGGAAGCATGACCCTACTGCTGCAGCTCGGGAGGGAAGTGCACGCGCATGCCCCCACTCGAGGCGAGGCCTGATTCCCCTGGGGAGACTCAGCGGCACCCCAAGATCCATGTCAACACTGGAGAGGAATCCTCAGGTTCCGGCCCCGACTCCACACAAGGTCTTAGGGCCCGGCATCGACGGGAGAGGAATCCCGCGTTGGCCCCTAGCAACTCGCATGGGGACTGGCCCTTCCTGAGGCCACCAGAGCGGGTCCCTGAGGTCCCCGTCGTAACTCGAGAAGACCTGCTGCAACTCGAGAATATCCAGGAGGTTCTCCCCTGCAGGCGAGATGAGGCCCATTTGCACAGAGGCTTCTCGGGGCTAATCACACCTCCCCTCTGGAACGTCGAAAGGGTCCTTCAAACCCTTGGTGCAACTCAAGAACTTCCTCGACATACCCGTCTCCACTCGAGAGGAAACACGAGGGTCCCGCCCACATCCAGAGGAGCCCCGTTTCCGCCTCGTAGCTCGAGGTGAGGGATCCTTTCCCTGCTTCGTCGGGAAAGAATTCCCGGCGTTCCCGTCGCATCTAAAGAGGAGGCCCTCTGAACAGGAACGGCGAGAGGAACTCCAGGGTCGTGCCACCATTCCAAGAGTCCCCCAGATGTCTCAGTCCATTCCAGAGGATCCTCTTTTCCCTTCACCGTGTCGTCTTTCACGCCGAGGATCGACTCACACCAAGGTGGCACTTGGCATAGCCCTGTGGGAAAGCCTCGGGGGAAAGCCTCGAGGGAAAGCCTCGAGGAAAAGCCACAGATCCCTTGATACACGTGACAGGAAGCGTGACCCTACTGCTGCAGCTCGGGAGGGAAGCGCTCGTGCATGCCCCCACTCGAGATGAAACCTGACTCCCCTGGGGAGACTCAGAGGCACCCCAAGATCCATGTCAACACTGGAGAGGAATGCTCAGGTTCCGGCCCCGACTCCACACAAGGTCTTAGTTCCGGGCATCGACGGGAGAGGAATCCCGAGATGGCCCCTAGCAACTCGCATGGGGACTGGCCCTTCCTGAGGCCAGCAGAGCGGGTCCCTAAGGTCACCGTCGTAACTCGAGAAGACCTGCCGCAACTCGAGAAAATCCAGGAGGTTCTCCCGCCAGGCGAGAGGAGGCCCATTTCCGCAGAAGCTTCTCGGGCTAATCACACCTCACCTCTGGAACGTCGAAAGGGTCCTTCACACCCCTGGTGCAACTCAAGAAGTTCCCCGACATACCGGTTTCCACTCGAGAGGAAGCACGAGGGTCCCGCCCACATCCAGAGGAGCCCCGTTTCCGCCTCGTAGCTCGAGGTGAGGGATCTTTTCCCTGCTTCGTTGGGAAAGAATTCCCGGCGTTCCCGTCGCATCTCAAGAGGAGGCCCTCTCAACAGGCACGGCGAGAGGAACTCCAGGCTCGTGCCACCATCCCAAGAGTCCCCCAGATGTCTCAGTCCATTCCAGAGGAAACTCTTTTCCCTTCACCGGCTCGTCTTTCACGCGGAGGATCGACTCACACCAAGGTGGCACTTGGCACAGCCCTGTGGAAAGCCTCGTGGGAAAGCCTCGAGGGAAAGCCTCTAGGGAAAGCCACAGATCCCTTGATCCACGTGACAGGAAGCGTGACGCTACTGCTGCAGTTCGGGAGGGAAGTGCACGCGCGTGCCCCAACACGAGACGAGGCCTGACTACCCTGGGGAGACTCAGCGGCACCCCAAGATCCATGTCAACACTGGAGAGGAATGCTCAGGTTCCGGCCCCGACTCCAGACAAGGTCTTAGGCCCCGGCATCGACGGGAGAGGAATCCCGAGATGGCCCTAGCAACTCGCATGGGGACTGGCCCTTCCTGAGGCCACCAGAGCGGGTCCCTGAGGTCCCCGTCTTAACTCGAGAAGACCTGCCGCAACTCGAGAAAATCAAGGAGGTTTACCCGCCAGGCGAGAGGAGGCCAATTTCCGCAGAGGCTTCTTGGGCTAATCACACCTCACCTCTGGAACGTCGAAAGGGTCCTTCACACCCTTGGTGCAACTCAAGAAGTTCCCCGACATACCCGTCTCCACTCGAGAGGAAACACTAGGGTCCCGCACACATCCAGAGGAGCCCCGTTTCCGCCTCGTAGCTCGAGGTGAGGGATCCTTTCCCTGCTTCGTCGGGAAAGAATTCCCGGCGTTCCCGTCGCATCTCAAGAGGAGGCCCTCTCAACAGCATCGGCGAGAGGAACTCCAGGGTCGTGCCACCATTCCAAGAGTCCCCCAGATGTCTCAGTCCATTCCAGAGGAACTTCTTTTCCCTTCAACGGCTCGTCTTTCACGCCGAGGATCGACTCACACCAAGGTGGCACCTGGCACAGCCCTGTGGGCAAGCCTCGAGGGAAAGCCTCGAGGGAAAGCCACAGATCCCTTGATCCACGTGACAGGAAGCGTGACAATACTGCTGCAGCTCAGCAGGAAAGCGCACGAGCATGCCCCCACACAAGATGAGGCCTGACTCCCCTGGGGAGACTCAGAGGCACCCCTAGATCCATGTCAACACTGGAGAGGAATGCTCAGGTTCCGGCCCCGACTCCACACAAGGTCTTAGGCCCCGGCATCGACGGGAGAGGAATCCCGAGATCGCCCCTAGCAACTCGCATGGGGACTGGCCCTTCCTGAGGCCACCAGAGCGGGTCCCTGAAGTCCCCGTCGTAACTCGAGAAGACCTGCTGCAACTCGAGAACATCCAGGAGGTTCTCCCCTCCAGGAGAGAAGAGGCCCATTTCCGCAGAGGCTTCTCGGGGCTACTCACACCTCACCTCTGGAACGTCGACAGGGCCCTTCACACCCTTGGTGCAACTCAAGAAGTTCCCCTACATACCCGTCTCCACTGGAGAGGAAACACGAGGGTCCCGCCCACATCCAGAGGAGCCCCGTTTCCGCCTCGTAGCTCGAGGTGAGGGATCCTTTCCCTGCTTCGTCGGGAAAGAATTCCCGGCGTTCCCGTCGCATCTCAAGAGGAGGCCCTCTCAACAGGAACGGCGAGAGGATCTCCAGGGTCGTGCCACCATTCCAAGAGTCCCCCAGATGTCTCAATCCATTCCAGAGGAACCTCTTTTCCCTTCAACGGCTCGTCTTTCACGCCGAGGATCGACTCACACCAAGGTGGCACTTGGCACAGCCCTGTGGGCAAGCCTCGAGGGAAAGCCTCGAGGGAAAGCCACAGATCCCTTGATCCACGTGACAGGAAGCATGACCCTACTGCTGCAGCTCGGGAGGGAAGTGCACGCGCATGCCCCCACTCGAGGCGAGGCCTGATTCCCCTGGGGAGACTCAGCGGCACCCCAAGATCCATGTCAACACTGGAGAGGAATCCTCAGGTTCCGGCCCCGACTCCACACAAGGTCTTAGGGCCCGGCATCGACGGGAGAGGAATCCCGCGTTGGCCCCTAGCAACTCGCATGGGGACTGGCCCTTCCTGAGGCCACCAGAGTGGGTCCCTGAGGTCCCCGTCGTAACTCGAGAAGACCTGCTGCAACTCGAGAATATCCAGGAGGTTCTCCCCTGCAGGCGAGATGAGGCCCATTTGCACAGAGGCTTCTCGGGGCTAATCACACCTCCCCTCTGGAACGTCGAAAGGGTCCTTCAAACCCTTGGTGCAACTCAAGAACTTCCTCGACATACCCGTCTCCACTCGAGAGGAAACACGAGGGTCCCGCCCACATCCAGAGGAGCCCCGTTTCCGCCTCGTAGCTCGAGTTGAGGGATCCTTTCCCTGCTTCGTCGGGAAAGAATTCCCGGCGTTCCCGTCGCATCACAAGAGGAGGCCCTCTGAACAGGAATGGCGAGAGGAACTCCAGGGTCGTGCCACCATTCCAAGAGTCCCCCAGATGTCTCAGTCCATTCCAGAGGATCCTCTTTTCCCTTCACCGTGTCGTCTTTCACGCCGAGGATCGACTCACACCAAGGTGGCACTTGGCATAGCCCTGTGGGAAAGCCTCGGGGAAAGCCTCGAGGGAAAGCCTCGAGGAAAAGCCACAGATCCCTTGATACACGTGACAGGAAGCGTGACCCTACTCCTGCAGCTCAGCAGGAAAGCGCACGAGCATGCCCCCACTTGAGACGAAGCCTGACTCCCCTGGGGAGACTCAGAGGCACCCCAAAATCCATGTCAACACTGGAGAGGAATCCTCAGGTTCCGGCCCCGACTCCACACAAGGTCTTAGGCCCCGGCATCGACGGGAGAGGAATCCCGAGATGGCCCCTAGCAACTCGCATGGGGACTGGCCCTTCCTGAGGCCACCAGAACGGGTCCCTGAGGTCCCCGTCTTAACTCGAGAAGACCTGCCGCAACTCGAGAAAATCCAGGAGGTTCTCCCGCCAGGCGAGAGGAGGCCCATTTCCGCAGAAGCTTCTCGGGCTAAACACACCTCACCTCTGGAACGTCGAAAGGGTCCTTCACACCCCTGGTGCAACTCAAGAAGTTCCCCGACATACCGGTCTCCACTCGAGAGGAAGCACGAGGGTCCCGCCCACATCCAGAGGAGCCCCGTTTCCGCCTCGTAGCTCGAGGTGAGGGATCTTTTCCCTGCTTCGTTGGGAAAGAATTCCCGGCCTTCCCGTCGCATCTCAAGAGGAGGCCCTCTCAACAGGCACGGCGAGAGGAACTCCAGGGTCGTGCCACCATCCCAAGAGTCCCCCAGATGTCTCAGTCCATTTCAGAGGAAACTCTTTTCCCTTCACCGGCTCGTCTTTCACGCGGAGGATCGACTCACACCAAGGTGGCACTTGGCACAGCCCTGTGGAAAGCCTCGTGGGAAAGCCTCGAGGGAAAGCCTCTAGGGAAAGCTACAGATCCCTTGATCCACGTGACAGAAAGCGTGACACTACTGCTGCTGTTCGGGAGGGAAGTGCACGCGCGTGCCCCAACACGAGACGAGGCCTGACTCCCCTGGGGAGACTCAGCGGCACCCCAAGATCCATGTCAACACTGGAGAGGAATCCTCAGGTTCCGGCCCCGACTCCACACAAGGTCTTAGGCCCCGGCATCGATGGGAGAGGAATCCCGAGATGGCCCCTAGCAACTCGCATGGGGACTGGCCCTTCCTGAGGCCACCAGAGCGGGTCCCTGAGGTCCCCGTCGTAACTCGAGAAGACCTGCCGAAACTCGAGAATATCCAGGAGGTTCTCCCCTCCAGGCGAGAAGAGGCCCATTTCCGCAGAGGCTTCTCGGGGCTAATCACAACTCACCTCTGGAACGTCAAAAGGTTCCTTCACACCCTTGGTGCAACTCAAGAAGTTCCCCGACATTCCCGTCTCCACTCGAGAGGAAACACAAGGGTCCCGCCCACATCCAGAGGAGCCCCGTTTGCGCCTCATAGCTCGAGATGAGGGATCCTTTCCCTGCTTCGTCGGGAAAGAATTCGCGGCGTTCCCGTCGCATCTCAAGAGGAGGCCCTCTCAACAGGAACGGCGAGAGGAACTCCAGGGTCGTGCCACCATTCCAAGAGTCCCCCAGATGTCTCTGTCCATTCCAGAGGAACCTCTTTTCCCTTCACCGGCTCGTCTTTCACGCAGAGAATCGACTCACACCAAGGTGGCACTTGGCACAGCCCTGTGGGAAAGCCTTGAGGGAAAGCCTCGAGGGAAAGCCACAGATCATTGATCCATGTGACAGGAAGCGTGACCCTACTGCTGCAGGTCGGGAGGGAAGCGCACGTGCATGCCCCCACTCGAGACGAGGCCTGACTCCCCTGGGGAGACTCAGAGGCACCCCAAGATCCATGTCAACACTGGAGAGGAAACCTCAGGTTCCGGCCCCGACTCCACACAAGGTCTTAGGCCCCGGCATCGACGGGAGAGGAATCCCGAGATGGCCCTAGCAACTCGCATGGGGAATTGCCCTTCCTGAGGCCACCAGAGCGGGTCCCTGAGGTCCCCGTGGTAACTCGAGAAGACCTGCCGCAACTCGAGAAAATCCAGGAGGTTCTCCCGCCAGGCGAGAGGAGGCCCATTTCCGCAGAGGCTTCTCGGGGCTAATCACACCTCACCTCTGGAACGTCGAAAGGGTCCTTCACACCCTTGGTGCAACTCAAGAACTTCCTCGACATACCCGTCTCCACTCGAGAGGAAACACGATAGTCCCGCCCACATCCAGAGGAGCCCCGTTTCCGCCTCGTAGCACGAGGTGACGGATCCTTTCCCTGCTTCGTCGGGAAAGAATTCCCGGCGTTCCCGTCGCATCTCAAGAGGAGGCCCTCTCAACAGGAACGGCGAGAGGAACTCCAGGGTCGTGCCACCATTCCAAGAGTCCCCCAGATGTCTCAGTCCATTCCAGAGGAACCTCTTTTCCCTTCAAGGGCTCGTCTTTCACGCCGAGGATCGACTCACACCAAGGTGGCACTTGGCACAGCCCTGTGGGTAAGCCTCGTGGCAAAGCCTCGAGGGAAAGCCTCGAGGGAAAGCCACAGATCCCTTGATCCACGTGACAGGAAGCGTGACACTACTGCTGCAGCTTGGGAGGGAAGCGCACGTGCATGCCCCCACTCGAGACGAGGCCTGACTCCCCTGGGGCGACTCAGAGGCACCCCAAGATCCATGTCAACACTGGAGAGGAATCCTCAGGTTCCGGCCCCGACTCCACACAAGGTTTTAGGCCCCGGCATCGATGGGAGAGGAATCCCGAGATGGCCCCTAGCAACTCCCATGGGGCCTGGCCCTTCCTGAGGCCACCAGAGCGGGTCCCTGAGGTACCCGTCGTAACTCGATAAGACCTGACACAACTCGAGAATATCCAGGAGGTTCTCCCCTGCAGGCGAGATGAGGCCCATTTCCGCAGAGGATTCTCGGGGCTACTCACACCTCACCTCTGGAACGTCGACAGGGCCCTTCACACCCTTCGTGCAACTCAAGAAGTTCCCCGAGATAACGGTCTCCGCTAGAGAGGAAGCACGAGGGTCCCGCCCACATCCAGAGGAGCCCCGTTTCCGCCTCGTAGCTCGAGGTGAGGGATCCTTTCCCTGCTTCGTCAGGAAAGAATTCCCGGCGTTCCCGTCGCATCTCAAGAGGAGGCCCTCTCAACAGGAACGGCGAGAGGAACTCCAGGGTCGTGCCACCATTCCAAGAGTCCCCCAGATGTCTCAGTCCATTCCAGAGGAACCTCTTTTCCCTTCACCGGCTCGTCTTTCACGCCGAGGATCGACTCACACCAAGGTGGCACTTGGCACAGCCCTGTGGGAAAGCCTCGTGGCAAAGCCTCGAGGGAAAGCCTCGAGGGAAAGCCACAGATCCCTTGATACACGTGACAGGAAGCGTGACCCTACTGCTGCAGCTTGGGAGGGAAGCGCACGTGCATGCCCCGACTAGAGACGAGGCCTGACTCCCCTGGGGAGACTCAGAGGCACCCCAAGATCCATGTCAACACTGGAGAGGAATCCTCAGGTTCCGGCCCCGACTCCACACAAGGTTTTAGGCCCCGGCATCGATGGGAGAGGAATCCCGAGATGGCCCCTAGCAACTCGCATGGGGACTGGCCCGTCCTGAGGCCACCAGAGCGGGTCCCTGAGGTCCCCGTCTTAACTCGAGAAGACCTGCCGAAACTCGAGAATATCCAGGAGGTTCTCCCCTGCAGGCGAGATGAGGCCCATTTCCGCAGAGGCTTCACGGGGTTAATTACACCTCACCTCTTGAACGTCGAAAGGGTCCTTCACACCCTTGGTGCAACTCAAGAAGTTCCCCGACATACCCGTCTCCACTGGAGAGGAAACACGAGGGTCCCGCCCACATCCAGAGGAGCCCCGTTTCCGCCTCGTAGCTCGAGGTGAGGGATCCTTTCCCTGCTTCGTCGGGAAAGAATTCCCGGCGTTCCCGTCGCATCTCAAGAGGAGGCCCTCTCAACAGGAACGGCGAGAGGATCTCCAGGGTCGTGCCACCATTCCAAGAGTCCCCCAGATGTCTCAGTCCATTCCAGAGGAACCTCTTTTCCCTTCAACGGCTCGTCTTTCACGCCGAGGATCGACTCACACCAAGGTGGCACTTGGCACAGCCCTGTGGGCAAGCCTCGAGGGAAAGCCTCGAGGGAAAGCCACAGATCCCTTGATCCACGTGACAGGAAGCGTGACCCTACTGATGCAGCTCGGGAGGGAAGCGCACGCGCATGCCCCCACTTGAGGCGAGGCCTGATTCCCCTGGGGAGACTCAGCGGCACCCCAAAATCCATGTCAACACTGGAGAGGAATCCTCAGGTTCCGGCCCCGACTCCACACAAGGTCTTAGGGCCCGGCATCGACGGGAGAGGAATCCCGCGTTGGCCCCTAGCAACTCGCATGGGGACTGGCCCTTCCTGAGGCCACCAGAGTGGGTCCCTGAGGTCCCCGTCGTAACTCGAGAAGACCTGCTGCAACTCGAGAATATCCAGGAGGTTCTCCCCTGCAGGCGAGATGAGGCCCATTTGCACAGAGGCTTCTCGGGGCTAATCACACCTCCCCTCTGGAATGTCGAAAGGGTCCTTCAAACCCTTGGTGCAACTCAAGAACTTCCTCGACATACCCGTCTCCACTCGAGAGGAAACACGAGGGTCCCGCCCACATCCAGAGGAGCCCCGTTTCCGCCTCGTAGCTCGAGGTGAGGGATCCTTTCCCTGCTTCGTCGGGAAAGAATTCCCGGCGTTCCCGTCGCATTTGAAGAGGAGGCCCTCTGAACAGGAACGGCGAGAGGAACTCCAGGGTCGTGCCACCATTCCAAGAGTCCCCCAGATGTCTCAGTCCATTCCAGAGGATCCTCTTTTCCCTTCACCGTGTCGTCTTTCACGCCGAGGATCGACTCACACCAAGGTGGCACTTGGCATAGCCCTGTGGGAAAACCTCGGGGGAAAGCCTCGAGGGAAAGCCTCGAGGAAAAGCCACAGATCCCTTGATACACGTGACAGGAAGCGTGACCCTACTGCTGCAGCTCGGGAGGGAAGTGCACGTGAATGCCCCCACTCGAGATGAAACCTGACTCCCCTGGGGAGACTCAGAGGCACCCCAAGATCCATGTCAACACTGGAGAGGAATGCTCAGGTTCCGGCCCCGACTCCACACAAGGTCTTAGTTCCCGGCATCGACGGGAGAGGAATCCCGAGATGGCCCCTAGCAACTCGCATGGGGACTGGCCCTTCCTGAGGCCAGCAGAGCGGGTCCCTGAGGTCACCGTCGTAACTCGAGAAGACCTGCCGCAACTCGAGAATATCCAGGAGGTTCTCCCCTGCAGGCGAGATGAGGCCCATTTCCGCAGAGGCTTCTCGGAGCTAATCACACCTCACCTCTGGAACGTTGAAAGGGTCCTTCACACCCTTGGTGCAACTCAAGAACTTCCTCGACATACCCGTCTCCACTCGAGAGGAAACACGAGGGTCCCGCCCACATCCAGAGGAGCCCCGTTTCCGCCTCGTAGCTCGAGGTGAGGGATTCTTTCCCTGCTTCGTCGGGAAAGAATTCCCGGCGTTCCCGTCGCATCTAAAGAGGAGGCCCTCTGAACAGGAACGGCGAGAGGAACTCCAGGGTCGTGCCACCATTCCAAGAGTCCCCCAGATGTCTCAGTCCATTCCAGAGGATCCTCTTTTCCCTTCACCGTGTCGTCTTTCACGCCGAGGATCGACTCACACCAAGGTGGCACTTGGCATAGCCCTGTGGGAAAGCCTCGGGGGAAAGCCTCGAGGGAAAGCCTCGAGGAAAAGCCACAGATCCCTTGATACACGTGACAGGAAGCGTGACCCTACTGCTGCAGCTCGGGAGGGAAGCGCTCGTGCATGCCCCCACTCGAGATGAAACCTGACTCCCCTGGGGAGACTCAGAGGCACCCCAAGATCCATGTCAACACTGGAGAGGAATGCTCAGGTTCCGGCCCCGACTCCACACAAGGTCTTAGTTCCCGGCATCGACGGGAGAGGAATCCCGAGATGGCCCCTAGCAACTCGCATGGGGACTGGCCCTTCCTGAGGCCACCAGATCGGGTCCCTGAGGTCACCGTCGTAACTCGAGAAGACCTGCCGCAACTCGAGAATATCCAGGAGGTTCTCCCCTGCAGGCGAGATGAGGCCCATTTCCGCAGAGGCTTCTCGGAGCTAATCACACCTCACCTCTGGAACGTCGAAAGGGTCCTTCACACCCTTGGTGCAACTCAAGAACTTCCTCCACATACCCGTCTCCACTCGAGAGGAAACACGAGGGTCCCGCCCACATCCAGAGGAGCCCCGTTTCCGCCTCGTAGCACGAGGTGACGGATCCTTTCCCTGCTTCGTCGGGAAAGAATTCCCGGCGTTCCCGTCGCATCACAAGAGGAGGCCCTCTGAACAGGAACGGCGAGAGGAACTCCAGGGTCGTGCCACCATTCCAAGAGTCCCCCAGATGTCTCAGTCCATTCCAGAGGAACCTCTTTTCCCTTCTCCGGCTCGTCTTTCACACCGAGGATCGACTCACACCAAGGTGGCTCTTGGCATAGCCCTGTGGGAAAGCCTGGTGGGAAGGCCTCGAGGGAAAGCCTCGAGGGAAAGCCACAGATCCCTTGATCCACGTGACAGGAAGCGTGACCCTACTCCTGCAGCTCAGCAGGAAAGCGCACGAGCATGCCCCCACTTGAGACGAAGCCTGACTCCCCTGGGGAGACTCAGAGGCACCCCAAAATCCATGTCAACACTGGAGAGGAATCCTCAGGTTCCGGCCCTGACTCCACACAAGGTCTTAGGCCCCGGCATCGACGGGAGAGGAATCCCGAGATGGCCCCTAGCAACTCGCATGGGGACTGGCCCTTCCTGAGGCCACCAGATCGGGTCCCTGAGGTCCCCGTCTTAACTCGAGAAGACCTGCCGCAACTCGAGAAAATCCAGGAGGTTCTCCCGCCAGGCGAGAGGAGGCCCATTTCCGCAGAAGCTTCTCGGGCTAATCACACCTCACCTCTGGAACGTCGACAGGGCCCTTCACACCCTTGGTGCAACTCAAGAAGTTCCCCGACATACCGGTCTCCGCTAGAGAGGAAGCACGAGGGTCCCGCCCACATCCAGAGGAGCCCCGTTTCCGCCTCGTAGCTCGAGGTGAGGGATCCTTTCCCTGCTTCGTCGGGAAAGAATTCCCGGCGTTCCCGTCGCATCTCAAGAGGAGGCCCTCTCAACAGGAACGGCGAGAGGAACTCCAGGGTCGTGCCACCATTCCAAGAGTCCCCCAGATGTCTCAGTCCATTCCAGAGGAACCTCTTTTCCCTTCAAGGGCTCGTCTTTCACGCCGAGGATCGACTCACACCAAGGTGGCACTTGGCACAGCCCTGTGGGAAAGCCTCCTGGCAAAGCCTCGAGGGAAAGCCTCGAGGGAAAGCCACAGATCCCTTGATACACGTGACAGGAAGCCTGACCCTACTGCTGCAGCTTGGGTGGGAAGCGCACGTGCATGCCCCCACTCGAGACGAGGCCTGACTCCCCTGGGGCGACTCAGAGGCACCCCAAGATCCATGTCAACACTGGAGAGGAATCCTCAGTTTACGGCCCCGACTCCACACAAGGTTTTAGGCCCCGGCATCGATGGGAGAGGAATCCCGAGATGGCCCCTAGCAACTCGCATCGGGCCTGGCCCTTCCTGAGGCCACCAGAGCGGGTCCCTGAGGTCCCCGTCGTAACTCGATAAGACCTGACGCAACTCGAGAATATCCAGGAGGTTCTCCCCTGCAGGCGAGATGAGGCCCATTTCCGCAGAGGATTCTCGGGGCTACTCACACCTCACCTCTGGAACGTCGACAGGGCCCTTCACACCCTTGGTGCAACTCAAGAAGTTCCCCGACATACCGGTCTCCGCTAGAGAGGAAGCACGAGGGTCCCGCCCACATCCAGAGGAGCCCCGTTTCCGCCTCGTAGCTCGAGGTGAGGGATCCTTTCCCTGCTTCGTTGGGAAAGAATTCCCGGCGTTCCCGTCGCATCTCAAGAGGAGGCCCTCTCAACCGGAACGGCGAGAGGAACTCCAGGGTCGTGCCACCATTCCAAGAGTCCCCCAGATGTCTCAGTCCATTCCAGAGGAACCTCTTTTCCCTTCACCGGCACGTCTTTCACGCCGAGGATCGACTCACACCAAGGTGGCACTTGGCACAGCCCTGTGGGAAAGCCTCGTGGGAAAGCCTCGAGGGAAAGCCTCGAGGGAAAGCCACAGATCCCTTGATACACGTGACAGGAAGCGTGACCCTACTGCTGCAGCTTGGGAGGGAAGCGCACGTGCATGCCCCCACTAGAGACGAGGCCTGACTCCCCTGGGGAGACTCAGAGGCACCCCAAGATCGATGTCAACACTGGAGAGGAATCCTCAGGTTCCGGCCCCGACTCCACACGAGGTCTGAGGCCCCGGCATCGACGGGAGAGGAATCCCGAGATGGCCCCTAGCAACTCGCATGGGGACTGGCCCTTCCTGAGGCCACCAGAGCGGGTCCCTGAGGTCCCCGTCTTAACTCGAGAAGACCTGCCGAAACTCGAGAATATCCAGGAGGTTCTCCCCTGCAGGCGAGATGAGGCCCATTTCCGCAGAGGCTTCACGGGGTTAATTACACCTCACCTCTGGAACTTCGAAAGGGTCCTTCACACCCTTGGTGCAACTCAAGAAGTTCCCCGACATACCCGTCTCCACTGGAGAGGAAACACGAGGGTCCCGCCCACATCCAGAGGAGCCCCGTTTCCGCCTCGTAGCTCGAGGTGAGGGATCCTTTCCCTGCTTCGTCGGGAAAGAATTCCCGGCGTTCCCGTCGCATCTCAAGAGGAGGCCCTCTCAACAGGAACGGCGAGAGGATCTCCAGGGTCGTGCCACCATTCCAAGAGTCCCCCAGATGTCTCAGTCCATTCCAGAGGAACCTCTTTTCCCTTCAACGGCTCGTCTTTCACGCCGAGGATCGACTCACACCAAGGTGGCACTTGGCACAGCCCTGTGGGCAAGCCTCGAGGGAAAGCCTCGAGGGAAAGCTACAGATCCCTTGATCCACGTGACAGGAAGCATGACCCTACTGCTGCAGCTCGGGAGGGAAGTGCACGCGCGTGCCCCAACACGAGACGAGGCCTGACTCCCCTGGGGAGACTCAGCGGCACCCCAAGATCCATGTCAACACTGGAGAGGAATCCTCAGGTTCCGGCCCCGACTCCACACAAGGACTTAGGCCCCGGCATCGATGGGAGAGGAATCCCGAGATGACCCCTAGCAACTCGCATGGGGACTGGCCCTTCCTGAGGCCACCAGAGCGGGTCCCTGAGGTCCCCGTCGTAACTCGAGAAGACCTGCCGAAACTCGAGAATATCCAGGAGGTTCTCCCCTCCAGGCGAGAAGAGGCCCATTTCCGCAGAGGCTTCTCGGGGCTAATCACAACTCACCTCTGGAACGTCAAAAGGTTCCTTCACACCCTTGGTGCAACTCAAGAAGTTCCCCGACATTCCCGTCTCCACTCGAGAGGAAACACGAGGGTCCCGCCCACATCCAGAGGAGCCCCGTTTGCGCCTCATAGCTCGAGATGAGGGATCCTTTCCCTGCTTCGTCGGGAAAGAATTCGCGGCGTTCCCGTCGCATCTCAAGAGGAGGCCCTCTCAACAGGAACGGCGAGAGGAACTCCAGGGTCGTGCCACCATTCCAAGAGTCCCCCAGATGTCTCTGTCCATTCCAGAGGAACCTCTTTTCCCTTCACCGGCTCGTCTTTCACGCAGAGAATCGACTCACACCAAGGTGGCACTTGGCACAGCCCTGTGGGAAAGCCTTGAGGGAAAGCCTCGAGGGAAAGCCACAGATCATTGATCCATGTGACAGGAAGCGTGACCCTACTGCTGCAGCTCGGGAGGGAAGCGCACGTGCATGCCCCCACTCGAGACGAGGCCTGACTCCCCTGGGGAGACTCAGAGGCACCCCAAGATCCATGTCAACACTGGAGAGGAAACCTCAGGTTCCGGCCCCGACTCCACACAAGGTCTTAGGCCCCGGCATCGACGGGAGAGGAATCCCGAGATGGCCCTAGCAACTCGCATGGGGAATTGCCCTTCCTGAGGCCACCAGAGCGGGTCCCTGAGGTCCCCGTCGTAACTCGAGAAGACCTGCCGCAACTCGAGAAAATCCAGGAGGTTCTCCCGCCAGGCGAGAGGAGGCCCATTTCCGCAGAGGCTTCTCGGGGCTAATCACACCTCACCTCTGGAACGTCGAAAGGGTCCTTCACACCGTTGGTGCAACTCAAGAACTTCCTCGACATACCCGTCTCCACTCGAGAGGAAACACGATAGTCCCGCCCACATCCAGAGGAGCCCCGTTTCCGCCTCGTAGCACGAGGTGACGGATCCTTTCCCTGCTTCGTCGGGAAAGAATTCCCGGCGTTCCCGTCGCATCTCAAGAGGAGGCCCTCTCAACAGGAACGGCGAGAGGAACTCCAGGGTCGTGCCACCATTCCAAGAGTCCCCCAGATGTCACAGTCCATTCCAGAGGAACCTCTTTTCCCTTCACCGGCTCGTCTTTCATGCCGAGGATCGACTCACACCAAGGTGGCACTTGGCACAGCCCTGTGGGCAAGCCTCGAGGGAAAGCCTCGAGGGAAAGCCACAGATCCCATGATCCACGTGACAGGAAGCGTGACCCTACGGCTGCACCTGGGGAGGAAAGCGCACGTGCATGCCCCCACTCGAGATGAGGCCTGACTCCCCTGGGGAGACTCAGAGGCACCTCAATATCCATGTCAACACTGGAGAGGAATGCTCAGGTTCCGGCCCCGACTCCACACAAGGTCTTACTTCCCGGCATCGACGGGAGAGGAATCCCGATTTGGCCCCTAGCAACTCGCATGGGGCCTGGCCCTTCCTGAGGCCACCAGAGCGGCTCCCTGGGGTCCCCGTCGTAACTCGAGAAGACCTGCCGCAACTCGAGAATATCCAGGAGGTTCTCCCCTGCAGGCGAGATGAGGCCCATTTCCGCAGAGGCTTCACGGGGCTAATCACACCTCACCTCTGGAACGTTGAAAGGGTCCTTCACACCCTTGGTGCAACTCAAGAAGTTCCCCGACATACCCGTCTCCACTCGAGAGGAAACACGAGGGTCCCGCCCACATCGAGAGGAGCCCCGTTTCCGCCTCGTAGCTCGAGGTGAGGGATCCTTTCCCTGCTTCGTCGGGAAAGAATTCCCGGCGTTCCCGTCGCATCTCAAGAGGAGGCCCTCTCAACAGGAACGGCGAGAGGAACTCCAGGGTCGTGCCACCATTCCAAGAGTCCCCCAGAAGTCTCAGTCCATTCCAGAGGAACCTCTTTTCCCTTCACCGGCTCGTCTTTCATGCCGAGGATCGACTCACACCAAGGTGGCACTTGGCACAGCCCTGTGGGCAAGCCTCGAGGGAAAGCCTCGAGGGAAAGCCACAGATCCCTTGATCCACGTGACAGGAAGCGTGACACTACTGCTGCAGCTTGGGAGGGAAGCGCACGTGCATGCCCCCACTCGAGACGAGGCCTGACTCCCCTGGGGCGACTCAGAGGCACCCCAAGATCCATGTCAACACTGGAGAGGAATCCTCAGGTTCCGGCTCCGACTCCACACAAGGTTTTAGGCCCCGGCATCGATGGGAGAGGAATCCCGAGATGGCCCCTAGCAACTCGCATCGGGCCTGGCCCTTCCTGAGGCCACCAGAGCGGGTCCCTGAGGTCCCCGTCGTAACTCGATAAGACCTGACACAACTCGAGAATATCCAGGAGGTTCTCCCTTGCAGGCGAGATGAGGCCCATTTCCGCAGAGGATTCTCGGGGCTACTCACACCTCACCTCTGGAACGTCGACAGGGCCCTTCACACCCTTGGTGCAACTCAAGAAGTTCCCCGACATACCGGTCTATGCTAGAGAGGAAGCACGAGGGTCCCGCCCACATCCAGAGGAGCCCCGTTTCCGCCTCGTAGCTCGAGGTGAGGGATCCTTTCCCTGCTTCGTCAGGAAAGAATTCCCGGCGTTCCCGTCGCATCTCAAGAGGAGGCCCTCTCAACAGGAACGGCGAGAGGAACTCCAGGGTCGTGCCACCATTCCAAGAGTCCCCCAGATGTCTCAGTCCATTCCAGAGGAACCTCTTTTCCCTTCACCGGCTCGTCTTTCACGCCGAGGATCGACTCACACCAAGGTGGCACTTGGCACAGCCCTGTGGGAAAGCCTCGTGGCAAAGCCTCGAGGGAAAGCCTCGAGGGAAAGCCACAGATCCCTTGATACACGTGACAGGAAGCGTGACCCTACTGCTGCAGCTTGGGAGGGAAGCGCACGTGCATGCCCCCACTAGAGACGAGGCCTGACTCCCCTGGGGAGACTCAGAGGCACCCCAAGATCCATGTCAACACTGGAGAGGAATCCTCAGGTTCCGGCCCCGACTCCACACAAGGTTTTAGGCCCCGGCATCGATGGGAGAGGAATCCCGAGATGGCCCCTAGCAACTCGCATGGGGACTGGCCCTTCCTGAGGCCACCAGAGCGGGTCCCTGAGGTCCCCGTCGTAACTCGAGAAGACCTGCCGCATCTCGAGAATATCCAGGAGATTCTCCCCTGCAGGCGAGATGAGGCCCATTTCCGCAGAGGCTTCACGGGGTTAATTACACCTCACCTCTGGAACGTCGAAAGGGTCCTTCACACCCTTGGTGCAACTCAAGAAGTTCCCCGACATACCCGTCTCCACTGGAGAGGAAACACGAGGGTCCCGCCCACATCCAGAGGAGCCCCGTTTCCGCCTCGTAGCTCGAGGTGAGGGATCCTTTCCCTGCTTCGTCGGGAAAGAATTCCCGGCGTTCCCGTCGCATCTCAAGAGGAGGCCCTCTCAACAGGAACGGCGAGAGGATCTCCAGGGTCGTGCCACCATTCCAAGAGTCCCCCAGATGTCTCAGTCCATTCCAGAGGAACCTCTTTTCCCTTCAACGGCTCGTCTTTCACGCCGAGGATCGACTCACACCAAGGTGGCACTTGGCACAGCCCTGTGGGCAAGCCTCGAGGGAAAGCCTCGAGGGAAAGCCACAGATCCCTTGATCCACGTGACAGGAAGCGTGACCCTACTGCTGCAGCTCGGGAGGGAAGCGCATGCGCATGCCCCCACTCGAGGCGAGGCCTGATTCCCCTGGGGAGACTCAGCGGCACCCCAAGATCCATGTCAACACTGGAGAGGAATCCTCAGGTTCCGGCCCCGACTCCACACAAGGTCTTAGGGCCCGGCATCGACGGGAGAGGAATCCCGCGTTGGCCCCTAGCAACTCGCATGGGGACTGGCCCTTCCTGAGTCCACCAGAGTGGGTCCCTGAGGTCCCCGTCGTAACTCGAGAAGACCTGCTGCAACTCGAGAATATCCAGGAGGTTCTCCCCTGCAGGCGAGATGAGGCCCATTTGCACAGAGGCTTCTCGGGGCTAATCACACCTCCCCTCTGGAACGTCGAAAGGGTCCTTCAAACCCTTGGTGCAACTCAAGAACTTCCTCGACATACCCGTCTCCACTCGAGAGGAAACACGAGGGTCCCGCCCACATCCAGAGGAGCCCCGTTTCCGCCTCGTAGCTCGAGGTGAGGGATCCTTTCCCTGCTTCGTCGGGAAAGAATTCCCGGCGTTCCCGTCGCATCTAAAGAGGAGGCCCTCTGAACAGGAACGGCGAGAGGAACTCCAGGGTCGTGCCACCATTCCAAGAGTCCCCCAGATGTCTCAGTCCATTCCAGAGGATCCTCTTTTCCCTTCACCGTGTCGTCTTTCACGCCGAGGATCGACTCACACCAAGGTGGCACTTGGCATAGCCCTGTGGGAAAGCCTCGGGGGAAAGCCTCGAGGGAAAGCCTCGAGGAAAAGCCACAGATCCCTTGATACACGTGACAGGAAGCGTGACCCTACTGCTGCAGCTCGGGAGGGAAGTGCACGTGAATGCCCCCACTCGAGATGAAACCTGACTCCCCTGGGGAGACTCAGAGGCACCCCAAGGTCCATGTCAACACTGGAGAGGAATGCTCAGGTTCCGGCCCCGACTCCACACAAGGTCTTAGTTCCCGGCATCGACGGGAGAGGAATCCCGAGATGGCCCCTAGCAACTCCCATGGGGACTGGCCCTTCCTGAGGCCAGCAGAGCGGGTCCCTGAGGTCACCGTCGTAACTCGAGAAGACCTGCCGCAACTCGAGAATATCCAGGAGGTTCTCCCCTGCAGGCGAGATGAGGCCCATTTCCGCAGAGGCTTCTCGGAGCTAATCACACCTCACCTTGGAACGTTGAAAGGGTCCTTCACACCCTTGGTGCAACTCAAGAACTTCCTCGACATACCCGTCTCCACTCGAGAGGAAACACGAGGGTCACGCCCACATCCAGAGGAGCCCCGTTTCCGCCTCGTAGCACGAGGTGACGGATCCTTTCCCTGCTTCGTCGGGAAAGAATTCCCGGCGTTCCCGTCGCATCACAAGAGGAGGCCCTCTGAACAGGAACGGCGAGAGGAACTCCAGGGTCGTGCCACCATTCCAAGAGTCCCCCAGATGTCTCAGTCCATTCCAGAGGAACCTCTTTTCCCTTCACCGGCTCGTCTTTCACACCGAGGATCGACTCACACCAAGGTGGCTCTTGGCATAGCCCTGTGGGAAAGCCTGGTGGGAAAGCCTCGAGGGAAAGCCTCGAGGGAAAGCCACAGATCCCTTGATCCACGTGACAGGAAGCGTGACCCTGCTCCTGCAGCTCAGCAGGAAAGCGCACGAGCATGCCCCCACTTGAGACGAAGCCTGACTCCCCTGGGGAGACTCAGAGGCACCCCAAAATCCATGTCAACACTGGAGAGGAATCCTCAGGTTCCGGCCCCGACTCCACACAAGGTCTTAGGCCCCGGCATCGACGGGAGAGGAATCCCGAGATGGCCCCTAGCAACTCGCATGGGGACTGGCCCTTCCTGAGGCCACCAGATCGGGTCCCTGAGGTCCCCGTCTTAACTCGAGAAGACCTGCCGCAACTCGAGAAAATCCAGGAGGTTCTCCCGCCAGGCGAGAGGAGGCCCATTTCCGCAGAAGCTTCTCGGGCTAATCACACCTCACCTCTGGAACGTCGAAAGGGTCCTTCACACCCCTGGTGCAACTCAAGAAGTTCCCCGACATACCGGTCTCCACTCGAGAGGAAGCACGAGGGTCCCGCCCACATCCAGAGGAGCCCCGTTTCCGCCTCGTAGCTCGAGGTGAGGGATCTTTTCCCTGCTTCGTTGGGAAAGAATTCCCGGCGTTCCCGTCGCATCTCAAGAGGAGGCCCTCTCAACAGGCACGGCGAGAGGAACTCCAGGCTCGTGCCACCATCCCAAGAGTCCCCCAGATGTCTCAGTCCATTCCAGAGGAAACTCTTTTCCCTTCACCGGCTCATCTTTCACGCGGAGGATCGACTCACACCAAGGTGGCACTTGGCACAGCCCTGTGGAAAGCCTCGTGGGAAAGCCTCGAGGGAAAGCCTCTAGGGAAAGCCACAGATCCCTTGATCCACGTGACAGGAAGCGTGACACTACTGCTGCAGTTCGGGAGGGAAGTGCACGCGCGTGCCCCAACACGAGACGAGGCCTGACTCCCCTGGGGAGACTCAGCGGCACCCCAAGATCCATGTCAACACTGGAGAGGAATCCTCAGGTTCCGGCCCCGACTCCACACAAGGTCTTAGGCCCCGGCATCGATGGGAGAGGAATCCCGAGATGGCCCCTAGCAACTCGCATGGGGACTGGCCCTTCCTGAGGCCACCAGAGCGGCTCCCTGGGGTCCCCGTCGTAACTCGAGAAGACCTGCCGAAACTCGAGAATATCCAGGAGGTTCTCCCCTCCAGGCGAGAAGAGGCCCATTTCCGCAGAGGCTTCTCGGGGCTAATCACAACTCACCTCTGGAACGTCAAAAGGTTCCTTCACACCCTTGGTGCCACTCAAGAAGTTCCGCGACATTCCCGTCTCCACTCGAGAGGAAACACGAGGGTCCCGCCCACATCCAGAGGAGCCCCGTTTGCGCCTCATAGCTCGAGATGAGGGATCGTTTCCCTGCTTCGTCGGGAAAGAATTCGCGGCGTTCCCGTCGCATCTCAAGAGGAGGCCCTCTCAACAGGAATGGCGAGAGGAACTCCAGGGTCGTGCCACCATTCCAAGAGTCCCCCAGATGTCTCTGTCCATTCCAGAGGAACCTCTTTTCCCTTCACCGGCTCGTCTTTCACGCAGAGAATCGACTCACACCAAGGTGGCACTTGGCACAGCCCTGTGGGAAAGCCTTGAGGGAAAGCCTCCAGGGAAAGCCACAGATCATTGATCCATGTGACAGGAAGCGTGACCCTACTGCTGGAGCTCGGGAGGGAAGCGCACGTGCATGCCCCCACTCGAGACGAGGCCTGACTCCCCTGGGGAGACTCAGAGGCACCCCAAGATCCATGTCAACACTGGAGAGGAATCCTCAGGTTCCGGCCCCGACTCCACCCAAGGTCTTAGGCCCCGGCATCGACGGGAGAGGAATCCCGAGATGGCCCTAGCAACTCGCATGGGGAATTGCCCTTCCTGAGGCCACCAGAGCGGGTCCCTGAGGTCCCCGTCGTAACTCGAGAAGACCTGCCGCAACTCGAGAAAATCCAGGAGGTTCTCCCGCCAGGCGAGAGGAGGCCCATTTCCGCAGAGGCTTCTCGGGGCTAATCACACCTCACCTCTGGAACGTCGAAAGGGTCCTTCACACCCTTGGTGCAACTCAAGGACTTCCTCGACATACCCGTCTCCACTCGAGAGGAAACACGATAGTCCCGCCCACATCCAGAGGAGCCCCGTTTCCGCCTCGTAGCACGAGGTGACGGATCCTTTCCCTGCTTCGTCGGGAAAGAATTCCCGGCGTTCCCGTCGCATCTCAAGAGGAGGCCCTCTCAACAGGAACGGCGAGAGGAACTCCAGGGTCGTGCCACCATTCCAAGAGTCCCCCAGATGTCTCAGTCCATTCCAGAGGAACCTCTTTTCCCTTCACCGGCTCGTCTTTCATGCCGAGGATCGACTCACACCAAGGTGGCACTTGGCACAGCCCTGTGGGCAAGCCTCGAGGGAAAGCCTCGAGGGAACGCCACAGATCCCATGATCCACGTGACAGGAAGCGTGACCCTACTGCTGCACCTGGGGAGGAAAGCGCACGTGCTTGCCCCCACTCGAGATGAGGCCTGACTCCCCTGGGGAGACTCAGAGGCACCCCAATATCCATGTCAACACTGGAGAGGAATCCTCAGGTTCCGGCCCCGACTCCACACAAGGTCTTAGGCCCCGGCATCGACGGGAGAGGAATCCCGAGATGGCCCCTAGCAACTCGCATGGGGACTGGCCCTTCCTGAGGCCACCAGAGCGGGTCCCTGAGGTCCCCGTCGTAACTCGAGAAGACCTGCTGCAACTCGAGAACATCCAGGAGGTTCTCCCCTCCAGGCGAGAAGAGGCCCATTTCCGCAGAGGCTTCTCGGGGCTACTCACACCTCACCTCTGGAACGTCGACAGGGCCCTTCACACCCTTGGTGCAACTCAAGAAGTTCCCCGACATACCGGTCTCCGCTAGAGTGGAAGCACGAGGGTCCCGCCCACATCCAGAGGAGCCCCGTTTCCGCCTCGTAGCTCGAGGTGAGGGATCCTTGCCCTGCTTCGTCGGGAAAGAATTCCCGGCGTTCCCGTCGCATCTCAAGAGGAGGCCCTCTCAACAGGAACGGCGAGAGGAACTCCAGGGTCGTGCCACCATTCCAAGAGTCCCCCAGATGTCTCAGTCCATTCCAGAGGAACCTCTGTTCCCTTCAAGGGCTCGTCTTTCACGCCGAGGATCGACTCACACCAAGGTGGCACTTGGCACAGCCCTGTGGGAAAGCCTCGTGGCAAAGCCTCGAGGGAAAGCCTCGAGGGAAAGCCACAGATCCCTTGATACACGTGACAGGAAGCGTGACCCTACTGCTGCAGCTTGGCAGGGAAGTGCACGTGCATGCCCCCACTCGAGACGAGGCCTGACTCCCCTGGGGCGACTCAGAGGCACCCCAAGATCCATGTCAACACTGGAGAGGAATCCTCAGGTTCCGGCCCCGACTCCACACAAGGTTTTAGGCCCCGGCATCGATGGGAGAGGAATCCCGAGATGGCCCCTAGCAACTCGCATGGGGACTGGGGTTTCCTGAGGCCACCAGAGCGGGTCCCTGAGGTCCCCGTGGTAACTCGAGAAGACCTGCCGCAACTCGAGAATATCCAGGAGGTTCTCCCCTGCAGGCGAGATGAGGCCCATTTCCGCAGAGGCTTCACGGGGCTAATTACACCTCACCTCTGGAACGTCGAAAGGGTCCTTCACACCCTTGGTGCAACTCAAGAAGTTCCCCGACATACCCGTCTCCACTCGAGAGGAAACACGAGGGTCCCGCACACATCCAGAGGAGCCCCGTTTCCGCCTCGTAGCTCGAGGTGAGGGATCATTTCCCTGCTTCGTCGGGAAAGAATTCCCGGCGTTCCCGTCGCATCTCAAGAGGAGGCCCTCTCAACAGCAACGGCGAGAGGAACTCCAGGGTCGTACCACCATTCCAAGAGTCCCCCAGATGTCTCAGTCCATTCCAGAGGATCTTCTTTTGCCTTCAACGGCTCGTCTTTCACGCCGAGGATCGACTCACACCAAGGTGGCACATGGCACAGCCCTGTGGGCAAGCCTCGTGGGAAAGCCTCGAGGGAAAGCCACAGATCCCTTGATCCACGTGACAGGAAGCGTGACCCTACTGCTGCAGCTCGGGAGGGAAGTGCACGTGCATGCCCCCACTCGAGACGAGGCCTGACTCCCCTGGGGAGATTCAGAGGCACCCCAAGATCCATGTCAACACTGGAGAGGAATCCTCAGGTTCTGGCCCCGCTTCCACACAAAGTCTTAGTTCCCGGCATCGACGGGAGAGGAATCCCGAGATGGCCCCTAGCAACTCGCATGGTGCCTGGCCCTTCCTGAGGCCACCAGAGCGTGTCCCTGAGGTCCCCGTCGTAACTCGAGAAGACCTGCCGCATCTCGAGAATATCCAGGAGGTTCTCCCCTGCAGGCGAGATGAGGCCCATTTCCGCAGAGGCTTCTCGGGGCTACTCACACCTCACCTCTGGAACGTCGAAAGGGTCCTTCACACCCTTGGTGCAACTCAAGACGTTCCCCGACATACCCGTCTCCACTCCAGAGGAAACACGAGGGTCCCGCCCACATCCAGAGGAGCCCCGTTTCCGCCTCGTAGATCGAGGTGAGGGATCCTTGCCCTGCTTCGTCAGGAAAGAATTCCAGGCATTCCCGTCGCATCTCAAGAGGAGGCCCTCTCAACAGGAACGGCGAGAGGAACTCCAGGTTCCTGCCACCGTTCCAAGAGTCCCCCAGATGTCTCAGTCCATTCCAGAGGAAACTCTTTTCCCTTCACCGGCTCGTCATTCACGCCGAGGATCGACTCACACCAAGGTGGCACTTGGCACAGCCCTGTGGGAAAGCCTCGTGGCAAAGCCTCGAGGGAAAGCCACAGATCCCTTGATCCACGTGACAGGAAGCGTGACCCTACTGCTGCAGCTCGGGAGGGAAGCGCACGCGCATGCCCCCACTCGAGACGAGGCCTGATTCCCCTGGGGAAACTCAGCGGCACCCCAAGATCCATGTCAACACTGGAGAGGAATCCTCAGGTTCCGGCCCAGACTCCACACAAGGTCTTAGGCCCCGGCATCGACGGGAGAGGAATCCCGAGTTGGCCCCTAGCAAATCGCATGGGGACTGGCCCTTCCTGAGGCCACCAGAGCGGGTCCCTGAGGTCCCCGTCGTAACTCTAGAAGACCTGCCGCAACTCGAGAATATTCAGGAGGTTCTCCCCTGCAGGCGAGATGAGGCCCATTTCCGCAGAGGCTTCTCGGGGCTAATCACACCTCACCTCTGGAACGTCGAAAGGGTCCTTCACACCTTTGGTGCAACTCAAAAAGTTCCCCGACATACCCTTCGCCACTCGAGAGGAAACACGACGGTCCCGCCCACATCCAGAGGAGCCCCGTTTCCGCCTCGTAGCTCGAGGTGAGGGATCGTTTCCCTGCTTCATTGGGAAAGAATTCCTGGCGTTCCCGTCGCATCTCAAGAGGAGGCATTCTCAACAGGAACGGCGAGAGGAACTCCAGGGTCGTGCCACCATTCCAAGAGTCCCCCAGATGTCTCTATCCATTCCAGAGGAAACTCTTTTCCCTTCACCGGCTCGTCTTTCACGCCGAGGATCGACTCACACCAAGGTGGCACTTGGCACAGCCCTGTGGGCAAGCCTCGAGGGAAAGCCTCGAGGGAAAGCCACAGATCCCTTGATCCACGTGACAGGAAGCGTGACCCTACTGCTGCAGCTCGGGAGGGAAGCGCACGTGCATGCCCCCACTCGAGACGAGGCCTGACTCCCCTGGGGAGACTCAGAGGCACCCCAAATCCATGTCAACACTGGAGAGGAATCCTCAGGTTCCGGCCCCGCCTTCACACAAAGTCTTAGTTCCCGGCATCGACGGGAGAGGAATCCCGAGATGGCCGCTAGCAACTCGCATGGGGACTGGCCCTTCCTGAGGCCACCAGAGCGGGTCCCTGAGGTCCCCGTCGTAACTCGAGAAGACCTGCTGCAACTCGAGAACATCCAGAAGGTTCTCCCCTCCAGGCGAGAAGAGGCCCATTTCCGCAGAGGTTTCTCGGGTCTACTCACACCTCACCTCTGGAACGTCGAAAGGGTCCTTCACACCCTTGGTGCAACTCAAGAAGTTCCCCGACATACCCGTCTCCACTCGAGAGGAAACACGAGGGTCCCGCCCACATCCAGAGGAGCCCCGTTTCCGCCTCATACCTCGAGGTGAGGGATCCTTGCCCTGCTTCGTCGGGAAAGAATTCTAGGCATTCCCGTCGCATCTCAAGAGGAGGCCCTCTCAACTGGAACGGCGAGAGGAACTCCAGGGTTCTGCCACCGTTCCAAGAGTCCCCCAGATGTCTCAGTTCATTCCAGAGGAACCTCTTTTCCCTTCACCGGCTCGTCTTTCACGCCGAGGATCGACTCACACCAAGGTGGCACTTGGCACAGACATGTGGGAAAGCCTCCTGGGAAAGCCTCGAGGGAAAGCCTCGAGGGAAAGACACAGATCCCTTGATACACGTGACAGGAAGCGTGACCCTACTGCTGCAGCTCGGGAAGGAAGCTCACGCGCATGCCCCCACACGAGACGAGGCCTGATTCCCCTGGGGAGACTCAGTGGCACGCCAAGATCCATGTCAACACTGGAGAGGAATCCTCTGGTCCCGGCCCCGACTCCACACAAGGTCTTAGGCCCCGGCATCGACGGGAGAGGAATCCCGCGTTGGCCCTATCAACTCGAATGGGGACTGGCCCTTCCTGAGGCCACCAGAGCGGGTCCCTGAGGTCCCCGTCGTAACTCGAGAAGACCTGCCGCAACTCGAGAAAATCAAGGAGGTTATCCCGCCAGGCGAGAGGAGGCCAATTTCCGCAGAGGCTTCTCGGGGCTAATCACACCTCACCTCTGGAACGTCGAAAGGGTCCTTCACACCCTTGGTGCAACTCAAGAAGTTCCCCGACATACCCGTCTCCACTCGAGAGGAAACACGAGGGTCCCGCCCACATCCAGAGGAGCCCCGTTTCCGCCTCGTAGCTCGAGGTGTGGGATCCTTTCCCTGCTTCGTCGGGAAAGAATTCCCGGCGTTCCCGTCGCATCTCAAGAGGAGGCCCTCTTAACAGCAACGGCGAGAGGAACTCCAGGGTCGTGCCACCATTCCAAGAGTCCCCCAGATGTCTCAGTCCATTCCAGAGGAACCTCTTTTCCCTTCAACGGCTCGTCTTTCACGCCGAGGATCGACTCACACCAAGGTGGCACTTGGCACAGCCCTGTGGGCAAGCCTCGAGGGAAAGCCTCGAGGGAAAGCCACAGATCCCTTGATCCACGTTACAGGAAGCGTGACCCTACTGCTGCAGCTCGGGAGGGAAGCGCACGTGCATGCCCCCACTCGAGACGAGGCCTGACTCCCCTGGGGAGACTCAGAGGCACCCCAAGATCCATGTCAACACTGGAGAGGAATCCTAAGGTTCCGGCCCCGCCTTCACACAAAGTCTTAGTTCCCGGCATCGACGGGAGAGGAATCTCGAGATGGCCCCAAGGCCACCTGAACGGGTCCCTGAGGTCCCCCGTCGTAACTCGAGAAGACCTGCCGCAACTCGAGAAAATCAAAGGAGGTTCTCCCGCTAGGCGAGAGGAGGCCCATTTCTGCAGAAGTTTCTCGGGGCTAATCACACCTCACCTCTGGAACGTCGAAAGGGTCCTTCACACCCCTGCTGCAACTCAAGAAGTTCCCCGACATACCGTCTCCACTAGAGAGGAAGCACGAGGGTCCCGCCCACATCCAGAGGAGCCCCGTTTCCGCCTCATAGCTCGAGATGAGGGATCGTTTCCCTGCTTCGTCGGGAAAGAATTCGCGGCGTTCCCGTCGCATCTCAAGAGGAGGCCCTCTCAACAGGAACGGCGAGAGGAACTCCAGGGTCGTGCCACCATTCCAAGAGTCCCCCAGATGTCTCAGTCCATTCCAGAGGAACCTCTTTTCCCTTCACTGGCTCGTCTTTCACTCCGTGGATAGAATAACACCAAGGTTGCACGTGGTACAGCCCTGTGGAAGGCCTCGTGGGAAAGCCTCGAGGGAAAGCCTCGAGGAAAAGCCACAGATCCCTTGATTCACGTAACAGGATCGTGACACTACTGCTGCAGCTCGGGGAGGGAAGCCCACGTGCATGCCCCCACACGAGACGATACCAGACTCCCCTGGGGAGACTCAGAAGCAACCCCCCAAGATCCATGTCAACACTGGAGAGGAATCCTCAGGTTCCGGCCCCGACTCCACCACAAGGCCTTAGGCCCCGGCATGGACGGGAGAGGAATCCCGAGATGGCTCCCTAGCAACTCGCCATGGGGACTTGGCCTTTCCTGAGGCCACCAGAGCGGGTCTCTGAGGTCCCCGTCGTAACTCGAGAACACCTGCCGCCAACTCGAGAAAATCCAGGAGGTTCTCCCCCTCCAGGCGAGATGAGGCCCATTTCCGCAGAGGCGTCTCGAGGCTGATCACACCTCACCTCTGGAACTTCGAAACGGTCCTTTCACACCCTTGATGCAAATTCAAGAAGTTCCCGACATACCCGTCTCCACTCGAGAGCAAACACGAGGGTCCCGCCCACATCCCAGAGGAGCCCCGTTTCCCCGCCTCGTAGCTCGAGATGAGGGATCCTTTCCCTGCTTCGTCGGGAAAGAGTTCCCGGCGTTCCCGTCGCATCTCAGGAGGAGCCCTCTCAACAGCAACGGGCGAGAGGAACTCCAGGGTCGTGCCACCATTCCAAGAGTCCCCCAGATGTCTCAGTCCATTCCAGAGGAACCTCTTTTCCCTTCACCCGGCTCGTCTTTATAGCCGAGGAACGACTCACACTAAGGTGGCACGTGGCACAGCCCTGTGGGAAAGCCTCGAGGGAAAGCCACAGATCCCCTTGATCCAAGTGACAGGAAGCGTGACACTACTGCTGCAGCTCGGGAGGAAAGCGCACGTGCATGCCCCCACTCGAGACGTGGCCTGACTCCCCTGGGCAGACTCAGAAGCACCCCAAGATCCATGACAACACTGGAGAGTGATCCTCAGGTTCCGGCCCCGACTCCCCACAAGGACTTAGGCCCTGGCATGGACGGGAGTGGAATCCCGAGATGGGCCCCTAGCAACTCGCAATGGGGACGGGGCTTTCCTGAAGCCACCAGAGCGGGTCCCTGAGGTCCCCGTCGTAACTCGAGAAGACCTGCCGCAGCTCGAGAAAATCCAGGAGGTTCTCCCCCTCCAGGCGAGATGAGGCCCATTTCCGCCGAGGCCGTCTCCAGGCTGGTCACACCTCAGCTCTGGAACTTCGAAAGGGTCCTTCACACCTTGGTGCAAATGAAGAAGTTCCCGGACATTCCCGTCTCCAGTCGAGAGGAAACACGAGGGTCCCGCCCACATCCAGAGGAGCCCCGTCCCTGCCTCGTAGCTCGAGATGAGGGATCCTTTCCCTGCTTCGTCGGGAGATGAGTTCCCGGCGTTCCCGTCGCATCTCAAGAGGAGGCCCTCTCAACAGGAACGGCGAGAGGAACTCCAGGGTCGTGCCACCATCCAAGAGCCCCCCCAGATATCTCAGTCCATTCCAGAGGAACCACTTTTCCGTTCACCGGCTCGCCTTTCACGCCGAGGATCGACTCACACCAAGGTGGCACGTGGCACAGCCCTGTGGGAAAGCCTGGTGGGAAAGCCTCGAGGGAAAACATCGAGGGAAAGCCACAGATCCCTTAATCCACGTGACAGGAAGCGTGACACTACAGCTGCAGCTCGGGA
Organism: Budorcas taxicolor; assembly: GCF_023091745.1. Classification (NCBI taxonomy): domain Eukaryota; kingdom Metazoa; phylum Chordata; class Mammalia; order Artiodactyla; family Bovidae; genus Budorcas; species Budorcas taxicolor. Next base: position 2,235,003 of record NC_068927.1, on the reverse strand, counting down.
GGAAAGCGCACGTGCATGCCCCCACTCGAGACGAGGCCTGACTCCCCTGGCGAGACTCAGAAGCACCCCAAGATCCATTGGCAAGACTGGAGAGGAATCCTCAGGTTCCGGCCCCGACTCCACACAAGGTCTTAGGCCCCAGCATGGACGGGAGAGGAATCTCGAGAGGGCCCCCAGCAACTCGCATGGGGGACTGGCCTTTCCTGAGGCCACCAGAGCGGGTCCCTGAGGTCCCCCGTCATAACTCGAGAAAGACCTGCCGCAGCTCGGAGAAAATCCAGGAGGTTCTCCCTCCAGGCGAGATGAGGCCCATTTCCGCTGAGGCGTCTCGAGGCTGATCACACCTCCACCTCTGGAACTTCGAAAGGGTCCTTCACACCCTTGGTGCAAATCAAGAAGTTCCCCGACATACCCGTCTCCACTCGAGAGGAAACACGAGGGTCCCGCCCGACATCCAGAGGAGCCCCGTTTCCCGCCTCGTAGCTCGAGATGAGCGGATCCTTTCCCTGCGTCGTCGGGAAAGAATTCCCGGCGTTCCCGTCGCATCTCAAGAGGAGGCCCTCTCAACAGGAACGGCTGAGAGGAACTCCAGGGTCGTGCCAGCATTCCAAGAGTCCCCAGATGTCTCAGTACATTCCAGAGGAACCTCTTTTCCCTTCACCGGCTCGTCTTTCATGCCGAGGATCGACTCACCACCAAGGTGGCACGTGGCACAGCCCTGTGGGAAAGCCTCGAGGGAAAGCCACAGATCCTTGATCCACGTGACAGGAAGCGTGACACTACTGCTGCAGCTCGGGAGGAAAGCGCACGTGTATGTCCCCACTCGAGACGAGGCCTGACTCCCCTGGGGATTCTCAGAAGCACCCCAAGATCCATGTCCACACTGGAGAGGAATCCTCAGGTTCCGGCCCCGACTACACACAAGTTCTTAGGCCCCAGCATCGACGGAAGAGGAATTCCGAGATGGCCCCTTGCAACTCGCATGGGGACTGGCCTTTCCTGAGGCCACCAGAGCGGGTCCCTGAGGTCCCCGTCGTAACTCGAGAAGACCTGCCGCAACTCGAGAAATTCCAGGAGGTTCTCCCCTCCAGGCGAGATGAGGCCCTTTTCCGTCCGCTGAGGCGTCTCGAGGCTGATGACACCTCACCTCTGGAACTTCGAAAGGGTCCTTCACACCCTTGGTGCAGATCAAGAAGTTCCCCGACATACCCGTTTCCACTCGAGAGGAAACAAGATGGTCCCGGTCACATCCAGAGGAGCCCCGTTTCCGCCTCGTAGCTCGAGATGAGGGATCCTTTCCCTGCTTCGTCGGGAAAGAGTTCCCGGCGTTCCCGTGGCATCTCAAGAGGAGGCCCTCTCAACAGGAACGGCGAGAGGAACTCCAGGGTCGTGCCACCATTCCAAGAGTCCCCCAGATGTCTCAGTCCATTCCAGAGGAACCTCTTTTCCCTTCACCGGTTCGTCTTTCACGCCGAGGATCGACTCACACCAAGGTGGCACGTGGCACAGCACTGTGGGAAAGCCTGGTGGGAAAGCCTCGAGGGAAAGCCACAGATCCCTTGATCCACGTGATAGGAAGCATGACACTACTGCTGCAGCTCGGCAGCAAATCGCACGTGCATTCCCCCAATCGAGACGAGGCCTGACTCCCCTGGGGAGACACTGAAGCACCCCAAGATCCATGGCAACACTGGAGAGGAATCCTCAGGTTCCGGGACCGACTCCACACAAGGTCTTAAGCCCCGGCATGGACGGGAGAGGAATCCCGAAATGGCCCCTAGCAACTCGCATGGGGACTGGCCTTTCCTGAGGACACCAGAGCGGGTCCCTGAGGTCCCCGTGGTAACTCGAGAAGACCTGCCGCAACTCGAGAAAATCCAGGAGGTTCTCCCCTCCAGGCGAGCTGAGGCCCATTTCCGCTGAGGCGTCTCGAGGCTGATCACACCTCACCTCTGGAACTTCGAAAGGGTCCTTCACACCCTTGGTGCAAATCAAGAAGTTCCCTCACATACCCGTCTCCACTCGAGAGGAAACACGAGGGTGCCGCCCACATCCAGAGGAGCCCCGTTTCCGCCTCGTAGCTCGAGATGAGGGATCCTTTCCCTTTTTCGTCGGGAAAGAGTTCCCAGTGTTCCCGTGGCATCTCAAGAGGAGGCCCTCTCAACAGGAACAGCAAGAGGAACTCTAGGGTCGTGCCACCATTCCAAGAGTTCCCCAGATGTCTCAGTCCTTTAAAGAGGAATCTCTTATCCTTTCACCGGATCGTCTTTCACACCGAGGATCGACTCACACAAAGGTGGAACGTGGAACAGCCCTGTGGGAAAGCCTCGTGGGAAAGCCTCGAGGGAAAGCCTCGACGGAAAGCCACAGATCCCTTGATCCACGTGACAGGAAGCGTGACACTAGTACTGCAACTCGGGAGGAAAGCACACGTGCATGCCCCCACTCGAGACGAGGCCTGACTCCCCTGGGGAGACTCAGAAGCACCCCAAGATCCATGGCAACACTGGAGAGGAATATTCAGGTTCCGGTCCCGACTCCACACAAGGTCTTAGGCCCTGTCATGGACGGGAGAGGAATCCCGAGATGGCCCCTAGCAACTCGCATAGGGACAGGCCTTTCCTGAGGCCACCACAGCGGGTCCCTGAGGTCCCCGTCATAACTCGAGAAGACCTGCCGCAACTCGAGAAAATCCTGGAGGTCCTCCCCTCCTAGCGAGATGAGGCTCATTTCCGCTGAGGGGTCTCGAGGCTGATCACACCTCACCTCTGGAACTTCGAAAGGGTCCTACACACCCTTGGTGCAAGGCAAGAAGTTCCCTGACATACCCGTCTCCACTCGAGAGGAAAAACGTGGGTGCCGCCCACATCCAGAGGAGCCCCGTTTCCGCTTCGTAGCTCGAGTTGAGGGATACTTTCTCTGCTTCGTCGGGAAAGAGTTCCCGGCGTTCCCGTCGCATCTCAAGAGGAGGCCCTCTCAACAGGATCGGCGAGAGGAACTCCAGGGTGGTGCCACCATTCCAAGAGTCCCCCAGATGTGTCAGTCCATTCCAGAGGAACCTCTTTTCCCTTCACCGGCTCGCCTTTCACGCCGAGGATCGACTCACTCCAAGGTGGCACGTGGGACAGCCCTGTGGGAAAGCCTCTTGGGAAAGCCTTCAGGGAAAGCCTCGAGGGAAAGCCACATATCCCTTGATCCACGTGACAGGAAGCGTGACAATACTGCTGCAGCTCGGGTGGAAAGCGCACGTGCATGCCCCCACTCGAGACGAGGCCTGACTCCCCTGGGGAGACTGAGAAGCACCCCAAGATCCATGGCAACACTGGAGAGGAATCCTCAGGTTCAAGCCCCGAACCCACACAAGGTCTTAGGCCCCGGCATGGACGGGAGAGGAATCCCGAGAGGTCCCCTAGCAACTCGCATAAGGACTGGCCTTTCATGAGGCCACCAGAGCGGGTCCCTGAGGTCCCCGTCGTAACTCGAGAAGACCTGCCGCAACTCGAGAAAATCCAGAAGGTTCTCCCCTCCAGGCGAGATGAGGCCCATTTCCGCTGAGGCGTCTCGAGGCTGGTCACACCTCACCTCTGGAACTTCGAAAGGGTCCTTCACACCCTTGGTGCAAATCAAGAAGTTCCCCCACATACCCGTCTCCACTCGAGAGGAAACACGAGGGTGCCGCCCACATCCAGAGGAGCCCCGTTTCCGCCTCGTAGCTCGAGATGAGGGATCCTTTCCCTGCTTCGTCGGGAAAGAGTTCCCGGCGTTCCCGTGGCATCTCAAGAGGTGGCCCTCTCAACAGGAACAGCAAGAGGAACTCTAGGGTCGTGCCACCATTCCAAGAGTTCCCCAGATGTCTCAGTCCTTTCCAGAGGAATCTCTTATCCAACACCGGCTCGTCTTTCACGCCGAGGATCGACTCACACCAAGGTGGCACGTGGCACAGCCCTATGGGAAAGCCTCGTGGGAAAGCCTCGATGGAAAGCCTCGAGGGAAAGCCACAGATCCCTTGATCCACGTGACAGGAAGCGTGACACTACTACTGCAACTCGGGAGGAAAGCGCACGTGCATGCCCCCACTCGAGACGAGGCCTGACTCCCCTGGGGAGACTCAGAAGCACCCCAAGATCCATGGTAACACTGGAGAGGAATCCTCAGGTTCCGGCCCCAACTCCACACAAGGTCTTAGGCCCCAGCAAGGATGGGAGAGGAATCCCGAGAGGGCCCCTAGCAACTCGCATGGAGACTGGCCTTTCCTGAGGCCACCAGAGCGGGTCCCTGAGGTCCCCGTCGTAACTCGAGAAGACCTGCCGCAACTCGAGAAAATCCAGGCGGTTCTCCCCTCCAAACGAGATGAGGCCCATTTCCGCTGAGGCGTCTTGAGGCTGATCACACCTCACCTCTGGAACTTCGAAAGGGTCCTTCACACCCTTGGTGCAAATCAAGCAGTTCCCGGCATACCCGTCTCCACTCGAAAGGAAACACGAGGGTCCCGCCCACATCCAGAGGAGCCCCGTTTCCGCCTCGTAGCTCGAGGTGAGGGATCATTTCCCTGCTTCGTCGGGAAAGAATTCCCGGCGTTCCCGTCGCATCTCAAGAGGAGGCCCTCTCAACAGCAACGGCGAGAGGAACTCCAGGGTCGTACCACCATTCCAAGAGTCCCCCAGATGTCTCGGTCCATTCCAGAGGATCTTCTTTTGCCTTCAACGGCTCGTCTTTCACGCCGAGGATCGACTCACACCAAGGTGGCACATGGCACAGCCCTGTGGGCAAGCCTCGTGGGAAAGCCTCGAGGGAAAGCCACAGATCCCTTGATCCACGTGACAGGAAGCGTGACCCTACTGCTGCAGCTCGGGAGGGAAGTGCACGTGCATGCCCCCATTCGAGACGAGGCCTGACTCCCCTGGGGAGATTCAGAGGCACCCCAAGATCCATGTCAACACTGGAGAGGAATCCTCAGGTTCTGGCCCCGCTTCCACACAAAGTCTTAGTTCCCGGCATCGACGGGAGAGGAATCCCGAGATGGCCCCTAGCAACTCGCATGGTGCCTGGCCCTTCCTGAGGCCACCAGAGCGTGTCCCTGAGGTCCCCGTCGTAACTCGAGAAGACCTGCCGCATCTCGAGAATATCCAGGAGGTTCTCCCCTGCAGGCGAGATGAGGCCCATTTCCGCAGAGGCTTCTCGGGGCTACTCACACCTCACCTCTGGAACGTCGAAAGGGTCCTTCACACCCTTGGTGCAACTCAAGACGTTCCCCGACATACCCGTCTCCACTCCAGAGGAAACACGAGGGTCCCGCCCACATCCAGAGGAGCCCCGTTTCCGCCTCGTAGATCGAGGTGAGGGATCCTTGCCCTGCTTCGTCAGGAAAGAATTCCAGGCATTCCCGTCGCATCTCAAGAGGAGGCCCTCTCAACAGGAACGGCGAGAGGAACTCCAGGTTCCTGCCACCGTTCCAAGAGTCCCCCAGATGTCTCAGTCCATTCCAGAGGAAACTCTTTTCCCTTCACCGGCTCGTCATTCACGCCGAGGATCGACTCACACCAAGGTGGCACTTGGCACAGCCCTGTGGGAAAGCCTCGTGGCAAAGCCTCGAGGGAAAGCCACAGATCCCTTGATCCACGTGACAGGAAGCGTGACCATACTGCTGCAGCTCGGGAGGGAAGCGCACGCGCATGCCCCCACTCGAGACGAGGCCTGATTCCCCTGGGGAAACTCAGCGGCACCCCAAGATCCATGTCAACACTGGAGAGGAATCCTCAGGTTCCGGCCCAGACTCCACACAAGGTCTTAGGCCCCGGCATCGACGGGAGAGGAATCCCGAGTTGGCCCCTAGCAAATCGCATGGGGACTGGCCCTTCCTGAGGCCACCAGAGCGGGTCCCTGAGGTCCCCGTCGTAACTCTAGAAGACCTGCCGCAACTCGAGAATATTCAGGAGGTTCTCCCCTGCAGGCGAGATGAGGCCCATTTCCGCAGAGGCTTCTCGGGGCTAATCACACCTCACCTCTGGAACGTCGAAAGGGTCCTTCACACCTTTGGTGCAACTCAAAAAGTTCCCCGACATACCCTTCGCCACTCGAGAGGAAACACGACGGTCCCGCCCACATCCAGAGGAGCCCCGTTTCCGCCTCGTAGCTCGAGGTGAGGGATCCTTTCCCTGCTTCATTGGGAAAGAATTCCTGGCGTTCCCGTCGCATCTCAAGAGGAGGCATTCTCAACAGGAACGGCGAGAGGAACTCCAGGGTCGTGCCACCATTCCAAGAGTCCCCCAGATGTCTCTATCCATTCCAGAGGAAACTCTTTTCCCTTCACCGGCTCGTCTTTCACGCCGAGGATCGACTCACACCAAGGTGGCACTTGGCACAGCCCTGTGGGCAAGCCTCGAGGGAAAGCCTCGAGGGAAAGCCACAGATCCCTTGATCCACGTGACAGGAAGCGTGACCCTACTGCTGCAGCTCGGGAGGGAAGCGCACGTGCATGCCCCCACTCGAGACGAGGCCTGACTCCCCTGGGGAGACTCAGAGGCACCCCAAATCCATGTCAACACTGGAGAGGAATCCTCAGGTTCCGGCCCCGCCTTCACACAAAGTCTTAGTTCCCGGCATCGACGGGAGAGGAATCCCGAGATGGCCGCTAGCAACTCGCATGGGGACTGGCCCTTCCTGAGGCCACCAGAGCGGGTCCCTGAGGTCCCCGTCGTAACTCGAGAAGACCTGCTGCAACTCGAGAACATCCAGAAGGTTCTCCCCTCCAGGCGAGAAGAGGCCCATTTCCGCAGAGGTTTCTCGGGTCTACTCACACCTCACCTCTGGAACGTCGAAAGGGTCCTTCACACCCTTGGTGCAACTCAAGAAGTTCCCCGACATACCCGTCTCCACTCGAGAGGAAACACGAGGGTCCCGCCCACATCCAGAGGAGCCCCGTTTCCGCCTCGTAGCTCGAGGTGAGGGATCCTTGCCCTGCTTCGTCGGGAAAGAATTCTAGGCATTCCCGTCGCATCTCAAGAGGAGGCCCTCTCAACTGGAACGGCGAGAGGAACTCCAGGGTTCTGCCACCGTTCCAAGAGTCCCCCAGATGTCTCAGTTCATTCCAGAGGAACCTCTTTTCCCTTCACCGGCTCGTCTTTCACGCCGAGGATCGACTCACACCAAGGTGGCACTTGGCACAGACCTGTGGGAAAGCCTCCTGGGAAAGCCTCGAGGGAAAGCCTCGAGGGAAAGACACAGATCCCTTGATACACGTGACAGGAAGCGTGACCCTACTGCTGCAGCTCGGGAAGGAAGCTCACGCGCATGCCCCCACACGAGACGAGGCCTGATTCCCCTGGGGAGACTCAGTGGCACCCCAAGATCCATGTCAACACTGGAGAGGAATCCTCTGGTCCCGGCCCCGACTCCACACAAGGTCTTAGGCCCCGGCATCGACGGGAGAGGAATCCCGCGTTGGCCCTATCAACTCGAATGGGGACTGGCCCTTCCTGAGGCCACCAGAGCGGGTCCCTGAGGTCCCCGTCGTAACTCGAGAAGACCTGCCGCAACTCGAGAAAATCAAGGAGGTTATCCCGCCAGGCGAGAGGAGGCCAATTTCCGCAGAGGCTTCTCGGGGCTAATCACACCTCACCTCTGGAACGTCGAAAGGGTCCTTCACACCCTTGGTGCAACTCAAGAAGTTCCCCGACATACCCGTCTCCACTCGAGAGGAAACACGAGGGTCCCGCCCACATCCAGAGGAGCCCCGTTTCCGCCTCGTAGCTCGAGGTGTGGGATCCTTTCCCTGCTTCGTCGGGAAAGAATTCCCGGCGTTCCCGTCGCATCTCAAGAGGAGGCCCTCTTAACAGCAACGGCGAGAGGAACTCCAGGGTCGTGCCACCATTCCAAGAGTCCCCCAGATGTCTCAGTCCATTCCAGAGGAACCTCTTTTCCCTTCAACGGCTCGTCTTTCACGCCGAGGATCGACTCACACCAAGGTGGCACTTGGCACAGCCCTGTGGGCAAGCCTCGAGGGAAAGCCTCGAGGGAAAGCCACAGATCCCTTGATCCACGTTACAGGAAGCGTGACCCTACTGCTGCAGCTCGGGAGGGAAGCGCACGTGCATGCCCCCACTCGAGACGAGGCCTGACTCCCCTGGGGAGACTCAGAGGCACCCCAAGATCCATGTCAACACTGGAGAGGAATCCTCAGGTTCCGGCCCCGCCTTCACACAAAGTCTTAGTTCCCGGCATCGACGGGAGAGGAATCTCGAGATGGCCCCTAGCAACTCGCATGGTGCCTGGCCCTTCCTGAGGCCACCTGAACGGGTCCCTGAGGTCCCCGTCGTAACTCGAGAAGACCTGCCACAACTCGAGAAAATCAAGGAGGTTCTCCCGCTAGGCGAGAGGAGGCCCATTTCCGCAGAAGTTTCTCGGGGCTAATCACACCTCACCTCTGGAACGTCGAAAGGGTCCTTCACACCCCTGCTGCAACTCAAGAAGTTCCCCGACATACCGGTCTCCACTAGAGAGGAAGCACGAGGGTCCCGCCCACATCCAGAGGAGCCCCGTTTCCGCCTGATAGCTCGAGATGAGGGATCGTTTCCCTGCTTCGTCGGGAAAGAATTCGCGGCGTTCCCGTCGCATCTCAAGAGGAGGCCCTCTCAACAGGAACGGCGAGAGGAACTCCAGGGTCGTGCCACCATTCCAAGAGTCCCCCAGATGTCTCAGTCCATTCCAGAGGAACCTCTTTTCCCTTCACTGGCTCGTCTTTCACTCCGTGGATAGAATAACACCAAGGTTGCACGTGGTACAGCCCTGTGGGAAGGCCTCGTGGGAAAGCCTCGAGGGAAAGCCTCGAGGAAAAGCCACAGATCCCTTGATTCACGTAACAGGATCGTGACACTACTGCTGCAGCTCGGGAGGGAAGCCCACGTGCATGCCCCCACACGAGACGAGACCAGACTCCCCTGGGGAGACTCAGAAGCACCCCAAGATCCATGTCAACACTGGAGAGGAATCCTCAGGTTCCGGCCCCGACTCCACACAAGGCCTTAGGCCCCGGCATGGACGGGAGAGGAATCCCGAGATGGCCCCTAGCAACTCGCATGGGGACTGGCCTTTCCTGAGGCCACCAGAGCGGGTCTCTGAGGTCCCCGTCGTAACTCGAGAACACCTGCCGCAACTCGAGAAAATCCAGGAGGTTCTCCCCTCCAGGCGAGATGAGGCCCATTTCCGCAGAGGCGTCTCGAGGCTGATCACACCTCACCTCTGGAACTTCGAAACGGTCTTTCACACCCTTGATGCAAATCAAGAAGTTCCCCGACATACCCGTCTCCACTCGAGAGCAAACACGAGGGTCCCGCCCACATCCAGAGGAGCCCCGTTTCCGCCTCGTAGCTCGAGATGAGGGATCCTTTCCCTGCTTCGTCGGGAAAGAGTTCCCGGCGTTCCCGTCGCATCTCAGGAGGAGGCCCTCTCAACAGCAACGGCGAGAGGAACTCCAGGGTCGTGCCACCATTCCAAGAGTCCCCCAGATGTCTCAGTCCATTCCAGAGGAACCTCTTTTCCCTTCACCGGCTCGTCTTTATAGCCGAGGAACGACTCACACTAAGGTGGCACGTGGCACAGCCCTGTGGGAAAGCCTCGAGGGAAAGCCACAGATCCCTTGATCCACGTGACAGGAAGCGTGACACTACTACTGCAACTCGGGAGGAAAGCACACGTGCATGCCCCCACTCGAGACGAGGCCTGACTCCCCTGGGGAGACTCAGAAGCACCCCAAGATCCATGGTAACACTGGAGAGGAATCCTCAGGTTCCGGCCCCAACTCCACACAAGGTCTTAGGCCCCAGCAAGGATGGGAGAGGAATCCCGAGAGGGCCCCTAGCAACTCGCATGGAGACTGGGCTTTCCTGAGGCCACCAGAGCGGGTCCCTGAGGTCCCCGTCGTAACTCGAGAAGACCTGCCGCAACTCGAGAAAATCCAGGCGGTTCTCCCCTCCAAACGAGATGAGGCCCATTTCCGCTGAGGCGTCTTGAGGCTGATCACACCTCACCTCTGGAACTTCGAAAGGGTCCTTCACACCCTTGGTGCAAATCAAGCAGTTCCCCGACATACCCGTCTCCACTCGAAAGGAAACACGAGGGTCCCGCCCACATCCAGAGGAGCCCCGTTTCCGCCTCGTAGCTCGAGATGAGGGATCCTTTCCCTGCTTCGTCGGGAAAGAGTTCCCGGCGTTCCCGTGGCATCTCAAGAGGAGGCCCTCTCAACAGGAACGGCGAGAGGAACTCCAGGGTCGTGCCACCATTCCAAGAGTCCCCCAGATGTCTCAGTCCATTCCAGAGGAACCTCTTTTCCCTTCACCGGTTCGTCTTTCACGCCGAGGATCGACTCACACCAAGGTGGCACGTGGCACAGCCCTGTGGGAAAGCCTCGTGGGAAAGCCTTGAGGGAAAGCCACAGATCCCTTGATCCACGTGATAGGAAGCATGACACTACTGCTGCAGCTCGGGAGCAAATCGCACGTGCATTCCCCCAATTGAGACGAGGCCTGACTCCCCTGGGTAGACACTGAAGCACCCCAAGATCCATGGCAACACTGGAGAGGAATCCTCAGGTTCCGGCCCCGACTCCACACAAGGTCTTAGGCCCCGGCATGGATGGGAGAGGAATCCCGAAAGGGCCCCTAGCAACTCGCATGGGGTCTGGCCTTTCCTGAGGCCACCAGAGCGGGTCCCTGAGGTCCCAGTCGTAACTCGAGAAGACCTGCCGCAACTCGAGAAAATACAGGAATTTCTCCCCTCCAGGCGAGATGAGGCCCATTTCCGCTGAGGCCTCTCGAGGCTGATCACACCTCACCTCTGGAACTTCGAAAGGGTCCTTCACACCCTTGGTGCAAATCAAGAAGTTTCCCGACATACCCGTCTCCACTCGAGAGGAAACACGTGGGTCCCGCCCACATCCAGAGGAGCCCCTTTTCCGCCTCGTAGCTCGAGATGAGGGATCCTTTCCCTGCTTCGTCGGGAAAGATTTCCCGGCGTTCCCGTCGCATCTCAAGAGGAGGCCCTCTCAACAGGATCGGCCAGAGCAACTCCAGGGTGGTGCCACCATTCCAAGAGTCCCCCAGATGTCTCAGTCCATTCCAGAGGAACCTCTTTTCCCTTCACCGGCTCGCCTTTCACGCCGAGGATCGACTCACTCCAAGGTGGCACGTGGCACAGCCCTGTGGGAAAGCCTCGTGGGAAAGCATCGAAGAAAGCCACAGATCCCTTGATCCACGTGACAGGAAGCGAGACCCTACTGCTTCAGGTCGGGAGGAATGCGCACGTGCATGTCCCCACTCGAGACGAGGCCTGACTCCCCTGGGGAGATTCAGAAGCCCCCAATGTTTCATGGCAACACTGGAGAGAAACCCTCAGGTTCCGGCCCCGACAACACAAGGTCTTAGGACCCGGCATGGACGGGAGAGGAATCCCGAGAGGGCCCCTAGCAACTCGCATGTGGACTGGCCTTTCATGAGGCCACCAGAGCGGGTCCCTGAGTTCCCCAACGTAACTCGAGACGACCTGCCGCAACTCGAGAAAATCCAGGAGGTTCTCCCCTCCAGGCGAGATGAGGCCCATTTCCACTGAGGCGTCTCCAGGCTGATCACACCTCACCTCTGGAATTTCGAAAGGGTCCTTCACACCCTTGGTGCAAATCAAGAAGTTCCCCGACATACCCGTCTCCACGTGAGAGGAAACACGAGGGTCCCTCCCACATCCAGAGGAGCCCCGTTTCCGCCTCGTAGCTCGAAATGAGGGATCCTTTCACTGCTTCGTCGGGAAAGAATTCCCGGCGTTCCCGTCGCATCTCAAGAGGAGGCCCTCTCAACAGCAACGGCGAGAGGAACTCCAGGGTCGTACCACCATTCCAAGAGTCCCCCAGATGTCTCAGTCCATTCCAGAGGAACTTCTTTTGCCTTCAACGGCTCGTCTTTCACGCCGAGGATCGACTCACACCAAGTTGGCACATGGCACAGCCCTGTGGGCAAGCCTCGTGGGAAAGCCTCGAGGGAAAGCCACAGATCCCTTGATCCACGTGACAGGAAGCGTGACCCTACTGCTGCAGCTCGGGAGGGAAGTGCACGTGCATGCCCCCACTCGAGACGAGGCCTGACTCCCCTGGGGAGATTCAGAGGCACCCCAAGATCCATGTCAACACTGGAGAGGAATCCTCAGGTTCTGGCCCCGCTTCCACACAAAGTCTTAGTTCCCGGCATCGACGGGAGAGGAATCCCGAGATGGCCCCTAGCAACTCGCATGGTGCCTGGCCCTTCCTGAGGCCACCAGAGCGTGTCCCTGAGGTCCCCGTCGTAACTCGAGAAGACCTGCCGCATCTCGAGAATATCCAGGAGGTTCTCCCCTGCAGGCGAGATGAGGCCCATTTCCGCAGAGGCTTCTCGGGGCTACTCACACCTCACCTCTGGAACGTCGAAAGGGTCCTTCACACCCTTGGTGCAACTCAAGACGTTCCCCGACATACCCGTCTCCACTTCAGAGGAAACACGAGGGTCCCGCCCACATCCAGAGGAGCCCCGTTTCCGCCTCGTAGCTCGAGGTGAGGGATCCTTGCCCTGCTTCGTCAGGAAAGAATACCAGGCATTCCCGTCGCATCTCAAGAGGAGGCCCTCTCAACAGGAACGGCGAGAGGAACTCCAGGTTCCTGCCACCGTTCCAAGAGTCCCCCAGATGTCTCAGTCCATTCCAGAGGAAACTCTTTTCCCTTCACCGGCTCGTCTTTCACGCCGAGGATCGACTCACACCAAGGTGGCACTTGGCACAGCCCTGTGGGAAAGCCTCGTGGCAAAGCCTCGAGGGAAAGCCACAGATCCCTTGATCCACGTGACAGGAAGCGTGACCCTACTGCTGCAGCTCGGGAGGGAAGCGCACGCGCATGCCCCCACTCGAGACGAGGCCTGATTCCCCTGGGGAAACTCAGCGGCACCCCAAGATCCATGTCAACACTGGAGAGGAATCCTCAGGTTCCGGCCCAGACTCCACACAAGGTCTTAGGCCCCGGCATCGACGGGAGAGGAATCCCGAGTTGGCCCCTAGCAAATCGCATGGGGACTGGCCCTTCCTGAGGCCACCAGAGCGGGTCCCTGAGGTCCCCGTCGTAACTCTAGAAGACCTGCCGCAACTCGAGAATATTCAGGAGGTTCTCCCCTGCAGGCGAGATGAGGCCCATTTCCGCAGAGGCTTCTCGGGGCTAATCACACCTCACCTCTGGAACGTCGAAAGGGTCCTTCACACCTTTGGTGCAACTCAAAAAGTTCCCCGACATACCCTTCTCCACTCGAGAGGAAACACGAAGGTCCCGCCCACATCCAGAGGAGCCCCGTTTCCGCCTCGTAGCTCGAGGTGAGGGATCCTTTCCCTGCTTCGTTGGGAAAGAATTCCTGGCGTTCCCGTCGCATCTCAAGAGGAGGCATTCTCAACAGGAACGGCGAGAGGAACTCCAGGGTCGTGCCACCATTCCAAGAGTCCCCCAGATGTCTCTGTCCATTCCAGAGGAACCTCTTTTCCCTTCACCGGCTCGTCTTTCACGCCGAGGATCGACTCACACCAAGGTGGCACTTGGCACATCCCTGTGGGCAAGCCTCGAGGGAAAGCCTCGAGGGAAAGCCACAGATCCCTTGATCCACGTGACAGGAAGCGTGACCCTACTGCTGCAGCTCCGGAGGGAAGCGCACCTGCATGCCCCCACTCGAGACGAGGCCTGACTCCCCTGGGGAGACTCAGAGGCACCCCAAATCCATGTCAACACTGGAGAGGAATCCTCAGGTTCCGGCCCCGCCTTCACACAAAGTCTTAGTTCCCGGCATCGACGGGAGAGGAATCCCGAGATGGCCGCTAGCAACTCGCATGGGGACTGGCCCTTCCTGAGGCCACCAGAGCGGGTCCCTGAGGTCCCCGTCGTAATTCGAGAAGACCTGCTGCAACTCGAGAACATCCAGAAGGTTCTCCCCTCCAGGCGAGAAGAGGCCCATTTCCGCAGAGGTTTCTCGGGTCTACTCACACCTCACCTCTGGAACGTCGAAAGGGTCCTTCACACCCTTGGTGCAACTCAAGAAGTTCCCCGACATACCCGTCTCCACTCGAGAGGAAACACGAGGGTCCCGCCCACTTCCAGAGGAGCCCCGTTTCCGCCTCGTAGCTCGAGGTGAGGGATCCTTGCCCTGCTTCGTCGGGAAAGAATTCTAGGCATTCCCGTCGCATCTCAAGAGGAGGCCCTCTCAACTGGAAAGGCGAGAGGAACTCCAGGGTTCTGCCACCGTTCCAAGAGTCCCCCAGATGTCTCAGTTCATTCCAGAGGAACCTCTTTTCCCTTCACCGGCTCGTCTTTCACGCCGAGGATCGACTCACACCAAGGTGGCACTTGGCACAGACCTGTGGGAAAGCCTCCTGGGAAAGCCTCGAGGGAAAGCCTCGAGGGAAAGACACAGATCCCTTGATACACGTGACAGGAAGCGTGACCCTACTGCTGCAGCTCGGGAAGGAAGCTCACGCGCATGCCCCCACACGAGACGAGGCCTGATTCCCCTGGGGAGACTCAGTGGCACCCCAAGATCCATGTCAACACTGGAGAGGAATCCTCTGGTCCCGGCCCCGACTCCACACAAGGTCTTAGGCCCCGGCATCGACGGGAGAGGAATCCCGCGTTGGCCCTATCAACTCGAATGGGGACTGGCCCTTCCTGAGGCCACCAGAGCGGGTCCCTGAGGTCCCCGTCGTAACTCGAGAAGACCTGCCGCAACTCGAGAAAATCAAGGAGGTTATCCCGCCAGGCGAGAGGAGGCCAATTTCCGCAGAGGCTTCTCGGGGCTAATCACACCTCACCTCTGGAACGTCGAAAGGGTCCTTCACACCCTTGGTGCAACTCAAGAAGTTCCCCGACATACCCGTCTCCACTCGAGAGGAAACACGAGGGTCCCGCCAACATCCAGAGGAGCCCCGTTTCCGCCTCGTAGCTCGAGGTGTGGGATCCTTTCCCTGCTTCGTCGGGAAAGAATTCCCGGCGTTCCCGTCGCATCTCAAGAGGAGGCCCTCTTAACAGCAACGGCGAGAGGAACTCCAGGGTCGTGCCACCATTCCAAGAGTCCCCCAGATGTCTCAGTCCATTCCAGAGGAACCTCTTTTCCCTTCAACGGCTCGTCTTTCACGCGGAGGATCGACTCACACCAAGGTGGCACTTGGCACAGCCCTGTGGGCAAGCCTCGAGGGAAAGCCTCGAGGGAAAGCCACAGATCCCTTGATCCACGAGACAGGAAGCGTGACCCTACTGCTGCAGCTCGGGAGGGAAGCGCACGTGCATGCCCCCACTCGAGACGAGGCCTGACTCCCCTGGGGAGACTCAGAGGCACCCCAAGATCCATGTCAACACTGGAGAGGAATCCTCAGGTTCCGGCCCCGCCTTCACACAAAGTCTTAGTTCCCGGCATCGACGGGAGAGGAATCCCGAGATGGCCCCTAGCAACTCGCATGGTGCCTGGCCCTTCCTGAGGCCACCTGAACGGGTCCCTGAGGTCCCCGTCGTAACTCAAGAAGACCTGCCGCAACTCGAGAAAATCCAGGAGGTTCTCCCGCTAGGCGAGAGGAGGCCCATTTCCGCAGACGTTTCTCGGGGCTAATCACAACTCACCTCTGGAACGTCGAAAGGGTCCTTCACACCCCTGCTGCAACTCAAGAAGTTCCCCGACATACCGGTCTCCACTAGAGAGGAAGCACGAGGGTCCCGCCCACATCCAGAGGAGCCCCGTTTCCGCCTCGTAGCTCGAGGTGAGGGACCCTTTCCCTGCTTCGTCGGGAAAGAATTCCCGGCGTTCCCGTCGCATCTAAAGAGGAGGCCCTCTGAACAGGAACGGCGAGAGGAACTCCAGGGTCGTGCCACCATCCCAAGAGTCCCCCAGATGTCTCAGTCCATTCCAGAGGAAACTCTTTTCCCTTCACCGGCTCGTCTTTCACGCGGAGGATCGACTCACACCAAGGTGGCACTTGGCACAGCCCTGTGGAAAGCCTCGTGGGAAAGCCTCGAGGGAAAGCCTCTAGGGAAAGCCACAGATCCCTTGATCCACGTGACAGGAAGCGTGACACTACTGCTGCAGTTCGGGAGGGAAGTGCACGCGCGTGCCCCAACACGAGACGAGGCCTGACTCCCCTGGGGAGACTCAGTGGCACCCCAAGATCCATGTCAACACTGGAGAGGAATCCTCAGGTTCCGGCCCCGACTCCACACAAGGTCTTAGGCCCCGGCATCGATGGGAGAGGAATCCCGAGATGGCCCCTAGCAACGCGCATGGGGACTGGCCCTTCCTGAGGCCACCAGAGCGGGTCCCTGAGGTCCCCGTCGTAACTCGAGAAGACCTGCCGAAACTCGAGAATATCCAGGAGGTTCTCCCCTCCAGGCGAGAAGAGGCCCATTTCCGCAGAGGCTTCTCGGCGCTAATCACAACTCACCTCTGGAACGTCAAAAGGGTCCTTCACACCCTTGGTGCAACTCAAGAAGTTCCCCGACATTCCCGTCTCCACTCGAGAGGAAACACGAGGGTCCCGCCCACATCCAGAGGAGCCCCGTTTGCGCCTCATAGCTCGAGATGAGGGATCGTTTCCCTGCTTCGTCGGGAAAGAATTCGCGGCGTTCCCGTCGCATCTCAAGAGGAGGCCCTCTCAACAGGAACGGCGAGAGGAACTCCAGGGTCGTGCCACCATTCCAAGAGTCCCCCAGATGTCTCTGTCCATTCCAGAGGAACCTCTTTTCCCTTCACCGGCTCGTCTTTCACGCAGAGAATCGACTCACACCAAGGTGGCACTTGGCACAGCCCTGTGGGAAAGCCTCGAGGGAAAGCCTCGAGGGAAAGCCACAGATCATTGATCCATGTGACAGGAAGCGTGACCCTACTGCTGCAGCTCGGGAGGGAAGCCCACGTGCATGCCCCCACTCGAGACGAGGCCTGACTCCCCTGGGGAGACTCCGAGGCACCCCAAAATCCATGTCAACAGTGGAGAGGAATCCTCGGGTTCCGGCCCCGAATCCAAACAAGGTCTTATGCCCCGGCATTGACGGGAGAGGAATCTCTAGATGGCCCCTAGCAACTCGCATGGGGCCTGGCCCTTCCTGAGGCCACCAGAGCGGGTCCCTGAGGTCCCTGTCGTAACTCGAGAAGACCTGCCGCAACTCGAGAATATCCAGGAGGTTCTCCCCTGCAGGCGAGATGAGGCCCATTTGCGCAGAGGCTTCTCGGGGCTAATCACAACTCACCTCTGGAACGTCGAAAGGGTCCTTCACACCCTTGGTGCAACTCAAGAAGTTCCCCGACATACCCGTCTCCACTCGAGAGGAAACGCGACGGTCCCGCCCACATCCAGAGGAGCCCTGTTTCCGCCTCGTAGCTCGAGGTGAGGGATCCTTTCCCTGCTTCGTGGGGAAAGAATTCCCGGCCTTCCCGTCGCATCTCAAGAGGAGGCCCTCTGAACAGGAACGTCGAGAGGAACTCCAGGGTCGTGCCACCATTCCAAGAGTCCCCCAGATGTCTCAGTCCATTCCAGAGGAACCTCTTTTCCCTTCACCGGCTCGTCTTTCACGCCGAGGATCTACTCACACCAAAGTGGCACGTGGCACAGCCCTGTGGGAAAGCCTCGTGGGAAAGCCTCGAGGGACAGCCTCGAGGGAAAGACACATATCCCTTGATCCACGTGACAGGAAGTGTGACACTAGTGCTGCAGCTCGGGAGGAAAGCGCACGTGCATGCCCCCACTCGAGACGAGGCCTGACTCCCCTGGGGAGACTCAGAAGCACCCCAAGATCCATGGAAACACTGGAGAGGAATCCTCAGGTTCCGGCCCCGACTCCACACAAGGTCTTAGGCCCTGGCATGGACGGGACAGGAATCCCCAGATGGCCCCTAGCAACTCGCATGGGGACAGGCCTTTCCTGAGGCCACCAGAGCGGGTCCCTGATGTCCCCGTCGTAACTCGAGTAGACCTGCCGCAACTCGAGAAAATCAAGGAGGTTATCCCGCCAGGCGAGAGGAGGCCAATTTCCGCAGAGGCTTCTCGGGGCTAATCACACCTCACCTCTGGAACGTCGAAAGGGTCCTTCACACCCTTGGTGCAAATCAAGAAGTTTCCCGACATACCCGTCTCCACTCGAGAGGAAACACGTGGGTCCCGCCCACATCCAGAGGAGCCCCTTTTCCGCCTCGTAGCTCGAGATGAGGGATCCTTTCCCTGCTTCGTCGGGAAAGATTTCCCGGCGTTCCCGTCGCATCTCAAGAGGAGGCCCTCTCAACAGGATCGGCCAGAGCAACTCCAGGGTGGTGCCACCATTCCAAGAGTCCCCCAGATGTCTCAGTCCATTCCAGAGGAACCTCTTTTCCCTTCACCGGCTCGCCTTTCACGCCGAGGATCGACTCACTCCAAGGTGGCACGTGGCACAGCCCTGTGGGAAAGCCTCGTGGGAAAGCATCGAAGAAAGCCACAGATCCCTTGATCCACGTGACAGGAAGCGAGACCCTACTGCTTCAGGTCGGGAGGAATGCGCACGTGCATGTCCCCACTCGAGACGAGGCCTGACTCCCCTGGGGAGATTCAGAAGCCCCCAATGTTTCATGGCAACACTGGAGAGAAACCCTCAGGTTCCGGCCCCGACAACACAAGGTCTTAGGACCCGGCATGGACGGGAGAGGAATCCCGAGAGGGCCCCTAGCAACTCGCATGTGGACTGGCCTTTCATGAGGCCACCAGAGCGGGTCCCTGAGTTCCCCGACGTAACTCGAGACGACCTGCCGCAACTCGAGAAAATCCAGGAGGTTCTCCCCTCCAGGCGAGATGAGGCCCATTTCCACTGAGGCGTCTCCAGGCTGATCACACCTCACCTCTGGAATTTCGAAAGGGTCCTTCACACCCTTGGTGCAAATCAAGAAGTTCCCCGACATACCCGTCTCCACGTGAGAGGAAACACGAGGGTCCCTCCCACATCCAGAGGAGCCCCGTTTCCGCCTCGTAGCTCGAAATGAGGGATCATTTCGCTGCTTCGTCGGGAAAGAATTCCCGGCGTTCCCGTCGCATCTCAAGAGGAGGCCCTCTCAACAGCAACGGCGAGAGGAACTCCAGGGTCGTACCACCATTCCAAGAGTCCCCCAGATGTCTCAGTCCATTCCAGAGGAACTTCTTTTGCCTTCAACGGCTCGTCTTTCACGCCGAGGATCGACTCACACCAAGTTGGCACATGGCACAGCCCTGTGGGCAAGCCTCGTGGGAAAGCCTCGAGGGAAAGCCACAGATCCCTTGATCCACGTGACAGGAAGCGTGACCCTACTGCTGCAGCTCGGGAGGGAAGTGCACGTGCATGCCCCCACTCGAGACGAGGCCTGACTCCCCTGGGGAGATTCAGAGGCACCCCAAGATCCATGTCAACACTGGAGAGGAATCCTCAGGTTCTGGCCCCGCTTCCACACAAAGTCTTAGTTCCCGGCATCGACGGGAGAGGAATCCCGAGATGGCCCCTAGCAACTCGCATGGTGCCTGGCCCTTCCTGAGGCCACCAGAGCGTGTCCCTGAGGTCCCCGTCGTAACTCGAGAAGACCTGCCGCATCTCGAGAATATCCAGGAGTTTCTCCCCTGCAGGCGAGATGAGGCCCATTTCCGCAGAGGCTTCTCGGGGCTACTCACACCTCACCTCTGGAACGTCGAAAGGGTCCTTCACACCCTTGGTGCAACTCAAGACGTTCCCCGACATACCCGTCTCCACTCCAGAGGAAACACGAGGGTCCCGCCCACATCCAGAGGAGCCCCGTTTCCGCCTCGTAGCTCGAGGTGAGGGATCCTTGCCCTGCTTCGTCAGGAAAGAATACCAGGCATTCCCGTCGCATCTCAAGAGGAGGCCCTCTCAACAGGAACGGCGAGAGGAACTCCAGGTTCCTGCCACCGTTCCAAGAGTCCCCCAGATGTCTCAGTCCATTCCAGAGGAAACTCTTTTCCCTTCACCGGCTCGTCTTTCACGCCGAGGATCGACTCACACCAAGGTGGCACTTGGCACAGCCCTGTGGGAAAGCCTCGTGGCAAAGCCTCGAGGGAAAGCCACAGATCCCTTGATCCACGTGACAGGAAGCGTGACCCTACTGCTGCAGCTCGGGAGGGAAGCGCACGCGCATGCCCCCACTCGAGACGAGGCCTGATTCCCCTGGGGAAACTCAGCGGCACCCCAAGATCCATGTCAACACTGGAGAGGAATCCTCAGGTTCCGGCCCAGACTCCACACAAGGTCTTAGGCCCCGGCATCGACGGGAGAGGAATCCCGAGTTGGCCCCTAGCAAATCGCATGGGGACTGGCCCTTCCTGAGGCCACCAGAGCGGGTCCCTGAGGTCCCCGTCGTAACTCTAGAAGACCTGCCGCAACTCGAGAATATTCAGGAGGTTCTCCCCTGCAGGCGAGATGAGGCCCATTTCCGCAGAGGCTTCTCGGGGCTAATCACACCTCACCTCTGGAACGTCGAAAGGGTCCTTCACACCTTTGGTGCAACTCAAAAAGTTCCCCGACATACCCTTCTCCACTCGAGAGGAAACACGAAGGTCCCGTCCACATCCAGAGGAGCCCCGTTTCCGCCTCGTAGCTCGAGGTGAGGGATCCTTTCCCTGCTTCGTTGGGAAAGAATTCCTGGCGTTCCCGTCGCATCTCAAGAGGAGGCATTCTCAACAGGAACGGCGAGAGGAACTCCAGGGTCGTGCCACCATTCCAAGAGTCCCCCAGATGTCTCTGTCCATTCCAGAGGAACCTCTTTTCCCTTCACCGGCTCGTCTTTCACGCCGAGGATCGACTCACACCAAGGTGGCACTTGGCACATCCCTGTGGGCAAGCCTCGAGGGAAAGCCTCGAGGGAAAGCCACAGATCCCTTGATCCACGTGACAGGAAGCGTGACCCTACTGCTGCAGCTCCGGAGGGAAGCGCACCTGCATGCCCCCACTCGAGACGAGGCCTGACTCCCCTGGGGAGACTCAGAGGCACCCCAAATCCATGTCAACACTGGAGAGGAATCCTCAGGTTCCGGCCCCGCCTTCACACAAAGTCTTAGTTCCCGGCATCGACGGGAGAGGAATCCCGAGATGGCCGCTAGCAACTCGCATGGGGACTGGCCCTTCCTGAGGCCACCAGAGCGGGTCCCTGAGGTCCCCGTCGTAATTCGAGAAGACCTGCTGCAACTCGAGAACATCCAGAAGGTTCTCCCCTCCAGGCGAGAAGAGGCCCATTTCCGCAGAGGTTTCTCGGGTCTACTCACACCTCACCTCTGGAACGTCGAAAGGGTCCTTCACACCCTTGGTGCAACTCAAGAAGTTCCCCGACATACCCGTCTCCACTCGAGAGGAAACACGAGGGTCCCGCCCACTTCCAGAGGAGCCCCGTTTCCGCCTCGTAGCTCGAGGTGAGGGATCCTTGCCCTGCTTCGTCGGGAAAGAATTCTAGGCATTCCCGTCGCATCTCAAGAGGAGGCCCTCTCAACTGGAAAGGCGAGAGGAACTCCAGGGTTCTGCCACCGTTCCAAGAGTCCCCCAGATGTCTCAGTTCATTCCAGAGGAACCTCTTTTCCCTTCACCGGCTCGTCTTTCACGCCGAGGATCGACTCACACCAAGGTGGCACTTGGCACAGACCTGTGGGAAAGCCTCCTGGGAAAGCCTCGAGGGAAAGCCTCGAGGGAAAGACACAGATCCCTTGATACACGTGACAGGAAGCGTGACCCTACTGCTGCAGCTCGGGAAGGAAGCTCACGCGCATGCCCCCACACGAGACGAGGCCTGATTCCCCTGGGGAGACTCAGTGGCACCCCAAGATCCATGTCAACACTGGAGAGGAATCCTCTGGTCCCGGCCCCGACTCCACACAAGGTCTTAGGCCCCGGCATCGACGGGAGAGGAATCCCGCGTTGGCCCTATCAACTCGAATGGGGACTGGCCCTTCCTGAGGCCACCAGAGCGGGTCCCTGAGGTCCCCGTCGTAACTCGAGAAGACCTGCCGCAACTCGAGAAAATCAAGGAGGTTATCCCGCCAGGCGAGAGGAGGCCAATTTCCGCAGAGGCTTCTCGGGGCTAATCACACCTCACCTCTGGAACGTCGAAAGGGTCCTTCACACCCTTGGTGCAACTCAAGAAGTTCCCCGACATACCCGTCTCCACTCGAGAGGAAACACGAGGGTCCCGCCCACATCCAGAGGAGCCCCGTTTCCGCCTCGTAGCTCGAGGTGTGGGATCCTTTCCCTGCTTCGTCGGGAAAGAATTCCCGGCGTTCCCGTCGCATCTCAAGAGGAGGCCCTCTTAACAGCAACGGCGAGAGGAACTCCAGGGTCGTGCCACCATTCCAAGAGTCCCCCAGATGTCTCAGTCCATTCCAGAGGAACCTCTTTTCCCTTCAACGGCTCGTCTTTCACGCGGAGGATCGACTCACACCAAGGTGGCACTTGGCACAGCCCTGTGGGCAAGCCTCGAGGGAAAGCCTCGAGGGAAAGCCACAGATCCCTTGATCCACGAGACAGGAAGCGTGACCCTACTGCTGCAGCTCGGGAGGGAAGCGCACGTGCATGCCCCCACTCGAGACGAGGCCTGACTCCCCTGGGGAGACTCAGAGGCACCCCAAGATCCATGTCAACACTGGAGAGGAATCCTCAGGTTCCGGCCCCGCCTTCACACAAAGTCTTAGTTCCCGGCATCGACGGGAGAGGAATCCCGAGATGGCCCCTAGCAACTCGCATGGTGCCTGGCCCTTCCTGAGGCCACCTGAACGGGTCCCTGAGGTCCCCGTCGTAACTCAAGAAGACCTGCCGCAACTCGAGAAAATCCAGGAGGTTCTCCCGCTAGGCGAGAGGAGGCCCATTTCCGCAGAAGTTTCTCGGGGCTAATCACAACTCACCTCTGGAACGTCGAAAGGGTCCTTCACACCCCTGCTGCAACTCAAGAAGTTCCCCGACATACCGGTCTCCACTAGAGAGGAAGCACGAGGGTCCCGCCCACATCCAGAGGAGCCCCGTTTCCGCCTCGTAGCTCGAGGTGAGGGATCCTTTCCCTGCTTCGTCGGGAAAGAATTCCCGGCGTTCCCGTCGCATCTAAAGAGGAGGCCCTCTGAACAGGAACGGCGAGAGGAACTCCAGGGTCGTGCCACCATCCCAAGAGTCCCCCAGATGTCTCAGTCCATTCCAGAGGAAACTCTTTTCCCTTCACCGGCTCGTCTTTCACGCGGAGGATCGACTCACACCAAGGTGGCACTTGGCACAGCCCTGTGGAAAGCCTCGTGGGAAAGCCTCGAGGGAAAGCCTCTAGGGAAAGCCACAGATCCCTTGATCCACGTGACAGGAAGCGTGACACTACTGCTGCAGTTCGGGAGGGAAGTGCACGCGCGTGCCCCAACACGAGACGAGGCCTGACTCCCCTGGGGAGACTCAGTGGCACCCCAAGATCCATGTCAACACTGGAGAGGAATCCTCAGGTTCCGGCCCCGACTCCACACAAGGTCTTAGGCCCCGGCATCGATGGGAGAGGAATCCCGAGATGGCCCCTAGCAACGCGCATGGGGACTGGCCCTTCCTGAGGCCACCAGAGCGGGTCCCTGAGGTCCCCGTCGTAACTCGAGAAGACCTGCCGAAACTCGAGAATATCCAGGAGGTTCTCCCCTCCAGGCGAGAAGAGGCCCATTTCCGCAGAGGCTTCTCGGCGCTAATCACAACTCACCTCTGGAACGTCAAAAGGGTCCTTCACACCCTTGGTGCAACTCAAGAAGTTCCCCGACATTCCCGTCTCCACTCGAGAGGAAACACGAGGGTCCCGCCCACATCCAGAGGAGCCCCGTTTGCGCCTCATAGCTCGAGATGAGGGGTCGTTTCCCTGCTTCGTCGGGAAAGAATTCGCGGCGTTCCCGTCGCATCTCAAGAGGAGGCCCTCTCAACAGGAACGGCGAGAGGAACTCCAGGGTCGTGCCACCATTCCAAGAGTCCCCCAGATGTCTCTGTCCATTCCAGAGGAACCTCTTTTCCCTTCACCGGCTCGTCTTTCACGCAGAGAATCGACTCACACCAAGGTGGCACTTGGCACAGCCCTGTGGGAAAGCCTCGAGGGAAAGCCTCGAGGGAAAGCCACAGATCATTGATCCATGTGACAGGAAGCGTGACCCTACTGCTGCAGCTCGGGAGGGAAGCCCACGTGCATGCCCCCACTCGAGACGAGGCCTGACTCCCCTGGGGAGACTCCGAGGCACCCCAAAATCCATGTCAACAGTGGAGAGGAATCCTCGGGTTCCGGCCCCGAATCCAAACAAGGTCTTATGCCCCGGCATTGACGGGAGAGGAATCTCTAGATGGCCCCTAGCAACTCGCATGGGGCCTGGCCCTTCCTGAGGCCACCAGAGCGGGTCCCTGAGGTCCCTGTCGTAACTCGAGAAGACCTGCCGCAACTCGAGAATATCCAGGAGGTTCTCCCCTGCAGGCGAGATGAGGCCCATTTGCGCAGAGGCTTCTCGGGGCTAATCACAACTCACCTCTGGAACGTCGAAAGGGTCCTTCACACCCTTGGTGCAACTCAAGAAGTTCCCCGACATACCCGTCTCCACTCGAGAGGAAACGCGACGGTCCCGCCCACATCCAGAGGAGCCCTGTTTCCGCCTCGTAGCTCGAGGTGAGGGATCCTTTCCCTGCTTCGTGGGGAAAGAATTCCCGGCCTTCCCGTCGCATCTCAAGAGGAGGCCCTCTGAACAGGAACGTCGAGAGGAACTCCAGGGTCGTGCCACCATTCCAAGAGTCCCCCAGATGTCTCAGTCCATTCCAGAGGAACCTCTTTTCCCTTCACCGGCTCGTCTTTCACGCCGAGGATCTACTCACACCAAAGTGGCACGTGGCACAGCCCTGTGGGAAAGCCTCGTGGGAAAGCCTCGAGGGACAGCCTCGAGGGAAAGACACATATCCCTTGATCCACGTGACAGGAAGTGTGACACTAGTGCTGCAGCTCGGGAGGAAAGCGCACGTGCATGCCCCCACTCGAGACGAGGCCTGACTCCCCTGGGGAGACTCAGAAGCACCCCAAGATCCATGGAAACACTGGAGAGGAATCCTCAGGTTCCGGCCCCGACTCCACACAAGGTCTTAGGCCCTGGCATGGACGGGACAGGAATCCCCAGATGGCCCCTAGCAACTCGCATGGGGACAGGCCTTTCCTGAGGCCACCAGAGCGGGTCCCTGATGTCCCCGTCGTAACTCGAGTAGACCTGCCGCAACTCGAGAAAATCCAGGAGGTTCTCCCCTCCAGGCGAGATGAGGCCCATTTCAGCTGAGGCGTCTCGAGGCTGATCACACCTCACCTCTGGAACTTCGAAAGGGTCCTTCACACCCTTGGTGCCAATCAAGAAGTTCCCCGACATACCCGTCTCCACTCGAGAGGCAACACGAGGGTCCCGCCCACATCCAGAGGAGCCCCGTTTCCGCCTCGTAGCTCGAGATGAGGGATCCTTTCCCTGCTTCGTCAGGAAAGAGTTCCCGGCGTTCCCATCGCATCTCAAGAGGAGGCCCTCTCAATAGGAACGGCGAGAGGAATTCCAGGGTCGTGCCACCATTCCAAGAGTCCCCCAGATGTCTCAGTCCATTCCAGAGGAACCTCTTTTCCCTTCACCGGCTCGTCTTTCACGCCGAGGATCTACTCACACCAAAGTGGCACGTGGCACAGCCCTGTGGGAAAGCCTCGAGGGAAAGCCACAGATCCCTTGATCCACGTGACAGGAAGCGTGACACTACTGCTGCAGCTCGGGAGGAAAGCGCAAGTGCATGCCCCCACTCGAGACGAGGCCTGACTCCCCTAGGGAGACTCTGAAGCACCACGAGATCCATGGCAACACTGGAGAGGAATCCTCAGGTTCCGGCCCCGACTCCACACAAGGTCTTAGGCCCCGGCATCGAAGTGACAGGAATTGCGAGAGGGCCCCTAGCAACTCGCATGGGGACTGGCCTTTCCTGAGGCCACCAGAGCGGGTCCCTGAGGTTCCCATTGTAACTCGAGAAGACCTGCCACAACTCGAGAAAATCCAGGAGGTTCTCCCCTCCAGGCGAGATGAGGCCCATTTCCGCAGAGGCGTCTCGAGGATGATCACACCTCACCTCTGCAACTTCGAAACGGTCTTTCACACCCTTGATGCAAATCAAGAAGTTCCCCGACATACCCGTCTCCACTCGAGAGGAAACACGAGGGTCCCGCCCACATCCAGAGGAGCCCCGTTTCCGCCTCGTAGCTCCAGATGAGGGATCTTTTCCCTGCTTCGTCGGGAATGAGTTCCAGGCCTTCCCGTCGCATCTCAAGAGGAGGCCCTCTCAACAGGAACGGCGAGAGGAACTCCAGGGTCGTGCCACCATTCCAAGAGTCCCCCAGATGTCTCAGTCCATTCCAGAGGAACCTCTTTTCCCTTCACTGGCTCGTCTTTCACTCCGTGGATAGAATAACACCAAGGTTGCACGTGGTACAGCCCTGTGGGAAGGCCTCGTGGGAAAGCCTCGAGGGAAAGCCTCGAGGAAAAGCCACAGATCCCTTGATTCACGTAACAGGATCGTGACACTACTGCTGCAGCTCGGGAGGAAATCGCACGTGCATGCCCCCACACGAGACGAGACCAGACTCCCCTGGGGAGACTCAGAAGCACCCCAAGATCCATGTCAACACTGGAGAGGAATCCTCAGGTTCCGGCCCCGACTCCACACAAGGCCTTAGGCCCCGGCATGGACGGGAGAGGAATCCCGAGATGGCCCCTAGCAACTCGCATGGGGACTGGCCTTTCCTGAGGCCACCAGAGCGGGTCTCTGAGGTCCCCGTCGTAACTCGAGAACACCTGCCGCAACTCGAGAAAATCCAGGAGGTTCTCCCCTCCAGGCGAGATGAGGCCCATTTCCGCAGAGGCGTCTCGAGGCTGATCACACCTCACCTCTGGAACTTCGAAACGGTCTTTCACACCCTTGATGCAAATCAAGAAGTTCCCCGACATACCCGTCTCCACTCGAGAGCAAACACGAGGGTCCCGCCCACATCCAGAGGAGCCCCGTTTCCGCCTCGTAGCTCGAGATGAGGGATCCTTTCCCTGCTTCGTCGGGAAAGAGTTCCCGGCGTTCCCGTCGCATCTCAGGAGGAGGCCCTCTCAACAGCAACGGCGAGAGGAACTCCAGGGTCGTGCCACCATTCCAAGAGTCCCCCAGATGTCTCAGTCCATTCCAGAGGAACCTCTTTTCCCTTCACCGGCTCGTCTTTACAGCCGAGGAACGACTCACACCAAGGTGGCACGTGGCACAGCCCTGTGGGAAAGCCTCGAGGGAAAGCCACAGATCCCTTGATCCACGTGACAGGAAGCGTGACACTACTGCTGCAGCTCGGGAGGAAAGCGCACGTGCATGCCCCCACTCGAGACGTGGCCTGACTCCCCTGGGCAGACTCAGAAGCACCCCAAGATCCATGACAACACTGGAGAGTGATCCTCAGGTTCCGGCCCCGACTCCCCACAAGGACTTAGGCCCTGGCATGGACGGGAGTGGAATCCCGAGATGGCCCCTAGCAACTCGCATGGGGACTGGGCTTTCCTGAAGCCACCAGAGCGGGTCCCTGAGGTCCCCGTCGTAACTCGAGAAGACCTGCCGCAGCTCGAGAAAATCCAGGAGGTTCTCCCCTCCAGGCGAGATGAGGCCCATTTCCGCCGAGGCGTCTCGAGGCTGGTCACACCTCAGCTCTGGAACTTCGAAAGGGTCCTTCACACCTTGGTGCAAATGAAGAAGTTCCCGGACATTCCCGTCTCCAGTCGAGAGGAAACACGAGGGTCCCGCCCACATCCAGAGGAGCCCCGTCCCTGCCTCGTAGCTCGAGATGAGGGATCCTTTCCCTGCTTCGTCGGGAATGAGTTCCCGGCGTTCCCGTCGCATCTCAAGAGGAGGCCCTCTCAACAGGAACGGCGAGAGGAACTCCAGGGTCGTGCCACCATTCCAAGAGCCCCCCAGATATCTCAGTCCATTCCAGAGGAACCACTTTTCCGTTCACCGGCTC
Organism: Budorcas taxicolor; assembly: GCF_023091745.1. NCBI lineage: Eukaryota > Metazoa > Chordata > Mammalia > Artiodactyla > Bovidae > Budorcas > Budorcas taxicolor. The sequence goes on along the minus strand of NC_068927.1, from coordinate 2,206,954 downwards.
GCCTTTCACGCCGAGGATCGACTCACACCAAGGTGGCACGTGGCACAGCCCTGTGGGAAAGCCTGGTGGGAAAGCCTCGAGGGAAAGCATCGAGGGAAAGCCACAGATCCCTTAATCCACGTGACAGGAAGCGTGACACTACTGCTGCAGCTCGGGAGGAAAGCGCACGTGCATGCCCCCACTCGAGACGAGGCCTGACTCCCCTGGCGAGACTCAGAAGCACCCCAAGATCCATGGCAAGACTGGAGAGGAATCCTCAGGTTCCGGCCCCGACTCCACACAAGGTCTTAGGCCCCAGCATGGACGGGAGAGGAATCTCGAGAGGGCCCCCAGCAACTCGCATGGGGACTGGCCTTTCCTGAGGCCACCAGAGCGGGTCCCTGAGGTCCCCGTCGTAACTCGAGAAGACCTGCCGCAGCTCGAGAAAATCCAGGAGGTTCTCCCCTCCAGGCGAGATGAGGCCCATTTCCGCTGAGGCGTCTCGAGGCTGATCACACCTCACCTCTGGAACTTCGAAAGGGTCCTTCACACCCTTGGTGCAAATCAAGAAGTTCCCCGACATACCCGTCTCCACTCGAGAGGAAACACGAGGGTCCCGCCGACATCCAGAGGAGCCCCGTTTCCGCCTCGTAGCTCGAGATGAGGGATCCTTTCCCTGCGTCGTCGGGAAAGAATTCCCGGCGTTCCCGTCGCATCTCAAGAGGAGGCCCTCTCAACAGGAACGGCGAGAGGAACTCAAGGGTCGTGCCAGCATTCCAAGAGTCCCCAGATGTCTCAGTCCATTCCAGAGGAACCTCTTTTCCCTTCACCGGCTCGTCTTTCATGCCGAGGATCGACTCACACCAAGGTGGCACGTGGCACAGCCCTGTGGGAAAGCCTCGAGGGAAAGCCACAGATCCTTGATCCACGTGACAGGAAGCGTGACACTACTGCTGCAGCTCGGGAGGAAAGCGCACGTGTATGCCCCCACTCGAGACGAGGCCTGACTCCCCTGGGGATTCTCAGAAGCACCCCAAGATCCATGTCCACACTGGAGAGGAATCCTCAGGTTCCGGCCCCGACTACACACAAGTTCTTAGGCCCCAGCATCGACGGAAGAGGAATTCCGAGATGGCCACTTGCAACTCGCATGGGGACTGGCCTTTCCTGAGGCCACCAGAGCGGGTCCCTGAGGTCCCCGTCGTAACTCGAGAAGACCTGCCGCAACGCGAGAAAATCCAGGAGGTTCTCCCCTCCAGGCGAGATGAGGCCCATTTCCGTCCGCTGAGGCGTCTCGAGGCTGATGACACCTCACCTCTGGAACTTCGAAAGGGTCCTTCACACCCTTGGTGCAGATCAAGAAGTTCCCCGACATACCCGTTTCCACTCGAGAGGAAACAAGATGGTCCCGGTCACATCCAGAGGAGCCCCGTTTCCGCCTCGTAGCTCGAGATGAGGGATCCTTTCCCTGCTTCGTCGGGAAAGAGTTCCCGGCGTTCCCGTGGCATCTCAAGAGGAGGCCCTCTCAACAGGAACGGCGAGAGGAACTCCAGGGTCGTGCCACCATTCCAAGAGTCCCCCAGATGTCTCAGTCCATTCCAGAGGAACCTCTTTTCCCTTCACCGGTTCGTCTTTCACGCCGAGGATCGACTCACACCAAGGTGGCACGTGGCACAGCCCTGTGGGAAAGCCTGGTGGGAAAGCCTCGAGGGAAAGCCACAGATCCCTTGATCCACGTGATAGGAAGCATGACACTACTGCTGCAGCTCGGGAGCAAATCGCACGTGCATTCCCCCAATCGAGACGAGGCCTGACTCCCCTGGGGAGACACTGAAGCACCCCAAGATCCATGGCAACACTGGAGAGGAATCCTCAGGTTCCGGGACCGACTCCACACAAGGTCTTAAGCCCCGGCATGGACGGGAGAGGAATCCCGAAATGGCCCCTAGCAACTCGCATGGGGACTGGCCTTTCCTGAGGACACCAGAGCGGGTCCCTGAGGTCCCCGTGGTAACTCGAGAAGACCTGCCGCAACTCGAGAAAATCCAGGAGGTTCTCCCCTCCAGGCGAGCTGAGGCCCATTTCCGCTGAGGCGTCTCGAGGCTGATCACACCTCACCTCTGGAACTTCGAAAGGGTCCTTCACACCCTTGGTGCAAATCAAGAAGTTCCCTCACATACCCGTCTCCACTCGAGAGGAAACACGAGGGTGCCGCCCACATCCAGAGGAGCCCCGTTTCCGCCTCGTAGCTCGAGATGAGGGATCCTTTCCCTGCTTCGTCGGGAAAGAGTTCCCAGCGTTCCCGTGGCATCTCAAGAGGAGGCCTTCTCAACAGGAACAGCAAGAGGAACTCTAGGGTCGTGCCACCATTCCAAGAGTTCCCCAGATGTCTCAGTCCTTTAAAGAGGAATCTCTTATCCTTTCACCGGATCGTCTTTCACACCGAGTATCGACTCACACAAAGGTGGAACGTGGAACAGCCCTGTGGGAAAGCCTCGTGGGAAAGCCTCGAGGGAAAGCCTCGAGGGAAAGCCACAGATCCCTTGATCCACGTGACAGGAAGCGTGACACTAGTACTGCAACTCGGGAGGAAAGCACACGTGCATGCCCCCACTCGAGACGAGGCCTGACTCCCCTGGGGAGACTCAGAAGCACCCCAAGATCCATGGCAACACTGGAGAGGAATATTCAGGTTCCGGTCCCGACTCCACACAAGGTCTTAGGCCCTGTCATGGACGGGAGAGGAATCCCGAGATGGCCCCTAGCAACTCGCATAGGGACAGGCCTTTACTGAGGCCACCACAGCGGGTCCCTGAGGTCCCCGTCGTAACACGAGAAGACCTGCCGCAACTCGAGAAAATCCTGGAGGTCCTCCCCTCCTAGCGAGATGAGGCTCATTTCCGCTGAGGGGTCTCGAGGCTGATCACACCTCACCTCTGGAACGTCGAAAGGGTCCTTCACACCCTTGGTGCAACTCAAGAACTTCCTCGACATATCCGTCTCCACTCGAGAGGAAACACGAGGGTCCCGCCCACATCCAGAGGAGCCACGTTTCCTCCTCGTAGCTCGAGATGAGGGATCCTTTCCCTGCTTCGTCGCGAAAGTATTCCCGGCGTTCCCGTCGCATCTCAAGAGGAGGCCCTCTCAACAGGAACGGCGAGAGGAACTCCAGGGTCGTGCCACCATTTCAAGAGTCCCCCAGATGTCTCAGTCCATTCCAGAGGAACCTCTTTTCCCTTCACCGGCTCGTCTTTCACGCCGAGGATCGACTCACACCAAGGTGGCACTTGGCACAGCCCTGTGGGAAAGCCTCGTGGGAAAGCCTCGAGGGAAAGCCTCGAGGGAAAGCCACAGATCCCTTGATACACGTGACAGGAAGCGTGACCCTACTGCTGCAGCTCGGGAGGAAAGCGCACGTGCATGCCCCCACTCGAGACGAAGCCTGACTCCCCTGGGGAGACTCAGAGGCACCACAAGAGCCATGTCAACACTGGAGAGGAATCCTCAGGTTCTGTCCCGACTCCACACAAGGTCTTAGGCGACGGCATCGACGGGAGAGGAATCCCGAGATGGCCCCTAGCAACTCGTATGGGGACTGGCCCTTCCCGAGGACACAAGAGCGGATCCCTGAGGTCCCCGTCGTAACTCGAGAAGACCTGCCGCAACTCGAGAAAATCCAGGAGGTTCTCCCCTCCAGGCGAGAGGAGGTTCATTTCCGCAGAGGCTTCTCGGGGCTAATCACACTTCACCTCTGGAACGTCAAAAGGGTCTTGACACCCTTGGTGCAACTCAAGAAGTTCCCCGACATACCCGTCTCCACTCGAGAGGAAACACGAGGGTCCCACCCACATCCAGAGGAGCCCCGTTTCCGCCTCGTAGCTCGAGGTGAGGGATCCTTTCCCTGCTTCGTCGGGAAAGAATTCCGGTCGTTCCCGTCGCATCTCAAGAGGAGGCCCTCTCAACAGGAACGGCGAGAGGAACTCCAGGGTCGTGCCACCATTCCAAGAGTCCCCCAGATGTCTCTGTCCATTACAGAGGAACCTCTTTTGCCTTCACCGGCTCGTCTTTCACGCGGAGGATCGACTGACACCAAGGTGGCACTTGGCACAGCCCTGTGGGAAAGCCTCGTGGGAAAGCCTCGAGGGGAAGCCACAGATCCCTTGATCCACGTGACAGGAAGCGTGACCCTACTGCTGCAGCTCGGGAGGGAAGCGCGCGTGCATGCCCCCTCTCGAGACGAGGCCTGACCCCCCTGGGGAGACTCAGAGGCACCCCAAGATCCATGTCAACATTGGAGAGGAATGCTCAGGTTCCGGCCCGGACTCCACACAAGGTCTTAGGCCCTGGCATGGACGGGAGAGGAATCCCGAAATGGCCCCTAGCAACTTGCATGCGGACTGGCCCTTCCTGAGGCCACCAGAGCGGGTCCCTGAGGTGCCCGTCGTAACTCGAGAAGACCTGCCGCAACTCGAGAATATCCAGGAGGTTCTCCCCTGCAGGCTAGATGAGGCACGTTTCCGCAGAGGCGTCTCGGGGCTAATCACACCTCACCTCTGGAACGTCGAAAGGGTCCTTCACACCCTTGGTGCAACTCAAGAAGTTCCCCGACATCCCCGTCTCCACTCGAGAGGAAGCACGAGGGTCCCGCCCACATCCAGAGGAGCCCCGTTTCCGCCTCGTAGATCGAGGTGAGGGATCCTTTCACTGTTTCGTCGGGAAAGAATTTGGGGCGTTCCCGTCGCAACTCAAGAGGAGTCCCTCTCAACAGGAACGGCGAGAGGAACTCCAGGGTCCTGCCACCTTTCCAAGAGTCCCCCAGATTTCTCAGTCCATTCCAGAGGAACCTCTTTTCCCTTCACCGGCTCGTCTTTCACGCCGAGGATCGACTCACACCAAGGTGGTACTTGGCATAGCCCTGTGGGAAAGCCTCGAGGGAAAGCCACAGGTCCCTTGATCCACGTGACAGGAAGCGTGACCCTACTCCTGCAGCTCGGCAGGAAAGCGCACGTGCATGCCCCCACTTGAGACGAAGCCTGACTCCCCTGGGGAGAGTCAGAGGCACCCCAAGATCCATGTCAACACTGGAGAGGAATCCTCAGGTTCCGGCCCCGACTCCACACAAGGTCTTAGGCCCCGGCATCGACGGGAGAGGAATCCGGAGATGGCCCCTAGCAAATCGCATGGGGACTGGCCCTTCCTGAGGCCAGGAGATCGGGTCCCTGAGGTCCCCGTCGTAACTCGAGAAGACCTGCCGCAACTCGAGAAAATCCAGTAGGTTCTCCCGCCAGGCGAGAGGAGGCCCATTTCCACAGAAGCTTCTCGGGGCTAATCACACCTCCCCTCTGGAACGTCGAAAGGGTCCTTCACACCCCTGGTGCAACTCAAGAAGTTCCCCGACATACCGGTCTCCACTCGAGAGGAAGCACGAGGGTCCCGCCCACATCCAGAGGAGCGCCGTTTCCGCCTCGTAGCTCGAGGTGAGGGATCCTTTCCCTGCTTCGTTGGGAAAGAATTCCCGGCGTTCCCGTCGCATCTCAAGAGGAGGCCCTCTGAACAGGAACGGTGAGAGGAACTCCAGGGTCGTGCCACCATCCCAAGAGTCCCCCAGATGTCTCAGTCCTTTAAAGAGGAATCTCTTATCCTTTCACCGGATCGTCTTTCACACCGAGGATCGACTCACACAAAGGTGGAACGTGGAACAGCCCTGTGGGAAAGCCTCGTGGGAAAGCCTCGAGGGACAGCCTCGAGGGAAAGCCACAGATCCCTTGATCCACGTGACAGGAAGCGTGACACTACTACTGCAACTCGGGAGGAAAGCACACGTGCATGCCCCCACTCGAGACGAGGCCTGACTCCCCTGGGGAGACTCAGAAGCACCCCAAGATCCATGGCAACACTGGAGAGGAATATTCAGGTTCCGGTCCCGACTCCACACAAGGTCTTAGGCCCTGTCATGGACGGGAGAGGAATCCCGAGATGGCCCCTAGCAACTCGCATAGGGACAGGCCTTTCCTGAGGCCACCACAGCGGGTCCCTGAGGTCCCCGTCGTAACTCGAGAAGACCTGCCGCAACTCGAGAAAATCTTGGAGGTCCTCCCCTCCTAGCGAGATGAGGCTCATTTCCGCTGAGGGGTCTCGAGGCTGATCACACCTCACCTCTGGAACTTCGAAAGGGTCCTACACACCCTTGGTGCAAGTCAAGAAGTTCCCTGACATACCCGTCTCCACTCGAGAGGAAAAACGTGGGTGCCGCCCACATCCAGAGGAGCCCCGTTTCCGCTTCGTAGCTCGAGTTGAGGGATACTTTCTCTGCTTCGTCGGGAAAGAGTTCCCGGCGTTCCCGTCGCATCTCAAGAGGAGGCCCTCTCAACAGGATCGGCGAGAGGAACTCCAGGGTGGTGCCACCATTCCAAGAGTCCCCCAGATGTGTCAGTCCATTCCAGAGGAACCTCTTTTCCCTTCACCGGCTCGCCTTTCACGCCGAGGATCGACTCACTCCAAGGTGGCACGTGGGACAGCCCTGTGGGAAAGCCTCTTGGGAAAGCCTTCAGTGAAAGGCTCGAGGGAAAGCCACATATCCCTTGATCCACGTGACAGGAAGCGTGACAATAGTGCTGCAGCTCGGGAGGAAAGCGCACGTGCATGCCCCCACTCGAGACGAGGCCTGACTCCCCTGGGGAGACTGAGAAGCACCCCAAGATCCATGGCAACACTGGAGAGGAATCCTCAGGTTCAAGCCCCGAACCCACACAAGGTCTTAGGCCCCGGCATGGACGGGAGAGGAATCCCGAGAGGTCCCCTAGCAACTCGCATAAGGACTGGCCTTTCATGAGGCCACCAGAGCGGGTCCCTGAGGTCCCCGTCGTAACTCGAGAAGACCTGCCGCAACTCGAGAAAATCCAGAAGGTTCTCCCCTCCAGGCGAGATGAGGCCCATTTCCGCTGAGGCGTCTCGAGGCTGATCACACCTCACCTCTGGAACTTCGAAAGGGTCCTTCACACCCTTGGTGCAAATCAAGAAGTTCCCCCACATACCCGTCTCCACTCGAGAGGAAACACGAGGGTGCCGCCCACATCCAGAGGAGCCCCGTTTCCGCCTCGTAGCTCGAGATGAGGGATCCTTTCCCTGCTTCGTCGGGAAAGAGTTCCCGGCATTCCCGTGGCATCTCAAGAGGTGGCCCTCTCAACAGGAACAGCAAGAGGAACTCAAGGGTCGTGCCACCATTCCAAGAGTCCCCCAGATGTCTCAGTCCATTCCAGAGGAACCTCTTTTCCCTTCACCGGTTCGTCTTTCACGCCGAGGATCGACTCACACCAAGGTGGCACGTGGCACAGCCCTGTGGGAAAGCCTCGTGGGAAAGCCTTGAGGGAAAGCCACAGATCCCTTGATCCACGTGATAGGAAGCATGACACTACTGCTGCAGCTCGGGAGCAAATCGCACGTGCATGCCCCCACTCGAGACGAGGCCTGACTCCCCTGGGGAGACTCAGAAACACCCCAAGATCCATGCCAACACTGGAGAGGAATCCTCAGGTTCCGGCCCCGACTCCACACAAGGTCTTAGGCCCCGGCATTGATGGGAGAGGAATCCCGAGAGGTCCCCTAGCAACTCGCATGGGGACTGGCCTTTCCTGAGGCCACCAGAGCGGGTCCCTGAGGTCCCAGTCGTAACTCGAGAAGACCTGCCGCAACTCGAGAAAATACAGGAATTTCTCCCCTCCAGGCGAGATGAAGCCCATTTCCGCTGAGGCCTCTCGAGGCTGATCACACCTCACCTCTGGAACTTCGAAAGGGTCCTTCACACCCTTGGTGCAAATCAAGAAGTTTCCCGACATACCCGTCTCCACTCGAGAGGAAACACGTGGGTCCCGCCCACATCCAGAGGAGCCCCTTTTCCGCCTCGTAGCTCGAGATGAGGGATCCTTTCCCTGCTTCGTCGGGAAAGAATTCCCGGCCTTCCCGTCGCATCTCAAGAGGAGGCCCTCTCAACAGGATCGGCCAGAGGAACTCCAGGGTGGTGCCACCATTCCAAGAGTCCCCCAGATGTCTCAGTCCATTCCAGAGGAACCTCTTTTCCCTTCACCGGCTCGCCTTTCACGCCGAGGATCGACTCACTCCAAGGTGGCACGTGGCACAGCCCTGTGGGAAAGCCTCGTGGGAAAGCATCGAAGAAAGCCACAGATCCCTTGATCCACGTGACAGGAAGCGAGACCCTACTGCTTCAGGTCGGGAGGAATGCGCACGTGCATGCCCCCACTCGAGACGAGGCCTGACTCCCCTGGGGAGATTCAGAAGCCCCCAATGTTTCATGGCAACACTGGAGAGAAACCCTCAGGTTCCGGCCCCGACAACACACAAGGTCTTAGGACCCGGCATGGACGGGAGAGGAATCCCGAGAGGGCCCCTAGCAACTCGCATGTGGACTGGCCTTTCATGAGGACACCAGAGCGGGTCCCTGAGGTCCCCGACGTAACTCGAGACGACCTGCCGCAACTCGAGAAAATCCAGGAGGTTCTCCCCTCCAGGCGAGATGAGGCCCATTTCCACTGAGGCGTCTCCAGGCTGATCACACCTCACCTCTGGAATTTCGAAAGGGTCCTTCACACCCTTGGTGCAAATCAAGAAGTTCCCCGACATACCCGTCTCCACGTGAGAGGAAACACGAGGGTCCCTCCCACATCCAGAGGAGCCCCGTTTCCGCCTCGTAGCTCGAAATGAGGGATCCTTTCCCTGCTTCGTCGGGAAAGAGTTCCCGGCGTTCTCGTCGCATCTCAAGAGGAGGCCCTCTCAACAGGAACGGCTAGAGGAACTCCAGGGTCGTGCCACCATTCCAAGAGTCCCCCAGATGTCTCAGTCCATTCCAGAGGAACCTCTTTTCCCTTCACCGGTTCGTCTTTCACGCCGAGGATCGACTCACACCAAGGTGGCACGTGGCACAGCCCTGTGGGAAAGCCTCGTGGGAAAGCCTTGAGGGAAAGCCACAGATCCCTTGATCCACGTGATAGGAAGCATGACACTACTGCTGCAGCTCGGGAGCAAATCGCACGTGCATGCCCCCACTCGAGACGAGGCCTGACTCCCCTGGGGAGACTCAGAAACACCCCAAGATCCATGCCAACACTGGAGAGGAATCCTCAGTTTCCTGCCCCGACTCCACACAAGGTCTTAGGCCCCGGCATGGATGGGAGAGGAATCCCGAAAGGGCCCCTAGCAACTCGCATGGGGACTGGCCCTTCCCGAGGACACAAGAGCGGATCCCTGAGGTCCCCGTCGTAACTCGAGAAGACCTGCCGCAACTCGAGAAAATCCAGGAGGTTCTCCCCTCCAGGCGAGAGGAGGTTCATTTCCGCAGAGGCTTCTCGGGGCTAATCACACTTCACCTCTGGAACGTCGAAAGGGTCTTGACACCCTTGGTGCAACTCAAGAAGTTCCCCGACATACCGGTCTCCACTCGAGAGGAAACACGAGGGTCCCACCCACATCCAGAGGAGCCCCGTTTCCGCCTCGTAGCTCGAGGTGAGGGATCCTTTCCCTGCATCGTCGTGAAAGAATTCCGGTCGTTCCCGTTGCATCTCAAGAGGAGGCCCTCTCAACAGGAACAGCGAGAGGGACTCCAGGGTCGTGCCACCATTCCAAGAGTCCCCCAGATGTCTCTGTCCATTACAGAGGAACCTCTTTTGCCTTCACCGGCTCGTCTTTCACGCGGAGGATCGACTGACACCAAGGTGGCACTTGGCACAGCCCTGTGGGAAAGCCTCGTGGGAAAGCCTCGAGGGGAAGCCACAGATCCCTTGATCCACGTGACAGGAAGCGTGACCCTACTGCTGCAGCTCGGGAGGGAAGCGCGCGTGCATGCCCCCTCTCGAGACGAGGCCTGACCCCCCTGGGGAGACTCAGAGGCACCCCAAGATCCATGTCAACATTGGAGAGGAATGCTCAGGTTCCGGCCCGGACTCCACACAAGGTCTTAGGCCCTGGCATGGACGGGAGAGGAATCCCGAAATGGCCCCTAGCAACTTCCATGCGGACTGGCCCTTCCTGAGGCCACCAGAGCGGGTCCCTGAGGTGCCCGTCGTAACTCGAGAAGACCTGCCGCAACTCGAGAATATCCAGGAGGTTCTCCCCTGCAGGCTAGATGAGGCACATTTCCGCAGAGGCGTCTCGGGGCTAATCACACCTCACCTCTGGAACGTCGAAAGGGTCCTTCACACCCTTGGTGCAACTCAAGAAGTTCCCCGACATCCCCGTCTCCACTCGAGAGGAAACACGAGGGTCCCGCCCACATCCAGAGGAGCCCCGTTTCCGCCTCGTAGATCGAGGTGAGGGATCCTTTCACTGTTTCGTCGGGAAAGAATTTGGGGCGTTCCCGTCGCAACTCAAGAGGAGTCCCTCTCAACAGGAACGGCGAGAGGAACTCCAGGGTCCTGCCACCTTTCCAAGAGTCCCCCAGATTTCTCAGTCCATTCCAGAGGAACCTCTTTTCCCTTCACCGGCTCGTCTTTCACGCCGAGGATCGACTCACACCAAGGTGGTACTTGGCATAGCCCTGTGGGAAAGCCTCGAGGGAAAGCCACAGGTCCCTTGATCCACGTGAGAGGAAGCGTGACCCTACTCCTGCAGCTCGGCAGGAAAGCGCACGTGCATGCCCCCACTTGAGACGAAGCCTGACTCCCCTGGGGAGACTCAGAGGCACCCCAAGATCCATGTCAACACTGGAGAGGAATCCTCAGGTTCCGGCCCCGACTCCACACAAGGTCTTAGGCCCCGGCATCGACGGGAGAGGAATCCGGAGATGGCCCCTAGCAAATCGCATGGGGACTGGCCCTTCCTGAGGCCAGCAGATCGGGTCCCTGAGGTCCCCGTCGTAACTCGAGAAGACCTGCCGCAACTCGAGAAAATCCAGTAGGTTCTCCCGCCAGGCGAGAGGAGGCCCATTTCCACAGAAGCTTCTCGGGGCTAATCACACCTCCCCTCTGGAACGTCGAAAGGGTCCTTCACACCCCTGGTGCAACTCAAGAAGTTCCCCGACATACCGGTCTCCACTCGAGAGGAAGCACGAGGGTCCCGCCCACATCCAGAGGAGCGCCGTTTCCGCCTCGTAGCTCGAGGTGAGGGATCCTTTCCCTGCTTCGTTGGGAAAGAATTCCCGGCGTTCCCGTCGCATCTCAAGAGGAGGCCCTCTGAACAGGAACGGCGAGAGGAACTCCAGGGTCGTGCCACCATCCCAAGAGTCCCCCAGATGTCTCAGTCCATTCCAGAGGAAACTCTTTTCCCTTCACCTGCTCGTCTTTCACGCGGAGGATCGACTCACACCAAGGTGGCACTTGGCACAGCCCTGTGGAAAGCCTCGTGGGAAAGCCTCGAGGGAAAGCCTCGATGGAAAGCCACAGATCCCTTGATCCACGAGACAGGAAGCGTGACCCTACTGCTGCAGCTGGGGAGGGAAGCGCACGTGCATGCCCCCACACTAGATGAGGCCTGACTCCCCTGGGGAGACTCAGAGGCACCCCAAGATCCATGTCAACACTGGAGAGGAATCCTCAGGTTCCGGCCCCGACTCCACACAAGGTCTTAGGCCACGGCATCGATGGGAGAGGAATCCCGAGATGGCCCCTAGCAACTCGCATGGGGACTGGCCCTTCCTGAGGCCACCAGAGCGGGTCCCTGAGGTCCCCGTCGTAACTCGAGAAGACCTGCTGCAACTCGAGAATATCCAGGAGGTTCTCCCCTGCAGGCGAGATGAGGCCCAGTTGCACAGAGGCTTCTCGGGTCTAATCACACCTCCCTTCTGGAACGTCGAAAGGGTCCTTCAAACCCTTGGTGCAACTCAAGAACTTCCTCGACATACCCGTCTCCACTCGAGAGGAAACACGAGGGTCCCGCCCACATCCAGAGGAGCCCCGTTTCCGCCTCGTAGCTCGAGGTGCGGGATCCTTTCCCTGCTTCGTCGGGAAAGATTTCCCGGCGTTCCTGTCGCATCTAAAGAGGAGGCCCTCTGAACAGGAACGGCGAGAGGAACTCCAGGGTCGTGCCACCATTCCAAGAGTCCCCCAGATGTCTCAGTCCATTCCAGAGGATCCTCTTTTCCCTTCACCGTCTCTTCTTTCACGCCGAGGATCGACTCACACCAAGGTGGCACTTCGCATAGCCCTGTGGGAAAGCCTCGGGGGAAAGCCTAGAGGGAAAGCCTCGAGGGAAAGCCACAGATCCCTTGATACACGTGACAGGAAGCGTGACCCTACTGCTGCAGCTCCGGAGGGAAGCGCACGTGCATGCCCCCACTCGAGATGAAACCTGACTCCCCTGGGGAGACTCAGCGGCACCCCAAGATCCATGTCAACACTGGATAGGAATCCTCAGGTTCCGGCCCCGACTCCACACAAGGTCTTAGGCCCCGGCATCGATGGGAGAGGAATCCCGAGATGGCCCCTAGCAACGCGCATGGGGACTGGCCCTTCCTGAGGCCACCAGAGCGGGTCCCTGAGGTCCCCGTCGTAATTCGAGAAGACCTGCCGAAACTCGAGAATATCCAGGAGGTTCACCCCTCCAGGCGAGAAGAGGCCCATTTCCGCAGAGGCTTCTTGGGGCTCATCACAACTCACCTCTGGAACGTCAAAAGGGTCCTTCACACCCTTGGTGCAACTCAAGAAGTTCCCCGACATACCCGTCTCCACTCGAGAGGAAACACGAGGGTCCCGCCCACATCCAGAGGAGCCCCGTTTGCGCCTCATAGCTCGAGATGAGGGATCGTTTCCCTGCTTCGTCGGGAAAGAATTCGCGGCTTTCCCGACGCATCTCAAGAGGAGGCCCTCTCAACAGGAATGGCGAGAGGAATTCCAGGGTCGTGCCACCATTCCAAGAGTCCCCCAGATGTCTCTGTCCATTCCAGAGGAACCTCTTTTCCCTTCACCGGCTCGTCTTTCACGCAGAGAATCGACTCACACCAAGGTGGCACTTGGCACAGCCCTGTGGGCAAGCCTCGAGGGAAAGCCTCGATGGAAAGCCACAAATCATTGATCCATGTGACAGGAAGCGTGACCCTACTGCTGCAGCTCGGGAGGGAAGCCCACGTGCATGCCCCCACTCGAGACGAGGCCTGACTCCCCTGGGGAGACTCCGAGGCACCCCAAAATCCATGTCAACACTGGAGAGGAATCCTCGGGTTCCGGCCCCGAATCCACACAAGGTCTTATGCCCCGGCATCGACGGGAGAGGAATCTCGAGATGGCCCCTAGCAACTCGCATGGGGACTGGCCCTTCCTGAGGCCACCAGAGCGGGTCCCTGAGGTCCCTGTCGTAACTCGAGAAGACCTGCCGCAACTCGAGAATATCCAGGAGGTTCTCCCCTGCAGGCGAGATGAGGCCCATTTGCGCAGAGGCTTCTCGGGGCTAATCACAACTCACCTCTGGAACGTCGAAAGGTTCCTTCACACCCTTGGTGCAACTCAAGAAGTTCCCCGACATACCCGTCTTCACTGGAGAGGAATCACGAGGGTCCCGCCCACATCCAGAGGAGCCCCGTTTCCGCCTCGTAGCACGAGGTGACGGATCCTTTCCCTGCTTCGTCGGGAAAGAATTCGCGGCGTTCCCGTCGCATCACAAGAGGAGGCCCTCTGAACAGGAACGGCGAGAGGAACTCCAGGGTCGTGCCCCCATTCCAAGAGTCCCCCAGATGTCTCAGTCCATTCCAGAGGAACCTCTTTTCCCTTCACCGGCTCGACTTTCACACCGAGGATCGACTCACACCAAGGTGGCTCTTGGCATAGCCCTGTGGGAAAGCCTGGTGGGAAAGCCTCGAGGGAAAGCCTCGAGGGAAAGCCAGAGATCCCTTGATCCACGAGACTGGAAGCGTGACCCTACTCCTGCAGCTCAGCAGGAAAGCGCACGAGCATGCCCCCACTTGAGACGAAGCCTGACTCCCCTGGGGAGACTCAGAGGCACCCCAAAATCCATGTCAACACTGGAGAGGAATCCTCAGATTCCGGCCCCGACTCCACACAAGGTCTTAGGCCCCGGCATCGACGGGAGAGGAATCCCGAGATGGCCCCTAGCAACTCGCATGGGGACTGGCCCTTCCTGAGGCCACCAGATCGGGTCCCTGAAGTCCCCGTCTTAACTCGAGAAGACCTGCCGCAACTCGAGAAAATCCAGGAGGTTCTCCCGCCAGGCGAGAGGAGGCCCATTTCCGCAGAAGCTTCTCGGGCTAATCACACCTCACCTCTGGAACGTCGAAAGGGTCCTTCACACCCCTGGTGCAACTCAAGAAGTTCCCCGACATACCGGTCTCCACTCGAGAGGAAGCACGAGGGTCCCGCCCACATCCAGAGGAGCCCCGTTTCCGCCTCGTAGCTGGAGGTGAGGGATCTTTTCCCTGCTTCGTTGGGAAAGAATTCCCGGCGTTCCCGTCGCATCTCAAGAGGAGGCCCTCTCAACAGGCACGGCAAGAGGAACTCCAGGCTCGTGCCACCATCCCAAGAGTCCCCCAGATGTCTCAGTCCATTCCAGAGGAAACTCTTTTCCCTTCACCGGCTCGTCTTTCACGCGGAGGATCGACTCACACCAAGGTGGCACTTGGCACAGCCCTGTGGAAAGCCTCGTGGGAAAGCCTCGAGGGAAAGCCTCTAGGGAAAGCCACAGATCCCTTGATCCACGTGACAGGAAGCGTGACACTACTGCTGCAGTTCGGGAGGGAAGTGCACGCGCGTGCCCCAACACGAGACGAGGCCTGACTCCCCTGGGGAGACTCAGCAGCACCCCAAGATCCATGTCAACACTGGAGAGGAATCCTCAGGTTCGGCCCCGACTCCACACAAGGTCTTAGGCCCCGGCATCGATGGGAGAGGAATCCCGAGATGGCCCCTAGCAACTCGCATGGGGACTGGCCCTTCCTGAGGCCACCAGAGCGGGTCCCTGAGGTCCCCGTCGTAACTCGAGAAGACCTGCCGAAACTCGAGAATATCCAGGAGGTTCTCCCCTCCAGGCGAGAAGAGGCCCATTTCCGCAGAGGCTTCTCGGGGCTAATCACAACTCACCTCTGGAACGTCAAAAGGTTCCTTCACACCCTTGGTGCAACTCAAGAAGTTCCCCGACATTCCCGTCTCCACTCGAGAGGAAACACGAGGGTCCCGCCCACATCCAGAGGAGCCCCGTTTCCGCCTCGTAGCTCGAGGTGACTGATCCTTTCCCTGCTTCGTCGGGAAAGAATTCGCGGCGTTCCAGTCGCATCTCAAGAGGAGGCCCTCTCAACAGGAACGGCGAGAGGAACTCCAGGGTCGTGCCACCATTCCAAGAGTCCCCCAGATGTCTCAGTCCATTCCAGAGGAACCTCTTTTCCCTTCACCGGCTCCTCTTTCACCCCGAGGATCGACTCACACCAAGGTGGCTCTTGGCATAGCCCTGTGTGAAAGCCTGGTGGGAAAGCCTCGAGGGATAGCCTCCAGGGAAAGCCACAGATCCCTTGATCCACGTGACAGGAAGCGTGACCCTACTCCTGCAGCTCGGCAGGAAAGCGCACGTGCATGCCCCCAATCGAGACGAAGCCTGACTCCCCTGGGGAGACTCAGAGGCACCCCAAAATCCATGTCAACACTGGAGAGGAATCATCAGGTTCCGGCCCCGACTCCACACAAGGTCTTAGGCCCCGGCATGGACGTGAGAGGAATCCCGAGATGGCCCCTAGCAACTCGCATGGGGAATTGCCCTTCCTGAGGCCACCAGAGCGGGTCCCTGAGGTCCCCGTCGTAACTCGAGAAGACCTGCCGCAACTCGAGAAAATCCAGGAGGTTCTCCCGCCAGGCGAGAGGAGGCCCATTTCCGCAGAGGCTTCTCGGGGCTAATCACACCTCACCTCTGGAACGTCGAAAGGGTCCTTCACACCCTTGGTGCAACTCAAGAACTTCCTCGACATACCCGTCTCCACTCGAGAGGAAACACGATACTCCCGCCCACATCCAGAGGAGCCCCGTTTCCGCCTCGTAGCACGAGGTGACGGATCCTTTCCCTGCTTCGTCGGGAAAGAATTCCCGGCGTTCCCGTCGCATCTCAAGAGGAGGCCCTCTCAACAGGAACGGCGAGAGGAACTCCAGGGTCGTGCCACCATTCCAAGAGTCCCCCAGATGTCTCAGTCCATTCCAGAGGAACCTCTTTTCCCTTCACCGGCTCGTCTTTCATGCCGAGGATCGACTCACACCAAGGTGGCACTTGGCACAGCCCTGTGGGCAAGCCTCGAGGGAAAGCCTCGAGGGAAAGCCACAGATCCCATGATCCACGTGACAGGAAGCGTGACCCTACTGCTGCACCTGGGGAGGAAAGCGCACGTGCATGCCCCCACTCGAGATGAGGCCTGACTCCCCTGGGGAGACACAGAGGCACCCCAATATCCATGTCAACACTGGAGAGGAATGCTCAGTTTCCGGCCCCGACTCCACACAAGGTCTTACTTCCCGGCATCGACGGGAGAGGAATCCCGATTTGGCCCCTAGCAACTTGCATGGGGCCTGGCCCTTCCTGAGGCCACCAGAGCGGCTCCCTGGGGTCCCCGTCGTAACTCGAGAAGACCTGCCGCAACTCGAGAATATCCAGGAGGTTCTCCCCTGCAGGCGAGATGAGGCCCATTTCAGCAGAGGCTTCACGGGGCTAATCACACCTCACCTCTGGAACGTTGAAAGGGTCCTTCACACCCTTGGTGCAACTCAAGAAGTTCCCTGACATACCCGTCTCCACTCGAGAGGAAACACGAGGGTCCCGCCCACATCGAGAGGAGCCCCGTTTCCGCCTCGTAGCTCGAGGTGAGGGATCCTTTCCCTGCTTCGTCGGGAAAGAATTCCCGGCCTTCCCGTCGCATCTCAAGAGGAGGCCCTCTCAACAGGAACGGCGAGAGGAACTCCAGGGTCGTGCCACCATTCCAAGAGTCCCCCAGAAGTCTCAGTCCATTCCAGAGGAACCTCTTTTCCCTTCACCGGCTCGTCTTTCAGGCCGAGGATCGACTCACACCAAGGTGGCACTTGGCACAGCCCTGTGGGCAAGCCTCGAGGGAAAGCCTCGAGGGAAAGCCACAGATCCCTTGATCCACGTGACAGGAAGCGTGACCCAACTGCTGCAGCTCGGGAGGGAAGCGCACGTGCATGCCCCCACACGAGACGAGGCCTGATTCCCGTGGGGAGACTCAGAGGCACCCCTAGATCCATGTCAACACTGGAGAGGAATGCTCAGGTTCCGGCCCCGACTCCACACAAGGTCTTAGGCCCCGGCATCGACGGGAGAGGAATCCCTAGATGGCCCCTAGCAACTCGCATGGGGACTGGCCCTTCCTGAGGCCACCAGACCGGGTCCCTGAGGTCACCGTCGTAACTCGAGAAGACCTGCTGCAACTCGAGAACATCCAGGAGGTTCTCCGCTCCAGGCGAGAAGAGGCCCATTTCCGCAGAGGCTTCTCGGGGCTACTCACACCTCACCTCTGGAACGTCGACAGGGCCCTTCACACCCTTGGTGCAACTCAAGAAGTTCCCCGACATACCGGTCTCCGCTAGAGAGGAAGCACGAGGGTCCCGCCCACATCCAGAGGAGCCCCGTTTCCGCCTCGTAGCTCGAGGTGAGGGATCCTTTCCCTGCTTCGTCGGGAAAGAATTCCCGGCGTTCCCGTCGCATCTCAAGAGGAATCCCTCTCAACAGGAACGGCGAGAGGAACTCCAGGGTCGTGCCACCATTCCAAGAGTCCCCCAGATGTCTCAGTCCATTCCAGAGGAACCTCTTTTCCCTTCAAGGGCTCGTCTTTCACGCCGAGGGTCGACTCACACCAAGGTGGCACTTGGCACAGCCCTGTGGGAAAGCCTCGTGGCAAAGCCTCGAGGGAAAGCCTCGAGGGAAAGCCACAGATCCCTTGATCCACGTGACAGGAAGCGTGACCCTACTGCTGCAGCTCGGGAGGGAAGTGCACGTGCATGCCCCCACTCGAGACGAGGCCTGACTCCCCTGGGGAGATTCAGAGGCACCCCAAGATCCATGTCAACACTGGAGAGGAATCCTCAGGTTCTGGCCCCGCTTCCACACAAAGTCTTAGTTCCCGGCATCGACGGGAGAGGAATCCCGAGATGGCCCCTAGCAACTCGCACGGGGACTGGCCCTTCCTGAGGCCACCAGAGCGTGTCCCTGAGGTCCCCGTCGTAACTCGAGAAGACCTGCCGCATCTCGAGAATATCCAGGAGGTTCTCCCCTGCAGGCGAGATGAGGCCCATTTCCGCAGAGGCTTCTCGGGGCTCATCACACCTCACCTCTGGAACGTCGAAAGGGTCCTTCACACCCTTGGTGCAACTCAAGACGTTCCCCGACATACCCGTCTCCACTCCAGAGGAAACACGAGGGTCCCGCCCACATCCAGAGGAGCCCCGTTTCCGCCTACTAGCTCGAGGTGAGGGATCCTTGCCCTGCTTCGTCGGGAAAGAATTCCAGGCATTCCCGTCGCATCTCAAGAGGAGGCCCTCTCAACAGGAACGGCGAGAGGAACTCCAGGTTCCTGCCACCGTTCCAAGAGTCCCCCAGATGTCTCAGTCCATTCCAGAGGAAACTCTTTTCCCTTCACCGGCTCGTCTTTCACGCCGAGGATCGACTCACACCAAGGTGGCACTTGGCACAGCCCTGTGGGAAAGCCTCGTGGCAAAGCCTCGAGGGAAAGCCACAGATCCCTTGATCCACGTGACAGGAAGCGTGACCCTACTGCTGCAGCTCGGGAGGGAAGCGCACGCGCATGCCCCCACTCGAGACGAGGCCTGATTCCCCTGGGGAAACTCAGCGGCACCCCAAGATCCATGTCAACACTGGAGAGGAATCCTCAGGTTCCCGCCCAGACTCCACACAAGGTCTTAGGCCCCGGCATCGACGGGAGAGGAATCCCGAGTTGGCCCCTAGCAACTCGCATGGGGACTGGCCCTTCCTGAGGCCACCAGCGCGGGTCCCTGAGGTCCCCGTCGTAACTCTAGAAGACCTTCCGCAACTCGAGAATATTCAGGAGGTTCTCCCCTGCAGGCGAGATGAGGCCCATTTCCGCAGAGGCTTCTCGGGGCTAATCACACCTCACCTCTGGAACGTCGAAAAGTTCCTTCACACCTTTGGTGCAACTCAAGAAATTCCCCGACATACCCTTCTCCACTCGAGAGGAAACACGACGGTCCCGCCCACATCCAGAGGAGCCCCGTTTCCGCCTCGTAGCTCGAGGTGAGGGATCCTTTCCCTGCTTCGTTGGGAAAGAATTCCTGGCGTTCCCGTCGCATCTCAAGAGGAGGCATTCTCAACAGGAACGGCTAGAGGAACTCCAGGGTCTTGCCACCATTCCAAGAGTCCCCCAGATGTCTCTGTCCATTCCAGAGGAACCTCTTTTCCCTTCACCGGCTCGTCTTTCACGCCGAGGATCGACTCACACCAAGGTGGCACTTGGCACAGCCCTGTGGGCAAGCCTCGAGGGAAAGCCTCGAGGGAAAGCCACAGATCCCTTGATCCACGTGACAGGAAGCGTGACCCTACTGCTGCAGCTCGGGAGGGAAGCGCACGTGCATGCCCCCACTCGAGACGAGGCCTGACTCCCCTGGGGAGACTCAGAGGCACCCCAAATCCATGTCAACACTGGAGAGGAATCCTCAGGTTCCGGCCCCGCCTTCACACAAGGTCTTAGTTCCCGGCATCGACGGGAGAGGAATCCCGAGATGGCCGCTAGCAACTCGCATGGGGACTGGCCCTTCCTGAGGCCACCAGAGCGGGTCCCTGAGGTCCCCGTCGTAACTCGAGAAGACCTGCTGCAACTCGAGAACATCCAGAAGGTTCTCCCCTCCAGGCGAGAAGAGGCCCATTTCCGCAGAGGTTTCTCGGGTCTACTCACACCTCACCTCTGGAACGTCGAAAGGGTCCTTCACACCCTTGGTGCAACTCAAGAAGTTCCCCGACATACCCGTCTCCACTCGAGAGGAAACACGAGGGTCCCGCCCACATCCAGAGGAGCCCCGTTTCCGCCTCGTAGCTCGAGGTGAGGGATCGTTGCCCTGCTTCGTCGGGAAAGAATTCTAGGCATTCCCGTCGCATCTCAAGAGGAGGCCCTCTCAACTGGAACGGCGAGAGGAACTCCAGGGTTCTGCCACCGTTCCAAGAGTCCCCCAGATGTCTCAGTCAATTCCAGAGGAACCTCTTTTCCCTTCACCGGCTCGTCTTTCACGCCGAGGATCGACTCACACCAAGGTGGCACTTGGCACAGACCTGTTGGAAAGCCTCCTGGGAAAGCCGCGAGGGAAAGCCTCGAGGGAAAGACGCAGATCCCTTGATACACGTGACAGGAAGCGTGACCCTACTGCTGCAGCTCGGGAAGGAAGCTCACGCGCATGCCCCCACACGAGACGAGGCCTGATTCCCCTGGGGAGACTCAGTGGCACCCCAAGATCCATGTAAACACTGGAGAGGAATCCTCTGGTCCCGGCCCCGACTCCACACAAGGTCTTAGGCCCCGGCATCGACGGGAGAGGAATCCCGCGTTGGCCCTATCAACTCGAATGGGGACTGGCCCTTCCTGAGGCCACCAGAGCGGGTCCCTGAGGTCCCCGTCGTAACTCGAGAAGACCTGCCGCAACTCGAGAAAATCAAGGAGGTTATCCCGCCAGGCGAGAGGAGGCCAATTTCCGCAGAGGCTTCTCGGGGCTAATCACACCTCACCTCTGGAACGTCGAAAGGGTCCTTCACACCCTTGGTGCAACTCAAGAAGTTCCCCGACATACCCGTCTCCACTCGAGAGGAAACACGAGGGTCCCGCCCACATCCAGAGGAGCCCCGTTTCCGCCTCGTAGCTCGAGGTGAGGGATCCTTTCCCTGCTTCGTCGGGAAAGAATTCCCGGCGTTCCCGTCGCATCTCAAGAGGAGGCCCTCTTAACAGCAACGGCGAGAGGAACTCCAGGGTCGTGCCACCATTCCAAGAGTCCCCCAGATGTCTCAGTCCATTCCAGAGGAACCTCTTTTCCCTTCAACGGCTCGTTTTTCACGCCGAGGATCGACTCACACCAAGGTGGCACTTGGCACAGCCCTGTGGGCAAGCCTCGAGGGAAAGCCTCGAGGGAAAGCCACAGATCCCTTGATCCACGTTACAGGAAGCGTGACCCTACTGCTGCAGCTCGGGAGGGAAGCGCACGTGCATGCCCCCACTCGAGACGAGGCCTGACTCCCCTGGGGAGACTCAGAGGCACCCCAAGATCCATGTCAACACTGGAGAGGAATCCTCAGGTTCCGGCCCCGCCTTCACACAAAGTCTTAGTTCCTGGCATCGACGGGAGAGGAATCCCGAGATGGCCCCTAGCAACTCGCATGGTGCCTGGCTCTTCCTGAGGCCACCTGAACGGGTCCCTGAGGTCCCCGTCGTAACTCGAGAAGACCTGCCGCAACTCGAGAAAATCAAGGAGGTTATCCCGCCAGGCGAGAGGAGGCCAATTTCCGCAGAGGCTTCTCGGGGCTAATCACACCTCACCTCTGGAACGTCGAAAGGGTCCTTCACACCCCTGCTGCAACTCAAGAAGTTCCCCGACATACCCGTCTCCACTCGAGAGGAAACACGACGGTCCCGCCCACATCCAGAGGAGCCCTGTTTCCGCCTCGAAGCTCGAGGTGAGGGATCCTTTCCCTGCTTCGTGGGGAAAGAATTCCCGGCCTTCCCATCGCATCTCAAGAGGAGGCCCTCTGAACAGGAACGTCGAGAGGAACTCCAGGGTCGTGCCACCATTCCAAGAGTCCCCCAGATGTCTCAGTCCATTCCAGAGGAACCTCTTTTCCCTTCAAGGGCTCGTCTTTCACGCCGAGGGTCGACTCACACCAAGGTGGCACTTGGCACAGCCCTGTGGGAAAGCCTCGTGGCAAAGCCTCGAGGGAAAGCCTCGAGGGAAAGCCACAGATCCCTTGATACACGTGACAGGAAGCGTGACCCTACTGCTGCAGCTTGGCAGGGAAGTGCACGTGCATGCCCCCACTCGAGACGAGGCCTGACTCCCCTGGGGCGACTCAGAGGCACCCCAAGATCCATGTCAACACTGGAGAGGAATCCTCAGGTTCCGGCCCCGACTCCACACAAGGTTTTAGGCCCCGGCATCGATGGGAGAGGAATCCCGAGATGGCCCCTAGCAACTCGCATGGGGACTGGCCCTTCCTGAGGCCACCAGAGCGGGTCCCTGAGGTCCCCGTGGTAACTCGAGAAGACCTGCCGCAACTCGAGAATATCCAGGAGGTTCTCCCTTGCAGGCGAGATGAGGCCCATTTCCGCAGAGGCTTCACGGGGCTAATTACACCTCACCTCTGGAACGTCGAAAGGGTCCTTCACACCCTTGGTGCAACTCAAGAAGTTCCCCGACATACCCGTCTCCACTCGAGAGGAAACACGAGGGTCCCGCACACATCCAGAGGAGCCCCCTTTCCGCCTCGTAGCTCGAGGTGAGGGATCATTTCCCTGCTTCGTCGGGAAAGAATTCCCGGCGTTCCCGTCGCATCTCAAGAGGAGGCCCTCTCAACAGCAATGGCGAGAGGAACTCCAGGGTCGTGCCACCATTCCAAGAGTCCCCCAGAAGTCTCAGTCCATTCCAGAGGAACCTCTTTTCCCTTCACCGGCTCGTCTTTCAGGCCGAGGATCGACTCACACCAAGGTGGCACTTGGCACAGCCCTGTGGGCAAGCCTCGAGGGAAAGCCTCGAGGGAAAGCCACAGATCCCTTGATCCACGTGACAGGAAGCGTGACCCAACTGCTGCAGCTCGGGAGGGAAGCGCACGTGCATGCCCCCACACGAGACGAGGCCTGATTCCCGTGGGGAGACTCAGAGGCACCCCTAGATCCATGTCAACACTGGAGAGGAATGCTCAGGTTCCGGCCCCGACTCCACACAAGGTCTTAGGCCCCGGCATCGACGGGAGAGGAATCCCGAGATGGCCCCTAGCAACTCGCATGGGGACTGGCCCTTCCTGAGGCCACCAGAGCGGGTCCCTGAGGTCCCCGTCGTAACTCGAGAAGACCTGCTGCAACTCGAGAACATCCAGGAGGTTCTCCCCTCCAGGCGAGAAGAGGCCCATTTCCGCAGAGGCTTCTCGGGGCTACTCACACCTCACCTCTGGAACGTCGACAGGGCCCTTCACACCCTTGGTGCAACTCAAGAAGTTCCCCGACATACCGGTCTCCGCTAGAGAGGAAGCACTAGGGTCCCGCCCACATCCAGAGGAGCCCCGTTTCCGCCTCGTAGCTCGAGGTGAGGGATCCTTTCCCTGCTTCGTCCGGAAAGAATTCCCGGCGTTCCCCTTGCATCTCAAGAGGAGGCCCTCTCAACAGGAACGGCGAGAGGAACTCCAGGGTCGTGCCACCTTTCCAAGAGTCCCCCAGATGTCTCAGTCCATTCCAGAGGAACCTCTTTTCCCTTCAAGGGCTCGTCTTTCACGCCGAGGATCGACTCACACCAAGGTGGCACTTGGCACAGCCCTGTGGGAAAGCCTCGTGGCAAAGCCTCGAGGGAAAGACTCGAGGGAAAGCCACAGATCCCTTGATACACGTGACAGGAAGCGTGACCCTACTGCTGCAGCTTGGCAGGGAAGTGCACGTGCATGCCCCCACTCGAGACGAGGCCTGACTCCCCTGGGGCGACTCAGAGGCACGCCAAGATCCATGTCAACACTGGAGAGGAATCCTCAGGTTCCGGCCCCGACTCCACACAAGGTTTTAGGCCCCGGCATCGATGGGAGAGGAATCCCGAGATGGCCCCTAGCAACTCGCATGGGGACTGGCCCTTCCTGAGGCCACCAGAGCGGGTCCCTGAGGTCCCCGTGGTAACTCGAGAAGACCTGCCGCAACTCGAGAATATCCAGGAGGTTCTCCCCTGCAGGCGAGATGAGGCCCATTTTCGCAGAGGCTTCACGGGGCTAATTACACCTCACCTCTGGAACGTCGAAAGGGTCCTTCACACCCTTGGTGCAACTCAAGAAGTTCCCCGACATACCCGTCTCCACTCGAGAGGAAACACGAGGGTCCCGCCCACATCCAGAGGAGCCCCGTTTCCGCCTCGTAGCTCGAGGTGAGGGATCATTTCCCTGCTTCTTCGGGAAAGAATTCCCGGCGTTCCCGTCGCATCTCAAGAGGAGGCCCTCTCAACAGAAACGGCGAGAGGAACTCCAGGGTCGTACCACCATTCCAAGAGTCCCCCAGATGTCTCAGTCCATTCCAGAGGAACTTCTTTTGCCTTCAATGGCTCGTCTTTCACGCCGAGGATCGACTCACACCAAGGTGGCACATGGCACAGCCCTGTGGGCAAGCCTCGTGGGAAAGCCTCGAGGGAAAGCCACAGATCCCTTGATCCACGTGACAGGAAGCGTGACCCTACTGCTGCAGCTCGGGAGGGAAGTGCACGTGCATGCCCCCACTCGAGACGAGGCCTGACTCCCCTGGGGAGATTCAGAGGCACCCCAAGATCCATGTCAACACTGGAGAGGAATCCTCAGGTTCTGGCCCCGCTTCCACACAAAGTCTTAGTTCCCGGCATCGACGGGAGAGGAATCCCGAGATGGCCCCTAGCAACTCGCATGGGGACTGGCCCTTCCTGAGGCCACCAGAGCGTGTCCCTGAGGTCCCCGTCGTAACTCGAGAAGACCTGCCGCATCTCGAGAATATCCAGGAGGTTCTCCCCTGCAGGCGAGATGAGGCCCATTTCCGCAGAGGCTTCTCGGGGCTCATCACACCTCACCTCTGGAACGTCGAAAGGGTCCTTCACACCCTTGGTGCAACTCAAGAAGTTCCCCGACATACCCGTCTCCACTCGAGAGGAAACACGAGGGTCCCGCCCACATCCAGAGGAGCCCCGTTTCCGCCTCGTAGCTCGAGGTGAGGGATCGTTGCCCTGCTTCGTCGGGAAAGAATTCTAGGCATTCCCGTCGCATCTCAAGAGGAGGCCCTCTCAACTGGAACGGCGAGAGGAACTCCAGGGTTCTGCCACCGTTCCAAGAGTCCCCCAGATGTCTCAGTCAATTCCAGAGGAACCTCTTTTCCCTTCACCGGCTCGTCTTTCACGCCGAGGATTGACTCACACCAAGGTGGCACTTGGCACAGACCTGTTGGAAAGCCTCCTGGGAAAGCCGCGAGGGAAAGCCTCGAGGGAAAGACGCAGATCCCTTGATACACGTGACAGGAAGCGTGACCCTACTGCTGCAGCTCGGGAAGGAAGCTCACGCGCAAGTCCCCACACGAGACGAGGCCTGATTCCCCTGGGGAGACTCAGTGGCACCCCAAGATCCATGTAAACACTGGAGAGGAATCCTCTGGTCCCGGCCCCGACTCCACACAAGGTCTTAGGCCCCGGCATCGACGGGAGAGGAATCCCGCGTTGGCCCTATCAACTCGAATGGGGACTGGCCCTTCCTGAGGCCACCAGAGCGGGTCCCTGAGGTCCCCGTCGTAACTCGAGAAGACCTGCCGCAACTCGAGAAAATCAAGGAGGTTATCCCGCCAGGCGAGAGGAGGCCAATTTCCGCAGAGGCTTCTCGGGGCTAATCACACCTCACCTCTGGAACGTCGAAAGGGTCCTTCACACCCTTGGTGCAACTCAAGAAGTTCCCCGACATACCCGTCTCCACTCGAGAGGAAACACGAGGGTCCCGCCCACATCCAGAGGAGCCCCGTTTCCGCCTCGTAGCTCGAGGTGAGGGATCCTTTCCCTGCTTCGTCGGGAAAGAATTCCCGGCGTTCCCGTCGCATCTCAAGAGGAGGCCCTCTTAACAGCAACGGCGAGAGGAACTCCAGGGTCGTGCCACCATTCCAAGAGTCCCCCAGATGTCTCAGTCCATTCCAGAGGAACCTCTTTTCCCTTCAACGGCTCGTTTTTCACGCCGAGGATCGACTCACACCAAGGTGGCACTTGGCACAGCCCTGTGGGCAAGCCTCGAGGGAAAGCCTCGAGGGAAAGCCACAGATCCCTTGATCCACGTTACAGGAAGCGTGACCCTACTGCTGCAGCTCGGGAGGGAAGCGCACGTGCATGCCCCCACTCGAGACGAGGCCTGACTCCCCTGGGGAGACTCAGAGGCACCCCAAGATCCATGTCAACACTGGAGAGGAATCCTCAGGTTCCGGCCCCGCCTTCACACAAAGTCTTAGTTCCTGGCATCGACGGGAGAGGAATCCCGAGATGGCCCCTAGCAACTCGCATGGTGCCTGGCTCTTCCTGAGGCCACCTGAACGGGTCCCTGAGGTCCCCGTCGTAACTCGAGAAGACCTGCCGCAACTCGAGAAAATCAAGGAGGTTATCCCGCCAGGCGAGAGGAGGCCAATTTCCGCAGAGGCTTCTCGGGGCTAATCACACCTCACCTCTGGAACGTCGAAAGGGTCCTTCACACCCCTGCTGCAACTCAAGAAGTTCCCCGACATACCCGTCTCCACTCGAGAGGAAACACGACGGTCCCGCCCACATCCAGAGGAGCCCTGTTTCCGCCTCGAAGCTCGAGGTGAGGGATCCTTTCCCTGCTTCGTGGGGAAAGAATTCCCGGCCTTCCCATCGCATCTCAAGAGGAGGCCCTCTGAACAGGAACGTCGAGAGGAACTCCAGGGTCGTGCCACCATTCCAAGAGTCCCCCAGATGTCTCAGTCAATTCCAGAGGAACCTCTTTTCCCTTCACCGGCTCCTCTTTCACGCCGAGGATCGACTCACACCAAGGTGGCTCTTGGCATAGCCCTGTGTGAAAGCCTGGTGGGAAAGCGCGAGGGAAAGCCTCCAGGGAAAGCCACAGATCCCTTGATCCACGTGACAGGAAGCGTGACCCTACTCCTGCAGCTCGGCAGGAAAGCGCACGTGCAGGCCCCCAATCGAGACGAAGCCTGACTCCCCTGGGGAGACTCAGAGGCACCCCAAAATCCATGTCAACACTGGAGAGGAATCATCAGGTTCCGGCCCCGACTCCATACAAGGTCTTAGGCCCCGGCATCGACGGGAGAGGAATCCCGAGATGGCCCTAGCAACTCGCATGGGGACTGGCCCTTCCTGAGGCCACCAGAGCGGGTCCCTGAGGTCCCCGTCGTAACTCGAGAAGACCTGCCGCAACTCGAGAAAATCCAGGAGGTTCTCCCGCCAGGCGAGAGGAGGCCCATTTCCGCAGAGGCTTCTCGGGGCTAATCACACCTCACCTCTGGAACGTCGAAAGGGTCCTTCACACCCTTGGTGCAACTCAAGAACTTCCTCGACATACCCGTCTCCACTCGAGAGGAAACACGAGGGTCCCGCCCACATCCAGAGGAGCCCCGTTTCTGCCTCGTAGCTCGAGGTGAGGGATCCTTTCCCTGCTTCGTCGGGAAAGAATTCCCGGCGTTCCCGTCGCATCTCAAGAGGAGGCCCTCTCAACAGCAACGGCGAGAGGAACTCCAGGGTCGTGCCACCATTCCAAGAGTCCCCCAGATGTCTCAGTCCATTCCAGAGGAACCTCTTTTCCCTTCAACGGCTCGTCTTTCACGCCGAGGATCGACTCACACCAAGGTGGCACTTGGCACAGCCCTGTGGGCAAGCCTCGAGGGAAAGCCTCGAGGGAAAGCCACAGATCCCTTGATCCACGTGACAGGAAGCGTGACCCTACTGCTGCAGCTCGGGAGGGAAGCGCACGTGCATGCCCCCACTCGAGATGAAACCTGACCCCCTGGGGAGACTCAGAGGCACCCCAAGATCCATGTCAACACTGGAGAGGAATGCTCAGGTTCCGGCCCCGACTCCACACAAGGTCTTAGTTCCCGGCATCGACGGGAGAGGAATCCCGAGATGGCCCCTAGCAACTCGCATGGGGACTGGCCCTTCCTGAGGCCACCAGATCGGGTCCCTGAGGTCCCCGTCTTAACTCGAGAAGACCTGCCGCAACTCGAGAAAATCCAGGAGGTTCTACCGCAAGGCGAGAGGAGGCCCATTTCCGCAGAAGCTTCTCGGGCTAATCACACCTCACCTCTGGAACGTCGAAAGGGTCCTTCACACCCCTGGTGCAACTCAAGAAGTTCCCCGACATACCGGTCTCCACTCGAGAGGAAGCACGAGGGTCCCACCCACATCCAGAGGAGCCCCGTTTCCGCCTCGTAGCTCGAGGTGAGGGATCTTTTCCCTGCTTCGTTGGGAAAGAATTCCCGGCGTTCCCGTCGCATCTCAAGAGGAGGCCCTCTCAACAGGCACGGCGAGAGGAACTCCAGGGTCGTGCCACCATCCCAAGAGTCCCCCAGATGTCTCAGTCCATTCCAGAGGAACCTCTTTTCCCTTCACCGGCTCCTCTTTCACGCCGAGGATCGACTCACACCAAGGTGGCTCTTGGAATAGCCCTGTGTGAAAGCCTGGTGGGAAAGCGCGAGGGAAAGCCTCCAGGGAAAGCCACAGATCCCTTGATCCACGTGACAGGAAGCGTGACCCTACTCCTGCAGCTCGGCAGGAAAGCGCACGTGCAGGCCCCCAATCGAGACGAAGCCTGACTCCCCTGGGGAGACTCAGAGGCACCCCAAAATCCATGTCAACACTGGAGAGGAATCATCAGGTTCCGGCCCCGACTCCACACAAGGTCTTAGGCCCCGGCATCGACGGGAGAGGAATCCCGAGATGGCCCTAGCAACTCGCATGGGGACTGGCCCTTCCTGAGGCCACCAAAGCGGGTCCATGAGGTCCCCATCGTAACTCGAGAAGACCTGCCGCAACTCGAGAAAATCAAGGAGGTTTTCCCGCCAGGCGAGAGGAGGCCAATTTCCGCAGAGGCTTCTCGGGGCTAATCACACCTCACCTCTGGAACGTCGAAAGGGTCCTTCACACCCGTGGTGCAACTCAAGAAGTTCCCCGACATACCGGTCTCCACTAGAGAGGAAGCACGAGGGTCCCGCCCACATCCAGTGGAGCCCCGTTTCCGCCTCGTAGCTCGAGGTGAGGGATCCTTTCCCTGCTTCGTTGGGAAAGAATTCCCGGCGTTCCCGTCGCATCTCAAGAGGAGGCCCTCTTAACAGCAACGGCGAGAGGAACTCCAGGGTCGTGCCACCATTCCAAGAGTCCCCCAGATGTCTCAGTCCATTCCAGAGGAAACTCTTTTCCCTTCAACGGCTCGTCTTTCACGCCGAGGATCGACTCACACCAAGGTGGCACTTGGCACAGCCCTGTGGGCAAGCCTCGAGGGAAAGCCTCGAGGGAAAGCCACAGATCCCTTGATCCACGTGACAGGAAGCGTGACCCTACTGCTGCAGCTCGGGAGGGAAGCGCACGTGCATGCCCCCACTCGAGACGAGGCCTGACTCCCCTGGGGAGACTCAGAGGCACCCCAAATCCATGTCAACACTGGAGAGGAATCCTCAGGTTCCGGCCCCGCCTTCACACAAAGTCTTAGTTCCCGGCATCGACGGGAGAGGAATCCCGAGATGGCCCCTAGCAACTCGCATGGTTCCTGGCCCTTCCTGAGGCCACCAGAGCGGGTCCCTGAGGTCCCCGTCGTAACTCGAGAAGACCTGCCGTAACTCGAGAAAATCCAGGAGGTTCTACCGCTAGGCGAGAGGAGGCCCATTTCCGCGGAGGCTTCACGGGGCTAATCACACCTCACCTCTGGAACGTCGAAAGGGTCCTTCACACCCTTGGTGCAACTCAAGAAGTTCCCCGACATACCCGTCTCCACTCGAGAGGAAACACGAGGGTCCCGCCCACATCCAGAGGAGCCCCGTTTCCGCCTCGTAGCTCGAGGTGAGGGATCCTTGCCCTGCTTCGTTGGGAAAGAATTCCAGGCATTCCTGTCGTATCTCAAGAGGAGGCCCTCTCAACTGGAACGGCGAGAGGAACTCCAGGGTTCTGCCACCGTTCCAAGAGTCCCCCAGATGTCTCAGTCCATTCCAGAGGAACCTCTTTTCCCTTCACCGGCTCCTCTTTCACGCCGAGGATCGACTCACACCAAGGTGGCACTTGGCACAGACCTGTGGGAAAGCCTCCTGGGAAAGCCTCGAGGGAAAGCCTCGAGGGAAAGACACCGATCCCTTGATACACGTGACAGGAAGCGTGACCCTACTGCTGCAGCACGGGAGGGAAGCGCACGTGCCTGCCCCCACTCGAGACGAGGCCTGACTCCCCTGGGGAGACTCAGAGGCACCCCAAGATCCATGTCAACCCTGGAGAGGAATCCTCAGGTTCTGTCCCGACTCCACACAAGGTCTTAGGCGACGGCATCGACGGGAGAGGAATCCCGAGATGGCCCTAGCAACTCGCATGGGGACTGGCCCCTCCTGAGGCCGCCAGAGCGGGTCCCTGAGGTCCCCGTCGTAACTCGAGAAGACCTGCCGCAATTCGAGAAAATCAAGGAGGTTTTCCCGACAGGCGAGAGGAGGCCAAATTCCGCAAAGGCTTCTCGGGGCTAATCACACCTCACCTCTGGAACGTCGAAAGGGTCCTTCACACCCTTGGTGCAACTCAAGAAGTTCCCCGACATACCCGTCTAAACTCGAGAGGAAACACGAGGGTCCCGCACACATCCAGAGGAGCCCCGTTTCCGCCTCGTAGCTCGAGGTGAGGGATCCTTTCCCTGCTTCGTCGGGAAAGAATTCCCGGCGTTCCCGTCGCATCTCAAGAGGAGGCCCTCTCAACAGCAACGGCGAGAGGAATTCCAGGGTCGTGCCACCATTCCAAGAGTCCCCCAGATGTCTCAGTCCATTCCAGAGGAACTTCTTTTCCCTTCAACGGCTCGTCTTTCACGCCGAGGATCGACTCACACCAAGGTGGCACTTGGCACAGGCCTGTGGGCAAGCCTCGAGGGAAAGCCTCGAGGGAAAGCCACAGATCCCTTGATCCACGTGACAGGAAGCGTGACCCTACTGCTGCAGCTCGGGAGGGAAGTGCACGTGCATACCTCCACACGAGACGAGGCCTGACTCCCCTGGGGAGACTCAGAGGCACCCCAAGATCCATGTCAACACTGGAGAGGAATCCTCAGGTTCCGGCCCCGCCTCCACACAAAGTCTTAGTTCCCGGCATCGACGGGAGAGGAATCCCGAGATGGCCCCTAGCAACTCGCATGGTGCCTGGCCCTTCCTGAGGCCACCAGAGCGGGTCCCTGAGGTCCCCGTCGTAACTCGAGAAGACCTGCCGCATCTCGAGAATATCCAGGAGGTTCTCCCCTGCAGGCGAGATGAGGCCCATTTCCGCAGAGGCTTCTCGGGGCTAATCACACCTCACCTTTGGAACGTCGAAAGGGTCCTTCACACCCTTGGTGCAACTCAAGAAGTTCCTCGACATACCCGTCTCCACTCGAGAGGAAACACGAGGGTCCCGCCCACATCCAGAGGAGCCCCGTTTCCGCCTCGTAGCTCGAGGTGACGGATCCTTTCCCTGCTTCGTCGGGAAAGAATTCCCGGCGTTCCCGTCGCATCTCAAGAGGAGGCCCTCTGAACAGGAACGGCGAGAGGAACTCCAGGGTCGTGCCACCATTCCAAGAGTCCCCCAGATGTCTCAGTCCATTCCAGAGGAACCTCTTTTCCCTTCACCGGCTCCTCTTTCACCCCGAGGATCGACTCACACCAAGGTGGCTCTTGGCATAGCCCTGTGTGAAAGCCTGGTGGGAAAGCCTCGAGGGAAAGCCTCCAGGGAAAGCCACAGATCCCTTGATCCACGTGACAGGAAGCGTGACCCTACTCCTGCAGCTCGGCAGGAAAGCGCACGTGCATGACCCCAATCGAGACGAAGCCTGACTCCCCTGGGGAGACTCAGAGGCACCCCAAAATCCATGTCAACACTGGAGAGGAATCATCAGGTTCCGGCCCCGACTCCACACAAGGTCTTAGGCCCCGGCATCGACGGGAGAGGAATCCCGAGATGGCCCCTAGCAACTCGAATGGGGACTTGCCCTTCCTGAGGCCACCAGAGCGGGTCCCTGAGGTCCCCGTCGTAACTCGAGAAGACCTGCCGCAACTCGAGAAAATCCAGGAGGTTCTCCCGCCAGGCGAGAGGAGGCCCATTTCCGCAGAGGCTTCTCGGGGCTAATCACACCTCACCTCTGGAACGTCGAAAGGGTCCTTCACACCCTTGGTGCAACTCAAGAAGTTCCCCGACATACCCGTCTAAACTCGAGAGGAAACACGAGGGTCCCGCACACATCCAGAGGAGCCCCGTTTCCGCCTCGTAGCTCGAGGTGAGGGATCCTTTCCCTGCTTCGTCGGGAAAGAATTCCCGGCGTTCCCGTCGCATCTCAAGAGGAGGCCCTCTCAACAGCAACGGCGAGAGGAACTCCAGGGTCGTGCCACCATTCCAAGAGTCCCCCAGATGTCTCAGTCCATTCCAGAGGAACTTCTTCTCCCTTCAACGGCTCGTCTTTCACGCCAAGGATCGACTCACACCAAGGTGGCACTTGGCACAGGCCTGTGGGCAAGCCTCGAGGGAAAGCCTCGAGGGAAAGCGACAGATCCCTTGATCCACGTGACAGGAAGCGTGACCCTACTGCTGCAGCTCGGGAGGGAAGTGCACGTGCATACCTCCACACGAGACGAGGCCTGAGTCCCCTGGGGAGACTCAGAGGCACCCCAAGATCCATGTCAACACTGGAGAGGAATCCTCAGGTTCCGGCCCCGCCTCCACACAAAGTCTTAGTTCCCGGCATCGACGGGAGAGGAATCCCGAGATGGCCCCTAGCAACTCGCATGGTGCCTGGCCCTTCCTGAGGCCACCAGAGCGGGTCCCTGAGGTCCCCGTCGTAACTCGAGAAGACCTGCCGCATCTCGAGAATATCCAGGAGGTTCTCCCCTGCAGGCGAGATGAGGCCCATTTCCGCAGAGGCTTCTCGGGGCTAATCACACCTCACCTTTGGAACGTCGAAAGGGTCCTTCACACCCTTGGTGCAACTCAAGAAGTTCCCCGACATACCCGTCTCCACTCGAGAGGAAACACGAGGGTCCCGCCCACATCCAGAGGAGCCCCGTTTCCGCCTCGTAGCTCGAGGTGAGGGATCCTTTCCCTGCTTCGTCGGGAAAGAATTCCCGGCGTTCCCGTCGCATCTCAAGAGGAGGCCCTCTGAACAGGAACGGCGAGAGGAACTCCAGGGTCGTGCCACCATTCCAAGAGTCCCCCAGATGTCTCAGTCCATTCCAGAGGAACCTCTTTTCCCTTCAACGGCTCGTCTTTCACGCCGAGGATCGACTCACACCAAGGTGGCACTTGGCACAGCCCTGTGGGCAAGCCTCGAGGGAAAGCCTCGAGGGAAAGCCACAGATCCCTTGATCCACGTGACAGGAAGCGTGACCCTACTGCTGCAGCTCGGGAGGGAAGCGCACGTGCATGCCCCCACTCGAGATGAAACCTGACTCCCCTGGGGAGACTCAGAGCCACCCCAAGATCCATGTCAACACTGGAGAGGAATGCTCAGGTTCCGGCCCCGACTCCACACAAGGTCTTATTTCCCGGCATCAATGGGAGAGGAATCCCGAGATGGCCCCTAGCAACTCGCATGGGGACTGGCCCTTCCTGAGGCCACCAGATCGGGTCCCTGAGGTCCCCGTCTTAACTCGAGAAGACCTGCCGCAACTCGAGAAAATCCAGGAGGTTCTCCCGCCAGGCGAGAGGAGGCCCATTTCCGCAGAAGCTTCTCGGGCTAATCACACCTCACCTCTGGAACGTCGAAAGGGTCCTTCACACCCCTGGTGCAACTCAAGAAGTTCCCCGACATACCGGTCTCCACTCGAGAGGAAGCACGAGGGTCCCGCCCACATCCAGAGGAGCCCCGTTTCCGCCTCGTAGCTCGAGGTGAGGGATCTTTTCCCTGCTTCGTTGGGAAAGAATTCCCGGCGTTCCCGTCGCATCTCAAGAGGAGGCCCTCTCAACAGGCACGGCGAGAGGAACTCCAGGGTCGTGCCACCATCCCAAGAGTCCCCCAGATGTCTCAGTCCATTCCAGAGGAAACTCTTTTCCCTTCACCGGCTCGTCTTTCACGCGGAGGATCGACTCACACCAAGGTGGCACTTGGCACAGCCCTGTGGAAAGCCTCGTGGGAAAGCCTCGAGGGAGAGCCTCTAGGGAAAGCCACAGATCCCTTGATCCACGTGACAGGAAGCGTGACACTACTGCTGCAGTTCGGGAGGGAAGTGCACGCGCGTGCCCCAACACGAGACGAGGCCTGACTCCCCTGGGGAGAGTCAGCGGCACCCCAAGATCCATGTCAACACTGGAGAGGAATGCTCAGGTTCCGGCCCCGACTCCACACAAGGTCTTAGGCCCCGGCATCGATGGGAGAGAAATCCCGAGATGGCCCCTAGCAACGCGCATGGGGACTGGCCCTTCCTGAGGCCACCAGAGCGGGTCCCTGAGGTCCCCGTCGTAACTCGAGAAGACCTGCCGAAACTCGAGAATATCCAGGAAGTTCTCCCCTCCAGGCGAGAAGAGGCCCATTTCCGCAGAGGCTTCTCGGGGCTAATCACAACTCACCTCTGGAACGTCAAAAGGGTCCTTCACACCCTTGGTGCAACTCAAGAAGTTCCCCGACATTCCCGTCTCCACTCGAGAGGAAACACGAGGGTCCCGCCCACATCCAGAGGAGCCCCGTTTGCGCCTCATAGCTCGAGATGAGGGATCGTTTCCCTGCTTCGTCGGGAAAGAATTCGCGGCGTTCCCGTCGCATCTCAAGAGGAGGCCCTCTCAACAGGAACGTCGAGAGGAACTCCAGGGTCGTGCAACCATTCCAAGAGTCCCCCAGATGTCTCAGTCCATTCCAGAGGAACCTCTTTTCCCTTCACCGGCTCCTCTTTCACGCCGAGGATCGACTCACACCAAGGTGGCTCTTGGAATAGCCCTGTGTGAAAGCCTGGTGGGAAAGCGCGAGGGAAAGCCTCCAGGGAAAGCCACAGATCCCTTGATCCACGTGACAGGAAGCGTGACCCTACTCCTGCAGCTCGGCAGGAAAGCGCACGTGCAGGCCCCCAATCGAGACGAAGCCTGACTCCCCTGGGGAGACTCAGAGGCACCCCAAAATCCATGTCAACACTGGAGAGGAATCATCAGGTTCCGGCCCCGACTCCACACAAGGTCTTAGGCCCCGGCATCGACGGGAGAGGAATCCCGAGATGGCCCTAGCAACTCGCATGGGGACTGGCCCTTCCTGAGGCCACCAAAGCGGGTCCATGAGGTCCCCATCGTAACTCGAGAAGACCTGCCGCAACTCGAGAAAATCAAGGAGGTTTTCCCGCCAGGCGAGAGGAGGCCAATTTCCGCAGAGGCTTCTCGGGGCTAATCACACCTCACCTCTGGAACGTCGAAAGGGTCCTTCACACCCGTGGTGCAACTCAAGAAGTTCCCCGACATACCGGTCTCCACTAGAGAGGAAGCACGAGGGTCCCGCCCACATCCAGTGGATCCCCGTTTCCGCCTCGTAGCTCGAGGTGAGGGATCCTTTCCCTGCTTCGTTGGGAAAGAATTCCCGGCGTTCCCGTCGCATCTCAAGAGGAGGCCCTCTTAACAGCAACGGCGAGAGGAACTCCAGGGTCGTGCCACCATTCCAAGAGTCCCCCAGATGTCTCAGTCCATTCCAGAGGAAACTCTTTTCCCTTCAACGGCTCGTCTTTCACGCCGAGGATCGACTCACACCAAGGTGGCACTTGGCACAGCCCTGTGGGCAAGCCTCGAGGGAAAGCCTCGAGGGAAAGCCACAGATCCCTTGATCCACGTGACAGGAAGCGTGACCCTACTGCTGCAGCTCGGGAGGGAAGCGCACGTGCATGCCCCCACTCGAGACGAGGCCTGACTCCCCTGGGGAGACTCAGAGGCACCCCAAATCCATGTCAACACTGGAGAGGAATCCTCAGGTTCCGGCCCCGCCTTCACACAAAGTCTTAGTTCCCGGCATCGACGGGAGAGGAATCCCGAGATGGCCCCTAGCAACTCGCATGGTTCTTGGCCCTTCCTGAGGCCACCAGAGCGGGTCCCTGAGGTCCCCGTCGTAACTCGAGAAGACCTGCCGTAACTCGAGAAAATCCAGGAGGTTCTCCCGCTAGGCGAGAGGAGGCCCATTTCCGCGGAGGCTTCACGGGGCTAATCACACCTCACCTCTGGAACGTCGAAAGGGTCCTTCACACCCTTGGTGCAACTCGAGAAGTTCCCCGACATACCCGTCTCCACTCGAGAGGAAACACGAGGGTCCCGCCCACATCCAGAGGAGCCCCGTTTCCGCCTCGTAGCTCGAGGTGAGGGATCCTTGCCCTGCTTCGTTGGGAAAGAATTCCAGGCATTCCTGTCGTATCTCAAGAGGAGGCCCTCTCAACTGGAACGGCGAGAGGAACTCCAGGGTTCTGCCACCGTTCCAAGAGTCCCCCAGATGTCTCAGTCCATTCCAGAGGAACCTCTTTTCCCTTCACCGGCTCGTCTTTCACGCCGAGGATCGACTCACACCAAGGTGGCACTTGGCACAGACCTGTGGGAAAGCCTCCTGGGAAAGCCTCGAGGGAAAGCCTCGAGGGAAAGACACAGATCCCTTGATACACGTGACAGGAAGCGTGACCCTACTGCTGCAGCACGGGAGGGAAGCGCACGTGCCTGCCCCCACTCGAGACGAGGCCTGACTCCCCTGGGGAGACTCAGAGGCACCCCAAGATCCATGTCAACACTGGAGAGGAATCCTCAGGTTCTGTCCCGACTCCACACAAGGTCTTAGGCGACGGCATCGACGGGAGAGGAATCCCGAGATGGCCCTAGCAACTCGCATGGGGACTGGCCCCTCCTGAGGCCGCCAGAGCGGGTCCCTGAGGTCCCCGTCGTAACTCGAGAAGACCTGCCGAAACTCGAGAATATCCAGGAAGTTCTCCCCTCCAGGCGAGAAGAGGCCCATTTCCGCAGAGGCTTCTCGGGGCTAATCACAACTCACCTCTGGAACGTCAAAAGGGTCCTTCACACCCTTGGTGCAACTCAAGAAGTTCCCCGACATTCCCGTCTCCACTCGAGAGGAAACACGAGGGTCCCGCCCACATCCAGAGGAGCCCCGTTTGCGCCTCATAGCTCGAGATGAGGGATCGTTTCCCTGCTTCGTCGGGAAAGAATTCGCGGCGTTCCCGTCGCATCTCAAGAGGAGGCCCTCTCAACAGGAACGTCGAGAGGAACTCCAGGGTCGTGCAACCATTCCAAGAGTCCCCCAGATGTCTCAGTCCATTCCAGAGGAACCTCTTTTCCCTTCACCGGCTCCTCTTTCACGCCGAGGATCGACTCACACCAAGGTGGCTCTTGGAATAGCCCTGTGTGAAAGCCTGGTGGGAAAGCGCGAGGGAAAGCCTCCAGGGAAAGCCACAGATCCCTTGATCCACGTGACAGGAAGCGTGACCCTACTCCTGCAGCTCGGCAGGAAAGCGCACGTGCAGGCCCCCAATCGAGACGAAGCCTGACTCCCCTGGGGAGACTCAGAGGCACCCCAAAATCCATGTCAACACTGGAGAGGAATCATCAGGTTCCGGCCCCGACTCCACACAAGGTCTTAGGCCCCGGCATCGACGGGAGAGGAATCCCGAGATGGCCCTAGCAACTCGCATGGGGACTGGCCCTTCCTGAGGCCACCAAAGCGGGTCCATGAGGTCCCCATCGTAACTCGAGAAGACCTGCCGCAACTCGAGAAAATCAAGGAGGTTTTCCCGCCAGGCGAGAGGAGGCCAATTTCCGCAGAGGCTTCTCGGGGCTAATCACACCTCACCTCTGGAACGTCGAAAGGGTCCTTCACACCCGTGGTGCAACTCAAGAAGTTCCCCGACATACCGGTCTCCACTAGAGAGGAAGCACGAGGGTCCCGCCCACATCCAGTGGATCCCCGTTTCCGCCTCGTAGCTCGAGGTGAGGGATCCTTTCCCTGCTTCGTTGGGAAAGAATTCCCGGCGTTCCCGTCGCATCTCAAGAGGAGGCCCTCTTAACAGCAACGGCGAGAGGAACTCCAGGGTCGTGCCACCATTCCAAGAGTCCCCCAGATGTCTCAGTCCATTCCAGAGGAAACTCTTTTCCCTTCAACGGCTCGTCTTTCACGCCGAGGATCGACTCACACCAAGGTGGCACTTGGCACAGCCCTGTGGGCAAGCCTCGAGGGAAAGCCTCGAGGGAAAGCCACAGATCCCTTGATCCACGTGACAGGAAGCGTGACCCTACTGCTGCAGCTCGGGAGGGAAGCGCACGTGCATGCCCCCACTCGAGACGAGGCCTGACTCCCCTGGGGAGACTCAGAGGCACCCCAAATCCATGTCAACACTGGAGAGGAATCCTCAGGTTCCGGCCCCGCCTTCACACAAAGTCTTAGTTCCCGGCATCGACGGGAGAGGAATCCCGAGATGGCCCCTAGCAACTCGCATGGTTCTTGGCCCTTCCTGAGGCCACCAGAGCGGGTCCCTGAGGTCCCCGTCGTAACTCGAGAAGACCTGCCGTAACTCGAGAAAATCCAGGAGGTTCTCCCGCTAGGCGAGAGGAGGCCCATTTCCGCGGAGGCTTCACGGGGCTAATCACACCTCACCTCTGGAACGTCGAAAGGGTCCTTCACACCCTTGGTGCAACTCAAGAAGTTCCCCGACATACCCGTCTCCACTCGAGAGGAAACACGAGGGTCCCGCCCACATCCAGAGGAGCCCCGTTTCCGCCTCGTAGCTCGAGGTGAGGGATCCTTGCCCTGCTTCGTTGGGAAAGAATTCCAGGCATTCCTGTCGTATCTCAAGAGGAGGCCCTCTCAACTGGAACGGCGAGAGGAACTCCAGGGTTCTGCCACCGTTCCAAGAGTCCCCCAGATGTCTCAGTCCATTCCAGAGGAACCTCTTTTCCCTTCACCGGCTCGTCTTTCACGCCGAGGATCGACTCACACCAAGGTGGCACTTGGCACAGACCTGTGGGAAAGCCTCCTGGGAAAGCCTCGAGGGAAAGCCTCGAGGGAAAGACACAGATCCCTTGATACACGTGACAGGAAGCGTGACCCTACTGCTGCAGCACGGGAGGGAAGCGCACGTGCCTGCCCCCACTCGAGACGAGGCCTGACTCCCCTGGGGAGACTCAGAGGCACCCCAAGATCCATGTCAACACTGGAGAGGAATCCTCAGGTTCTGTCCCGACTCCACACAAGGTCTTAGGCGACGGCATCGACGGGAGAGGAATCCCGAGATGGCCCTAGCAACTCGCATGGGGACTGGCCCCTCCTGAGGCCGCCAGAGCGGGTCCCTGAGGTCCCCGTCGTAACTCGAGAAGACCTGCCGAAACTCGAGAAAATCAAGGAGGTTTTCCCGACAGGCGAGAGGAGGCCAAATTCCGCAAAGGCTTCTCGGGGCTAATCACACCTCACCTCTGGAACGTCGAAAGGGTCCTTCACACCCTTGGTGCAACTCAAGAAGTTCCCCGACATACCCGTCTAAACTCGAGAGGAAACACGAGGGTCCCGCACACATCCAGAGGAGCCCCGTTTCCGCCTCGTAGCTCGAGGTGAGGGATCCTTTCCCTGCTTCGTCGGGAAAGAATTCCCGGCGTTCCCGTCGCATCTCAAGAGGAGGCCCTCTCAACAGCAACGGCGAGAGGAACTCCAGGGTCGTGCCACCATTCCAAGAGTCCCCCAGATGTCTCAGTCCATTCCAGAGGAACTTCTTTTCCCTTCAACGGCTCGTCTTTCACGCCGAGGATCGACTCACACCAAGGTGGCACTTGGCACAGGCCTGTGGGCAAGCCTCGAGGGAAAGCCTCGAGGGAAAGCCACAGATCCCTTGATCCACGTGACAGGAAGCGTGACCCTACTGCTGCAGCTCGGGAGGGAAGTGCACGTGCATACCTCCACACGAGACGAGGCCTGACTCCCCTGGGGAGACTCAGAGGCACCCCAAGATCCATGTCAACACTGGAGAGGAATCCTCAGGTTCCGGCCCCGCCTCCACACAAAGTCTTAGTTCCCGGCATCGACGGGAGAGGAATCCCGAGATGGCCCCTAGCAACTCGCATGGTGCCTGGCCCTTCCTGAGGCCACCAGAGCGGGTCCCTGAGGTCCCCGTCGTAACTCGAGAAGACCTGCCGCATCTCGAGAATATCCAGGAGGTTCTCCCCTGCAGGCGAGATGAGGCCCATTTCCGCAGAGGCTTCTCGGGGCTAATCACACCTCACCTTTGGAACGTCGAAAGGGTCCTTCACACCCTTGGTGCAACTCAAGAAGTTCCTCGACATACCCGTCTCCACTCGAGAGGAAACACGAGGGTCCCGCCCACATCCAGAGGAGCCCCGTTTCCGCCTCGTAGCTCGAGGTGACGGATCCTTTCCCTGCTTCGTCGGGAAAGAATTCCCGGCGTTCCCGTCGCATCTCAAGAGGAGGCCCTCTCAACAGCAACGGCGAGAGGAACTCCAGGGTCGTGCCACCATTCCAAGAGTCCCCCAGATGTCTCAGTCCATTCCAGAGGAACCTCTTTTCCCTTCACCGGCTCCTCTTTCACCCCGAGGATCGACTCACACCAAGGTGGCTCTTGGCATAGCCCAGTGTGAAAGCCTGGTGTGAAAGCCTCGAGGGAAAGCCTCCAGGGAAAGCCACAGATCCCTTGATCCACGTGACAGGAAGCGTGACCCTACTCCTGCAGCTCGGCAGGAAAGCGCACGTGCATGACCCCAATCGAGACGAAGCCTGACTCCCCTGGGGAGACTCAGAGGCACCCCAAAATCCATGTCAACACTGGAGAGGAATCATCAGGTTCCGGCCC
The DNA here is from genome assembly GCF_023091745.1 of Budorcas taxicolor. NCBI lineage: Eukaryota > Metazoa > Chordata > Mammalia > Artiodactyla > Bovidae > Budorcas > Budorcas taxicolor. The sequence continues at coordinate 2,166,312 of NC_068927.1, read as the reverse complement.
CGACTCCACACAAGGTCTTAGGCCCCGGCATCGACGTGAGAGGAATCCCGAGATGGCCCCTAGCAACTCGCTTGGGGACTTGCCCTTCCTGAGGCCACCAGAGCGGGTCCCTGAGGTCCCGGTCGTAACTCGAGAAGACCTGCCGCAACTCGAGAAAATCCAGGAGGTTCTCCCGCCAGGCGAGAGGAGGCCCATTTCCGCAGAGGCTTCTCGGGGCTAATCACACCTCACCTCTGGAACGTCGAAAGGGTCCTTCACACCCTTGGTGCAACTCAAGAACTTCCTCGACATACCCGTCTCCACTCGAGAGGAAACACGAGGGTCCCGCCCACATCGAGAGGAGCCCCGTTTCCGCCTCGTAGCTCGAGGTGAGGGATCCTTTCCCTGCTTCGTCGGGAAAGAATTCCCGGCGTTCCCGTCGCATCTCAAGAGGAGGCCCTCTTAACAGCAACGGCGAGAGGAACTCCAGGGTCGTGCCACCATTCCAAGAGTCCCCCAGATGTCTCAGTCCATTCCAGAGGAACCTCTTTTCCCTTCAACGGCTCGTCTTTCACGCCGAGGATCGACTCACACCAAGGTGGCACTTGGCACAGCCCTGTGGGCAAGCCTCGAGGGAAAGCCTCGAGGGAAAGCCTCGAGGGAAAGCCACAGATCCCATGATCCACGTGACAGGAAGCGTGACCCTACTGCTGCACCTGGGGAGGGAAGTGCACGTACATGCCCCCACTCGAGATGAGGCCTGACTCCCCTGGGGAGACTCAGAGGCACCGCAATATCCATGTCAACACTGGAGAGGAATGCTCAGGTTCCGGCCCCGACTCCACACAAGGTCTTACTTCCCGGCAACGACGGGAGAGGAATCCCGAGATGGCCCCTAGCAACTCGCATGAGGCCTGGCCCTTCCTGAGGCCACCAGAGCAGGTCCCTGAGGTCCCCGTCGTAACTCGAGAAGACCTGCCGCAACTCGAGAAAATCCAGGAGGTTCTCCCTCCAGGCGAGAGGAGGCCCCTTTCCGCAGAAGCTTCTGGGGGCTAATCACACCTCACCTCTTTAACGTCGAAAGGGTCCTTCACACCCCTGCTGCAACTCAAGAAGTTCCCCGACATACCGGTCTCCACTCGAGAGGAAACACGAGGGTCCCACCCACATCCAGAGGAGCCCCGTTTAAGCCTCGTAGCTCGAGGTGAGGGATCCTTTCCCTGCTTCGTCGGGAAAGAACTCCCGGCGTTCGCGTCGCATCTCAAGAGGAGGCCCTCTCAACAGGAACGGCGAGAGGAACTCCAGGGTCGTGCCACCATTCCAAGAGTCCCCCAGATGTCTCAGTCCATTCCAGAGGAACCTCTTTTCCCTTCACCAGCTCGGCTTTCAGGCCGAGGATCGACTCACGCCAAGGTGGCACTTGGCACAGCCCTGTGGGAAAGCCTCGTGGCAAAGTCTCGAGGGAAAGCCTCGAGGGAAAGCCACAGATCCCTTGATACACCTGACAGGAAGCGTGACCCTACTGCTGCAGCTCGGGAGGGAAGCGCACGTGCATGCCCCCACACGAGACGAGGCCTGATTCCCCTGGGGAGACTCAGAGGCACCCCTAGACCCATGTCAGCACTGGAGAGGAATCCTCAGGTTCTGGCCCCGACTCCACACAAGGTCTTATGCCCCGGCATCGACGGGAGAGGAATCCCGAGTTGGCCCCTAGCAAATCGCATGGGGACCGGCCCTTCCTGAGGCCACCAGAGCGGGTCCCTGAGGTCCCCGTCGTAACTCGAGAAGACCTGCCGCAACTCGAGAAAATCCAGGAGGTTCTCCCGCCAGGCGAGAGGAGGCCCATTTCCGCAGAGGCTTCTCGGGGCTAATCACACCTCACCTCTGGAACGTCGAAAGGGTCCTTCACACCCTTGGTGCAACTAAAGAACTTCCTCGACATACCCGTCTCCACTCGACAGGAATCACGACGGTCCCGCCCACATCCAGAGGAGCCGCGTTTCCCCCTCATAGCTCGAGGAGAGGGATCCTTTCCCTGCTTCGGCGGGAAAGCATTCCCGGCGTTCCCGTCGCATCTCAAGAGGAGGCCCTCTCAACAGGAACGGCGAGAGGAACTCCAGGGTCGTGCCACCATTCCAAGAGTCCCGCAGATGTCTCAGTCCATTCTAGAGGAACCTCTTTTCCCTTCACCGGCTCGACTTTCACGCCGAGGATCGACTCACACCAAGGTTGCACTTGGCACAGCCCTGTGAGCAAGCCTCGAGGGAAAGCCTCCAGGGAAAGCCACAGATCCCTTGATTAACGTGACACTAAGCGTGACCCTACTGCTGCAGCTGGGGAGGGAAGCGCACGTGCATGCCCCCACTCGAGATGAGGCCTGACTCCCCTGGGGAGACTCAGAGGCACCCCAAGATCCATGTCAACACTGGAGAGGAACCCTCAGGTTCCGGCCCCGACTCCACACAAGGTCTTAGGCCCCGGCATCGACGGGAGAGGAATACCGAGATGGCCCTAGCAACTCGCATGGGGACTGGCCCTTCCTGAGGCCACCAGAGCGGGTCCCTGAGGTCCCCGTCGTAACTCGAGAAGACCTGTTGTAACTCGAGAATATCCAGGAGGTTCTCCCCAGCAGGCGAGATGAGGCCCATTTCCGCAGAGGCTTCTCGGGGCTAATCACACCTCACCTTTGGAACGTCGAAAGGGTCCTTCACACCCTTGGTGCAACTCAAGAAGTTCCTCGACATACCCGTCTCCACTCGAGAGGAAACACGAGGGTCCCGCCCACATCCAGAGGAGCCCCGTTTCCGCCTCGTAGCTCGAGGTGACGGATCCTTTCCCTGCTTCGTCGGGAAAGAATTCCCGGCGTTCCCATCGCATCTCAAGAGGAGGCCCTCTCAACAGGAACGGCGAGAGAAACTCCAGGGTCGTGCAACCATTCCAAGAGTCCCCCAGATGTCTCAGTCCATTCCAGAGGAAACACTTTTCCCTTCACCGGCTCGTCTTTCACGCCGAGGATCGACTCACACCAAGGTGGCACTTGGCACAGCCCTGTGGGAAAGCCTCGTGGCAAAGCCTCGAGGGAAAGCCTCGAGGGAAAGCCACAGATCCCTTGATCCACGTGACAGGAAGCGTGACCCTACTGCTGCAGCTCGGGAGGGAAGCGCATGTGCATGCCCCACTCGAGACGAGGCCTGACTCCCCTGGGGAGACTCAGAGGCACCCCAAGATCCATGTCAACACTGGAGAGGAATCCTCAGGTTCCGGACCCGACTCCACACAAGGTCTTAGGCCCCGGCATCGACGGGAGAGGAATCCCGAGATGGCCCTAGCAACTCGCATGGGGACTGGCCCTTCCTGAGGCCGCCAGAGCGGGTCCCTGAGGTCCCCGTCGTAACTCGAGAAGACCTGCCGCAACTCAAGAAAATCAAGGAGGTTTTCCAGCCAGGCGAGTGGAGGCAAATTTCCGCAGAGGATTCTCGGGGCTAATCACACCTCACCTCTTTAACGTCGAAAGGGTCCTTCACACCCTTGTTGCAACTCAAGAAGTTCCCCGACATACCGGTCTCCACTAGAGAGGAAGCACGAGGGTCCCGCCCACATCCAGAGGAGCCCCTTTTCCACCTCGTAGCTCGAGGTGAGGGATCCTTTCCCTGCTTCGTTGGGAAAGAATTCCCGAGGTTCCCGTCGCAACTCAAGAGGAGGCCTTCTCAACAGGAATGTCGAGAGGAACTCCAGGGTCGTGCCACCATTCGAAGAGTCCCCCAGATGTCTCAGTCCATTCCAGAGGAACCTCTTTTCCCTTCACCGGCTCGTCTTTCACGCCGAGGATCGACTCACACCACGGTGGCACTTGGCACAGCCCTGTGGGCAATCCTCGAGGGAAAGCCTCGAGGGAAAGCCACAGATCCCTTGATCCACGTGACAGGAAGCGTGCCTCTACTGCTGCAGCTCGGGAGGGAAGCGCACGTGCCTGCCCCCACACGAGACGAGGCCTGACTCCCCTGGGGAGACTCAGAAGCACCCCAAAATCCATGTCAACACTGGAGAGGAATCCTCAGGTTCCGGCCCCGACTCCACTCAAGGTCTTAGGCCCCGGCATCGAAGGGAGAGGAATCCCGAGATGGCCCTAGCAACTCGCATGGGGACTGGCCCTTCCTGAGGCCACCAGAGCGGGTCCCTGAGGTCCCCGTCGTAACTCGAGAAGACCTGTCGTAACTCGAGAAGACCTGCCGCAACTCTAGAAATTCAAGGAGGTTTTCCCGCCAGGCGAGAGGAGGCCAATTTCTGCAGAGGCTTCTCGGAGCTAATCACAACTCACCTCTGGAGCGTCGAAAGGGTCCTTCAATCCCTTGGTGCAACTCAAGAAGTTCCCCGACATACCCGTCTCCACTCGAGAGGAAACACGAGGGTCCCGCACACATCCAGAGGAGCCCCGTTTCCGCCTCGTAGCTCGAGGTGAGGGATCCTTTCCCTGCTTCTTCGGGAAAGAATTCCCGGCGTTCCCGTCGCATCTCAAGAGGAGGCCCTCTCAACAGCAACGGCGAGAGGAACTCCAGGGTCGTGCCACCATTCCAAGAGTCCCCCAGATGTCTCAGTCCATTCCAGAGGAACTTCTTTTCCCTTCAACGGCTCGTCTTTCACGCCGAGGATCGACTCACACCAAGGTGGCAGCCACAGCCCTGTGGGCAAGCCTCGAGGGAAAGCCTCGAGGGAAAGCCACAGATCCCTTGATCCACGTGACAGGAAGCGTGACCCTACTGCTGCAGCTCGGGAGGGAAGTGCACGTGCATGCCCCCACACGAGACGAGGCCTGACTCCCCTGGGGAGACTCAGAGGCACCCCAAGATCCATGTCAACACTGGAGAGGAATCCCCAGGTTCCGGCCCCGCCTCCACACAAGGTCTTAGTTCCCGGCATCGACGGGAGAGGAATCCCGAGATGGCCCCTAGCAACTCGCATGGGGACTGGCCCTTCCTGAGGCCACCAGAGCGGGTCCCTGAGGTCCCCGTCGTAACTCGAGAAGACCTGCCGCAACTCGAGAAAATCCAGGAGGTTCTCCCGCCAGGCGAGAGGAGGCCCATTTCCGCAGAGGCTTCTCGGGGCTAATCACACCTCACCTCTGGAACGTCGAAAGGGTCCTTCACACCCTTGGTGCAACTCAAGAAGTTCCTCGACATACCCGTCTCCACTCGAGAGGAAACATGAGGGTCCCGCCCACATCCAGAGGAGCCCCGTTTTCGCCTCGAAGCTCGAGGTGAGGGATCCTTTCCCTGCTTCGTCGGGAAAGAATTCCCGGCGTTCCCGTCGCATCTCAAGAGGAGGCCCTCTCAACAGGAACGGCGAGAGGAACTCCAGGGTCGTGCCACCATTCTAAGAGTCCCCCAGATGTGTCAGTCCATTCCAGAGGAACCTCTTTTCCCTTCACCGGCTCCTCTTTCACCCCGAGGATCGACTCACACCAAGGTGGCTCGTGGCATAGCCCTGTGTGAAAGCCTGGTGGGAAAGCCTCGAGGGAAAGCCTCCAGGGAAAGCCACAGATCCCTTGATCCACGTGACAGGAAGCGTGACCCTACTCCTGCAGCTCGGCAGGAAAGCGCACGTGCATGCCCCCAATCGAGACGAAGCCTGACTCCCCTGGGGAGACTCAGAGGCACCCCAAAATCCATGTCAACACTGGAGAGGAATTATCAGGTTCCGGCCCCGACTCCACACAAGGTCTTAGGCCCCGGCATCGACGGGAGAGGAATCCCGAGATGGCCCCTAGCAACTCGCAAGGGGATTTGCCCTTCCTGAGCCCACCAGAGCGGGTCCCTGAGGTCCCCGTCGTAACTTGAGAAGACCTGCCGCAACTCGAGAAAATCCAGGAGGTTCTCCCGCCAGGCGAGAGGAGGCCCATTTCCGCAGAGGCTTCTCGGGGCTAATCACACCTCACCTCTGGAACGTCGAAAGGGTCCTTCACACCCTTGGTGCAACTCAAGAACTTCCTCGACATACCCGTCTCCACTCGAGAGGAAACACGATAGTCCCGCCCACATCCAGAGGAGCCCCGTTTCCGCCTCGTAGCACGAGGTGACGGATCCTTTCCCTGCTTCGTCGGGAAAGAATTCCCGGCGTTCCCGTCGCATCTCAAGAGGAGGCCCTCTCAACAGGAACGGCGAGAGGAACTCCAGGGTCGAGCCACCATTCCAAGAGTCCCCCAGATGTCTCAGTCCATTCCAGAGGAACCTCTTTTCCCTTCACCGGCTCGGCTTTCAGGCCGAGGATCGACTCACGCCAAGGTGGCACTTGGCACAGCCCTGTGGGAAAGCCTCGTGGCAAAGTCTCGAGGGAAAGCCTCGAGGGAAAGCCACAGATCCCTTGATACACCTGACAGGAAGCGTGACCCTACTGCTGCAGCTCGGGAGGGAAGCGCAGGTGCATGCCCCCACACGAGACGAGGCCTGATTCCCCTGGGGAGACTCAGAGGCACCCCTAGACCCATGTCAGCACTGGAGAGGAATCCTCAGGTTCTGGCCCCGACTCCACACAAGGTCTTATGCCCCGGCATCGACGGGAGAGGAATCCCGAGTTGGCCCCTAGCAAATCGCATGGGGACCGGCCCTTCCTGAGGCCAGCAGAGCGGGTCCCTGAGGTCCCCGTCGCAACTCGAGAAGACCTGCCGCAACTCGAGAATATTCAGGAGCTTCTCCCGCCAGGCGAGAGGAGGCCCATTTCCGCAGAAGCTTCTCGGGGCTAATCACACCTCACATCTGGAACGTCGAAAGGGTCCTTCACACCCCTGCTGCAACTCAAGAAGTTCCCCGACATACCGGTCTCCACTAGAGAGGAAGCACGAGGGTCCCGCCCACATCCAGAGGAGCCGCGTTTCCCCCTCATAGCTCGAGGAGAGGGATCCTTTCCCTGCTTCGGCGGGAAAGCATTCCCGGCGTTCCCGTCGCATCTCAAGAGGAGGCCCTCTCAACAGGAACGGCGAGAGGAACTCCAGGGTCGTGCCACCATTCCAAGAGTCCCGCAGATGTCTCAGTCCATTCTAGAGGAACCTCTTTTCCCTTCACCGGCTCGTCTTTCACGCCGAGGATCGACTCACACCAAGGTTGCACTTGGCACAGCCCTGTGAGCAAGCCTCGAGGGAAAGCCTCCAGGGAAAGACACAGATCCCTTGATTAACGTGACACTAAGCGTGACCCTACTGCTGCAGCTGGGGAGGGAAGCGCACGTGCATGCCCCCACTCGAGATGAGGCCTGACTCCCCTGGGGAGACTCAGAGGCACCCCAAGATCCATGTCAACACTGGAGAGGAACCCTCAGGTTCCGGCCCCGACTCCACACAAGGTCTTAGGCCCCGGCATCGACGGGAGAGGAATCCCGAGATGGCCCTAGCAACTCGCATGGGGACTGGCCCTTCCTGAGGCCACCAGAGCGGGTCCCTGAGGTCCCCGTCGTAACTCGAGAAGACCTGTTGTAACTCGAGAATATCCAGGAGGTTCTCCCCAGCAGGCGAGATGAGGCCCATTTCCGCAGAGGCTTCTCAGGGCTAATCACACCTCACCTTTGGAACGTCGAAAGGGTCCTTCACACCCTTGGTGCAACTCAAGAAGTTCCTCGACATACCCGTCTCCACTCGAGAGGAAACACGAGGGTCCCGCCCACATCCAGAGGAGCCCCGTTTCCGCCTCGTAGCTCGAGGTGACGGATCCTTTCCCTGCTTCGTCGGGAAAGAATTCCCGGCGTTCCCATCGCATCTCAAGAGGAGGCCCTCTCAACAGGAACGGCGAGAGAAACTCCAGGGTCGTGCCACCATTCCAAGAGTCCCCCAGATGTCTCAGTCCATTCCAGAGGAAACACTTTTCCCTTCACCGGCTCGTCTTTCACGCCGAGGATCGACTCACACCAAGGTGGCACTTGGCACAGCCCTGTGGGAAAGCCTCGTGGCAAAGCCTCGAGGGAAAGCCTCGAGGGAAAGCCACAGATCCCTTGATCCACGTGACAGGAAGCGTGACCCTACTGCTGCAGCTCGGGAGGGAAGCGCATGTGCATGCCCCACTCGAGACGAGGCCTGACTCCCCTGGGGAGACTCAGAGGCACCCCAAGATCCATGTCAACACTGGAGAGGAATCCTCAGGTTCCGGACCCGACTCCACACAAGGTCTTAGGCCCCGGCATCGACGGGAGAGGAATCCCGAGATGGCCCTAGCAACTCGCATGGGGACTGGCCCTTCCTGAGGCCGCCAGAGCGGGTCCCTGAGGTCCCCGTCGTAACTCGAGAAGACCTGCCGCAACTCAAGAAAATCAAGGAGGTTTTCCAGCCAGGCGAGTGGAGGCAAATTTCCGCAGAGGATTCTCGGGGCTAATCACACCTCACCTCTTTAACGTCGAAAGGGTCCTTCACACCCTTGTTGCAACTCAAGAAGTTCCCCGACATACCGGTCTCCACTAGAGAGGAAGCACGAGGGTCCCGCCCACATCCAGAGGAGCCCCTTTTCCACCTCGTAGCTCGAGGTGAGGGATCCTTTCCCTGCTTCGTTGGGAAAGAATTCCCGAGGTTCCCGTCGCAACTCAAGAGGAGGCCTTCTCAACAGGAATGTCGAGAGGAACTCCAGGGTCGTGCCACCATTCGAAGAGTCCCCCAGATGTCTCAGTCCATTCCAGAGGAACCTCTTTTCCCTTCACCGGCTCGTCTTTCACGCCGAGGATCGACTCACACCACGGTGGCACTTGGCACAGCCCTGTGGGCAAGCCTCGAGGGAAAGCCTCGAGGGAAAGCCACAGATCCCTTGATACACGTGACAGGAAGCGTGCCTCTACTGCTGCAGCTCGGGAGGGAAGCGCACGTGCCTGCCCCCACACGAGACGAGGCCTGACTCCCCTGGGGAGACTCAGAGGCACCCCAAAATCCATGTCAACACTGGAGAGGAATCCTCAGGTTCCGGCCCCGACTCCACTCAAGGTCTTAGGCCCCGGCATCGAAGGGAGAGGAATCCCGAGATGGCCCTAGCAACTCGCATGGGGACTGGCCCTTCCTGAGGCCACCAGAGCGGGTCCCTGAGGTCCCCGTCGTAACTCGAGAAGACCTGTCGCAACTCGAGAACATCCAGGAGGTTCTCCCCTCCATGCGAGAGGAGGCCCATTTCCGCAGAGGCTTCTCGGGGCTAATCACACCTCACCTCTTTAACGTCGAAAGGGTCCTTCACACCCTTGGTGCAACTCAAGAAGTTCCCCGACATACCCGTCTCCACTCGAGAGGAAACACGAGGGTCCCGCACACATCCAGAGGAGCCCCGTTTCCGCCTCGTAGCTCGAGGTGAGGGATCCTTTCCCTGCTTCTTCGGGAAAGAATTCCCGGCGTTCCCGTCGCATCTCAAGCGGAGGCCCTCTCAACAGCAACGGCGAGAGGAACTCCAGGGTCGTGCCACCATTCCAAGAGTCCCCCAGATGTCTCAGTCCATTCCAGAGGAACTTCTTTTCCCTTCAACGGCTCGTCTTTCACGCCGAGGATCGACTCACACCAAGGTGGCAGCCACAGCCCTGTGGGCAAGCCTCGAGGGAAAGCCTCGAGGGAAAGCCACAGATCCCTTGATCCACGTGACAGGAAGCGTGACCCTACTGCTGCAGCTCGGGAGGGAAGTGCACGTGCATGCCCCCACACGAGACGAGGCCTGACTCCCCTGGGGAGACTCAGAGGCACCCCAAGATCCATGTCAACACTGGAGAGGAATCCCCAGGTTCCGGCCCCGCCTCCACACAAGGTCTTAGTTCCCGGCATCGACGGGAGAGGAATCCCGAGATGGCCCCTAGCAACTCGCATGGGGACTGGCCCTTCCTGAGGCCACCAGAGCGGGTCCCTGAGGTCCCCGTCGTAACTCGAGAAGACCTGCCGCAACTCGAGAAAATCCAGGAGGTTCTCCCGCCAGGCGAGAGGAGGCCCATTTCCGCAGAGGCTTCTCGGGGCTAATCACACCTCACCTCTGGAACGTCGAAAGGGTCCTTCACACCCTTGGTGCAACTCAAGAAGTTCCTCGACATACCCGTCTCCACTCGAGAGGAAACATGAGGGTCCCGCCCACATCCAGAGGAGCCCCGTTTTCGCCTCGAAGCTCGAGGTGAGGGATCCTTTCCCTGCTTCGTCGGGAAAGAATTCCCGGCGTTCCCGTCGCATCTCAAGAGGAGGCCCTCTCAACAGGAACGGCGAGAGGAACTCCAGGGTCGTGCCACCATTCTAAGAGTCCCCCAGATGTGTCAGTCCATTCCAGAGGAACCTCTTTTCCCTTCACCGGCTCCTCTTTCACCCCGAGGATCGACTCACACCAAGGTGGCTCGTGGCATAGCCCTGTGTGAAAGCCTGGTGGGAAAGCCTCGAGGGAAAGCCTCCAGGGAAAGCCACAGATCCCTTGATCCACGTGACAGGAAGCGTGACCCTACTGCTGCAGCTCGGGAGGGAAGCGCACGTGCATGCCCCCACACGAGACGAGGCCTGATTCCCCTGGGGAGACTCAGAGGCACACCTAGATCCATGTCAACACTGGAGAGGAATGCTCAGGTTCCGGCCCCGACTCCACACAAGGTCCTGGGCCCAGCATCGACGGGAGAGGAATCCCGAGATGGCCCCTAGCAACTCGCATGGGGACTGGCCCTTCCTGAGGCCACCAGAGCGGGTCTCTGAGGTCCCCGTCGTAACTCGAGAAGACCTGCTGCAACTCGAGAACATCCAGGAGGTTCTCCCCTCCAGGCGAGAAAAGGCCCATTTCCGCAGAGGCTTCTCGGGGCTACTCACACCTCACCTCTGGAACGTCGACAGGGCCCTTCACACCCTTGGTGCAACTCAAGAAGTTCCCCGACATACCGGTCTCCGCTAGAGAGGAAGCACGAGGGTCCCGCCCACATCCAGAGGAGCCCCGTTTCCGCCTCGTAGCTCGAGGTGAGGGATCCTTTCCCTGCTTCGTCGGGAAAGAATTCCCGGCGTTCCCGTCGCATCTCAAGAGGAGGCCCTCTCAACAGGAATGGCGAGAGGAACTCCAGGGTCGTGCCACCATTCCAAGAGTCCCCCAGATGTCTCAGTCCATTCAAGAGGAACCTCTTTTCCCTTCAAGGGCTCGTCTTTCACGCCGAGGATCGACTCACACCAAGGTGGCACTTGGCACAGCCCTGTGGGAAAGCCTCGTGGCAAAGCCTCGAGGGAAAGCCTCGAGGAAAAGCCACAGATCCCTTGATACACGTGACAGGAAGCGTGACCCTACTGCGGCAGCTTGGGAGGGAAGCGCACGAGCATGCCCCCACTCGAGACGAGGCCTGACACCCCTGGGGCGACTCAGAGGCACCCCAAGATCCATGTCAACACTGGAGAGGAATCCTCAGGTTCCGGCCCCGACTCCAGACAAGGTTTTAGGCCCCGGCATCGATGGGAGAGGAATCCCGAGATGGCCCCTAGCAACTCGCATGGGGACTGGCCCTTCCTGAGGCCACCAGAGCAGGTCCCTGAGGTCCCCGTCGTAACTCGAGAAGACCTGCCGCAACTCGAGAATATCCAGGAGGTTCTCCTCTGCAGGCGAGATGAGGCCCATTTCCGCAGAGGCTTCACGTGGCTAAGTACACCTCACCTCTGGAACGTTGAAAGGGTCCTTCACACCCTTGGTGCAACTCAAGAAGTTCCCCGACATACCCGTCTCCACTGGAGAGGAAACACGAGGGTCCCGCCCACATCCAGAGGAGCCCCGTTTCCGCCTCATAGGTCCAGGTGAGGGATCCTTTCCCTGCTTCTTCGGGAAAGAATTCCCGGCCTTCCCGTCGCATCTCAAGAGGAGGCCCTCTCAACAGCAACGGCGAGAGGAACTCCAGGGTCGTGCCACCATTCCAAGAGTCCCCCAGATGTCTCAGTCCATTCCAGAGGAACCTCTTTTCCCTTCACCGGCTCGTCTTCCACGCCGAGGATCGACTCACACCAAGGTGGCACTTGGCACATCCCTGTGGGCAAGCCTCGAGGGAAAGCCTCGAGGGAAAGCCACAGATCCCTTGATCCACGTGACAGGAAGCGTAACCCTACTGCTGCAGCTCGGGAGGGAAGCGCACGTGCCTGCCCCCACTCGAGACGAGGCCTGACTCCCCTGGGGAAACTCAGAGGCACCCAAAAATCCATGTCAACACTGGAGAGGAATCCTCAGGTTCCGGCCCCGACTCCACTCAAGGTCTTAGGCCCCGGCATCGACGGGAGAGGAATCCCGAGATGGCCCTAGCAACTCGCATGGGGACTGGCCCTTCCTGAGGCCAACAGAGCGGGTCCCTGAGGTCCCCGTCGTAACTCGAGAAGACCTGTCGTAACTCGAGAAGACCTGCCGCAACTCGAGAAATTCAAGGACGTTTTCCCGCCAGGCGAGAGGAGGCCAATTTCCGCAGAGGCTTCTCAGGGCTAATCACACCTCACCTCTGGAACGTCGAAAGGGTCCTTCACACCCTTGGTGCAACTCAAGAAGTTCCCCGACATACCCTTCTCCACTCGAGAGGAAACACGAGGGTCCCGCCCACATGCAGATGAGCCCCGTTTCCGCCTCGTAGCTTGAGGTGAGGGATCCTTTCCCTGCTTCGTCGGGAAAGAATTCCCGGCGTTCCCGTCGCATCTCAAAAGGAGGCCCTCTGAACAGGAACGGCGAGAGGAACTCCAGGGTCGTGCCACCATTCCAAGAGTCCCCCAGAAGTCTCAGTCCATTCCAGAGGAACCTCTTTTCCCTTCACCGGCTCGTCTGTCACGCCGAGGATCGACTCAAACCAAGGTGGCTCTTGGCATAGCTCTGTGGGTAAGCCTCGTGGGAAAGCCTCGAGGGAAAGCCTCGAGGGAAAGCCACAGATCCCTTGATCCACGTGACAGGAAGCGTGACCCTACTCCTGCAGCTCGGCAGGAAAGCGCACGTGCATGACCCCAGTCGAGGCGAAGCCTGACTCCCCTGGGGAGACTCAGAGGCACCCCAAAATCCATGTCAACACTTGAGAGGAATCCTCAGGTTCCGGCCCCGTCTCCACACAAGGTCTCAGACCCCGGCATCGACGGGAGAGGAATCCCGAGATGGCCCTAGCAACTCGCATGGGGACTGGCCCCTCCTGAGGCCGCCAGAGCGGGTCCCTGAGGTCCCCGTCGTAACTCGAGAAGACCTGCCGCAATTCGAGAAAATCAAGGAGGTTTTCCCGACAGGCGAGAGGAGGCCAAATTCCGCAAAGGCTTCTCGGGGCTAATCACACCTCACCTCTGGAACGTCGAAAGGGTCCTTCACACCCTTGGTGCAACTCAAGAAGTTCCCCGACATACCCGTCTAAACTCGAGAGGAAACACGAGGGTCCCGCACACATCCAGAGGAGCCCCGTTTCCGCCTCGTAGCTCGAGGTGAGGGATCCTTTCCCTGCTTCGTCGGGAAAGAATTCCCGGCGTTCCCGTCGCATCTCAAGAGGAGGCCCTCTCAACAGCAACGGCGAGAGGAACTCCAGGGTCGTGCCACCATTCCAAGAGTCCCCCAGATGTCTCAGTCCATTCCAGAGGAACTTCTTTTCCCTTCAACGGCTCGTCTTTCACGCCGAGGATCGACTCACACCAAGGTGGCACTTGGCACAGGCCTGTGGGCAAGCCTCGAGGGAAAGCCTCGAGGGAAAGCCACAGATCCCTTGATCCACGTGACAGGAAGCGTGACCCTACTGCTGCAGCTCGGGAGGGAAGTGCACGTGCATACCTCCACACGAGACGAGGCCTGACTCCCCTGGGGAGACTCAGAGGCACCCCAAGATCCATGTCAACACTGGAGAGGAATCCTCAGGTTCCGGCCCCGCCTCCACACAAAGTCTTAGTTCCCGGCATCGACGGGAGAGGAATCCCGAGATGGCCCCTAGCAACTCGCATGGTGCCTGGCCCTTCCTGAGGCCACCAGAGCGGGTCCCTGAGGTCCCCGTCGTAACTCGAGAAGACCTGCCGCATCTCGAGAATATCCAGGAGGTTCTCCCCTGCAGGCGAGATGAGGCCCATTTCCGCAGAGGCTTCTCGGGGCTAATCACACCTCACCTTTGGAACGTCGAAAGGGTCCTTCACACCCTTGGTGCAACTCAAGAAGTTCCTCGACATACCCGTCTCCACTCGAGAGGAAACACGAGGGTCCCGCCCACATCCAGAGGAGCCCCGTTTCCGCCTCGTAGCTCGAGGTGACGGATCCTTTCCCTGCTTCGTCGGGAAAGAATTCCCGGCGTTCCCGTCGCATCTCAAGAGGAGGCCCTCTCAACAGCAACGGCGAGAGGAACTCCAGGGTCGTGCCACCATTCCAAGAGTCCCCCAGATGTCTCAGTCCATTCCAGAGGAACCTCTTTTCCCTTCACCGGCTCCTCTTTCACCCCGAGGATCGACTCACACCAAGGTGGCTCTTGGCATAGCCCAGTGTGAAAGCCTGGTGGGAAAGCCTCGAGGGAAAGCCTCCAGGGAAAGCCACAGATCCCTTGATCCACGTGACAGGAAGCGTGACCCTACTCCTGCAGCTCGGCAGGAAAGCGCACGTGCATGACCCCAATTGAGACGAAGCCTGACTCCCCTGGGGAGACTCAGAGGCACCCCAAAATCCATGTCAACACTGGAGAGGAATCATCAGGTTCCGGCCCCGACTCCACACAAGGTCTTAGGCCCCGGCATCGACGTGAGAGGAATCCCGAGATGGCCCCTAGCAACTCGCATGGGGACTTGCCCTTCCTGAGGCCACCAGAGCGGGTCCCTGAGGTCCCGGTCGTAACTCGAGAAGACCTGCCGCAACTCGAGAAAATCCAGGAGGTTCTCCCGCCAGGCGAGAGGAGGCCCATTTCCGCAGAGGCTTCTCGGGGCTAATCACACCTCACCTCTGGAACGTCGAAAGGGTCCTTCACACCCTTGGTGCAACTCAAGAACTTCCTCGACATACCCGTCTCCACTCGAGAGGAAACACGAGGGTCCCGCCCACATCGAGAGGAGCCCCGTTTCCGCCTCGTAGCTCGAGGTGAGGGATCCTTTCCCTGCTTCGTCGGGAAAGAATTCCCGGCGTTCCCGTCGCATCTCAAGAGGAGGCCCTCTTAACAGCAACGGCGAGAGGAACTCCAGGGTCGTGCCACCATTCCAAGAGTCCCCCAGATGTCTCAGTCCATTCCAGAGGAAACTCTTTTCCCTTCACCGGCTCGTCTTTCACGCGGAGGATCAACTCACACCAAGGTGGCACTTGGCACAGCCCTGTGGAAAGCCTCGTGGGAAAGCCTCGAGGGAAAGCCTCTAGGGAAAGCCACAGATCCCTTGATCCACGTGACAGGAAGCGTGACACTACTGCTGCAGTTCGGGAGGGAAGTGCACGCGCGTGCCCCAACACGAGACGAGGCCTGACTCCCCTGGGGAGACTCAGCGGCACCCCAAGATCCATGTCAACACTGGAGAGGAATCCTCAGGTTCCGGCCCCGACTCCACACAAGGTCTTAGGCCCCGGCATCGATGGGAGAGGAATCCCGAGTTGGCCCCTAGCAACGCGCATGGGGACTGGCCCTTCCTGAGGCCACCAGAGCGGGTCCCTGAGGTCCCCGTCGTAACTCGAGAAGACCTGCCGCAACTCGAGAATATCCAGGAGGTTCTCCCCTCCAGGCGAGAAGAGGCCCATTTCCGCAGAGGCTTCTCGGGGCTAATCACAACTCACCTCTGGAACGTCAAAAGGGTCCTTCACACCCTTGGTGCAACTCAAGAAGTTCCCCGACATTCCCGTCTCCACTCGAGAGGAAACACGAGGGTCCCGCCCACATCCAGAGGAGCCCCGTTTGCGCCTCATAGCTCGAGATGAGGGATCGTTTCCCTGCTTCGTCGGGAAAGAATTCGCGGCGTTCCCGTCGCATCTCAAGAGGAGGCCCTCTCAACAGGAACGTCGAGAGGAACTCCAGGGTCGTGCCACCATTCCAAGAGTCCCCCAGATGTCTCAGTCCATTCCAGAGGAACCTCTTTTCCCTTCACCGGCTCCTCTTTCACGCCGAGGATCGACTCACACCAAGGTGGCTCTTGGAATAGCCCTGTGTGAAAGCCTGGTGGGAAAGCGCGAGGGAAAGCCTTCAGGGAAAGCCACAGATCCCTTGATCCACGTGACAGGAAGCGTGACCCTACTGCTGCAGCACGGGAGGGAAGCGCACGTGCCTGCCCCCACTCGAGACGAGGCCTGACTCCCCTGGGGAGACTCAGAGGCACCCCAAGATCCATGTCAACACTGGAGAGGAATCCTCAGGTTCTGTCCCGACTCCACACAAGGTCTTAGGCGACGGCATCGACGGGAGAGGAATCCCGAGATGGCCCTAGCAACTCGCATGGGGACTGGCCCCTCCTGAGGCCGCCACAGCGGGTCCCTGAGGTCCCCGTCGTAACTCGAGAAGACCTGCCGCAATTCGAGAAAATCAAGGAGGTTTTCCCGACAGGCGAGAGGAGGCCAAATTCCGCAAAGGCTTCTCGGGGCTAATCACACCTCACCTCTGGAACGTCGAAAGGGTCCTTCACACCCTTGGTGCAACTCAAGAAGTTCCCCGACATACCCGTCTAAACTCGAGAGGAAACACGAGAGTCCCGCACACATCCAGAGGAGCCCCGTTTCCGCCTCGTAGCTCGAGGTGAGGGATCCTTTCCCTGCTTCGTCGGGAAAGAATTCCCGGCGTTCCCGTCGCATCTCAAGAGGAGGCCCTCTCAACAGCAACGGCGAGAGGAACTCCAGGGTCGTGCCACCATTCCAAGAGTCCCCCAGATGTCTCAGTCCATTCCAGAGGAACTTCTTTTCCCTTCAACGGCTCGTCTTTCACGCCGAGGATCGACTCACACCAAGGTGGCACTTGGCACAGGCCTGTGGGCAAGCCTCGAGGGAAAGCCACGAGGGAAAGCCACAGATCCCTTGATCCACGTGACAGGAAGCGTGACCCTACTGCTGCAGCTCGGGAGGGAAGTGCACGTGCATACCTCCACACGAGACGAGGCCTGACTCCCCTGGGGAGACTCAGAGGCACCCCAAGATCCATGTCAACACTGGAGAGGAATCCTCAGGTTCCGGCCCCGCCTCCACACAAAGTCTTAGTTCCCGGCATCGACGGGAGAGGAATCCCGAGATGGCCCCTAGCAACTCGCATGGTGCCTGGCCCTTCCTGAGGCCACCAGAGCGGGTCCCTGAGGTCCCCGTCGTAACTCGAGAAGACCTGCCGCATCTCGAGAATATCCAGGAGGTTCTCCCCTGCAGGCGAGATGAGGCCCATTTCCGCAGAGGCTTCTCGGGGCTAATCACACCTCACCTTTGGAACGTCGAAAGGGTCCTTCACACCCTTGGTGCAACTCAAGAAGTTCCTCGACATACCCGTCTCCACTCGAGAGGAAACACGAGGGTCCCGCCCACATCCAGAGGAGCCCCGTTTCCGCCTCGTAGCTCGAGGTGACGGATCCTTTCCCTGCTTCGTCGGGAAAGAATTCCCGGCGTTCCCGTCGCATCTCAAGAGGAGGCCCTCTCAACAGCAACGGCGAGAGGAACTCCAGGGTCGTGCCACCATTCCAAGAGTCCCCCAGATGTCTCAGTCCATTCCAGAGGAACCTCTTTTCCCTTCACCGGCTCCTCTTTCACCCCGAGGATCGACTCACACCAAGGTGGCTCTTGGCATAGCCCTGTGTGAAAGCCTGGTGGGAAAGCCTCGAGGGAAAGCCTCCAGGGAAAGCCACAGATCCCTTGATCCACGTGACAGGAAGCGTGACCCTACTCCTGCAGCTCGGCAGGAAAGCGCACGTGCATGACCCCAATAGAGACGAAGCCTGACTCCCCTGGGGAGACTCAGAGGCACCCCAAAATCCATGTCAACACTGGAGAGGAATCATCAGGTTCCGGCCCCGACTCCACACAAGGTCTTAGGCCCCGGCATCGACAGGAGAGGAATCCCGAGATGGCCCCTAGCAACTCGCATGGGGACTTGCCCTTCCTGAGGCCACCAGAGCGGGTCCCTGAGGTCCCCGTCGTAACTCGAGAAGACCTGCCGCAACTCGAGAAAATCCAGGAGGTTCTCCCGCCAGGCGAGAGGAGGCCCATTTCCGCAGAGGCTTCTCGGGGCTAATCACACCTCACCTCTGGAACGTCGAAAGGGTCCTTCACACCCTTGGTGCAACTAAAGAACTTCCTCGACATACCCGTCTCCACTCGACAGGAATCACGACGGTCCCGCCCACATCCAGAGGAGCCCCGTTTCCGCCTCGTAGCACGAGGTGACGGATCCTTTCCCTGCTTCGTCGGTAAAGAATTCCCGGCGTTCCCGTCGCATCTCAGGAGGAGGCCCTCTCAACAGGAACGGCGAGAGGAACTCCAGGGTCGTGCCACCATTCCAAGAGTCCCCCAGATGTCTCAGTCCATTCCAGAGGAACCTCTTTTCCCTTCACCGGCTCGTCTTTCATGCCGAGGATCGACTCACACCAATGTGGCACTTGGCACAGCCATGTGGGCAAGCCTCGAGGGCAAGCCTCGAGGGAAAGCCTCGAGGGAAAGCCACAGATCCCATGATCCACGTGACAGGAAGCGTGACCCTACTGCTGCACCTGGGGAGGGAAGTGCACGTACATGCCCCCACTCGAGATGAGGCCTGACTCCCCTGGGGAGACTCAGAGGCACCGCAATATCCATGTCAACACTGGAGAGGAATGCTCAGGTTCCGGCCCCGACTCCACACAAGGTCTTACTTCCCGGCAACGACGGGAGAGGAATCCCGAGATGGCCCCTAGCAACTCGCATGAGGCCTGGCCCTTCCTGAGGCCACCAGAGCAGGTCCCTGAGGTCCCCGTCGTAACTCGAGAAGACCTGCCGCAACTCGAGAAAATCCAGGAGGTTCTCCCTCCAGGCGAGAGGAGGCCCCTTTCCGCAGAAGCTTCTGGGGGCTAATCACACCTCACCTCTTTAACGTCGAAAGGGTCCTTCACACCCCTGCTGCAACTCAAGAAGTTCCCCGACATACCGGTCTCCACTCGAGAGGAAACACGAGGGTCCCACCCACATCCAGAGGAGCCCCGTTTAAGCCTCGTAGCTCGAGGTGAGGGATCCTTTCCCTGCTTCGTCGGGAAAGAACTCCCGGCGTTCGCGTCGCATCTCAAGAGGAGGCCCTCTCAACAGGAACGGCGAGAGGAACTCCAGGGTCGTGCCACCATTCCAAGAGTCCCCCAGATGTCTCAGTCCATTCCAGAGGAACCTCTTTTCCCTTCACCAGCTCGGCTTTCAGGCCGAGGATCGACTCACGCCAAGGTGGCACTTGGCACAGCCCTGTGGGAAAGCCTCGTGGCAAAGTCTCGAGGGAAAGCCTCGAGGGAAAGCCACAGATCCCTTGATACACCTGACAGGAAGCGTGACCCTACTGCTGCAGCTCGGGAGGGAAGCGCACGTGCATGCCCCCACACGAGACGAGGCCTGATTCCCCTGGGGAGACTCAGAGGCACCCCTAGACCCATGTCAGCACTGGAGAGGAATCCTCAGGTTCTGGCCCCGACTCCACACAAGGTCTTATGCCCCGGCATCGACGGGAGAGGAATCCCGAGTTGGCCCCTAGCAAATCGCATGGGGACCGGCCCTTCCTGAGGCCAGCAGAGCGGGTCCCTGAGGTCCCCGTCGTAACTCGAGAAGACCTGCCGCAACTCGAGAAAATCCAGGAGGTTCTCCCGCCAGGCGAGAGGAGGACCATTTCCGCAGAGGCTTCTCGGGGCTAATCACACCTCACCTCTGGAACGTCGAAAGGGTCCTTCACACCCTTGGTGCAACTAAAGAACTTCCTCGACATACCCGTCTCCACTCGACAGGAATCACGACGGTCCCGCCCACATCCAGAGGAGCCGCGTTTCCCCCTCATAGCTCGAGGAGAGGGATCCTTTCCCTGCTTCGGCGGGAAAGCATTCCCGGCGTTCCCGTCGCATCTCAAGAGGAGGCCCTCTCAACAGGAACGGCGAGAGGAACTCCAGGGTCGTGCCACCATTCCAAGAGTCCCGCAGATGTCTCAGTCCATTCTAGAGGAACCTCTTTTCCCTTCACCGGCTCGACTTTCACGCCGAGGATCGACTCACACCAAGGTTGCACTTGGCACAGCCCTGTGAGCAAGCCTCGAGGGAAAGCCTCCAGGGAAAGCCACAGATCCCTTGATTAACGTGACACTAAGCGTGACCCTACTGCTGCAGCTGGGGAGGGAAGCGCACGTGCATGCCCCCACTCGAGATGAGGCCTGACTCCCCTGGGGAGACTCAGAGGCACCCCAAGATCCATGTCAACACTGGAGAGGAACCCTCAGGTTCCGGCCCCGACTCCACACAAGGTCTTAGGCCCCGGCATCGACGGGAGAGGAATACCGAGATGGCCCTAGCAACTCGCATGGGGACTGGCCCTTCCTGAGGCCACCAGAGCGGGTCCCTGAGGTCCCCGTCGTAACTCGAGAAGACCTGTTGTAACTCGAGAATATCCAGGAGGTTCTCCCCTGCAGGCGAGATGAGGCCCATTTCCGCAGAGGCTTCTCGGGGCTAATCACACCTCACCTTTGGAACGTCGAAAGGGTCCTTCACACCCTTGGTGCAACTCAAGAAGTTCCTCGACATACCCGTCTCCACTCGAGAGGAAACACGAGGGTCCCGCCCACATCCAGAGGAGCCCCGTTTCCGCCTCGTAGCTCGAGGTGACGGATCCTTTCCCTGCTTCGTCGGGAAAGAATTCCCGGCGTTCCCATCGCATCTCAAGAGGAGGCCCTCTCAACAGCAACGGCGAGAGAAACTCCAGGGTCGTGCCACCATTCCAAGAGTCCCCCAGATGTCTCAGTCCATTCCAGAGGAAACACTTTTCCCTTCACCGGCTCGTCTTTCACGCCGAGGATCGACTCACACCAAGGTGGCACTTGGCACAGCCCTGTGGGAAAGCCTCGTGGCAAAGCCTCGAGGGAAAGCCTCGAGGGAAAGCCACAGATCCCTTGATCCACGTGACAGGAAGCGTGACCCTACTGCTGCAGCTCGGGAGGGAAGCGCATGTGCATGCCCCACTCGAGACGAGGCCTGACTCCCCTGGGGAAACTCAGAGGCACCCCAAGATCCATGTCAACACTGGAGAGGAATCCTCAGGTTCCGGACCCGACTCCACACAAGGTCTTAGGCCCCGGCATCGACGGGAGAGGAATCCCGAGATGGCCCTAGCAACTCGCATGGGGACTGGCCCTTCCTGAGGCCGCCAGAGCGGGTCCCTGAGGTCCCCGTCGTAACTCGAGAAGACCTGCCGCAACTCAAGAAAATCAAGGAGGTTTTCCAGCCAGGCGAGTGGAGGCAAATTTCCGCAGAGGATTCTCGGGGCTAATCACACCTCACCTCTTTAACGTCGAAAGGGTCCTTCACACCCTTGTTGCAACTCAAGAAGTTCCCCGACATACCGGTCTCCACTAGAGAGGAAGCACGAGGGTCCCGCCCACATCCAGAGGAGCCCCTTTTCCACCTCGTAGCTCGAGGTGAGGGATCCTTTCCCTGCTTCGTTGGGAAAGAATTCCCGAGGTTCCCGTCGCAACTCAAGAGGAGGCCTTCTCAACAGGAATGTCGAGAGGAACTCCAGGGTCGTGCCACCATTCGAAGAGTCCCCCAGATGTCTCAGTCCATTCCAGAGGAACCTCTTTTCCCTTCACCGGCTCGTCTTTCACGCCGAGGATCGACTCACACCACGGTGGCACTTGGCACAGCCCTGTGGGCAAGCCTCGAGGGAAAGCCTCGAGGGAATGCCACAGATCCCTTGATCCACGTGACAGGAAGCGTGCCTCTACTGCTGCAGCTCGGGAGGGAAGCGCACGTGCCTGCCCCCACACGAGACGAGGCCTGACTCCCCTGGGGAGACTCAGAGGCACCCCAAAATCCATGTCAACACTGGAGAGGAATCCTCAGGTTCCGGCCCCGACTCCACTCAAGGTCTTAGGCCCCGGCATCGAAGGGAGAGGAATCCCGAGATGGCCCTAGCAACTCGCATGGGGACTGGCCCTTCCTGAGGCCACCAGAGCGGGTCCCTGAGGTCCCCGTCGTAACTCGAGAAGACCTGTCGTAACTCGAGAAGACCTGCCGCAACTCTAGAAATTCAAGGAGGTTTTCCCGCCAGGCGAGAGGAGGCCAATTTCTGCAGAGGCTTCTCGGAGCTAATCACAACTCACCTCTGGAGCGTCGAAAGGGTCCTTCACACCCTTGGTGCAACTCAAGAAGTTCCCCGACATACCCGTCTCCACTCGAGAGGAAACACGAGGGTCCCGCACACATCCAGAGGAGCCCCGTTTCCGCCTCGTAGCTCGAGGTGAGGGATCCTTTCCCTGCTTCTTCGGGAAAGAATTCCCGGCGTTCCCGTCGCATCTCAAGAGGAGGCCCTCTCAACAGCAACGGCGAGAGGAACTCCAGGGTCGTGCCACCATTCCAAGAGTCCCCCAGATGTCTCAGTCCATTCCAGAGGAACTTCTTTTCCCTTCAACGGCTCGTCTTTCACGCCGAGGATCGACTCACACCAAGGTGGCAGCCACAGCCCTGTGGGCAAGCCTCGAGGGAAAGCCTCGAGGGAAAGCCACAGATCCCTTGATCCACGTGACAGGAAGCGTGACCCTACTGCTGCAGCTCGGGAGGGAAGTGCACGTGCATGCCCCCACACGAGACGAGGCCTGACTCCCCTGGGGAGACTCAGAGGCACCCCAAGATCCATGTCAACACTGGAGAGGAATCCCCAGGTTCCGGCCCCGCCTCCACACAAGGTCTTAGTTCCCGGCATCGACGGGAGAGGAATCCCGAGATGGCCCCTAGCAACTCGCATGGGGACTGGCCCTTCCTGAGGCCACCAGAGCGGGTCCCTGAGGTCCCCGTCGTAACTCGAGAAGACCTGCCGCAACTCGAGAAAATCCAGGAGGTTCTCCCGCCAGGCGAGAGGAGGCCCATTTCCGCAGAGGCTTCTCGGGGCTAATCACACCTCACCTCTGGAACGTCGAAAGGGTCCTTCACACCCTTGGTGCAACTCAAGAAGTTCCTCGACATACCCGTCTCCACTCGAGAGGAAACATGAGGGTCCCGCCCACATCCAGAGGAGCCCCGTTTTCGCCTCGAAGCTCGAGGTGAGGGATCCTTTCCCTGCTTCGTCGGGAAAGAATTCCCGGCGTTCCCGTTGCATCTCAAGAGGAGGCCCTCTCAACAGGAACGGCGAGAGGAACTCCAGGGTCGTGCCACCATTCTAAGAGTCCCCCAGATGTGTCAGTCCATTCCAGAGGAACCTCTTTTCCCTTCACCGGCTCCTCTTTCACCCCGAGGATCGACTCACACCAAGGTGGCTCGTGGCATAGCCCTGTGTGAAAGCCTGGTGGGAAAGCCTCGAGGGAAAGCCTCGAGGGAAAGCCACAGATCCCTTGATCCACGTGACAGGAAGCGTGACCCTACTCCTGCAGCTCGGCAGGAAAGCGCACGTGCATGCCCCCAATCGAGACGAAGCCTGACTCCCCTGGGGAGACTCAGAGGCACCCCAAAATCCATGTCAACACTGGAGAGGAATTATCAGGTTCCGGCCCCGACTCCACACAAGGTCTTAGGCCCCGGCATCGACGGGAGAGGAATCCCGAGATGGCCCCTAGCAACTCGCAAGGGGATTTGCCCTTCCTGAGGCCACCAGAGCGGGTCCCTGAGGTCCCCGTCGTAACTTGAGAAGACCTGCCGCAACTCGAGAAAATCCAGGAGGTTCTCCCGCCAGGCGAGAGGAGGCCCATTTCCGCAGAGGCTTCTCGGGGCTAATCACACCTCACCTCTGGAACGTCGAAAGGGTCCTTCACACCCTTGGTGCAACTCAAGAACTTCCTCGACATACCCGTCTCCACTCGAGAGGAAACACGATAGTCCCGCCCACATCCAGAGGAGCCCCGTTTCCGCCTCGTAGCACGAGGTGACGGATCCTTTCCCTGCTTCGTCGGGAAAGAATTCCCGGCGTTCCCGTCGCATCTCAAGAGGAGGCCCTCTCAACAGGAACGGCGAGAGGAACTCCAGGGTCGAGCCACCATTCCAAGAGTCCCCCAGATGTCTCAGTCCATTCCAGAGGAACCTCTTTTCCCTTCACCGGCTCGGCTTTCAGGCCGAGGATCGACTCACGCCAAGGTGGCACTTGGCACAGCCCTGTGGGAAAGCCTCGTGGCAAAGTCTCGAGGGAAAGCCTCGAGGGAAAGCCACAGATCCCTTGATACACCTGACAGGAAGCGTGACCCTACTGCTGCAGCTCGGGAGGGAAGCGCACGTGCATGCCCCCACACGAGACGAGGCCTGCCTCCCCTGGGGAGACTCAGAGGCACCCCTAGACCCATGTCAGCACTGGAGAGGAATCCTCAGGTTCCGGCCCCGACTCCACACAAGGTCTTATGCCCCGGCATCGACGGGAGAGGAATCCCGAGTTGGCCCCTAGCAAATCGCATGGGGACCGGCCCTTCCTGAGGCCAGCAGAGCGGGTCCCTGAGGTCCCCGTCGCAACTCGAGAAGACCTGCCGCAACTCGAGAATATTCAGGAGCTTCTCCCGCCAGGCGAGAGGAGGCCCATTTCCGCAGAAGCTTCTCGGGGCTAATCACACCTCACATCTGGAACGTCGAAAGGGTCCTTCACACCCCTGCTGCAACTCAAGAAGTTCCCCGACATACCGGTCTCCACTAGAGAGGAAGCACGAGGGTCCCGCCCACATCCAGAGGAGCCGCGTTTCCCCCTCATAGCTCGAGGAGAGGGATCCTTTCCCTGCTTCGGCGGGAAAGCATTCCCGGCGTTCCCGTCGCATCTCAAGAGGAGGCCCTCTCAACAGGAACGGCGAGAGGAACTCCAGGGTCGTGCCACCATTCCAAGAGTCCCGCAGATGTCTCAGTCCATTCTAGAGGAACCTCTTTTCCCTTCACCGGCTCGTCTTTCACGCCGAGGATCGACTCACACCAAGGTTGCACTTGGCACAGCCCTGTGAGCAAGCCTCGAGGGAAAGCCTCCAGGGAAAGCCACAGATCCCTTGATTAACGTGACACTAAGCGTGACCCTACTGCTGCAGCTGGGGAGGGAAGCGCACGTGCATGCCCCCACTCGAGATGAGGCCTGACTCCCCTGGGGAGACTCAGAGGCACCCCAAGATCCATGTCAACACTGGAGAGGAACCCTCAGGTTCCGGCCCCGACTCCACACAAGGTCTTAGGCCCCGGCATCGACGGGAGAGGAATACCGAGATGGCCCTAGCAACTCGCATGGGGACTGGCCCTTCCTGAGGCCACCAGAGCGGGTCCCTGAGGTCCCCGTCGTAACTCGAGAAGACCTGTTGTAACTCGAGAATATCCAGGAGGTTCTCCCCAGCAGGCGAGATGAGGCCCATTTCCGCAGAGGCTTCTCGGGGCTAATCACACCTCACCTTTGGAACGTCGAAAGGGTCCTTCACACCCTTGGTGCAACTCAAGAAGTTCCTCGACATACCCGTCTCCACTCGAGAGGAAACACGAGGGTCCCGCCCACATCCAGAGGAGCCCCGTTTCCGCCTCGTAGCTCGAGGTGACGGATCCTTTCCCTGCTTCGTCGGGAAAGAATTCCCGGCGTTCCCATCGCATCTCAAGAGGAGGCCCTCTCAACAGGAACGGCGAGAGAAACTCCAGGGTCGTGCCACCATTCCAAGAGTCCCCCAGATGTCTCAGTCCATTCCAGAGGAAACACTTTTCCCTTCACCGGCTCGTCTTTCACGCCGAGGATCGACTCACACCAAGGTGGCACTTGGCACAGCCCTGTGGGAAAGCCTCGTGGCAAAGCCTCGAGGGAAAGCCTCGAGGGAAAGCCACAGATCCCTTGATCCACGTGACAGGAAGCGTGACCCTACTGCTGCAGCTCGGGAGGGAAGCGCATGTGCATGCCCCACTCGAGACGAGGCCTGACTCCCCTGGGGAGACTCAGAGGCACCCCAAGATCCATGTCAACACTGGAGAGGAATCCTCAGGTTCCGGACCCGACTCCACACAAGGTCTTAGGCCCCGGCATCGACGGGAGAGGAATCCCGAGATGGCCCTAGCAACTCGCATGGGGACTGGCCCTTCCTGAGGCCGCCAGAGCGGGTCCCTGAGGTCCCCGTCGTAACTCGAGAAGACCTGCCGCAACTCAAGAAAATCAAGGAGGTTTTCCAGCCAGGCGAGTGGAGGCAAATTTCCGCAGAGGATTCTCGGGGCTAATCACACCTCACCTCTTTAACGTCGAAAGGGTCCTTCACACCCTTGTTGCAACTCAAGAAGTTCCCCGACATACCGGTCTCCACTAGAGAGGAAGCACGAGGGTCCCGCCCACATCCAGAGGAGCCCCTTTTCCACCTCGTAGCTCGAGGTGAGGGATCCTTTCCCTGCTTCGTTGGGAAAGAATTCCCGAGGTTCCCGTCGCAACTCAAGAGGAGGACTTCTCAACAGGAATGTCGAGAGGAACTCCAGGGTCGTGCCACCATTCGAAGAGTCCCCCAGATGTCTCAGTCCATTCCAGAGGAACCTCTTTTCCCTTCACCGGCTCGTCTTTCACGCCGAGGATCGACTCACACCACGGTGGCACTTGGCACAGCCCTGTGGGCAAGCCTCGAGGGAAAGCCTCGAGGGAAAGCCACAGATCCCTTGATCCACGTGACAGGAAGCGTGCCTCTACTGCTGCAGCTCGGGAGGGAAGCGCACGTGCCTGCCCCCACACGAGACGAGGCCTGACTCCCCTGGGGAGACTCAGAGGCACCCCAAAATCCATGTCAACACTGGAGAGGAATCCTCAGGTTCCGGCCCCGACTCCACTCAAGGTCTTAGGCCCCGGCATCGAAGGGAGAGGAATCCCGAGATGGCCCTAGCAACTCGCATGGGGACTGGCCCTTCCTGAGGCCACCAGAGCGGGTCCCTGAGGTCCCCGTCGTAACTCGAGAAGACCTGTCGTAACTCGAGAAGACCTGCCGCAACTCTAGAAATTCATGGAGGTTTTCCCACCAGGCGAGAGGAGGCCAATTTCTGCAGAGGCTTCCTGGAGCTAATCACAACTCACCTCTGGAGCGTCGAAAGGGTCCTTCACACCCTTGGTGCAACTCAAGAAGTTCCCCGACATACCCGTCTCCACTCGAGAGGAAACACGAGGGTCCCGCACACATCCAGAGGAGCCCCGTTTCCGCCTCGTAGCTCGAGGTGAGGGATCCTTTCCCTGCTTCTTCGGGAAAGAATTCCCGGCGTTCCCGTCGCATCTCAAGAGGAGGCCCTCTCAACAGCAACGGCGAGAGGAACTCCAGGGTCGTGCCACCATTCCAAGAGTCCCCCAGATGTCTCAGTCCATTCCAGAGGAACCTCTTTTCCCTTCACCGGCTCGTCTGTCACGCCGAGGATCGACTCAAACCAAGGTGGCTCTTGGCATAGCTCTGTGGGTAAGCCTCGTGGGAAAGCCTCGAGGGAAAGCCTCGAGGGAAAGCCACAGATCCCTTGATCCACGTGACAGGAAGCGTGACCCTACTCCTGCAGCTCGGCAGGAAAGCGCACGTGCATGACCCCAGTCGAGGCGAAGCCTGACTCCCCTGGGGAGACTCAGAGGCACCCCAAAATCCATGTCAACACTTGAGAGGAATCCTCAGGTTCCGGCCCCATCTCCACACAAGGTCTCAGACCCCGGCATCGACGGGAGAGGAATCCCGAGATGGCCCCTAGCAACTCGCATGGGGACTGGCCCTTCCTGAGGCCACCAGAGCGGGTCCCTGAGGTCCCCGTCGTAACTCGAGAAGACCTGCCGCAACTCGAGAATATCCAGGAGGTTCTCCCCAGCAGGCGAGAAGAGGCCCATTTCCGCAGAGGCTTCTCGGGGCTAATCACACCTCACCTCTGGAACGTCGAAAGGGTCCTTCACACCCTTGGTGCAACTCAAGAAGTTCCCCGACATACCCTTCTCCAATCGAGAGGAAACACGAGGGTCCCGCCCACATGCAGAGGAGCCCCGTTTCCGCCTCGTAGCTTGAGGTGAGGGATCCTTTCCCTGCTTCGTCGGGAAAGAATTCCCGGCGTTCCCGTCGCATCTCAAAAGGAGGTCCTCTCAACAGGAACGGCGAGAGGAACTCCAGGGTCGTGCCACCATTCGAAGAGTCCCACAGATGTCTCAGTCCATTCCAGAGGAACCTCTTTTCCCTTCACCGGCTCGTCTGTCACGCCGAGGATCGACTCACACCAAGGTGGCTCTTGGCATAGCTCTGTGGGAAAGCCTCGTGGGAAAGCCTCGAGGGAAAGCCTCGAGGGAAAGCCACAGATCCCCTGATCCACGTGACAGGAAGCGTGACCCTACTCCTGCAGCTCGGGAGGGAAGCGCACGTGCATGCCCCCACTCGAGACGAGGCCTGACTCCCCTGGGGAGACTCAGAGGCACCCCAAAATCCATGTCAACACTGGAGAGGAATCCTCAGGTTCCGGCCCCGACTCCACACAAGGTCTTAGGCCGCGGCATCGACGGGAGACGAATCCCGAGATGGCCGTTAGCAACTCGCATGGGGACTGGCCCTTCCTGAGGCCACCAGAGCGGGTCCTAGAGGTCCCCGTCGTAACTCGAGAAGACCTGCCGCAACTCGAGAATATCCAGGAGGTTCTCCCCTGCAGGCGAGATGAGGTCCATTTCCGCAGAGGCTCCTCGGGGCTAATCACACCTCACCTCTGGAACGTCGAAAGGGTCCTTCGCACCCTTGGTGCAACTCAAGAAGTTTCCCGACATACCCGTCTCCACTGGAGAGGAAACACGAGGGTCCCGCCCACATCCAGAGGAATCCCGTTTCCGCCTCGTAGCTTGAGGTGAGGGATCCTTTCCCTGCTTCGTCGGGAAAGAATTCCCGGCGTTCCCGTCGCATCTCAAAAGGAGGTCCTCTCAACAGGAACGGCGAGAGGAACTCCAGGGTCGTGCCACCATTCGAAGAGTCCCACAGATGTCTCAGTCCATTCCAGAGGAACCTCTTTTTCCTTCACCGGCTCGTCTGTCACGCCGAGGATCGACTCACACCAAGGTGGCTCTTCGCATAGCTCTGTGGGTAAACCTCGAGGGAAAGCCTCGAGGGAAAGCCACAGATCCCTTGATCCACGTGACAGGAAGCGTGACCCTACTGCTGCAGCTCGGGAGGGAAGCGCACGCGCATGACCCCAGTCGAGGCGAAGCCTGACTCCCCTGGGGAGACTCAGAGGCACCCCAAAATCCATGTCAACACTTGAGAGGAATCCTCAGGTTCCGGCCCCGACTCCACACAAGGTCTTAGACCCCGGCATCGACGGGAGAGGAATCCCGAGATGGCCCCTAGCAACGTGCATGGGGACTGGCCCTTCCTGAGGCCACCAGAGCGGGTCCCTGAGGTCCCCGTCGTAACTCGAGAAGACCTGCCGAAACTCGAGAATATCCAGGAGGTTCTCCACAGCAGGCGATATGAGGCCCATTTTCGCAGAGGCTTCTCGGGGCTAATCACACCTCACCTCTGGAACGTCGAAAGGGTCCTTCACACCCTTGGTGCAACTCAAGAAGTTCCCCGACATACCCTTCTCCACTCGAGAGGAAACACGAGGGTCCCGCCCACATGCAGAGGAGCCCCGTTTCCGCCTCGTAGCTTGAGGTGAGGGATCCTTTCCCTGCTTCGTCGGGAAAGAATTCCCGGCGTTCCCGTCGCATCTCAAAAGGAGGTCCTCTCAACAGGAACGGCGAGAGGAACTCCAGGGTCGTGCCACCATTCGAAGAGTCCCACAGATGTCTCAGTCCATTCCAGAGGAACCTCTTTTCCCTTCACCGGCTCCTCTTTCACCCCGAGGATCGACTCACACCAAGGTGGCTCGTGGCATAGCCCTGTGTGAAAGCCTGGTGGGAAAGCCTCGAGGGAAAGCCTCGAGGGAAAGCCACAGATCCCTTGATCCACGTGACAGGAAGCGTGACCCTACTCCTGCAGCTCGGCAGGAAAGCGCACGTGCATGCCCCCAATCGAGACGAAGCCTGACTCCCCTGGGGAGACTCAGAGGCACCCCAAAATCCATGTCAACACTGGAGAGGAATTATCAGGTTCCGGCCCCGACTCCACACAAGGTCTTAGGCCCCGGCATCGACGTGAGAGGAATCCCGAGATGGCCCCTAGCAACTCGCAAGGGGATTTGCCCTTCCTGAGCCCACCAGAGCGGGTCCCTGAGGTCCCCGTCGTAACTTGAGAAGACCTGCCGCAACTCGAGAAAATCCAGGAGGTTCTCCCGCCAGGCGAGAGGAGGCCCATTTCCGCAGAGGCTTCTCGGGGCTAATCACACCTCACCTCTGGAACGTCGAAAGGGTCCCTCACACCCTTGGTGCAACTCAAGAACTTCCTCGACATACCCGTCTCCACTCGAGAGGAAACACGATAGTCCCGCCCACATCCAGAGGAGCCCCGTTTCCGCCTCGTAGCACGAGGTGACGGATCCTTTCCCTGCTTCGTCGGGAAAGAATTCCCGGCGTTCCCGTCGCATCTAAAGAGGAGGCCCTCTGAACAGGAACGGCGAGAGGAACTCCAGGGTCGTGTCACCATTCCAAGAGTCCCCCAGATGTCTCAGTCCATTCCAGAGGAACCTCTTTTCCCTTCACCGGCTCGGCTTTCAGGCCGAGGATCGACTCACGCCAAGGTGGCACTTGGCACAGCCCTGTGGGAAAGCCTCGTGGCAAAGTCTCGAGGGAAAGCCTCGAGGGAAAGCCACAGATCCCTTGATACACCTGACAGGAAGCGTGACCCTACTGCTGCAGCTCGGGAGGGAAGCGCACGTGCATGCCCCCACACGAGACGAGGCCTGATTCCCCTGGGGAGACTCAGAGGCACCCCTAGACCCATGTCAGCACTGGAGAGGAATCCTCAGGTTCCGGACCCGACTCCACACAAGGTCTTATGCCCCGGCATCGACGGGAGAGGAATCCCGAGTTGGCCCCTAGCAAATCGCATGGGGACCGGCCCTTCCTGAGGCCAGCAGAGCGGGTCCCTGAGGTCCCCGTCGCAACTCGAGAAGACCTGCCGCAACTCGAGAATATTCAGGAGCTTCTCCCGCCAGGCGAGAGGAGGCCCATTTCCGCAGAAGCTTCTCGGGGCTAATCACACCTCACATCTGGAACGTCGAAAGGGTCCTTCACACCCCTGCTGCAACTCAAGAAGTTCCCCGACATACCGGTCTCCACTAGAGAGGAAGCACGAGGGTCCCGCCCACATCCAGAGGAGCCGCGTTTCCCCCTCATAGCTCGAGGAGAGGGATCCTTTCCCTGCTTCGGCGGGAAAGCATTCCCGGCGTTCCCGTCGCATCTCAAGAGGAGGCCCTCTCAACAGGAACGGCGAGAGGAACTCCAGGGTCGTGCCACCATTCCAAGAGTCCCGCAGATGTCTCAGTCCATTCTAGAGGAACCTCTTTTCCCTTCACCGGCTCGTCTTTCACGCCGAGGATCGACTCACACCAAGGTTGCACTTGGCACAGCCCTGTGAGCAAGCCTCGAGGGAAAGCCTCCAGGGAAAGCCACAGATCCCTTGATTAACGTGACACTAAGCGTGACCCTACTGCTGCAGCTGGGGAGGGAAGCGCACGTGCATGCCCCCACTCGAGATGAGGCCTGACTCCCCTGGGGAGACTCAGAGGCACCCCAAGATCCATGTCAACACTGGAGAGGAACCCTCAGGTTCCGGCCCCGACTCCACACAAGGTCTTAGGCCCCGGCATCGACGGGAGAGGAATACCGAGATGGCCCTAGCAACTCGCATGGGGACTGGCCCTTCCTGAGGCCACCAGAGCGGGTCCCTGAGGTCCCCGTCGTAACTCGAGAAGACCTGTTGTAACTCGAGAATATCCAGGAGGTTCTCCCCAGCAGGCGAGATGAGGCCCATTTCCGCAGAGGCTTCTCGGGGCTAATCACACCTCACCTTTGGAACGTCGAAAGGGTCCTTCACACCCTTGGTGCAACTCAAGAAGTTCCTCGACATACCCGTCTCCACTCGAGAGGAAACACGAGGGTCCCGCCCACATCCAGAGGAGCCCCGTTTCCGCCTCGTAGCTCGAGGTGACGGATCCTTTCCCTGCTTCGTCGGGAAAGAATTCCCGGCGTTCCCATCGCATCTCAAGAGGAGGCCCTCTCAACAGGAACGGCGAGAGAAACTCCAGGGTCGTGCCACCATTCCAAGAGTCCCCCAGATGTCTCAGTCCATTCCAGAGGAAACACTTTTCCCTTCACCGGCTCGTCTTTCACGCCGAGGATCGACTCACACCAAGGTGGCACTTGGCACAGCCCTGTGGGAAAGCCTCGTGGCAAAGCCTCGAGGGAAAGCCTCGAGGGAAAGCCACAGATCCCTTGATCCACGTGACAGGAAGCGTGACCCTACTGCTGCAGCTCGGGAGGGAAGCGCATGTGCATGCCCCACTCGAGACGAGGCCTGACTCCCCTGGGGAGACTCAGAGGCACCCCAAGATCCATGTCAACACTGGAGAGGAATCCTCAGGTTCCGGACCCGACTCCACACAAGGTCTTAGGCCCCGGCATCGACGGGAGAGGAATCCCGAGATGGCCCTAGCAACTCGCATGGGGACTGGCCCTTCCTGAGGCCGCCAGAGCGGGTCCCTGAGGTCCCCGTCGTAACTCGAGAAGACCTGCCGCAACTCAAGAAAATCAAGGAGGTTTTCCAGCCAGGCGAGTGGAGGCAAATTTCCGCAGAGGATTCTCGGGGCTAATCACACCTCACCTCTTTAACGTCGAAAGGGTCCTTCACACCCTTGTTGCAACTCAAGAAGTTCCCCGACATACCGGTCTCCACTAGAGAGGAAGCACGAGGGTCCCGCCCACATCCAGAGGAGCCCCTTTTCCACCTCGTAGCTCGAGGTGAGGGATCCTTTCCCTGCTTCGTTGGGAAAGAATTCCCGAGGTTCCCGTCCCAACTCAAGAGGAGGACTTCTCAACAGGAATGTCGAGAGGAACTCCAGGGTCGTGCCACCATTCGAAGAGTCCCCCAGATGTCTCAGTCCATTCCAGAGGAACCTCTTTTCCCTTCACCGGCTCGTCTTTCACGCCGAGGATCGACTCACACCACGGTGGCACTTGGCACAGCACTGTGGGCAAGCCTCGAGGGAAAGCCTCGAGGGAAAGCCACAGATCCCTTGATCCACGTGACAGGAAGCGTGCCTCTACTGCTGCAGCTCGGGAGGGAAGCGCACGTGCCTGCCCCCACACGAGACGAGGCCTGACTCCCCTGGGGAGACTCAGAGGCACCCCAAAATCCATGTCAACACTGGAGAGGAATCCTCAGGTTCCGGCCCCGACTCCACTCAAGGTCTTAGGCCCCGGCATCGAAGGGAGAGGAATCCCGAGATGGCCCTAGCAACTCGCATGGGGACTGGCCCTTCCTGAGGCCACCAGAGCGGGTCCCTGAGGTCCCCGTCGTAACTCGAGAAGACCTGTCGTAACTCGAGAAGACCTGCCGCAACTCTAGAAATTCATGGAGGTTTTCCCGCCAGGCGAGAGGAGGCCAATTTCTGCAGAGGCTTCCTGGAGCTAATCACAACTCACCTCTGGAGCGTCGAAAGGGTCCTTCACACCCTTGGTGCAACTCAAGAAGTTCCCCGACATACCCGTCTCCACTCGAGAGGAAACACGAGGGTCCCGCACACATCCAGAGGAGCCCCGTTTCCGCCTCGTAGCTCGAGGTGAGGGATCCTTTCCCTGCTTCTTCGGGAAAGAATTCCCGGCGTTCCCGTCGCATCTCAAGAGGAGGCCCTCTCAACAGCAACGGCGAGAGGAACTCCAGGGTCGTGCCACCATTCCAAGAGTCCCCCAGATGTCTCAGTCCATTCCAGAGGAACCTCTTTTCCCTTCACCGGCTCGTCTGTCACGCCGAGGATCGACTCAAACCAAGGTGGCTCTTGGCATAGCTCTGTGGGTAAGCCTCGTGGGAAAGCCTCGAGGGAAAGCCTCGAGGGAAAGCCACAGATCCCTTGATCCACGTGACAGGAAGCGTGACCCTACTCCTGCAGCTCGGCAGGAAAGCGCACGTGCATGACCCCAGTCGAGGCGAAGCCTGACTCCCCTGGGGAGACTCAGAGGCACCCCAAAATCCATGTCAACACTTGAGAGGAATCCTCAGGTTCCGGCCCCGTCTCCACACAAGGTCTCAGACCCCGGCATCGACGGGAGAGGAATCCCGAGATGGCCCCTAGCAACTCGCATGGGGACTGGCCCTTCCTGAGGCCACCAGAGCGGGTCCCTGAGGTCCCCGTCGTAACTCGAGAAGACCTGCCGCAACTCGAGAATATCCAGGAGGTTCTCCCCAGCAGGCGAGAAGAGGCCCATTTCCGCAGAGGCTTCTCGGGGCTAATCACACCTCACCTCTGGAACGTCGAAAGGGTCCTTCACACCCTTGGTGCAACTCAAGAAGTTCCCCGACATACCCTTCTCCAATCGAGAGGAAACACGAGGGTCCCGCCCACATGCAGAGGAGCCCCGTTTCCGCCTCGTAGCTTGAGGTGAGGGATCCTTTCCCTGCTTCGTCGGGAAAGAATTCCCGGCGTTCCCGTCGCATCTCAAAAGGAGGTCCTCTCAACAGGAACGGCGAGAGGAACTCCAGGGTCGTGCCACCATTCGAAGAGTCCCACAGATGTCTCAGTCCATTCCAGAGGAACCTCTTTTCCCTTCACCGGCTCGTCTGTCACGCCGAGGATCGACTCACACCAAGGTGGCTCTTGGCATAGCTCTGTGGGAAAGCCTCGTGGGAAAGCCTCGAGGGAAAGCCTCGAGGGAAAGCCACAGATCCCCTGATCCACGTGACAGGAAGCGTGACCCTACTCCTGCAGCTCGGGAGGGAAGCGCACGTGCATGCCCCCACTCGAGACGAGGCCTGACTCCCCTGGGGAGACTCAGAGGCACCCCAAAATCCATGTCAACACTGGAGAGGAATCCTCAGGTTCCGGCCCCGACTCCACACAAGGTCTTAGGCCGCGGCATCGACGGGAGACGAATCCCGAGATGGCCTTTAGCAACTCGCATGGGGACTGGCCCTTCCTGAGGCCACCAGAGCGGGTCCTAGAGGTCCCCGTCGTAACTCGAGAAGACCTGCCGAAACTCGAGAATATCCAGGAGGTTCTCCCCTGCAGGCGAGATGAGGTCCATTTCCGCAGAGGCTCCTCGGGGCTAATCACACCTCACCTCTGGAACGTCGAAAGGGTCCTTCGCACCCTTGGTGCAACTCAAGAAGTTTCCCGACATACCCGTCTCCACTGGAGAGGAAACACGAGGGTCCCGCCCACATCCAGAGGAATCCCGTTTCCGCCTCGTAGCTTGAGGTGAGGGATCCTTTCCCTGCTTCGTCGGGAAAGAATTCCCGGCGTTCCCGTCGCATCTCAAAAGGAGGTCCTCTCAACAGGAACGGCGAGAGGAACTCCAGGGTCGTGCCACCATTCGAAGAGTCCCACAGATGTCTCAGTCCATTCCAGAGGAACCTCTTTTTCCTTCACCGGCTCGTCTGTCACGCCGAGGATCGACTCACACCAAGGTGGCTCTTCGCATAGCTCTGTGGGTAAACCTCGAGGGAAAGCCTCGAGGGAAAGCCACAGATGCCTTGATCCACGTGACAGGAAGCGTGACCCTACTGCTGCAGCTCGGGAGGGAAGCGCACGCGCATGACCCCAGTCGAGGCGAAGCCTGACTCCCCTGGGGAGACTCAGAGGCACCCCAAAATCCATGTCAACACTTGAGAGGAATCCTCAGGTTCCGGCCCCGACTCCACACAAGGTCTTAGACCCCGGCATCGACGGGAGAGGAATCCCGAGATGGCCCCTAGCAACGTGCATGGGGACTGGCCCTTCCTGAGGCCACCAGAGCGGGTCCCTGAGGTCCCCGTCGTAACTCGAGAAGACCTGCCGCAACTCGAGAATATCCAGGAGGTTCTCCCCAGCAGGCGAGATGAGGCCCATTTTCGCAGAGGCTTCTCAGGGCTAATCACACCTCACCTCTGGAACGTCGAAAGGGTCCTTCACACCCTTGGTGCAACTCAAGAAGTTCCCCGACATACCCTTCTCCACTCGAGAGGAAACACGAGGGTCCCGCCCACATGCAGAGGAGCCCCGTTTCCGCCTCGTAGCTTGAGGTGAGGGATCCTTTCCCTGCTTCGTCGGGAAAGAATTCCCGGCGTTCCCGTCGCATCTCAAAAGGAGGTCCTCTCAACAGGAACGGCGAGAGGAACTCCAGGGTCGTGCCACCATTCGAAGAGTCCCACAGATGTCTCAGTCCATTCCAGAGGAACCTCTTTTCCCTTCACCGGCTCGTCTGTCACGCCGAGGATCGACTCACACCAAGGTGGCTCTTGGCATAGCTCTGTGGGAAAGCCTCGTGGGAAAGCCTCGAGGGAAAGCCTCGAGGGAAAGCCACAGATCCCCTGATCCACGTGACAGGAAGCGTGACCCTACTGCTGCAGCTCGGGAGGGAAGCGCACGTGCATGTCCCCACTCGAGACGAGGCCTGACTCCCCTGGGGAGACTCAGAGGCACCCCAAAATCCATGTCAACACTGGAGAGGAATCCTCAGGTTCCGGCCCCGACTCCACACAAGGTCTTAGGCCGCGGCATCGACGGGAGACGAATCCCGAGATGGCCTTTAGCAACTCGCATGGGGACTGGCCCTTCCTGAGGCCACCAGAGCGGGTCCCTGAGGTCCCCGTCGTAACTCGAGAAGACCTGCCGCAACTCGAGAATATCCAGGAGGTTCTCCCCTGCAGGCGAGATGAGGTCCATTTCCGCAGAGGCTCCTCGGGTCTAATCACACCTCACCTCTGGAACGTCGAAAGGGTCCTTCGCACCCTTGGTGCAACTCAAGAAGTTCCCCGACATACCCGTCTCCACTGGAAAGGAAAGACGAGGGTCCCGCCCACATCCAGAGGAATCCCGTTTCCGCCTCGTAGCTTGAGGTGAGGGATCCTTTCCCTGCTTCGTCGGGAAAGAATTCCCGGCGTTCCCGTCGCATCTCAAAAGGAGGTCCTCTCAACAGGAACGGCGAGAGGAACTCCAGGGTCGTGCCACCATTCGAAGAGCCCCACAGATGTCTCAGTCCATTCCAGAGGAACCTCTTTTTCCTTCACCGGCTCGTCTGTCACGCCGAGGATCGACTCACACCAAGGTGGCTCTTGGCATAGCTCTGTGGGTAAGCCTCGTGGGAAAGCCTCGAGGGAAAGCCACAGATGCCTTGATCCACGTGACAGGAAGCGTGACCCTACTGCTGCAGCTCGGGAGGGAAGCGCACGCGCATGCCCCCACTCGAGACGAGGCCTGATTCCCCTGGAGTGACTCAGCGGCACCCCAAGATCCATTTCAACACTGGAGAGGAATCCTCAGGTTCCGGCCCCGACTCCACACAAGGTCTTAGGCCCCGGCATCGACGGAAGAGGAATCCCGAGATGGCCCCTAGCAACTCGCATGGGGACTGGCCCTTCCTGAGGCCACCAGAGCGGGTCCCTGAGGTCCCCGTCGTAACTCGAGAAGACCTGCCGCAACTCGAGAACATCCAGGAGGTTCTCCCCTCCAGGCGAGAAGAGGCCCATTTCCGCAGAGGCTTCTCGGGGCTAATCACACCTCACCTCTGGAACGTCGAAAGCGTCCTTCACACCCTTGGTGCAACTCAAGAAGTTCCCCGACATACCCTTCTCCACTCGAGAGGAAAGACGAGGGTCCCGCCCACATCCAGAGGAGCCCCGTTTCCGCCTCGTAGCTCGAGGTGAGGGATCATTTCCCTGCTTCCTCGGGAAAGAATTCCCGGCGTGCCCGTCGCATCTCAAGAGGAGGCCCTCTCAACAGCAACGGCGAGAGGAACTCCAGGGTCGTGCCACCATTCCAAGAGTCCCCCAGAAGCCTCAGTCCATTCCAGAGGAACCTCTTTTCCCTTCACCGGCTCGTCTTTCAGGCCGAGGATCGACTCACACCAAGGTGGCACTTGGCACAGCCCTGTGGGCAAACCTCGAGGGAAAGCCTCGAGGGAAAGCCACAGATCCCCTGATCCACGTGACAGGAAGCGTGACCCTACTGCTGCAGCTCGGGAGGGAAGTGCACGTGCATGCCCCCACACGAGACGAGGCCTGATTCCCCTGGGGAGACTCAGAGGCACCCCTAGATCCATGTCAACACTGGAGAGGAATCCTCAGGTTCCGGCCCCGACTCAACACAAGGTTTTAGGCCCCGGCATCGATGGGAGAGGAATACCGAGATGGCCCCTAGCAACTCGCATGGTGCCTGGCCCTTCCTGAGGCCACCAGAGCGGGTCCCTGAGGTCCCCGTCGTAACTCGAGAAGACCTGCCGCATCTCGAGAATATCCAGGAGGTTCTCCCCTGCAGGCGAGATGAGGCTCATTTCCGCAGAGGCTTCACGGGGCTACTCACACCTCACCTCTGGAACGTCGAAAGGGTCCTTCACATCCTTGGTGCAACTCAAGACGTTCCCCGACATACCCATCTCCACTCCAGAGGAAACACGAGGGTCCCGCCCACATCCAGAGGAGCCCCGTTTCCGCCTCGTAGCTCGAGGTGAGGGATCCTTGCCCTGCTTCTTCGGGAAAGAATTCCAGGCATTCCGGTCGCATCTCAAGAGGAGGCCTTCTCAACAGGAACGGCGAGAGGAATTCCAGGGTCCTGCCACCGTTCCAAGAGTCCCCCAGATGTCTCAGTCCATTCCAGAGGAAACTCTTTTCCCTTCACCGGCTCGTCTTTCACGCCGAGGATCGACTCACACCAAGGTGGCACTTGGCACAGCCCTGTGGGAAAGCCTCGTGGCAAACCTCGAGGGAAAGCCACAGATCCCTTGATCCACGTGACAGGAAGCGTGACCCTACTGCTACAGCTCGGGAGGGAAGCGCATGCGCATGCCCCCACTCGAGACGAGGCCTGATTCCCCTGGGTAAACTCAGCGGCACCCCAAGATCCATGTCAACACTGGAGAGGAATCCTCAGTTTCCCGCCCAGACTCCACACATGGTCTTAGGCCCCGGCTTCGACGGGAGAGGAATCCCGAGTTGGCCCCTAGCAAATCGCATGGGGACTGGCCCTTCCTGAGGCCACCAGAGCGGGTCCCTGAGGTCCCCGTCGTAACTCTAGAAGACCTGCCGCAACTCGAGAATATTCAGGAGGTTCTCCCCTGCAGGCGAGATGAGGCCCATTTCCGCAGAGGCTTCTCGGGGCTAATCACACCTCACCTCTGGAACGTCGAAAGGGTCCTTCACACCTTTGGTGCAACTCAAGAAGTTCCCCGACATACTCTTCTCCACTCGAGAGGAAGCACGACGGTCCCGCCCACATCCAGAGGAGCCCCGTTTCCGCCTCGTAGCTCGAGGTGAGGGATCCTTTCCCTGCTTCGTTGGGAAAGAATTCCTGGAGTTCCCGTCGCATCTCAAGAGGAGGCATTCTCAACAGGAACGGCGAGAGGAACTCCAGGGTCGTGCCACCATTCCAAGAGTCCCCCAGATGTCTCAGTCCATTCCAGAGGAAACTCTTTTCCCTTCACCGGCTCGTCTTTCACGCCGAGGATCGACTCACACCAAGGTGGCAGTTGGCACAGCCCTGTGGGCAAGCCTCGAGGGAAAGCCTCGATGGAAAGCCACAGATCCCTTGATCCACGTGACAGGAAGCGTGACCCTACTGCTGCAGCTCGGGAGGGAAGCGCACGTGCATGCCCCCACTCGAGACGAGGCCTGACTCCCCTGGGGAGACTCAGAGGAACCCCAAATCCATGTCAACACTGGAGAGGAATCCTCAGGTTCCGGCCCCGCCTTCACACAAAGTCTTAGTTCCCGGCATCGACGGGAGAGGAATCCCGAGATGGCCCCTAGCAACTCGCATGGTTCCTGGCCCTTCCTGAGGCCACCAGAACGGGTCCCTGAGGTCCCCGCCGTAACTCGAGAAGACCTGCCGCAACTCGAGAAAATCCAGGAGGTTCTCCCGCTAGGCGAGAGGAGGCCCATTTCCGCAGAGGCTTCTCGGGGCTAATCACACCTCACCTCTGGAACGTCGAAAGGGTCCTTCACACCCTTGGTGCAACTCAAGAAGTTCCCCGACATACCCGTCTCCACTCGAGAGGAAAGACGAGGGTCCCGCCCACATCCAGAGGAGCCCCGTTTCCGCCTCGTAGCTCGAGGTGAGGGATCCTTTCCCTGCTTCGTCGGGAAAGAATTCCCGGCCTTCCCGTCGCATGTCAAGAGGAGGCCCTCTCAACAGGAACGGCGAGAGGAACTCCAGGTTCGTGCCACCATTCCAAGAGTCCCCCAGATGTCTCAGTCCATTCCAGAGGAAACTCTTTTCCCTTCACCGGCTCGTCTTTCACGCCGAGGATCGACTCACACCAAGGTGGCACTTGGCACAGCCCTGTGGGAAAGCCTCGTGTGAAAGCCTCGAGGGAAAGCCTCGAGGGAAAGCCACAGATCCCTTGATCCACGTGACAGGAAGCGTGACCCTACTGCTGCAGCTGGGGAGGGAAGCGCACGCGCATGCCCCCACTCGAGACGAGGCCTGATTCCCCTGGAATGACTCAGCGGCACCCCAAGATCCATGTCAACACTGGAGAGGAATCCTCAGGTTCCGGCCCCGACTCCACACAAGGTCTTAGGCCCCGGCATCGATGGGAGAGGAATCCCGAGATGGACCCTAGCAACTCGCATGGGGACTGGCCCTTCCTGAGGCCACCAGAGCGGGTCCCTGAGGTCCCGACGTAACTCGAGAAGACCTGCCGCAACTCGAGAACATCCAGGAGGTTCTCCCCTCCAGGCGAGAAGAGGCCCATTTCCGCAGAGGCTTCTCGGGGCTAATCACACCTCACCTCTGGAACGTCGAAAGCGTCCTTCACACCCTTGGTGCAACTCAAGATGTTCCCCGACATACCCTTCTCCACTCGAGAGGAAAGACTAGGGTCCCGCCCACATCCAGAGGAGCCACGTTTCCGCCTCGTAGCTCGAGGTGAGGGATCCTTTCCCTGCTTCGTCGGGAAAGAATTCCCGGCGTTCCCGTCGCATCTCAAAAGGAGGTCCTCTCAACAGGAACGGCGAGAGGAACTCCAGGGTCGTGCCACCATTCGAAGAGTCCCACAGATGTCTCAGTCCATTCCAGAGGAACCTCTTTTCCCTTCACCGGCTCGTCTGTCACGCCGAGGATCGACTCACACCAAGGTGGCTCTTGGCATAGCTCTGTGGGAAAGCCTCGTGGGAAAGCCTCGAGGGAAAGCCTCGAGGGAAAGCCACAGATACCCTGATCCACGTGACAGGAAGCGTGACCCTACTCCTGCAGCTCGGGAGGGAAGCGCACGTGCATGCCCCCACTCGAGACGAGGCCTGACTCCCCTGGGGAGACTCAGAGGCACCCCAAAATCCATGTCAACACTGGAGAGGAATCCTCAGGTTCCGGCCCCGACTCCACACAAGGTCTTAGGCCGCGGCATCGACGGGAGACGAATCCCGAGATGGCCTTTAGCAACTCGCATGGGGACTGGCCCTTCCTGAGGCCACCAGAGCGGGTCCTAGAGGTCCCCGTCGTAACTCGAGAAGACCTGCCGCAACTCGAGAATATCCAGGAGGTTCTCCCCTGCAGGCGAGATGAGGTCCATTTCCGCAGAGGCTCCTCGGGGCTAATCACACCTCACCTCTGGAACGTCGAAAGGGTCCTTCGCACCCTTGGTGCAACTCAAGAAGTTCCCCGACATACCCGTCTCCACTGGAGAGGAAACACGAGGGTCCCGCCCACATCCAGAGGAATCCCGTTTCCGCCTCGTAGCTTGAGGTGAGGGATCCTTTCCCTGCTTCGTCGGGAAAGAATTCCCGGCGTTCCCGTCGCATCTCAAAAGGAGGTCCTCTCAACAGGAACGGCGAGAGGAACTCCAGGGTCGTGCCACCATTCGAAGAGTCCCACAGATGTCTCAGTCCATTCCAGAGGAACCTCTTTTTCCTTCACCGGCTCGTCTGTCACGCCGAGGATCGACTCACACCAAGGTGGCTCTTGGCATAGCTCTGTGGGTAAACCTCGAGGGAAAGCCTCGAGGGAAAGCCACAGATCCCTTGATCCACGTGACAGGAAGCGTGACCCTACTGCTGCAGCTCGGGAGGGAAGCGCAGGCGCATGACCCCAGTCGAGCGAAGCCTGACTCCCCTGGGGAGACTCAGAGGCACCCCAAAATCCATGTCAACACTTGAGAGGAATCCTCAGGTTCCGGCCCCGACTCCACACAAGGTCTTAGACCCCGGCATCGACGGGAGAGGAATCCCGAGATGGCCCCTAGCAACGTGCATGGGGACTGGCCCTTCCTGAGGCCACCAGAGCGGGTCCCTGAGGTCCCCGTCGTAACTCGAGAAGACCTGCCGCAACTCGAGAATATCCAGGAGGTTCTCCCCAGCAGGCGAGATGAGGCCCATTTCCGCAGAGGCTTCTCGGGGCTAATCACACCTCACCTCTGGAACGTCGAAAGGGTCCTTCACACCCTTGGTGCAACTCAAGAAGTTCCCCGACATACCCTTCTCCACTCGAGAGGAAACACGAGGGTCCCGCCCACATGCAGAGGAGCCCCGTTTCCGCCTCGTAGCTTGAGGTGAGGGATCCTTTCCCTGCTTCGTCGGGAAAGAATTCCCGGCGTTCCCGTCGCATCTCAAAAGGAGGTCCTCTCAACAGGAACGGCGAGAGGAACTCCAGGGTCGTGCCACCATTCGAAGAGTCCCACAGATGTCTCAGTCCATTCCAGAGGAACCTCTTTTCCCTTCACCGGCTCGTCTGTCACGCCGAGGATCGACTCACACCAAGGTGGCTCTTGGCATAGCTCTGTGGGAAAGCCTCGTGGGAAAGCCTCGAGGGAAAGCCTCGAGGGAAAGCCACAGATCCCCTGATCCACGTGACAGGAAGCGTGACCCTACTGCTGCAGCTCGGGAGGGAAGCGCACGTGCATGCCCCCACTCGAGACGAGACCTGACTCCCCTGGGGAGACTCAGAGGCACCCCAAAATCCATGTCAACACTGGAGAGGAATCCTCAGGTTCCGGCCCCGACTCCACACAAGGTCTTAGGCCGCGGCATCGACGGGAGACGAATCCCGAGATGGCCTTTAGCAACTCGCATGGGGACTGGCCCTTCCTGAGGCCACCAGAGCGGGTCCCTGAGGTCCCCGTCGTAACTCGAGAAGACCTGCCGCAACTCGAGAATATCCAGGAGGTTCTCCCCTGCAGGCGAGATGAGGTCCATTTCCGCAGAGGCTCCTCGGGTCTAATCACACCTCACCTCTGGAACGTCGAAAGGGTCCTTCGCACCCTTGGTGCAACTCAAGAAGTTCCCCGACATACCCGTCTCCACTGGAAAGGAAAGACGAGGGTCCCGCCCACATCCAGAGGAATCCCGTTTCCGCCTCGTAGCTTGAGGTGAGGGATCCTTTCCCTGCTTCGTCGGGAAAGAATTCCCGGCGTTCCCGTCGCATCTCAAAAGGAGGTCCTCTCAACAGGAACGGCGAGAGGAACTCCAGGGTCGTGCCACCATTCGAAGAGTCCCACAGATGTCTCAGTCCATTCCAGAGGAACCTCTTTTTCCTTCACC
The DNA here is from genome assembly GCF_023091745.1 of Budorcas taxicolor. NCBI lineage: Eukaryota > Metazoa > Chordata > Mammalia > Artiodactyla > Bovidae > Budorcas > Budorcas taxicolor. Next base: position 2,122,791 of record NC_068927.1, on the reverse strand, counting down.
GGCTCGTCTGTCACGCCGAGGATCGACTCACACCAAGGTGGCTCTTGGCATAGCTCTGTGGGTAAGCCTCGTGGGAAAGCCTCGAGGGAAAGCCACAGATGCCTTGATCCACGTGACAGGAAGCGTGACCCTACTGCTGCAGCTCGGGAGGGAAGCGCACGCGCATGCCCCCACTCGAGACGAGGCCTGATTCCCCTGGAGTGACTCAGCGGCACCCCAAGATCCATTTCAACACTGGAGAGGAATCCTCAGGTTCCGGCCCCGACTCCACACAAGGTCTTAGGCCCCGGCATCGACGGGAGAGGAATCCCGAGATGGCCCCTAGCAACTCGCATGGGGACTGGCCCTTCCTGAGGCCACCAGAGCGGGTCCCTGAGGTCCCCGTCGTAACTCGAGAAGACCTGCCGCAACTCGAGAACATCCAGGAGGTTCTCCCCTCCAGGCGAGAAGAGGCCCATTTCCGCAGAGGCTTCTCGGGGCTAATCACACCTCACCTCTGGAACGTCGAAAGCGTCCTTCACACCCTTGGTGCAACTCAAGAACTTCCCCGACATACCCTTCTCCACTCGAGAGGAAAGACGAGGGTCCCGCCCACATCCAGAGGAGCCCCGTTTCCGCCTCGTAGCTCGAGGTGAGGGATCATTTCCCTGCTTCGTCGGGAAAGAATTCCCGGCGTGCCCGTCGCATCTCAAGAGGAGGCCCTCTCAACAGCAACGGCGAGAGGAACTCCAGGGTCGTGCCACCATTCCAAGAGTCCCCCAGAAGCCTCAGTCCATTCCAGAGGAACCTCTTTTCCCTTCACCGGCTCGTCTTTCAGGCCGAGGATCGACTCACACCAAGGTGGCACTTGGCACAGCCCTGTGGGCAAACCTCGAGGGAAAGCCTCGAGGGAAAGCCACAGATCCCCTGATCCACGTGACAGGAAGCGTGACCCTACTGCTGCAGCTCGGGAGGGAAGTGCACGTGCATGCCCCCACACGAGACGAGGCCTGATTCCCCTGGGGAGACTCAGAGGCACCCCTAGATCCATGTCAACACTGGAGAGGAATCCTCAGGTTCCGGCCCCGACTCAACACAAGGTTTTAGGCCCCGGCATCGATGGGAGAGGAATACCGAGATGGCCCCTAGCAACTCGCATGGTGCCTGGCCCTTCCTGAGGCCACCAGAGCGGGTCCCTGTGGTCCCCGTCGTAACTCGAGAAGACCTGCCGCATCTCGAGAATATCCAGGAGGTTCTCCCCTGCAGGCGAGATGAGGCCCATTTCCGCAGAGGCTTCACGGGGCTACTCACACCTCACCTCTGGAACGTCGAAAGGGTCCTTCACACCCTTGGTGCAACTCAAGACGTTCCCCGACATACCCATCTCCACTCCAGAGGAAACACGAGGGTCCCGCCCACATCCAGAGGAGCCCCGTTTCCGCCTCGTAGCTCGAGGTGAGGGATCCTTGCCCTGCTTCTTCGGGAAAGAATTCCAGGCATTCTGGTCGCATCTCAAGAGGAGGCCTTCTCAACAGGAACGGCGAGAGGAATTCCAGGGTCCTGCCACCGTTCCAAGAGTCCCCCAGATGTCTCAGTCCATTCCAGAGGAAACTCTTTTCCCTTCACCGGCTCGTCTTTCACGCCGAGGATCGACTCACACCAAGGTGGCACTTGGCACAGCCCTGTGGGAAAGCCTCGTGGCAAACCTCGAGGGAAAGCCACAGATCCCTTGATCCACGTGACAGGAAGCGTGACCCTACTGCTGCAGCTCGGGAGGGAAGCGCATGCGCATGCCCCCACTCGAGACGAGGCCTGATTCCCCTGGGTAAACTCAGCGGCACCCCAAGATCCATGTCAACACTGGAGAGGAATCCTCAGTTTCCCGCCCAGACTCCACACATGGTCTTAGGCCCCGGCTTCGACGGGAGAGGAATCCCGAGTTGGCCCCTAGCAAATCGCATGGGGACTGGCCCTTCCTGAGGCCACCAGAGCGGGTCCCTGAGGTCCCCGTCGTAACTCTAGAAGACCTGCCGCAACTCGAGAATATTCAGGAGGTTCTCCCCTGCAGGCGAGATGAGGCCCATTTCCGCAGAGGCTTCTCGGGGCTAATCACACCTCACCTCTGGAACGTCGAAAGGGTCCTTCACACCTTTGGTGCAACTCAAGAAGTTCCCCGACATACTCTTCTCCACTCGAGAGGAAGCACGACGGTCCCGCCCACATCCAGAGGAGCCCCGTTTCCGCCTCGTAGCTCGAGGTGAGGGATCCTTTCCCTGCTTCGTTGGGAAAGAATTCCTGGAGTTCCCGTCGCATCTCAAGAGGAGGCATTCTCAACAGGAACGGCGAGAGGAACTCCAGGGTCGTGCCACCATTCCAAGAGTCCCCCAGATGTCTCAGTCCATTCCAGAGGAAACTCTTTTCCCTTCACCGGCTCGTCTTTCACGCCGAGGATCGACTCACACCAAGGTGGCAGTTGGCACAGCCCTGTGGGCAAGCCTCGAGGGAAAGCCTCGATGGAAAGCCACAGATCCCTTGATCCACGTGACAGGAAGCGTGACCCTACTGCTGCAGCTCGGGAGGGAAGCGCACGTGCATGCCCCCACTCGAGACGAGGCCTGACTCCCCTGGGGAGACTCAGAGGAACCCCAAATCCATGTCAACACTGGAGAGGAATCCTCAGGTTCCGGCCCCGCCTTCACACAAAGTCTTAGTTCCCGGCATCGACGGGAGAGGAATCCCGAGATGGCCCCTAGCAACTCGCATGGTTCCTGGCTCTTCCTGAGGCCACCAGAACGGGTCCCTGAGGTCCCCGCCGTAACTCGAGAAGACCTGCCACAACTCGAGAAAATCCAGGAGGTTCTCCCGCTAGGCGAGAGGAGGCCCATTTCCGCAGAGGCTTCACGGGGCTAATCACACCTCACCTCTGGAACGTCGAAAGGGTCCTTCACACCCTTGGTGCAACTCAAGAAGTTCCCCGACATACCCGTCTGCACTCGAGAGGAAAGACGAGGGTTCCGCCCACATCCAGAGGAGCCCCGTTTCCGCCTCGTAGCTCGAGGTGAGGGATCCTTTCCCTGCTTCGTCGGGAAAGAATTCCCGGCGTTCCCGTCGCATCTGAAGAGGAGGCCTTCTCAACAGGAACGGCGAGAGGAACTCCAGGGTCGTGCCACCATTCCAAGAGTCCCCCAGATGTCTCTGTCCATTCCAGAGGAACCTCTTTTCCCTTCACCGGCTCGTCTTTCACGCCGAGGATCGACTCACACCAAGGTGGCACTTGGCACAGCCCTGTGGGAAAGCCTCGTGGGAAAGCCTCGAGGGAAAGCCTCGAGGGAAAGCCACAGATCCCTTGATCCACGTGACAGGAAGCGTGACCCTACTGCGGCAGCTCGGTAGGGAAGCGCACGTGCATGCCCCCACTCGAGACGAGGCCTGACTCCCCTGGGGAGACTGAAAGGCACCCCAAAATCCATGTCAACACTGGAGAGGAATCCTCAGGTTCCGGCCCCGACTCCACACAAGGTCTTAGGTCCCGGCATCGACGGGAGAGGAATCCCGAGATGGCCCCTAGCAACTCGCATGGGGACTGGCCCTTCCTGAGGCCACCAGAGCGGGGCCCTGAGGTCCCCGTCGTAACTCGAGAAGACCTGCCGCAACTCGAGAATATCCAGGAGGTTCTCCCCTGCAGGCGAGAGGAGGCCCATTTCCGCAGAGGCTTCTCGGAGCTAATCACACCTCACCTCTGGAACGTCGAAAGGGTCCTTCACACACTTGGTGCAACTCAAGATGTTCCCCGACATACCCTTCTCCACTCGAGAGGAAACACGAGGGTCCCGCCCACATCCAGAGGAGCCCCGTTTCCGCCTCGTAGCTCGAGGTGAGGGATCCTTTCCCTGCTTCGTTGGGAATGAATTCCCGGCGTTCCCGTCGCATCTCAAGAGGAGGCCCTCTCAACAGGAACGGCGAGAGGAACTCCAGGTTCGTGCCACCATTCCAAGAGTCCCCCAGATGTCTCAGTCCATTCCAGAGGAAACTCTTTTCCCTTCACCGGTTCGTCTTTCACGCCGAGGATCGACTCACACCAAGGTGGCACTTGGCACAGCCCTGTGGGAAAGCCTCGTGGGAATGCCTCGAGGGAAAGCCTCGAGGGAAAGCCACAACTCCCTTGATCCACGTGACAGGAAGCGTGACCCTACTGCTGCAGCTCGGGAGGGAAGCGCACGCGCATGCCCCCACTCGAGACGAGGCCTGATTCCCCTGGAGTGACTCAGCGGCCCCCCAAGATCCATGTCAACACTGGAGAGGAATCCTCAGGTTCCGGACCCGACTCCACACAAGGTCTTAGGCCCCGGCATCAACGGGAGAGGAATCCCGAGATGGCCCCTAGCAACTCGCATGGGGACTGGCCCTTCCTGAGGCCACCAGAGCGGGTCCCTGAGGTCCCCGTCGTAACTCGAGAAGACCTGCCGCAACTTGAGAACATCCAGGAGGTTCTCCCCTCCAGGCGAGAAGAGGCCCATTTCCGCAGAGGCTGCTCGGGGCTAATCACACCTCACCTCTGGAACGTCGAAAGCGTCCTTCACACCCTTGGTGCAACTCAAGAAGTTCCCCGACATACCCTTCTCCACTCGAGAGGAAACACGAGTGTCCCGCCCACATCCAGAGGAGCCCCGTTTCCGCCTCGTAGCTTGAGGTGAGGGATCCTTTCCCTGCTTCGTCGGGAAAGAATTCCCGGCGTTCCCGTCGCATCTCAAAAGGAGGTCCTCTCAACAGGAACGGCGAGAGGAACTCCAGGGTCGTGCCACCATTCGAAGAGTCCCACAGATGTCTCAGTCCATTCCAGAGGAACCTCTTTTCCCTTCACCGGCTCGTCTGTCACGCCGAGGATCGACTCAAACCAAGGTGGCTCTTGGCATAGCTCTGTGGGTAAGCCTCGTGGGAAAGCCTCGAGGGAAAGCCTCGAGGGAAAGACACAGATCCCTTGATCCACGTGACAGGAAGCGTGACCCTACTCCTGCAGCTCGGCAGGAAAGCGCACGTGCATGACCCCAGTCGAGGCGAAGCCTGACTCCCCTGGGGAGACTCAGAGGCACCCCAAAATCCATGTCAACACTTGAGAGGAATCCTCAGGTTCCGGCCCCGTCTCCACACAAGGTCTCAGACCCCGGCATCGACGGGAGAGGAATCCCGAGATGGCCCCTAGCAACTCGCATGGGGACTGGCCCTTCCTGAGGCCACCAGAACGGGTCCCTGAGGTCCCCGTCGTAACTCGAGAAGACCTGCCGCAACTCGAGAATATCCAGGAGGTTCTCCCCAGCAGGCGAGAAGAGGCCCATTTCCGCAGAGGCTTCTCGGGGCTAATCACACCTCACCTCTGGAACGTCGAAAGGGTCCTTCACACCCTTGGTGCAACTCAAGAAGTTCCCCGACATACCCTTCTCCACTCGAGAGGAAACACGAGGGTCCCGCCCACATGCAGAGGAGACCCGTTTCCGCCTCGTAGCTTGAGGTGAGGGATCCTTTCCCTGCTTCGTCGGGAAAGAATTCCCGGCGTTCCCGTCGCATCTCAAAAGGAGGTCCTCTCAACAGGAACGGCGAGAGGAACTCCAGGGTCGTGCCACCATTCGAAGAGTCCCACAGATGTCTCAGTCCATTCCAGAGGAACCTCTTTTCCCTTCACCGGCTCGTCTGTCACGCCGAGGATCGACTCACACCAAGGTGGCTCTTGGCATAGCTCTGTGGGAAAGCCTCGTGGGAAAGCCTCGAGGGAAAGCCTCGAGGGAAAGCCACAGATCCCCTGATCCACGTGACAGGAAGCGTGACCCTACTCCTGCAGCTCGGGAGGGAAGCGCACGTGCATGCCCCCACTCGAGACGAGGCCTGACTCCCCTGGGGAGACTCAGAGGCACCCCAAAATCCATGTCAACACTGGAGAGGAATCCTCAGGTTCCGGCCCCGACTCCACACAAGGTCTTAGGCCGCGGCATCGACGGGAGACGAATCCCGAGATGGCCTTTAGCAACTCGCATGGGGACTGGCCCTTCCTGAGGCCACCAGAGCGGGTCCTAGAGGTCCCCGTCGTAACTCGAGAAGACCTGCCGCAACTCGAGAATATCCAGGAGGTTCTCCCCTGCAGGCGAGATGAGGTCCATTTCCGCAGAGGCTCCTCGGGGCTAATCACACCTCACCTCTGGAACGTCGAAAGGGTCCTTCGCACCCTTGGTGCAACTCAAGAAGTTCCCCGACATACCCGTCTCCACTGGAGAGGAAACACGAGGGTCCCGCCCACATCCAGAGGAATCCCGTTTCCGCCTCGTAGCTTGAGGTGAGGGATCCTTTCCCTGCTTCGTCGGGAAAGAATTCCCGGCGTTCCCGTCGCATCTCAAAAGGAGGTCCTCTCAACAGGAACGGCGAGAGGAACTCCAGGGTCGTGCCACCATTCGAAGAGTCCCACAGATGTCTCAGTCCATTCCAGAGGAACCTCTTTTTCCTTCACCGGCTCGTCTGTCACGCCGAGGATCGACTCACACCAAGGTGGCTCTTCGCATAGCTCTGTGGGTAAACCTCGAGGGAAAGCCTCGAGGGAAAGCCACAGATCCCTTGATCCACGTGACAGGAAGCGTGACCCTACTGCTGCAGCTCGGGAGGGAAGCGCACGCGCATGACCCCAGTCGAGGCGAAGCCTGACTCCCCTGGGGAGACTCAGAGGCACCCCAAAATCCATGTCAACACTTGAGAGGAATCCTCAGGTTCCGGCCCCGACTCCACACAAGGTCTTAGACCCCGGCATCGACGGGAGAGGAATCCCGAGATGGCCCCTAGCAACGTGCATGGGGACTGGCCCTTCCTGAGGCCACCAGAGCGGGTCCCTGAGGTCCCCGTCGTAACTCGAGAAGACCTGCCGCAACTCGAGAATATCCAGGAGGTTCTCCCCAGCAGGCGAGATGAGGCCCATTTCCGCAGAGGCTTCTCGGGGCTAATCACACCTCACCTCTGGAACGTCGAAAGGGTCCTTCACACCCTTGGTGCAACTCAAGAAGTTCCCCGACATACCCTTCTCCACTCGAGAGGAAACACGAGGGTCCCGCCCACATGCAGAGGAGCCCCGTTTCCGCCTCGTAGCTTGAGGTGAGGGATCCTTTCCCTGCTTCGTCGGGAAAGAATTCCCGGCGTTCCCATCGCATCTCAAAAGGAGGTCCTCTCAACAGGAACGGCGAGAGGAACTCCAGGGTCGTGCCACCATTCGAAGAGTCCCACAGATGTCTCAGTCCATTCCAGAGGAACCTCTTTTCCCTTCACCGGCTCGTCTGTCACGCCGAGGATCGACTCACACCAAGGTGGCTCTTGGCATAGCTCTGTGGGAAAGCCTCGTGGGAAAGCCTCGAGGGAAAGCCTCGAGGGAAAGCCACAGATCCCCTGATCCACGTGACAGGAAGCGTGACCCTACTGCTGCAGCTCGGGAGGGAAGCGCACGTGCATGCCCCCACTCGAGACGAGGCCTGACTCCCCTGGGGAGACTCAGAGGCACCCCAAAATCCATGTCAACACTGGAGAGGAATCCTCAGGTTCCGGCCCCGACTCCACACAAGGTCTTAGGCCGCGGCATCGACGGGAGACGAATCCCGAGATGGCCTTTAGCAACTCGCATGGGGACTGGCCCTTCCTGAGGCCACCAGAGCGGGTCCCTGAGGTCCCCGTCGTAACTCGAGAAGACCTGCCGCAACTCGAGAATATCCAGGAGGTTCTCCCCTGCAGGCGAGATGAGGTCCATTTCCGCAGAGGCTCCTCGGGTCTAATCACACCTCACCTCTGGAACGTCGAAAGGGTCCTTCGCACCCTTGGTGCAACTCAAGAAGTTCCCCGACATACCCGTCTCCACTGGAAAGGAAAGACGAGGGTCCCGCCCACATCCAGAGGAATCCCGTTTCCGCCTCGTAGCTTGAGGTGAGGGATCCTTTCCCTGCCTCGTCGGGAAAGAATTCCCGGCGTTCCCGTCGCATCTCAAAAGGAGGTCCTCTCAACAGGAACGGCGAGAGGAACTCCAGGGTCGTGCCACCATTCGAAGAGTCCCACAGATGTCTCAGTCCATTCCAGAGGAACCTCTTTTTCCTTCACCGGCTCGTCTGTCACGCCGAGGATCGACTCACACCAAGGTGGCTCTTGGCATAGCTCTGTGGGTAAGCCTCGTGGGAAAGCCTCGAGGGAAAGCCACAGATGCCTTGATCCACGTGACAGGAAGCGTGACCCTACTGCTGCAGCTCGGGAGGGAAGCGCACGCGCATGCCCCCACTCGAGACGAGGCCTGATTCCCCTGGAGTGACTCAGCGGCACCCCAAGATCCATTTCAACACTGGAGAGGAATCCTTAGGTTCCGGCCCCGACTCCACACAAGGACTTAGGCCCCGGCATCGACGGGAGAGGAATCCCGAGATGGCCCCTAGCAACTCGCATGGGGACTGGCCCTTCCTGAGGCCACCAGAGCGGGTCCCTGAGGTCCCCGTCGTAACTCGAGAAGACCTGCCGCAACTCGAGAACATCCAGGAGGTTCTCCCCTCCAGGCGAGAAGAGGCCCATTTCCGCAGAGGCTTCTCGGGGCTAATCACACCTCACCTCTGGAACGTCGAAAGGGTCCTTCACACCCTTGGTGCAACTCAAGAAGTTCCCCGACATACCCTTCTCCACTCGAGAGGAAAGACGAGGGTCCCGCCCACATCCAGAGGAGCCCCGTTTCCGCCTCGTAGCTCGAGGTGAGGGATCATTTCCCTGCTTCGTCGGGAAAGAATTCCCGGCGTGCCCGTCGCATCTCAAGAGGAGGCCCTCTCAACAGCAACGGCGAGAGGAACTCCAGGGTCGTGCCACCATTCCAAGAGTCACCCAGAAGCCTCAGTCCATTCCAGAGGAACCTCTTTTCCCTTCACCGGCTCGTCTTTCAGGCCGAGGATCGACTCACACCAAGGTGGCACTTGGCACAGCCCTGTGGGCAAACCTCGAGGGAAAGCCTCGAGGGAAAGCCACAGATCCCCTGATCCACGTGACAGGAAGCGTGACCCTACTGCTGCAGCTCGGGAGGGAAGTGCACGTGCATGCCCCCACACGAGACGAGGCCTGATTCCCCTGGGGAGACTCAGAGGCACCCCTAGATCCATGTCAACACTGGAGAGGAATCCTCAGGTTCCGGCCCTGACTCAACACAAGGTTTTAGGCCCCGGCATCGATGGGAGAGGAATACCGAGATGGCCCCTAGCAACTCGCATGGTGCCTGGCCCTTCCTGAGGCCACCAGAGCGGGTCCCTGAGGTCCCCGTCGTAACTCGAGAAGACCTGCCGCATCTCGAGAATATCCAGGAGGTTCTCCCCTGCAGGCGAGATGAGGCCCATTTCCGCAGAGGCTTCACGGGGCTACTCACACCTCACCTCTGGAACGTCGAAAGGGTCCTTCACACCCTTGGTGCAACTCAAGACGTTCCCCGACATACCCATCTCCACTCCAGAGGAAACACGAGGGTCCCGCCCACATCCAGAGGAGCCCCGTTTCCGCCTCGTAGCTCGAGGTGAGGGATCCTTGCCCTGCTTCTTCGGGAAAGAATTCCAGGCATTCCGGTCGCATCTCAAGAGGAGGCCTTCTCAACAGGAACGGCGAGAGGAATTCCAGGGTCCTGCCACCGTTCCAAGAGTCCCCCAGATGTCTCAGTCCATTCCAGAGGAAACTCTTTTCCCTTCACCGGCTCGTCTTTCACGCCGAGGATCGACTCACACCAAGGTGGCACTTGGCACAGCCCTGTGGGAAAGCCTCGTGGCAAACCTCGAGGGAAAGCCACAGATCCCTTGATCCACGTGACAGGAAGCGTGACCCTACTGCTGCAGCTCGGGAGGGAAGCGCATGCGCATGCCCCCACTCGAGACGAGGCCTGATTCCCCTGGGTAAACTCAGCGGCACCCCAAGATCCATGTCAACACTGGAGAGGAATCCTCAGTTTCCCGCCCAGACTCCACACATGGTCTTAGGCCCCGGCTTCGACGGGAGAGGAATCCCAAGTTGGCCCCTAGCAAATCGCATGGGGACTGGCCCTTCCTGAGGCCACCAGAGCGGGTCCCTGAGGTCCCCGTCGTAACTCTAGAAGACCTGCCGCAACTCGAGAATATTCAGGAGGTTCTCCCCTGCAGGCGAGATGAGGACCATTTCCGCAGAGGCTTCCCGGGGCTAATCACACCTCACCTCTGGAACGTCGAAAGGGTCCTTCACACCTTTGGTGCAACTCAAGAAGTTCCCCGACATACTCTTCTCCACTCGAGAGGAAGCACGACGGTCCCGCCCACATCCAGAGGAGCCCCGTTTCCGCCTCGTAGCTCGAGGTGAGGGATCCTTTCCCTGCTTCGTTGGGAAAGAATTCCTGGAGTTCCCGTCGCATCTCAAGAGGAGGCATTCTCAACAGGAACGGCGAGAGGAACTCCAGGGTCGTGCCACCATTCCAAGAGTCCCCCAGATGTCTCAGTCCATTCCAGAGGAAACTCTTTTCCCTTCACCGGCTCGTCTTTCACGCCGAGGATCGACTCACACCAAGGTGGCAGTTGGCACAGCCCTGTGGGCAATCCTCGAGGGAAAGCCTCGATGGAAAGCCACAGATCCCTTGATCCACGTGACAGGAAGCGTGACGCTACTGCTGCAGCTCGGGAGGGAAGCGCACGTGCATGCCCCCACTCGAGACGAGGCCTGACTCCCCTGGGGAGACTCAGAGGAACCCCAAATCCATATCAACACTGGAGAGGAATCCTCAGGTTCCGGCCCCGCCTTCACACAAAGTCTTAGTTCCCGGCATCGACGGGAGAGGAATCCCGAGATGGCCCCTAGCAACTCGCATGGTTCCTGGCCCTTCCTGAGGCCACCAGAACGGGTCCCTGAGGTCCCCGCCGTAACTCGAGAAGACCTGCCGCAACTCGAGAAAATCCAGGAGGTTCTCCCGCTAGGCGAGAGGAGGCCCATTTCCGCAGAGGCTTCACGGGGCTAATCACACCTCACCTCTGGAACGTCGAAAGGGTCCTTCACACCCTTGGTGCAACTCAAGAAGTTCCCCGACATACCCGTCTCCACTCGAGAGGAAAGACGAGGGTCCCGCCCACATCCAGAGGAGCCCCGTTTCCGCCTCGTAGCTCGAGGTGAGGGATCCTTTCCCTGCTTCGTCGGGAAAGAATTCCCGGCCTTCCCGTCGCATGTCAAGAGGAGGCCCTCTCAACAGGAACGGCGAGAGGAACTCCAGGTTCATGCCACCATTCCAAGAGTCCCCCAGATGTCTCAGTCCATTCCAGAGGAAACTCTTTTCCCTTCACCGGCTCGTCTTTCACGCCGAGGATCGACTCACACCAAGGTGGCACTTGGCACAGCCCTGTGGGAAAGCCTCGTGTGAAAGCCTCGAGGGAAAGCCTCGAGGGAAAGCCACAGATCCCTTGATCCACGTGACAGGAAGCGTGACCCTACTGCTGCAGCTCGGGAGGGAAGCGCACGCGCATGCCCCCACTCGAGACGAGGCCTGATTCCCCTGGAATGACTCAGCGGCACCCCAAGATCCATGTCAACACTGGAGAGGAATCCTCAGGTTCCGGCCCCGACTCCACACAAGGTCTTAGGCCCCGGCATCGACGGGAGAGGAATCCCGAGATGGCCCCTAGCAACTCGCATGGGGACTGGCCCTTCCTGAGGCCACCAGAGCGGGTCCCTGAGGTCCCGACGTAACTCGAGAAGACCTGCCGCAACTCGAGAACATCCAGGAGGTTCTCCCCTCCAGGCGAGAAGAGGCCCATTTCCGCAGAGGCTTCTCGGGGCTAATCACACCTCACCTCTGGAACGTCGAAAGCGTCCTTCACACCCTTGGTGCAACTCAAGATGTTCCCCGACATACCCTTCTCCACTCGAGAGGAAAGACTAGGGTCCCGCCCACATCCAGAGGAGCCCCGTTTCCGCCTCGTAGCTCGAGGTGAGGGATCCTTTCCCTGCTTCGTTGGGAAAGAATTCCCGGCGTTCCCGTCGCATCTGAAGAGGAGGCCTTCTCAACAGGAACGGCGAGAGGAACTCCAGGGTCGTGCCACCATCCCAAGAGTCCCCCAGATGTCTCTGTCCATTCCAGAGGAACCTCTTTTCCCTTCACCGGCTCGTCTTTCACGCCGAGGATCGACTCACACCAAGGTGGCACTTGGCACAGCCCTGTGGGAAAGCCTCGTGGGAAAGCCTCGAGGGAAAGCCTCGAGGGAAAGCCACAGATCCCTTGATCCACGTGACAGGAAGCGTGACCCTACTGCGGCAGCTCGGTAGGGAAGCGCACGTGCATGCCCCCACTCGAGACGAGGCCTGACTCCCCTGGGGAGACTGAAAGGCACCCCAAAATCCATGTCAACACTGGAGAGGAATCCTCAGGTTCCGGCCCCGACTCCACACAAGGTCTTAGGTCCCGGCATCGACGGGAGAGGAATCCCGAGATGGCCCCTAGCAACTCGCATGGGGACTGGCCCTTCCTGAGGCCACCAGAGCGGGGCCCTGAGGTCCCCGTCGTAACTCGAGAAGACCTGCCGCAACTCGAGAATATCCAGGAGGTTCTCCCCTGCAGGCGAGAGGAGGCCCATTTCCGCAGAGGCTTCTCGGAGCTAATCACACCTCACCTCTGGAACGTCGAAAGGGTCCTTCACACACTTGGTGCAACTCAAGATGTTCCCCGACATACCCTTCTCCACTCGAGAGGAAACACGAGGGTCCCGCCCACATCCAGAGGAGCCCCGTTTCCGCCTCGTAGCTCGAGGTGAGGGATCCTTTCCCTGCTTCGTTGGGAATGAATTCCCGGCGTTCCCGTCGCATCTCAAGAGGAGGCCCTCTCAACAGGAACGGCGAGAGGAACTCCAGGTTCGTGCCACCATTCCAAGAGTCCCCCAGATGTCTCAGTCCATTCCAGAGGAAACTCTTTTCCCTTCACCGGTTCGTCTTTCACGCCGAGGATCGACTCACACCAAGGTGGCACTTGGCACAACCCTGTGGGAAAGCCTCGTGGGAATGCCTCGAGGGAAAGCCTCGAGGGAAAGCCACAACTCCCTTGATCCACGTGACAGGAAGCGTGACCCTACTGCTGCAGCTCGGGAGGGAAGCGCACGCGCATGCCCCCACTCGAGACGAGGCCTGATTCCCCTGGAGTGACTCAGCGGCCCCCCAAGATCCATGTCAACACTGGAGAGGAATCCTCAGGTTCCGGACCCGACTCCACACAAGGTCTTAGGCCCCGGCATCAACGGGAGAGGAATCCCGAGATGGCCCCTAGCAACTCGCATGGGGACTGGCCCTTCCTGAGGCCACCAGAGCGGGTCCCTGAGGTCCCCGTCGTAACTCGAGAAGACCTGCCGCAACTTGAGAACATCCAGGAGGTTCTCCCCTCCAGGCGAGAAGAGGCCCATTTCCGCAGAGGCTTCTCGGGGCTAATCACACCTCACCTCTGGAACGTCGAAAGCGTCCTTCACACCCTTGGTGCAACTCAAGAAGTTCCCCGACATACCCTTCTCCACTCGAGAGGAAACACGAGTGTCCCGCCCACATCCAGAGGAGCCCCGTTTCCGCCTCGTAGCTTGAGGTGAGGGATCCTTTCCCTGCTTCGTCGGGAAAGAATTCCCGGCGTTCCCGTCGCATCTCAAAAGGAGGTCCTCTCAACAGGAACGGCGAGAGGAACTCCAGGGTCGTGCCACCATTCGAAGAGTCCCACAGATGTCTCAGTCCATTCCAGAGGAACCTCTTTTCCCTTCACCGGCTCGTCTGTCACGCCGAGGATCGACTCAAACCAAGGTGGCTCTTGGCATAGCTCTGTGGGTAAGCCTCGTGGGAAAGCCTCGAGGGAAAGCCTCGAGGGAAAGCCACAGATCCCTTGATCCACGTGACAGGAAGCGTGACCCTACTCCTGCAGCTCGGCAGGAAAGCGCACGTGCATGACCCCAGTCGAGGCGAAGCCTGACTCCCCTGGGGAGACTCAGAGGCACCCCAAAATCCATGTCAACACTTGAGAGGAATCCTCAGGTTCCGGCCCCGTCTCCACACAAGGTCTCAGACCCCGGCATCGACGGGAGAGGAATCCCGAGATGGCCCCTAGCAACTCGCATGGGGCTGGCCCTTCCTGAGGCCACCAGAACGGGTCCCTGAGGTCCCCGTCGTAACTCGAGAAGACCTGCCGCAACTCGAGAATATCCAGGAGGTTCTCCCCAGCAGGCGAGAAGAGGCCCATTTCCGCAGAGGCTTCTCGGGGCTAATCACACCTCACCTCTGGAACGTCGAAAGGGTCCTTCACACCCTTGGTGCAACTCAAGAAGTTCCCCGACATACCCTTCTCCACTCGAGAGGAAACACGAGGGTCCCGCCCACATGCAGAGGAGCCCCGTTTCCGCCTCGTAGCTTGAGGTGAGGGATCCTTTCCCTGCTTCGTCGGGAAAGAATTCCCGGCGTTCCCGTCGCATCTCAAAAGGAGGTCCTCTCAACAGGAACGGCGAGAGGAACTCCAGGGTCGTGCCACCATTCGAAGAGTCCCACAGATGTCTCAGTCCATTCCAGAGGAACCTCTTTTCCCTTCACCGGCTCGTCTGTCACGCCGAGGATCGACTCACACCAAGGTGGCTCTTGGCATAGCTCTGTGGGAAAGCCTCGTGGGAAAGCCTCGAGGGAAAGCCTCGAGGGAAAGCCACAGATCCCCTGATCCACGTGACAGGAAGCGTGACCCTACTCCTGCAGCTCGGGAGGGAAGCGCACGTGCATGCCCCCACTCGAGACGAGGCCTGACTCCCCTGGGGAGACTCAGAGGCACCCCAAAATCCATGTCAACACTGGAGAGGAATCCTCAGGTTCCGGCCCCGACTCCACACAAGGTCTTAGGCCGCGGCATCCACGGGAGACGAATCCCGAGATGGCCTTTAGCAACTCGCATGGGGACTGGCCCTTCCTGAGGCCACCAGAACGGGTCCCTGAGGTCCCCGTCGTAACTCGAGAAGACCTGCCGCAACTCAAGAAAATCAAGGAGGTTTTCCAGCCAGGCGAGTGGAGGCAAATTTCCGCAGAGGATTCTCGGGGCTAATCACACCTCACCTCTTTAACGTCGAAAGGGTCCTTCACACCCTTGTTGCAACTCAAGAAGTTCCCCGACATACCGGTCTCACTAGAGAGGAAGCACGAGGGTCCCGCCCACATCCAGAGGAGCCCCTTTTCCACCTCGTAGCTCGAGGTGAGGGATCCTTTCCCTGCTTCGTTGGGAAAGAATTCCCGAGGTTCCCGTCGCAACTCAAGAGGAGGCCTTCTCAACAGGAATGTCGAGAGGAACTCCAGGGTCGTGCCACCATTCGAAGAGTCCCCCAGATGTCTCAGTCCATTCCAGAGGAACCTCTTTTCCCTTCACCGGCTCGTCTTTCACGCCGAGGATCGACTCACACCACGGTGGCACTTGGCACAGCCCTGTGGGCAAGCCTCGAGGGAAAGCCTCGAGGGAAAGCCACAGATCCCTTGATCCACGTGACAGGAAGCGTGCCTCTACTGCTGCAGCTCGGGAGGGAAGCGCACGTGCCTGCCCCCACAGGAGACGAGGCCTGACTCCCCTGGGGAGACTCAGAGGCACCCCAAAATCCATGTCAACACTGGAGAGGAATCCTCAGGTTCCGGCCCCGACTCCACTCAAGGTCTTAGGCCCCGGCATCGAAGGGAGAGGAATCCCGAGATGGCCCTAGCAACTCGCATGGGGACTGGCCCTTCCTGAGGCCACCAGAGCGGGTCCCTGAGGTCCCCGTCGTAACTCGAGAAGACCTGTCGTAACTCGAGAAGACCTGCCGCAACGCTAGAAATTCATGGAGGTTTTCCCGCCAGGCGAGAGGAGGCCAATTTCTGCAGAGGCTTCCTGGAGCTAAACACAACTCACCTCTGGAGCGTCGAAAGGGTCCTTCACACCCTTGGTGCAACTCAAGAAGTTCCCCGACATACCCGTCTCCACTCGAGAGGAAACACGAGGGTCCCGCACACATCCAGAGGAGCCCCGTTTCCGCCTCGTAGCTCGAGGTGAGGGATCCTTTCCCTGCTTCTTCGGGAAAGAATTCCCGGCGTTCCCGTCGCATCTCAAGAGGAGGCCCTCTCAACAGCAACGGCGAGAGGAACTCCAGGGTCGTGCCACCATTCCAAGAGTCCCCCAGATGTCTCAGTCCATTCCAGAGGAACTTCTTTTCCCTTCAACGGCTCGTCTTTCACGCCGAGGATCGACTCACACCAAGGTGGCAGCCACAGCCCTGTGGGCAAGCCTCGAGGGAAAGCCTCGAGGGAAAGCCACAGATCCCTTGATCCACGTGACAGGAAGCGTGACCCTACTGCTGCAGCTCGGGAGGGAAGCGCACGTGCCTGCCCCCACAGGAGACGAGGCCTGACTCCCCTGGGGAGACTCAGAGGCACCCCAAGATCCATGTCAACACTGGAGAGGAATCCCCAGGTTCCGGCCCCGCCTCCACACAAGGTCTTAGTTCCCGGCATCGACGGGAGAGGAATCCCGAGATGGCCCCTAGCAACTCGCATGGGGACTGGCCCTTCCTGAGGCCACCAGAGCGGGTCCCTGAGGTCCCCGTCGTAACTCGAGAAGACCTGCCGCAACTCGAGAAAATCCAGGAGGTTCTCCCGCCAGGCGAGAGGAGGCCCATTTCCGCAGAGGCTTCTCGGGGCTAATCACACCTCACCTCTGGAACGTCGAAAGGGTCCTTCACACCCTTGGTGCAACTCAAGAAGTTCCTCGACATAGCCGTCTCCACTCGAGAGGAAACATGAGGGTCCCGCCCACATCCAGAGGAGCCCCGTTTTCGCCTCGAAGCTCGAGGTGAGGGATCCTTTCCCTGCTTCGTCGGGAAAGAATTCCCGGCGTTCCCGTCGCATCTCAAGAGGAGGCCCTCTCAACAGGAACGGCGAGAGGAACTCCAGGGTCGTGCCACCATTCTAAGAGTCCCCCAGATGTGTCAGTCCATTCCAGAGGAACATCTTTTCCCTTCACCGGCTCCTCTTTCACCCCGAGGATCGACTCACACCAAGGTGGCTCGTGGCATAGCCCTGTGTGAAAGCCTGGTGGGAAAGCCTCGAGGGAAAGCCTCCAGGGAAAGCCACAGATCCCTTCATCCACGTGACAGGAAGCGTGACCCTACTGCTGCAGCTCGGGAGGGAAGCGCACGTGCATGCCCCCACACGAGACGAGGCCTGATTCCCCTGGGGAGACTCAGAGGCACCCCTAGATCCATGTCAACACTGGAGAGGAATGCTCAGGTTCCGGCCCCGACTCCACACAAGGTCCTGGGCCCAGCATCGACGGGAGAGGAATCCCGAGATGGCCCCTAGCAACTCGCATGGGGACTGGCCCTTCCTGAGGCCACCAGAGCGGGTCTCTGAGGTCCCCGTCGTAACTCGAGAAGACCTGCTGTAACTCGAGAACATCCAGGAGGTTCTCCCCTCCAGGCGAGAAAAGGCCCATTTCCGCAGAGGCTTCTCGGGGCTACTCACACCTCACCTCTGGAACGTCGACAGGGCCCTTCACACCCTTGGTGCAACTCAAGAAGTTCCCCGACATACCGGTCTCCGCTAGAGAGGAAGCACGAGGGTCCCGCCCACATCCAGAGGAGCCCCGTTTCCGCCTCGTAGCTCGAGGTGAGGGATCCTTTCCCTGCTTCGTCGGGAAAGAATTCCCGGCGTTCCCGTCGCATCTCAAGAGGAGGCCCTCTCAACAGGAACGGCGAGAGGAACTCCAGGGTCGTGCCACCATTCCAAGAGTCCCCCAGATGTCTCAGTCCATTCAAGAGGAACCTCTTTTCCCTTCAAGGGCTCGTCTTTCACGCCGAGGATCGACTCACACCAAGGTGGCACTTGGCACAGCCCTGTGGGAAAGCCTCGTGGCAAAGCCTCGAGGGAAAGCCTCGAGGAAAAGCCACAGATCCCTTGATACACGTGACAGGAAGCGTGACCCTACTGCGGCAGCTTGGGAGGGAAGCGCACGAGCATGCCCCCACTCGAGACGAGGGCTGACACCCCTGGGGCGACTCAGAGGCACCCCAAGATCCATGTCAACACTGGAGAGGAATCCTCAGGTTCCGGCCCCGACTCCAGACAAGGTTTTAGGCCCCGGCATCGATGGGAGAGGAATCCCGAGATGGCCCCTAGCAACTCGCATGGGGACTGGCCCTTCCTGAGGCCACCAGAGCAGGTCCCTGAGGTCCCCGTCGTAACTCGAGAAGACCTGCCGCAACTCGAGAATATCCAGGAGGTTCTCCTCTGCAGGCGAGATGAGGCCCATTTCCGCAGAGGCTTCACGTGGCTAAGTACACCTCACCTCTGGAAAGTTGAAAGGGTCCTTCACACCCTTGGTGCAACTCAAGAAGTTCCCCGACATACCCGTCTCCACTGGAGAGGAAACACGAGGGTCCCGCCCACATCCAGAGGAGCCCCGTTTCCGCCTCATAGCTCCAGGTGAGGGATCCTTTCCCTGTTTCTTCGGGAAAGAATTCCCGGCCTTCCCGTCGCATCTGAAGAGGAGGCCCTCTCAACAGGAACGGCGAGAGGAACTCCAGGGTCGTGCCACCATTCCAAGAGTCCCCCAGATGTCTCAGTCCATTCCAGAGGAACCTCTTTTCCCTTCACCGGCTCGTCTTCCACGCCGAGGATCGAATCACACCAAGGTGGCACTTGGCACATCCCTGTGGGCAAGCCTCGAGGGAAAGCCTCGAGGGAAAGCCACAGATCCCTTGATCCACGTGACAGGAAGCGTAACCCTACTGCTGCAGCTCGGGAGGGAAGCGCACGTGCCTGCCCCCACTCGAGACGAGGCCTGACTCCCCTGGGGAAACTCAGAGGCACTCAAAAATCCATGTCAACACTGGAGAGGAATCCTCAGGTTCCGGCCCCGACTCCACTCAAGGTCTTAGGCCCCGGCATCGACGGGAGAGGAATCCCGAGATGGCCCTAGCAACTCGCATGGGGACTGGCCCTTCCTGAGGCCAACAGAGCGGGTCCCTGAGGTCCCCGTCGTAACTCGAGAAGACCTGTCGTAACTCGAGAAGATCTGCCGCAACTCGAGAAATTCAAGGACGTTTTCCCGCCAGGCGAGAGGAGGCCAATTTCCGCAGAGGCTTCTCAGGGCTAATCACACCTCACCTCTGGAACGTCGAAAGGGTCCTTCACACCCTTGGTGCAACTCAAGAAGTTCCCCGACATACCCGTCTCCACTCGAGAGGAAACACGAGGGTCCCGCACACATCCAGAGGAGCCCCGTTTCCGCCTCGTAGCTCGAGGTGAGGGATCATTTCCCTGCTTCGTCGGGAAAGAATTCCCGGCGTGCCCGTCGCATCTCAAGAGGAGGCCCTCTCAACAGCAACGGCGAGAGGAACTCCAGGGTCGTGCCACCATTCCAAGAGTCCCCCAGAAGTCTCAGTCCATTCCAGAGGAACCTCTTTTCCCTTCACCGGCTCGTCTTTCAGGCCGAGGATCGACTCACACCAAGGTGGCACTTGGCACAGCCCTGTGGGCAAGCCTCGAGGGAAAGCCTCGAGGGAAAGCCACAGATCCCCTGATCCACGTGACAGGAAGCGTGACCCTACTGCTGCAGCTCGGGAGGGAAGTGCACGTGCATGCCCCCACACGAGACGAGGCCTGATTCCCCTGGGGAGACTCAGAGGCACCCCTAGATCCATGTCAACACTGGAGAGGAATCCTCAGGTTCCGGCCCCGACTCCACACAAGGTTTTAGGCCCCGGCATCGATGGGAGAGGAATACCGAGATGGCCCCTAGCAACTCGCATGGTGCCTGGCCCTTCCTGAGGCCACCAGAGCGGGTCCCTGAGGTCCCCGTCGTAACTCGAGAAGACCTGCCGCATCTCGAGAATATCCAGGAGGTTCTCCCCTGCAGGCGAGATGAGGCCCATTTCCGCAGAGGCTTCACGGGGCTACTCACACCTCACCTCTGGAACGTCGAAAGGTTCCTTCACACCCTTGGTGCAACTCAAGACGTTCCCCGACATACCCGTCTCCACTCCAGAGGAAACACGAGGGTCCCGCCCACATCCAGAGGAGCCCCGTTTCCGCCTCGTAGCTCGAGGTGAGGGATCCTTGCCCTGCTTCTTCGGGAAAGAATTCCAGGCATTCCGGTCGCATCTCAAGAGGAGGCCTTCTCAACAGGATCGGCGAGAGGAACTCCAGGGTCCTGCCACCGTTCCAAGAGTCCCCCAGATGTCTCAGTCCATTCCAGAGGAAACTCTTTTCCCTTCACCGGCTCGTCTTTCACGCCGAGGATCGACTCACACCAAGGTGGCACTTGGCACAGCCCTGTGGGAAAGCCTCGTGGCAAACCTCGAGGGAAAGCCACAGATCCCTTGATCCACGTGACAGGAAGCGTGACCCTACTGCTGCAGCTCGGGAGGGAAGCGCATGCGCATGCCCCCACTCGAGACGAGGCCTGATTCCCCTGGGTAAACTCAGCGGCACCCCAAGATCCATGTCAACACTGGAGAGGAATCCTCAGGTTCCGGCCCCGACTCCACACAAGGTCCTGGGCCCGGCATCGACGGGAGAGGAATCCCGAGTTGGCCCCTAGCAAATCGCATGGGGACTGGCCCTTCCTGAGGCCACCAGAGCGGGTCCCTGAGGTCCCCGTCGTAACTCTAGAAGACCTGCCGCAACTCGAGAATATTCAGGAGGTTCTCCCCTGCAGGCGAGATGAGGCCCATTTCCGCAGAGGCTTCTCGGGGCTAATCACACCTCACCTCTGGAACGTCGAAAGGGTCCTTCACACCCTTGGTGCAACTCAAGAAGTTCCCCGACATACTCTTCTCCACTCGAGAGGAAGCACGACGGTCCCGCCCACATCCAGAGGAGCCCCGTTTCCGCCTCGTAGCTCGAGGTGAGGGATCCTTTCCCTGCTTCGTCGGGAAAGAATTCCCGGCCTTCCCGTCGCATGTCAAGAGGAGGCCCTCTCAACAGGAACGGCGAGAGGAACTCCAGGGTCGTGCCACCATTCCAAGAGTCCCCCAGATGTCTCAGTCCATTCCAGAGGAAACTCTTTTCCCTTCACCGGCTCGTCTTTCACGCCGAGGATCGACTCACACCAAGGTGGCAGTTGGCACAGCCCTGTGGGCAAGCCTCGAGGGAAAGCCTCGATGGAAAGCCACAGATCCCTTGATCCACGTGACAGGAAGCGTGACCCTACTGCTGCAGCTCGGGAGGGAAGCGCACGTGCATGCCCCCACTCGAGACGAGGCCTGACTCCCCTGGGGAGACTCAGAGGAACCCCAAATCCATGTCAACACTGGAGAGGAATCCTCAGGTTCCGGCCCCGCCTTCACACAAAGTCTTAGTTCCCGGCATCGACGGGAGAGGAATCCCGAGATGGCCCCTAGCAACTCGCATGGTTCCTGGCCCTTCCTGAGGCCACCAGAACGGGTCCCTGAGGTCCCCGCCGTAACTCGAGAAGACCTGCCGCAACTCGAGAAAATCCAGGAGGTTCTCCCGCTAGGCGAGAGGAGGCCCATTTCCGCAGAGGCTTCACGGGGCTAATCACACCTCACCTCTGGAACGTCGAAAGGGTCCTTCACACCCTTGGTGCAACTCAAGAAGTTCCCCGACATACCCGTCTCCACTCGAGAGGAAAGACGAGGGTCCCGCCCACATCCAGAGGAGCCCCGTTTCCGCCTCGTAGCTCGAGGTGAGGGATCCTTTCCCTGCTTCGTCGGGAAAGAATTCCCGGCCTTCCCGTCGCATGTCAAGAGGAGGCCCTCTCAACAGGAACGGCGAGAGGAACTCCAGGTTCGTGCCACCATTCCAAGAGTCCCCCAGATGTCTCAGTCCATTCCAGAGGAAACTCTTTTCCCTTCACCGGCTCGTCTTTCACGCCGAGGATCGACTCACACCAAGGTGGCACTTGGCACAGCCCTGTGGGAAAGCCTCGTGGGAAAGCCTCGAGGGAAAGCCTCGAGGGAAAGCCACAGATCCCTTGATCCACGTGACAGGAAGCGTGACCCTACTGCGGCAGCTCAGTAGGGAAGCGCACGTGCATGCCCCCACTCGAGACGAGGCCTGACTCCCCTGGGGAGACTGAAAGGCACCCCAAAATCCATGTCAACACTGGAGAGGAATCCTCAGGTTCCGGCCCCGACTCCACACAAGGTCTTAGGTCCCGGCATCGACGGGAGAGGAATCCCGAGATGGCCCCTAGCAACTCGCATGGGGACTGGCCCTTCCTGAGGCCACCAGAGCGGGGCCCTGAGGTCCCCGTCGTAACTCGAGAAAACCTGCCGCAACTCGAGAATATCCAGGAGGTTCTCCCCTGCAGTCGAGAGGAGGCCCATTTCCGCAGAGGCTTCTCGGAGCTAATCACACCTCACCTCTGGAACGTCGAAAGGGTCCTTCACACACTTGGTGCAACTCAAGATGTTCCCCGACATACCCTTCTCCACTCGAGAGGAAACACGAGGGTCCCGCCCACATCCAGAGGAGCCCCGTTTCCGCCTCGTAGCTCGAGGTGAGGGATCCTTTCCCTGCTTCGTTGGGAATGAATTCCCGGCGTTCCCGTCGCATTTCAAGAGGAGGCCTTCTCAACAGGAACAGCGAGAGGAACTCCAGGGTCGTGCCACCATTCCAAGAGTCCCCCAGATGTCTCAGTCCATTCCAGAGGAACCTCTTTTCCCTTCACCGGCTCGTCTTTCACGCCGAGGATCGACTCACACCACGGTGGCACTTGGCACAGCCCTGTGGGCAAGCCTCGAGGGAAAGCCTCGAGGGAAAGCCTGGAGGGAAAGCCACAGATCCCTTGATCCACGTGACAGGAAGCGTGACCCTACTGCTGCAGCTCGGGAGGGAAGCGCACGCGCATGCCCCCACTCGAGACGAGGCCTGATTCCCCTGGAGTGACTCAGCGGCACCCCAAGATCCATGTCAACACTGGAGAGGAATCCTCAGGTTCCGGCCCCGACTCCACACAAGGTCTTAGGCCCCGGCATCAACGGGAGAGGAATCCCGAGATGGCCCCTAGCAACTCGCATGGGGACTGGCCCTTCCTGAGGCCACCAGAGCGGGTCCCTGAGGTCCCCGTCGTAACTCGAGAAGACCTGCCGCAACTTGAGAACATCCAGGAGGTTCTCCCCTCCAGGCGAGAAGAGGCCCATTTCCGCAGAGGCTTCTCGGGGCTAATCACACCTCACCTCTGGAACGTCGAAAGCGTCCTTCACACCCTTGGTGCAACTCAAGAAGTTCCCCGACATACCCTTCTCCACTCGAGAGGAAACACGAGTGTCCCGCCCACATCCAGAGGAGCCCCGTTTCCGCCTCGTAGCTTGAGGTGAGGGATCCTTTCCCTGCTTCGTCGGGAAAGAATTCCCGGCGTTCCCGTCGCATCTCAAAAGGAGGTCCTCTCAACAGGAACGGCGAGAGGAACTCCAGGGTCGTGCCACCATTCGAAGAGTCCCACAGATGTCTCAGTCCATTCCAGAGGAACCTCTTTTCCCTTCACCGGCTCGTCTGTCACGCCGAGGATCGACTCAAACCAAGGTGGCTCTTGGCATAGCTCTGTGGGTAAGCCTCGTGGGAAAGCCTCGAGGGAAAGCCTCGAGGGAAAGCCACAGATCCCTTGATCCACGTGACAGGAAGCGTGACCCTACTCCTGCAGCTCGGCAGGAAAGCCCACGTGCATGACCCCAGTCGAGGCGAAGCCTGACTCCCCTGGGGAGACTCAGAGGCACCCCAAAATCCATGTCAACACTTGAGAGGAATCCTCAGGTTCCGGCCCCGTCTCCACACAAGGTCTCAGACCCCGGCATCGACGGGAGAGGAATCCCGAGATGGCCCCTAGCAACTCGCATGGGGACTGGCCCTTCCTGAGGCCACCAGAACGGGTCCCTGAGGTCCCCGTCGTAACTCGAGAAGACCTGCCGCAACTCGAGAATATCCAGGAGGTTCTCCCCAGCAGGCGAGAAGAGGCCCATTTCCGCAGAGGCTTCTCGGGGCTAATCACACCTCACCTCTGGAACGTCGAAAGGGTCCTTCACACCCTTGGTGCAACTCAAGAAGTTCCCCGACATACCCTTCTCCACTCGAGAGGAAACACGAGGGTCCCGCCCACATGCAGAGGAGCCCCGTTTCCGCCTTGTAGCTTGAGGTGAGGGATCCTTTCCCTGCTTCGTCGGGAAAGAATTCCCGGCGTTCCCGTCGCATCTCAAAAGGAGGTCCTCTCAACAGGAACGGCGAGAGGAACTCCAGGGTCGTGCCACCATTCGAAGAGTCCCACAGATGTCTCAGTCCATTCCAGAGGAACCTCTTTTCCCTTCACCGGCTCGTCTGTCACGCCGAGGATCGACTCACACCAAGGTGGCTCTTGGCATAGCTCTGTGGGAAAGCCTCGTGGGAAAGCCTCGAGGGAAAGCCTCGAGGGAAAGCCACAGATCCCCTGATCCACGTGACAGGAAGCGTGACCCTACTGCTGCAGCTCGGGAGGGAAGCGCACGTGCATGCCCCCACTCGAGACGAGGCCTGACTCCCCTGGGGAGACTCAGAGGCACCCCAAAATCCATGTCAACACTGGAGAGGAATCCTCAGGTTCCGGCCCCGACTCCACACAAGGTCTTAGGCCGCGGCATCGACGGGAGACGAATCCCGAGATGGCCTTTAGCAACTCGCATGGGGACTGGCCCTTCCTGAGGCCACCAGAGCGGGTCCCTGAGGTCCCCGTCGTAACTCGAGAAGACCTGCCGCAACTCGAGAATATCCAGGAGGTTCTCCCCTGCAGGCGAGATGAGGTCCATTTCCGCAGAGGCTCCTCGGGTCTAATCACACCTCACCTCTGGAACGTCGAAAGGGTCCTTCGCACCCTTGGTGCAACTCAAGAAGTTCCCCGACATACCCGTCTCCACTGGAAAGGAAAGACGAGGGTCCCGCCCACATCCAGAGGAATCCCGTTTCCGCCTCGTAGCTTGAGGTGAGGGATCCTTTCCCTGCTTCGTCGGGAAAGAATTCCCGGCGTTCCCGTCGCATCTCAAAAGGAGGTCCTCTCAACAGGAACGGCGAGAGGAACTCCAGGGTCGTGCCACCATTCGAAGAGTCCCACAGATGTCTCAGTCCATTCCAGAGGAACCTCTTTTTCCTTCACCGGTTCGTCTGTCACGCCGAGGATCGACTCACACCAAGGTGGCTCTTGGCATAGCTCTGTGGGTAAGCCTCGTGGGAAAGCCTCGAGGGAAAGCCACAGATGCCTTGATCCACGTGACAGGAAGCGTGACCCTACTGCTGCAGCTCGGGAGGGAAGCGCACGCGCATGCCCCCACTCGAGACGAGGCCTGATTCCCCTGGAGTGACTCAGCGGCACCCCAAGATCCATTTCAACACTGGAGAGGAATCCTCAGGTTCCGGCCCCGACTCCACACAAGGTCTTAGGCCCCGGCATCGACGGGAGAGGAATCCCGAGATGGCCCCTAGCAACTCGCATGGAGACTGGCCCTTCCTGAGGCCACCAGAGCGGGTCCCTGAGGTCCCCGTCGTAACTCGAGAAGACCTGCCGCAACTCGAGAACATCCAGGAGGTTCTCCCCTCCAGGCGAGAAGAGGCCCATTTCCGCAGAGGCTTCTCGGGGCTAATCACACCTCACCTCTGGAACGTCGAAAGCGTCCTTCACACCCTTGGTGCAACTCAAGAAGTTCCCCGACATACCCTTCTCCACTCGAGAGGAAAGACGAGGGTCCCGCCCACATCCAGAGGAGCCCCGTTTCCGCCTCGTAGCTCGAGGTGAGGGATCATTTCCCTGCTTCGTCGGGAAAGAATTCCCGGCGTGCCCGTCGCATCTCAAGAGGAGGCCCTCTCAACAGCAACGGCGAGAGGAACTCCAGGGTCGTGCCACCATTCCAAGAGTCCCCCAGAAGCCTCAGTCCATTCCAGAGGAACCTCTTTTCCCTTCACCGGCTCGTCTTTCAGGCCGAGGATCGACTCACACCAAGGTGGCACTTGGCACAGCCCTGTGGGCAAACCTCGAGGGAAAGCCTCGAGGGAAAGCCACAGATCCCCTGATCCACGTGACAGGAAGCGTGACCCTACGGCTGCAGCTCGGGAGGGAAGTGCACGTGCATGCCCCCACACGAGACGAGGCCTGATTCCCCTGGGGAGACTCAGAGGCACCCCTAGATCCATGTCAACACTGGAGAGGAATCCTCAGGTTCCGGCCCCGACTCAACACAAGGTTTTAGGCCCCGGCATCGATGGGAGAGGAATACCGAGATGGCCCCTAGCAACTCGCATGGTGCCTGGCCCTTCCTGAGGCCACCAGAGCGGGTCCCTGAGGTCCCCGTCGTAACTCGAGAAGACCTGCCGCATCTCGAGAATATCCAGGAGGTTCTCCCCTGCAGGCGAGATGAGGCCCATTTCCGCAGAGGCTTCACGGGGCTACTCACACCTCACCTCTGGAACGTCGAAAGGGTCCTTCACACCCTTGGTGCAACTCAAGACGTTCCCCGACATACCCATCTCCACTCCAGAGGAAACACGAGGGTCCCGCCCACATCCAGAGGAGCCCCGTTTCCGCCTCGTAGCTCGAGGTGAGGGATCCTTGCCCTGCTTCTTCGGGAAAGAATTCCAGGCATTCCGGTCGCATCTCAAGAGGAGGCCTTCTCAACAGGAACGGCGAGAGGAATTCCAGGGTCCTGCCACCGTTCCAAGAGTCCCCCAGATGTCTCAGTCCATTCCAGAGGAAACTCTTTTCCCTTCACCGGCTCGTCTTTCACGCCGAGGATCGACTCACACCAAGGTGGCACTTGGCACAGCCCTGTGGGAAAGCCTCGTGGCAAACCTCGAGGGAAAGCCACAGATCCCTTGATCCACGTGACAGGAAGCGTGACCCTACTGCTGCAGCTCGGGAGGGAAGCGCATGCGCATGCCCCCACTCGAGACGAGGCCTGATTCCCCTGGGTAAACTCAGCGGCACCCCAAGATCCATGTCAACACTGGAGAGGAATCCTCAGTTTCCCGCCCAGACTCCACACATGGTCTTAGGCCCCGGCTTCGACCGGAGAGGAATCCCGAGTTGGCCCCTAGCAAATCGCATGGGGACTGGCCCTTCCTGAGGCCACCAGAGCGGGTCCCTGAGGTCCCCGTCGTAACTCTAGAAGACCTGCCGCAACTCGAGAATATTCAGGAGGTTCTCCCCTGCAGGCGAGATGAGGCCCATTTCCGCAGAGGCTTCTCGGGGCTAATCACACCTCACCTCTGGAACGTCGAAAGGGTCCTTCACACCTTTGGTGCAACTCAAGAAGTTCCCCGACATACTCTTCTCCACTCGAGAGGAAGCACGACGGTCCCGCCCACATCCAGAGGAGCCCCGTTTCCGCCTCGTAGCTCGAGGTGAGGGATCCTTTCCCTGCTTCGTTGGGAAAGAATTCCTGGAGTTCCCGTCGCATCTCAAGAGGAGGCATTCTCAACAGGAACGGCGAGAGGAACTCCAGGGTCGTGCCACCATTCCAAGAGTCCCCCAGATGTCTCAGTCCATTCCAGAGGAAACTCTTTTCCCTTCACCGGCTCGTCTTTCACGCCGAGGATCGACTCACACCAAGGTGGCAGTTGGCACAGCCCTGTGGGCAAGCCTCGAGGGAAAGCCTCGATGGAAAGCCACAGATCCCTTGATCCACGTGACAGGAAGCGTGACCCTACTGCTGCAGCTCGGGAGGGAAGCGCACGTGCATGCCCCCACTCGAGACGAGGCCTGACTCCCCTGGGGAGACTCAGAGGAACCCCAAATCCATGTCAACACTGGAGAGGAATCCTCAGGTTCCGGCCCCGCCTTCACACAAAGTCTTAGTTCCCGGCATCGACGGGAGAGGAATCCCGAGATGGCCCCTAGCAACTCGCATGGTTCCTGGCCCTTCCTGAGGCCACCAGAACGGGTCCCTGAGGTCCCCGCCGTAACTCGAGAAGACCTGCCGCAACTCGAGAAAATCCAGGAGGTTCTCCCGCTAGGCGAGAGGAGGCCCATTTCCGCAGAGGCTTCACGGGGCTAATCACACCTCACCTCTGGAACGTCGAAAGGGTCCTTCACACCCTTGGTGCAACTCAAGAAGTTCCCCGACATACCCGTCTCCACTCGAGAGGAAAGACGAGGGTCCCGCCCACATCCAGAGGAGCCCCGTTTCCGCCTCGTAGCTCGAGGTGAGGGATCCTTTCCCTGCTTCGTCGGGAAAGAATTCCCGGCCTTCCCGTCGCATGTCAAGAGGAGGCCCTCTCAACAGGAACGGCGAGAGGAACTCCAGGTTCGTGCCACCATTCCAAGAGTCCCCCAGATGTCTCAGTCCATTCCAGAGGAAACTCTTTTCCCTTCACCGGCTCGTCTTTCACGCCGAGGATCGACTCACACCAAGGTGGCACTTGGCACAGCCCTGTGGGAAAGCCTCGTGTGAAAGCCTCGAGGGAAAGCCTCGAGGGAAAGCCACAGATCCCTTGATCCACGTGACAGGAAGCGTGACCCTACTGCTGCAGCTCGGGAGGGAAGCGCACGCGCATGCCCCCACTCGAGACGAGGCCTGATTCCCCTGGAATGACTCAGCGGCACCCCAAGATCCATGTCAACACTGGAGAGGAATCCTCAGGTTCCGGCCCCGACTCCACACAAGGTCTTAGGCCCCGGCATCGACGGGAGAGGAATCCCGAGATGGCCCCTAGGAACTCGCATGGGGACTGGCCCTTCCTGAGGCCACCAGAGCGGGTCCCTGAGGTCCCGACGTAACTCGAGAAGACCTGCCGCAACTCGAGAACATCCAGGAGGTTCTCCCCTCCAGGCGAGAAGAGGCCCATTTCCGCAGAGGCTTCTCGGGGCTAATCACACCTCACCTCTGGAACGTCGAAAGCGTCCTTCACACCCTTGGTGCAACTCAAGATGTTCCGCGACATACCCTTCTCCACTCGAGAGGAAAGACTAGGGTCCCGCCCACATCCAGAGGAGCCACGTTTCCGCCTCGTAGCTCGAGGTGAGGGATCCTTTCCCTGCTTCGTTGGGAAAGAATTCCCGGCGTTCCCGTCGCATCTGAAGAGGAGGCCTTCTCAACAGGAACGGCGAGAGGAACTCCAGGGTCGTGCCACCATTCCAAGAGTCCCCCAGATGTCTCTGTCCATTCCAGAGGAACCTCTTTTCCCTTCACCGGCTCGTCTTTCACGCCGAGGATCGACTCACACCAAGGTGGCACTTGGCACAGCCCTGTGGGAAAGCCTCGTGGGAAAGCCTCGAGGGAAAGCCTCGAGGGAAAGCCACAGATCCCTTGATCCACGTGACAGGAAGCGTGACCCTACTGCGGCAGCTCGGGAGGGAAGCGCACGTGCATGCCCCCACTCGAGACGAGGCCTGACTCCCCTGGGGAGACTGAAAGGCACCCCAAAATCCATGTCAACACTGGAGAGGAATCCTCAGGTTCCGGCCCCGACTCCACACAAGGTCTTAGGTCCCGGCATCGACGGGAGAGGAATCCCGAGATGGCCCCTAGCAACTCGCATGGGGACTGGCCCTTCCTGAGGCCACCAGAGCGGGGCCCTGAGGTCCCCGTCGTAACTCGAGAAGACCTGCCGCAACTCGAGAATATCCAGGAGGTTCTCCCCTGCAGGCGAGAGGAGGCCCATTTCCGCAGAGGCTTCTCGGAGCTAATCACACCTCACCTCTGGAACGTCGAAAGGGTCCTTCACACACTTGGTGCAACTCAAGATGTTCCCCGACATACCCTTCTCCACTCGAGAGGAAACACGAGGGTCCCGCCCACATCCAGAGGAGCCCCGTTTCCGCCTCGTAGCTCGAGGTGAGGGATCCTTTCCCTGCTTCGTTGGGAATGAATTCCCGGCGTTCCCGTCGCATCTCAAGAGGAGGCCCTCTCAACAGGAACGGCGAGAGGAACTCCAGGTTCGTGCCACCATTCCAAGAGTCCCCCAGATGTCTCAGTCCATTCCAGAGGAAACTCTTTTCCCTTCACCGGTTCGTCTTTCACGCCGAGGATCGACTCACACCAAGGTGGCACTTGGCACAGCCCTGTGGGAAAGCCTCGTGGGAATGCCTCGAGGGAAAGCCTCGAGGGAAAGCCACAACTCCCTTGATCCACGTGACAGGAAGCGTGACCCTACTGCTGCAGCTCGGGAGGGAAGCGCACGCGCATGCCCCCACTCGAGACGAGGCCTGATTCCCCTGGAGTGACTCAGCGGCCCCCCAAGATCCATGTCAACACTGGAGAGGAATCCTCAGGTTCCGGCCCCGACTCCACACAAGGTCTTAGGCCCCGGCATCAACGGGAGAGGAATCCCGAGATGGCCCCTAGCAACTCGCATGGGGACTGGCCCTTCCTGAGGCCACCAGAACGGGTCCCTGAGGTCCCCGTCGTAACTCGAGAAGACCTGCCGCAACTCGAGAATATCCAGGAGGTTCTCCCCAGCAGGCGAGAAGAGGCCCATTTCCGCAGAGGCTTCTCGGGGCTAATCACACCTCACCTCTGGAACGTTGAAAGGGTCCTTCACACCCTTGGTGCAACTCAAGAAGTTCCCCGACATACCCTTCTCCACTCGAGAGGAAACACGAGGGTCCCGCCCACATGCAGAGGAGCCCCGTTTCCGCCTCGTAGCTTGAGGTGAGGGATCCTTTCCCTGCTTCGTCGGGAAAGAATTCCCGGCGTTCCCGTCGCATCTCAAAAGGAGGTCCTCTCAACAGGAACGGCGAGAGGAACTCCAGGGTCGTGCCACCATTCTAAGAGTCCCACAGATGTCTCAGTCCATTCCAGAGGAACCTCTTTTCCCTTCACCGGCTCGTCTGTCACGCCGAGGATCGACTCACACCAAGGTGGCTCTTGGCATAGCTCTGTGGGAAAGCCTCGTGGGAAAGCCTCGAGGGAAAGCCTCGAGGGAAAGCCACAGATCCCCTGATCCACGTGACAGGAAGCGTGACCCTACTCCTGCAGCTCGGGAGGGAAGCGCACGTGCATGCCCCCACTCGAGACGAGGCCTGACTCCCCTGGGGAGACTCAGAGGCACCCCAAAATCCATGTCAACACTGGAGAGGAATCCTCAGGTTCCGGCCCCGACTCCACACAAGGTCTTAGGCCGCGGCATCGACGGGAGACGAATCCCGAGATGGCCTTTAGCAACTCGCATGGGGACTGGCCCTTCCTGAGGCCACCAGAGCGGGTCCTAGAGGTCCCCGTCGTAACTCGAGAAGACCTGCCGCAACTCGAGAATATCCAGGAGGTTCTCCCCTGCAGGCGAGATGAGGTCCATTTCCGCAGAGGCTCCTCGGGGCTAATCACACCTCACCTCTGGAACGTCGAAAGGGTCCTTCGCACCCTTGGTGCAACTCAAGAAGTTCCCCGACATACCCGTCTCCACTGGAGAGGAAACACGAGGGTCCCGCCCACATCCAGAGGAATCCCGTTTCCGCCTCGTAGCTTGAGGTGAGGGATCCTTTCCCTGCTTCGTCGGGAAAGAATTCCCGGCGTTCCCGTCGCATCTCAAAAGGAGGTCCTCTCAACAGGAACGGCGAGAGGAACTCCAGGGTCGTGCCACCATTCGAAGAGTCCCACAGATGTCTCAGTCCATTCCAGAGGAACCTCTTTTTCCTTCACCGGCTCGTCTGTCACGCCGAGGATCGACTCACACCAAGGTGGCTCTTGGCATAGCTCTGTGGGTAAACCTCGAGGGAAAGCCTCGAGGGAAAGCCACAGATCCCTTGATCCACGTGACAGGAAGCGTGACCCTACTGCTGCAGCTCGGGTGGGAAGCGCACGCGCATGACCCCAGTCGAGGCGAAGCCTGACTCCCCTGGGGAGACTCAGAGGCACCCCAAAATCCATGTCAACACTTGAGAGGAATCCTCAGGTTCCGGCCCCGACTCCACACAAGGTCTTAGACCCCGGCATCGACGGGAGAGGAATCCCGAGATGGCCCCTAGCAACGCGCATGGGGACTGGCCCTTCCTGAGGCCACCAGAGCGGGTCCCTGAGGTCCCCGTCGTAACTCGAGAAGACCTGCCGCAACTCGAGAATATCCAGGAGGTTCTCCCCAGCAGGCGAGATGAGGCCCATTTCCGCAGAGGCTTCTCGGGGCTAATCACACCTCACCTCTGGAACGTCGAAAGGGTCCTTCACACCCCTGGTGCAACTCAAGAAGTTCCCCGACATACCCTTCTCCACTCGAGAGGAAACACGAGGGTCCCGCCCACATGCAGAGGAGCCCCGTTTCCGCCTCGTAGCTTGAGGTGAGGGATCCTTTCCCTGCTTCGTCGGGAAAGAATTCCCGGCGTTCCCGTCGCATCTCAAAAGGAGGTCCTCTCAACAGGAACGGCGAGAGGAACTCCAGGGTCGTGCCACCATTCGAAGAGTCCCAAAGATGTCTCAGTCCATTCCAGAGGAACCTCTTTTCCCTTCACCGGCTCGTCTGTCACGCCGAGGATCGACTCACACCAAGGTGGCTCTTGGCATAGCTCTGTGGGAAAGCCTCGTGGGAAAGCCTCGAGGGAAAGCCTCGAGGGAAAGCCACAGATCCCCTGATCCACGTGACAGGAAGCGTGACCCTAATGCTGCAGCTCGGGAGGGAAGCGCACGTGCATGCCCCCACTCGAGACGAGGACTGACTCCCCTGGGGAGACTCAGAGGCACCCCAAAATCCATGTCAACACTGGAGAGGAATCCTCAGGTTCCGGCCCCGACTCCACACAAGGTCTTAGGCCGCGGCATCGACGGGAGACGAATCCCGAGATGGCCTTTAGCAACTCGCATGGGGACTGGCCCTTCCTGAGGCCACCAGAGCGGGTCCCTGAGGTCCCCGTCGTAACTCGAGAAGACCTGCCGCAACTCGAGAATATCCAGGAGGTTCTCCCCTGCAGGCGAGATGAGGTCCATTTCCGCAGAGGCTCCTCGGGTCTAATCACACCTCACCTCTGGAACGTCGAAAGGGTCCTTCGCACCCTTGGTGCAACTCAAGAAGTTCCCCGACATACCCGTCTCCACTGGAAAGGAAAGACGAGGGTCCCGCCCACATCCAGAGGAATCCCGTTTCCGCCTCGTAGCTTGAGGTGAGGGATCCTTTCCCTGCTTCGTCGGGAAAGAATTCCCGGCGTTCCCGTCGCATCTCAAAAGGAGGTCCTCTCAACAGGAACGGCGAGAGGAACTCCAGGGTCGTGCCACCATTCGAAGAGTCCCACAGATGTCTCAGTCCATTCCAGAGGAACCTCTTTTTCCTTCACCGGCTCGTCTGTCACGCCGAGGATCGACTCACACCAAGGTGGCTCTTGGCATAGCTCTGTGGGTAAGCCTCGTGGGAAAGCCTCGAGGGAAAGCCACAGATGCCTTGATCCACGTGACAGGAAGCGTGACCCTACTGCTGCAGCTCGGGAGGGAAGCGCACGCGCATGCCCGCACTCGAGACGAGGCCTGATTCCCCTGGAGTGACTCAGCGGCACCCCAAGATCCATTTCAACACTGGAGAGGAATCCTCAGGTTCCGGCCCCGACTCCACACAAGGTCTTAGGCCCCGGCATCGACGGGAGAGGAATCCCGAGATGGCCCCTAGCAACTCGCATGGGGACTGGCCCTTCCTGAGGCCACCAGAGCGGGTCCCTGAGGTCCCCGTCGTAACTCGAGAAGACCTGCCGCAACTCGAGAACATCCAGGAGGTTCTCCCCTCCAGGCGAGAAGAGGCCCATTTCCGCAGAGGCTTCTCGGGGCTAATCACACTTCACCTCTGGAACGTCGAAAGCGTCCTTCACACCCTTGGTGCAACTCAAGAAGTTCCCCGACATACCCTTCTCCACTCGAGAGGAAAGACGAGGGTCCCGCCCACATCCAGAGGAGCCCCGTTTCCGCCTCGTAGCTCGAGGTGAGGGATCCTTTCCCTGCTTCGTTGGGAAAGAATTCCCGGCGTTCCCGTCGCATCTCAAGAGGAGGCCTTCTCAACAGGAACGGCGAGAGGAACTCCAGGGTCGTGCCACCATTCCAAGAGTCCCCCAGATGTCTCAGTCCATTCCAGAGGAACCTCTTTTCCTTCACCGGTTCGTCTTTCACGCCGATGATCGACTCACACCAAGGTGGCACTTGGCACAGCCATGTGGGAAAGCCTCGTGGGAAAGCCTCGACGGAAAGCCTTGAGGGAAAGGCACAGATCCCTTGATCCACGTGACAGGAAGCGTGACCCTACTGCTGCAGATCGGGAGGAAAGCGCACGTGCATGCCCCCACTCGAGACGAGGCCTGACTCCCCTGGGGAGACTCAGAGGCACCCCAAGATCCATGTCAACATTGGAGAGGAATGCTCAGGTTCCGGCCCCGACTCCACACAAGGTCTAAGGCCCCGGCATCGACGGGAGAGGAATCCCGAGATGGCCCCCAGCAACTCGCATGGGGACTGGCCCTTCCTGAGGCCACAAGAGCCGGTCCCTGAGGTCCCCGTCGTAACACGAGAAGAGCTGCCGCAACTCGAGAATATCCAGGAGGTTCTCCCCTGCAGGCGGGATGAGGCCCATTTCCACAGAGAATTCGCGGGGCTAATCACACCTCACGTCTGGAACGTCGAAAGGGTCCTTCACACCCAGGGTGCAACTCAAGAAGTTCCCCGACATACCCGTCTCCACTCGAGAGGAAACACGAGGGTCCCGCCCACATCCAGAGGAGCCCCGTTTCCGCCTCGTAGCTCGAGGTGACGGATCCTTTCCCTGCTTCGTCGGGAAAGAATTCCCGGCGTTCCCGTCGCATCTCAAGAGGAGGCACTCTCAACAGGAACGGCGACAGGAACTCCAGGGTCGTGCCACCATTCCAAGAGTCCCCCAGATGTCTCAGTCCATTCCAGAGGAACCTCTTTTCCCTTCACCGACTCGTCTTTCATGCCGAGGATTGACTCACACCAAGGTGGCACTTGGCACAGCCCTGTGGGAAAGCCTCGTGGGAAAGCCTCGAGGGAAAGCCTCGAGGGAAAGCCACAGATCCGTTGATCCACGTGACAGGAAGCGTGACCCTAATGCTGCAGCTCGGGAGGGAAGCGCACGTGCATGCAACCAATCGAGACGAAGCCTGACTCCCCTGGGGAGACTCAGAGGCACCCCAAGATCCATGTCAACACTGGAGAGAAATGCTCAGGTTCCGGCCCCGACTCCACACAAGGTCTTAGGCCCCGGCATCGACGGGAGAGGAATCCCGAGATGGCCCCTAGCAACTCGCATGGGGACTGGCCCTTCCTGAGGCCACCAGAGCGGGTCCCTGAGGTCCCCGTCGTAACACGAGAAGACCTGCCGCAACTCGAGAATATCCACGAGGTTCTCCCCTGCAGGCGAGATGAGGCCCATTTCCGCAGAGGCTTATCGGGGCTAATCACACATCACGTCTGGAATTTCGAAAGGGTCCTTCACACCCTTGGTGCAACTCAAGAAGTTCCCCGACATACCCGTCTCCACTCGAGAGGAAACCCGAGGGTCCCGCCCACATCCAGAGGAGCCCCGTTTCCGCCTCGTAGCTCGAGGTGAGGGATCCTTTCCCTGCTTCGTCGGGAAAGAATTCCCGGTGTTCCCGTCGCATCTCAGGAGGAGGCCCTGTCAACAGGAAGAGCGACAGGAACTCCATGGTCGTGCCACCATTCCCAGAGTCCCCCAGATGTCTCAGTCCATTCCAGAGGAACCTCTTTTCCCTTCACCGGCTCGTCTTTCACGCCGAGGATCGACTCACACCAAGGTGGCACCTGGCACTGCCCTGTGGGAAAGCCTCCTGGGAAAGCCTCGAGGGAAAGCCTCGAGGGAAAGCCACAGATCCCTTGATCCACGTGACAGGAAGCGTGACCCTACTGCTGCCGCTCGGGAGGGAAGCGCACGTGCATGCCCCCACTCGAGACGAGGCCTGACTCCCTAGGGGAGACTCAGAGGCACCCCAATATCCATGTCAACACTGGAGTGGAATGCTCAGGTTCCGGTCCCGACTCCACACAAGGTCTTAGGCACTGGCATCGACGGGAGAGGAATCCCGAGATGGCCCCTAGCAACTCGCATGGGGACTGGCATTTCCTGAGGCCACCAGAGCGGGTCCCTGAGGTCCCCGTCGTAACTCGAGAAGACCTGCCGCAACTCGAAAAAAGCCAGGAGGTTCTCCTCTCCAGGCGAGATGAGGCCCATTTCCGCTGAGGCGTATCGAGGCTGATCACACCTCACGTCTGGAACTTAGAAAGGGTCCTTCACACATTTGGTGCAAATCAAGATGTTCCCCGACATACCCGGCTCCCCTCGAGAGGAAAAACGTGGGTACCGCCCACTTCCAGAGGAGCCCCGTTTCCGCCTCGTAGCTCCAGATGAGGGATCCTTTCCCTGCTTCGTCGGGAAAGAGTTCCCGGCGTTCCCGTCGCATCTCAAGAGGAGGCCCTCTCAACAGGAATGGCGAGAGGAACTCCAGGGTCATGCCACCATTCCAAGAGTCCCCCAGATGTCTCAGTCCATTCCAGAGGAACCTCTTTTCCCTTCACCGGCTCGTCTTTCACGCCGAGGATCGACTCACACCAAGGTGGCACGTGGCACAGCCCTGTGGGAAAGCCTCGTGGGAAAGCCTCGAGGGACAGCCTCGAGGGAAAGCCACAGATCCCTTGATCTACGTGACAGGAAGCGTGACACTACTGCTGCAGCTCGGGAGAAAAGCGCACGTGCATGCCCCCACTCGAGACGAGGCCTGACTCCCCTGGGGAGACTCAGAAGCACCCCAAGATCCATGGCAACACTGGAGAGGAATCCTCAGGTTCCGGCCCCGACTCCACCCAAGGTCTTAGGCCCCGACATGGACGGGAGAGGAATCCCGAGAGGTCCCCTAGCAACTCGCATGGGGTCTGGCCT
Source organism: Budorcas taxicolor (assembly GCF_023091745.1). NCBI lineage: Eukaryota > Metazoa > Chordata > Mammalia > Artiodactyla > Bovidae > Budorcas > Budorcas taxicolor. The sequence continues at coordinate 2,085,972 of NC_068927.1, read as the reverse complement.
TTCCTTCGGCCACCAGAGCGGGTCCCTGAGGTCCCCGTCGCAACTCGAGAAGACCTGCCGCAACTCGAGAAAATCCAGGAGGTTCTCCCCTCCAGGCGAGATGAGGCACATTTCCGCTGAGGCGTCTCGAGGCTGATCACACCTCACCTCTGGAACTTAGACTGGGTCCTTCACACCCTTGGTGCAAATCAAGAAGTTCCACGACATACCCGTCTCCACTCGAGAGGAATCACGAGGGTCCCGCCCACATCCAGAGGAGCCCCGTTTCCGCCTCGTAGCTCGAGATGAGGGATCCTTTCCCTGCTTCGTCGGGAAAGAGTTCCCGGCGTTCCCGTCGCATCTCAAGAGGAGGCCCTCTCAACAGGAACGGCGAGAGGAACTCCAGGGTCGTGCCACCATTCCAAGAGTCCCCCAGATGTCTCAGTCCATTCCAGAGGAACCTCTTTTCCCTTCACCGGCTCGTCTTTCACGCCGAGGATCGACTCACACCAAGGTGGCACGTGGCACAGCCCTGTGGGAAAGCCTCGTGGGAAAGCCTCGAGGGACAGCCTCGAGGGAAAGCCACAGATCTCTTGATCCACGTGACAGGAAGCGTGACACTACTGCTGCAGCTCGGGAGAAAAGCGCACGTGCATGACCCCCCTCGAGACGAGGCCTGACTCCCCTGGGGAGACTCAGAAGCACCCCAAGATCCATGGCAACACTGGAGAGGAATCCTCAGGTTCCGGCCCCACTCCACCCAAGGTCTTAGGCCCCGACATGGACGGGAGAGGAATCCCGAGATGGCCCCTAGCAACTCGCATGGGGACTGGCCTTTCCTGAGGCCACAAGAGCGGGTCCCTGAGGTCCCCGTCGTAACTCGAGAAGACCTGCCGCAACTCGAGAAAATCCAGGAGGTTCTCCCCTCCAGGCGAGACGAGGCCCATTTCCGCTGAGGCGTCTCGAGGCTGATCACACCTCACCTCTGGAACTTCGAAAGGGTCCTTCACACCCTTGGTGCAAATCAAGATGTTCCCCGACATACTCGGCTCCCCTCGAGAGGAAACACGAGGGTACCGCCCACATCCAGAGGAGCCCCGTTTCCGCCTCGTAGCTCGAGATCAGGGATCCTTTCCCTGCTTCGTCGGGAAAGAGTTCCCGGCGTTCCGGTCGCATCTCAAGAGGAGGCCCTCTCAACAGGAACGGCGAGAGGAACTCCAGGGTCGTGTCACCATTCCAAGAGTCCCCCAGATGTCTCAGTCCATACCAGAGGAAGCTCTTTTCCCTACACCGGTTCGTCTTTCACGCCGAGGATCGACTCACACCAAGGTGGCACGTGGCACAGCCCTGTGGGAAAGCCTCGTGGGAAAGCCTCGAGGGACAGCCTCGAGGGAAAGACACAGATCCCTTGATCCACGTGACAGGAAGCGTGACACTACTGCTGCAGCACGGGAGGAAAGCGCACGTGCATGCCCCCACTCGAGACGAGGCCTGACTCCCCTGGGCAGACTCAGAAGCACCCCAAGATCCATGGCAACACTGGAGAGGAATCCTCAGGTTCCGGCCCCGACTCCACACAAGGTATTTAGCCCCGACATGGACGGGAGAGAAATCCCGAGATGGCCCCTAGCAACTCGCATGGGGACTGGCCTTTCCTGAGGCCACCAGAGCGGGTCCCTGAGGTCCCCGTCGTAACTCGAGAAGATCTGCCGCAACTCGAGAAAATCCAGGAGGTTCTCCCCTCCAGGCGAGACGAGGCCCATTTCCGCTGAGGCGTCTCGAGGCTGATCACACCTCACCTCTGGAACTTCGAAAGGGTCCTTCACACCCTTGGTGCAAATCAAGAAGTTCCACGACATACCCGTCTCCACTCGAGAGGACTCACGAGGGTCCCGCCCACATCAAGAAGAGCCCCGTTTCCGCCTCGTAGCTCGAGATGAGGGATCCTTTCCCTGCTTCGTCGGGAAAGAGTTCCCGGCGTTCCCGTCGCATCTCAAGAGGAGGCCCTCTCAACAGGAACGGCGAGAGGAACTCCAGGGTGGTGCCACCATTCCAAGAGTCTCCCAGATGTCTCAGTCCATTCCAGAGGAACCTCTTTTCCCTTCACCGGCTCGTCTTTCACGCCGAGGATCGACTCACACCAAGGTGGCACGTGGCACAGCCCTGTGGGAAAGCCTCGTGGGAAAGCCTCGAGGGACAGCCTCGAGGGAAAGCCACAGATCCCTTGATCCACGTGACAGGAAGCGTGACGCTACTGCTGCAGCTCGGGAGGAAAGCGCACTTGCATGCCCCCACTCCAGACGAGGCCTGACTCCCCTGGGGAGACTCAGAAGCACCCCAAGATCCATGGCAACACTGGAGAGGAATCCTCAGGTTCCGGCCCCGACTTTACACAAGGTCTATAGCCTCGCCATGGACGGGAGAGAAATCCCGAGATGGCCCCTAGCAACTCGCATGGGGACTGGCCTTTCCTGAGGCCACCAGAGCGGGTCCCTGAGGTCCCCGTCGTAAGTCGAGAAGACCTGCCGCAACTCGAGAAAATCCAGGAGGTTCTCCCCTCCAGGCGAGACGAGGCCCATTTCCGCTGAGGCGTCGCGAGGCTGATCACACCTCAACTCTGGAACTTCGAAAGGGTCCTTCACACCCTTGGTGCAAATCAAGAAGTTCCCCGACATACCCGTCTCCACTCGAGAGGAATCACGAGGGTCCCGCCCACATCAAGAGGAGCCCCGTTTCCGCCTCGTAGCTCCAGATGAGGGATCCTTTCCCTGCTTCGTCGGGAAAGAGTTCCCGGCGTTCCTGTCGCATCTCAAGAGGAGGCCCTCTCAACAGGAACGGCGAGAGGAACTCCAGGGTCGTGCCACCATTCCAAGAGTCCCCCAGATGTCTCAGTCCATTCCAGAGGAAGCTCTTTTCCCTTCAGCGGCTCGTCTTTCACGCCGAGGATCGACTCACACCAAGGTGGCACGTGGCACAGCCCTGTGGGAAAGCCTCGTGGGAAAGCCTCGAGGGTCAGCCTCGAGGGAAAGCCACAGATCCCTTGATCCACATGACAGGAAGCGTGACACTACTACTGCAGCTCGGGAGAAAAGCGCACGTGCATGCCCCCACTCGAGACGAGGCCTGACTCCCCTGGGGAGACTCAGAAGCACCCCAAGATCCATGGCAACACTGGAGAGGAATCCTCAGGTTCCGGCCCCGACTCCACCCAAGGTCGTAGGCCCCGACATGGACGGGAGAGGAATCCCCAGAGGTCCCCTAGCAACTCCCATGGGGACTGGCCTTTCCTGAGGCCACCAGAGGGGGTCCCTGAGGTCCCCGTCGTAACTCGAGAAGACCTGCCGCAACTCGAGAAAATCCAGGAGGTTCTCCCCTCCAGGCGAGATGAGGCCAATTTCCGTTGAGGCTTCTCGAGGCTGATCACACCTCACCTCTGGAACTTCGAAAGGTTCCTTCACACCCTTGGTGCAAATCAAGAAGTTCCCCGACATACCCGTCTCCACTCGAGAGAAAACACGAGGGTCCCGCCCACATCCAGAGGAGCCCTGTTTCCGCCTCGTAGCTCGAGATGAGGGATCCTTTCCCTGCTTCCTCGGGAAAGAGTTCCCGGCGTTCCCGTCGCATCTCAAGACGCGGCCCTCTCAACCGGAACGGCGATAGGAACTCCAGGTCCTGCCACCATTCCAAGAGTCCCCCAGATATCTCAGTCCATTCCAGAGGAACCTCTTTTCCATTCACCGGCTTGTCTTTCACGCCGAGGATCGACTCACACCAAGGTGGCACGTGGCACAGCCCTGGGGGAAAGCCCCGTGGGAAAGCCGCGAGGGACAGCCTCGAGGGAAAGCCACAGATCCCTTGATCCACGTGACAGGAAGCGTGACACTACTGCTGCAGCTCGGGAGGAAAGCGCACGTGCATGCCCCCACTCGAGACGAGGCCTGACTCCCCTGGGGAGACTCAGAAGCACCCCAAGATCCATGGCAACACTGGAGAGGAATCCTCAGTTTCCGGCCCCGACTCCACACAAGGACTGAGGCGCCGGCATGGACGGGAGAGAAATCCCGAGATGGCCCCTAGCAACTCGCATGGGGACTGGCCTTTCCTGAGGCCACCAGAGCGGGTCCCTGAGGTCCCCGTCATAACTCGAGAAGACCTGCCGCAACTCGAGAAAATCCAGGAGGTTGTCCCCTCCAGGCGAGATGAGGCCCATTTCCGCTGAGGCGTCTCGAGGCTGATTACACCTCACCTCTGGAACTTCGAAAGGGTCCTTCACACCCTTGGTGCAAATCAAGAACTTCCCCGACATATCCGTCTCCCCTCGATAGGAAACACGAGGGTACCGCCCACATCCAGAGGAGCCCCGTTTCCGCCTCGAAGCTCGAGATGAGGGATCCTTTCCCTGATTCGTCGGGAAAGAGTTCCCGGTGTTCCGGTCGCATCTCAAGAGGAGGCCATCTCAACAGGAACGGCGAGAGGAACTCCAGGGTCGTGCCACCATTCCAAGAGTCCCCCAGATGTCTCAGTCCATACCAGAGGAACCCCTCTTCCCTACACCGGCTCGTCTTTCACGCCGAGGATCGACTCACAGCAAGGTGGCACGTGGCACAGCCCTGTGGAAAAGCCTGCTGGGAAAGCCTCGAGGGACAGCCTCGAGGGAAAGCCACAGATCCCTTGATCCACGTGACAGGAAGCGTGACACTACTGCTGCAGCTCGGGAGGTAAGCGCACGTGCATGCCCCCACTCGAGATGAGGCCTGACTCCCCTGGGAAGACTCAGAAACACCCGAAGATCTATGGCAACACTGGAGAGGAATCCTCAGGTTCCGGCCCGGACTCCACACAAGGACTGAGGCCCCGGCATGAACAGGAGAGGAATCCCGAGAGGTCCCCTAGCAACTCGCCTGGGGACTGGCCTTTCCTGAGGCCACCAGAGCGGGTCCCTGAGGTCCCCGTCGTAACTCGAGAAGACCTGCCGCAACTCGAGAAAATCCAGGAGGTTCTCCCCTCCATGCGAGATGAGGCCCATTTCCGCTGAGGCGTCTCGAGGCTGATCACACCTCACCTCTGGAACTTCGAAAGGGTCCTTCACACCCTTGGTGCAAATCAAGAAGTTCCCCGACACACCCGTCTCCACTTGAGAGGAATCATGAGGGTCCCGCCCACATCCAGAGGAGCCCCGTTTCTGCCTCGTAGCTCGAGATGAGGGATCCTTTCCCTGCTTCGTCGGGAAAGAGTTCCCGGCATTCCCGTCGCATTTCAAGAGGAGGCCCTCTCAACAGGAACGGCGAGAGGAACTCCAGGGTCGTACCACCATTGCAAGAGTCCCCCAGATGTCTCAGTCCATTCCAGAGGAACCTCTTTTCCCTTCACCGGCTCGTCTTTCATGCCGAGGATCGACTCACACCAAGGTGGCACGTGGCACAGCCCTGTGGGAAAGACTCGTGGGAAAGCCTCGAGGGACAGCCTCGAGGGAAAGCCACAGATCCCTTGATCCACGTGACAGGAAGCGTGACACTACTCCTGCAGCAAGGGCGGAAAGGGAACGTGCATGCCCCCACTCGAGACGAGGCCTGACTCCCCTGGAGAGACTCACAAACACCCCAAGATCCATGGCAACACTGGAGAGGAATCCTCAGGTTCCGGTCCCGACTCCACACAAGCACTGAGGGCCCGGCATGGACGGGAGAGGAATCCCGAGAGGTCCCCAAGCAACTCGCATGGGGACTGGCCTTTCCTGAGGCCACCAGAGCGGGTCCCTGAGGTCCCCGTCGTAACTCGAGAAGACCTGCCGCAACTCGAGAAAATCCAGGAGGTTCTCCCCTCCAGGCGAGATGAGGCCAATTTCCGTTGAGGCTTCTCGAGGCTGATCACACCTCACCTCTGGAACTTCGAAAGGTTCCTTCACACCCTTGGTGCAAATCAAGAAGTTCCCCGACATACCCGTCTCCACTCGAGAGGAAACACGAGAGTCCCGCCCACATCCAGAGGAGCCCTGTTTCCGCCTCGTAGCTCGAGATGAGGGATCCTTTCCCTGCTTCCTCGGGAAAGAGTTCCCGGCGTTCCCGTCGCATCTCAAGACGCGGCCCTCTCAACCGGAACGGCGATAGGAACTCCAGGTCCTGCCACCATTCCAAGAGTCCCCCAGATATCTCAGTCCATTCCAGAGGAACCTCTTTTCCATTCACCGGCTTGTCTTTCACGCCGAGGATCGACTCACACCAAGGTGGCACGTGGCACAGCCCTGTGGGAAAGACTCGTGGGAAAGCCTCGAGGGACAGCCTCGAGGGAAAGCCACAGATCCCTTGATCCACGTGACAGGAAGCGTGACACTACTCCTGCAGCAAGGGCGGAAAGGGAACGTGCATGCCCCCACTCGAGACGAGGCCTGACTCCCCTGGAGAGACTCACAAACACCCCAAGATCCATGGCAACACTGGAGAGGAATCCTCAGGTTCCGGTCCCGACTCCACACAAGCACTGAGGGCCCGGCATGGACGGGAGAGGAATCCCGAGAGGTCCCCAAGCAACTCGCATGGGGACTGGCCTTTCCTGAGGCCACCAGAGCGGGTCCCTGAGGTCCCCGTCGTAACTCGAGAAGACCTGCCGCAACTCGAGAAAATCCAGGAGGTTCTCCCCTCCAGGCGAGATGAGGCCCATTTCCGCTGAGGCATCTCGAGGCTGATCACACCTCACCTCTGGAACTTCGAAACGATCCTTCCCACCCTTGGTGCAAATCAAGAAGTTCCCCGACATACCCGTCTCCCCTCGAGAGGAAACACGAGGGTACCGCCCACATCCAGAGGAGCCCCGTTTCCACCTCATAGCTCGAGATGAGGGATCCTTTCCCTGCTTCGTCGGGAAAGAGTTCCCGGCGTTCCCGTCGCATCTCAAGAGGAGGCCCTCTCAACAGGAACGGCGAGAGGAACTCCAGGGTCGTGCCACCATTCCAAGAGTCCCCCAGATGTCTCAGTCCATACCGGAGGATCCCCTTTTCCCTACACCGGCTCGTCTTTCACGCCTAAGATCGACTCACAGCAAGGGGGCACGTGGCACAGCCCTGTGGGAAAGACTCGTGGGAAAGCCTCGAGGGACAGCCTCGAGGGAAAGCCACAGATCCCTTGATCCACGTGACAGGAAGCGTGACACTACTGCTGCAGCTCGGGAGGAAAGCGCACGTGCATGCCCCCACTCGAGACGAGGCCTGAGTCCCCTGGGGAGTCTCAGAAGCACCCCAAGATCCATGGCAACACTGGAGAGGAATCCTCAGGTTCCGGCCCCGACTCCACACAAGGTCTTTAGCCCCGACATGGACGGGAGAGAAATCCCGAGATGGCCCCTAGAAACTCGCATGGGGACTGGCCTTTCCTGAGGCCACCAGAGCGGGTCCCTGAGGTCCCCGTCGTAACTCGAGAAGACCTGCCGCAACTCGAGAAAATCCAGGAGGTTCTCCCCTCCAGGCGAGACGAGGCCCATTTCCGCTCAGGCGTCTCGAGGCTGATTACACCTCACCTCTGGAATTTCGAAAGGGTCCTTCACACCCTTGGTGCAAATCAAGAAGTTCCCCGACATACCCGTCTCCACTCGAGAGGAAACACGAGGGTCCCGCCCACATCCAGAGGAGCCCTGTTTCCGCCTCTTAGCTCGAGTTGAGGGATCCTTTCCCTGCTTCCTCGGGAAAGAGTTCCCGGCGTTCCCGTCGCATCTCAAGACGCGGCCCTCTCAACCGGAACGGCGAGAGGAACTCCAGGTCCTGCCACCATTCCAAGAGTCCCCCAGATGTCTCAGTCCATTCCAGAGGAACCTCTTTTCCCTTCACCGGCTGGTCTTTCACGCCGAGGATCGACTCACACCAAGGTGGCACGTGGCACAGCCCTGGGGGAAAGCCTCGTGGGAAAGACTCGAGGGACAGCCTCGAGGGAAAGCCACAGATCCCTTGATCCACGTGACAGGAAGCGTGACACTACTGCTGCAGCTCGGGAGGAAAGCGCACGTGCATGCCCCCACTCGAGACGAGGCCTGAGTCCCCTGGGGAGTCTCAGAAGCACCCCAAGATCCATGGCAACACTGGAGAGGAATCCTCAGGTTCCGGCCCCGACTCCACACAAGGTCTTTAGCCCCGACATGGACGGGAGAGAAATCCCGAGATGGCCCCTAGAAACTCGCATGGGGACTGGCCTTTCCTGAGGCCACCAGAGCGGGTCCCTGAGGTCCCCGTCGTAACTCGAGAAGACCTGCCGCAACTCGAGAAAATCCAGGAGGTTCTCCCCTCCAGGCGAGACGAGGCCCATTTCCGCTCAGGCGTCTCGAGGCTGATTACACCTCACCTCTGGAACTTCGAAAGGGTCCTTCACACCCTTGGTGCAAATCAAGAAGTTCCCCGACATACCCGTCTCCACTCGAGAGGAAACACGAGGGTCCCGCCCACATCCAGAGGAGCCCTGTTTCCGCCTCTTAGCTCGAGTTGAGGGATCCTTTCCCTGCTTCCTCGGGAAAGAGTTCCCGGCGTTCCCGTCGCATCTCAAGACGCGGCCCTCTCAACCGGAACGGCGAGAGGAACTCCAGGTCCTGCCACCATTCCAAGAGTCCCCCAGATGTCTCAGTCCATTCCAGAGGAACCTCTTTTCCCTTCACCGGCTGGTCTTTCACGCCGAGGATCGACTCACACCAAGGTGGCACGTGGCACAGCCCTGGGGGAAAGCCTCGTGGGAAAGACTCGAGGGACAGCCTCGAGGGAAAGCCACAGATCCCTTGATCCACGTGACAGGAAGCGTGACATTACTGCTGCAGCTCGGGAGGAAAGCGCACGTGCATGCCCCCACTCGAGACGAGGCCTGACTCCCCTGGGGAGACTCAGAAGCACCCCAAGATCCATGGCAACACTGGAGAGGAATCCTCAGTTTCCGGCCCCGACTCCACACAAGGACTGAGGCGCCGGCATGGACGGGAGAGGAATCCCGAGAGGTCCCCTAGCAACTCACATGGGGACTGGCCTTTCCTGAGGACACCAGAGCGGGTCCCTGAGATCCCCGTCATAACTCGAGAAGACCTGCCGCAACTCGAGAAAATCCAGGAGGTTCTCCCCTCCAGGCGAGATGAGGCCCATTTCCGCTGAGGCGTCTCGAGGCTGATTACACCTCACCTCTGGAACTTTGAAAGGGTACTTCACCCCCTTGGTGCAAATCAAGAACTTCCCCGACATACCCGTCTCCCCTCGATAGGAAACACGAGGGTACCGCCCACATCCAGAGAGCCCCGTTTCCGCCTCGTAGCTCGAGATGAGGGATCCTTTCCCTGATTCGTCGGGAAAGAGTTCCCGGTGTTCCGGTCGCATCTCAAGAGGAGGCCATCTCAACAGGAACGGCGAGAGGAACTCCAGGGTCGTGCCACCATTCCAAGAGTCCCCCAGATGTCTCAGTCCATACCAGAGGAACCCCTCTTCCCTACACCGGCTCGTCTTTCACGCCGAGGATCGACTCAGAGCAAGGTGTCACGTGGCACAGCCCTGTGGAAAAGCCTGGTGGGAAAGCCTCGAGGGACAGCCTCGAGGGAAAGCCACAGATCCCTTGATCCACGTGACAGGAAGCGTGACACTACTGCTGCAGCTCGGGAGGTAAGCGCACGTGCATGCCTCCACTCGAGAAGAGGCCTGACTCCCCTGAGAAGACTCAGAAACACCCGAAGATCTATGGCAACACTGGAGAGGAATCCTCAGGTTCCGGCCCCGACTCCACAGAAGGACGGAGGCCCCGGCATGAACGGGAGAGGAATCCCGAGAGGTCCCCTAGCAACTCGCCTGGGGACTGGCCTTTCCTGAGGCCACCAGAGCGGGTCCCTGAGGTCCCCGTCGTAACTCGAGAAGACCTGCTGCAACTCGAGAAAATCCAGGAGGTTCTCCCCTCCAGGCGAGATGAGGCCCATTTCCGCTGAGGCGTCTCGAGGCTGATCACACCTCACCTCTGGAACTTCGAAAGGGTCCTTCACACCCTTGGTGCAAATCAAGAAGTTCCCCGACACACCCGTCTCCACTTGAGAGGAATCATGAGGGTCCCGCCCACATCCAGAGGAGCCCCGTTTCTGCCTCGTAGCTCGAGATGAGGGATCCTTTCCCTGCTTCGTCGGGAAAGAGTTCCCGGCATTCCCGTCGCATTTCAAGAGGAGGCCCTCTCAACAGGAACGGCGAGAGGAACTCCAGGGTCGTACCACCATTGCAAGAGTCCCCCAGATGTCTCAGTCCATTCCAGAGGAACCTCTTTTCCCTTCACCGGCTCGTCTTTCATGCCGAGGATCGACTCACACCAAGGTGGCACGTGGCACAGCCCTGTGGGAAAGACTCGTGGGAAAGCCTCGAGGGACAGCCTCGAGGGAAAGCCACAGATCCCTTGATCCACGTGACAGGAAGCGTGACACTACTCCTGCAGCAAGGGCGGAAAGGGAACGTGCATGCCCCCACTCGAGACGAGGCCTGACTCCCCTGGGGAGACTCACAAACACCCCAAGATCCATGGCAACACTGGAGAGGAATCCTCAGGTTCCGGTCCCGACTCCACACAAGCACTGAGGCCCCGGCATGGACGGGAGAGGAATCCCGAGAGGTCCCCAAGCAACTCGCATGGGGACTGGCCTTTCCTGAGGCCACCAGAGCGGGTCCCTGAGGTCCCCGTCGTAACTCGAGAAGACCTGCCGCAACTCGAGAAAATCCAGGAGGTTCTCCCCTCCAGGCGAGATGAGGCCCATTTCCGCTGAGGCATCTCGAGGCTGATCACACCTCACCTCTGGAACTTCGAAACGATGCTTCCCACCCTTGGTGCAAATCAAGAAGTTCCCCGACATACCCGTCTCCCCTCGAGAGGAAACACGAGGGTACCGCCCACATCCAGAGGAGCCCCGTTTCCACCTCATAGCTCGAGATGAGGGATCCTTTCCCTGCTTCGTCGGGAAAGAGTTCCCGGCGTTCCCGTCGCATCTCAAGAGGAGGCCCTCTCAACAGGAACGGCGAGAGGAACTCCAGGGTCGTGCCACCATTCCAAGAGTCCCCCAGATGTCTCAGTCCATACCGGAGGATCCCCTTTTCCCTACACCGGCTCGTCTTTCACGCCTAAGATCGACTCACAGCAAGGGGGCACGTGGCACAGCCCTGTGGGAAAGACTCGTGGGAAAGCCTCGAGGGACAGCCTCGAGGGAAAGCCACAGATCCCTTGATCCACGTGACAGGAAGCGTGACACTACTGCTGCAGCTCGGGAGGAAAGCGCACGTGCATGCCCCCACTCGAGACGAGGCCTGACTCCCCTGGGGAGTCTCAGAAGCACCCCAAGATCCATGGCAACACTGGAGAGGAATCCTCAGGTTCCGGCCCCGACTCCACACAAGGTCTTTAGCCCCGACATGGACGGGAGAGAAATCCCGAGATGGCCCCTAGCAACTCGCATGGGGACTGGCCTTTCCTGAGGCCACCAGAGCGGGTCCCTGAGGTCCCCGTCGTAACTCGAGAAGACCTGCCGCAACTCGAGAAAATCCAGGAGGTTCTCCCCTCCAGGCGAGACGAGGCCCATTTCCGCTCAGGCGTCTCGAGGCTGATTACACCTCACCTCTGGAACTTCGAAAGGGTCCTTCACACCCTTGGTGCAAATCAAGAAGTTCCCCGACATACCCGTCTCCACTCGAGAGGAAACACGAGGGTCCCGCCCACATCCAGAGGAGCCCTGTTTCCGCCTCTTAGCTCGAGTTGAGGGATCCTTTCCCTGCTTCCTCGGGAAAGAGTTCCCGGCGTTCCCGTCGCATCTCAAGACGCGGCCCTCTCAACCGGAACGGCGAGAGGAACTCCAGGTCCTGCCACCATTCCAAGAGTCCCCCAGATGTCTCAGTCCATTCCAGAGGAACCTCTTTTCCCTTCACCGGCTGGTCTTTCACGCCGAGGATCGACTCACACCAAGGTGGCACGTGGCACAGCCCTGGGGGAAAGCCTCGTGGGAAAGACTCGAGGGACAGCCTCGAGGGAAAGCCACAGATCCCTTGATCCACGTGACAGGAAGCGTGACATTACTGCTGCAGCTCGGGAGGAAAGCGCACGTGCATGCCCCCACTCGAGACGAGGCCTGACTCCCCTGGGGAGACTCAGAAGCACCCCAAGATCCATGGCAACACTGGAGAGGAATCCTCAGTTTCCGGCCCCGACTCCACACAAGGACTGAGGCGCCGGCATGGACGGGAGAGGAATCCCGAGAGGTCCCCTAGCAACTCACATGGGGACTGGCCTTTCCTGAGGACACCAGAGCGGGTCCCTGAGGTCCCCGTCATAACTCGAGAAGACCTGCCGCAACTCGAGAAAATCCAGGAGGTTCTCCCCTCCAGGCGAGATGAGGCCCATTTCCGCTGAGGCGTCTCGAGGCTGATTACACCTCACCTCTGGAACTTCGAAAGGGTACTTCACCCCCTTGGTGCAAATCAAGAACTTCCCCGACATACCCGTCTCCCCTCGATAGGAAACACGAGGGTACCGCCCACATCCAGAGGAGCCCCGTTTCCGCCTCGTAGCTCGAGATGAGGGATCCTTTCCCTGATTCGTCGGGAAAGAGTTCCCGGTGTTCCGGTCGCATCTCAAGAGGAGGCCATCTCAACAGGAACGGCGAGAGGAACTCCAGGGTCGTGCCACCATTCCAAGAGTCCCCCAGATGTCTCAGTCCATTCCAGAGGAACCCCTCTTCCCTACACCGGCTCGTCTTTCACGCCGAGGATCGACTCAGAGCAAGGTGTCACGTGGCACAGCCCTGTGGAAAAGCCTGGTGGGAAAGCCTCGAGGGACAGCCTAGAGGGAAAGCTACAGATCCCTTGATCCACGTGACAGGAAGCGTGACACTACTGCTGCAGCTCGGGAGGTAAGCGCACGTGCATGCCTCCACTCGAGAAGAGGCCTGACTCCCCTGAGAAGACTCAGAAACACCCGAAGATCTATGGCAACACTGGAGAGGAATCCTCAGGTTCCGGCCCCGACTCCACAGAAGGACTGAGGCCCCGGCATGAACGGGAGAGGAATCCCGAGAGGTCCCCTAGCAACTCGCCTGGGGACTGGCCTTTCCTGAGGCCACCAGAGCGGGTCCCTGAGGTCCCCGTCGTAACTCGAGAAGACCTGCTGCAACTCGAGAAAATCCAGGAGGTTCTCCCCTCCAGGCGAGATGAGGCCCATTTCCGCTGAGGCGTCTCGAGGCTGATCACACCTCACCTCTGGAACTTCGAAAGGGTCCTTCACACCCTTGGTGCAAATCAAGAAGTTCCCCGACACACCCGTCTCCACTCGAGAGGAATCATGAGGGTCCCGCCCACATCCAGAGGAGGCCCGTTTCCGCCTCGTAGCTCGAGATGAGGGATCCTTTCCCTGCTTCGTCGGGAACGAGTTCCCGGCATTCCCGTCGCATTTCAAGAGGAGGCCCTCTCAACAGGAACGGCGAGAGGAACTCCAGGGTCGTACCACCATTGCAAGAGTCCCCCACATGTCACAGTCCATTCCAGAGGAACCTCTTTTCCCTTCACCGGCTCGTCTTTCACGCCGAGGATCGACTCACACCAAGGTGGCACGTGGCACAGCCCTGTGGGAAAGCCTCGTGGGAAAGCCTCGAGGGACAGCCTCGAGTGAAAGCCACAGATCCCTTGATCCACTTGACAGGAAGCGTGACACTACTCCTGCAGCAAGGGCGGAAAGGGAACGTGCATGCCCCCACACGAGACGAGGCCTGACTCCCCTGGGGAGACTCAGAAACACCCCAAGATCCATGGCAACACTGGAGAGGAATCCTCAGGTTCCGGTCCCGACTCCACACAAGGACTGAGGCCCCGGCATGGACGGGAGAGGAATCCCGAGAGGTCCCCAAGCAACTCGCATGGGGACTGGCCTTTCCTGAGGCCACCAGAGCGGGTCCCTGAGGTCCCCGTCGTAACTCGAGAAGACCTGCCGCAACTCGAGAAAATCCAGGAGGTTCTCCCCTCCAGGCGAGATGAGGCCCATTTCCGCTGAGGCATCTCGAGGCTGATCACACCTCACCTCTGGAACTTCAAAACGATCCTTCACACCCTTGGTGCAAATCAAGAAGTTCCCCGACATACCCGTCTCCCCTCGAGAGGAAACACGAGGGTACCGCCCACATCCAGAGGAGCCCCGTTTCCGCCTCATAGCTCGAGATGAGGGATCCTTTCCCTTCTTCGTTGGGAAAGAGTTCCCGGCGTTCCCGTCGCATCTCAAGAGGAGGCCCTCTCAACAGGAACGGCGAGAGGAACTCCAGGGTCGTGTCACCATTCCAAGAGTCCCCCAGATGTCTCAGTCCATACCAGAGGATCCCCTTTTACCTACACCGGCTCGTCTTTCACGCCGAGGATCGACTCACAGCAAGGGGGCACGTGGCACAGCCCTGTGGGAAAGATTCGTGGGAAAGCCTCGAGGGACAGCCTCGAGGGAAAGCCACAGATCCCTTGATCCACGTGACAGGAAGCGTGACACTACTTCTGCAGCTCGGGAGGGAAGCGCACGTCCATGCCCCCACTCGAGACGAGGCCTGACTCCCCTGGGGAGACTCAGAAGCACCCCAAGTTCCATGGCAACACTGGAGAGGAATCCTCAGGTTCCGGCCCCGACTCCACACAAGGTCTTTAGCCCCGACATGGACGGGAGAGAAATCCCGAGATGGCCCCTAGCAACTCGCATGGGGACTGGCCTTTCCTGAGGCCACCAGAGCGGGTCCCTGAGGTCCCCGTCGTAACTCGAGAAGACCTGCCGCAACTCGAGAAAATCCAGAAGGTTCTCCCCTCCAGGCGAGACGAGGCCAATTTCCGCTGAGGCGTCTCGAGGCTGATCACACCTCACCTCTGGAACTTCGAAAGGGTCCTTCACACCCTTGGTGCAAATCAAGAAGTTCCACGACATACCCGTCTCCACTCGAGAGGAATCAGGAGGGTCCCGCCCACATCCAGAGGAGCCCCGTTTCTGCCTCGTAGCTCGAGATGAGGGATCCTTTCCCTGCTTCGTCGGGAAAGAGTTCCCGGCGTTCCCGTCGCATCTCAAGAGGAGGCCCTCTCAACAGGAACGGCGAGAGGAACTCCAGGGTCGTGCCACCATTCCAAGAGTCCCCCAGATGTCTCAGTCCATTCCAGAGGAACCTCTTTTCCCTTCACTGGCTAGTCTTTCACGCCGAGGATCGACTCACACCAAGGTGGCACGTGGCACAGCCCTGTGGGAAAGCCTCGTGGGAAAGCCTCGAGGGACAGCCTCGAGGTAAAGCCACAGATCCCTTGATCCACGTGACAGGAAGCGTGACACTACTGCTGCAGCTCGGGAGGAAAGCGCACGTGCATGCCCCCACTCGAGACGAAGCCTGACTCCCCTGGGGAGACTCAGAAGCACCCCAAGATCCATGGCAACACTGGAGAGGAATACTCAGGTTCCGGCCTCGACTCCACACAAGGTCTTAGGCCCCGACAAGGACGGGAGAGGAATCCCGAGATGGCCCCTAGCAACTCGCATGGGGACTGGCCTTTCCTGAGGCCACCAGAGCGGGTCCCTGAGGTCCCCGTCGTAACTCGAGAAGACCTGCCGCAACTCGAGAAAATCCAGGAGGTTCTCCCCTCCAGGCGAGACGAGGCCCATTTCCGCTGAGGCGTCTCGAGGCTGATCACACCTCACTTCTGGAACTTCGAAAGGGTCCTTCACACCCTTGGTGCAAATCAAGATGTTCCCCGACATACCCGGCTCCCCTCAAGAGGAAACACGAGGGTCCCGCCCACATCCAGAGGAGCCCCGTTTCCGCCTCGTAGCTCGAGATGAGGGATCCTTTCCCTGCTTCGTCGGGAACGAGTTCCCTGTGTTCCCGTCGCATCTCAAGAGGAGGCCCTCTCAACAGGAACGGCGAGAGGAACTCCAGGGTCCCCCAGATGTCTCAGTCCATACCGGAGGATCCCCTTTTCCCTACACCGGCTCGTCTTTCACGCCTAAGATCGACTCACAGCAAGGGGGCACGTGGCACAGCCCTGTGGGAAAGACTCGTGGGAAAGCCTCGAGGGACAGCCTCGAGGGAAAGCCACAGATCCCTTGATCCACGTGATAGGAAGCGTGACACTACTGCTGCAGCTCGGGAGGAAAGCGCACGTGCATGCCCCCACTCGAGACGAGGCCTGACTCCCCTGGGGAGTCTCAGAAGCACCCCAAGATCCATGGCAACACTGGAGAGGAATCCTCAGGTTCCGGCCCCGACTCCACACAAGGTCTTTAGCCCCGACATGGACGGGAGAGAAATCCCGAGATGTCCCCTAGAAACTCACATGGGGACTGGCCTTTCCTGAGGCCACCAGAGCGGGTCCCTGAGGTCCCCGTCGTAACTCGAGAAGACCTGCCGCAACTCGAGAAAATCCAGGAGGTTCTCCCCTCCAGGCGAGATGAGGCCCATTTCCGCTGAGGCGTCTCGAGGCTGATTACACCTCACCTCTGGAACTTCGAAAGGGTACTTCACCCCCTTGGTGCAAATCAAGAACTTCCCCGACATACCCGTCTCCCCTCGATAGGAAACACGAGGGTACCGCCCACATCCAGAGGAGCCCCGTTTCCGCCTCGTAGCTCGAGATGAGGGATCCTTTCCCTGATTCGTCGGGAAAGAGTTCCCGGTGTTCCGGTCGCATCTCAAGAGGAGGCCATCTCAACAGGAACGGCGAGAGGAACTCCAGGGTCGTGCCACCATTCCAAGAGTCCCCCAGATGTCTCAGTCCATTCCAGAGGAACCCCTCTTCCCTACACCGGCTCGTCTTTCACGCCGAGGATCGACTCAGAGCAAGGTGTCACGTGGCACAGCCCTGTGGAAAAGCCTGGTGGGAAAGCCTCGAGGGACAGCCTAGAGGGAAAGCTACAGATCCCTTGATCCACGTGACAGGAAGCGTGACACTACTGCTGCAGCTCGGGAGGTAAGCGCACGTACATGCCTCCACTCGAGAAGAGGCCTGACTCCCCTGAGAAGACTCAGAAACACCCGAAGATCTATGGCAACACTGGAGAGGAATCCTCAGGTTCCGGCCCCGACTCCACAGAAGGACTGAGGCCCCGGCATGAACGGGAGAGGAATCCCGAGAGGTCCCCAAGCAACTCGCATGGGGACTGGCCTTTCCTGAGGCCACCAGAGCGGGTCCCTGAGGTCCCCGTCGTAACTCGAGAAGACCTGCCGCAACTCGAGAAAATCCAGGAGGTTCTCCCCTCCAGGCGAGATGAGGCCCATTTCCGCTGAGGCATCTCGAGGCTGATCACACCTCACCTCTGGAACTTCAAAACGATCCTTCACACCCTTGGTGCAAATCAAGAAGTTCCCCGACATACCCGTCTCCCCTCGAGAGGAAACACGAGGGTACCGCCCACATCCAGAGGAGCCCCGTTTCCGCCTCATAGCTCGAGATGAGGGATCCTTTCCCTTCTTCGTTGGGAAAGAGTTCCCGGCGTTCCCGTCGCATCTCAAGAGGAGGCCCTCTCAACAGGAACGGCGAGAGGAACTCCAGGGTCGTGTCACCATTCCAAGAGTCCCCCAGATGTCTCAGTCCATACCAGAGGATCCCCTTTTCCCTACACCGGCTCGTCTTTCACGCCGAGGATCGACTCACAGCAAGGGGGCACGTGGCACAGCCCTGTGGGAAAGATTCGTGGGAAAGCCTCGAGGGACAGCCTCGAGGGAAAGCCACAGATCCCTTGATCCACGTGACAGGAAGCGTGACACTACTTCTGCAGCTCGGGAGGGAAGCGCACGTCCATGCCCCCACTCGAGACGAGGCCTGACTCCCCTGGGGAGACTCAGAAGCACCCCAAGTTCCATGGCAACACTGGAGAGGAATCCTCAGGTTCCGGCCCCGACTCCACACAAGGTCTTTAGCCCCGACATGGACGGGAGAGAAATCCCGAGATGGCCCCTAGCAACTCGCATGGGGACTGGCCTTTCCTGAGGCCACCAGAGCGGGTCCCTGAGGTCCCCGTCGTAACTCGAGAAGACCTGCCGCAACTCGAGAAAATCCAGAAGGTTCTCCCCTCCAGGCGAGACGAGGCCAATTTCCGCTGAGGCGTCTCGAGGCTGATCACACCTCACCTCTGGAACTTCGAAAGGGTCCTTCACACCCTTGGTGCAAATCAAGAAGTTCCACGACATACCCGTCTCCACTCGAGAGGAATCAGGAGGGTCCCGCCCACATCCAGAGGAGCCCCGTTTCTGCCTCGTAGCTCGAGATGAGGGATCCTTTCCCTGCTTCGTCGGGAAAGAGTTCCCGGCGTTCCCGTCGCATCTCAAGAGGAGGCCCTCTCAACAGGAACGGCGAGAGGAACTCCAGGGTCGTGCCACCATTCCAAGAGTCCCCCAGATGTCTCAGTCCATTCCAGAGGAACCTCTTTTCCCTTCACTGGCTAGTCTTTCACGCCGAGGATCGACTCACACCAAGGTGGCACGTGGCACAGCCCTGTGGGAAAGCCTCGTGGGAAAGCCTCGAGGGACAGCCTCGAGGTAAAGCCACAGATCCCTTGATCCACGTGACAGGAAGCGTGACACTACTGCTGCAGCTCGGGAGGAAAGCGCACGTGCATGCCCCCACTCGAGACGAAGCCTGACTCCCCTGGGGAGACTCAGAAGCACCCCAAGATCCATGGCAACACTGGAGAGGAATACTCAGGTTCCGGCCTCGACTCCACACAAGGTCTTAGGCCCCGACAAGGACGGGAGAGGAATCCCGAGATGGCCCCTAGCAACTCGCATGGGGACTGGCCTTTCCTGAGGCCACCAGAGCGGGTCCCTGAGGTCCCCGTCGTAACTCGAGAAGACCTGCCGCAACTCGAGAAAATCCAGGAGGTTCTCCCCTCCAGGCGAGACGAGGCCCATTTCCGCTGAGGCGTCTCGAGGCTGATCACACCTCACTTCTGGAACTTCGAAAGGGTCCTTCACACCCTTGGTGCAAATCAAGATGTTCCCCGACATACCCGGCTCCCCTCAAGAGGAAACACGAGGGTCCCGCCCACATCCAGAGGAGCCCCGTTTCCGCCTCGTAGCTCGAGATGAGGGATCCATTCCCTGCTTCGTCGGGAACGAGTTCCCTGCGTTCCCGTCGCATCTCAAGAGGAGGCCCTCTCAACAGGAACGGCGAGAGGAACTCCAGGGTCCCCCAGATGTCTCAGTCCATACCGGAGGATCCCCTTTTCCCTACACCGGCTCGTCTTTCACGCCTAAGATCGACTCACAGCAAGGGGGCACGTGGCACAGCCCTGTGGGAAAGACTCGTGGGAAAGCCTCGAGGGACAGCCTCGAGGGAAAGCCACAGATCCCTTGATCCACGTGATAGGAAGCGTGACACTACTGCTGCAGCTCGGGAGGAAAGCGCACGTGCATGCCCCCACTCGAGACGAGGCCTGACTCCCCTGGGGAGTCTCAGAAGCACCCCAAGATCCATGGCAACACTGGAGAGGAATCCTCAGGTTCCGGCCCCGACTCCACACAAGGTCTTTAGCCCCGACATGGACGGGAGAGAAATCCCGAGATGTCCCCTAGAAACTCACATGGGGACTGGCCTTTCCTGAGGCCACCAGAGCGGGTCCCTGAGGTCCCCGTCGTAACTCGAGAAGACCTGCCGCAACTCGAGAAAATCCAGGAGGTTCTCCCCTCCAGGCGAGACGAGGCCCATTTCCGCTCAGGCGTCTCGAGGCTGATTACACCTCACCTCTGGAACTTCGAAAGGGTCCTTCACACCCTTGGTGCAAATCAAGAAGTTCCCCGACATACCCGTCTCCACTCGAGAGGAAACACGAGGGTCCCGCCCACATCCAGAGGAGCCCTGTTTCCGCCTCTTAGCTCGAGTTGAGGGATCCTTTCCCTGCTTCCTCGGGAAAGAGTTCCCGGCGTTCCCGTCGCGCCTCAAGACGCGGCCCTCTCAACCGGAACGGCGAGAGGAACTCCAGGTCCTGCCACCATTCCAAGAGTCCCCCAGATGTCTCAGTCCATTCCAGAGGAACCACTTTTCCCTTCACCGGCTGGTCTTTCACGCCGAGGATCGACTCACACCAAGGTGGCACGTGGCACAGCCCTGGGGGAAAGCCTCGTGGGAAAGCCTCGAGGGACAGCCTCGAGGGAAAGCCACAGATCCCTTGATCCACGTGACAGGAAGCGTGACACTACTGCTGCAGCTCGGGAGGAAAGCGCACGTGCATGCCCCCACTCGAGACGAGGCCTGACTCCCCTGGGGAGACTCAGAAGCACCCCAAGATCCATGGCAACACTGGAGAGGAATCCTCAGTTTCCGGCCCCGACTCCACACAAGGACTGAGGCGCCGGCATGGACGGGAGAGGAATCCCGAGAGGTCCCCTAGCAACTCGCATGGGGACTGGCCTTTCCTGAGGACACCAGAGCGGGCCCCTGAGGTCCCCGTCATAACTCGAGAAGACCTGCCGCAACTCGAGAAAATCCAGGAGGTTCTCCCCTCCAGGCGAGATGAGGCCCATTTCCGCTGAGGCGTCTCGAGGCTGATCACACCTCACCTCTGGAACTTCGAAAGGGTCCTTCACACCCTTGGTGCAAATCAAGAACTTCCCCGACATACCCGTCTCCCCTCGATAGGAAACACGAGGGTACCGCCCACATCCAGAGGAGACCCGTTTCCGCCTCGTAGCTCGAGATGAGGGATCCTTTCCCTGATTCGTCGGGAAAGAGTTCCCGGTGTTCCGGTCGCATCTCAACAGGAGGCCATCTCAACAGGAACGGCGAGAGGAACTCCAGGGTCGTGCCACCATTCCAAGAGTCCCCCAGATGTCTCAGTCCATACCAGAGGAACCCCTCTTCTCTACACTGGCTCGTCTTTCACGCCGAGGATCGACTCAGAGCAAGGTGGCACGTGGCACAGCCCTGTGGAAAAGCCTGGTGGGAAAGCCTCGAGGGACAGCCTCGAGGGAAAGCCACAGATCCCTTGATCCACGTGACAGGAAGCGTGACACTACTGCTGCAGCTCGGGAGGTAAGCGCACGTGCATGCCCCCACTCGAGACGAGGCCTGACTCCCCTGGGAAGACTCAGAAACACCCGAAGATCTATGGCAACACTGGAGAGGAATCCTCAGGTTCCGGCCCCGACTCCACAGAAGGACTGAGGCCCCGGCATGAACGGGAGAGGAATCCCGAGAGGTCCCCTAGCAACTCGCCTGGGGACTGGCCTTTCCTGAGGCCACCAGAGCGGGTCCCTGAGGTCCCCGTCGTAACTCGAGAAGACCTGCCGCAACTCGAGAAAATCCAGGAGGTTCTCCCCTCCAGGCGAGATGAGGCCCATTTCCGCTGAGGCGTCTCGAGGCTGATCACACCTCACCTCTGGAACTTCGAAAGGGTCCTTCACACCCTTGGTGCAAATCAAGAAGTTCCCCGACACACCCGTCTCCACTCGAGAGGAATCATGAGGGTCCCGCCCACATCCAGAAGAGGCCCGTTTCCTCCTCGTAGCTCGAGATGAGGGATCCTTTCCCTGCTTCGTCGGGAAAGAGTTCCCGGCGTTCCCGTCGCATCTCAAGAGGAGGCCCTCTCAACAGGAACGGCGAGAGGAACTCCAGGGTCGTGTCACCATTCCAAGAGTCCCCCAGATGTCTCAGTCCATACCAGAGGAAGCTCTTTTCCCTACACCGGTTCGTCTTTCACGCTGAGGATCGACTCACACCAAGGTGGCACGTGGCACAGCCCTGTGGGAAAGCCTCGCGGGAAAGCCTCGAGGGACAGCCTCGAGAGAAAGACACAGATCCCTTGATCCACGTGACAGGAAGCGTGACACTACTGCTGCAGCTCGGGAGAAAAGCGCACGTGCATGCCCCCACTCGAGACGAGGCCTGACTCCCCTGGGGAGACTCAGAAGCACCCCAAGATCCATGGCAACACTGGAGAGGAATCCTCAGGTTCCGGCCCCGACTCCACCCAAGGTCTTAGGCCCCGACATGGACGGTAGAGGAATCCCCAGAGGTCCCCTAGCAAATCGCATGGGGACTGGCCTTTCCTGAGGCCACCAGAGCGGGTCCCTGAGGTCCCCGTCGTAACTCGAGAAGACCCTCTGCAACTCGAGAAAATCCAGGAGGTTCTCCCCTCCAGGTGAGATGAGGCCCATTTCCGCTGAGGCGTCTCGAGGCTGATCACACCTCACTTCTGGAACTTCGAAAGGGTCCTTCCCACCCTTGGTGCAAATCAAGAAGTTCCCCGACATACCCGTCTCCACTCGAGAGGAAACACGAGGGTCCCGCCCACATCCAGAGGAGCCCTGTTTCCGCCTCGTAGCTCGAGATGAGGGATCCTTTCCCTTCTTCGTCGGGAAAGAGTTCCCGGCATTCCCGTCGCATTTCAAGAGGAGGCCCTCTCAACAGGAACGGCGAGAGGATCTCCAGGGTCGTACCACCATTGCAAGAGTCCCCCAGATGTCTCAGTCCATTCCAGAGGAACCTCTTTTCCCTTCACCGGCTCGTCTTTCACGCCGAGGATCGACTCACAACAAGGTGGCACGTGGCACAGCCCTGTGGGAAAGCCTCGTGGGAAAGCCTCGAGGGAAAGCCTCGAGGGAAAGCCACAGATCCCTTGATCCACGTGACAGGAAGCGTGACACTACTCCTGCAGCAAGGGCGGAAAGGGAACGTGCATGCCCCCACACGAGACGAGGCCTGACTCCCCTGGGGAGACTCAGAAACACCCCAAGATCCATGGCAACACTGGAGAGGAATCCTCAGGTTCCGGTCCCGACTCCACACAAGGACTGAGGACCCGGCATGGACGGGAGAGGAATCCCGAGAGGTCCCCAAGCAACTCGCATGGGGACTGGCCTTTCCTGAGGCCACCAGAGCGGGTCCCTGAGGTCCCCGTCGTAACTCGAGAAGACCTGCCGCAACTCGAGAAAATCCAGGAGGTTCTCCCCTCCAGGCGAGATGAGGCCCATTTCCGCTGAGGCATCTCGAGGCTGATCACACCTCACCTCTGGAACTTCGAAACGATCCTTCACACCCTTGGTGCAAATCAAGAAGTTCCCCGACATACCCGTCTCCCCTCGAGAGGAAACACGAGGGTACCGCCCACATCCAGAGGAGCCCCGTTTCCGCCTCATAGCTCGAGATGAGGGATCCTTTCCCTACTTCGTTGGGAAAGAGTTCCCGGCGTTCCCGTCGCATCTCAAGAGGAGGCCCTCTCAACAGGAACGGCGAGAGGAACTCCAGGGTCGTGCCACCATTCCAAGAGTCCCCCAGATGTCTCAGTCCATACCAGAGGATCCCCTTTTCCCTACACCGGCTCGTCTTTCACGCCGAGGATCGAGTCACAGCAAGGGGGCACGTGGCACAGCCCTGTGGGAAAGACTCGTGGGAAAGCCTCGAGGGACAGCCTCGAGGGAAAGCCACAGATCCCTTGATCCACGTGACAGGAAGCGTGACACTACTGCTGCAGCACGGGAGGAAAGCGCACGTGCATGCCCCCACTCGAGACGAGGCCTGACTCCCCTGGGGAGACTCAGAAGCACCCCAAGATCCATGGCAACACTGGAGAGGAATCCTCAGGTTCCGGCCCCGACTCCACACAAGGTCTTTAGCCCCGACATGGACGGGAGAGAAATCCCGAGATGGCCCCTAGCAACTCGCATGGGGACTGGCCTTTCCTGAGGCCACCAGAACGGGTCCCTGAGGTCCCCGTCGTAACTCGAGAAGACCTGCCGCAACTCGAGAAAATCCAGGAGGTTCTCCCCTCCAGGCGAGACGAGGCCAATTTCCGCTGAGGCGTCTCGAGGCTGATCACACCTCACCTCTGGAACTTCGAAAGGGTCCTTCACACCCTTGGTGCAAATCAAGAAGTTCCACGACATACCCGTCTCCACTCGAGAGGAATCAGGAGGGTCCCGCCCACATCCAGAGGAGCCCCGTTTCTGCCTCGTAGCTCGAGATGAGGGATCCTTTCCCTGCTTCGTCGGGAAAGAGTTCCCGGCGTTCCCGTCGCATCTCAAGAGGAGGCCCTCTCAACAGGAACGGCGAGAGGAACTCCAGGGTCGTGCCACCATTCCAAGAGTCCCCCAGATGTCTCAGTCCATTCCAGAGGAACCTCTTTTCCCTTCACCGGCTCGTCTTTCACGCCGAGGATCGACTCACACCAAGGTGGCACGTGGCACAGCCCTGTGGGAAAGCCTCGTGGGAAAGCCTCGAGGGACAGCCTCGTGGGAAATCCTCGAGGGACAGCCTCGAGGGAAAGCCACAGATCCCTTGATCCACGTGACAGGAAGCGTGACACTACTGCTGCAGCTCGGGAGGAAAGCGCAAGTGCATGCCCCCACTCGAGACGAGGCCTGACTGCCCTGGGGAGTCTCAGAAGCACCCCAAGTTCCATGGCAACACTGGAGAGGATTCCTCAGGTTCCGGCCCCGACTCCACACAAGGTCTTTAGCCCCGACATGGACGGGAGAGGAATCCCGAGAGGTCCCCTAGCAACTCGCATGGCGACTGGCCTTTCCTGAGGCCACCAGAGCGGGTCCCTGAGGTCCCCGTCGTAACTCGAGAAGACCTGCCGCAATTCGAGAAAATCCAGGAGGTTCTCCCCTCCAGGCGAGACGAGGCCCATTTCTGCTGAGGCGTCTCGAGGCTGATCACACCTCACTTCTGGAACTTCGAAAGGGTCCTTCACACCCTTGGTGCAAATCAAGATGTTCCCCGACATACTCGGCTCCCCTCGAGAGGAAACACGAGGGTACCGCCCACATCCAGAGGAGCCCCGTTTCCGCCTCGTAGCTCGAGATGAGGGATCCTTTCCCTGCTTCGTCGGGAAAGAGTTCCCGGCGTTCCCGTCGCATCTCAAGAGGAGGCCCTCTCAACAGGAACGGCGAGAGGAACTCCAGGGTCGTGTCACCATTCCAAGAGTCCCCCAGATGTCTCAGTCCATTTCAGAGGAACCTCTTTTCCCTTCACCGTCTCGTCTTTCACGCCGAGGATCGACTCCCACCAAGGTGGCACGTGGCACAGCCCTGTGGGAAAGCCTCGTGGGAAAGCCTCGAGGGACAGCCTCGTGGGAAAGCCACAGATCCCTTGATCCACGTGACAGGAAGCGTGACACTACTGCTGCAGCTCGGGAGGAAAGCGCACGTGCATGCCCCCACTCGAGACGAGGCCTGACTCCCCTGGGGAGACTAAGAAGCACCCCAAGATCCATGGCAACACTGGAGAGGAATGCTCAGGTTCCGGCCCCGACTACACACAAGGTCTTTAGCCCCGACATGGACGGGAGAGGAATCCCGAGAGGTCCCCTAGCAACTCGCATGGGGACTGGCCTTTCCTGAGGCCACCAGAGCGGGTCCCTGAGGTCCCCGTCGTAACTCGAGAAGACCTACTGCAACTCGAGAAAATCCAGGAGGTTTTCCCCTCCAGGTGAGATGAGGCCCATTTCCGCTGAGGCGTCTCGAGGCTGATCACACCTCACTTCTGGAACTTCGAAAGGGTCCTTCACACCCTTGGTACAAATCAAGAAGTTCCCCGACATACCCGTCTCCACTCGAGAGGAAACACGAGGGTCCCGCCCACATCCAGAGGAGCCCTGTTTCCGCCTCGTAGCTCGAGATGAGGGATCCTTTCCCTGCTTCGTCGGGAAAGAGTTCCCGGCATTCCCGTCGCATTTCAAGAGGAGGCCCTCTCAACAGGAACGGCGAGAGGATCTCCATGGTCGTACCACCATTGCAAGAGTCCCCCAGATGTCTCAGTCCATTCCAGAGGAACCTCTTTTCCCTTCACCGGCTCATCTTTCACGCCGAGGATCGACTCACACCAAGGTGGCACGTGGCACAGCCCTGTGGGAAAGACTCGTGGGAAAGCCTCGAGGGAAAGCCTCGAGGGAAAGCCACAGATCCCTTGATCCACGTGACAGGAAGCCTGACACTACTCCTGCAGCAAGGGCGGAAAGCGCACGTGCATGCCCCCACTCGAGACGAGGCCTGACTCCCCTGGGGAGACTCAGAAACACCCCAAGATCCATGGCAACACTGGAGAGGAATCCTCAGGTTCCGGTCCCGACTCCACACAAGGACTGAGGACCCGGCATGGACGGGAGAGGAATCCCGAGAGGTCCCCAAGCAACTCGCATGGGGACTGGCCTTTCCTGAGGCCACCAGAGCGGGTCCCTGAGGTCCCCGTCGTAACTCGAGAAGACCTGCCGCAACTCGAGAAAATCCAGGAGGTTCTCCCCTCCAGGCGAGATGAGGCCCATTTCCGCTGAGGCATCTCGAGGCTGATCACACCTCACCTCTGGAACTTCGAAACGATCCTTCACACCCTTGGTGCAAATCAAGAAGTTCCCCGACATACCCGTCTCCCCTCGAGAGGAAACACGAGGGTACCGCCCACATCCAGAGGAGCCCCGTTTCCGCCTCATAGCTCGAGATGAGGGATCCTTTCCCTACTTCGTTGGGAAAGAGTTCCCGGCGTTCCCGTCGCATCTCAAGAGGAGGCCCTCTCAACAGGAACGGCGAGAGGAACTCCAGGGTCGTGCCACCATTCCAAGAGTCCCCCAGATGTCTCAGTCCATACCAGAGGATCCCCTTTTCCATACACCGGCTCGTCTTTCACGCCGAGGATCGAGTCACAGCAAGGGGGCACGTGGCACAGACCTGTGGGAAAGACTCGTGGGAAAGCCTCGAGGGACAGCCTCGAGGGAAAGCCACAGATCCCTTGATCCACGTGACAGGAAGCGTGACACTACTGCTGCAGCTCGGGAGGAAAGCGCACGTGCATGCCCCCACTCGAGACGAGGCCTGACTCCCCTGGGGAGACTCAGAAGCACCCCAAGATCCATGGCAACACTGGAGAGGAATCCTCAGGTTCCGGCCCCGACTCCACACAAGGTCTTTAGCCCCGACATGGACGGGAGAGAAATCCCGAGATGGCCCCTAGCAACTCGCATGGGGACTGGCCTTTCCTGAGGCCACCAGAGCGGGTCCCTGAGGTCCCCGTCGTAACTCGAGAAGACCTGCCGCAACTCGAGAAAATCCAGGAGGTTCTCCCCTCCAGGCGAGACGAGGCCAATTTCCGCTGAGGCGTCTCGAGGCTGATCACACCTCACCTCTGGAACTTCGAAAGGGTCCTTCACACCCTTGGTGCAAATCAAGAAGTTCCCCGACATACCTGTCTCCACTCGAGAGGAATCAGGAGGGTCCCGCCCACATCCAGAGGAGCCCCGTTTCTGCCTCGTAGCTCGAGATGAGGGATCCTTTCCCTGCTTCGTCGGGAAAGAGTTCCCGGCGTTCCCGTCGCATCTCAAGAGGAGGCCCTCTCAACAGGAACGGCGAGAGGAACTCCAGGGTCGTGCCACCATTCCAAGAGTCCCCCAGATGTCTCAGTCCATTCCAGAGGAACCTCTTTTCCCTTCACCGGCTCGTCTTTCACGCCGAGGATCGACTCACACCAAGGTGGCACGTGGCAGAGCCCTGTGGGAAAGCCTAGTGGGAAAGCCTCGAGGGACAGCCTCGAGGGAAAGCCACAGATCCCTTGATCCACGTGACAGGAAGCGTGACACTACTGCTGCAGCTCGGGAGGAAAGCGCACGTGCATGCCCCCACTCGAGACGAAGCCTGACTCCCCTGGGGAGACTCAGAAGCACCCCAAGATCCATGGCAACACTGGAGAGGAATCTTCAGGTTCCGGCCCCGACTCCACACAAGGTCTTAGGCCCCGACAAGGACGGGAGAGGAATCCCGAGATGGCCCCTAGCAACTCGCATGGGGACTGGCCTTTCCTGAGGCCACCAGAGCGGGTCCCTGAGGTCCCCGTCGTAACACGAGAAGACCTGCCGCAACTCGAGAAAATCCAGGAGGTTCTCCCCTCCAGGCGAGAAGAGGCCCATTTCCGCTGAGGCGTCTCGAGGCTGATCACACCTCACTTCTGGAACTTCGAAAGGGTCATTCACACCCTTGGTGCAAATCAAGATGTTCCCCGACATACCCGGCTCCCCTCGAGAGGAAACACGAGGGTACCGCCCACATCCAGAAGAGCCCCGTTTCTGCCTCGTTGCTCGAGATGAGGGATCCTTTCCCTGCTTCGTCGGGAACGAGTTCCCTGCGTTCCCGTCGCATCTCAAGAGGAGGCCCTCTCAACAGGAACGGCGAGGGGAACTCCAGGTTCGTGCCACCATTCCAAGAGTCCCCCAGATGTCTCAGTCCATTCCAGAGGAACCTCTTTTCCCTTCACCGGCTCGTCTTTCACGCCGAGGATCGACTCACACCAAGGTGGCACGTGGCACAGCCCTGTGGGAAAGCCTCGTGGGAAAGCCTCGAGGGACAGCCTCGAGGGAAAGCCACAGATTCCTTGATCCACGTGACAGGAAGCGTGACACGACTGCTGCAGCTCGGGAGGAAAGCGCACGTGCATGCCCCCACTCGAGACGAGGCCTGACTCCCCTGGGGAGACTCAGAAGCACCCCAAGATCCATGGCAACACTTGAGAGGAATCTTCAGGTTCCGGCCCCGACTCCACACAAGGTCTTAGGCCCCGACATGGACGGGAGAGGAATCCCGAGATGGCCCCTAGCAACTCGCATGGGGACTGGCCTTTCCTGAGGCCACCAGAGCGGGTCCCTGAGGTCCCTGTCGTAACTCGAGAAGACCTGCCGCAACTCGAGAAAATCCAGGAGGTTCTCCCCTCCAGGCGAGATGAGGCCCATTTCCGCTGAGGCGTCTCGAGGCTGATCACACCTCCCCTCTGGAACTTCGAAAGGGTCCTTCACACCCTTGGTGCAAATCAAGAAGTTGCCCGACATACCCGTCTCCACTCGAGTGGAAACACGAGGGTCCCGCCCACATCCAGAGGAGCCCCGTTTCCGCCTCGTATCTCGAGATGAGGGATCCTTTCCCTGCTTCGTCGGGAAAGAGTTCCCGGCGTTCCCGTCACATCTCAAGAGGAGGCCCTCTCAACAGGAACGGCGAGAGGAACTCCAGGGTCGTGCCACCATTCCAAGAGTCCCCCAGATGTCTCAGTCCATTCCAGAGGAACCTCTTTTCCCTTCACCGGCTCGTCTTTCACGCCGAGGATCGACTCACACCAAGGTGGCACGTGGCACAGCCCTGTGGGAAAGCCTCGTGGGAAAGCCTCGAGGGACAGCCTCGAGGGAAAGCCACAGATCCCTTGATCCACGTGACAGGAAGCGTGACACTACTGCTGCAGCTCGGGAGGAAAGCGCACGTGCATGCCCCCACTCGAGACGAGGCCTGACTCCCCTGGGGAGACTCAGAAGCACCCCAAGATCCATGGCAACACTGGAGAGGAATCTTCAGGTTCCGGCCCCGAATGCACACAAGGTCTTAGGCCCCGACATGGACGGGAGAGGAATCCCGAGATGGCCCCTAGCAACTCGCATTGGGACTGGCCTTTCCTGAGGCCACCACAGCGGGTCCCTGAGGTCCCTGTCGTAACTCGAGAAGACCTGCCGCAACTCGAGAAAATCCGGAGTTGCTCCCCTCCAGGCTAGATGAGGCCCAATTCCGCTGAGGCGTCTCGAGGCTGATCACACCTCACCTCTGGAACTTCGACAGGGTCCTTCACACCCTTGGTGCAAATCAAGAAGTTCCCTGACATACCCGTCTCCACTCGAGTGGAAACACGAGGGTCCCGCCCACATCCAGAGGAGCCCCGTTTCCGCCTCGTAGCTCGAGATGAGGGATCCTTTCCCTGCTTCGTCGGGAAAGAGTTCCCGGCCTTCCCGTCGCATCTCAAGAGGAGGCCCTCTCAACAGGAACGGTGAGAGGAACTCCAGGGTCGTGCCACCATTACAAGAGTACCCCAGATGTCTCAGTCCATTCCAGAGGAACCTCTTTTCCCTTCACCGGCTCGTCTTTCACGCCGAGGATCGACTCACACCAAGGTGGCACGTGGCACAGCCCTGGGGGAAAGCCTCGTGGGAAAGCCTCGAGGGACAGCCTCGAGGGAAAGCCACAGATCCCTTGATCCACGTGACAGGAAGCGTGACACTACTGCTGCAGCTCGGGAGGAAAGCGCACGTGCATGCCCCCACTCGAGACGAGGCCTGACTCCCCTGGAGAGACTCAGAAGCACCCCAAGATCCATGGCAACACTGGAGAGGAATCTTCAGGTTCCGGCCCCGACTCCACACAAGGTCTTAGGCCCCGACATGGATGGGAGAGAAATCCCGAGATGGCCCCTAGCAACTCGCATGGGGACTGGCTTTTCCTGAGGCCACCAGAGCGGGTCCCTGAGGTCCCTGTCGTAACTCGAGAAGACCTGCCGCAACTCGAGAAAATCCAGGAGGTTCTCCCCTCCAGGCGAGATGAGGCCCATTTCCGCTGAGGCGTCTCGAGGCTGATCACACCTCACCTCTGGAACTTCTAAAGGGTCCTTCACACCCTTGGTGCAAATCAAGAAGTTCCCTGACATACCCGTCTCCACTCGAGTGGAAACACGAGGGTCCCGCCCACATCCAGAGGAGCCCCGTTTCCGCCTCATAGCTCGAGATGAGGGATCCTTTCCCTGCTTCGTCGGGAAAGAGTTCCCGGTGTTCCCGTCGCATCTCAAGAGGAGGCCCTCTCAACAGGAACGGCGAGAGGAACTCCAGGGTCGTGCCACCATTCCAAGAGTACCCCAGATGTCTCAGTCCATTCCAGAGGAACCTCTTTTCCCTTCACCGGCTCGTCTTTCACGCCGAGGATCGACTCACACCAAGGTGGCACGTGGCACAGCCCTGTGGGAAAGCCTCGTGGGAAAGCCTCGAGGGACAGCCTCGAGGGAAAGCCACAGATCCCTTGATCCACGTGACAGGAAGCGTGACACTACTGCTGCAGCTCGGGAGGAAAGCGCACGTGCATGCCCCCACTCGAGACGGGGCCTGACTCCCCTGGGGAGACTCAGAAGCACCCCAAGATCCATGGCAACACTGGAGAGGAATCTTCAGGTTCCGGCCCCGACTCCACACAAGGTCTTTAGCCCCGACATGGACGGGAGAGGAATCCCGAGAGGTCCCCTAGCAACTCGCATGGGGACTGGCCTTTCCTGAGGCCACCAGAGCGGGTACCTGAGGTCCCCGTCGTAACTCGAGAAGACCTACTGCAACTCGAGAAAATCCAGGAGGTTCTCCCCTCCAGGTGAGATGAGGCCCATTTCCGCTGAGGCGTCTCGAGGCTGATCACACCTCCCCTCTGGAACTTCGAAAGGGTCCTTCACACCCTTGGTGCAAATCTAGAAGTTCCCCGACATACCCGTCTCCACTCGAGAGGAAACACGAGGGTCCCGCCCACATCCAGAGGAGCCCTGTTTCCGCCTCGTAGCTCGAGATGAGGGATCCTTTCCCTGCTTCCTCGGGAAAGAGTTCCCGGCGTTCCCGTCGCATCTCAAGACGAGGCCCTCTCAACCGGAACGGCGAGAGGAACTCCAGGTCCTGCCACCATTCCAAGAGTCCCCCAGATGTCTCAGTCCATTCCAGAGGAACCTCTTTTCCCTTCAATGGCTGGTCTTTCACGCCGAGGATCGCCTCACACCAAGGTGGCACGTGGCACAGCCCTGGGGGAGAGCCTCGTGGGAAAGCCTCGAGGGACAGCCTCGAGGGAAAGCCACAGATTCCTTGATCCACGTGACAGGAAGCGTGACACTACTGCTGCAGCTCGGGAGGAAAGCGCAAGTGCATGACCCCACTCGAGACGAGGCCTGACTCCCCTGGGGAGACTCAGAAGCACCCCAAGATCCATGGCAACACTGGAGAGGAATCCTCAGGTTCCGGCCCCGACTCCACACAAGGACTGAGGCGCCGGCATGGACGGGAGAGGAATCCCGAGAGGTCCCCTAGCAACTCGCATGGGGACTGGCCTTTCCTGAGGCCACCAGAGCGGGTCCCTGAGGTCCCCGTCATAACTCGAGAAGACCTACCGCAACTCGAGAAAATCCAGGAGGTTCTCCCCTCCAGGCGAGATGAGGCCCATTTCCGCTGAGGCGTCTCGAGGCTGATCACACCTCACCTCTGGAACTTCGAAAGGGTCCTTCACACCCTTGGTGCAAATCAAGAAGTTCCCCGACACACCCGTCTCCACTCGAGAGGAATCATGAGGGTCCCGCCCACATCCAGAGGAGCCCCGTTTCCGCCTCATAGCTCGAGATGAGGGATCCTTTCCCTGCTTCGTCGGGAAAGAGTTCCCGGCGTTCCCGTCGCATCTCAAGAGGAGGCCCTCTCAACAGGAACGGCGAGAGGAACTCCAGGGTCGTGCCACCATTCCAAGAGTCCCCCAGATGTCTCAGTCCATACCAGAGGATCCCCTTTTCCCTACACCGGCTCGTCTTTCACGCCGAGGATCGACTCACAGCAAGGGGGCACGTGGCACAGCCCTGTGGGAAAGCCTCGTGGGAAAGCCTCGAGGGACAGCCTCGAGGGAAAGCCACAGATCCCTTGATCCACGTGACAGGAAGCGTGACACTACTGCTGCAGCTCGGGAGGAAAGCGCACGTGCATGCCCCCACTCGAGACGAGGCCTGACTCCCCTGGGGAGACTCAGAAGCACCCCAAGATCCATGGCAACACTGGAGAGGAATCCTCAGGTTCCGGCCCCGACTCCACACAAGGTCTTTAGCCCCGACATGGACGGGATAGAAATCCCTAGATGGCCCCTAGCAACTCGCATGGGGACTGGCCTTTCCTGAGGCCACAAGTGCGGGTCCCTGAGGTCCCCGTCGTAACTCGAGAAGACCTGCCGCAACTCGAGAAAATCCAGGAGGTTCTCCCCTCCAGGCGAGACCAGGCCCATTTCCGCTGAGGCGTCTCGACGCTGATCACACCTCCCCTCTGGAACTTCGAAAGGGTCCTTCACACACTTGGTGCAAATCAAGAAGTTCCCCGACCTACCCATCTCCACTCGAGAGGAAACACGAGGGTCCCGCCCACATCCAGAGGAGCCCTGTTTCCGCCTCGTAGCTCGAGATGAGGGATCCTTTCCCTGCTTCCTCGGGAAAGAGTTCCCGGCGTTCCCGTCGCATCTCAAGACGAGGCCCTCTCAACCGGAACGGCGAGAGGAACTCCAGGTCCTGCCACCATTCCAAGAGTCCCCCAGATGTCTCAGTCCATTCCAGAGGAACCTCTTTTCCCTTCAACGGCTGGTCTTTCACCCCGAGGATCGACTCACACCAAGGTGGCACGTGGCACAGCCCTGGGGGAAAGCCTCGTGGGAAAGCCTCGAGGGACAGCCTCGAGGGAAAGCCACAGATTCCTTGATCCACGTGACAGGAAGCGTGACACGACTGCTGCAGCTCGGGAGGAAAGCGCACGTGCATGACCCCACTCGAGACGAGGCCTGACTCCCCTGGGGAGACTCAGAAGCACCCCAAGATCCATGGCAACACTGGAGAGGAATCCTCAGGTTCCGGCCCCGACTCCACACAAGGACTGAGGCGCCGGCATGGACGGGAGAGGAATCCCGAGAGGTCCCCTAGCAACTCGCCTGGGGACTGGCCTTTCCTGAGGCCACCAGAGCGGGTCCCTGAGGTCCCCGTCGTAACTCGAGAAGACCTGCCGCAACTCGAGATAATCCAGGAGGTTCTTCCCTCCAGGCGAGATGAGGCCCATTTCCGCTGAGGCGTCTCGAGGCTGATCACACCTCTCCTCTGGAACTTCGAAAGGGTCCTTCACACCCTTGGTGCAAATCAAGAAGTTCCCCGACACACCCGTCTCCACTCGAGAGGAATCATGAGGGTCCCGCCCACATCCAGAGGAGCCCCGTTTCCGCCTCGTAGCTCGAGATGAGGGATCCTTTCCCTGCTTCGTCGGGAAAGAGTTCCCGGCATTCCCGTCGCATTTCAAGAGGAGGCCCTCTCAACAGGAACGGCGAGAGGAACTCCAGGGACGTGCCACCATTCCAAGAGTCCCCCAGATGTCTCAGTCCATACCAGAGGATCCCCTTTTCCCTACACCGGCTCGTCTTTCACGCCGAGGATCGACTCACAGCAAGGGGGCACGTGGCACAGCCCTGTGGGAAAGACTCGTGGGAAAGCCTCGAGGGACAGCCTCGAGGGAAAGCCACAGATCCCTTGATCCACGTGACAGG
The DNA here is from genome assembly GCF_023091745.1 of Budorcas taxicolor. Classification (NCBI taxonomy): domain Eukaryota; kingdom Metazoa; phylum Chordata; class Mammalia; order Artiodactyla; family Bovidae; genus Budorcas; species Budorcas taxicolor. The sequence continues at coordinate 2,051,952 of NC_068927.1, read as the reverse complement.
AAGCGTGACACTACTGCTGCAGCTCGGGAGGAAAGCGCACGTGCATGCCCCCACTCGAGACGAGGCCTGACTCCCCTGGGGAGACTCAGAAGCACCCCAAGATCCATGGCAACACTGGAGAGGAATCCTCAGGTTCCGGCCCCGACTCCACACAAGGTCTTTAGCCCCGACATGGACGGGAGAGAAATCCCGAGATGGCCCCTAGCAACTCGCATGGGGACTGGCCTTTCCTGAGGCCACCAGAGCGGGTCCCTGAGGTCCCCGTCGTAACTCGAGAAGACCTGCCGCAACTCGAGAAAATCCAGGAGGTTCTCCCCTCCAGGCGAGACGAGGCCCATTTCCGCTGAGGCGTCTCGAGGCTGATCACACCTCACCTCTGGAACTTCGAAAGGGTCCTTCACAACCTTGGTGCAAATCAAGAAGTTCCACGACATACCCGTTACCACTCGAGAGGAATCACGAGGGTCCCGCCCACATCCAGAGGAGCCCCGTTTCCGCCTCGTAGCTCGAGATGAGGGATCCTTTCCCTGCTTCGTCGGGAAAGAGTTCCCGGCGTTCCCGTCGCATCTCAAGAGGAGGCCCTCTCAACAGGAACGGCGAGAGGAACTCCAGGGTCGTGCCACCATTCCAAGAGTCCCCCAGATGTCTCAGTCCATTCCAGAGGAACCTCTTTTCCCTTCACCGGCTCGTCTTTCACGCCGAGGATCGACTCACACCAAGGTGGCACGTGGCACAGCCCTGTGGGAAAGCCTCGTGGGAAAGCCTCGAGGGACAGCCTCGAGGGAAAGCCACAGATCCCTTATCCACGTGACAGGAAGCGTGACACTACTGCTGCAGCTCGGGAGGAAAGCGCACGTGCATGCCCCCACTCGAGACGAGGCCTGACTCCCCTGGGGAGACTCAGAAGCACCCCAAGATCCATGGCAACACTTGAGAGGAATCTTCAGGTTCCGGCCCCGACTCCACACAAGGTCTTAGGCCCCGACATGGACGGGAGAGGAATCCCGAGATGGCCCCTAGCAACTCGCATGGGGACTGGCCTTTCCTGAGGCCACCAGAGCGGGTCCCTGAGGTCCCTGTCGTAACTCGAGAAGACCTGCCGCAACTCGAGAAAATCCAGGAGGTTCTCCCCTCCAGGCGAGATGAGGCCCATTTCCGCTGAGGCGTCTCGAGGCTGATCACACCTCCCCTCTGGAACTTCGAAAGGGTCCTTCACACCCTTGGTGCAAATCAAGAAGTTCCCCGACATACCCGTCTCCACTCGAGTGGAAACACGAGGGTCCCGCCCACATCCAGAGGAGCCCCGTTTCCGCCTCGTATCTCGAGATGAGGGATCCTTTCCCTGCTTCGTCGGAAAAGAGTTCCCGGCGTTCCCGTCACATCTCAAGAGGAGGCCCTCTCAACAGGAACGGCGAGAGGAACTCCAGGGTCGTGCCACCATTCCAAGAGTCCCCCAGATGTCTCAGTCCATTCCAGAGGAACCTCTTTTCCCTTCACCGGCTCGTCTTTCACGCCGAGGATCGACTCACACCAAGGTGGCACGTGGCACAGCCCTGTGGGAAAGCCTCGTGGGAAAGCCTCAAGAGACAGCCTCGAGGGAAAGCCACAGATCCCTTGATCCACGTGACAGGAAGCGTGACACTACTGCTGCAGCTCGGGAGGAAAGCGCACGTGCATGCCCCCACTCGAGACGAGGCCTGACTCCCCTGGGGAGACTCAGAAGCACCCCAAGATCCATGGCAACACTGGAGAGGAATCTTCAGGTTCCGGCCCCGACTGCACACAAGGTCTTAGGCCCCGACATGGACGGGAGAGGAATCCCGAGATGGCCCCTAGCAACTCGCATTGGGACTGGCCTTTCCTGAGGCCACCACAGCGGGTCCCTGAGGTCCCTGTCATAACTCGAGAAGACCTGCCGCAACTCGAGAAAATCCGGAGTTGCTCCCCTCCAGGCTAGATGAGGCCCAATTCCGCTGAGGCGTCTCGAGGCTGATCACACCTCACCTCTGGAACTTCGACAGGGTCCTTCACACCCTTGGTGCAAATCAAGAAGTTCCCTGACATACCCGTCTCCACTCGAGTGGAAACACGAGGGTCCCGCCCACATCCAGAGGAGCCCCGTTTCCGCCTCGTAGCTCGAGATGAGGGATCCTTTCCCTGCTTCGTCGGGAAAGAGTTCCCGGCCTTCCCGTCGCATCTCAAGAGGAGGCCCTCTCAACAGGAACGGTGAGAGGAAGTCCAGGGTCGCGCCACCATTACAAGAGTACCCCAGATGTCTCAGTCCATTCCAGAGGAACCTCTTTTCCCTTCACCGGCTCGTCTTTCACGCCGAGGATCGACTCACACCAAGGTGGCACGTGGCACAGCCCTGGGGGAAAGCCTCGTGGGAAAGCCTCGAGGGACAGCCTCGAGGGAAAGCCACAGATCCCTTGATCCACGTGACAGGAAGCGTGACACTACTTCTGCAGCTCGGGAGGAAAGCGCACGTGCATGCCCCCACTCGAGACGAGGCCTGACTCCCCTGGGGAGACTCAGAAGCACCCCAAGATCCATGGCAACACTGGAGAGGAATCTTCAGGTTCCGGCCCCGACTCCACACAAGTTCTTAGGCCCCGACATGGATGGGAGAGAAATCCCGAGATGGCCCCTAGCAACTCGCATGGGGACTGGCTTTTCCTGAGGCCACCAGAGCGGGTCCCTGAGGTCCCTGTCGTAACTCGAGAAGACCTGCCGCAACTCGAGAAAATCCAGGAGGTTCTCCCCTCCAGGCGAGATGAGGCCCATTTCCGCTGAGGCGTCTCGAGGCTGATCACACCTCACCTCTGGAACTTCTAAAGGGTCCTTCACACCCTTGGTGCAAATCAAGAAGTTCCCTGACATACCCGTCTCCACTCGAGTGGAAACACGAGGGTCCCGCCCACATCCAGAGGAGCCCCGTTTCCGCCTCATAGCTCGAGATGAGGGATCCTTTCCCTGCTTCGTCGGGAAAGAGTTCCCGGTGTTCCCGTCGCATCTCAAGAGGAGGCCCTCTCAACAGGAACGGCGAGAGGAACTCCAGGGTCGTGCCACCATTCCAAGAGTACCCCAGATGTCTCAGTCCATTCCAGAGGAACCTCTTTTCCCTTCACCGGCTCGTCTTTCACGCCGAGGATCGACTCACACCAAGGTGGCACGTGGCACAGCCCTGTGGGAAAGCCTCGTGGGAAAGCCTCGAGGGACAGCCTCGAGGGAAACCACAGATCCCTTGATCCACATGACAGGAAGCGTGACACTACTGCTGCAGCTCGGGAGGAAAGCGCACGTGCATGCCCCCACTCGAGACGGGGCCTGACTCCCCTGGGGAGACTCAGAAGCACCCCAAGATCCATGGCAACACTGGAGAGGAATCTTCAGGTTCCGGCCCCGACTCCACACAAGGTCTTTAGCCCCGACATGGACGGGAGAGGAATCCCGAGAGGTCCCCTAGCAACTCGCATGGGGACTGGCCTTTCCTGAGGCCACCAGAGCGGGTACCTGAGGTCCCCGTCGTAACTCGAGAAGACCTACTGCAACTCGAGAAAATCCAGGAGGTTCTCCCCTCCAGGTGAGATGAGGCCCATTTCCGCTGAGGCGTCTCGAGGCTGATCACACCTCCCCTCTGGAACTTCGAAAGGGTCCTTCACACCCTTGGTGCAAATCTAGAAGTTCCCCGACATACCCGTCTCCACTCGAGAGGAAACACGAGGGTCCCGCCCACATCCAGAGGAGCCCTGTTTCCGCCTCGTAGCTCGAGATGAGGGATCCTTTCCCTGCTTCCTCGGGAAAGAGTTCCCGGCGTTCCCGTCGCATCTCAAGACGAGGCCCTCTCAACCGGAACGGCGAGAGGAACTCCAGGTCCTGCCACCATTCCAAGAGTCCCCCAGATGTCTCAGTCCATTCCAGAGGAACCTCTTTTCCCTTCAATGGCTGGTCTTTCACGCCGAGGATCGCCTCACACCAAGGTGGCACGTGGCACAGCCCTGGGGGAGAGCCTCGTGGGAAAGCCTCGAGGGACAGCCTCGAGGGAAAGCCACAGATTCCTTGATCCACGTGACAGGAAGCGTGACACTACTGCTGCAGCTCGGGAGGAAAGCGCAAGTGCATGACCCCACTCGAGACGAGGCCTGACTCCCCTGGGGAGACTCAGAAGCACCCCAAGATCCATGGCAACACTGGAGAGGAATCCTCAGGTTCCGGCCCCGACTCCACACAAGGACTGAGGCGCCGGCATGGACGGGAGAGGAATCCCGAGAGGTCCCCTAGCAACTCGCATGGGGACTGGCCTTTCCTGAGGCCACCAGAGCGGGTCCCTGAGGTCCCCGTCATAACTCGAGAAGACCTACCGCAACTCGAGAAAATCCAGGAGGTTCTCCCCTCCAGGCGAGATGAGGCCCATTTCCGCTGAGGCGTCTCGAGGCTGATCACACCTCACCTCTGGAACTTCGAAAGGGTCCTTCACACCCTTGGTGCAAATCAAGAAGTTCCCCGACACACCCGTCTCCACTCGAGAGGAATCATGAGGGTCCCGCCCACATCCAGAGGAGCCCCGTTTCCGCCTCATAGCTCGAGATGAGGGATCCTTTCCCTGCTTCGTCGGGAAAGAGTTCCCGGCGTTCCCGTCGCATCTCAAGAGGAGGCCCTCTCAACAGGAACGGCGAGAGGAACTCCAGGGTCGTGCCACCATTCCAAGAGTCCCCCAGATGTCTCAGTCCATACCAGAGGATCCCCTTTTCCCTACACCGGCTCGTCTTTCACGCCGAGGATCGACTCACAGCAAGGGGGCACGTGGCACAGCCCTGTGGGAAAGCCTCGTGGGAAAGCCTCGAGGGACAGCCTCGAGGGAAAGCCACAGATCCCTTGATCCACGTGACAGGAAGCGTGACACTACTGCTGCAGCTCGGGAGGAAAGCGCACGTGCATGCCCCCACTCGAGACGAGGCCTGACTCCCCTGGGGAGACTCAGAAGCACCCCAAGATCCATGGCAACACTGGAGAGGAATCCTCAGGTTCCGGCCCCGACTCCACACAAGGTCTTTAGCCCCGACATGGACGGGATAGAAATCCCTAGATGGCCCCTAGCAACTCGCATGGGGACTGGCCTTTCCTGAGGCCACAAGTGCGGGTCCCTGAGGTCCCCGTCGTAACTCGAGAAGACCTGCCGCAACTCGAGAAAATCCAGGAGGTTCTCCCCTCCAGGCGAGACGAGGCCCATTTCCGCTGAGGCGTCTCGAGGCTGATCACACCTCCCCTCTGGAACTTCGAAAGGGTCCTTCACACACTTGGTGCAAATCAAGAAGTTCCCCGACCTACCCATCTCCACTCGAGAGGAAACACGAGGGTCCCGCCCACATCCAGAGGAGCCCTGTTTCCGCCTCGTAGCTCGAGATGAGGGATCCTTTCCCTGCTTCCTCGGGAAAGAGTTCCCGGCGTTCCCGTCGCATCTCAAGACGAGGCCCTCTCAACCGGAACGGCGAGAGGAACTCCAGGTCCTGCCACCATTCCAAGAGTCCCCCAGATGTCTCAGTCCATTCCAGAGGAACCTCTTTTCCCTTCAACGGCTGGTCTTTCACCCCGAGGATCGACTCACACCAAGGTGGCACGTGGCACAGCCCTGGGGGAAAGCCTCGTGGGAAAGCCTCGAGGGACAGCCTCGAGGGAAAGCCACAGATTCCTTGATCCACGTGACAGGAAGCGTGACACGACTGCTGCAGCTCGGGAGGAAAGCGCACGTGCATGACCCCACTCGAGACGAGGCCTGACTCCCCTGGGGAGACTCAGAAGCACCCCAAGATCCATGGCAACACTGGAGAGGAATCCTCAGGTTCCGGCCCCGACTCCACACAAGGACTGAGGCGCCGGCATGGACGGGAGAGGAATCCCGAGAGGTCCCCTAGCAACTCGCCTGGGGACTGGCCTTTCCTGAGGCCACCAGAGCGGGTCCCTGAGGTCCCCGTCGTAACTCGAGAAGACCTGCCGCAACTCGAGATAATCCAGGAGGTTCTCCCCTCCAGGCGAGATGAGGCCCATTTCCGCTGAGGCGTCTCGAGGCTGATCACACCTCACCTCTGGAACTTCGAAAGGGTCCTTCACACCCTTGGTGCAAATCAAGAAGTTCCCCGACACACCCGTCTCCACTCGAGAGGAATCATGAGGGTCCCGCCCACATCCAGAGGAGCCCCGTTTCCGCCTCGTAGCTCGAGATGAGGGATCCTTTCCCTGCTTCGTCGGGAAAGAGTTCCCGGCATTCCCGTCGCATTTCAAGAGGAGGCCCTCTCAACAGGAACGGCGAGAGGAACTCCAGGGACGTGCCACCATTCCAAGAGTCCCCCAGATGTCTCAGTCCATACCAGAGGATCCCCTTTTCCCTACACCGGCTCGTCTTTCACGCCGAGGATCGACTCACAGCAAGGGGGCACGTGGCACAGCCCTGTGGGAAAGACTCGTGGGAAAGCCTCGAGGGACAGCCTCGAGGGAAAGCCACAGATCCCTTGATCCACGTGACAGGAAGCGTGACACTACTGCTGCAGCTCGGGAGGAAAGCGCACGTGCATGCCCCCACTCGAGACGAGGCCTGACTCCCCTGGGGAGACTCAGAAGCACCCCAAGATCCATGGCAACACTGGAGAGGAATCCTCAGGTTCCGGCCCCGACTCCACACAAGGTCTTTAGCCCCGACATGGACGGGAGAGAAATCCCGAGATGGCCCCTAGCAACTCGCATGGGGACTGGCCTTTCCTGAGGCCACCAGAGCGGGTCCCTGAGGTCCCCGTCGTAACTCGAGAAGACCTGCCGCAACTCGAGAAAATCCAGGAGGTTCTCCCCTCCAGGCGAGACGAGGCCCATTTCCGCTGAGGCGTCTCGAGGCTGATCACACCTCACCTCTGGAACTTCGAAAGGGTCCTTCACAACCTTGGTGCAAATCAAGAAGTTCCACGACATACCCGTTACCACTCGAGAGGAATCACGAGGGTCCCGCCCACATCCAGAGAAGCCCCGTTTCTGCCTCGTAGCTCGAGATGAGGGATCCTTTCCCTGCTTCGTCGGGAAAGAGTTCCCGGCGTTCCCGTCGCATCTCAAGAGGAGGCCCTCTCAACAGGAACGGCGAGAGGAACTCCAGGGTCGTGCCACCATTCCAAGAGTCCCCCAGATGTCTCAGTCCATTCCAGAGGAACCTCTTTTCCCTTCACCGGCTCGTCTTTCACGCCGAGGATCGACTCACACCAAGGTGGCACGTGGCACAGCCCTGTGGGAAAGCCTCGTGGGAAAGCCTCGAGGGACAGCCTCGAGGGAAAGCCACAGATCCCTTATCCACGTGACAGGAAGCGTGACACTACTGCTGCAGCTCGGGAGGAAAGCGCACGTGCATGCCCCCACTCGAGACGAGGCCTGACTCCCCTGGGGAGACTCAGAAGCACCCCAAGATCCATGGCAACACTTGAGAGGAATCTTCAGGTTCCGGCCCCGACTCCACACAAGGTCTTAGGCCCCGACATGGACGGGAGAGGAATCCCGAGATGGCCCCTAGCAACTCGCATGGGGACTGGCCTTTCCTGAGGCCACCAGAGCGGGTCCCTGAGGTCCCTGTCGTAACTCGAGAAGACCTGCCGCAACTCGAGAAAATCCAGGAGGTTCTCCCCTCCAGGCGAGATGAGGCCCATTTCCGCTGAGGCGTCTCGAGGCTGATCACACCTCCCCTCTGGAACTTCGAAAGGGTCCTTCACACCCTTGGTGCAAATCAAGAAGTTCCCCGACATACCCGTCTCCACTCGAGTGGAAACACGAGGGTCCCGCCCACATCCAGAGGAGCCCCGTTTCCGCCTCGTATCTCGAGATGAGGGATCCTTTCCCTGCTTCGTCGGGAAAGAGTTCCCGGCGTTCCCGTCACATCTCAAGAGGAGGCCCTCTCAACAGGAACGGCGAGAGGAACTCCAGGGTCGTGCCACCATTCCAAGAGTCCCCCAGATGTCTCAGTCCATTCCAGAGGAACCTCTTTTCCCTTCACCGGCTCGTCTTTCACGCCGAGGATCGACTCACACCAAGGTGGCACGTGGCACAGCCCTGTGGGAAAGCCTCGTGGGAAAGCCTCGAGGGACAGCCTCGAGGGAAAGCCACAGATCCCTTGATCCACGTGACAGGAAGCGTGACACTACTGCTGCAGCTCGGGAGGAAAGCGCACGTGCATGCCCCCACTCGAGACGAGGCCTGACTCCCCTGGGGAGACTCAGAAGCACCCCAAGATCCATGGCAACACTGGAGAGGAATCTTCAGGTTCCGGCCCCGACTGCACACAAGGTCTTAGGCCCCGACATGGACGGGAGAGGAATCCCGAGATGGCCCCTAGCAACTCGCATTGGGACTGGCCTTTCCTGAGGCCACCACAGCGGGTCCCTGAGGTCCCTGTCGTAACTCGAGAAGACCTGCCGCAACTCGAGAAAATCCGGAGTTGCTCCCCTCCAGGCTAGATGAGGCCCAATTCCGCTGAGGCGTCTCGAGGCTGATCACACCTCACCTCTGGAACTTCGACAGGGTCCTTCACACCCTTGGTGCAAATCAAGAAGTTCCCTGACATACCCGTCTCCACTCGAGTGGAAACACGAGGGTCCCGCCCACATCCAGAGGAGCCCCGTTTCCGCCTCGTAGCTCGAGATGAGGGATCCTTTCCCTGCTTCGTCGGGAAAGAGTTCCCGGCCTTCCCGTCGCATCTCAAGAGGAGGCCCTCTCAACAGGAACGGTGAGAGGAACTCCAGGGTCGTGCCACCATTACAAGAGTACCCCAGATGTCTCAGTCCATTCCAGAGGAACCTCTTTTCCCTTCACCGGCTCGTCTTTCACGCCGAGGATCGACTCACACCAAGGTGGCACGTGGCACAGCCCTGGGGGAAAGCCTCGTGGGAAAGCCTCGAGGGACAGCCTCGAGGGAAAGCCACAGATCCCTTGATCCACGTGACAGGAAGCGTGACACTACTGCTGCAGCTCGGGAGGAAAGCGCACGTGCATGCCCCCACTCGAGACGAGGCCTGACTCCCCTGGGGAGACTCAGAAGCACCCCAAGATCCATGGCAACACTGGAGAGGAATCTTCAGGTTCCGGCCCCGACTGCACACAAGGTCTTAGGCCCCGACATGGACGGGAGAGGAATCCCGAGATGGCCCCTAGCAACTCGCATTGGGACTGGCCTTTCCTGAGGCCACCACAGCGGGTCCCTGAGGTCCCTGTCGTAACTCGAGAAGACCTGCCGCAACTCGAGAAAATCCGGAGTTGCTCCCCTCCAGGCTAGATGAGGCCCAATTCCGCTGAGGCGTCTCGAGGCTGATCACACCTCACCTCTGGAACTTCGACAGGGTCCTTCACACCCTTGGTGCAAATCAAGAAGTTCCCTGACATACCCGTCTCCACTCGAGTGGAAACACGAGGGTCCCGCCCACATCCAGAGGAGCCCCGTTTCCGCCTCGTAGCTCGAGATGAGGGATCCTTTCCCTGCTTCGTCGGGAAAGAGTTCCCGGCCTTCCCGTCGCATCTCAAGAGGAGGCCCTCTCAACAGGAACGGTGAGAGGAACTCCAGGGTCGTGCCACCATTACAAGAGTACCCCAGATGTCTCAGTCCATTCCAGAGGAACCTCTTTTCCCTTCACCGGCTCGTCTTTCACGCCGAGGATCGACTCACACCAAGGTGGCACGTGGCACAGCCCTGGGGGAAAGCCTCGTGGGAAAGCCTCGAGGGACAGCCTCGAGGGAAAGCCACAGATCCCTTGATCCACGTGACAGGAAGCGTGACACTACTGCTGCAGCTCGGGAGGAAAGCGCACGTGCATGCCCCCACTCGAGACGAGGCCTGACTCCCCTGGAGAGACTCAGAAGCACCCCAAGATCCATGGCAACACTGGAGAGGAATCTTCAGGTTCCGGCCCCGACTCCACACAAGGTCTTAGGCCCCGACATGGATGGGAGAGAAATCCCGAGATGGCCCCTAGCAACTCGCATGGGGACTGGCTTTTCCTGAGGCCAACAGAGCGGGTCCCTGAGGTCACCAGAGCGGGTCCCTGAGGTCCCTGTCGTAACTCGAGAAGACCTGCCGCAACTCGAGAAAATCCAGGAGGTACTCCCATCCAGGCGAGATGAGGCCCATTTCCGCTGAGGCGTCTCGCGGCTGATCACACCTCACCTCTGGAACTTCGAAAGGGTCCTTCACACCCTTGGTGCAAATCAAGAAGTTCCCTGACATACCCGTCTCCACTCGAGTGGAAACACGAGGGTCCCGCCCACATCCAGAGGAGCCCCGTTTCCGCCTCATAGCTCGAGATGAGGGATCCTTTCCCTGCTTCGTCGGGAAAGAGTTCCCGGTGTTCCCGTCGCATCTCAAGAGGAGGCCCTCTCAACAGGAACGGCGAGAGGAACTCCAGGGTCGTGCCACCATTCCAAGAGTACCCCAGATGTCTCAGTCCATTCCAGAGGAACCTCTTTTCCCTTCACCGGCTCGTCTTTCACGCCGAGGATCGACTCACACCAAGGTGGCACGTGGCACAGCCCTGTGGGAAAGCCTCGTGGGAAAGCCTCGAGGGACAGCCTCGAGGGAAAGCCACAGATCCCTTGATCCACGTGACAGGAAGCGTGACACTACTGCTGCAGCTCGGGAGGAAAGCGCACGTGCATGCCCCCACTCGAGACGGGGCCTGACTCCCCTGGGGAGACTCAGAAGCACCCCAAGATCCATGGCAACACTGGAGAGGAATCTTCAGGTTCCGGCCCCGACTCCACACAAGGTCTTTAGCCCCGACATGGACGGGAGAGGAATCCCGAGAGGTCCCCTAGCAACTCGCATGGGGACTGGCCTTTCCTGAGGCCACCAGAGCGGGTACCTGAGGTCCCCGTCGTAACTCGAGAAGACCTACTGCAACTCGAGAAAATCCAGGAGGTTCTCCCCTCCAGGTGAGATGAGGCCCATTTCCGCTGAGGCGTCTCGAGGCTGATCACACCTCCCCTCTGGAACTTCGAAAGGGTCCTTCACACCCTTGGTGCAAATCTAGAAGTTCCCCGACATACCCGTCTCCACACGAGAGGAAACACGAGGGTCCCGCCCACATCCAGAGGAGCCCTGTTTCCGCCTCGTAGCTCGAGATGAGGGATCCTTTCCCTGCTTCCTCGGGAAAGAGTTCCCGGCGTTCCCGTCGCATCTCAAGACGAGGCCCCCTCAACCGGAACGGCGAGAGGAACTCCAGGTCCTGCCACCATTCCAAGAGTCCCCCAGATGTCTCAGTCCATTCCAGAGGAACCTCTTTTCCCTTCAATGGCTGGTCTTTCACGCCGAGGATCGCCTCACACCAAGGTGGCACGTGGCACAGCCCTGGGGGAAAGCCTCGTGGGAAAGCCTCGAGGGACAGCCTCGAGGGAAAGCCACAGATTCCTTGATCCACGTGACAGGAAGCGTGACACTACTGCTGCAGCTCGGGAGGAAAGCGCAAGTGCATGACCCCACTCGAGACGAGGCCTGACTCCCCTGGGGAGACTCAGAAGCACCCCAAGATCCATGGCAACACTGGAGAGGAATCCTCAGGTTCCGGCCCCGACTCCACACAAGGACTGAGGCGCCGGCATGGACGGGAGAGGAATCCCGAGAGGTCCCCTAGCAACTCGCATGGGGACTGGCCTTTCCTGAGGCCACCAGAGCGGGTCCCTGAGGTCCCCGTCATAACTCGAGAAGACCTACCGCAACTCGAGAAAATCCAGGAGGTTCTCCCCTCCAGGCGAGATGAGGCCCATTTCCGCTGAGGCGTCTCGAGGCTGATCACACCTCACCTCTGGAACTTCGAAAGGGTCCTTCACACCCTTGGTGCAAATCAAGAAGTTCCCCGACACACCCGTCTCCACTCGAGAGGAATCATGAGGGTCCCGCCCACATCCAGAGGAGCCCCGTTTCCGCCTCATAGCTCGAGATGAGGGATCCTTTCCCTGCTTCGTCGGGAAAGAGTTCCCGGCGTTCCCGTCGCATCTCAAGAGGAGGCCCTCTCAACAGGAACGGCGAGAGGAACTCCAGGGTCGTGCCACCATTCCAAGAGTCCCCCAGATGTCTCAGTCCATACCAGAGGATCCCCTTTTCCCTACACCGGCTCGTCTTTCACGCCGAGGATCGACTCACAGCAAGGGGGCACGTGGCACAGCCCTGTGGGAAAGCCTCGTGGGAAAGCCTCGAGGGACAGCCTCGAGGGAAAGCCACAGATCCCTTGATCCACGTGACAGGAAGCGTGACACTACTGCTGCAGCTCGGGAGGAAAGCGCACGTGCATGCCCCCACTCGAGACGAGGCCTGACTCCCCTGGGGAGACTCAGAAGCACCCCAAGATCCATGGCAACACTGGAGAGGAATCCTCAGGTTCCGGCCCCGACTCCACACAAGGTCTTTAGCCCCGACATGGACGGGATAGAAATCCCTAGATGGCCCCTAGCAACTCGCATGGGGACTGGCCTTTCCTGAGGCCACAAGTGCGGGTCCCTGAGGTCCCCGTCGTAACTCGAGAAGACCTGCCGCAACTCGAGAAAATCCAGGAGGTTCTCCCCTCCAGGCGAGACGAGGCCCATTTCCGCTGAGGCGTCTCGAGGCTGATCACACCTCCCCTCTGGAACTTCGAAAGGGTCCTTCACACACTTGGTGCAAATCAAGAAGTTCCCCGACCTACCCATCTCCACTCGAGAGGAAACACGAGGGTCCCGCCCACATCCAGAGGAGCCCTGTTTCCGCCTCGTAGCTCGAGATGAGGGATCCTTTCCCTGCTTCCTCGGGAAAGAGTTCCCGGCGTTCCCGTCGCATCTCAAGACGAGGCCCTCTCAACCGGAACGGCGAGAGGAACTCCAGGTCCTGCCACCATTCCAAGAGTCCCCCAGATGTCTCAGTCCATTCCAGAGGAACCTCTTTTCCCTTCAACGGCTGGTCTTTCACCCCGAGGATCGACTCACACCAAGGTGGCACGTGGCACAGCCCTGGGGGAAAGCCTCGTGGGAAAGCCTCGAGGGACAGCCTCGAGGGAAAGCCACAGATTCCTTGATCCACGTGACAGGAAGCGTGACACGACTGCTGCAGCTCGGGAGGAAAGCGCACGTGCATGACCCCACTCGAGACGAGGCCTGACTCCCCTGGGGAGACTCAGAAGCACCCCAAGATCCATGGCAACACTGGAGAGGAATCCTCAGGTTCCGGCCCCGACTCCACACAAGGACTGAGGCGCCGGCATGGACGGGAGAGGAATCCCGAGAGGTCCCCTAGCAACTCGCCTGGGGACTGGCCTTTCCTGAGGCCACCAGAGCGGGTCCCTGAGGTCCCCGTCGTAACTCGAGAAGACCTGCCGCAACTCGAGATAATCCAGGAGGTTCTCCCCTCCAGGCGAGATGAGGCCCATTTCCGCTGAGGCGTCTCGAGGCTGATCACACCTCACCTCTGGAACTTCGAAAGGGTCCTTCACACCCTTGGTGCAAATCAAGAAGTTCCCCGACACACCCGTCTCCACTCGAGAGGAATCATGAGGGTCCCGCCCACATCCAGAGGAGCCCCGTTTCCGCCTCGTAGCTCGAGATGAGGGATCCTTTCCCTGCTTCGTCGGGAAAGAGTTCCCGGCATTCCCGTCGCATTTCAAGAGGAGGCCCTCTCAACAGGAACGGCGAGAGGAACTCCAGGGACGTGCCACCATTCCAAGAGTCCCCCAGATGTCTCAGTCCATACCAGAGGATCCCCTTTTCCCTACACCGGCTCGTCTTTCACGCCGAGGATCGACTCACAGCAAGGGGGCACGTGGCACAGCCCTGTGGGAAAGACTCGTGGGAAAGCCTCGAGGGACAGCCTCGAGGGAAAGCCACAGATCCCTTGATCCACGTGACAGGAAGCGTGACACTACTGCTGCAGCTCGGGAGGAAAGCGCACGTGCATGCCCCCACTCGAGACGAGGCCTGACTCCCCTGGGGAGACTCAGAAGCACCCCAAGATCCATGGCAACACTGGAGAGGAATCCTCAGGTTCCGGCCCCGACTCCACACAAGGTCTTTAGCCCCGACATGGACGGGAGAGAAATCCCGAGATGGCCCCTAGCAACTCGCATGGGGACTGGCCTTTCCTGAGGCCACCAGAGCGGGTCCCTGAGGTCCCCGTCGTAACTCGAGAAGACCTGCCGCAACTCGAGAAAATCCAGGAGGTTCTCCCCTCCAGGCGAGACGAGGCCCATTTCCGCTGAGGCGTCTCGAGGCTGATCACACCTCACCTCTGGAACTTCGAAAGGGTCCTTCACAACCTTGGTGCAAATCAAGAAGTTCCACGACATACCCGTTACCACTCGAGAGGAATCACGAGGGTCCCGCCCACATCCAGAGAAGCCCCGTTTCTGCCTCGTAGCTCGAGATGAGGGATCCTTTCCCTGCTTCGTCGGGAAAGAGTTCCCGGCGTTCCCGTCGCATCTCAAGAGGAGGCCCTCTCAACAGGAACGGCGAGAGGAACTCCAGGGTCGTGCCACCATTCCAAGAGTCCCCCAGATGTCTCAGTCCATTCCAGAGGAACCTCTTTTCCCTTCACCGGCTCGTCTTTCACGCCGAGGATCGACTCACACCAAGGTGGCACGTGGCACAGCCCTGTGGGAAAGCCTCGTGGGAAAGCCTCGAGGGACAGCCTCGAGGGAAAGCCACAGATCCCTTATCCACGTGACAGGAAGCGTGACACTACTGCTGCAGCTCGGGAGGAAAGCGCACGTGCATGCCCCCACTCGAGACGAGGCCTGACTCCCCTGGGGAGACTCAGAAGCACCCCAAGATCCATGGCAACACTTGAGAGGAATCTTCAGGTTCCGGCCCCGACTCCACACAAGGTCTTAGGCCCCGACATGGACGGGAGAGGAATCCCGAGATGGCCCCTAGCAACTCGCATGGGGACTGGCCTTTCCTGAGGCCACCAGAGCGGGTCCCTGAGGTCCCTGTCGTAACTCGAGAAGACCTGCCGCAACTCGAGAAAATCCAGGAGGTTCTCCCCTCCAGGCGAGATGAGGCCCATTTCCGCTGAGGCGTCTCGAGGCTGATCACACCTCCCCTCTGGAACTTCGAAAGGGTCCTTCACACCCTTGGTGCAAATCAAGAAGTTCCCCGACATACCCGTCTCCACTCGAGTGGAAACACGAGGGTCCCGCCCACATCCAGAGGAGCCCCGTTTCCGCCTCGTATCTCGAGATGAGGGATCCTTTCCCTGCTTCGTCGGGAAAGAGTTCCCGGCGTTCCCGTCACATCTCAAGAGGAGGCCCTCTCAACAGGAACGGCGAGAGGAACTCCAGGGTCGTGCCACCATTCCAAGAGTCCCCCAGATGTCTCAGTCCATTCCAGAGGAACCTCTTTTCCCTTCACCGGCTCGTCTTTCACGCCGAGGATCGACTCACACCAAGGTGGCACGTGGCACAGCCCTGTGGGAAAGCCTCGTGGGAAAGCCTCGAGGGACAGCCTCGAGGGAAAGCCACAGATCCCTTGATCCACGTGACAGGAAGCGTGACACTACTGCTGCAGCTCGGGAGGAAAGCGCACGTGCATGCCCCCACTCGAGACGAGGCCTGACTCCCCTGGGGAGACTCAGAAGCACCCCAAGATCCATGGCAACACTGGAGAGGAATCTTCAGGTTCCGGCCCCGACTGCACACAAGGTCTTAGGCCCCGACATGGACGGGAGAGGAATCCCGAGATGGCCCCTAGCAACTCGCATTGGGACTGGCCTTTCCTGAGGCCACCACAGCGGGTCCCTGAGGTCCCTGTCGTAACTCGAGAAGACCTGCCGCAACTCGAGAAAATCCGGAGTTGCTCCCCTCCAGGCTAGATGAGGCCCAATTCCGCTGAGGCGTCTCGAGGCTGATCACACCTCACCTCTGGAACTTCGACAGGGTCCTTCACACCCTTGGTGCAAATCAAGAAGTTCCCTGACATACCCGTCTCCACTCGAGTGGAAACACGAGGGTCCCGCCCACATCCAGAGGAGCCCCGTTTCCGCCTCGTAGCTCGAGATGAGGGATCCTTTCCCTGCTTCGTCGGGAAAGAGTTCCCGGCCTTCCCGTCGCATCTCAAGAGGAGGCCCTCTCAACAGGAACGGTGAGAGGAACTCCAGGGTCGTGCCACCATTACAAGAGTACCCCAGATGTCTCAGTCCATTCCAGAGGAACCTCTTTTCCCTTCACCGGCTCGTCTTTCACGCCGAGGATCGACTCACACCAAGGTGGCACGTGGCACAGCCCTGGGGGAAAGCCTCGTGGGAAAGCCTCGAGGGACAGCCTCGAGGGAAAGCCACAGATCCCTTGATCCACGTGACAGGAAGCGTGACACTACTGCTGCAGCTCGGGAGGAAAGCGCACGTGCATGCCCCCACTCGAGACGAGGCCTGACTCCCCTGGGGAGACTCAGAAGCACCCCAAGATCCATGGCAACACTGGAGAGGAATCTTCAGGTTCCGGCCCCGACTGCACACAAGGTCTTAGGCCCCGACATGGACGGGAGAGGAATCCCGAGATGGCCCCTAGCAACTCGCATTGGGACTGGCCTTTCCTGAGGCCACCACAGCGGGTCCCTGAGGTCCCTGTCGTAACTCGAGAAGACCTGCCGCAACTCGAGAAAATCCGGAGTTGCTCCCCTCCAGGCTAGATGAGGCCCAATTCCGCTGAGGCGTCTCGAGGCTGATCACACCTCACCTCTGGAACTTCGACAGGGTCCTTCACACCCTTGGTGCAAATCAAGAAGTTCCCTGACATACCCGTCTCCACTCGAGTGGAAACACGAGGGTCCCGCCCACATCCAGAGGAGCCCCGTTTCCGCCTCGTAGCTCGAGATGAGGGATCCTTTCCCTGCTTCGTCGGGAAAGAGTTCCCGGCCTTCCCGTCGCATCTCAAGAGGAGGCCCTCTCAACAGGAACGGTGAGAGGAACTCCAGGGTCGTGCCACCATTACAAGAGTACCCCAGATGTCTCAGTCCATTCCAGAGGAACCTCTTTTCCCTTCACCGGCTCGTCTTTCACGCCGAGGATCGACTCACACCAAGGTGGCACGTGGCACAGCCCTGGGGGAAAGCCTCGTGGGAAAGCCTCGAGGGACAGCCTCGAGGGAAAGCCACAGATCCCTTGATCCACGTGACAGGAAGCGTGACACTAC
The DNA here is from genome assembly GCF_023091745.1 of Budorcas taxicolor. Taxonomy (NCBI): domain Eukaryota; kingdom Metazoa; phylum Chordata; class Mammalia; order Artiodactyla; family Bovidae; genus Budorcas; species Budorcas taxicolor. The sequence continues at coordinate 2,034,793 of NC_068927.1, read as the reverse complement.
TGCTGCAGCTCGGGAGGAAAGCGCACGTGCATGCCCCCACTCGAGACGAGGCCTGACTCCCCTGGAGAGACTCAGAAGCACCCCAAGATCCATGGCAACACTGGAGAGGAATCTTCAGGTTCCGGCCCCGACTCCACACAAGGTCTTAGGCCCCGACATGGATGGGAGAGAAATCCCGAGATGGCCCCTAGCAACTCGCATGGGGACTGGCTTTTCCTGAGGCCAACAGAGCGGGTCCCTGAGGTCACCAGAGCGGGTCCCTGAGGTCCCTGTCGTAACTCGAGAAGACCTGCCGCAACTCGAGAAAATCCAGGAGGTACTCCCATCCAGGCGAGATGAGGCCCATTTCCGCTGAGGCGTCTCGCGGCTGATCACACCTCACCTCTGGAACTTCGAAAGGGTCCTTCACACCCTTGGTGCAAATCAAGAAGTTCCCTGACATACCCGTCTCCACTCGAGTGGAAACACGAGGGTCCCGCCCACATCCTGAGGAGCCCCGTTTCCGCCTCATAGCTCGAGATGAGGGATCCTTTCCCTGCTTCGTCGGGAAAGAGTTCCCGGTGTTCCCGTCGCATCTCAAGAGGAGGCCCTCTCAACAGGAACGGCGAGAGGAACTCCAGGGTCGTGCCACCATTCCAAGAGTACCCCAGATGTCTCAGTCCATTCCAGAGGAACCTCTTTTCCCTTCACCGGCTCGTCTTTCACGCCGAGGATCGACTCACACCAAGGTGGCACGTGGCACAGCCCTGTGGGAAAGCCTCGTGGGAAAGCCTCGAGGGACAGCCTCGAGGGAAAGCCACAGATCCCTTGATCCACGTGACAGGAAGCGTGACACTACTGCTGCAGCTCGGGAGGAAAGCGCACGTGCATGCCCCCACTCGAGACGGGGCCTGACTCCCCTGGGGAGACTCAGAAGCACCCCAAGATCCATGGCAACACTGGAGAGGAATCTTCAGGTTCCGGCCCCGACTCCACACAAGGTCTTTAGCCCCGACATGGACGGGAGAGGAATCCCGAGAGGTCCCCTAGCAACTCGCATGGGGACTGGCCTTTCCTGAGGCCACCAGAGCGGGTACCTGAGGTCCCCGTCGTAACTCGAGAAGACCTACTGCAACTCGAGAAAATCCAGGAGGTTCTCCCCTCCAGGTGAGATGAGGCCCATTTCCGCTGAGGCGTCTCGAGGCTGATCACACCTCCCCTCTGGAACTTCGAAAGGGTCCTTCACACCCTTGGTGCAAATCTAGAAGTTCCCCGACATACCCGTCTCCACACGAGAGGAAACACGAGGGTCCCGCCCACATCCAGAGGAGCCCTGTTTCCGCCTCGTAGCTCGAGATGAGGGATCCTTTCCCTGCTTCCTCGGGAAAGAGTTCCCGGCGTTCCCGTCGCATCTCAAGACGAGGCCCCCTCAACCGGAACGGCGAGAGGAACTCCAGGTCCTGCCACCATTCCAAGAGTCCCCCAGATGTCTCAGTCCATTCCAGAGGAACCTCTTTTCCCTTCAATGGCTGGTCTTTCACGCCGAGGATCGCCTCACACCAAGGTGGCACGTGGCACAGCCCTGGGGGAAAGCCTCGTGGGAAAGCCTCGAGGGACAGCCTCGAGGGAAAGCCACAGATTCCTTGATCCACGTGACAGGAAGCGTGACACTACTGCTGCAGCTCGGGAGGAAAGCGCAAGTGCATGACCCCACTCGAGACGAGGCCTGACTCCCCTGGGGAGACTCAGAAGCACCCCAAGATCCATGGCAACACTGGAGAGGAATCCTCAGGTTCCGGCCCCGACTCCACACAAGGACTGAGGCGCCGGCATGGACGGGAGAGGAATCCCGAGAGGTCCCCTAGCAACTCGCATGGGGACTGGCCTTTCCTGAGGCCACCAGAGCGGGTCCCTGAGGTCCCCGTCATAACTCGAGAAGACCTACCGCAACTCGAGAAAATCCAGGAGGTTCTCCCCTCCAGGCGAGATGAGGCCCATTTCCGCTGAGGCGTCTCGAGGCTGATCACACCTCACCTCTGGAACTTCGAAAGGGTCCTTCACACCCTTGGTGCAAATCAAGAAGTTCCCCGACACACCCGTCTCCACTCGAGAGGAATCATGAGGGTCCCGCCCACATCCAGAGGAGCCCCGTTTCCGCCTCATAGCTCGAGATGAGGGATCCTTTCCCTGCTTCGTCGGGAAAGAGTTCCCGGCGTTCCCGTCGCATCTCAAGAGGAGGCCCTCTCAACAGGAACGGCGAGAGGAACTCCAGGGTCGTGCCACCATTCCAAGAGTCCCCCAGATGTCTCAGTCCATACCAGAGGATCCCCTTTTCCCTACACCGGCTCGTCTTTCACGCCGAGGATCGACTCACAGCAAGGGGGCACGTGGCACAGCCCTGTGGGAAAGCCTCGTGGGAAAGCCTCGAGGGACAGCCTCGAGGGAAAGCCACAGATCCCTTGATCCACGTGACAGGAAGCGTGACACTACTGCTGCAGTTCGGGAGGAAAGCGCACGTGCATGCCCCCACTCGAGACGAGGCCTGACTCCCCTGGGGAGACTCAGAAGCACCCCAAGATCCATGGCAACACTGGAGAGGAATCCTCAGGTTCCGGCCCCGACTCCACACAAGGTCTTTAGCCCCGACATGGACGGGAGAGAAATCCCTAGATGGCCCCTAGCAACTCGCATGGGGACTGGCCTTTCCTGAGGCCACAAGTGCGGGTCCCTGAGGTCCCCGTCGTAACTCGAGAAGACCTGCCGCAACTCGAGAAAATCCAGGAGGTTCTCCCCTCCAGGCGAGACGAGGCCCATTTCCGCTGAGGCGTCTCGAGGCTGATCACACCTCACCTCTGGAACTTCGAAAGGGTCCTTCACAACCTTGGTGCAACTCAAGAAGTTCCACGACATACCCGTCTCCACTCGAGAGGAATCACGAGGGTCCCGCCCACATCCAGAGGAGCCCCGTTTCAGCCTCGTAGCTCGAGATGAGGGATCCTTTCCCTGCTTCGTCGGGAAAGAGTTCCCGGCGTTCCCGTCGCATCTCAAGAGGAGGCCCTCTCAACAGGAACGGCGAGAGGAACTCCAGGGTCCTGCCACCATTCCAAGAGTCCCCCAGATGTCTCAGTCCATACCAGAGGAACCTCTTTTCCCTACACCGGCTCGTCTTTCACGCCGAGGATCGACTCACACCAAGGTGGCACGTGGCACAGCCCTGTGGGAAAGCCTCGTGGGAAAGCCTCGAGGGACATCCTCGAGGGAAAGCCACAGATCCCTTGATCCACGTGACAGGAAGCGTGACACTACTGCTGTAGCTCGGGAGGAAAGCGCACGTGCATGCCCCCACTCGAGACGAGGCGTGACTCCCCTGGGGAGACTCAGAAGCACCCCAAGATCCATGGCAACACTGGAGAGGAATCTTCAGGTTCCGGCCCCGACTGCACACAAGGTCTTAGGCCCCGACATGGACGGGAGAGGAATCCCGAGATGGCCCCTAGCAACTCGCATGGGGACTGGCCTTTCCTGAGGCCACCAGAGCGGGTCCCTGAGGTCCCTGTCGTAACTCGAGAAGACCTGCCGCAACTCGAGAAAATCCAGGAGGTTCTCCCCTCCAGGCGAGATGAGGCCCATTTCCGCTGAGGCGTCTCGAGGCTGATCACACCTCACCTCTGGAACTTCGACAGGGTCCTTCATACCCTTGGTGCAAATCAAGAAGTTCCCCGACATACCCGTCTCCACTCGAGTGGAAACAAGAGGGTCCCGCCCACATCCAGAGGAGCCCCGTTTCCGCCTCATAGCTCGAGATGAGGGATCCTTTCCCTGCTTCGTCGGGAAAGAGTTCCCGGCGTTCCCGTCGCATCTCAAGAGGAGGCCCTCTCAACAGGAACGGCGAGAGGAACTCCGGGGTCGTGCCACCATTCCACGAGTCCCCCAGATGTCTCAGTCCATTCCAGAGGAACCTCTTTTCCCTTCACCGGCTCGTCTTTCACGCCGAGGATCGACTCACACAAAGGTGGCACTTGGCACAGCCCTGTGGGAAAGCCTCGAGGGAAAGCCTCGAGGGAAACCACAGATCCCTTGATCCACGTGACAGGAAGCGTGACCCTACTGCTGCAGCTCGGGAGGAAAGCGCACGTGCATGCCCCCACTCCAGACGAGGCCTGACTCCCCTGGGGAGGCTCAGAGGCACCCCAAGATCCATGGCAACACTGGAGAGGAATCCTCAGGTTCCGGCCCCGACTCCACACAAGGTCTTAGGCCCCGGCATCGACGGGAGAGGAATCCCGAGATGGCCCCTAGCAACTCGCATGGGGACTGGCCCTTCCTGAGGCCACCAGAGCGGGTCCCTGAGGTCCCCGTCGTAACTCAAGAAGACCTGCCGCAACTCGAGAATATCCAGGAGGTTCTCCTCTGCAGGCGAGATGAGGCACATTTCCGCAGAGGCTTCTCAGGGCTAATCACACCTCACCTCTGGAACGTCGAAAGGGTCCTTCACACCCTTGGTGCAACTCAAGAAGTTCCCCGACATAACCGTGTCCACTCGAGAGGAAACACGAGGGTCCCGCCCACATCCAGAGGAGCCCCGTTTCCGCCTCGTAGCTCGAGGTGAGGGATCCTTTCCCTGCTTCGTCGGGAAATAATTCCGGGCGTTCCCGCCGCATCTCAAGATGAGGCCGTCTCAACAGGAACAGCGAGAGGAACTCCAGTGTCCTGCCACCGTTCCAAGAGTCCCCCAGATGTCTCAGTCCATTCAAGAGGAACCTCTTTTCCCTTCACCGGCTCGTCTTTCACGCCGAGGATCGACTCACACCAAGGTGGCACTTGGCACAGCCCTGTGGGAAAGCCTCGCGGGAAAGCCTCGAGGGAAAGCCTCGAGAGAAAGACACAGATACCTTGATCCACGTGACAGGAAGCATGACCCTACTGCTGCAGCTCGGGAAGGAAGCGCACGTGCATGCCCCCACTCCAGACGAGGCCTGACTCCCCTGGGGAGACTCTGAGGCACCCCAAAATCCATGTCAACACTGAAGACGATTCCTCAGGTCCCTGCCCCGACTCCACACAATGTCTCAGGCCCCAGCATCGACGGCAGAGGAATCCCGAGATGGCCCCTAGCAACTCACATGGGGACTGGCCCTTCCTGAGGCCTCCAGAGCGGGTCCCTGATGTCCCCGTCGTAACTCGAGAAGACCTGCCGCAACTCGAGAATATCCAGGAGGTTCTCCCCTGCAGGCGAGATGAGGCCCATTTCCGCAGAGGCTTCCCGGGGCTAATCACACCTCACCTCTGGAACGTCGAAAGGGTCCTTCACACCCTTGGTGCAACTCAAGAAGTTCTCCGACATACCCGTCTCCACTCGAGAGGAAACACGAGGGTCCCGCCCACATCCAGAGGAGCCCCGTTTCCGCCTACTAGCTCGAGGTGAGGGACCCTTTCCCTGCTTCGTCGGAAAAGAATTCCTGGCGTTCCCGTCGCATCTCAAGAGGAGGCCCTCTCAACAGGAACGGCGAGAGGAACTCCAGGGTCGTGCCACCATTCCACGAGTCCCCCAGATGTCTCAGTCCATTCCAGAGGAACCTCTTTTCCCTTCACCGGCTCGTCTTTCCCGCCGAGGATCGACTCACACCAAGGTGGCACTTGGTACGGCCCTGTGGAAAAGCCTCGTGGGAAAGCCTCGAGGGAATGCCTCGAGGGAAAGCCACTGATCCCTTGATCCACGTGACAGGAAGCGTGACCCTACTGCTGCAGCTCGGGAGAGGAGCGCACGTGCATACCCCCACTCGAGACGAGGCTTGACTTCCCTGGGGAGGCTCAGAGGCACCCCAAGATCCATGTCAACACTGGAGAGGAATCCTCAGGTTCCGGCCCCGACTCCACACAAGGTCTTAGGCCCCGGCATGGACGGGAGAGGAATCCCGAGATGGCCCCTAGCAACTCGCATGGGGACTGGCCCTTCCTGAGGCCACCAGAGCGGGTCCCTGAGGTCCCCGTCGTAACTCGAGAAGACCTGTCGCAACTCGAGAACATCCAGGAGGTTCTCCCCTCCATGCGAGAGGAGGCCCATTTCCGCAGAGGCTTCTCGGGGCTAATCACACCTCACCTCTGAACGTCGAAAGGGTCTTTCACACCCTTGGTGCAACTCAAGAAGTTCCCCGACATACCCGTCTCCACTCGAGAGGAAACTCGAGGGTCCCGCCCACATCCAGAGGAGCCCCGTTTCCGCCTCGTAGCTCGAGGTGAGGGATCCTTTCCCTGCTTCGTCGGAAAAGAATTCCCGGCGTTCCCGTCGCATCTCAAGTGGAGGCCCTCTAAACAGGAACGGCGAGAGGAACTCCAGGGTCGTGCCACCATTCCAGGAGTCCCCCAGATGTCTCTGTCCATTCCAGAGGAACCTCTTTTCCCTTCACCGGCTCGTCTTTCCCGCCGAGGATCGACTCACACAAAGGTGGCACTTGGCACAGCCCTGTGGGAAAGCCTCGAGGGAAAGCCTCGAGGAAAACCACAGATCCCTTGATCCACGTGACAGGAAGCGTGACCCTACTGTTGCAGCTCGGGAGGGAAGCGCACGTGCATGCCCCCACTCCAGACGAGGCCTGACTTCCCTGGGGAGACTCTGAGGCACCCCAAAATCTATGTCAACACTGGAGACGAATCCTCAGGTCCCTGCCCCGACTCCACACAATGTCTCAGGCTCCGGCATCGACGGGAGAGGAATCCCGAGATGGCCCCTAGCAACTCGCATGGGGACTGGCCCTTCCTGAGGCCACCAGAGCGGGTCCCTGAGGTCCCCGTCGTAACTCAAGAAGACCTGCCGCAACTCGAGAATATCCAGGAGGTTCTCCTCTGCAGGCGAGATGAGGCACATTTCCGCAGAGGCTTCTCGGGGCTAATCACACCTCACCTCTGGAACGTCGAAAGGGTCCTTCACACCCTTGGTGCAACTCAAGAAGTTCCCCGACATACCCGTCTCCACTCGAGAGGAAACACGAGGGTCCCGCCCACATCCAGAGGAGCCCCGTTTCCGCCTCGTAGCTCGAGGTGAGGGATCCTTTCCCTGCTTCGTCGGGAAATAATTCCGGGCGTTCCCGCCGCATCTCAAGATGAGGCCGTCTCAACAGGAACAGCGAGAGGAACTCCAGTGTCCTGCCACCGTTCCAAGAGTCCCCCAGATGTCTCAGTCCATTCAAGAGGAACCTCTTTTCCCTTCACCGGCTCGTCTTTCACGCCGAGGATCGACTCACACCAAGGTGGCACTTGGCACAGCCCTGTGGGAAAGCCTCGCGGGAAAGCCTCGAGGGAAAGCCTCGAGGGAAAGCCACAGATCCCTTGATTCTCGTGACAGGAAGCGTGACCCTACTGCTGCAGCTCGGGAGTGAAGCGCACGTGCATGCCCCCACTCGAGACGAGGCTTGACTCCCCTGGGGAGACTCAGAGGCACCCCAAGATCCATGTCAACACTGGAGAGGAATCCTCAGGTTCCGGCCCCGACTCCACACAAGGTCTTAGGCCCCGGCATCGACGGGAGAGGAATCCAGAGATGGCCCCTAGCAACTCGCATGGGGACTGGCCCTTCCTGAGGCCACCAGAGCGGGTCCCTGAGGTCCCCGTCGTAACTCGAGAAGACCTGCTGCAACTCGAGAAAATCCTGTAGGTTCTCCCCTCCATGCGAGAGGAGGCCCATTTCCGCAGAGGCTTCTCGGGGCTAATCACACCTCACCTCTGGAACGTCGAAAGGGTCCTTCACACCCTTGGTGCAACTCAAGAAGTTCCCCGACATACCCGTCTCCACTCGAGAGGAAACACGAGGGTCCCGCGCACATCCAGAGGAGCTCCGTTTCCGCCTCGTAGCTCGAGGTGAGGGATCCTTTCCCTGCTTCGTCGGAAAAGAATTCCCGGCGTTCCCGACGCATCTCAAGAGGAGGCCCTCTCAACAGGAAAGGCGAGAGGAACTCCGGGGTCGTGCCACCATTCCAAGAGTCCCCCAGATGTCTCTATCCATTCCAGAGGAACCTCTTTTCCCTTCAACGGCTCGTCTTTCACGCCGAGGATCGACTCACACCAAGGTGGCACTTGGCACAGCCCTGTGGAAAAGCCTCGTGGGAAAGCCTCGAGGGAATGCCTCGAGCGAAAGCCACTGATCCCTTGATCCAGGTGACAGGAAGCGTGACCCTACTGCTGCAGCTCGGGAGAGAAGCGCACGTGCATGCCCCCACTCGAGACGAGGCTTGACTCCCCTGGGGAGACTCAGAGGCACCCCAAGATCCATGTCAACACTGGAGAGGAATCCTCAGGTTCCGGCCCCTACTCCACACAAGGTCTTAGGCCCCGGCATCGACGGGAGAGGAATCCCGAGATGGCCCCTAGAAACTCGCATGGGGTCTGGCCCTTCCTGAGGCCACCAGAGCGGGCCCCTGAGGTCCCCGTCGTAACTCGAGAAGACCTGCCGCAACTCGAGAAAATCCAGGAGGTTCTCCCCTCCATGCGAGAGGAGGCCCATTTCCGCAGAGGCTTCTCGGGGCTAATCACACCTCACCTCTGGAACGTCGAAAGGGTCCTTCACACCCTTGGTGCAACTCAAGAAGTTCCCCAACATACCCGTCTCCACTCCAGAGGAAACACGAGGGTCCTGCCCACATCCAGAGGAGCCCCGTTTCCGCCTCCTTGCTCGAGGTGAGTGATCCTTTCCCTGCTTCGTCGTTAAAGAATTCCCGGCGTTCACGTCGCATCTCAAGTGGAGGCCCTCTAAACAGGAACGGCGAGAGGAACTCCAGGGTCCTGCCACAATTCCAAGAGTCCCCGAGATGTCTCAGTCCATTCCAGAGGAACCTCTTTTCCCTTCAATGGCTCGTCTTTCACACCGAGGATCGACTCACAAAAAGGTGGCACTTGGCACAGCCCTGTGGGAAAGCTTCGAGGGAAAGCCTCGAGGGAAACAACAGATCCCTTGATCCACGTGACAGGAAGCATGACCCTACTGCTGCAGCTCGGGAAGGAAGCGCACGTGCATGCCCCCACTCCAGACGAGGCCTGACTCCCCTGGGGAGATTCTGAGGCACCCCAAAATCCATGTCAACACTGAAGACGATTCCTCAGGTCCCTGCCCCGACTCCACACAATGTCTCAGGCCCCAGCATCGACGGCAGAGGAATCCCGAGATGGCCCCTAGCAACTCACATGGGGACTGGCCTTTCCTGAGGCCACCAGAGCGGGTCCCTGAGGTCCCCGTCGTAACTCAAGAAGACCTTCCGAAACTCGAGAATATCCAGGAGGTTCTCCCCTGCAGGCGAGATGAGGCACATTTCCGCAGAGGCTTCTCGGGGCTAATCACACGTCACCTCTGGAACGTCGAAAGGGTCCTTCACACCCTTGGTGCAACTCAAGAAGTTCCCCGACATACCCGTCTCCACTCGAGAGGAAACACGAGGGTCCCGCCCACATCCAGAGGAGCCCCGTTTCCGCCTCGTAGCTCGAGGTGAGGGAACCTTTCCCTGCTTCGTCGGGAAAAAATTCCGGGCGTTCCCGCCGCATCTCAAGATGAGGCCCTCTCAACAGGAACAGCGAGAGGAACTCCAGGGTCCTGCCACCGTTCCAAGAGTCCCCCAGATGTCTCAGTCCATTCAAGAGGAACCTCTTTTCCCTTCACCGGCTCGTCTTTCACGCCGAGGATCGACTCACACAAAGGTGGCACTTGGCACAGCCCTGTGGGAAAGCCTCGCGGGAAAGCCTTGAGGGAAAGCCTCGAGAGAAAGACACAGATACCTTGATCCACGTGACAGGAAGCATGACCCTACTGCTGCAGCTCGGGAGAGAAGCGCACGTGCATGCCCCCCTCGAGACGAGGCTTGACTCCCCTGGGGAGACTCAGAGGCACCCCAAGATCCATGTCAACACTGGAGAGGAATCCTAAGGTTCCGGCCCCGACTCCACACAAGGTCTTAGGCGCCGGCATCGACGGGAGAGGAATTCCGAGATGGCCCCTAGAAACTCGCATGGGGACTGGCCCTTCCTGAGGCCACCAGAGCGGGTCCCTGAGGTCCCCGTCGTAACTCGAGAAGACCTGCCGCAACTCGAGAATATCCAGGGGGTTCTCCCCTGCAGGCGAGATGAGGCCCATTTCCGCAGAGGCTTCCCGGGGCTAATCACACCTCACCTCTGGAACGTCGAAAGGGTCCTTCACACCCTTGGTGCAACTAAAGAAGTTCCCCGACATACCCTTCTCCACTCGAGAGGAAACACGAGGGTCCCGGCCACATCCAGAGGAGCCCCGTTTCCGCCTCGTAGCTCGAGGTGAAAGATCCTTTCCCTGCTTCGTCGGGAAAGAATTCCCGGCGTTCCCGTCGCATCTCAAGAGGAGGCCCTCTAAACAGGAACGGCGAGAGGAACTCCAGTGTCGTGCCACCATTTCAAGAGTCCCTCAGATGTCTCAGTCCATTCCAGAGGAACCTCTTTTCCCTTCACCGGCTCGTCTTTCACGCCGAGGATCGACTCACACAAAGGTGGCACTTGGTACGGCCCTGTGGGAAAGCCTCGAGGGAAAGCCTCGAGGGAATGCCTCGAGGGAAAGCCACAGATCCCTTGATCCACGTGACAGGAAGCGTGACCCTACTGCTGCAGCTCGGGAGGGAAGCGCACGTGCATGCCCCCACTCGAGACGAGGCTTGACTCCCCTGGGGAGGCTCAGAGGCACCCCAAGATCCATGTCAACACTGGAGAGGAATCCTCAGGTTCCGGCCCCGACTCCACACAAGGTCTTAGGCCCCTGCATGGACGGGAGAGGAATCCCGAGATGGCCCCTAGCAACTCGCATGGGGACTGGCCCTTCCTGAGGCCACCAGAGCGGGTCCCTGAGGTCCCCGTCGTAACTCGAGAAGACCTGCCGCAACTCGAGAACATCCAGGAGGTTCTCCCCTCCATGCGAGAGGAGGCCCATTTCCGCAGAGGCTTCTCGGGGCTAATCACACCTCACCTCTGGAACGTCGAAAGGGTCTTTCACACCCTTGGTGCAACTCAAGAAGTTCCCCGACATACCCGTCTCCACTCGAGAGGAAACTCGAGGGTCCGGCCCACATCCAGAGGAGCCCCGTTTCCGCCTCGTAGCTCGAGGTGAGGGATCCTTTCCCTGCTTCGTCGGAAAAGAATTCCCGGCGTTCCCGTCGCATCTCAAGAGGAGGCCCTCTCAACAGGAACGGCGAGAGGAACTCCGGGGTCGTGCCACCATTCCACGAGTCCCCCAGATGTCTCAGTCCATTCCAGAGGAACCTCTTTTCCCTTCACCGGCTCGTCTTTCACGCCGAGGATCGACTCACACAAAGGTGGCACTTGGCACAGCCCTGTGGGAAAGCCTCGAGGGAAAGCCTCGAGGGAAACCACAGATCCCTTGATCCACGTGACAGGAAGCGTGACCCTACTGCTGCAGCTCGGGAGGAAAGCGCACGTGCATGCCCCCACTCCAGACGAGGCCTGACTCCCCTGGGGAGGCTCAGAGGCACCCCAAGATCCATGGCAACACTGGAGAGGAATCCTCAGGTTCCGGCCCCGACTCCACACAAGGTCTCAGGCTCCGGCATCGACGGGAGAGGAATCCCGAGATGGCCCCTAGCAACTCGCATGGGGACTGGCCCTTCCTGAGGCCACCAGAGCGGGCCCCTGAGGTCCCCGTCGTAACTCGAGAAGACCTGCCGCAACTCGAGAAAATCCAGGAGGTTCTCCCCTCCATGCGAGAGGAGGCCCATTTCCGCAGAGGCTTCTCGGGGCTAATCACACCTCACCTCTGGAACGTCGAAAGGGTCCTTCACACCCTTGGTGCAACTCAAGAAGTTCCCCAACATACCCGTCTCCACTCCAGAGGAAACACGAGGGTCCTGCCCACATCCAGAGGAGCCCCGTTTCCGCCTCCTTGCTCGAGGTGAGTGATCCTTTCCCTGCTTCGTCGTTAAAGAATTCCCGGCGTTCACGTCGCATCTCAAGTGGAGGCCCTCTAAACAGGAACGGCGAGAGGAACTCCAGGGTCCTGCCACCATTCCAAGAGTCCCCGAGATGTCTCAGTCCATTCCAGAGGAACCTCTTTTCCCTTCAATGGCTCGTCTTTCACACCGAGGATCGACTCACAAAAAGGTGGCACTTGGCACAGCCCTGTGGGAAAGCTTCGAGGGAAAGCCTCGAGGGAAACAACAGATCCCTTGATCCACGTGACAGGAAGCATGACCCTACTGCTGCAGCTCGGGAAGGAAGCGCACGTGCATGCCCCCACTCCAGACGAGGCCTGACTCCCCTGGGGAGACTCTGAGGCACCCCAAAATCCATGTCAACACTGAAGACGATTCCTCAGGTCCCTGCCCCGACTCCACACAATGTCTCAGGCCCCAGCATCGACGGCAGAGGAATCCCGAGATGGCCCCTAGCAACTCACATGGGGACTGGCCCTTCCTGAGGCCACCAGAGCGGGTCCCTGATGTCCCCGTCGTAACTCGAGAAGACCTGCCGCAACTCGAGAATATCCAGGAGGTTCTCCCCTGCAGGCGAGATGAGGCCCATTTCCGCAGAGGCTTCCCGGGGCTAATCACACCTCACCTCTGGAACGTCGAAAGGGTCCTTCACACCCTTGGTGCAACTCAAGAAGTTCTCCGACATACCCGTCTCCACTCGAGAGGAAACACGAGGGTCCCGCCCACATCCAGAGGAGCCCCGTTTCCGCCTCCTAGCTCGAGGTGAGGGACCCTTTCCCTGCTTCGTCGGAAAAGAATTCCCGGCGTTCCCGTCGCATCTCAAGAGGAGGCCCTCTCAACAGGAACGGCGAGAGGAACTCCGGGGTCGTGCCACCATTCCACGAGTCCCCCAGATGTCTCAGTCCATTCCAGAGGAACCTCTTTTCCCTTCACCGGCTCGTCTTTCCCGCCGAGGATCGACTCACACCAAGGTGGCACTTGGTACGGCCCTGTGGAAAAGCCTCGTGGGAAAGCCTCGAGGGAATGCCTCGAGGGAAAGCCACTGATCCCTTGATCCACGTGACAGGAAGCGTGACCCTACTGCTGCAGCTCGGGAGAGGAGCGCACGTGCATACCCCCACTCGAGACGAGGCTTGACTCCCCTGGGGAGGCTCAGAGGCACCCCAAGATCCATGTCAACACTGGAGAGGAATCCTCAGGTTCCGGCCCCGACTCCACACAAGGTCTTAGGCCCCGGCATCGACGGGAGAGGAATCCCGAGAGGGCCCCTAGAAACTCGCATGGGGACTGGCCCTTCCTGAGGCCACCAGAGCGGGTCCCTGAGGTCCCCGTCGTAACTCGAGAAGACCTGCCGCAACTCGAGAACATCCAGGAGGTTCTCCCCTCCATGCGAGAGGAGGCCCATTTCCGCAGAGGCTTCTCGTGGCTAATCACACCTCACCTCTGGAACGTCGAAAGGGTCCTTCACACCCTGGGTGCAACTCAAGAAGTTCCCTGACATACCCGTCTCCACTCGAGAGGAAACACGAGGGTCCCGCCCACATCCAGAGGAGCCCCGTTTCCGCCTTGTAGCTCCAGGTGAGGTCTCCTTCCCCTGCTTCGTATGGAAAGAATTCCCGGCATTCCCGTCGCAACTGAAGAGGAGGCCCTCTCAACAGGAAGGGCGAGAGGAACTCCAGGGTCGTGCCACCATTCCAAGAGTCCCCCAGATATCTCTGTCAATTCCAGAGGAACCTCTTTTACCTTCACCGGCTCGTCTTTCACGCCGAGGATCGACTCACACCAAGGTGGCACTTGGCACAGCCCTGTGGAAAAGCCTCGTGGGAAAGCCACTGATCCCTTGATCCAGGTGACAGGAAGCGTGACCCTACTGCTGCAGCTCGGGAGAGAAGCGCACGTGCATGCCCCCACTCGAGACGAGGCTTGACTCCCCTGGGGAGACTCAGAGGCACCCCAAGATCCATGTCAACACTGGAGAGGAATCCTCAGGTTCCGGCCCCGACTCCACACAAGGTCTTAGGCGCCGGCATCGACGGGAGAGGAATTCCGAGATGGCCCCTAGAAACTCGCATGGGGACTGGCCCTTCCTGAGGCCACCAGAGCGGGTCCCTGAGGTCCCCGTCGTAACTCGAGAAGACCTGCCGCAACTCGAGAATATCCAGGGGGTTCTCCCCTGCAGGCGAGATGAGGCCCATTTCCGCAGAGGCTTCCCGGGGCTAATCACACCTCACCTCTGGAACGTCGAAAGGGTCCTTCACACCCTTGGTGCAACTAAAGAAGTTCCCCGACATACCCTTCTCCACTCGAGAGGAAACACGAGGGTCCCGGCCACATCCAGAGGAGCCCCGTTTCCGCCTCGTAGCTCGAGGTGAAAGATCCTTTCCCTGCTTCGTCGGGAAAGAATTCCCGGCGTTCCCGTCGCATCTCAAGAGGAGGCCCTCTAAACAGGAACGGCGAGAGGAACTCCAGTGTCGTGCCACCATTTCAAGAGTCCCTCAGATGTCTCAGTCCATTCCAGAGGAACCTCTTTTCCCTTCACCGGCTCGTCTTTCACGCCGAGGATCGACTCACACAAAGGTGGCACTTGGTACAGCCCTGTGGGAAAGCCTCGAGGGAAAGCCTCGAGGAAAACCACAGATCCCTTGATCCACGTGACAGGAAGCGTGACCCTACAGCTGCAGCTCCGGAGGGAAGCGCACGTGCATGCCCCACTCAAGACGAGGCCTGACTCCCCTGGGGAGACTCAGAGGCACCCCAAGATCCATGTCAACACTGGAGAGGAATGCTCACGTTCCGGCCCCGACTCCACACAAGGTCTTAGGCCCAGGCATCGATCGGAGAGGAATACCGAGTTGGCCCCTAACAACTCGCATGGGGACTGGCCCTTCCTGAGGCCACCAGAGCGGGTCCCTGAGGTCCCCGTCGTAACTCGAGAAGACCTGCCGCAACTCGAGAAACTCCAGGAGGTTCTCCCCTGTAGGCGAGATGAGGCCCATTTCCGCAGAGGCTTCTCGGGGCTAATCACACCTCACCTCTGGAACGTCGAAACGGTCCTTCCCACCCTTGGTGCAACTCAAGAAGTTCCCCGACATACCCGTCTCCACTCCAGAGGAAACACGAGGGTCCCGCCCACATCCAGAGGAGCCCCGTTTCCGCCTACTAGCTCGAGGTGAGGGATCCTTTCCCTGCTTCGTCGGAAAAGAATTCCCGGCGTTCACGTCGCATCTCAAGAGGAGGCCCTCTCAACAGGAACGGCGAGAGGAACTCCGGGGTCGTGCCACCATTCCACGAGTCCCCCAGATGTCTCAGTCCATTCCAGAGGAAGCTCTTTTCCCTTCACCGGCTCGTCTTTCCCGCCGAGGATCGACTCACACCAAGGTGGCACTTGGTACGGCCCTGTGGAAAAGCCTCGTGGGAAAGCCTCGAGGGAATGCCTCGAGGGAAAGCCACTGATCCCTTGATCCACGTGACAGGAAGCGTGACCCTACTGCTGCAGCTCGGGAGAGGAGCGCACGTGCATACCCCCACTCGAGACGAGGCTTGACTCCCCTGGGGAGGCTCAGAGGCACCCCAAGATCCATGTCAACACTGGAGAGGAATCCTCAGGTTCCGGCCCCGACTCCACACAAGGTCTTAGGCCCCGGCATCGACGGGAGAGGAATCCCGAGATGGCCCCTAGCAACTCGCATGGGGACTGGCCCTTCCTGAGGCCACCAGAGCGGGTCCCTGAGGTCCCCGTCGTAACTCGAGAAGACCTGCCGCAACTCGAGAACATCCAGGAGGTTCTCCCCTCCATGCGAGAGGAGGCCCATTTCCGCAGAGGCTTCTCGGGGCTAATCACACCTCACCTCTGGAACGTCGAAAGGGTCTTTCACACCCTTGGTGCAACTCAAGAAGTTCCCCGACATACCCGTCTCCACTCGAGAGGAAACTCGAGGGTCCGGCCCACATCCAGAGGAGCCCCGTTTCCGCCTCGTAGCTCGAGGTGAGGGATCCTTTCCCTGCTTCGTCGGAAAAGAATTCCCGGCGTTCCCGTCGCATCTCAAGAGGAGGCCCTCTCAACAGGAACGGCGAGAGGAACTCCGGGGTCGTGCCACCATTCCACGAGTCCCCCAGATGTCTCAGTCCATTCCAGAGGAACCTCTTTTCCCTTCACCGGCTCGTCTTTCCCGCCGAGGATCGACTCACACCAAGGTGGCACTTGGTACGGCCCTGTGGAAAAGCCTCGTGGGAAAGACTCGAGGGAATGCCTCGAGGGAAAGCCACTGATCCCTTGATCCACGTGACAGGAAGCGTGACCCTACTGCTGCAGCTCGGGAGAGGAGCGCACGTGCATACCCCCACTCGAGACGAGGCTTGACTCCCCTGGGGAGGCTCAGAGGCACCCCAAGATCCATGTCAACACTGGAGAGGAATCCTCAGGTTCCGGCCCCGACTCCACACAAGGTCTTAGGCCCCGGCATCGACGGGAGAGCAATCCCGAGAGGGCCCCTAGAAACTCGCATGGGGACTGGCCCTTCCTGAGGCCACCAGAGCGGGTCCCTGAGGTCCCCGTCGTAACTCGAGAAGACCTGCCGCAACTCGAGAACATCCAGGAGGTTCTCCCCTCCATGCGAGAGGAGGCCCATTTCCGCAGAGGCTTCTCGTGGCTAATCACACCTCACCTCTGGAACGTCGAAAGGGTCCTTCACACCCTGGGTGCAACTCAAGAAGTTCCCTGACATACCCGTCTCCACTCGAGAGGAAACACGAGGGTCCCGCCCACATCCAGAGGAGCCCCGTTTCCGCCTCGTAGCTCCAGGTGAGGTCTCCTTCCCCTGCTTCGTATGGAAAGAATTCCCGGCATTCCCGTCGCAACTGAAGAGGAGGCCCTCTCAACAGGAAGGGCGAGAGGAACTCCAGGGTCGTGCCACCATTCCAAGAGTCCCCCAGATATCTCTGTCAATTCCAGAGGAACCTCTTTTCCCTTCACCGGCTCATCTTTCACGCCGAGGATCGACTCACACCAAGGTGGCACTTGGCACAGCCCTGTGGAAAAGCCTCGTGGGAAAGCCACTGATCCCTTGATCCAGGTGACAGGAAGCGTGACCCTACTGCTGCAGCTCGGGAGAGAAGCGCACGTGCATGCCCCCACTCGAGACGAGGCTTGACTCCCCTGGGGAGACTCAGAGGCACCCCAAGATCCATGTCAACACTGGAGAGGAATCCTCAGGTTCCGGCCCCGACTCCACACAAGGTCTTAGGCGCCGGCATCGACGGGAGAGGAATTCCGAGATGGCCCCTAGAAACTCGCATGGGGACTGGCCCTTCCTGAGGCCACCAGAGCGGGTCCCTGAGGTCCCCGTCGTAACTCGAGAAGACCTGCCGCAACTCGAGAATATCCAGGGGGTTCTCCCCTGCAGGCGAGATGAGGCCCATTTCCGCAGAGGCTTCCCGGGGCTAATCACACCTCACCTCTGGAACGTCGAAAGGGTCCTTCACACCCTTGGTGCAACTAAAGAAGTTCCCCGACATACCCTTCTCCACTCGAGAGGAAACACGAGGGTCCCGGCCACATCCAGAGGAGCCCCGTTTCCGCCTCGTAGCTCGAGGTGAAAGATCCTTTCCCTGCTTCGTCGGGAAAGAATTCCCGGCGTTCCCGTCGCATCTCAAGAGGAGGCCCTCTAAACAGGAACGGCGAGAGGAACTCCAGTGTCGTGCCACCATTTCAAGAGTCCCTCAGATGTCTCAGTCCATTCCAGAGGAACCTCTTTTCCCTTCACCGGCTCGTCTTTCACGCCGAGGATCGACTCACACAAAGGTGGCACTTGGTACAGCCCTGTGGGAAAGCCTCGAGGGAAAGCCTCGAGGAAAACCACAGATCCCTTGATCCACGTGAC
Source organism: Budorcas taxicolor (assembly GCF_023091745.1). Lineage (NCBI taxonomy): Eukaryota > Metazoa > Chordata > Mammalia > Artiodactyla > Bovidae > Budorcas > Budorcas taxicolor. Next base: position 2,016,990 of record NC_068927.1, on the reverse strand, counting down.
AGGAAGCGTGACCCTACAGCTGCAGCTCGGGAGGGAAGCGCACGTGCATGCCCCACTCAAGACGAGGCCTGACTCCCCTGGGGAGACTCAGAGGCACCCCAAGATCCATGTCAACACTGGAGAGGAATGCTCACGTTCCGGCCCCGACTCCACACAAGGTCTTAGGCCCAGGCATCGATCGGAGAGGAATACCGAGATGGCCCCTAACAACTCGCATGGGGACTGGCCCTTCCTGAGGCCACCAGAGCGGGTCCCTGAGGTCCCCGTCGTAACTCGAGAAGACCTGCCGCAACTGGAGAAACTCCAGGAGGTTCTCCCCTGTAGGCGAGATGAGGCCCATTTCCGCAGAGGCTTCTCGGGGCTAATCACACCTCACCTCTGGAACGTCGAAACGGTCCTTCCCACCCTTGGTGCAACTCAAGAAGTTCCCCGACATACCCGTCTCCACTCCAGAGGAAACACGAGGGTCCCGCCCACATCCAGAGGAGCCCCGTTTCCGCCTACTAGCTCGAGGTGAGGGATCCTTTCCCTGCTTCGTCGGAAAAGAATTCCCGGCGTTCACGTCGCATCTCAAGAGGAGGCCCTCTCAACAGGAACGGCGAGAGGAACTCCGGGGTCGTGCCACCATTCCACGAGTCCCCCAGATGTCTCAGTCCATTCCAGAGGAAGCTCTTTTCCCTTCACCGGCTCGTCTTTCCCGCCGAGGATCGACTCACACCAAGGTGGCACTTGGTACGGCCCTGTGGAAAAGCCTCGTGGGAAAGCCTCGAGGGAATGCCTCGAGGGAAAGCCACTGATCCCTTGATCCACGTGACAGGAAGCGTGACCCTACTGCTGCAGCTCGGGAGAGGAGCGCACGTGCATACCCCCACTCGAGACGAGGCTTGACTCCCCTGGGGAGGCTCAGAGGCACCCCAAGATCCATGTCAACACTGGAGAGGAATCCTCAGGTTCCGGCCCCAACTCCACACAAGGTCTTAGGCCCCGGCATGGACGGGAGAGGAATCCCGAGATGGCCCCTAGCAACTCGCATGGGGACTGGCCCTTCCTGAGGCCACCAGAGCGGGTCCCTGAGGTCCCCGTCGTAACTCGAGAAGACCTGCCGCAACTCGAGAACATCCAGGAGGTTCTCCCCTCCATGCGAGAGGAGGCCCATTTCCGCAGAGGCTTCTCGGGGCTAATCACACCTCACCTCTGGAACGTCGAAAGGGTCTTTCACACCCTTGGTGCAACTCAAGAAGTTCCCCGACATACCCGTCTCCACTCGAGAGGAAACTCGAGGGTCCGGCCCACATCCAGAGGAGCCCCGTTTCCGCCTCGTAGCTCGAGGTGAGGGATCCTTTCCCTGCTTCGTCGGAAAAGAATTCCCGGCGTTCCCGTCCCATCTCAAGAGGAGGCCCTCTCAACAGGAACGGCGAGAGGAACTCCGGGGTCGTGCCACCATTCCACGAGTCCCCCAGATGTCTCAGTCCATTCCAGAGGAACCTCTTTTCCCTTCACCGGCTCGTCTTTCACGCCGAGGATCGACTCACACCAAGGTGGCACTTGGCACAGCCCTGTGGGAAAGCCTCGCGGGAAAGCCTCGAGGGAAAGCCTCGAGGGAAAGCCACAGATCCCTTGATTCTCGTGACAGGAAGCGTGACCCTACTGCTGCAGCTCGGGAGTGAAGCGCACGTGCATGCCCCCACTCGAGACGAGGCTTGACTCCCCTGGGGAGACTCAGAGGCACCCCAAGATCCATGTCAACACTGGAGAGGAATCCTCAGGTTCCGGCCCCTACTCCACACAAGGTCTTAGGCCCCGGCATCGACGGGAGAGGAATCCCGAGATGGCCCCTAGAAACACGCATGGGGTCTGGCCCTTCCTGAGGCCACCAGAGCGGGCCCCTGAGGTCCCCGTCGTAACTCGAGAAGACCTGCCGCAACTCGAGAAAATCCAGGAGGTTCTCCCCTCCATGCGAGAGGAGGCCCATTTCCGCAGAGGCTTCTCGGGGCTAATCACACCTCACCTATGGAACGTCGAAAGGGTCCTTCACACCCTTGGTGCAACTCAAGAAGTTCCCCAACATACCCGTCTCCACTCCAGAGGAAACACGAGGGTCCTGCCCACATCCAGAGGAGCCCCGTTTCCGCCTCCTTGCTCGAGGTGAGTGATCCTTTCCCTGCTTCGTCGTTAAAGAATTCCCGGCGTTCACGTCGCATCTCAAGTGGAGGCCCTCTAAACAGGAACGGCGAGAGGAACTCCAGGGTCCTGCCACCATTCCAAGAGTCCCCGAGATGTCTCAGTCCATTCCAGAGGAACCTCTTTTCCCTTCAATGGCTCGTCTTTCACACCGAGGATCGACTCACAAAAAGGTGGCACTTGGCACAGCCCTGTGGGAAAGCTTCGAGGGAAAGCCTCGAGGGAAACAACAGATCCCTTGATAGACGTGACAGGAAGCATGATCCTACTGCTGCAGCTCGGGAAGGAAGCGCACGTGCATGCCCCCACTCCAGACGAGGCCTGACTCCCCTGGGGAGATTCTGAGGCACCCCAAAATCCATGTCAACACTGAAGACGATTCCTCAGGTCCCTGCCCCGACTCCACACAATGTCTCAGGCCCCAGCATCGACGGCAGAGGAATCCCGAGATGGCCCCTAGCAACTCACATGGGGACTGGCCTTTCCTGAGGCCACCAGAGCGGGTCCCTGAGGTCCCCGTCGTAACTCAAGAAGACCTTCCGAAACTCGAGAATATCCAGGAGGGTCTCCCCTGCAGGCGAGATGAGGCACATTTCCGCAGAGGCTTCTCGGGGCTAATCACACGTCACCTCTGGAACGTCGAAAGGGTCCTTCACACCCTTGGTGCAACTCAAGAAGTTCCCCGACATACCCGTCTCCACTCGAGAGGAAACACGAGGGTCCCGCCCACATCCAGAGGAGCCCCGTTTCCGCCTCGTAGCTCGAGGTGAGGGAACCTTTCCCTGCTTCGTCGGGAAAAAATTCCGGGCGTTCCCGCCGCATCTCAAGATGAGGCCCTCTCAACAGGAACAGCGAGAGGAACTCCAGGGTCCTGCCACCGTTCCAAGAGTCCCCCAGATGTCTCAGTCCATTCAAGAGGAACCTCTTTTCCCTTCACTGGCTCGTCTTTCACGCCGAGGATCGACTCACACCAAGGTGGCACTTGGCACAGCCCTGTGGGAAAGCCTCGCGGGAAAGCCTTGAGGGAAAGCCTCGAGAGAAAGACACAGATACCTTGATCCACGTGACAGGAAGCATGACCCTACTGCTGCAGCTCGGGAAGGAAGCGCACGTGCATGCCCCCACTCCAGACGAGGCCTGACTCCCCTGGGGAGACTCTGAGGCACCCCAAAATCCATGTCAACACTGAAGACGATTCCTCAGGTCCCTGCCCCGACTCCACACAATGTCTCAGGCCCCAGCATCGACGGCAGAGGAATCCCGAGATGGCCCCTAGCAACTCACATGGGGACTGGCCCTTCCTGAGGCCACCAGAGCGGGTCCCTGATGTCCCCGTCGTAACTCGAGAAGACCTGCCGCAACTCGAGAATATCCAGGAGGTTCTCCCCTGCAGGCGAGATGAGGCCCATTTCCGCAGAGGCTTCCCGGGGCTAATCACACCTCACCTCTGGAACGTCGAAAGGGTCCTTCACACCCTTGGTGCAACTCAAGAAGTTCTCCGACATACCCGTCTCCACTCGAGAGGAAACACGAGGGTCCCGCCCACATCCAGAGGAGCCCCGTTTCCGCCTCCTAGCTCGAGGTGAGGGACCCTTTCCCTGCTTCGTCGGAAAAGAATTCCCGGCGTTCCCGTCGCATCTCAAGAGGAGGCCCTCTCAACAGGAACGGCGAGAGGAACTCCGGGGTCGTGCCACCATTCCACGAGTCCCCCAGATGTCTCAGTCCATTCCAGAGGAACCTCTTTTCCCTTCACCGGCTCGTCTTTCACGCCGAGGATCGACTCACACCAAGGTGGCACTTGGTACGGCCCTGTGGAAAAGCCTCGTGGGAAAGCCTCGAGGGAATGCCTCGAGGGAAAGCCACTGATCCCTTGATCCACGTGACAGGAAGCGTGACCCTACTGCTGCAGCTCGGGAGAGGAGCGCACGTGCATACCCCCACTCGAGACGAGGCTTGACTTCCCTGGGGAGGCTCAGAGGCACCCCAAGATCCATGTCAACACTGGAGAGGAATCCTCAGGTTCCGGCCCCGACTCCACACAAGGTCTTAGGCCCCGGCATGGACGGGAGAGGAATCCCGAGATGGCCCCTAGCAACTCGCATGGGGACTGGCCCTTCCTGAGGCCACCAGAGCGGGTCCCTGAGGTCCCCGTCGTAACTCGAGAAGACCTGTCGCAACTCGAGAACATCCAGGAGGTTCTCCCCTCCATGCGAGAGGAGGCCCATTTCCGCAGAGGCTTCTCGGGGCTAATCACACCTCACCTCTGGAACGTCGAAAGGGTCTTTCACACCCTTGGTGCAACTCAAGAAGTTCCCCGACATACCCGTCTCCACTCGAGAGGAAACTCGAGGGTCCCGCCCACATCCAGAGGAGCCCCGTTTCCGCCTCGTAGCTCGAGGTGAGGGATCCTTTCCCTGCTTCGTCGGAAAAGAATTCCCGGCGTTCCCGTCGCATCTCAAGTGGAGGCCCTCTAAACAGGAACGGCGAGAGGAACTCCAGGGTCGTGCCACCATTCCAGGAGTCCCCCAGATGTCTCTGTCCATTCCAGAGGAACCTCTTTTCCCTTCACCGGCTCGTCTTTCCCGCCGAGGATCGACTCACACAAAGGTGGCACTTGGCACAGCCCTGTGGGAAAGCCTCGAGGGAAAGCCTCGAGGAAAACCACAGATCCCTTGATCCACGTGACAGGAAGCGTGACCCTACTGTTGCAGCTCGGGAGGGAAGCGCACGTGCATGCCCCCACTCCAGACGAGGCCTGACTTCCCTGGGGAGACTCTGAGGCACCCCAAAATCTATGTCAACACTGGAGACGAATCCTCAGGTCCCTGCCCCGACTCCACACAATGTCTCAGGCTCCGGCATCGACGGGAGAGGAATCCCGAGATGGCCCCTAGCAACTCGCATGGGGACTGGCCCTTCCTGAGGCCACCAGAGCGGGTCCCTGAGGTCCCCGTCGTAACTCAAGAAGACCTGCCGCAACTCGAGAATATCCAGGAGGTTCTCCTCTGCAGGCGAGATGAGGCACATTTCCGCAGAGGCTTCTCAGGGCTAATCACACCTCACCTCTGGAACGTCGAAAGGGTCCTTCACACCCTTGGTGCAACTCAAGAAGTTCCCCGACATACCCGTCTCCACTCGAGAGGAAACACGAGGGTCCCGCCCACATCCAGAGGAGCCCCGTTTCCGCCTCGTAGCTCGAGGTGAGGGATCCTTTCCCTGCTTCGTCGGGAAATAATTCCGGGCTTTCCCGCCGCATCTCAAGATGAGGCCGTCTCAACAGGAACAGCGAGAGGAACTCCAGTGTCCTGCCACCGTTCCAAGAGTCCCCCAGATGTCTCAGTCCATTCAAGAGGAACCTCTTTTCCCTTCACCGGCTCGTCTTTCACGCCGAGGATCGACTCACACCAAGGTGGCACTTGGCACAGCCCTGTGGGAAAGCCTCGCGGGAAAGCCTCGAGGGAAAGCCTCGAGGGAAAGCCACAGATCCCTTGATTCTCGTGACAGGAAGCGTGACCCTACTGCTGCAGCTCGGGAGTGAAGCGCACGTGCATGCCCACACTCGAGACGAGGCTTGACTCCCCTGGGGAGACTCAGAGGCACCCCAAGATCCATGTCAACACTGGAGAGGAATCCTCAGGTTCCGGCCCCGACTCCACACAAGGTCTTAGGCCCCGGCATCGACGGGAGAGGAATCCAGAGATGGCCCCTAGCAACTCGCATGGGGACTGGTCCTTCCTGAGGCCACCAGAGCGGGTCCCTGAGGTCCCCGTCGTAACTCGAGAAGACCTGCTGCAACTCGAGAAAATCCTGTAGGTTCTCCCCTCCATGCGAGAGGAGGCCCATTTCCGCAGAGGCTTCTCGGGGCTAATCACACCTCACCTCTGGAACGTCGAAAGGGTCCTTCACACCCTTGGTGCAACTCAAGAAGTTCCCCGACATACCCGTCTCCACTCGAGAGGAAACACGAGGGTCCCGCGCACATCCAGAGGAGCTCCGTTTCCGCCTCGTAGCTCGAGGTGAGGGATCCTTTCCCTGCTTCGTCGGAAAAGAATTCCCGGCGTTCCCGACGCATCTCAAGAATAGGCCCTCTCAACAGGAAAGGCGAGAGGAACTCCGGGGTCGTGCCACCATTCCAAGAGTCCCCCAGATGTCTCTATCCATTCCAGAGGAACCTCTTTTCCCTTCAACGGCTCGTCTTTCACGCCGAGGATCGACTCACACCAAGGTGGCACTTGGCACAGCCCTGTGGAAAGGCCTCGTGGGAAAGCCTCGAGGGAATGCCTCGAGGGAAAGCCACTGATCCCTTGATCCAGGTGACAGGAAGCGTGACCCTACTGCTGCAGCTCGGGAGAGAAGCGCACGTGCATGCCCCCACTCGAGACGAGGCTTGACTCCCCTGGGGAGACTCAGAGGCACCCCAAGATCCATGTCAACACTGGAGAGGAATCCTCAGGTTCCGGCCCCTACTCCACACAAGGTCTTAGGCCCCGGCATCGACGGGAGAGGAATCCCGAGATGGCCCCTAGAAACTCGCATGGGGTCTGGCCCTTCCTGAGGCCACCAGAGCGGGCCCCTGAGGTCCCCGTCGTAACTCGAGAAGACCTGCCGCAACTCGAGAAAATCCAGGAGGTTCTCCCCTCCATGCGAGAGGAGGCCCATTTCCGCAGAGGCTTCTCGGGGCTAATCACACCTCACCTCTGGAACGTCGAAAGGGTCCTTCACACTTTTGGTGCAACTCAAGAAGTTCCCCAACATACCCGTCTCCACTCCAGAGGAAACACGAGGGTCCTGCCCACATCCAGAGGAGCCCCGTTTCCGCCTCCTTGCTCGAGGTGAGTGATCCTTTCCCTGCTTCGTCGTTAAAGAATTCCCGGCGTTCACGTCGCATCTCAAGTGGAGGCCCTCTAAACAGGAACGGCGAGAGGAACTCCAGGGTCCTGCCACCATTCCAAGAGTCCCCGAGATGTCTCAGTCCATTCCAGAGGAACCTCTTTTCCCTTCAATGGCTCGTCTTTCACACCGAGGATCGACCCACAAAAAGGTGGCACTTGGCACAGCCCTGTGGGAAAGCTTCGAGGGAAAGCCTCGAGGGAAACAACAGATCCCTTGATCCACGTGACAGGAAGCATGACCCTACTGCTGCAGCTCGGGAAGGAAGCGCACGTGCATGCCCCCACTCCAGACGAGGCCTGACTCCCCTGGGGAGATTCTGAGGCACCCCAAAATCCATGTCAACACTGAAGACGATTCCTCAGGTCCCTGCCCCGACTCCACACAATGTCTCAGGCCCCAGCATCGACGGCAGAGGAATCCCGAGATGGCCCCTAGCAACTCACATGGGGACTGGCCTTTCCTGAGGCCACCAGAGCGGGTCCCTGAGGTCCCCGTCGTAACTCAAGAAGACCTTCCGAAACTCGAGAATATCCAGGAGGTTCTCCCCTGCAGGCGAGATGAGGCACATTTCCGCAGAGGCTTCTCGGGGCTAATCACACGTCACCTCTGGAACGTCGAAAGGGTCCTTCACACCCTTGGTGCAACTCAAGAATTTCCCCGACATACCCGTCTCCACTCGAGAGGAAACACGAGGGTCCCGCCCACATCCAGAGGAGCCCCGTTTCCGCCTCGTAGCTCGAGGTTGGGGAACCTTTCCCTGCTTCGTCGGGAAAAAATTCCGGGCGTTCCCGCCGCATCTCAAGATGAGGCCATCTCAACAGGAACAGCGAGAGGAACTCCAGGGTCCTGCCACCGTTCCAAGAGTCCCCCAGATGTCTCAGTCCATTCAAGAGGAACCTCTTTTCCCTTCACCGGCTCGTCTTTCACGCCGAGGATCGACTCACACAAAGGTGGCACTTGGCACAGCCCTGTGGGAAAGCCTCGCGGGAAAGCCTTGAGGGAAAGCCTCGAGAGAAAGACACAGATACCTTGATCCACGTGACAGGAAGCATGACCCTACTGCTGCAGCTCGGGAAGGAAGCGCACGTGCATGCCCCCACTCCAGACGAGGCCTGACTCCCCTGGGGAGACTCTGAGGCACCCCAAAATCCATGTCAACACTGAAGACGATTCCTCAGGTCCCTGCCCCGACTCCACACAATGTCTCAGGCCCCAGCATCGACGGCAGAGGAATCCCGAGATGGCCCCTAGCAACTCACATGGGGACTGGCCCTCCCTGAGGCCACCAGAGAGGGTCCCTGAGGTCCCCGTCGTAACTCAAGAAGACCTTCCGAAACTCGAGAATATCCAGGAGGTTCTCCCCTGCAGGCGAGATGAGGCCCATTTCCGCAGAGGCTTCCCGGGGCTAATCACACCTCACCTCTGGAACGTCGAAAGGGTCCTTCACACCCTTGGTGCAACTCAAGAAGTTCTCCGACATACCCGTCTCCACTCGAGAGGAAACTCGAGGGTCCGGCCCACATCCAGAGGAGCCCCGTTTCCGCCTCGTAGCTCGAGGTGAGGGATCCTTTCCCTGCTTCGTCGGAAAAGAATTCCCGGCGTTCCCGTCGCATCTCAAGAGGAGGCCCTCTCAACAGGAACGGCGAGAGGAACTCCGGGGTCGTGCCACCATTCCACGAGTCCCCCAGATGTCTCAGTCCATTCCAGAGGAACCTCTTTTCCCTTCACCGGCTCGTCTTTCACGCCGAGGATCGACTCACACAAAGGTGGCACTTGGCACAGCCCTGTGGGAAAGCCTCGAGGGAAAGCCTCGAGGGAAACCACAGATCCCTTGATCCACGTGACAGGAAGCGTGACCCTACTGCTGCAGCTCGGGAGGAAAGCGCACGTGCATGCCCCCACTCCAGACGAGGCCTGACTCCCCTGGGGAGGCTCAGAGGCACCCCAAGATCCATGGCAACACTGGAGAGGAATCCTCAGGTTCCGGCCCCGACTCCACACAAGGTCTTAGGCCCCGGCATCGACGGGAGAGGAATCCCGAGAGGGCCCCTAGAAACTCGCATGGGGACTGGCCCTTCCTGAGGCCACCAGAGCGGGTCCCTGAGGTCCCCGTCGTAACTCGAGAAGACCTGCCGCAACTCGAGAACATCCAGGAGGTTCTCCCCTCCATGTGAGAGGAGGCCCATTACCGCAGAGGCTTCCCGGGGCTAATCACACCTCACCTCTGGAACGTCGAAAGGGTCCTTCACACCCTTGGTGCAACTCAAGAAGTTCTCCGACATACCCGTCTCCACTCGAGAGGAAACACGAGGGTCCCGCCCACATCCAGAGGAGCCCCGTTTCCGCCTCTTAGCTCGAGGTGAGGGATACTTTCCCTGCTTCGTCGGTAAAGAATTCCCGGCATTCCCGTCGCATCTCAAGTGGAGGCCCTCTAAACAGGAACGGCGAGAGGAACTCCAGGGTCGTGCCACCATTCCAGGAGTCCCCCAGATGTCTCTGTCCATTCCAGAGGAACCTCTTTTCCCTTCACCGGCTCGTCTTTCCCGCCGAGGATCGACTCACACAAAGGTGGCACTTGGCACAGCCCTGTGGGAAAGCCTCGAGGGAAAGCCTCGAGGAAAACCACAGATCCCTTGATCCACGTGACAGGAAGCGTGACCCTACTGTTGCAGCTCGGGAGGGAAGCGCACGTGCATGCCCCCACTCCAGACGAGGCCTGACTTCCCTGGGGAGACTCTGAGGCACCCCAAAATCTATGTCAACACTGGAGACGAATCCTCAGGTCCCTGCCCCGACTCCACACAATGTCTCAGGCTCCGGCATCGACGGGAGAGGAATCCCGAGATGGCCCCTAGCAACTCGCATGGGGACTGGCCCTTCCTGAGGCCACCAGAGCGGGTCCCTGAGGTCCCCGTCGTAACTCAAGAAGACCTGCCGCAACTCGAGAATATCCAGGAGGTTCTCCTCTGCAGGCGAGATGAGGCACATTTCCGCAGAGGCTTCTCAGGGCTAATCACACCTCACCTCTGGAACGTCGAAAGGGTCCTTCACACCCTTGGTGCAACTCAAGAAGTTCCCCGACATACCCGTCTCCACTCGAGAGGAAACACGAGGGTCCCGCCCACATCCAGAGGAGCCCCGTTTCCGCCTCGTAGCTCGAGGTGAGGGATCCTTTCCCTGCTTCGTCGGGAAATAATTCCGGGCGTTCCCGCCGCATCTCAAGATGAGGCCGTCTCAACAGGAACAGCGAGAGGAACTCCAGTGTCCTGCCACCGTTCCAAGAGTCCCCCAGATGTCTCAGTCCATTCAAGAGGAACCTCTTTTCCCTTCACCGGCTCGTCTTTCACGCCGAGGATCGACTCACACCAAGGTGGCACTTGGCACAGCCCTGTGGGAAAGCCTCGCGGGAAAGCCTCGAGGGAAAGCCTCGAGGGAAAGCCACAGATCCCTTGATTCTCGTGACAGGAAGCGTGACCCTACTGCTGCAGCTCGGGAGTGAAGCGCACGTGCATGCCCACACTCGAGACGAGGCTTGACTCCCCTGGGGAGACTCAGAGGCACCCCAAGATCCATGTCAACACTGGAGAGGAATCCTCAGGTTCCGGCCCCGACTCCACACAAGGTCTTAGGCCCCGGCATCGACGGGAGAGGAATCCAGAGATGGCCCCTAGCAACTCGCATGGGGACTGGTCCTTCCTGAGGCCACCAGAGCGGGTCCCTGAGGTCCCCGTCGTAACTCGAGAAGACCTGCTGCAACTCGAGAAAATCCTGTAGGTTCTCCCCTCCATGCGAGAGGAGGCCCATTTCCGCAGAGGCTTCTCGGGGCTAATCACACCTCACCTCTGGAACGTCGAAAGGGTCCTTCACACCCTTGGTGCAACTCAAGAAGTTCCCCGACATACCCGTCTCCACTCGAGAGGAAACACGAGGGTCCCGCGCACATCCAGAGGAGCTCCGTTTCCGCCTCGTAGCTCGAGGTGAGGGATCCTTTCCCTGCTTCGTCGGAAAAGAATTCCCGGCGTTCCCGACGCATCTCAAGAATAGGCCCTCTCAACAGGAAAGGCGAGAGGAACTCCGGGGTCGTGCCACCATTCCAAGAGTCCCCCAGATGTCTCTATCCATTCCAGAGGAACCTCTTTTCCCTTCAACGGCTCGTCTTTCACGCCGAGGATCGACTCACACCAAGGTGGCACTTGGCACAGCCCTGTGGAAAGGCCTCGTGGGAAAGCCTCGAGGGAATGCCTCGAGGGAAAGCCACTGATCCCTTGATCCAGGTGACAGGAAGCGTGACCCTACTGCTGCAGCTCGGGAGAGAAGCGCACGTGCATGCCCCCACTCGAGACGAGGCTTGACTCCCCTGGGGAGACTCAGAGGCACCCCAAGATCCATGTCAACACTGGAGAGGAATCCTCAGGTTCCGGCCCCTACTCCACACAAGGTCTTAGGCCCCGGCATCGACGGGAGAGGAATCCCGAGATGGCCCCTAGAAACTCGCATGGGGTCTGGCCCTTCCTGAGGCCACCAGAGCGGGCCCCTGAGGTCCCCGTCGTAACTCGAGAAGACCTGCCGCAACTCGAGAAAATCCAGGAGGTTCTCCCCTCCATGCGAGAGGAGGCCCATTTCCGCAGAGGCTTCTCGGGGCTAATCACACCTCACCTCTGGAACGTCGAAAGGGTCCTTCACACTTTTGGTGCAACTCAAGAAGTTCCCCAACATACCCGTCTCCACTCCAGAGGAAACACGAGGGTCCTGCCCACATCCAGAGGAGCCCCGTTTCCGCCTCCTTGCTCGAGGTGAGTGATCCTTTCCCTGCTTCGTCGTTAAAGAATTCCCGGCGTTCACGTCGCATCTCAAGTGGAGGCCCTCTAAACAGGAACGGCGAGAGGAACTCCAGGGTCCTGCCACCATTCCAAGAGTCCCCGAGATGTCTCAGTCCATTCCAGAGGAACCTCTTTTCCCTTCAATGGCTCGTCTTTCACACCGAGGATCGACCCACAAAAAGGTGGCACTTGGCACAGCCCTGTGGGAAAGCTTCGAGGGAAAGCCTCGAGGGAAACAACAGATCCCTTGATCCACGTGACAGGAAGCATGACCCTACTGCTGCAGCTCGGGAAGGAAGCGCACGTGCATGCCCCCACTCCAGACGAGGCCTGACTCCCCTGGGGAGATTCTGAGGCACCCCAAAATCCATGTCAACACTGAAGACGATTCCTCAGGTCCCTGCCCCGACTCCACACAATGTCTCAGGCCCCAGCATCGACGGCAGAGGAATCCCGAGATGGCCCCTAGCAACTCACATGGGGACTGGCCTTTCCTGAGGCCACCAGAGCGGGTCCCTGAGGTCCCCGTCGTAACTCAAGAAGACCTTCCGAAACTCGAGAATATCCAGGAGGTTCTCCCCTGCAGGCGAGATGAGGCACATTTCCGCAGAGGCTTCTCGGGGCTAATCACACGTCACCTCTGGAACGTCGAAAGGGTCCTTCACACCCTTGGTGCAACTCAAGAATTTCCCCGACATACCCGTCTCCACTCGAGAGGAAACACGAGGGTCCCGCCCACATCCAGAGGAGCCCCGTTTCCGCCTCGTAGCTCGAGGTTGGGGAACCTTTCCCTGCTTCGTCGGGAAAAAATTCCGGGCGTTCCCGCCGCATCTCAAGATGAGGCCATCTCAACAGGAACAGCGAGAGGAACTCCAGGGTCCTGCCACCGTTCCAAGAGTCCCCCAGATGTCTCAGTCCATTCAAGAGGAACCTCTTTTCCCTTCACCGGCTCGTCTTTCACGCCGAGGATCGACTCACACAAAGGTGGCACTTGGCACAGCCCTGTGGGAAAGCCTCGCGGGAAAGCCTTGAGGGAAAGCCTCGAGAGAAAGACACAGATACCTTGATCCACGTGACAGGAAGCATGACCCTACTGCTGCAGCTCGGGAAGGAAGCGCACGTGCATGCCCCCACTCCAGACGAGGCCTGACTCCCCTGGGGAGACTCTGAGGCACCCCAAAATCCATGTCAACACTGAAGACGATTCCTCAGGTCCCTGCCCCGACTCCACACAATGTCTCAGGCCCCAGCATCGACGGCAGAGGAATCCCGAGATGGCCCCTAGCAACTCACATGGGGACTGGCCCTCCCTGAGGCCACCAGAGAGGGTCCCTGAGGTCCCCGTCGTAACTCAAGAAGACCTTCCGAAACTCGAGAATATCCAGGAGGTTCTCCCCTGCAGGCGAGATGAGGCCCATTTCCGCAGAGGCTTCCCGGGGCTAATCACACCTCACCTCTGGAACGTCGAAAGGGTCCTTCACACCCTTGGTGCAACTCAAGAAGTTCTCCGACATACCCGTCTCCACTCGAGAGGAAACTCGAGGGTCCGGCCCACATCCAGAGGAGCCCCGTTTCCGCCTCGTAGCTCGAGGTGAGGGATCCTTTCCCTGCTTCGTCGGAAAAGAATTCCCGGCGTTCCCGTCGCATCTCAAGAGGAGGCCCTCTCAACAGGAACGGCGAGAGGAACTCCGGGGTCGTGCCACCATTCCACGAGTCCCCCAGATGTCTCAGTCCATTCCAGAGGAACCTCTTTTCCCTTCACCGGCTCGTCTTTCACGCCGAGGATCGACTCACACAAAGGTGGCACTTGGCACAGCCCTGTGGGAAAGCCTCGAGGGAAAGCCTCGAGGGAAACCACAGATCCCTTGATCCACGTGACAGGAAGCGTGACCCTACTGCTGCAGCTCGGGAGGAAAGCGCACGTGCATGCCCCCACTCCAGACGAGGCCTGACTCCCCTGGGGAGGCTCAGAGGCACCCCAAGATCCATGGCAACACTGGAGAGGAATCCTCAGGTTCCGGCCCCGACTCCACACAAGGTCTTAGGCCCCGGCATCGACGGGAGAGGAATCCCGAGAGGGCCCCTAGAAACTCGCATGGGGACTGGCCCTTCCTGAGGCCACCAGAGCGGGTCCCTGAGGTCCCCGTCGTAACTCGAGAAGACCTGCCGCAACTCGAGAACATCCAGGAGGTTCTCCCCTCCATGTGAGAGGAGGCCCATTACCGCAGAGGCTTCCCGGGGCTAATCACACCTCACCTCTGGAACGTCGAAAGGGTCCTTCACACCCTTGGTGCAACTCAAGAAGTTCTCCGACATACCCGTCTCCACTCGAGAGGAAACACGAGGGTCCCGCCCACATCCAGAGGAGCCCCGTTTCCGCCTCTTAGCTCGAGGTGAGGGATACTTTCCCTGCTTCGTCGGTAAAGAATTCCCGGCATTCCCGTCGCATCTCAAGTGGAGGCCCTCTAAACAGGAACGGCGAGAGGAACTCCAGGGTCGTGCCACCATTCCAGGAGTCCCCCAGATGTCTCTGTCCATTCCAGAGGAACCTCTTTTCCCTTCACCGGCTCGTCTTTCCCGCCGAGGATCGACTCACACAAAGGTGGCACTTGGCACAGTCCTGTGGGAAAGCCTCGAGGGAAAGCCTCGAGGGAAACCACAGATCCCTTGATCCACGTGACAGGAAGCGTGACCCTACTGTTGCAGCTCGGGAGGGAAGCGCACGTGCATGCCCCCACTCCAGACGAGGCCTGACTTCCCTGGGGAGACTCTGAGGCACCCCAAAATCCATGTCAACACTGGAGACGAATCCTCAGGTCCCTGCCCCGACTCCACACAATGTCTCAGGCTCCGGCATCGACGGGAGAGGAATCCCGAGATGGCCCCTAGCAACTCGCATGGGGACTGGCCCTTCCTGAGGCCACCAGAGCGGGCCCCTGAGGTCCCCGTCGTAACTCGAGAAGACCTGCCGCAACTCGAGAAAATCCAGGAGGTTCTCCCCTCCATGCGAGAGGAGGCCCATTTCCGCAGAGGCTTCTCGGGGCTAATCACACCTCACCTCTGGAACGTCGAAAGGGTCCTTCACACCCTTGGTGCAACTCAAGAAGTTCCCCAACATACCCGTCTCCACTCCAGAGGAAACACGAGGGTCCTGCCCACATCCAGAGGAGCCCCGTTTCCGCCTCCTTGCTCGAGGTGAGTGATCCTTTCCCTGCTTCGTCGTTAAAGAATTCCCGGCGTTCACGTCGCATCTCAAGTGGAGGCCCTCTAAACAGGAACGGCGAGAGGAACTCCAGGGTCCTGCCACCATTCCAAGAGTCCCCGAGATGTCTCAGTCCATTCCAGAGGAACCTCTTTTCCCTTCAATGGCTCGTCTTTCACACCGAGGATCGACTCACAAAAAGGTGGCACTTGGCACAGCCCTGTGGGAAAGCTTCGAGGGAAAGCCTCGAGGGAAACAACAGATCCCTTGATCCACGTGACAAGAAGCATGATCCTACTGCTGCAGCTCGGGAAGGAAGCGCACGTGCATGCCCCCACTCCAGACGAGGCCTGACTCCCCTGGGGAGACTCTGAGGCACCCCAAAATCCATGTCAACACTGAAGACGATTCCTCATGTCCCTGCCCCGACTCCACACAATGTCTCAGGCCCCAGCATCGACGGCAGAGGAATCCCGAGATGGCCCCTAGCAACTCACATGGGGACTGGCCCTTCCTGAGGCCACCAGAGCGGGTCCCTGATGTCCCCGTCGTAACTCGAGAAGACCTGCCGCAACTCGAGAATATCCAGGAGGTTCTCCCCTGCAGGCGAGATGAGGCCCATTTCCGCAGAGGCTTCCCGTGGCTAATCACACCTCACCTCTGGAACGTCGAAAGGGTCCTTCACACCCTTGGTGCAACTCAAGAAGTTCTCTGACATACCCGTCTCCACTCGAGAGGAAACACGAGGGTCCCGCCCACATCCAGAGGAGCCCCGTTTCCGCCTCCTAGCTCGAGGTGAGGGACCCTTTCCCTGCTTCGTCGGAAAAGAATTCCCGGCGTTCCCGTCGCATCTCAAGAGGAGGCTCTCTCAACAGGAACGGCGAGAGGAACTCCGGGGTCGTGCCACCATTCCACGAGTCCCCCAGATGTCTCAGTCCATTCCAGAGGAAGCTCTTTTCCCTTCACCGGCTCGTCTTTCCCGCCGAGGATCGACTCACACCAAGGTGGCACTTGGTACGGCCCTGTGGAAAAGCCTCGTGGGAAAGCCTCGAGGGAATGCCTCGAGGGAAAGCCACTGATCCCTTGATCCACGTGACAGGAAGCGTGACCCTACTGCTGCAGCTCGGGAGAGGAGCGCACGTGCATACCCCCACTCGAGACGAGGCTTGACTCCCCTGGGGAGGCTCAGAGGCACCCCAAGATCCATGTCAACACTGGAGAGGAATCCTCAGGTTCCGGCCCCGACTCCACACAAGGTCTTAGGCCCCGGCATCGACGGGAGAGGAATCCCGAGAGGGCCCCTAGAAACTCGCATGGGGACTGGCCCTTCCTGAGGCCACCAGAGCGGGTCCCTGAGGTCCCCGTCGTAACTCGAGAAGACCTGCCGCAACTCGAGAACATCCAGGAGGTTCTCCCCTCCATGCGAGAGGAGGCCCATTTCCGCAGAGGCTTCTCGTGGCTAATCACACCTCACCTCTGGAACGTCGAAAGGGTCCTTCACACCCTGGGTGCAACTCAAGAAGTTCCCTGACATACCCGTCTCCACTCGAGAGGAAACACGAGGGTCCCGCCCACATCCAGAGGAGCCCCGTTTCCGCCTTGTAGCTCCAGGTGAGGTCTCCTTCCCCTGCTTCGTATGGAAAGAATTCCCGGCATTCCCGTCGCAACTGAAGAGGAGGCCCTCTCAACAGGAAGGGCGAGAGGAACTCCAGGGTCGTGCCACCATTCCAAGAGTCCCCCAGATATCTCTGTCAATTCCAGAGGAACCTCTTTTCCCTTCACCGGCTCGTCTTTCACGCCGAGGATCGACTCACACCAAGGTGGCACTTGGCACAGCCCTGTGGAAAAGCCTCGTGGGAAAGCCACTGATCCCTTGATCCAGGTGACAGGAAGCGTGACCCTACTGCTGCAGCTCGGGAGAGAAGCGCACGTGCATGCCCCCACTCGAGACGAGGCTTGACTCCCCTGGGGAGACTCAGAGGCACCCCAAGATCCATGTCAACACTGGAGAGGAATCCTCAGGTTCCGGCCCCGACTCCACACAAGGTCTTAGGCGCCGGCATCGACGGGAGAGGAATTCCGAGATGGCCCCTAGAAACTCGCATGGGGACTGGCCCTTCCTGAGGCCACCAGAGCGGGTCCCTGAGGTCCCCGTCGTAACTCGAGAAGACCTGCCGCAACTCGAGAATATCCAGGGGGTTCTCCCCTGCAGGCGAGATGAGGCCCATTTCCGCAGAGGCTTCCCGGGGCTAATCACACCTCACCTCTGGAACGTCGAAAGGGTCCTTCACACCCTTGGTGCAACTAAAGAAGTTCCCCGACATACCCTTCTCCACTCGAGAGGAAACACGAGGGTCCCGGCCACATCCAGAGGAGCCCCGTTTCCGCCTCGTAGCTCGAGGTGAAAGATCCTTTCCCTGCTTCGTCGGGAAAGAATTCCCGGCGTTCCCGTCGCATCTCAAGAGGAGGCCCTCTAAACAGGAACGGCGAGAGGAACTCCAGTGTCGTGCCACCATTTCAAGAGTCCCTCAGATGTCTCAGTCCATTCCAGAGGAACCTCTTTTCCCTTCACCGGCTCGTCTTTCACGCCGAGGATCGACTCACACAAAGGTGGCACTTGGTACAGCCCTGTGGGAAAGCCTCGAGGGAAAGCCTCGAGGAAAACCACAGATCCCTTGATCCACGTGACAGGAAGCGTGACCCTACAGCTGCAGCTCGGGAGGGAAGCGCACGTGCATGCCCCACTCAAGACGAGGCCTGACTCCCCTGGGGAGACTCAGAGGCACCCCAAGATCCATGTCAACACTGGAGAGGAATGCTCACGTTCCGGCCCCGACTCCACACAAGGTCTTAGGCCCAGGCATCGATCGGAGAGGAATACCGAGTTGGCCCCTAACAACTCGCATGGGGACTGGCCCTTCCTGAGGCCACCAGAGCGGGTCCCTGAGGTCCCCGTCGTAACTCGAGAAGACCTGCCGCAACTCGAGAAACTCCAGGAGGTTCTCCCCTGTAGGCGAGATGAGGCCCATTTCCGCAGAGGCTTCTCGGGGCTAATCACACCTCACCTCTGGAACGTCGAAACGGTCCTTCCCACCCTTGGTGCAACTCAAGAAGTTCCCCGACATACCCGTCTCCACTCCAGAGGAAACACGAGGGTCCCGCCCACATCCAGAGGAGCCCCGTTTCCGCCTACTAGCTCGAGGTGAGGGATCCTTTCCCTGCTTCGTCGGAAAAGAATTCCCGGCGTTCACGTCGCATCTCAAGAGGAGGTCCTCTCAACAGGAACGGCGAGAGGAACTCCGGGGTCGTGCCACCATTCCACGAGTCCCCCAGATGTCTCAGTCCATTCCAGAGGAAGCTCTTTTCCCTTCACCGGCTCGTCTTTCCCGCCGAGGATCGACTCACACCAAGGTGGCACTTGGTACGGCCCTGTGGAAAAGCCTCGTGGGAAAGCCTCGAGGGAATGCCTCGAGGGAAAGCCACTGATCCCTTGATCCACGTGACAGGAAGCGTGACCCTACTGCTGCAGCTCGGGAGAGGAGCGCACGTGCATACCCCCACTCGAGACGAGGCTTGACTCCCCTGGGGAGGCTCAGAGGCACCCCAAGATCCATGTCAACACTGGAGAGGAATCCTCAGGTTCCGGCCCCGACTCCACACAAGGTCTTAGGCCCCGGCATCGACGGGAGAGGAATCCCGAGATGGCCCCTAGCAACTCGCATGGGGACTGGCCCTTCCTGAGGCCACCAGAGCGGGTCCCTGAGGTCCCCGTCGTAACTCGAGAAGACCTGCCGCAACTCGAGAACATCCAGGAGGTTCTCCCCTCCATGCGAGAGGAGGCCCATTTCCGCAGAGGCTTCTCGGGGCTAATCACACCTCACCTCTGGAACGTCGAAAGGGTCTTTCACACCCTTGGTGCAACTCAAGAAGTTCCCCGACATACCCGTCTCCACTCGAGAGGAAACTCGAGGGTCCGGCCCACATCCAGAGGAGCCCCGTTTCCGCCTCGTAGCTCGAGGTGAGGGATCCTTTCCCTGCTTCGTCGGAAAAGAATTCCCGGCGTTCCCGTCGCATCTCAAGAGGAGGCCCTCTCAACAGGAACGGCGAGAGGAACTCCGGGGTCGTGCCACCATTCCACGAGTCCCCCAGATGTCTCAGTCCATTCCAGAGGAACCTCTTTTCCCTTCACCGGCTCGTCTTTCACGCCGAGGATCGACTCACACCAAGGTGGCACTTGGCACAGCCCTGTGGGAAAGCCTCGCGGGAAAGCCTCGAGGGAAAGCCTCGAGGGAAAGCCACAGATCCCTTGATTCTCGTGACAGGAAGCGTGACCCTACTGCTGCAGCTCGGGAGTGAAGCGCACGTGCATGCCCCCACTCGAGACGAGGCTTGACTCCCCTGGGGAGACTCAGAGGCACCCCAAGATCCATGTCAACACTGGAGAGGAATCCTCAGGTTCCGGCCCCGACTCCACACAAGGTCTTAGTCCCCGGCATCGACGGGAGAGGAATCCAGAGATGGCCCCTAGCAACTCGCATGGGGACTGGCCCTTCCTGAGGCCACCAGAGCGGGTCCCTGAGGTCCCCGTCGTAACTCGAGAAGACCTGCTGCAACTCGAGAAAATCCTGTAGGTTCTCCCCTCCATGCGAGAGGAGGCCCATTTCCGCAGAGGCTTCTCGGGGCTAATCACACCTCACCTCTGGAACGTCGAAAGGGTCCTTCACACCCTTGGTGCAACTCAAGAAGTTCCCCGACATACCCGTCTCCACTCGAGAGGAAACACGAGGGTCCCGCCCACATCCAGAGGAGCTCCGTTTCCGCCTCGTAGCTCGAGGTGAGGGATCCTTTCCCTGCTTCGTCGGAAAAGAATTCCCGGCGTTCCCGACGCATCTCAAGAATAGGCCCTCTCAACAGGAAAGGCGAGAGGAACTCCAGGGTCGTGCCACCATTCCACGAGTCCCCCAGATGTCTCAGTCCATTCCAGAGGAAGCTCTTTTCCCTTCACCGGCTCGTCTTTCCCGCCGAGGATCGACTCACACCAAGGTGGCACTTGGTTCGGCCCTGTGGAAAAGCCTCGTGGGAAAGCCTCGAGGGAATGCCTCGAGGGAAAGCCACTGATCCCTTCATCCACGTGACAGGAAGCGTGACCCTACTGCTGCAGCTCGGGAGAGGAGCGCACGTGCATACCCCCACTCGAGACGAGGCTTGACTCCCCTGGGGAGGCTCAGAGGCACCCCAAGATCCATGTCAACACTGGAGAGGAATCCTCAGGTTCCGGCCCCGACTCCACACAAGGTCTTAGGCCCCGGCATCGACGGGAGAGGAATCCCGAGAGGGCCCCTAGAAACTCGCATGGGGACTGGCCCTTCCTGAGGCCATCAGAGCGGGTCCCTGAGGTCCCCGTCGTAACTCGAGAAGACCTGCCGCAACTCGAGAACATCCAGGAGGTTCTCCCCTCCATGCGAGAGGAGGCCCATTTCCGCAGAGGCTTCTCGTGGCTAATCACACCTCACCTCTGGAACGTCGAAAGGGTCCTTCACACCCTGGGTGCAACTCAAGAAGTTCCCTGACATACCCGTCTCCACTCGAGAGGAAACACGAGGGTCCCGCCCACATCCAGAGGAGCCCCGTTTCCGCCTCGTAGCTCCAGGTGAGGTCTCCTTCCCCTGCTTCGTATGGAAAGAATTCCCGGCATTCCCGTCGCAACTGAAGAGGAGGCCCTCTCAACAGGAAGGGCGAGAGGAACTCCAGGGTCGTGCCACCATTCCAAGAGTCCCCCAGATATCTCTGTCAATTCCAGAGGAACCTCTTTTCCCTTCACCGGCTCATCTTTCACGCCGAGGATCGACTCACACCAAGGTGGCACTTGGCACAGCCCTGTGGAAAAGCCTCGTGGGAAAGCCACTGATCCCTTGATCCAGGTGACAGGAAGCGTGACCCTAATGCTGCAGCTCGGGAGAGAAGCGCACGTGCATGCCCCCACTCGAGACGAGGCTTGACTCCCCTGGGGAGACTCAGAGGCACCCCAAGATCCATGTCAACACTGGAGAGGAATCCTCAGGTTCCGGCCCCGACTCCACACAAGGTCTTAGGCGCCGGCATCGACGGGAGAGGAATTCCGAGATGGCCCCTAGAAACTCGCATGGGGACTGGCCCTTCCTGAGGCCACCAGAGCGGGTCCCTGAGGTCCCCGTCGTAACTCGAGAAGACCTGCCGCAACTCGAGAATATCCAGGGGGTTCTCCCCTGCAGGCGAGATGAGGCCCATTTCCGCAGAGGCTTCCCGGGGCTAATCACACCTCACCTCTGGAACGTCGAAAGGGTCCTTCACACCCTTGGTGCAACTAAAGAAGTTCCCCGACATACCCTTCTCCACTCGAGAGGAAACACGAGGGTCCCGGCCACATCCAGAGGAGCCCCGTTTCCGCCTCGTAGCTCGAGGTGAAAGATCCTTTCCCTGCTTCGTCGGGAAAGAATTCCCGGCGTTCCCGTCGCATCTCAAGAGGAGGCCCTCTAAACAGGAACGGCGAGAGGAACTCCAGTGTCGTGCCACCATTTCAAGAGTCCCTCAGATGTCTCAGTCCATTCCAGAGGAACCTCTTTTCCCTTCACCGGCTCGTCTTTCACGCCGAGGATCGACTCACACAAAGGTGGCACTTGGTACAGCCCTGTGGGAAAGCCTCGAGGGAAAGCCTCGAGGAAAACCACAGATCCCTTGATCCACGTGACAGGAAGCGTGACCCTACAGCTGCAGCTCGGGAGGGAAGCGCACGTGCATGCCCCACTCAAGACGAGGCCTGACTCCCCTGGGGAGACTCAGAGGCACCCCAAGATCCATGTCAACACTGGAGAGGAATGCTCACGTTCCGGCCCCGACTCCACACAAGGTCTTAGGCCCAGGCATCGATTGGAGAGGAATACCGAGATGGCCCCTAACAACTCGCATGGGGACTGGCCCTTCCTGAGGCCACCAGAGCGGGTCCCTGAGGTCCCCGTCGTAACTCGAGAAGACCTGCCGCAACTGGAGAAACTCCAGGAGGTTCTCCCCTGTAGGCGAGATGAGGCCCATTTCCGCAGAGGCTTCTCGGGGCTAATCACACCTCACCTCTGGAACGTCGAAACGGTCCTTCCCACACTTGGTGCAACTCAAGAAGTTCCCCGACATACCCGTCTCCACTCCAGAGGAAACACGAGGGTCCCGCCCACATCCAGAGGAGCCCCGTTTCCGCCTACTAGCTCGAGGTGAGGGATCCTTTCCCTGCTTCGTCGGAAAAGAATTCCCGGCGTTCCCGTCGCATCTCAAGAGGAGGCCCTCTCAACAGGAACGGCGAGAGGAACTCCGGGGTCGTGCCACCATTCCACGAGTCCCCCAGATGTCTCAGTCCATTCCAGAGGAAGCTCTTTTCCCTTCACCGGCTCGTCTTTCCCGCCGAGGATCGACTCACACCAAGGTGGCACTTGGTACGGCCCTGTGGAAAAGCCTCGTGGGAAAGCCTCGAGGGAATGCCTCGAGGGAAAGCCACTGATCCCTTGATCCACGTGACAGGAAGCGTGACCCTACTGCTGCAGCTCGGGAGAGGAGCGCACGTGCATACCCCCACTCGAGACGAGGCTTGACTCCCCTGGGGAGGCTCAGAGGCACCCCAAGATCCATGTCAACACTGGAGAGGAATCCTCAGGTTCCGGCCCCGACTCCACACAAGGTCTTAGGCCCCGGCATCGACGGGAGAGGAATCCCGAGATGGCCCCTAGCAACTCGCATGGGGACTGGCCCTTCCTGAGGCCACCAGAGCGGGTCCCTGAGGTCCCCGTCGTAACTCGAGAAGACCTGCCGCAACTCGAGAACATCCAGGAGGTTCTCCCCTCCATGCGAGAGGAGGCCCATTTCCGCAGAGGCTTCTCGGGGCTAATCACACCTCACCTCTGGAACGTCGAAAGGGTCTTTCACACCCTTGGTGCAACTCAAGAAGTTCCCCGACATACCCGTCTCCACTCGAGAGGAAACTCGAGGGTCCGGCCCACATCCAGAGGAGCCCCGTTTCCGCCTCGTAGCTCGAGGTGAGGGATCCTTTCCCTGCTTCGTCGGAAAAGAATTCCCGGCGTTCCCGTCCCATCTCAAGAGGAGGCCCTCTCAACAGGAACGGCGAGAGGAACTCCGGGGTCGTGCCACCATTCCACGAGTCCCCCAGATGTCTCAGTCCATTCCAGAGGAACCTCTTTTCCCTTCACCGGCTCGTCTTTCACGCCGAGGATCGACTCACACCAAGGTGGCACTTGGCACAGCCCTGTGGGAAAGCCTCGCGG
Organism: Budorcas taxicolor; assembly: GCF_023091745.1. Classification (NCBI taxonomy): domain Eukaryota; kingdom Metazoa; phylum Chordata; class Mammalia; order Artiodactyla; family Bovidae; genus Budorcas; species Budorcas taxicolor. Next base: position 1,993,591 of record NC_068927.1, on the reverse strand, counting down.
GAAAGCCTCGAGGGAAAGCCTCGAGGGAAAGCCACAGATCCCTTGATTCTCGTGACAGGAAGCGTGACCCTACTGCTGCAGCTCGGGAGTGAAGCGCACGTGCATGCCCCCGCTCGAGACGAGGCTTGACTCCCCTGGGGAGACTCAGAGGCACCCCAAGATCCATGTCAACACTGGAGAGGAATCCTCAGGTTCCGGCCCCGACTCCACACAAGGTCTTAGGCCCCGGCATCGACGGGAGAGGAATCCAGAGATGGCCCCTAGCAACTCGCATGGGGACTGGCCCTTCCTGAGGCCACCAGAGCGGGTCCCTGAGGTCCCCGTCGTAACTCGAGAAGACCTGCTGCAACTCGAGAAAATCCTGTAGATTCTCCCCTCCATGCGAGAGGAGGCCCATTTCCGCAGAGGCTTCTCGGGGCTAATCACACCTCACCTCTGGAACGTCGAAAGGGTCCTTCACACCCTTGGTGCAACTCAAGAAGTTCCCCGACATACCCGTCTCCACTCGAGAGGAAACACGAGGGTCCCGCCCACATCCAGAGGAGCTCCGTTTCCGCCTCGTAGCTCGAGGTGAGGGATCCTTTCCCTGCTTCGTCGGAAAAGAATTCCCGGCGTTCCCGACGCATCTCAAGAATAGGCCCTCTCAACAGGAACAGCGAGAGGAACTCCAGGGTCCTGCCACCGTTCCAAGAGTCCCCCAGATGTCTCAGTCCATTCAAGAGGAACCTCTTTTCCCTTCACCGGCTCGTCTTTCACGCCGAGGATCGACTCACACCAAGGTGGCACTTGGCACAGCCCTGTGGGAAAGCCTCGCGGGAAAGCCTTGAGGGAAAGCCTCGAGAGAAAGACACAGATACCTTGATCCACGTGACAGGAAGCATGACCCTACTGCTGCAGCTCGGGAAGGAAGCGCACGTGCATGCCCCCACTCCAGACGAGGCCTGACTCCCCTGGGGAGACTCTGAGGCACCCCAAAATCCATGTCAACACTGAAGACGATTCCTCAGGTCCCTGCCCCGACTCCACACAATGTCTCAGGCCCCAGCATCGACGGCAGAGGAATCCCGAGATGGCCCCTAGCAACTCACATGGGGACTGGCCCTTCCTGAGGCCACCAGAGCGGGTCCCTGATGTCCCCGTCGTAACTCGAGAAGACCTGCCGCAACTCGAGAATATCCAGGAGGTTCTCCCCTGCAGGCGAGATGAGGCCCATTTCCGCAGAGGCTTCCCGGGGCTAATCACACCTCACCTCTGGAACGTCGAAAGGGTCCTTCACACCCTTGGTGCAACTCAAGAAGTTCTCCGACATACCCGTCTCCACTCCAGAGGAAACACGAGGGTCCCGCCCACATCCAGAGGAGCCCCGTTTCCGCCTCCTAGCTCGAGGTGAGGGACCCTTTCCCTGCTTCGTCGGAAAAGAATTCCCGGCGTTCCCGTCGCATCTCAAGAGGAGGCCCTCTCAACAGGATCGGCGAGAGGAACTCCGGGGTCGTGCCACCATTCCACGAGTCCCCCAGATGTCTCAGTCCATTCCAGAGGAACCTCTTTTCCCTTCACCGGCTCGTCTTTCACGCCGAGGATCGACTCACACCAAGGTGGCACTTGGTACGGCCCTGTGGAAAAGCCTCGTGGGAAAGCCTCGAGGGAATGCCTCGAGGGAAAGCCACTGATCCCTTGATCCACGTGACAGGAAGCGTGACCCTACTGCTGCAGCTCGGGAGAGGAGCGCACGTGCATACCCCCACTCGAGACGAGGCTTGACTTCCCTGGGGAGGCTCAGAGGCACCCCAAGATCCATGTCAACACTGGAGAGGAATCCTCAGGTTCCGGCCCCGACTCCACACAAGGTCTTAGGCCCCGGCATGGACGGGAGAGGAATCCCGAGATGGCCCCTAGCAACTCGCATGGGGACTGGCCCTTCCTGAGGCCACCAGAGCGGGTCCCTGAGTTCCCCGTCGTAACTCGAGAAGACCTGTCGCAACTCGAGAACATCCAGGAGGTTCTCCCCTCCATGCGAGAGGAGGCCCATTTCCGCAGAGGCTTCTCGGGGCTAATCACACCTCACCTCTGGAACGTCGAAAGGGTCTTTCACACCCTTGGTGCAACTCAAGAAGTTCCCCGACATACCCGTCTCCACTCGAGAGGAAACTCGAGGGTCCCGCCCACATCCAGAGGAGCCCCGTTTCCGCCTCGTAGCTCGAGGTGAGGGATCCTTTCCCTGCTTCGTCGGAAAAGAATTCCCGGCGTTCCCGTCGCATCTCAAGTGGAGGCCCTCTAAACAGGAACGGCGAGAGGAACTCCAGTGTCGTGCCACCATTCCAGGAGTCCCCCAGATGTCTCTGTCCATTCCAGAGGAACCTCTTTTCCCTTCACCGGCTCGTCTTTCCCGCCGAGGATCGACTCACACAAAGGTGGCACTTGGCACAGCCCTGTGGGAAAGCCTCGAGGGAAAGCCTCGAGGAAAACCACAGATCCCTTGATCCACGTGACAGGAAGCGTGACCCTACTGTTGCAGCTCGGGAGGGAAGCGCACGTGCATGCCCCCACTCCAGACGAGGCCTGACTTCCCTGGGGAGACTCTGAGGCACCCCAAAATCTATGTCAACACTGGAGACGAATCCTCAGGTCCCTGCCCCGACTCCACACAATGTCTCAGGCTCCGGCATCGACGGGAGAGGAATCCCGAGATGGCCCCTAGCAACTCGCATGGGGACTGGCCCTTCCTGAGGCCACCAGAGCGGGTCCCTGAGGTCGCCGTCGTAACTCGAGAAGACCTGCCGCAACTCGAGAATATCCAGGAGGTTCTCCCCTGCAGGCGAGAGGAGGCCCATTACCGCAGAGGCTTCTCGGGGCAAATCACACCTCACCTCTGGAACGTCGAAAGGGTCCTTCCCACCCCTGGTGCAACTCAAGAAGTTCCCCGACATACCCGTCTCCACTCGAGAGGAAACACGAGCGTCCCGCCCAGATCCAGAGGAGCCCCGTTTCCGCCTCGTAGCCCGAGGTGACGGACCCTTTCCCTGCTTCGTCAGGAAAGAATTCCCGGCGTTCCCCTCGCATCTCAAGAGGAGGCCCTCTGAACAGGAACGGCGAGAGGAACTCCAGGGTCGTGCCACCATTCCCAGAGTCCCAGAGATGTCTCAGTCCATTCCAGAGGAAACTCTTTTCCCTTCACCGGCTCGTCTTTCACGCCGAGGATCGACTCACACCAAGGTGGAACTTGGCACGGCCCTGTGGGAAAGCCTCGTGGGAAAGCCTCGAGGGAAAGCCTCGAGGGAAAGGCACAGATCCCTTGATCCATGTGACAGGAAGCGTGACCCTACTGCTGCAGCTCGGGAGGAAAGCGCACGTGCATGCCGCCACTCGAAACGAAGCCTGACTCCCCTGGGGAGACTCAGAGGCACCCCAAGATCCATGTCAACACTGGAGAGGAATGCTCATTTTCCGGCCCCGACTCCACACAAGGCCTTATTCCCCGGCATGGACGGGAGAGGAATCCCGAGATGGCCCCTAGCAACTCGCATGGGGACTGGTCGTTCCTGAGGCCACCAGAGCGGGTCCCTGAGGTCCCCGTCGAAACTCGAGAAGACCTGCCGCAACTCGAGAAAATCCAGGAGGTTCTCCCCTCCATGCGAGAGGAGGCCCATTTTCGCAGAAGCTTATCGGGGCTAATCACATCTCACCTCGGGAACGTCGAAAGGGACTTCACACCCTGGGTGCAACTCAAGAAGATCCCCGACATACCCGTCTCCACTCGAGAGGAAACACGAGGGTCCCGCCGACATCCAGAGGAGCCCCGTTTCCGCCTCCTAGCTCGAGGTGAGTGATCCTTTCCCTGCTTCTTCGGGAAAGAATTCCGGGCGTTCCCGCCGCATCTCAAGATGAGGCCCTCTCAACAAGAACAGCGAGAGGAATTCCAGGGTCCTGCCACCGTTCCAAGAGTCCCCCAGATGTCTCAGTCCATTCCAGAGGAAGCTCTTTTCCCTTCACCGGCTCGTCTTTCCCGCCGAGGATCGACTCACACCAAGGTGGCACTTGGTACGGCCCTGTGGAAAAGCCTCGTGGGAAAGCCTCGAGGGAATGCCTCGAGGGAAAGCCACTGATCCCTTGATCCACGTGACAGGAAGCGTGACCCTACTGCTGCAGCTCGGGAGAGGAGCGCACGTGCATACCCCCACTCGAGACGAGGCTTGACTCCCCTGGGGAGGCTCAGAGGCACCCCAAGATCCATGTCAACACTGGAGAGGAATCCTCAGGTTCCGGCCCCGACTCCACACAAGGTCTTAGGCCCCGGCATCGACGGGAGAGGAATCCCGAGATGGCCCCTAGAAACTCGCATGGGGTCTGGCCCTTCCTGAGGCCACCAGAGAGGGCCCCTGAGGTCCCCGTCGTAACTCGAGAAGACCTGCCGCAACTCGAGAAAATCCAGGAGGTTCTCCCCTCCATGCGAGAGGAGGCCCATTTCCGCAGAGGCTTCTCGGGGCTAATCACACCTCACCTCTGGAACGTCGAAAGGGTCCTTCACACCCTTGGTGCAACTCAAGAAGTTCCCCAACATACCCGTCTCCACTCCAGAGGAAACACGAGGGTCCTGCCCACATCCAGAGGAGCCCCGTTTCCGCCTCCTTGCTCGAGGTGAGTGATCCTTTCCCTGCTTCGTCGTTAAAGAATTCCCGGCGTTCACGTCGCATCTCAAGTGGAGGCCCTCTAAACAGGAACGGCGAGAGGAACTCCAGGGTCCTGCCACCATTCCAAGAGTCCCCGAGATGTCTCAGTCCATTCCAGAGGAACCTCTTTTCCCTTCAATGGCTCGTCTTTCTCACCGAGGATCGACTCACAAAAAGGTGGCACTTGGCACAGCCCTGTGGGAAAGCTTCGAGGGAAAGCCTCGAGGGAAACAACAGATCCCTTGATCCACGTGACAGGAAGCATGATCCTACTGCTGCAGCTCGGGAAGGAAGCGCACGTGCATGCCCCCACTCCAGACGAGGCCTGACTCCCCTGGGGAGATTCTGAGGCACCCCAAAATCCATGTCAACACTGAAGACAATTCCTCAGGTCCCTGTCCCGACTCCACACAATGTCTCAGGCCCCAGCATCGACAGCAGAGGAATCCCGAGATGGCCCCTAGCAACTCACATGGGGACTGGCCTTTCCTGAGGCCACCAGAGCGGGTCCCTGAGGTCCCCGTCGTAACTCAAGAAGACCTTCCGAAACTCGAGAATATCCAGGAGGTTCTCCCCTGCAGGCGAGATGAGGCCCATTTCCGCAGAGGCTTCCCGGGGCTAATCACACCTCACCTCTGGAACGTCGAAACGGTCCTTCCCACCCTTGGTGCAACTCAAGAAGTTCCCCGACATACCCGTCTCCACTCCAGAGGAAACACGAGGGTCCCGCCCACATCCAGAGGAGCCCCGTTTCCGCCTACTAGCTCGAGGTGAGGGACCCTTTCCCTGCTTCGTCGGAAAAGAATTCCCGGCGTTCCCGTCGCATCTCAAGAGGAGGCCCTCTCAACAGGATCGGCGAGAGGAACTCCGGGGTCGTGCCACCATTCCACGAGTCCCCCAGATGTCTCAGTCCATTCCAGAGGAACCTCTTTTCCCTTCACCGGCTCGTCTTTCACGCCGAGGATCGACTCACACCAAGGTGGCACTTGGTACGGCCCTGTGGAAAAGCCTCGTGGGAAAGCCTCGAGGGAATGCCTCGAGGGAAAGCCACTGATCCCTTGATCCACGTGACAGGAAGCGTGACCCTACTGCTGCAGCTCGGGAGAGGAGCGCACGTGCATACCCCCACTCGAGACGAGGCTTGACTTCCCTGGGGAGGCTCAGAGGCACCCCAAGATCCATGTCAACACTGGAGAGGAATCCTCAGGTTCCGGCCCCGACTCCACACAAGGTCTTAGGCCCCGGCATGGACGGGAGAGGAATCCCGAGATGGCCCCTAGCAACTCGCATGGGGACTGGCCCTTCCTGAGGCCACCAGAGCGGGTCCCTGAGGTCCCCGTCGTAACTCGAGAAGACCTGTCGCAACTCGAGAACATCCAGGAGGTTCTCCCCTCCATGCGAGAGGAGGCCCATTTCCGCAGAGGCTTCTCGGGGCTAATCACACCTCACCTCTGGAACGTCGAAAGGGTCTTTCACACCCTTGGTGCAACTCAAGAAGTTCCCCGACATACCCGTCTCCACTCGAGAGGAAACTCGAGGGTCCCGCCCACATCCAGAGGAGCCCCGTTTCCGCCTCGTAGCTCGAGGTGAGGGATCCTTTCCCTGCTTCGTCGGAAAAGAATTCCCGGCGTTCCCGTCGCATCTCAAGTGGAGGCCCTCTAAACAGGAACGGCGAGAGGAACTCCAGTGTCGTGCCACCATTCCAGGAGTCCCCCAGATGTCTCTGTCCATTCCAGAGGAACCTCTTTTCCCTTCACCGGCTCGTCTTTCCCGCCGAGGATCGACTCACACAAAGGTGGCACTTGGCACAGCCCTGTGGGAAAGCCTCGAGGGAAAGCCTCGAGGAAAACCACAGATCCCTTGATCCACGTGACAGGAAGCGTGACCCTACTGTTGCAGCTCGGGAGGGAAGCGCACGTGCATGCCCCCACTCCAGACGAGGCCTGACTTCCCTGGGGAGACTCTGAGGCACCCCAAAATCTATGTCAACACTGGAGACGAATCCTCAGGTCCCTGCCCCGACTCCACACAATGTCTCAGGCTCCGGCATCGACGGGAGAGGAATCCCGAGATGGCCCCTAGCAACTCGCATGGGGACTGGCCCTTCCTGAGGCCACCAGAGCGGGTCCCTGAGGTCGCCGTCGTAACTCGAGAAGACCTGCCGCAACTCGAGAATATCCAGGAGGTTCTCCCCTGCAGGCGAGAGGAGGCCCATTACCGCAGAGGCTTCTCGGGGCAAATCACACCTCACCTCTGGAACGTCGAAAGGGTCCTTCCCACCCCTGGTGCAACTCAAGAAGTTCCCCGACATACCCGTCTCCACTCGAGAGGAAACACGAGCGTCCCGCCCAGATCCAGAGGAGCCCCGTTTCCGCCTCGTAGCCCGAGGTGACGGACCCTTTCCCTGCTTCGTCAGGAAAGAATTCCCGGCGTTCCCCTCGCATCTCAAGAGGAGGCCCTCTGAACAGGAACGGCGAGAGGAACTCCAGGGTCGTGCCACCATTCCCAGAGTCCCAGAGATGTCTCAGTCCATTCCAGAGGAAACTCTTTTCCCTTCACCGGCTCGTCTTTCACGCCGAGGATCGACTCACACCAAGGTGGAACTTGGCACGGCCCTGTGGGAAAGCCTCGTGGGAAAGCCTCGAGGGAAAGCCTCGAGGGAAAGGCACAGATCCCTTGATCCATGTGACAGGAAGCGTGACCCTACTGCTGCAGCTCGGGAGGAAAGCGCACGTGCATGCCGCCACTCGAAACGAAGCCTGACTCCCCTGGGGAGACTCAGAGGCACCCCAAGATCCATGTCAACACTGGAGAGGAATGCTCATTTTCCGGCCCCGACTCCACACAAGGCCTTATTCCCCGGCATGGACGGGAGAGGAATCCCGAGATGGCCCCTAGCAACTCGCATGGGGACTGGTCGTTCCTGAGGCCACCAGAGCGGGTCCCTGAGGTCCCCGTCGAAACTCGAGAAGACCTGCCGCAACTCGAGAAAATCCAGGAGGTTCTCCCCTCCATGCGAGAGGAGGCCCATTTTCGCAGAAGCTTATCGGGGCTAATCACATCTCACCTCGGGAACGTCGAAAGGGACTTCACACCCTGGGTGCAACTCAAGAAGATCCCCGACATACCCGTCTCCACTCGAGAGGAAACACGAGGGTCCCGCCGACATCCAGAGGAGCCCCGTTTCCGCCTCCTAGCTCGAGGTGAGTGATCCTTTCCCTGCTTCTTCGGGAAAGAATTCCGGGCGTTCCCGCCGCATCTCAAGATGAGGCCCTCTCAACAAGAACAGCGAGAGGAATTCCAGGGTCCTGCCACCGTTCCAAGAGTCCCCCAGATGTCTCAGTCCATTCCAGAGGAAGCTCTTTTCCCTTCACCGGCTCGTCTTTCCCGCCGAGGATCGACTCACACCAAGGTGGCACTTGGTACGGCCCTGTGGAAAAGCCTCGTGGGAAAGCCTCGAGGGAATGCCTCGAGGGAAAGCCACTGATCCCTTGATCCACGTGACAGGAAGCGTGACCCTACTGCTGCAGCTCGGGAGAGGAGCGCACGTGCATACCCCCACTCGAGACGAGGCTTGACTCCCCTGGGGAGGCTCAGAGGCACCCCAAGATCCATGTCAACACTGGAGAGGAATCCTCAGGTTCCGGCCCCGACTCCACACAAGGTCTTAGGCCCCGGCATCGACGGGAGAGGAATCCCGAGATGGCCCCTAGAAACTCGCATGGGGTCTGGCCCTTCCTGAGGCCACCAGAGAGGGCCCCTGAGGTCCCCGTCGTAACTCGAGAAGACCTGCCGCAACTCGAGAAAATCCAGGAGGTTCTCCCCTCCATGCGAGAGGAGGCCCATTTCCGCAGAGGCTTCTCGGGGCTAATCACACCTCACCTCTGGAACGTCGAAAGGGTCCTTCACACCCTTGGTGCAACTCAAGAAGTTCCCCAACATACCCGTCTCCACTCCAGAGGAAACACGAGGGTCCTGCCCACATCCAGAGGAGCCCCGTTTCCGCCTCCTTGCTCGAGGTGAGTGATCCTTTCCCTGCTTCGTCGTTAAAGAATTCCCGGCGTTCACGTCGCATCTCAAGTGGAGGCCCTCTAAACAGGAACGGCGAGAGGAACTCCAGGGTCCTGCCACCATTCCAAGAGTCCCCGAGATGTCTCAGTCCATTCCAGAGGAACCTCTTTTCCCTTCAATGGCTCGTCTTTCTCACCGAGGATCGACTCACAAAAAGGTGGCACTTGGCACAGCCCTGTGGGAAAGCTTCGAGGGAAAGCCTCGAGGGAAACAACAGATCCCTTGATCCACGTGACAGGAAGCATGATCCTACTGCTGCAGCTCGGGAAGGAAGCGCACGTGCATGCCCCCACTCCAGACGAGGCCTGACTCCCCTGGGGAGATTCTGAGGCACCCCAAAATCCATGTCAACACTGAAGACAATTCCTCAGGTCCCTGTCCCGACTCCACACAATGTCTCAGGCCCCAGCATCGACAGCAGAGGAATCCCGAGATGGCCCCTAGCAACTCACATGGGGACTGGCCTTTCCTGAGGCCACCAGAGCGGGTCCCTGAGGTCCCCGTCGTAACTCAAGAAGACCTTCCGAAACTCGAGAATATCCAGGAGGTTCTCCCCTGCAGGCGAGATGAGGCCCATTTCCGCAGAGGCTTCCCGGGGCTAATCACACCTCACCTCTGGAACGTCGAAACGGTCCTTCCCACCCTTGGTGCAACTCAAGAAGTTCCCCGACATACCCGTCTCCACTCCAGAGGAAACACGAGGGTCCCGCCCACATCCAGAGGAGCCCCGTTTCCGCCTACTAGCTCGAGGTGAGGGATCCTTTCCCTGCTTCGTCGGAAAAGAATTCCCGGCATTCCCGTCGCATCTCAAGTGGAGGCCCTCTAAACAGGAACGGCGAGAGGAACTCCAGGGTCGTGCCACCATTCCACGAGTCCCCCAGATGTCTCTGTCCATTCCAGAGGAACCTCTTTTCCCTTCACCGGCTCGTCTTTCCCGCCGAGGATCGACTCACACAAAGGTGGCACTTGGCACAGCCCTGTGGGAAAGCCTCGAGGGAAAGCCTCGAGGGAAACCACAGATCCCTTGATCCACGTGACAGGAAGCGTGACCCTACTGTTGCAGCTCGGGAGGGAAGCGCACGTGCATGCCCCCACTCCAGACGAGGCCTGACTTCCCTGGGGAGACTCTGAGGCACCCCAAAATCCATGTCAACACTGGAGACGAATCCTCAGGTCCCTGCCCCGACTCCACACAATGTCTCAGGCTCCGGCATCGACGGGAGAGGAATCCCGAGATGGCCCCTAGCAACTCGCATGGGGACTGGCCCTTCCTGAGGCCACCAGAGCGGGTCCCTGAGGTCCCCGTCGTAACTCAAGAAGACCTGCCGCAACTCGAGAATATCCAGGAGGTTCTCCTCTGCAGGCGAGATGAGGCACATTTCCGCAGAGGCTTCTCAGGGCTAATCACACCTCACCTCTGGAACGTCGAAAGGGTCCTTCACACCCTTGGTGCAACTCAAGAAGTTCCCCGACATACCCGTCTCCACTCGAGAGGAAACACGAGGGTCCCGGCCACATCCAGAGGAGCCCCGTTTCCGCCTCGTAGCTCGAGGTGAGGGATCCTTTCCCTGCTTCGTCGGGAAATAATCCCGGGCGTTCCCGCCGCATCTCAAGATGAGGCCGTCTCAACAGGAACAGCGAGAGGAACTCCAGTGTCCTGCCACCGTTCCAAGAGTCCCCCAGATGTCTCAGTCCATTCAAGAGGAACCTCTTTTCCCTTCACCGGCTCGTCTTTCACGCCGAGGATCGACTCACACCAAGGTGGCACTTGGCACAGCCCTGTGGGAAAGCCTCGCGGGAAAGCCTCGAGGGAAAGCCTCGAGGGAAAGCCACAGATCCCTTGATTCTCGTGACAGGAAGCGTGACCCTACTGCTGCAGCTCGGGAGTGAAGCGCACGTGCATGCCCCCACTCGAGACGAGGCTTGACTCCCCTGGGGAGACTCAGAGGCACCCCAAGATCCATGTCAACACTGGAGAGGAATCCTCAGGTTCCGGCCCCGACTCCACACAAGGTCTTAGGCCCCGGCATCGACGGGAGAGGAATCCAGAGATGGCCCCTAGCAACTCGCATGGGGACTGGCCCTTCCTGAGGCCACCAGAGCGGGTCCCTGAGGTCCCCGTCGTAACTCGAGAAGACCTGCTGCAACTCGAGAAAATCCTGTAGGTTCTCCCCTCCATGCGTGAGGAGGCCCATTTCCGCAGAGGCTTCTCGGGGCTAATCACACCTCACCTCTGGAACGTCGAAAGGGTCCTTCACACCCTTGGTGCAACTCAAGAAGTTCCCCGACATACCCGTCTCCACTCGAGAGGAAACACGAGGGTCCCGCGCACATCCAGAGGAGCTCCGTTTCCGCCTCGTAGCTCGAGGTGAGGGATCCTTTCCCTGCTTCGTCGGAAAAGAATTCCCGGCGTTCCCGACGCATCTCAAGAATAGGCCCTCTCAACAGGAAAGGCGAGAGGAACTCCGGGGTCGTGCCACCATTCCAAGAGTCCCCCAGATGTCTCTATCCATTCCAGAGGAACCTCTTTTCCCTTCAACGGCTCGTCTTTCACGCCGAGGATCGACTCACACCAAGGTGGCACTTGGCACAGCCCTGTGGAAAAGCCTCGTGGGAAAGCCTCGAGGGAATGCCTCGAGGGAAAGCCACTGATCCCTTGATCCAGGTGACAGGAAGCGTGACCCTACTGCTGCAGCTCGGGAGAGAAGCGCACGTGCATGCCCCCACTCGAGACGAGGCTTGACTCCCCTGGGGAGACTCAGAGGCACCCCAAGATCCATGTCAACACTGGAGAGGAATCCTCAGGTTCCGGCCCCTACTCCACACAAGGTCTTAGGCCCCGGCATCGACGGGAGAGGAATCCCGAGATGGCCCCTAGAAACTCGCATGGGGTCTGGCCCTTCCTGAGGCCACCAGAGCGGGCCCCTGAGGTCCCCGTCGTAACTCGAGAAGACCTGCCGCAACTCGAGAAAATCCAGGAGGTTCTCCCCTCCATGCCAGAGGAGGCCCATTTCCGCAGAGGCTTCTCGGGGCTAATCACACCTCACCTCTGGAACGTCGAAAGGGTCCTTCACACCCTTGGTGCAACTCAAGAAGTTCCCCAACATACCCGTCTCCACTCCAGAGGAAACACGAGGGTCCTGCCCACATCCAGAGGAGCCCCGTTTCCGCCTCCTTGCTCGAGGTGAGTGATCCTTTCCCTGCTTCGTCGTTAAAGAATTCCCGGCGTCACGTCGCATCTCAAGTGGAGGCCCTCTAAACAGGAACGGCGAGAGGAACTCCAGGGTCCTGCCACCATTCCAAGAGTCCCCGAGATGTCTCAGTCCATTCCAGAGGAACCTCTTTTCCCTTCAATGGCTCGTCTTTCTCACCGAGGATCGACTCACAAAAAGGTGGCACTTGGCACAGCCCTGTGGGAAAGCTTCGAGGGAAAGCCTCGAGGGAAACAACAGATCCCTTGATCCACGTGACAGGAAGCATGATCCTACTGCTGCAGCTCGGGAAGGAAGCGCACGTGCATGCCCCCACTCCAGACGAGGCCTGACTCCCCTGGGGAGATTCTGAGGCACTCCAAAATCCATGTCAACACTGAAGACGATTCCTCAGGTCCCTGCCCCGACTCCACACAATGTCTCAGGCCCCAGCATCGACGGCAGAGGAATCCCGAGATGGCCCCTAGCAACTCACATGGGGACTGGCCTTTCCTGAGGCCACCAGAGCGGGTCCCTGAGGTCCCCGTCGTAACTCAAGAAGACCTTCCGAAACTCGAGAATATCCAGGAGGTTCTCCCCTGCAGGCGAGATGAGGCACATTTCCGCAGAGGCTTCTCGGGGCTAATCACACGTCACCTCTGGAACGTCGAAAGGGTCCTTCACACCCTTGGTGCAACTCAAGAAGTTCCCCGACATACCCGTCTCCACTCGAGAGGAAACACGAGGGTCCCGCCCACATCCAGAGGAGCCCCGTTTCCGCCTCGTAGCTCGAGGTGAGGGAACCTTTCCCTGCTTCGTCGGGAAAAAATTCCGGGCGTTCCCGCCGCATCTCAAGATGAGGCCCTCTCAACAGGAACAGCGAGAGGAACTCCAGGGTCCTGCCACCGTTCCAAGAGTCCCCCAGATGTCTCAGTCCATTCAAGAGGAACCTCTTTTCCCTTCACCGGCTCGTCTTTCACGCCGAGGATCGACTCACACCAAGGTGGCACTTGGCACAGCCCTGTGGGAAAGCCTCGCGGGAAAGCCTTGAGGGAAAGCCTCGAGAGAAAGACACAGATACCTTGATCCACGTGACAGGAAGCATGACCCTACTGCTGCAGCTCGGGAAGGAAGCGCACGTGCATGCCCCCACTCCAGACGAGGCCTGACTCCCCTGGGGAGACTCTGAGGCACCCCAAAATCCATGTCAACACTGAAGACGATTCCTCAGGTCCCTGCCCCGACTCCACACAATGTCTCAGGCCCCAGCATCGACGGCAGAGGAATCCCGAGATGGCCCCTAGCAACTCACATGGGGACTGGCCCTTCCTGAGGCCACCAGAGAGGGTCCCTGAGGTCCCCGTCGTAACTCAAGAAGACCTTCCGAAACTCGAGAATATCCAGGAGGTTCTCCCCTGCAGGCGAGATGAGGCCCATTTCCGCAGAGGCTTCCCGGGGCTAATCACACCTCACCTCTGGAACGTCGAAACGGTCCTTCCCACCCTTGGTGCAACTCAAGAAGTTCCCCGACATACCCGTCTCCACTCCAGAGGAAACACGAGGGTCCCGCCCACATCCAGAGGAGCCCCGTTTCCGCCTACTAGCTCGAGGTGAGGGATCCTTTCCCTGCTTCGTCGGAAAAGAATTCCCGGCATTCCCGTCGCATCTCAAGTGGAGGCCCTCTAAACAGGAACGGCGAGAGGAACTCCAGGGTCGTGCCACCATTCCAGGAGTCCCCCAGATGCCTCTGTCCATTCCAGAGGAACCTCTTTTCCCTTCACCGGCTCGTCTTTCCCGACGAGGATCGACTCACACAAAGGTGGCACTTGGCACAGCCCTGTGGGAAAGCCTCGAGGGAAAGCCTCGAGGGAAACCACAGATCCCTTGATCCACGTGACAGGAAGCGTGACCCTACTGTTGCAGCTCGGGAGGGAAGCGCACGTGCATGCCCCCACTCCAGACGAGGCCTGACTTCCCTGGGGAGACTCTGAGGCACCCCAAAATCCATGTCAACACTGGAGACGAATCCTCAGGTCCCTGCCCCGACTCCACACAATGTCTCAGGCTCCGGCATCGACGGGAGAGGAATCCCGAGATGGCCCCTAGCAACTCGCATGGGGACTGGCCCTTCCTGAGGCCACCAGAGCGGGTCCCTGAGGTCCCCGTCGTAACTCAAGAAGACCTGCCGCAACTCGAGAATATCCAGGAGGTTCTCCTCTGCAGGCGAGATGAGGCACATTTCCGCAGAGGCTTCTCAGGGCTAATCACACCTCACCTCTGGAACGTCGAAAGGGTCCTTCACACCCTTGGTGCAACTCAAGAAGTTCCCCGACATACCCGTCTCCACTCGAGAGGAAACACGAGGGTCCCGGCCACATCCAGAGGAGCCCCGTTTCCGCCTCGTAGCTCGAGGTGAGGGATCCTTTCCCTGCTTCGTCGGGAAATAATTCCGGGCGTTCCCGCCGCATCTCAAGATGAGGCCGTCTCAACAGGAACAGCGAGAGGAACTCCAGTGTCCTGCCACCGTTCCAAGAGTCCCCCAGATGTCTCAGTCCATTCAAGAGGAACCTCTTTTCCCTTCACCGGCTCGTCTTTCACGCCGAGGATCGACTCACAATAAGGTGGCACTTGGCACAGCCCTGTGGGAAAGCCTCGTGGGAAAGCCTCGAGGGAATGCCTCGAGGGAAAGCCACTGATCCCTTGATCCAGGTGACAGGAAGCGTGACCCTACTGCTGCAGCTCGGGAGAGAAGCGCACGTGCATGCCCCCACTCCAGACGAGGCTTGACTCCCCTGGGGAGACTCAGAGGCACCCCAAGATCCATGTCAACACTGGAGAGGAATCCTCAGGTTCCGGCCCCGACTCCACACAAGGTCTTAGGCCCCGGCATCGACGGGAGAGGAATCCAGAGATGGCCCCTAGCAACTCGCATGGGGACTGGCCCTTCCTGAGGCCACCAGAGCGGGTCCCTGAGGTCCCCGTCATAACTCGAGAAGACCTGCTGCAACTCGAGAAAATCCTGTAGGTTCTCCCCTCCATGCGTGAGGAGGCCCATTTCCGCAGAGGCTTCTTGGGGCTAATCACACCTCACCTCTGGAACGTCGAAAGGGTCCTTCACACCCTTGGTGCAACTCAAGAAGTTCCCCGACATACCCGTCTCCACTCGAGAGGAAACACGAGGGTCCCGCGCACATCCAGAGGAGCTCCGTTTCCGCCTCGTAGCTCGAGGTGAGGGATCCTTTCCCTGCTTCGTCGGAAAAGAATTCCCGGCGTTCCCGACGCATCTCAAGAATAGGCCCTCTCAACAGGAAAGGCGAGAGGAACTCCGGGGTCGTGCCACCATTCCAAGAGTCCCCCAGATGTCTCTATCCATTCCAGAGGAACCTCTTTTCCCTTCAACGGCTCGTCTTTCACGCCGAGGATCGACTCACACCAAGGTGGCACTTGGCACAGCCCTGTGGAAAAGCCTCGTGGGAAAGCCTCGAGGGAATGCCTCGAGGGAAAGCCACTGATCCCTTGATCCAGGTGACAGGAAGCGTGACCCTACTGCTGCAGCTCGGGAGAGAAGCGCACGTGCATGCCCCCACTCCAGACGAGGCTTGACTCCCCTGGGGAGACTCAGAGGCACCCCAAGATCCATGTCAACACTGGAGAGGAATCCTCAGGTTCCGGCCCCTACTCCACACAAGGTCTTAGGCCCCGGCATCGACGGGAGAGGAATCCCGAGATGGCCCCTAGAAACTCGCATGGGGTCTGGCCCTTCCTGAGGCCACCAGAGCGGGCCCCTGAGGTCCCCGTCGTAACTCGAGAAGACCTGCCGCAACTCGAGAAAATCCAGGAGGTTCTCCCCTCCATGCGAGAGGAGGCCCATTTCCGCAGAGGCTTCTCGGGGCTAATCACACCTCACCTCTGGAACGTCGAAAGGGTCCTTCACACCCTTGGTGCAACTCAAGAAGTTCCCCAACATACCCGTCTCCACTCCTGAGGAAACACGAGGGTCCTGCCCACATCCAGAGGAGCCCCGTTTCCGCCTCCTTGCTCGAGGTGAGTGATCCTTTCCCTGCTTCGTCGTTAAAGAATTCCCGGCGTTCACGTCGCATCTCAAGTGGAGGCCCTCTAAACAGGAACGGCGAGAGGAACTCCAGGGTCCTGCCACCATTCCAAGAGTCCCCGAGATGTCTCAGTCCATTCCAGAGGAACCTCTTTTCCCTTCAGTGGCTCGTCTTTCTCACCGAGGATCGACTCACAAAATGGTGGCACTTGGCACAGCCCTGTGGGAAAGCTTCGAGGGAAAGCCTCGAGGGAAACAACAGATCCCTTGATCCACGTGACAGGAAGCATGATCCTACTGCTGCAGCTCGGGAAGGAAGCGCACGTGCATGCCCCCACTCCAGACGAGGCCTGACTCCCCTGGGGAGATTCTGAGGCACCCCAAAATCCATGTCAACACTGAAGACGATTACTCAGGTCCCTGCCCCGACTCCACACAATGTCTCAGGCCCCAGCATCGACGGCAGAGGAATCCCGAGATGGCCCCTAGCAACTCACATGGGGACTGGCCTTTCCTGAGGCCACCAGAGCGGGTCCCTGAGGTCCCCGTCGTAACTCAAGAAGACCTTCCGAAACTCGAGAATATCCAGGAGGTTCTCCCCTGCAGGCGAGATGAGGCACATTTCCGCAGAGGCTTCTCGGGGCTAATCACACGTCACCTCTGGAACGTCGAAAGGGTCCTTCACACCCTTGGTGCAACTCAAGAAGTTCCGCGACATACCCGTCTCCACTCGAGAGGAAACACGAGGGTCCCGCCCACATCCAGAGGAGCCCCGTTTCCGCCTCGTAGCTCGAGGTGAGGGAACCTTTCCCTGCTTCGTCGGGAAAAAATTCCGGGCGTTCCCGCCGCATCTCAAGATGAGGCCCTCTCAACAGGAACAGCGAGAGGAACTCCAGGGTCCTGCCACCGTTCCAAGAGTCCCCCAGATGTCTCAGTCCATTCAAGAGGAACCTCTTTTCCCTTCACCGGCTCGTCTTTCACGCCGAGGATCGACTCACACCAAGGTGGCACTTGGCACAGCCCTGTGGGAAAGCCTCGCGGGAAAGCCTTGAGGGAAAGCCTCGAGAGAAAGACACAGATACCTTGATCCACGTGACAGGAAGCATGACCCTACTGCTGCAGCTCGGGAAGGAAGCGCACGTGCATGCCCCCACTCCAGACGAGGCCTGACTCCCCTGGGGAGACTCTGAGGCACCCCAAAATCCATGTCAACACTGGAGAGGAATCCTCAGGTTCCGGCCCCGACTCCACACAGGGTCTTAGGCCCCGGCATCGACGGGAGAGGAATCCCGAGATGGCCCCTAGCAACTCGCATGGGGACTGGCCCTTCCTAAGGCCACCAGAGCGGGTCCCTGATGTCCCCGTCGTAACTCGAGAAGACCTGCCGCAACTCGAGAATATCCAGGAGGTTCTCCCCTGCAGGCGAGATGAGGCCCATTTCCGCAGAGGCTTCCCGGGGCTAATCACACCTCACCTCTGGAACGTCGAAAGGGTCCTTCACACCCTTGGTGCAACTCAAGAAGTTCTCCGACATACCCGTCTCCACTCGAGAGGAAACACGAGGGTCCCGCCCACATCCAGAGGAGCCCCGTTTCCGCCTCCTAGCTCGAGGTGAGGGACCCTTTCCCTGCTTCGTCGGAAAAGAATTCCCGGCGTTCACGTCGCATCTCAAGAGGAGGCCCTCTCAACAGGAACGGCGAGAGGAACTCCGGGGTCGTGCCACCATTCCACGAGTCCCCCAGATGTCTCAGTCCATTCCAGAGGAACCTCTTTTCCCTTCACCGGCTCGTCTTTCCCGCCGAGGATCGACTCACACCAAGGTGGCACTTGGTACGGCCCTGTGGAAAAGCCTCGTGGGAAAGCCTCGAAGGAATGCCTCGAGGGAAAGCCACTGATCCCTTGATCCACGTGACAGGAAGCGTGACCCTACTGCTGCAGCTCGGGAGAGGAGCGCACGTGCATACCCCCACTCGAGACGAGGCTTGACTCCCCTGGGGAGGCTCAGAGGCACCCCAAGATCCATGTCAACACTGGAGAGGAATCCTCAGGTTCCGGCCCCGACTCCACACAAGGTCTTAGGCCCCGGCATCGACGGGAGAGGAATCCCGAGAGGGCCCCTAGAAACTCGCATGGGGACTGGCCCTTCCTGAGGCCACCAGAGCGGGTCCCTGAGGTCCCCGTCGTAACTCGAGAAGACCTGCCGCAACTCGAGAACATCCAGGAGGTTCTCCCCTCCATGCGAGAGGAGGCCCATTTCCGCAGAGGCTTCCCGGGGCTAATCACACCTCACCTCTGGAACGTCGAAAGGGTCCTTCACACCCTTGGTGCAACTCAAGAAGTTCTCCGACATACCCGTCTCCACTCGAGAGGAAACACGAGGGTCCCGCCCACATCCAGAGGAGCCCCGTTTCCGCCTCTTAGCTCGAGGTGAGGGATACTTTCCCTGCTTCGTCGGTAAAGAATTCCCGGCATTCCCGTCGCATCTCAAGTGGAGGCCCTCTAAACAGGAACGGCGAGAGGAACTCCAGGGTCGTGCCACCATTCCAGGAGTCCCCCAGATGTCTCTGTCCATTCCAGAGGAAACTCTTTTCCCTTCACCGGCTCGTCTTTCCCGCCGAGGATCGACTCACACAAAGGTGGCACTTGGCACAGCCCTGTGGGAAAGCCTCGAGGGAAAGCCTCGAGGGAAACCACAGATCCCTTGATCCTCGTGACAGGAAGCGTGACCCTACTGTTGCAGCTCGGGGGGAAGCGCACGTGCATGCCCCCACTCCAGACGAGGCCTGACTTCCGTGGGGAGACACTGAGGCACCCCAAAATCCATGTCAACACTGGAGACGAATCCTCAGGTCCCTGCCCCGACTCCACACAATGTCTCAGGCTCCGGCATCGACGGGAGAGGAATCCCGAGATGGCCCCTAGCAACTCGCATGGGGACTGGCCCTTCCTGAGGCCACCAGAGCGGGTCCCTGAGGTCCCCATCGTAACTCAAGAAGACCTGCCGCAACTCGAGAATATCCAGGAGGTTCTCCTCTGCAGGCGAGATGAGGCACATTTCCGCAGAGGCTTCTCAGGGCTAATCACACCTCACCTCTGGAACGTCGAAAGGGTCCTTCACACCCTTGGTGCAACTCAAGAAGTTCCCCGACATACCCGTCTCCACTCGAGAGGAATCACGAGGGTCCCGCCCACATCCAGAGGAGCCCCGTTTCCGCCTCGTAGCTCGAGGTGAGAGATACTTTCCCTGCTTCGTCGGTAAAGAATTCCCGGCATTCCCGTCGCATCTCAAGAGGAGGCCCTCTCAACAGGAACGGCGAGAGGAACTCCACGGTCGTGCCACCATTCCAGGAGTCCCCCAGATGTCTCTGTCCATTCCAGAGGAACCTCTTTTCCCTTCACCGGCTCGTCTTTCCCGCCGAGGATCGACTCACACCAAGGTGGCACTTGGTACAGCCCTGTGGAAAAGCCTCGTGGGAAAGCCTCGAGGGAATGCCTCGAGGGAAAGCCACTGATCCCTTGATCCACGTGACAGGAAGCGTGACCCTACTGCTGCAGCTCGGGAGAGGAGCGCACGTGCATACCCCCACTCGAGATGAGGCTTGACTCCCCTGGGGAGGCTCAGAGGCACCCCAAGATCCATGTCAACACTGGAGAGGAATCCTCAGTTTCCGGCCCCGACTCCACACAAGGTCTTAGGCCCCGGCATCGACGGGAGAGGAATCCCGAGATGGCCCCTAGCAACTCGCATGGGGACTGGCCCTTCCTGAGGACACCAGAGCGGGTCCCTGAGGTCCCCGTCGTAACTCGAGAAGACCTGCCGCAACTCGAGAACATCCAGGAGGTTCTCCCCTCCATGCGACAGGAGGCCCATTTCCGCAGAGGCTTCTCGGGGCTAATCACACCTCACCTCTGGAACGTCGAAAGGGTCTTTCACACCCTTGGTGCAACTCAAGAAGTTCCCCGACATACCCGTCTCCACTCGAGAGGAAACACGAGGGTCCCGCCCACATCCAGAGGAGCCCCGTTTCCGCCTCGTAGCTCGAGGTGAGGGATCCTTTCCCTGCTTCGTCGGGAAAGAATTCCCAGCGTTCCCGTCGCATCTCAAGAGGAGGCCCTCTCAACAGGAACGGCGAGAGGAACTCCAGGGTCGTGCCACCATTCCAAGAGTCCGCCAGATGCCTCAGTCCATTCCAGAGGAACCTCTTTTCCCTTCACCGGCTCGTCTTTCACGCCGAGGATCGACTCACACCAAGGTGGAACTTGGCACAGCCCTGTGGGAAAGCCTCGTGGGAAAGCCTCGAGGGAAAGCCTCGAGGGAAAGGCACAGATCCCTTGATCCACGTGACAGGAAGCGTGACCCTACTGCTGCAGCTCGGGAGGAAAGCGCACGTGTATGCCGCCACTCGAGACGAAGCCTGACTCCCCTGGGGAGACTCAGAGGCACCCCAAGATCCATGTCAACACTGGAGAGGAATGCTCAGTTTCCGGCCCCGACTCCACACAAGGCCTTATTCCCTGGCATCGACGGGAGAGGAATCCCGAGATGGCCCCTAGCAACTCGCATGGGGACTGGCCGTTCCTGAGGCCACCAGAGCGGGTCCCTGAGGTCCCCGTCGAAGCTCGAGAAGACCTGCTGCAACTCGAGAAAATCCAGGAGGTTCTCCCCTCCATGCGAGAGGAGGCCCATTTCCGCAGAGGCTTATCGGGGCTAATCACACCTCACCTCGGGAACGTCGAATGGGTCCTTCACACCCTGGGTTCAACTCAAGAAGATCCCCGACATACCCGTCAGCACTCGAGAGGAAACACGAGGGTCCCGCCCACATCCAGAGGAGCCCCGTTTCCCCTCGTAGCTCGAGGTGAGGGATCCTTTCCCTGCTTCGTCGGGAAAGAATTCCCGGCGTTCCCGTCGCATCTCAAGAGGAGGCCCTCTCAACAGGAACGGCGAGAGGAACTCCAGGGTCGTGCCACGATTCCAAGAGTCCCGCAGATGTCTCAGTCCATTCCAGAGGAACCTCTTTTCCCTTCACTGGCTCGTCTTTCACGCCGAGGATCGACTCACACCAAGGTGGCACTTGGCATGGCCCTGTGGGAAAGCCTCGTGGGAAAGCCTCGAGGGAAAGCCTTGAGGGAAAGCCCCAGATCCCTTGATCCACGTGACAGGAAGCCTGACCCTACTGCAGCAGCTCGGGACGGAAGCGCACGAGCATGCCCCCACTCGAGACTAGGCCTGACTCCCCTGGGGAGACTCAGAGGCACCCCAAGATCCATGTCAACACTGGAGAGGAATCCTCAGGTTCCGGCCCCGACTCCACACAAGGTCTTAGGCCCCGGCATCGACGGGAAAGGAATCCCGAGATGGCCCCTAGCAACTCGCATGGGGACTGGCCCTTCCTGAGGCCACCAGAGCGGGTCCCTGAGGTCCCCGTCGTAACTCGAGAAGACCTGCCGCAACTCGAGAATATCCAGGAGGTTCTCCCCTGCAGGCGAGATGAGGCCCATTTCCGCAGAGGCTTCCCGGGGCTAATCACACCTCACCTCTGGAACGTCGAAAGGGTCCTTCACACCCTTGGTGCAACTCAAGAAGTTCTCCGACATACCCGTCTCCACTCGAGAGGAAACACGAGGGTCCCGCCCACATCCAGAGGAGCCCCGTTTCCGCCTCCTAGCTCGAGGTGAGGGACCCTTTCCCTGCTTCGTCGGAAAAGAATTCCCGGCGTTCACGTCGCATCTCAAGAGGAGGCCCTCTCAACAGGAACGGCGAGAGGAACTCCGGGGTCGTGCCACCATTCCACGAGTCCCCCAGATGTCTCAGTCCATTCCAGAGGAACCTCTTTTCCCTTCACCGGCTCGTCTTTCCCGCCGAGGATCGACTCACACCAAGGTGGCACTTGGTACGGCCCTGTGGAAAAGCCTCGTGGGAAAGCCTCGAAGGAATGCCTCGAGGGAAAGCCACTGATCCCTTGATCCACGTGACAGGAAGCGTGACCCTACTGCTGCAGCTCGGGAGAGGAGCGCACGTGCATACCCCCACTCGAGACGAGGCTTGACTCCCCTGGGGAGGCTCAGAGGCACCCCAAGATCCATGTCAACACTGGAGAGGAATCCTCAGGTTCCGGCCCCGACTCCACACAAGGTCTTAGGCCCCGGCATCGACGGGAGAGGAATCCCGAGAGGGCCCCTAGAAACTCGCATGGGGACTGGCCCTTCCTGAGGCCACCAGAGCGGGTCCCTGAGGTCCCCGTCGTAACTCGAGAAGACCTGCCGCAACTCGAGAACATCCAGGAGGTTCTCCCCTCCATGCGAGAGGAGGCCCATTTCCGCAGAGGCTTCCCGGGGCTAATCACACCTCACCTCTGGAACGTCGAAAGGGTCCTTCACACCCTTGGTGCAACTCAAGAAGTTCTCCGACATACCCGTCTCCACTCGAGAGGAAACACGAGGGTCCCGCCCACATCCAGAGGAGCCCCGTTTCCGCCTCTTAGCTCGAGGTGAGGGATACTTTCCCTGCTTCGTCGGTAAAGAATTCCCGGCATTCCCGTCGCATCTCAAGTGGAGGCCCTCTAAACAGGAACGGCGAGAGGAACTCCAGGGTCGTGCCACCATTCCAGGAGTCCCCCAGATGTCTCTGTCCATTCCAGAGGAAACTCTTTTCCCTTCACCGGCTCGTCTTTCCCGCCGAGGATCGACTCACACAAAGGTGGCACTTGGCACAGCCCTGTGGGAAAGCCTCGTGGGAAAGCCTCGAGGGAAACCACAGATCCCTTGATCCACGTGACAGGAAGCGTGACCCTACTGTTGCAGCTCGGGGGGAAGCGCACGTGCATGCCCCCACTCCAGACGAGGCCTGACTTCCGTGGGGAGACACTGAGGCACCCCAAAATCCATGTCAACACTGGAGACGAATCCTCAGGTCCCTGCCCCGACTCCACACAATGTCTCAGGCTCCGGCATCGACGGGAGAGGAATCCCGAGATGGCCCCTAGCAACTCGCATGGGGACTGGCCCTTCCTGAGGCCACCAGAGCGGGTCCCTGAGGTCCCCATCGTAACTCAAGAAGACCTGCTGCAACTCGAGAATATCCAGGAGGTTCTCCTCTGCAGGCGAGATGAGGCACATTTCCGCAGAGGCTTCTCAGGGCTAATCACACCTCACCTCTGGAACGTCGAAAGGGTCCTTCACACCCTTGGTGCAACTCAAGAAGTTCCCCGACATACCCGTCTCCACTCGAGAGGAATCACGAGGGTCCCGCCCACATCCAGAGGAGCCCCGTTTCCGCCTCGTAGCTCGAGGTGAGAGATACTTTCCCTGCTTCGTCGGTAAAGAATTCCCGGCATTCCCGTCGCATCTCAAGAGGAGGCCCTCTCAACAGGAACGGCGAGAGGAACTCCACGGTCGTGCCACCATTCCAGGAGTCCCCCAGATGTCTCTGTCCATTCCAGAGGAACCTCTTTTCCCTTCACCGGCTCGTCTTTCCCGCCGAGGATCGACTCACACCAAGGTGGCACTTGGTACAGCCCTGTGGAAAAGCCTCGTGGGAAAGCCTCGAGGGAATGCCTCGAGGGAAAGCCACTGATCCCTTGATCCACGTGACAGGAAGCGTGACCCTACTGCTGCAGCTCGGGAGAGGAGCGCACGTGCATACCCCCACTCGAGATGAGGCTTGACTCCCCTGGGGAGGCTCAGAGGCACCCCAAGATCCATGTCAACACTGGAGAGGAATCCTCAGTTTCCGGCCCCGACTCCACACAAGGTCTTAGGCCCCGGCATCGACGGGAGAGGAATCCCGAGATGGCCCCTAGCAACTCGCATGGGGACTGGCCCTTCCTGAGGACACCAGAGCGGGTCCCTGAGGTCCCCGTCGTAACTCGAGAAGACCTGCCGCAACTCGAGAACATCCAGGAGGTTCTCCCCTCCATGCGACAGGAGGCCCATTTCCGCAGAGGCTTCTCGGGGCTAATCACACCTCACCTCTGGAACGTCGAAAGGGTCTTTCACACCCTTGGTGCAACTCAAGAAGTTCCCCGACATACCCGTCTCCACTCGAGAGGAAACACGAGGGTCCCGCCCACATCCAGAGGAGCCCCGTTTCCGCCTCGTAGCTCGAGGTGAGGGATCCTTTCCCTGCTTCGTCGGGAAAGAATTCCCAGCGTTCCCGTCGCATCTCAAGAGGAGGCCCTCTCAACAGGAACGGCGAGAGGAACTCCAGGGTCGTGCCACCATTCCAAGAGTCCGCCAGATGCCTCAGTCCATTCCAGAGGAACCTCTTTTCCCTTCACCGGCTCGTCTTTCACGCCGAGGATCGACTCACACCAAGGTGGAACTTGGCACAGCCCTGTGGGAAAGCCTCGTGGGAAAGCCTCGAGGGAAAGCCTCGAGGGAAAGGCACAGATCCCTTGATCCACGTGACAGGAAGCGTGACCCTACTGCTGCAGCTCGGGAGGAAAGCGCACGTGTATGCCGCCACTCGAGACGAAGCCTGACTCCCCTGGGGAGACTCAGAGGCACCCCAAGATCCATGTCAACACTGGAGAGGAATGCTCAGTTTCCGGCCCCGACTCCACACAAGGCCTTATTCCCTGGCATCGACGGGAGAGGAATCCCGAGATGGCCCCTAGCAACTCGCATGGGGACTGGCCGTTCCTGAGGCCACCAGAGCGGGTCCCTGAGGTCCCCGTCGAAGCTCGAGAAGACCTGCTGCAACTCGAGAAAATCCAGGAGGTTCTCCCCTCCATGCGAGAGGAGGCCCATTTCCGCAGAGGCTTATCGGGGCTAATCACACCTCACCTCGGGAACGTCGAATGGGTCCTTCACACCCTGGGTGCAACTCAAGAAGATCCCCGACATACCCGTCAGCACTCGAGAGGAAACACGAGGGTCCCGCCCACATCCAGAGGAGCCCCGTTTCCCCTCGTAGCTCGAGGTGAGGGATCCTTTCCCTGCTTCGTCGGGAAAGAATTCCCGGCGTTCCCGTCGCATCTCAAGAGGAGGCCCTCTCAACAGGAACGGCGAGAGGAACTCCAGGGTCGTGCCACGATTCCAAGAGTCCCGCAGATGTCTCAGTCCATTCCAGAGGAACCTCTTTTCCCTTCACTGGCTCGTCTTTCACGCCGAGGATCGACTCACACCAAGGTGGCACTTGGCATGGCCCTGTGGGAAAGCCTCGTGGGAAAGCCTCGAGGGAAAGCCTTGAGGGAAAGCCCCAGATCCCTTGATCCACGTGACAGGAAGCCTGACCCTACTGCAGCAGCTCGGGACGGAAGCGCACGAGCATGCCCCCACTCGAGACTAGGCCTGACTCCCCTGGGGAGACTCAGAGGCACCCCAAGATCCATGTCAACACTGGAGAGGAATCCTCAGGTTCCGGCCCCGACTCCACACAAGGTCTTAGGCCCCGGCATCGACGGGAAAGGAATCCCGAGATGGCCCCTAGCAACTCGCATGGGGACTGGCCCTTCCTGAGGCCACCAGAGCGGGTCCCTGAGGTCCCCGTCGTAACTCGAGAAGACCTGCCGCAACTCGAGAACATCCAGGAGGTTCTCCCCTCCATGCGACAGGAGGCCCATTTCCGCAGAGGCTTCTCGGGGCTAATCACACCTCACCTCTGGAACGTCGAAAGGGTTTTTCACACCCTTGGTGCAACTCAAGAAGTTCCCTGACATACCCGTCTCCACTCGAGAGGAAACACGAGGGTCCCGCTCACATCCAGAGGAGCCCCGTTTCCGCCTCGTAGCTCGAGGTGAGGGATTCTTTCCCTGCTTCGTCGGAAAAGAATTCCCGGCGTTCCCGTCGCATCTCAAGAGGAGGACCTCTCAACAGGAACGGCGAGAGGAACTCCGGGGTCGTGCCACCATTCCACGAGTCCCCCAGATGTCTCAGTCCATTCCAGAGGAACCTCTTTTCCCTTCACCGGCTCGTCTTTCACGCCGAGGATCGACTCACACCAAGGTGGCACTTGGCACGGCCCTGTGGGAAAGCCTCGTGGGAAAGCCTCGAGGGAAAGCCTCGAGGGAAAGCCACAGATCCCTTGATCCACGTGACAGGAAGCCTGACCCTACTGCTGCAGCTAGGGAGGGAAGCGCACGTGCATGCCCCCACACGAGACGAGGCCTGACTCCCCTGGGGAGACTCAGAGGCACCCCAAGATCCATGTCAACACTGGAGAGGAATCCTCATGTACCGGACCCGACTCCACACAAGGTCTTAGGCCCCGGCATCGACGGGAGAGGAATTCCGAGATGGCCCCTAGGAACTTGCATGGGGACTGGCCCTTCCTGAGGCCACAATAGCGGGCCCCTGAGGTCCCCGTCGTAACTCAAGAAGACCTGCCGCAACTCGAGAATATCCAGGAGGTTCTCCCCTGCAGGCGAGATGAGGCACATTTCCACAGAGGCTTCTCGGGGCTAATCACACCTCACCTCTGGAACGTCGAAAGGGTCCTTCACACCCTTGGTGCAACTCAAGAAGTTCCCTGACATACCCGTCTCCACTCGAGAGGAAACACGAGGGTCCCGCCCATATCCAGAGGAACCCCGTTTCCGCCTCGTAGCTCGAGGTGAGGGATCCTTTCACTGCTTCGTCTGGAAAGAATTCCCGGCTTTTCCGTCGCAACTGAAGAGGAGGCCCTCTGAACAGGAACGGCGAGAGGAACTCCAGGGTCGTGCCACGATTCCAAGAGTCCCCGAGATGTCTCAGTCCATTCCAGAGGAACCTCTTTTCCCTTCACCGGCTCGTCTTTCACGCCGAGGATCGACTCACACAAAGGTGGCACTTGGCACAGCCCTGTGGGAAAGCCTCCAGGGAAAGCCTCGAGGGAAACCACAGATCCCTTGATCCACGTGACAGGAAGCGTGACCCTACTGCTACAGCTCGGGAGGAAAGCGCACGTGCATGCCCCTACTCCAGACGAGGCCTGACTTCACTGGGGAGACTCTGAGGCACCCCAAAATCCATGTCAACACTGGAGACGAATGTTCAGGTCCCTGCCCCGACTCCACACAATGTCTCAGGCCCTTGCATCGACGGGAGAGGAATCCCGAGATGGCCCCTAGCAACTCGCATGGGGACTGGCCCTTCCTGAGGCCACCAGAGCGGGTCCCTGAGGTCCCCGTCGTAACCCAAGAAGACCTGCCACAACTCGAGAATATCCAGGAGGTTCTCCCCTGCAGGCGAGATGAGGCACATTTCCGCAGAGGCTTCTCGGGGCTAATCACACGTCACCTCTGGAACGTCGAAAGGGTCCTTCACACCCTTGGTGCAACTCAAGAAGTTCCCCGACATACCCGTCTCCACTCGAGAGGAAACACGAGGGTCGCGGCCACATCCAGAGGAGCCCCGTTTCCGCCTCGTAGCTCGAGGTGAGGGATCCTTTCCCTGCTTCGTCGGGAAATAATTCCGGGCGTTCCCGCCGCATCTTAAGATGAGGCCCTCTCAACAGGAACAGCGAGAGGAACTCCAGTGTCCTGCCACCGTTCCAAAAGTCCCCCAGATGTCTCAGTCCATTCAAGAGGAACCTCTTTTCCCTTCACCGGCTCGTCTTTCACGCCGAGGATCGACTCACACCAAGGTGGCCCTTGGCACAGCCCTGTGGGAAAGCCTCGCGGGAAAGCCTCGAGGGAAAGCCTCGAGGGAAAGCCACAGATCCCTTGATCCACGTGACAGGAAGCGTGACCCTACTGCTGCAGCTCGGGAGGGAAGCGCACGTGCATGCCCCCACTCGAGACGAGGCTTGACTCCCCTGGGGTGACTCAGAGGCACCCCAAGATCCATGTCAACACTGGAGAGGAATCCTCAGGTTCCGGCCCCAACTCCACACAAGGTCTTAGGCCCCGGCTTCGACGGGAGAGGAATCCGGAGATGGCCCCTAGCAACTCGCATGGGGACTGGACCTTCTGAGGCCACCAGAGCGGGTCCCTGAGGTCGCCGTCGTAACTCGAGAAGACCTGCCGCAACTCGAGAATATCCAGGAGGTTCTCCCCTGCAGGCGAGAGGAGGCCCATTACCGCAGAGGCTTCTCGGGGCAAATCACACCTCACCTCTGGAACGTCGAAAGGGTCCTTCCCACCCTTGGTGCAACTCAAGAAGTTCCCCGACATACCCGTCTCCACTCGAGAGGAAACACGAGGGTCCCGCCCAGATCCAGAGGAGCCCCGTTTCCGCCTCGTAGCCCGAGGTGACGGACCCTTTCTCTGCTTCGTCGGGAAAGAATTCCCGGCGTTCCCGTCGCATCTCAAGAGGAGGCCCTCTTAACAGCAACGGCGAGAGGAACTCCAGGGTCGTGCCACCATTCCCAGAGTCCCCGAGATGTCTCAGTCCATTCCAGAGGAAACTCTTTTCCCTTCACCGGCTCGTCTTTCACGCCGAGGATCGACTCACACCAAGGTGGAACTTGGCACAGCCCTGTGGGAAAGCCTCGTGGGAAAGCCTCGAGGGAAAGCCTCGAGGGAAAGGCACAGATCCCTTGATCCACGTGACAGGAAGCGTGACCCTACTGCTGCAGCTCGGGAGGAAAGCGCACGTGCATGCCGCCACTCGAGACGAAGCCTGACTCCCCTGGGGAGACTCAGAGGCACCCCAAGATCCATGTCAACACTGGAGAGGAATGCTCAGTTTCCGGCCCCGACTCCACACAAGGCCTTATTCCCCGGCATCGACGGGAGAGGAATCCCGAGATGGCCCCTAGCAACTCGCATGGGGACTGGCCATTCCTGAGGCCACCAGAGCGGGTCCCTGAGGTCCCCGTCGAAGCTCGAGAAGACCTGCTGCAACTCGAGAAAATCCAGGAGGTTCTCCCCTCCATGCGAGAGGAGGCCCATTTCCGCAGAGGCTTATCGGGGCTAATCACACCTCACCTCGGGAACGTCGAATGGGTCCTTCACACCCTGGGTGCAACTCAAGAAGATCCCCGACATACCCGTCAGCACTCGAGAGGAAACACGAGGGTCCCGCCCACATCCAGAGGAGCCCCGTTTCCCCTCGTAGCTCGAGGTGAGGGATCCTTTCCCTGCTTCGTCGGGAAAGAATTCCCGGCGTTCCCGTCGCATCTCAAGAGGAGGCCCTCTCAACAGGAACGGCGAGAGGAACTCCAGGGTCGTGCCACGATTCCAAGAGTCCCGCAGATGTCTCAGTCCATTCCAGAGGAACCTCTTTTCCCTTCACCGGCTCGTCTTTCACGCCGAGGATCGACTCACACCAAGGTGGCACTTGGCATGGCCCTGTGGGAAAGCCTCGTGGGAAAGCCTCGAGGGAAAGCCTTGAGGGAAAGCCCCAGATCCCTTGATCCACGTGACAGGAAGCCTGACCCTACTGCAGCAGCTCGGGACGGAAGCGCACGAGCATGCCCCCACTCGAGACTAGGCCTGACTCCCCTGGGGAGACTCAGAGGCACCCCAAGATCCATGTCAACACTGGAGAGGAATCCTCAGGTTCCGGCCCCGACTCCACACAAGGTCTTAGGCCCCGGCATCGACGGGAAAGGAATCCCGAGATGGCCCCTAGCAACTCGCATGGGGACTGGCCCTTCCTGAGGCCACCAGAGCGGGTCCCTGAGGTCCCCGTCGTAACTCGAGAAGACCTGCCGCAACTCGAGAACATCCAGGAGGTTCTCCCCTCCATGCGACAGGAGGCCCATTTCCGCAGAGGCTTCTCGGGGCTAATCACACCTCACCTCTGGAACGTCGAAAGGGTTTTTCACACCCTTGGTGCAACTCAAGAAGTTCCCTGACATACCCGTCTCCACTCGAGAGGAAACACGAGGGTCCCGCCCACATCCAGAGGAGCCCCGTTTCCGCCTCGTAGCTCGAGGTGAGGGATTCTTTCCCTGCTTCGTCGGAAAAGAATTCCCGGCGTTCCCGTCGCATCTCAAGAGGAGGACCTCTCAACAGGAACGGAGAGAGGAACTCCGGGGTCGTGCCACCATTCCACGAGTCCCCCAGATGTCTCAGTCCATTCCAGAGGAACCTCTTTTCCCTTCACCGGCTCGTCTTTCACGCCGAGGATCGACTCACACCAAGGTGGCACTTGGCACGGCCCTGTGGGAAAGCCTCGTGGGAAAGCCTCGAGGGAAAGCCTCGAGGGAAAGCCACAGATCCCTTGATCCACGTGACAGGAAGCCTGACCCTACTGCTGCAGCTAGGGAGGGAAGCGCACGTGCATGCCCCCACACGAGACGAGGCCTGACTCCCCTGGGGAGACTCAGAGGCACCCCAAGATCCATGTCAACACTGGAGAGGAATCCTCATGTACCGGACCCGACTCCACACAAGGTCTTAGGCCCCGGCATCGACGGGAGAGGAATTCCGAGATGGCCCCTAGGAACTTGCATGGGGACTGGCCCTTCCTGAGGCCACAATAGCGGGCCCCTGAGGTCCCCGTCGTAACTCAAGAAGACCTGCCGCAACTCGAGAATATCCAGGAGGTTCTCCCCTGCAGGCGAGATGAGGCACATTTCCACAGAGGCTTCTCGGGGCTAATCACACCTCACCTCTGGAACGTCGAAAGGGTCCTTCACACCCTTGGTGCAACTCAAGAAGTTCCCTGACATACCCGTCTCCACTCGAGAGGAAACACGAGGGTCCCGCCCACATCCAGAGGAACCCCGTTTCCGCCTCGTAGCTCGAGGTGAGGGATCCTTTCACTGCTTCGTCTGGAAAGAATTCCCGGCTTTTCCGTCGCAACTGAAGAGGAGGCCCTCTGAACAGGAACGGCGAGAGGAACTCCAGGGTCGTGCCACGATTCCAAGAGTCCCCGAGATGTCTCAGTCCATTCCAGAGGAACCTCTTTTCCCTTCACCGGCTCGTCTTTCACGCTGAGGATCGACTCACACAAAGGTGGCACTTGGCACAGCCCTGTGGGAAAGCCTCCAGGGAAAGCCTCGAGGGAAACCACAGATCCCTTGATCCACGTGACAGGAAGCGTGACCCTACTGCTACAGCTCGGGAGGAAAGCGCACGTGCATGCCCCTACTCCAGACGAGGCCTGACTTCACTGGGGAGACTCTGAGGCACCCCAAAATCCATGTCAACACTGGAGACGAATGTTCAGGTCCCTGCCCCGACTCCACACAATGTCTCAGGCCCTTGCATCGACGGGAGAGGAATCCCGAGATGGCCCCTAGCAACTCGCATGGGGACTGGCCCTTCCTGAGGCCACCAGAGCGGGTCCCTGAGGTCCCCGTCGTAACCCAAGAAGACCTGCCACAACTCGAGAATATCCAGGAGGTTCTCCCCTGCAGGCGAGATGAGGCACATTTCCGCAGAGGCTTCTCGGGGCTAATCACACGTCACCTCTGGAACGTCGAAAGGGTCCTTCACACCCTTGGTGCAACTCAAGAAGTTCCCCGACATACCCGTCTCCACTCGAGAGGAAACACGAGGGTCGCGGCCACATCCAGAGGAGCCCCGTTTCCGCCTCGTAGCTCGAGGTGAGGGATCCTTTCCCTGCTTCGTCGGGAAATAATTCCGGGCGTTCCCGCCGCATCTTAAGATGAGGCCCTCTCAACAGGAACAGCGAGAGGAACTCCAGTGTCCTGCCACCGTTCCAAAAGTCCCCCAGATGTCTCAGTCCATTCAAGAGGAACCTCTTTTCCCTTCACCGGCTCGTCTTTCACGCCGAGGATCGACTCACACCAAGGTGGCCCTTGGCACAGCCCTGTGGGAAAGCCTCGCGGGAAAGCCTCGAGGGAAAGCCTCGAGGGAAAGCCACAGATCCCTTGATCCACGTGACAGGAAGCGTGACCCTACTGCTGCAGCTCGGGAGGGAAGCGCACGTGCATGCCCCCACTCGAGACGAGGCTTGACTCCCCTGGGGTGACTCAGAGGCACCCCAAGATCCATGTCAACACTGGAGAGGAATCCTCAGGTTCCGGCCCCGACTCCACACAAGGTCTTAGGCCCCGGCTTCGACGGGAGAGGAATCCGGAGATGGCCCCTAGCAACTCGCATGGGGACTGGACCTTCTGAGGCCACCAGAGCGGGTCCCTGAGGTCGCCGTCGTAACTCGAGAAGACCTGCCGCAACTCGAGAATATCCAGGAGGTTCTCCCCTGCAGAAGAGAGGAGGCCCATTACCGCAGAGGCTTCTCGGGGCAAATCACACCTCACCTCTGGAACGTCGAAAGGGTCCTTCCCACCCTTGGTGCAACTCAAGAAGTTCCCCGACATACCCGTCTCCACTCGAGAGGAAACACGAGGGTCCCGCCCAGATCCAGAGGAGCCCCGTTTCCGCCTCGTAGCCCGAGGTGACGGACCCTTTCTCTGCTTCGTCGGGAAAGAATTCCCGGCGTTCCCGTCGCATCTCAAGAGGAGGCCCTCTTAACAGCAACGGCGAGAGGAACTCCAGGGTCGTGCCACCATTCCCAGAGTCCCCGAGATGTCTCAGTCCATTCCAGAGGAAACTCTTTTCCCTTCACCGGCTCGTCTTTCACGCCGAGGATCGACTCACACCAAGGTGGAACTTGGCACAGCCCTGTGGGAAAGCCTCGTGG
The DNA here is from genome assembly GCF_023091745.1 of Budorcas taxicolor. Taxonomy (NCBI): domain Eukaryota; kingdom Metazoa; phylum Chordata; class Mammalia; order Artiodactyla; family Bovidae; genus Budorcas; species Budorcas taxicolor. Next base: position 1,961,129 of record NC_068927.1, on the reverse strand, counting down.
GAAAGCCTCGAGGGAAAGCCTCGAGGGAAAGGCACAGATCCCTTGATCCACGTGACAGGAAGCGTGACCCTACTGCTGCAGCTCGGGAGGAAAGCGCACGTGCATGCCGCCACTCGAGACGAAGCCTGACTCCCCTGGGGAGACTCAGAGGCACCCCAAGATCCATGTCAACACTGGAGAGGAATGCTCAGTTTCCGGCCCCGACTCCACACAAGGCCTTATTCCCCGGCATCGACGGGAGAGGAATCCCGAGATGGCCCCTAGCAACTCGCATGGGGACTGGCCGTTCCTGAGGCCACCAGAGCGGGTCCCTGAGGGCCCCGTCGAAACTCGAGAAGACCTGCCGCAACTCGAGAAAATCCAGGAGGTTCTCCCCTCCATGCGAGAGGAGGCCCATTTCCGCAGAGGCTTATCGGGGATAATCACACCTCACCTCGGGAACGTCGAAAGGGTCCTTCACACCCTGGGTGCAACTCAAGAAGATCCCCGACATACCCGTCAGCACTCGAGAGGAAACACGAGGGTCCCGCCCACATCCAGAGGAGCCCCGTTTCCGCCTCGCAGCTCGAGGTGAGGGATCCTTTCCCTGTTTCGTCGGGAAAGAATTCCCGGCGTTCCCGTCGCATCTCAAGAGGAGGCCCTCTCAACAGGAACGGCGAGAGGAACTCCAGGGTCGTGCCACCATTCCACGAGTCCCCCAGATGTCTCAGTCCATTCCAGAGGAACCTCTTTTCCCTTCACCGGCTCGTCTTTCACGCCGAGGATCGACTCACACCAAGGTGGCACTTGGCATGGCCCTGTGGGAAAGCCTCGTGGGAAAGCCTCGAGGGAAAGCCTTGAGGGAAAGCCCCAGATCCCTTGATCCACGTGACAGGAAGCCTGACCCTACTGCAGCAGCTTGGGACGGAAGCGCACGAGCATGCCCCCACTCGAGACGAGGCTTGACTCCCCTGGGGCGACTCAGAGGCTCCCCAAGATCCATGTCAACACTGGAGAGGAATCCTCAGGTTCCGGCCCCGACTCCACACAAGGTCTTAGGCCCCGGCATCGACGGGAGAGGAATCCGGAGATTGCCCCTAGCAACTCACATGGGGACTGGCCCTTCCTGAGGCCACCAGAGCGGGTCCCTGAGGTCCCCGTCGTAACTCGAGAAGACCTGCCGTAACTCGAGAAAATCCAGGAGGTTCTCCCCTCCATGCGAGAGGAGGCCCATTTCCGCAGAGGCTTCTAGGGGCTAATCACACCTCACCTCTGGAACTTCGAAAGGGTCCTTCACACCCTGGGTGCAACTCAAGAAGTTCCCCGACATACCCGTCTCCACTCGAGAGGAAACACGAGGGTCCCGCCCACATCCAGAGGAGCCCCGTTTCCGCCTCGTAGTTCGAGGTGAGGGATCCTTTCCCTTCTTCGTCTGGAAAGAATTGCCGGCATTCCCGTCGCAACTGAAGAGGAGGCCTTCAGAACAGGAACGGCGAGAGGAACTCCAGGGTCGTGCCACCATTCCAAGAGTCCCCCAGATGTCTCAGTCCATTCCAGAGGAACCTCTTTTCCCTTCACCGGCTCGTCTTTCACGCCGAGGATCGACTCACACCAAGGTGGCGCTTGGCACAGCCCTGTGGGAAAGCCTCGTGGGAAAGCCTCGAGGGAAAGCCTCGAGGGAAAGCCACAGATCCCTTGATCCACGTGAGAGGAAGCGTGACCCTACTGCTGCAGCTCGGGAGGGAAGCGCACGTGCATGCCCCCACTCGAGACGAGGCCTGAATCCCTTGGGGAGACTCAGCGGCACCCCAAAATCCATGTCAACACTGGAAAGGAATGCTCAGGTTCCGGCCCCGACTCCACACAAGGTCTTAGGCCCCGGGATCGACGGGAAAGGAATCCGGAGATGGCCCCTAGCAACTCGAATGGGGACTGGCCCTTCCTGAGGCCACCAGAGCGGGTCCCTGAGGTCCCCGTCGTAACTCGAGAAGACCTGCTGCAACTCGAGAAAATCCAGGAGGTTCTCCCCTCCATGCGAGAGGAGGCCCATTTCCGATGAGGCTTCTCGGGGATAATCACACCTCACCTCTGGAAGGTCGAAAGGGTCCTTCACACCCTTGGTGCAACTCAAGAAGTTCCCCGACATACCCGTCTCCACTCGAGAGGAAACACGAGGGTCCCGCCCACATCCAGAGGAGCCCCGTTTCTGCCTCGTAGCTCGAGGTGACGGATCCTTTCCCTGCTTCGTCGGGAAAGATTTCCCGGCGTTCCCGTCGCATCTCAAGAGGAGGCCCTCTCAACAGGAACGGCGAGAGGAACTCCAGGGTCCTGCCACCGTTCCAAGAGTCCCCCAGATGTCTCAGTCCATTCCAGAGGAACCTCTTTTCCCTTCACCGGCTCGTCTTTCACGCCGAGGATCGACTCACACCAAGGTGGCACTTGGCACAGCCCTGTGGGAAAGCCTCGTGGGAAAGCCTCGAGGGAAAGCCTCGAGGGAAAGCCTCGAGAGAAAGACACAGATCCCTTGATCCACGTGACAGGAAGCCTGACCCTACTCCTGAAGCTCGGGAGGGAAGCGCACGTGCATGCCGCCACTCGAGACGAGGCCTGACTCCCCTGGGGAGACTCAGAAGCACCCCAAAATCCATGTCAACACTGGAGAGGAATGCTCAGGTTCCGGCCCCGACTCCACACAAGGTGTTAGGCCCCGGCATGGACGGGAGAGGAATCCAGAGATGGCCCCTAGCAACTCGCATGGGGACTGGCCCTTCCTTAGGCCACCAGAGCGTTCCTTGAGGTCCCCGTCGTAACTCGAGAAGACCTGCCACAACTCGAGCATATCCAGGAGGTTCTCCCCTGCAGGCGAGATGAGGCCCATTTCCGCAGAGGCTTTTCGGGGCTAATCACACCTCACCTCTGGAACGTCGAAAGGGTCATTCACACCCTTGGTGCAACTCAAGAAGTTCCCCGACATACCCGTCTCCACTCGAGAGGAAACACGAGGGTCCCGCCCACATCCAGAGGAGCCCCGTTTCTGCCTCTTAGCTCGAGGTGAGGGATCCTTTCCCTGCTTCGTAGGGAAAGAATTCCCGGCGTTCCGGTTGCATCTCAAGAGGAGGCCCTCTGAACAGGAGCGGCGAGAGGAACTCCAGGGTCGTGCCACCATTCCAAGAGTCCCCCAGATGTCTCAGTCCATTCCAGATGAACCTCTTTCCCTTCACCGGCTGGTCTTTCACGCCGAGGATCGACTCACACCAAGGTGGCACTTGGCACAGCCCTGTGGGAAAGCCTCGAGGGAAAGCCACAGATCCCTTGATTCACGTGAGAGGAAGCGTGACCCTACTGCTTAAGCTCGGGAGGGAAGCGCACGTGCATGCCCCCACTCGAGACGAGGCCTGACTCCCTTGGCAGACTCAGAGGCACCCCAAAATCCATGTCAACACTGGAAAGGAATGCTCAGGTTCCGGCCCCGACTCCACACAAGGTCTTAGGCCCCGGCATCGACGGGAGAGGAATCCCGAGATGGCCCCTAGGAACTTGCATGGGGATTGGCCCTTCCTGAGGCCACCAGAGCGGGCCCCTGAGGTCCCCGTCGTAACTCGAGAAAACCTGCTGCAACTCGAGAACATCCAGGAGGTTCTCCCATGCAGGCGAGATGAGGCCCATTTCCGCAGAGGCTTCTCGGGGCTAATCACACCTCACCTCTGGAACGTCGAAAGGGTCCTTCACACCCTTGGTGCAACTCAAGAAGTTCCCCGACATACCCGTCTCCACTCGAGAGGAAACACGAGGGTCCCGCCCACAGTCAGAGGAGCCCCGTTCCCGCCTCGTAGCTCGAGGTGAGGGATCCTTTCCCTGCTTCGTCCGGAAAGAATTCCCGGCGTTCCCGTCGCATCTCAAGAGGAGGCCCTCTCAACAGGAACGGCGAGAGGAACTCCAGGGTCGTGCCACCATTCCAAGAGTCCCCCAGATGTTTCAGTCCATTCAAGAGGAACCTCTTTTCCCTTCACCGGCTCGTCTTTCACGCCGAGGATCGACTCACACCAAGGTGGCACTTGGCACAGCCCTGTGGGAAAGCCTCGCGGGAAAGCCTCGAGGGAAAGCCTCGAGGGAAAGCCACAGATCCCTTGATCCACGTGACAGGACACGTGACCCCACTGCTGCAGCTCGGGAGGGAAGCGCACGTGCATGCCCCCACTCGAGACGAGGCCTGACTCCCATGGGGAGACTCAGAGGCACCCCAAGATCCATGTCAACACTGGAGAGGAATCCTCAGGTTCCGGCCCCTACTCCACAAAAGGTTTCAGGCCCCAGCATCGACGGGAGAGGAATCCCGAGATGGCACCTAGCAACTCGCATGGGGACTGGCCCTTCCTGAGGCCACCAGAGCGGGTCCTTGAGGTCCCCGTCGTAACTCGAGAAGACCTGCCGCAACTCGAGAATATCCAGTAGGTTCTCCCCTGCAGGCGAAATGAGGCCCATTTCCGCAGAGGCTTCCCGGGGCTAATCACACCTCACCTCTGGAACGTCGAAAGGGTCCTTCACACCCTTGGTGCAACTCAAGAAGTTCCCCGACATACCCGTCTCCACTCGAGAGGAAACACGAGGGTCCCGCCAACATCCAGAGGAGCCCCGTTTCCGCCTCGTAGCTCGAGGTGATGGATCCTTTCCCTGCTTCGTTGGGAAAGAATTCCCGGCGTTCCCGTCGCATCTCAAGAGGAGGCCCTCTCAACAGGAACGGCGAGAGAAACTCCAGGTTCGTGCCACCATTCCAAGAGTCCCCCAGATGTCTCAGTCCATTCCAGAGGAACCTCTTTTCCCTTCACCGGCTCGTCTTTCACGCCGAGGATCGACTCACACCAAGGTGGCACTTGGCACAGCCCTGTGGGAAAGCCTCGTGGGAAAGCCTCGGGGGACAGCCTCGAGGGAAAGCCACAGATCCCTTGATCCACGTGACAGGAAGCGTGACCCTACTGCTGCAGCTCGGGAGGGAAGCGCACGTGCATGCCCCGACTCGAGACGTGGCTTGACTCCCCTGGGGAGACTCAGAGGCACCCCAAGATCCATGGCAACACTTGAGAGGAATCCTCAGGTTCCGGCCCCGACTCCACACAAGGTCTTAGGCCCTGGCATCGATGGGAGAGGAATCACGAAATGGCCCCTAGCAACTCGCAAGGGGACTGGCCTTTCCTGAGGCCACCAGAGCGGGTCCCTGAGGTCCCCGTCGTATCTCGAGAAGACCTGCCGCAACTCGAGAAAATCCAGGAGGTTCTCCCCTCCATGCGAGAGGAGGCCCATTTCCGATGAGGCTTCTCGGGGCTAATCACACCTCACCTCTGGAACGTCGAAATGGTCCTTCACACCCTTGGTGCAACTCTAGAAGTTCCCCGACATACCCGTCTCCACTCGAGAGGAAACACGAGGGTCCCGCCCACATCCAGAGGAGCCCCGTTTCCGCCTCGTAGCTCGAGGTGAGGAATCCTTTCCCTGCTTCGTCGGGAAAGAATTCCCGGCGTTCCCGTCGCATCTCATGAGTAGCCCCTCGGAACAGGAACGGCGAGAGGAACTCCAGGGTCGTGCCACCATTCCAAGAGTCCCCGAGATGTCTCAGTCCATTCCAGAGAAACCTCTTTTCCCTTCACCGGCTCGTCTTTCACGCCGAGGATCGACTCACACCAAGGTGGCACTTGGCACAGCCTTGTGGGAAAGCCTCGTGGGAAAGCCTCGAGGGAAAGCCTCGAGGAAAAGCCTCGAGGGAAAGCCACAGATCCCTCCATCCACGTGACAGGAAGCGTGACCCTACTGCTGCACCTCGGGAGGGAAGCGCACGTGCATGCCCCCACTCGAGACGAGGCCTGACTCCCTTGGGGAGACTCAGAGGCACCCCAAAATCCATGTCAACACTGGAAAGGAATGCTCAGGTTCCGGCCCCGACTCCACACAAGGTCTTAGGCCCCGGCATCGACGGGAGAGGAATCCCGAGATGGCCCCTAGGAACTTGCATGGGGATTGGCCCTTCCTGAGGCCACCAGAGCGGGCCCCTGAGGTCCCCGTCGTAACTCGAGAAAACCTGCTGCAACTCGAGAACATCCAGGAGGTTCTCCCATGCAGGCGAGATGAGGCCCATTTCCGCAGAGGCTTCTCGGGGCTAATCACACCTCACCTCTGGAACGTCGAAAGGGTCCTTCACACCCTTGGTGCAACTCAAGAAGTTCCCCGACATACCCGTCTCCACTCGAGAGGAAACACGAGGGTCCCGCCCACAGTCAGAGGAGCCCCGTTCCCGCCTCGTCGCTCGAGGTGAGGGATCCTTTCCCTGCTTCGTCCGGAAAGAATTCCCGGCGTTCCCGTCGCATCTCAAGAGGAGGCCCTCTCAACAGGAACGGCGAGAGGAACTCCAGGGTCGTGCCACCATTCCAAGAGTCCCCCAGATGTTTCAGTCCATTCAAGAGGAACCTCTTTTCCCTTCACCGGCTCGTCTTTCACGCCGAGGATCGACTCACACCAAGGTGGCACTTGGCACAGCCCTGTGGGAAAGCCTCGTTGGAAAGCCTCGAGGGAAAGCCTCGAGGGAAAGCCACAGATCCCTTGATCCACGTGACAGGACATGTGACCCCACTGCTGCAGCTCGGGAGGGAAGCGCACGTGCATGCCCCCACTCGAGACGAGGCCTGACTCCCATGGGGAGACTCAGAGGCACCCCAAGATCCATGTCAACACTGGAGAGGAATCCTCAGGTTCCGGCCCCTACTCCACAAAAGGTTTCAGGCCCCAGCATCGACGGGAGAGGAATCCCGAGATGGCACCTAGCAACTCGCATGGGGACTGGCCCTTCCTGAGGCCACCAGAGCGGGTCCTTGAGGTCCCCGTCGTAACTCGAGAAGACCTGCCGCAACTCGAGAATATCCAGTAGGTTCTCCCCTGCAGGCGAAATGAGGCCCATTTCCGCAGAGGCTTCCCGGGGCTAATCACACCTCACCTCTGGAACGTCGAAAGGGTCCTTCACACCCTTGGTGCAACTCAAGAAGTTCCCCGACATACCCGTCTCCACTCGAGAGGAAACACGAGGGTCCCGCCAACATCCAGAGGAGCCCCGTTTCCGCCTCGTAGCTCGAGGTGATGGATCCTTTCCCTGCTTCGTTGGGAAAGAATTCCCGGCGTTCCCGTCGCATCTCAAGAGGAGGCCCTCTCAACAGGAACGGCGAGAGAAACTCCAGGTTCGTGCCACCATTCCAAGAGTCCCCCAGATGTCTCAGTCCATTCCAGAGGAACCTCTTTTCCCTTCACCGGCTCGTCTTTCACGCCGAGGATCGACTCACACCAAGGTGGCACTTGGCACAGCCCTGTGGGAAAGCCTCGTGGGAAAGCCTCGAGGGACAGCCTCGAGGGAAAGCCACAGATTCCTTGATCCACGTGACAGGAAGCGTGACCCTACTGCTGCAGCTCGGGAGGGAAGCGCACGTGCATGCCCCGACTCGAGACGAGGCTTGACTCCCCTGGGGAGACTCAGAGGCACCCCAAGATCCATGGCAACACTTGAGAGGAATCCTCAGGTTCCGGCCCCGACTCCACACAAGGTCTTAGGCCCTGGCATCGATGGGAGAGGAATCACGAAATGGCCCCTAGCAACTCGCAAGGGGACTGGCCTTTCCTGAGGCCACCAGAGCGGGTCCCTGAGGTCCCCGTCGTATCTCGAGAAGACCTGCCGCAACTCGAGAAAATCCAGGAGGTTCTCCCCTCCATGCGAGAGGAGGCCCATTTCCGATGAGGCTTCTCGGGGCTAATCACACCTCACCTCTGGAACGTCGAAATGGTCCTTCACACCCTTGGTGCAACTCTAGAAGTTCCCCGACATACCCGTCTCCACTCGAGAGGAAACACGAGGGTCCCGCCCACATCCAGAGAAGCCCCGTTTCCGCCTCGTAGCTCGAGGTGAGGAATCCTTTCCCTGCTTCGTCGGGAAAGAATTCGCGGCGTTCCCGTTGCATCTCAAGAGGAGGCCCTCGGAACAGGAACGGCGAGAGGAACTCCAGGGTCGTGCCACCATTCCAAGAGTCCCCCAGATGTCTCAGTCGATTCCAGAGGAACCTCTTTTCCCTTCACCGGCTCGTCTTTCACGCCGAGGATCGACTCACACCAAGGTGGCACTTGGCATGGCCCTGTGGGAAAGCCTCGTGGGAAAGCCTCGAGGGAAAGCCTTGAGAGAAAGCCACAGATCCCTTGATCCACGTGACAGGAAGCGTGACCCTACTGCTGCAGCTCGGGAGGGAAGCGCACGAGCATGCTCCAACTCGAGACGAGGCCTGACTCCCCTGGGGAGACTCCGAGGCACCCCAAGATCCATGTCAACACTGGAGAGGAATCCTCAGGTTCCCGCCACGACCCACACAAGGTCTTAGGCCCAGGCATCGATCGGAGAGGAATCCCGCGATGGCCCCTAGCAACTCGCATGTGGACTGGCCCTTCCTGAGGCCACCAGAGCGGGTCCCTGAGGTCCCCGTCGTAACTCGAGAAAACCTCCCGCAACTCGAGAATATCCAGGAGGTTCTCCCCTGCAGGCGAGATGAGGCCCATTTCCGCAGAGGCTTCTCGGGGCTAATCACACCTCACCTCTGGAACGTCGAAAGGGTCCTTCACACCCTTGGTGCAACTCAAGAAGTTCCCCGACATACCTGTCTCCACTCGAGAGGAAACACGAGGGTCCCGCTCACATCCAGAGGAGCCCCGTTTCCGCCTACTAGCTCGAGGTGAGGGCTCCTTTCCCTTCTTCGTCGGGAAAGAATTCCCGTCGTTCCCGTCGCATCTCATGAGTAGCCCCTCTCAACAGGAACGGCGAGAGGAACTCCAGGGTCGTGCCACCATTCCAAGAGTCCCCGAGATGTCTCAGTCCATTCCAGAGAAACCTCTTTTCCCTTCACCGGCTCGTCTTTCACGCCGAGGATCGACTCACACCAAGGTGGCACTTGGCACAGCCTTGTGGGAAAGCCTCGTGGGAAAGCCTCGAGGGAAAGCCTCGAGGAAAAGCCTCGAGGGAAAGCCACAGATCCCTCCATCCACGTGACAGGAAGCGTGACCCTACTGCTGCACCTCGGGAGAGAAGCGCACGTGCATGCACCCACTCGAGACGAGGCTTGACTCCCCTGGGGCGACTCAGAGGCACCCCAAGATCCATGTCAACACTGGAGAGGAATCCTCAGGTTCCGGCCCCGACTCCACACAAGGTCTTAGGCCCCGGCATCGACGGGAGAGGAATCCGGAGATGGCCCCTAGCAACTCGAATGGGGACTGGCCCTTCCTGAGGCCACCAGAGCGGGTCCCTGAGGTCCCCGTCGTAACTCGAGAAGACCTGCCGCAACTCGAGAAAATCCAGGAGGTTCTCCCCTCCATGCGAGAGGAGGCCCATTTCCGCAGAAGCTTCTCGGGGCTAATCACACCTCACCTCTGGAACTTCGAAAGGGTCCTTCACACCCTGGGTGCAACTCAAGAAGTTCCCCGACATACCCGTCTCCACTCGAGAGGAAACACGAGGGTCCCGCCCACATCCAGAGGAGCCCCGTTTCCGCCTCGTAGTTCGAGGTGAGGGATCCTTTCTCTGCTTCGTCTGGAAAGAATTCCCGGCATTCCCGTCGCAACTGAAGAGGAGGCCCTCAGAACAGGAACGGCGAGAGGAACTCCAGGGTCGTGCCACCATTCCAAGAGTCCCCCAGATGTCTCAGTCCATTCCAGATGAACCTCTTTTCCCTTCACCGGCTGGTCTTTCACGCCGAGGATCGACTCACACCAAGGTGGCACTTGGCACAGCCCTGTGGGAAAGCCTCGTGGGAAAGCCTCGAGGGAAAGCCTCGAGGGAAAGCCACAGATCCCTTGATTCACGTGAGAGGAAGCGTGACCCTACTGCTGAAGCTCGGGAGGGAAGCGCACGTGCATGCCCCCACTCGAGACGAGGCCTGACTCCCTTGGGGAGACTCAGAGGCACCCCAAAATCCATGTCAACACTGGAAAGGAATGCTCAGGTTCCGGCCCCGACTCCACACAAGGTCTTAGGCCCCGGCATCGACGGGAGAGGAATCCCGAGATGGCCCCTAGGAACTTGCATGGGGATTGGCCCTTCCTGAGGCCACCAGAGCGGGCCCCTGAGGTCCCCGTCGTAACTCGAGAAAACCTGCTGCAACTCGAGAACATCCAGGAGGTTCTCCCATGCAGGCGAGATGAGGCCCATTTCCGCAGAGGCTTCTCGTGGCTAATCACACCTCACCTCTGGAACGTCGAAAGGGTCCTTCACACCCTTGGTGCAACTCAAGAAGTTCCCCGACATACCCGTCTCCACTCGAGAGGAAACACGAGGGTCCCGCCCACAGTCAGAGGAGCCCCGTTCCCGCCTCGTAGCTCGAGGTGAGGGATCCTTTCCCTGCTTCGTCCGGAAAGAATTCCCGGCGTTCCCGTCGCATCTCAAGAGGAGGCCCTCTCAACAGGAACGGCGAGAGGAACTCCAGGGTCGTGCCACCATTCCAAGAGTCCCCCAGATGTTTCAGTCCATTCAAGAGGAACCTCTTTTCCCTTCACCGGCTCGTCTTTCACGCCGAGGATCGACTCACACCAAGGTGGCACTTGGCACAGCCCTGTGGGAAAGCCTCGTTGGAAAGCCTCGAGGGAAAGCCTCGAGGGAAAGCCACAGATCCCTTGATCCACGTGACAGGACACGTGACCCCACTGCTGCAGCTCGGGAGGGAAGCGCACGTGCATGCCCCCACTCGAGACGAGGCCTGACTCCCATGGGGAGACTCAGAGGCACCCCAAGATCCATGTCAACACTGGAGAGGAATCCTCAGGTTCCGGCCCCTACTCCACAAAAGGTTTCAGGCCCCAGCATCGACGGGAGAGGAATCCCGAGATGGCACCTAGCAACTCGCATGGGGACTGGCCCTTCCTGAGGCCACCAGAGCGGGTCCTTGAGGTCCCCGTCGTAACTCGAGAAGACCTGCCGCAACTCGAGAATATCCAGTAGGTTCTCCCCTGCAGGCGAAATGAGGCCCATTTCCGCAGAGGCTTCCCGGGGCTAATCACACCTCACCTCTGGAACGTCGAAAGGGTCCTTCACACCCTTGGTGCAACTCAAGAAGTTCCCCGACATACCCGTCTCCACTCGAGAGGAAACACGAGGGTCCCGCCAACATCCAGAGGAGCCCCGTTTCCGCCTCGTAGCTCGAGGTGATGGATCCTTTCCCTGCTTCGTTGGGAAAGAATTCCCGGCGTTCCCGTCGCATCTCAAGAGGAGGCCCTCTCAACAGGAACGGCGAGAGAAACTCCAGGTTCGTGCCACCATTCCAAGAGTCCCCCAGATGTCTCAGTCCATTCCAGAGGAACCTCTTTTCCCTTCACCGGCTCGTCTTTCACGCCGAGGATCGACTCACACCAAGGTGGCACTTGGCACAGCCCTGTGGGAAAGCCTCGTGGGAAAGCCTCGAGGGACAGCCTCGAGGGAAAGCCACAGATCCCTTGATCCACGTGACAGGAAGCGTGACCCTACTGCTGCAGCTCGGGAGGGAAGCGCACGTGCATGCCCCGACTCGAGACGAGGCTTGACTCCCCTGGGGAGACTCAGAGGCACCCCAAGATCCATGGCAACACTTGAGAGGAATCCTCAGGTTCCGGCCCCGACTCCACACAAGGTCTTAGGCCCAGGCATCGATCGGAGAGGAATCCCGCGATGGCCCCTAGCAACTCGCATGTGGACTGGCCCTTCCTGAGGCCACCAGAGCGGGTCCCTGAGGTCCCCGTCGTAACTCGAGAAAACCTCCCGCAACTCGAGAATATCCAGGAGGTTCTCCCCTGCAGGCGAGATGAGGCCCATTTCCGCAGAGGCTTCTCGGGGCTAATCACACCTCACCTCTGGAACGTCGAAAGGGTCCTTCACACCCTTTGTGCAACTCAAGAAGTTCCCCGACATACCTGTCTCCACTCGAGTGGAAACACGAGGGTCCCGCTCACATCCAGAGGAGCCCCGTTTCCGCCTACTAGCTCGAGGTGAGGGCTCCTTTCCCTTCTTCGTTGGGAAAGAATTCCCGTCGTTCCCGTCGCATCTCATGAGTAGCCCCTCTCAACAGGAACGGCGAGAGGAACTCCAGGGTCGTGCCACCATTCCAAGAGTCCCCGAGATGTCTCAGTCCATTCCAGAGGAACCTCTTTTCCCTTCACCGGCTCGTCTTTCACGCCGAGGATCGACTCACACCAAGGTGGCACTTGGCACAGCCCTGTGGGAAAGCCTCGTGGGAAAGCCTCGAGGGAAAGCCTCGAGGAAAAGCCTCGAGGGAAAGCCACAGATCCCTCCATCCACGTGACAGGAAGCGTGACCCTACTGCTGCAGCTCGGGAGGGAAGCGCACGTGCATGCCCCCACACGAGACAAGGCCTGACTGCCCTGGGGAGACTCAGAGGCACCCCAAAATCGAAGTCAACACTGGAGAGGAATCCTCAGGTCCGGCCCCGACTCCTCACAAGGTCTCAGACCCCAGCATCGACGGGAGAGGAATTCCGAGATGGCCCCTAGCAACTCGCATGGGGACTGGCCCTTCCTGAGGCCACCAGAGCGGGTCCCTGAGGTCCCCGTCGTAACTCGAGAAGACCTGCCGCAACTCGCGAATATCCAGGAGGTTCTCCCCTGCAGGCGAGATGAGGCCCATTTCCGCAGAGGCTTCCCGGGGCTAATCACACCTCACCTCTGGAACGTCGAAAGGGTCCTTCACACCCTTGGTGCAACTCAAGAAGTTCCCCGACATACCCGTCTCCACTCGAGAGGAAACACGAGGGTCCCGCCAACATCCAGAGGAGTCCCGTTTCCGCCTCGTAGCTCGAGGTGACGGATCCTTTCCCTGCTTCGTTGGGAAAGAATTCCCGGCGTTCCCGTCGCATCTCAAGAGGAGGCCCTCTCAACAGGAACGGCGAGAGAAACTCCAGGTTCGTGCCACCATTCCAAGAGTCCCCCAGATGTCTCAGTCCATTCCAGAGGAACCTCTTTTCCCTTCACCGGCTCGTCTTTCACGCCGAGGATCGACTCACACCAAGGTGGCACTTGGCACAGCCCTGTGGGAAAGCCTCGTGGGAAAGCCTCGAGGGACAGCCTCGAGGGAAAGCCACAGGTCCCTTGATCCACGTGACAGGAAGCGTGACCCTACTGCTGCATCTCGGGAGGGAAGCGCACGTGCATGCCCCGACTCGAGACGAGGCTTGACTCCCCTGGGGAGACTCAGAGGCACCCCAAGATCCATGGCAACACTTGAGAGGAATCCTCAGGTTCCGGCCCCGACTCCACACAAGGTCTTAGGCCCTGGCATCGATGGGAGAGGAATCACGAAATGGCCCCTAGCAACTCGCAAGGGGACTGGCCTTTCCTGAGGCCACCAGAGCGGGTCCCTGAGGTCCCCGTCGTATCTCGAGAAGACCTGCCGCAACTCGAGAAAATCCAGGAGGTTCTCCCCTCCATGCGAGAGGAGGCCCATTTCCGATGAGGCTTCTCGGGGCTAATCACACCTCACCTCTGGAACGTCGAAATGGTCCTTCACACCCTTGGTGCAACTCAAGAAGTTCCCCGACATACCCGTCTCCACTCGAGAGGAAACACGAGGGTCCCGCCCACATCCACAGGAGCCCCGTTTCCGCCTCGTAGCTCGAGGTGAGGAATCCTTTCCCTGCTTCGTCAGGAAAGAATTCCCGGCGTTCCCGTTGCATCTCAAGTGGAGGCCCTCGGAACAGGAACGGCGAGAGGAACTCCAGGGTCGTGCCACCATTCCAAGAGTCCCCCAGATGTCTCAGTCGATTCCAGAGGAACCTCTTTTCCCTTCACCGGCTCGTCTTTCACGCCGAGGATCGACTCACACCAAGGTGGCACTTGGCATGGCCCTGTGGGAAAGCCTCGTGGGAAAGCCTCGAGGGAAAGCCTTGAGAGAAAGCCACAGATCCCTTGATCCACGTGACAGGAAGCGTGACCCTACTGCTGCAGCTCAGGAGGGAAGCGCACGAGCATGCTCCAACTCGAGACGAGGCCTGACTCCCCTGGGGAGACTCCGAGGCACCCCAAGATCCATGTCAACACTGGAGAGGAATCCTCATGTACCGGACCCGACTCCACACAAGGTCTTAGGCCCCGGCATCAACGGGAGAGGAATTCCGAGATGGCCCCTAGGAACTTGCATGGGGACTGGCCCTTCCTGAGGCCACCAGAGCGGGCCCCTGAGGTCCCCGTCGTAACTCAAGAAGACCTGCCGCAACTCGAGAATATCCAGGAGGTTCTCCCCTGCAGGCGAGATGAGGCCCATTTCCGCAGAGGCTTCTCGGGGCTAATCACACCTCACCTCTGGAACGTCGAAAGGGTCCTTCCCACCCTTGGTGCAACTCAAGAAGTTCCCCGACATACCCGTCTCCACTCGAGAGGAAACACGAGGGTCCCGCCCACATCCAGAGGAGCCCCGTTTCCGCCTCGTAGCTCGAGGTGAGGGATCCTTTCCCTGCTTCGTCTGGAAAGATTTCCCGGCAATCCCGTAGCAACTGAAGAGGAGGCCCTCTGAACAGGAATGGCGAGAGGAACTCCAAGGTCCTGCCACCATTCCAGGAGTCCCCGAGATATCTCAGTCCATTCCAGAGGAACCTCTTTTCCCTTCAATGGCTCGTCTTTCACGCCGAGGATCGACTCACACCAAGGTGCCTCTTGGCACAGCCCTGTGGGAAAGCCTCGTGGGAAAGCCTCGAGGGAAAGCCTCGAGGGAAAGCCACAGATCCCTTGATCCACGTGACAGGAAGCGTGACCCTACGGCTGCAGCTCGGGAGGGAAGCGCACGTGCATGCCCCCACTCGCGACGAGGCTTGACTCCCCTGGGGAGGCTCAGAGGCACCCCAAGATGCATGTCAACACTGGAGAGGAATCCTCAGGTTCCGGCCCCGACTCCACACAAGGTCTTATGCCCCGGCATCGACGGGAGAGGAATCCCAAGATGGCCCCTAGCAACTCACATCGGGACTGGCCCTTCCTGAGGCCACCAGAGCGGGTCCCTGAGGTCCCCGTCGTAACTCGAGAAGACCTGCCGCAACTCGAGAAAATCCAGGAGGTTCTCCCCTCCATGCGAGAGGAGGCCCATTTCCGCAGAGGCTTCTCGTGGCTAATCACACCTCACCTCTAGAACTTCGAAAGGGTCCTTCACACCCTGGGTGCAACTCAAGAATTTCCCCGACATACCCGTCTCCACTCGAGAGGAAACACGAGGGTCCCGCCCACATCCAGAGGAGCCCCGTTTCCGCCTCGTAGCTCGAGGTGAGGGATCCTTTCCCTGCTTCGTCTGGAAAGAATTCCCGGCATTCCCGTCGCAACTGAAGAGGAGGCCCTCTGAACAGGAACGGCGAGAGGAACTCCAGGGTCGTGCCACAATTCCAAGAGTCCCCCAGATGTTTCAGTCCATTCCAGAGGAATCTCTTTTCCCTTCACCGGCTCGTCTTTCACGCCGAGGATCGACTCACACCAAGGTGGAACTTGGCACAGCCCTGTGGGAAAGCCTCGTGGGAAAGCCTCGAGGGAAAGCCTCGAGGGAAACCACAGATCCCTTGATCCACGTGACAGGAAGCGTGACCCTACTGCTGCAGCTCGGGAGGGAAGCGCACGTGCATGCCCCCACTCGAGACGAGGCCTGACTCCCCTGGGGAGACTCAGAGGCACCCCAAGATCCATGTCAACACTGGAGAGGAATCCTCAGGTTCCCGCCCTGACCCACACAAGGTCTTAGGCCCAGGCATCGATCGGAGAGGAATCCCGAGATGGCCCCTAGCAACTCGCATGTGGACTGGCCCTTCCTGAGGCCACCAGAGCGTGTCCCTGAGGTCCCCGTCGTAACTCGAGAAAACCTCCCGCAACTCGAGAATATCCAGGAGGTTCTCCCCTGCAGGCGAGATGAGGCCCATTTCCGCAGAGGCTTCTCGGGGCTAATCACACCTCACCTCTGGAACGTCGAAAGGGTCCTTCACACCCTTGGTGCAACTCAAGAAGTTCCCCGACATACCTGTCTCCACTCGAGAGGAAACAAGAGGGTCCCGCCCACATCCAGAGGAGCCCCGTTTCCGCCTACTAGCTCGAGGTGAGGGCTCCTTTCCCTGCTTCGTCGGGAAAGAATTCCCGGCGTTCCCGTCGCATCTCATGAGAAGCCCCTCTCAACAGGAACGGCGAGAGGAACTCCAGGGTCGTGCCACCATTCCAAGAGTCCCCGAGATGTCTCAGTCCATTCCAGAGGAACCTCTTTTCCCTTCACCGGCTCGTCTTTCACGCCGAGGATCGACTCACACCAAGGTGGCACTTGGCACAGCCCTGTGGGAAAGCCTCGTGGGAAAGCCTCGAGGGAAAGCCTCGAGGAAAAGCCTCGAGGGAAAGCCACAGATCCCTCCATCCACGTGACAGGAAGCGTGACCCTACTGCTGCAGCTCGGGAGGGAAGCGCACGTGCATGCCCCCACACGAGACAAGGCCTGACTGCCCTGGGGAGACTCAGAGGCACCCCAAAATCGAAGTCAACACTGGAGAGGAATCCTCAGGTTCCGGCCCCGACTCCTCACAACGTCTCAGGCCCCAGCATCGACGGGAGAGGAATTCCGAGATGGCCCCTAGCAACTCGCATGGGGACTGGCCCTTCCTGAGGCCACCAGAGCGGGTCCCTGAGGTCCCCGTCGTAACTCGAGAAGACCTGCCGCAACTCGCGAATATCCAGGAGGTTCTCCCCTGCAGGCGAGATGAGGCCCATTTCCGCAGAGGCTTCTCGGGGCTAATCACACCTCACCTCTGGAACGTCGAAAGGGTCCTTCACACCCTTGGTGTAACTCAAGAAGTTCCCCGACATACCCGTCTCCACTCGAGAGGAAACACGAGTGTCCCGCCCACATCCAGAGGAGTCCCGTTTCCGCCTGGTAGCTTGAGGTGAGGGATCGTTTCCCTGCTTCGTCGGGAAAGAATTCCCGGCGTTCCCTTCGCATCTCAAGAGGAGGCCCTCTCATCAGGAACGGCGAGAGGAACTCCAGGGTCGTGCCACCATTCCAAGAGTCCCCCAGATGTCTCAGTCCATTCCAGAGGAACCTCTTTTCCCTTCACCGGCTCGTCTTTCACGCCAAGGATCAACTCACACCAAGGTGGCACTTGGCACGGCCCTGTGGGAAAGCCTCGTGGGAAAGCCTCGAGAGAAAGCGTTGAGGGAAAGCCACAGATCCCTTGATCCACGTGACAGGAAGCCTGACCCTACTGCTGCAGCTAGGGAGGGAAGCGCACGTGCATGCCCCCACTCGAGACGAGGCCTGACTCCCCTGGGGAGACTCAGAGGCACCCCAAGATCCATGTAAACACTGGAGAGGAATCCTCATGTACCGGACCCGACTCCACACAAGGTCTTAGGCCCCGGCATCGACGGGAGAGGAATTCCGAGTTGGCCCCTAGGAACTTGCATTGGGACTGGCCCTTCCTGAGGCCACCAGAGCGGGCCCCTGAGGTCCCCGTCGTAACTCAAGAAGACCTGCCGCAACTCGAGAATATCCAGGAGGTTCTCCCCTGCAGGCGAGATGAGGCCCATTTCCGCAGAGGCTTCTCGGGGCTAATCACACCTCACCTCTGGAACGTCGAAAGGGTCCTTCCCACCCTTGGTGCAACTCAAGAAGTTCCCCGACATACCCGTCTCCACTCGAGAGGAAACACGAGGGTCCCGCCCACATCCAGAGGAGCCCCGTTTCCGCCTCGTAGCTCGAGGTGAGGGATCCTTTCCCTGCTTCGTCTGGAAAGAGTTCCCGGCAATCCCGTAGCAACTGAAGAGGAGGCCCTCTGAACAGGAATGGCGAGAGGAACTCCAAGGTCCTGCCACCATTCCAGGAGTCCCCGAGATGTCTCAGTCCATTCCAGAGGAACCTCTTTTCCCTTCAATGGCTCGTCTTTCACGCCGAGGATCGACTCACACCAAGGTGCCTCTTGGCACAGCCCTGTGGGAAAGCCTCGTGGGAAAGCCTCGAGGGAAAGCCTCGAGGGAAAGCCACAGATCCCTTGATCCACGTGACAGGAAGCGTGACCCTACGGCTGCAGCTCGGGAGGGAAGCGCACGTGCATGCCCCCACTCGCGACGAGGCTTGACTCCCCTGGGGAGGCTCAGAGGCACCCCAAGATGCATGTCAACACTGGAGAGGAATCCTCAGGTTCCGGCCCCGACTCCACACAAGGTCTTAGGCCCCGGCATCGACGGGAGAGGAATCCCAAGATGGCCCCTAGCAACTCACATCGGGACTGGCCCTTCCTGAGGCCACCAGAGCGGGTCCCTGAGGTCCCCGTCGTAACTCGAGAAGACCTGCCGCAACTCGAGAAAATCCAGGAGGTTCTCCCCTCCATGCGAGAGGAGGCCCATTTCCGCAGAGGCTTCTCGTGGCTAATCACACCTCACCTCTAGAACTTCGAAAGGGTCCTTCACACCCTGGGTGCAACTCAAGAATTTCCCCGACATACCCGTCTCCACTCGAGAGGAAACACGAGGGTCCCGCCCACATCCAGAGGAGCCCCGTTTCCGCCTCGTAGCTCGAGGTGAGGGATCCTTTCCCTGCTTCGTCTGGAAAGAATTCCCGGCATTCCCGTCGCAACTGAAGAGGAGGCCCTCTGAACAGGAACGGCGAGAGGAACTCCAGGGTCGTGCCACAATTCCAAGAGTCCCCCAGATGTTTCAGTCCATTCCAGAGGAATCTCTTTTCCCTTCACCGGCTCGTCTTTCACGCCGAGGATCGACTCACACCAAGGTGGAACTTGGCACAGCCCTGTGGGAAAGCCTCGTGGGAAAGCCTCGAGGGAAAGCCTCGAGGGAAACCACAGATCCCTTGATCCACGTGACAGGAAGCGTGACCCTACTGCTGCAGCTCGGGAGGGAAGCGCACGTGCATGCCCCCACTCGAGACGAGGCCTGACTCCCCTGGGGAGACTCAGAGGCACCCCAAGATCCATGTCAACACTGGAGAGGAATCCTCAGGTTCCCGCCCTGACCCACACAAGGTCTTAGGCCCAGGCATCGATCGGAGAGGAATCCCGAGATGGCCCCTAGCAACTCGCATGTGGACTGGCCCTTCCTGAGGCCACCAGAGCGGGTCCCTGAGGTCCCCGTCGTAACTCGAGAAAACCTCCCGCAACTCGAGAATATCCAGGAGGTTCTCCCCTGCAGGCGAGATGAGGCCCATTTCCGCAGAGGCTTCTCGGGGCTAATCACACCTCACCTCTGGAACGTCGAAAGGGTCCTTCACACCCTTGGTGCAACTCAAGAAGTTCCCCGACATACCTGTCTCCACTCGAGAGGAAACAAGAGGGTCCCGCCCACATCCAGAGGAGCCCCGTTTCCGCCTACTAGCTCGAGGTGAGGGCTCCTTTCCCTGCTTCGTCGGGAAAGAATTCCCGGCGTTCCCGTCGCATCTCATGAGAAGCCCCTCTCAACAGGAACGGCGAGAGGAACTCCAGGGTCGTGCCACCATTCCAAGAGTCCCCGAGATGTCTCAGTCCATTCCAGAGGAACCTCTTTTCCCTTCACCGGCTCGTCTTTCACGCCGAGGATCGACTCACACCAAGGTGGCACTTGGCACAGCCCTGTGGGAAAGCCTCGTGGGAAAGCCTCGAGGGAAAGCCTCGAGGAAAAGCCTCGAGGGAAAGCCACAGATCCCTCCATCCACGTGACAGGAAGCGTGACCCTACTGCTGCAGCTCGGGAGGGAAGCGCACGTGCATGCCCCCACACGAGACAAGGCCTGACTGCCCTGGGGAGACTCAGAGGCACCCCAAAATCGAAGTCAACACTGGAGAGGAATCCTCAGGTTCCGGCCCCGACTCCTCACAACGTCTCAGGCCCCAGCATCGACGGGAGAGGAATTCCGAGATGGCCCCTAGCAACTCGCATGGGGACTGGCCCTTCCTGAGGCCACCAGAGCGGGTCCCTGAGGTCCCCGTCGTAACTCGAGAAGACCTGCCGCAACTCGCGAATATCCAGGAGGTTCTCCCCTGCAGGCGAGATGAGGCCCATTTCCGCAGAGGCTTCTCGGGGCTAATCACACCTCACCTCTGGAACGTCGAAAGGGTCCTTCACACCCTTGGTGTAACTCAAGAAGTTCCCCGACATACCCGTCTCCACTCGAGAGGAAACACGAGTGTCCCGCCCACATCCAGAGGAGTCCCGTTTCCGCCTGGTAGCTTGAGGTGAGGGATCGTTTCCCTGCTTCGTCGGGAAAGAATTCCCGGCGTTCCCGTCGCATCTCAAGAGGAGGCCCTCTCATCAGGAACGGCGAGAGGAACTCCAGGGTCGTGCCACCATTCCAAGAGTCCCCCAGATGTCTCAGTCCATTCCAGAGGAACCTCTTTTCCCTTCACCGGCTCGTCTTTCACGCCAAGGATCAACTCACACCAAGGTGGCACTTGGCACGGCCCTGTGGGAAAGCCTCGTGGGAAAGCCTCGAGAGAAAGCGTTGAGGGAAAGCCACAGATCCCTTGATCCACGTGACAGGAAGCCTGACCCTACTGCTGCAGCTAGGGAGGGAAGCGCACGTGCATGCCCCCACTCGAGACGAGGCCTGACTCCCCTGGGGAGACTCAGAGGCACCCCAAGATCCATGTAAACACTGGAGAGGAATCCTCATGTACCGGACCCGACTCCACACAAGGTCTTAGGCCCCGGCATCGACGGGAGAGGAATTCCGAGTTGGCCCCTAGGAACTTGCATTGGGACTGGCCCTTCCTGAGGCCACCAGAGCGGGCCCCTGAGGTCCCCGTCGTAACTCAAGAAGACCTGCCGCAACTCGAGAATATCCAGGAGGTTCTCCCCTGCAGGCGAGATGAGGCCCATTTCCGCAGAGGCTTCTCGGGGCTAATCACACCTCACCTCTGGAACGTCGAAAGGGTCCTTCCCACCCTTGGTGCAACTCAAGAAGTTCCCCGACATACCCGTCTCCACTCGAGAGGAAACACGAGGGTCCCGCCCACATCCAGAGGAGCCCCGTTTCCGCCTCGTAGCTCGAGGTGAGGGATCCTTTCCCTGCTTCGTCTGGAAAGAGTTCCCGGCAATCCCGTAGCAACTGAAGAGGAGGCCCTCTGAACAGGAATGGCGAGAGGAACTCCAAGGTCCTGCCACCATTCCAGGAGTCCCCGAGATGTCTCAGTCCATTCCAGAGGAACCTCTTTTCCCTTCAATGGCTCGTCTTTCACGCCGAGGATCGACTCACACCAAGGTGCCTCTTGGCACAGCCCTGTGGGAAAGCCTCGTGGGAAAGCCTCGAGGGAAAGCCTCGAGGGAAAGCCACAGATCCCTTGATCCACGTGACAGGAAGCGTGACCCTACGGCTGCAGCTCGGGAGGGAAGCGCACGTGCATGCCCCCACTCGCGACGAGGCTTGACTCCCCTGGGGAGGCTCAGAGGCACCCCAAGATGCATGTCAACACTGGAGAGGAATCCTCAGGTTCCGGCCCCGACTCCACACAAGGTCTTAGGCCCCGGCATCGACGGGAGAGGAATCCCAAGATGGCCCCTAGCAACTCACATCGGGACTGGCCCTTCCTGAGGCCACCAGAGCGGGTCCCTGAGGTCCCCGTCGTAACTCGAGAAGACCTGCCGCAACTCGAGAAAATCCAGGAGGTTCTCCCCTCCATGCGAGAGGAGGCCCATTTCCGCAGAGGCTTCTCGTGGCTAATCACACCTCACCTCTAGAACTTCGAAAGGGTCCTTCACACCCTGGGTGCAACTCAAGAATTTCCCCGACATACCCGTCTCCACTCGAGAGGAAACACGAGGGTCCCGCCCACATCCAGAGGAGCCCCGTTTCCGCCTCGTAGCTCGAGGTGAGGGATCCTTTCCCTGCTTCGTCTGGAAAGAATTCCCGGCATTCCCGTCGCAACTGAAGAGGAGGCCCTCTGAACAGGAACGGCGAGAGGAACTCCAGGGTCGTGCCACAATTCCAAGAGTCCCCCAGATGTTTCAGTCCATTCCAGAGGAATCTCTTTTCCCTTCACCGGCTCGTCTTTCACGCCGAGGATCGACTCACACCAAGGTGGAACTTGGCACAGCCCTGTGGGAAAGCCTCGTGGGAAAGCCTCGAGGGAAAGCCTCGAGGGAAACCACAGATCCCTTGATCCACGTGACAGGAAGCGTGACCCTACTGCTGCAGCTCGGGAGGGAAGCGCACGTGCATGCCCCCACTCGAGACGAGGCCTGACTCCCCTGGGGAGACTCAGAGGCACCCCAAGATCCATGTCAACACTGGAGAGGAATCCTCAGGTTCCCGCCCTGACCCACACAAGGTCTTAGGCCCAGGCATCGATCGGAGAGGAATCCCGAGATGGCCCCTAGCAACTCGCATGTGGACTGGCCCTTCCTGAGGCCACCAGAGCGGGTCCCTGAGGTCCCCGTCGTAACTCGAGAAAACCTCCCGCAACTCGAGAATATCCAGGAGGTTCTCCCCTGCAGGCGAGATGAGGCCCATTTCCGCAGAGGCTTCTCGGGGCTAATCACACCTCACCTCTGGAACGTCGAAAGGGTCCTTCACACCCTTGGTGCAACTCAAGAAGTTCCCCGACATACCTGTCTCCACTCGAGAGGAAACAAGAGGGTCCCGCCCACATCCAGAGGAGCCCCGTTTCCGCCTACTAGCTCGAGGTGAGGGCTCCTTTCCCTGCTTCGTCGGGAAAGAATTCCCGGCGTTCCCGTCGCATCTCATGAGAAGCCCCTCTCAACAGGAACGGCGAGAGGAACTCCAGGGTAGTGCCACCATTCCAAGAGTCCCCGAGATGTCTCAGTCCATTCCAGAGGAACCTCTTTTCCCTTCACCGGCTCGTCTTTCACGCCGAGGATCGACTCACACCAAGGTGGCACTTGGCACAGCCCTGTGGGAAAGCCTCGTGGGAAAGCCTCGAGGGAAAGCCACAGATCCCTCCATCCACGTGACAGGAAGCGTGACCCTACTGCTGCAGCTCGGGAGGGAAGCGCACGTGCATGCCCCCACACGAGACAAGGCCTGACTGCCCTGGGGAGACTCAGAGGCACCCCAAAATCGAAGTCAACACTGGAGAGGAATCCTCAGGTTCCGGCCCCGACTCCTCACAACGTCTCAGGCCCCAGCATCGACGGGAGAGGAATTCCGAGATGACCCCTAGCAACTCGCATGGGGACTGGCCCTTCCTGAGGCCACCAGAGCGGGTCCCTGAGGTCCCCGTCGTAACTCGAGAAGACCTGCCGCAACTCGCGAATATCCAGGAGGTTCTCCCCTGCAGGCGAGATGAGGCCCATTTCCGCAGAGGCTTCTCGGGGCTAATCACACCTCACCTCTGGAACGTCGAAAGGGTCATTCACACCCTTGGTGTAACTCAAGAAGTTCCCCGACATACCCGTCTCCACTCGAGAGGAAACACGAGTGTCCCGCCCACATCCAGAGGAGTCCCGTTTCCGCCTGGTAGCTTGAGGTGAGGGATCGTTTCCCTGCTTCGTCGGGAAAGAATTCCCGGCGTTCCCGTCGCATCTCAAGAGGAGGCCCTCTCATCAGGAACGGCGAGAGGAACTCCAGGGTCGTGCCACCATTCCAAGAGTCCCCCAGATGTCTCAGTCCATTCCAGAGGAACCTCTTTTCCCTTCACCGGCTCGTCTTTCACGCCAAGGATCAACTCACACCAAGGTGGCACTTGGCACGGCCCTGTGGGAAAGCCTCGTGGGAAAGCCTCGAGAGAAAGCGTTGAGGGAAAGCCACAGATCCCTTGATCCACGTGACAGGAAGCGTGACCCTACTGCTGCAGCTCGGGAGGGAAGCGCACGTGCATGCCCCCACTCGAGACGAGGCCTGACTCCCCTGGGGAGACTCAGAGGCACCCCAAGATCCATGTAAACACTGGAGAGGAATCCTCATGTACCGGACCCGACTCCACACAAGGTCTTAGGCCTCGGCATCGACGGGAGAGGAATTCCGAGTTGGCCTCTAGGAACTTGCATGGGGACTGGCCCTTCCTGAGGCCACCAGAGCGGGCCCCTGAGGTCCCCGTCGTAACTCGAGAAGACCTGCCGCAACTCGAGAATATCCAGGAGGTTCTCCCCTGCAGGCGAGATGAGGCCCATTTCCGCAGAGGCTTCTCGGGGCTAATCACACCTCACCTCTGGAACGTCGAAAGGGTCCTTCCCACCCTTGGTGCAACTCAAGAATTTCCCCGACATACCCGTCTCCACTCGAGAGGAAACACGAGGGTCCCGCCCACATCCAGAGGAGCCCCGTTTCCGCCTCGTAGCTCGAGGTGAGGGATTCTTTCCCTGCTTCGTCTGGAAAGAATTCCCGGCATTCCCGTCGCAACTGAAGAGGAGGCCCTCTGAACAGGAAGGGCGAGAGGAACTCCAGGGTCGTGCCACAATTCCAAGAGTCCCCCAGATGTTTCAGTCCATTCCAGAGGAATCTCTTTTCCCTTCACCGGCTCGTCTTTCACGCCGAGGATCGACTCACACCAAGGTGGCACTTGGCACAGCCCTGTGGGAAAGCCTCGTGGGAAAGCCTCGAGGGAAAGCCTCGAGGGAAACCACAGATCCCTTGATCCACGTGACAGGAAGCGTGACCCTACTGCTGCAGCTCGGGAGGGAAGCGCACGTGCATGCCCCCACTCGAGACGAGGCCTGACTCCCCTGGGGAGACTCAGAGGCACCCCAAGATCCATGTCAACACTGGAGAGGAATGCTCAGGTTCCGGCCCCGACTCCACACAAGGTCTTACGCCCAGGCATCGATCGGAGAGAAATACCGAGATGGCCCCTAGCAACTCGCATGGGGACTGGCCCTTCCTGAGGCCACCAGAGCGGGTCCCTGAGGTCCCCGTCGTAACTCGAGAAGTCCTGCCGCAACTCGAGAAAATCCAGGAGGTTCTCCCCTCCATGCGAGAGGAGGCCCATTTCCGCAGAGGCTTCTCGGGGCTAATCACACCTCACCTCTGGAACGTCGAAAGGGTCCTTCACACCCTTGGTGCAACTCAAGAAGTTCCCCGACATACCCGTCTCCACTCCAGAGGAAACACGAGGGTCCCGCCCACATCCAGAGGAGCCCCGTTTCCGCCTCGTAGCTCGAGGTGAGGGATCCTTTCCCTGCTTCTTCGGAAAAGAATTCCCGGCGTTTCCGTCGCATCTCAAGAGGAGGCCCTCTCAACAGGAACGGCGAGAGGAACTCCGGGGTCGTGCCACCATTCCAAGAGTCCCCCAGATGTCTCTGTCCATTCCAGAGGAACCTCTTTTCCCTTCACCGGCTGGTCTTTCACGCCGAGGATCGACTCACACCAAGGTGGCACTTGGCACAGCCCTGTGGAAAAGCCTCGTGGGAAACCCTCGAGGGAATGCCTCGAGGGAAAGCCACTGATCCCTTGATCCAGGTGACAGGAAGCGTGACCCTACTGCTGCAGCTGGGGAGAGAAGCGCACGTGCATGCCCTCACTCGAGACCAGGCTTGACTCCCCTGGGGAGACTCAGAGGCACCCCAAGATCCATGTCAACACTGGAGAGGAATCCTCCGGTTCCAGCCCCGACTCCACACAAGGTCTTAGGCCCCGGCATCGACGGGAGAGGAATCCCGAGATGGCCCCTAGAATCTCGCATGGGAACTGGCCCTTCCTGAGGCCACCAGAGCGGGTGCCTGAGGTCCCCGTGGTAACTCGAGAAGACCTGCCGCAACTCGAGAAAATCCAGGAGGTTCTCCCCTCCATGCGAGAGGAGGCCCATTTCCACAGAGGATTCTCGGGGCTAATCACACCTCACCTCTGGAACGTCGAAAGGGTCCTTCACACCCTTGGTGCAACTCAAGAAGTTCCCCGACATACCCGTCTCCACTCCAGAGGAAACACGAGGGTCCCGCCCACATCCAGAGGAGCCCCGTTTCCGCCTCCTTGCTCTAGGTGAGGGATCCTTTCCCTGCTTCGTCGTTAAAGAATTCCCGGCGTTCACGTCGCATCTCAAGAGGAGGCCCTCTCAACAGGAACGGCGAGAGGAACTCCAGGGTCCTGCCACCATTCCAAGAGTCCCCGAGATGTCTCAGTCCATTCCAGAGGAACCTCTTCTCCCTTCAATGGCTCGTCTTTCACGCCGAGGATCGACTCACACAAAGGTGGCACTTGGCACAGCCCTGTGGGAAAGCTTCGAGGGAAAGCCTCGAGGGAAACAACAGATCCCTTGATCCACGTGACAGGAAGCGTGACCCTACTGCTGCAGCTCGGGAGGGAAGCGCACGTGCATGCCTCCACTCGAGACGAAGCTTGACTCCCCTGGGGAGGCTCAGAGGCACCCCAAGATCCATATCACACTGGCGAGGAATGCTCAGTTTCCGGCCCCGACTCCACACAAGGTCTTATGCCCAGGCCTCGATCGGAGAGGAATCCCGAGATGGCCCCTAGCAACTCGCATGGGGACTGGCCCTTCCTGAGGCCACCACAGCGGGTCCCTGAGGTCCCCGTCGTAACTCGAGAAGACCTGCCGCAACTCGAGAATATCCAGGAGGTTCTCCCCTGCAGGCGAGATGAGGCCCATTTCCGCAGAGGCTTCTCGGGGTAATCACACCTCACCTCTGGAACGTCGAAAGGGTCCTTCCCACCCTTGGTGCAACTCAAGAATTTCCCCGACATACCCGTCTCCACTCGAGAGGAAACACGAGGGTCCCGCCCACATCCAGAGGAGCCCCGTTTCCGCCTCGTAGCTCGAGGTGAGGGATTCTTTCCCTGCTTCGTCTGGAAAGAATTCCCGGCATTCCCGTCGCAACTGAAGAGGAGGCCCTCTGAACAGGAAGGGCGAGAGGAACTCCAGGGTCGTGCCACAATTCCAAGAGTCCCCCAGATGTTTCAGTCCATTCCAGAGGAATCTCTTTTCCCTTCACCGGCTCGTCTTTCACGCCGAGGATCGACTCACACCAAGGTGGCACTTGGCACAGCCCTGTGGGAAAGCCTCGTGGGAAAGCCTCGAGGGAAAGCCTCGAGGGAAACCACAGATCCCTTGATCCACGTGACAGGAAGCGTGACCCTACTGCTGCAGCTCGGGAGGGAAGCGCACGTGCATGCCCCCACTCGAGACGAGGCCTGACTCCCCTGGGGAGACTCAGAGGCACCCCAAGATCCATGTCAACACTGGAGAGGAATGCTCAGGTTCCGGCCCCGACTCCACACAAGGTCTTACGCCCAGGCATCGATCGGAGAGAAATACCGAGATGGCCCCTAGCAACTCGCATGGGGACTGGCCCTTCCTGAGGCCACCAGAGCGGGTCCCTGAGGTCCCCGTCGTAACTCGAGAAGTCCTGCCGCAACTCGAGAAAATCCAGGAGGTTCTCCCCTCCATGCGAGAGGAGGCCCATTTCCGCAGAGGCTTCTCGGGGCTAATCACACCTCACCTCTGGAACGTCGAAAGGGTCCTTCACACCCTTGGTGCAACTCAAGAAGTTCCCCGACATACCCGTCTCCACTCCAGAGGAAACACGAGGGTCCCGCCCACATCCAGAGGAGCCCCGTTTCCGCCTCGTAGCTCGAGGTGAGGGATCCTTTCCCTGCTTCTTCGGAAAAGAATTCCCGGCGTTTCCGTCGCATCTCAAGAGGAGGCCCTCTCAACAGGAACGGCGAGAGGAACTCCGGGGTCGTGCCACCATTCCAAGAGTCCCCCAGATGTCTCTGTCCATTCCAGAGGAACCTCTTTTCCCTTCACCGGCTGGTCTTTCACGCCGAGGATCGACTCACACCAAGGTGGCACTTGGCACAGCCCTGTGGAAAAGCCTCGTGGGAAACCCTCGAGGGAATGCCTCGAGGGAAAGCCACTGATCCCTTGATCCAGGTGACAGGAAGCGTGACCCTACTGCTGCAGCTGGGGAGAGAAGCGCACGTGCATGCCCTCACTCGAGACCAGGCTTGACTCCCCTGGGGAGACTCAGAGGCACCCCAAGATCCATGTCAACACTGGAGAGGAATCCTCCGGTTCCAGCCCCGACTCCACACAAGGTCTTAGGCCCCGGCATCGACGGGAGAGGAATCCCGAGATGGCCCCTAGAATCTCGCATGGGGACTGGCCCTTCCTGAGGCCACCAGAGCGGGTGCCGGAGGTCCCCGTGGTAACTCGAGAAGACCTGCCGCAACTCGAGAAAATCCAGGAGGTTCTCCCCTCCATGCGAGAGGAGGCCCATTTCCACAGAGGATTCTCGGGGCTAATCACACCTCACCTCTGGAACGTCGAAAGGGTCCTTCACAACCTTGGTGCAACTCAAGAAGTTCCCCGACATACCCGTCTCCACTCCAGAGGAAACACGAGGGTCCCGCCCACATCCAGAGGAGCCCCGTTTCCGCCTCCTTGCTCTAGGTGAGGGATCCTTTCCCTGCTTCGTCGTTAAAGAATTCCCCGGCGTTCACGTCGCATCTCAAGAGGAGGCCCTCTCAACAGGAACGGCGAGAGGAACTCCAGGGTCCTGCCACCATTCCAAGAGTCCCCGAGATGTCTCAGTCCATTCCAGAGGAACCTCTTCTCCCTTCAATGGCTCGTCTTTCACGCCGAGGATCGACTCACACAAAGGTGGCACTTGGCACAGCCCTGTGGGAAAGCTTCGAGGGAAAGCCTCGAGGGAAACAACAGATCCCTTGATCCACGTGACAGGAAGCGTGACCCTACTGCTGCAGCTCGGGAGGGAAGCGCACGTGCATGCCTCCACTCGAGACGAAGCTTGACTCCCCTGGGGAGGCTCAGAGGCACCCCAAGATCCATATCACACTGGCGAGGAATGCTCAGTTTCCGGCCCCGACTCCACACAAGGTCTTATGCCCAGGCCTCGATCGGAGAGGAATCCCGAGATGGCCCCTAGCAACTCGCATGGGGACTGGCCCTTCCTGAGGCCACCACAGCGGGTCCCTGAGGTCCCCGTCGTAACTCGAGAAGACCTGCCGCAACTCGAGAATATCCAGGAGGTTCTCCCCTGCAGGCGAGATGAGGCCCATTTCCGCAGAGGCTTCTCGGGGCTAATCACACCTCACCTCTGGAACGTCGAAACGGTCCTTCCCACCCTTGGTGCAACTCAAGAAGTTCCCCGACATACCCGTCTCCACTCGAGAGGAAACACGAGGGTCCCGCCCACATCCAGAGGAGACCCGTTTCTGCCTCCTAGCTCGAGGTGAGGGCTCCTTTCCCTGCTTCATCGGGAAAGATTACCCGGTGTTCCCGTCGCATCTCAAGAGGAGGCCTTCTCAACAGGAACGGCGAGATGAACTCCAGGGTCGTGCCACCATTCCAAAAGTCCCCCAGATGTCTCAGTCCATTCCAGAGGAACCTCGTTTCCCTTCACCGGCTCGTCTTTCACGCCGAGGATCGACTCACACAAAGGTGCCTCTTGGCACAGCCCTGTGGGAAAGCCTCGTGGGAAAGCCTCGAGGGAAAGTCTCGAGGGAAAGCCACAGATCCCTTGATCCACGTGACAGGAAGAATGACCCTACTGCTGCAGCTCGGGAGAGAAGCGCACGTGCATGCCCCCCTCGAGACGAGGCTTGACTCCCCTGGGGAGACTCAGAGGCACCCCAAGATGCATGTCAACACTGGAGAGGAATCCTCAGGTTCCAGCCCCGACTCCACACAAGGTCTTAGGCCCCGGCATCGACGGGAGAGGAATTCCGAGATGGCCCCTAGAATCTCGCATGGAGACTGGCCCTTCCTGAGGCCACCAGAGCGGGTCCCTGAGGTCCCCGTCGTAACTCGAGAAGTCCTGCCGCAACTCGAGAAAATCCAGGAGGTTCTCCCCTCCATGCGAGAGGAGGCCCATTTCCGCAGAGGCTTCTCGGGGCTAATCACACCTCACCTCTGGAACGTCGAAAGGGTCCTTCACACCCTTGGTGCAACTCAAGAAGTTCCCCGACATACCCGTCTCCACTCCAGAGGAAACACGAGGGTCCCACCCACATCCAGAGGAGCCCCGTTTCCGCCTCCTAGCTCGAGGTGAGGGATCCTTTCCCTGCTTCGTCGGAAAAGAATTCCCGGCGTTCCCGTCGCATCTCAAGAGGAGGCCCTCTCAACAGGAACGGCGAGAGGAACTCCGGGGTCGTGCCACCATTCCACGAGTCCCCCAGATGTCTCAGTCCATTCCAGAGGAATCTCTTTTCCCTTCACCGGCTCGTCTATCACGCCGAGGATCGACTCACACTAAGGTGGCACTTGGTACGGCCCTGTGGGAAAGTCTCGTGGGAAAGCCTCGAGGGAAACCACAGATCCCTTGATCCACGTGACAGGAAGCGTGACCCTACTGCTGCAGGTCGGGAGGTAAGCGCACGTCCATGCCCCCACTCGAGACGAGGCTTGACTCCCCTGGGGAGACTCAGAGCACCCCAAGATCCATGGCAACACTGGAGAGGAATCCTCAGGTTCCGGCCCCGACTCCACACAAGGTCTTAGGCCCCGGCATCGACGGGAGAGGAATCCCGAGATGGCCCCTAGCAACTCGCATGGGGACTGGCCCTTCCTGATGCCACCAGAGCGGGTCCCTGAGGTCCACGTCGTAACTCGAGAAGACCTGCCGCAACTCGAGAATATCCAGGAGGTTCTCCCCTGCAGGCGAGATGAGGCCCATTTCCGCAGAGGCCTCTCGGGGCTAATCACACTCACCGCTGGAACGTCGAAAGGGTCCTTCACACCCTTGGTGCAACTCAAGAAATTCCCCGACATACCCGTCTCCACTCGAGAGGAAACACGAGGGTCCCGCCCACATCCAGAGGAGCCCGGTTTCCGCCTGGTAGCTTGAGGTGAGGGATCGTTTCCCTGCTTCGTCGGGAAAGAATTCCCGGCGTTCCCGTCGCATCTCAAGAGGAGGCCCTCTCATCAGGAACGGCGAGAGGAACTCCAGGGTCGTGCCACCATTCCAAGAGTCCCCCAGATGTCTCAGTCCATTCCAGAGGAACCTCTTTTCCCTTCACCGGCTCGTCTTTCACGCCAAGGATCAACTCACACCAAGGTGGCACTTGGCACGGCCCTGTGGGAAAGCCTCGTGGGAAAGCCTCGAGAGAAAGCGTTGAGGGAAAGCCACAGATCCCTTGATCCACGTGACAGGAAGCCTGACCCTACTGCTGCAGCTAGGGAGGGAAGCGCACGTGCATGCCCCCACTCGAGACGAGGCCTGACTCCCCTGGGGAGACTCAGAGGCACCCCAAGATCCATGTAAACACTGGAGAGGAATCCTCATGTACCGGACCCGACTCCACACAAGGTCTTAGGCCCCGGCATCGACGGGAGAGGAATTCCGAGTTGGCCCCTAGGAACTTGCATGGGGACTGGCCCTTCCTGAGGCCACCAGAGCGGGCCCCTGAGGTCCCCGTCGTAACTCAAGAAGACCTGCCGCAACTCGAGAATATCCAGGAGGTTCTCCCCTGCAGGCGAGATGAGGCCCATTTCCGCAGAGGCTTCTCGGGGCTAATCACACCTCACCTCTGGAACGTCGAAAGGGTCCTTCACACCCTTGGTGCAACTCAAGAATTTCCCCGACATACCCGTCTCCACTCGAGAGGAAACACGAGGGTCCCGCCCACATCCAGAGGAGCCCCGTTTCCGCCTCGTAGCTCGAGGTGAGGGATTCTTTCCCTGCTTCGTCTGGAAAGAATTCCCGGCATTCCCGTCGCAACTGAAGAGGAGGCCCTCTGAACAGGAAGGGCGAGAGGAACTCCAGGGTCGTGCCACAATTCCAAGAGTCCCCCAGATGTTTCAGTCCATTCCAGAGGAATCTCTTTTCCCTTCACCGGCTCGTCTTTCACGCCGAGGATCGACTCACACCAAGGTGGCACTTGGCACAGCCCTGTGGGAAAGCCTCGTGGGAAAGCCTCGAGGGAAAGCCTCGAGGGAAACCACAGATCCCTTGATCCACGTGACAGGAAGCGTGACCCTACTGCTGCAGCTCGGGAGGGAAGCGCACGTGCATGCCCCCACTCGAGACGAGGCCTGACTCCCCTGGGGAGACTCAGAGGCACCCCAAGATCCATGTCAACACTGGAGAGGAATGCTCAGGTTCCGGCCCCGACTCCACACAAGGTCTTACGCCCAGGCATCGATCGGAGAGAAATACCGAGATGGCCCCTAGCAACTCGCATGGGGACTGGCCCTTCCTGAGGCCACCAGAGCGGGTCCCTGAGGTCCCCGTCGTAACTCGAGAAGTCCTGCCGCAACTCGAGAAAATCCAGGAGGTTCTCCCCTCCATGCGAGAGGAGGCCCATTTCCGCAGAGGCTTCTCGGGGCTAATCACACCTCACCTCTGGAACGTCGAAAGGGTCCTTCACACCCTTGGTGCAACTCAAGAAGTTCCCCGACATACCCGTCTCCACTCGAGAGGAAACACGAGGGTCCCGGCCACATCCAGAGGAGCCCCGTTTCCGCCTCGTAGCTCGAGGTGAGGGATCCTTTCCCTGCTTCTTCGGAAAAGAATTCCCGGCGTTTCCGTCGCATCTCAAGAGGAGGCCCTCTCAACAGGAACGGCGAGAGGAACTCCGGGGTCGTGCCACCATTCCAAGAGTCCCCCAGATGTCTCTGTCCATTCCAGAGGAACCTCTTTTCCCTTCACCGGCTGGTCTTTCACGCCGA
The DNA here is from genome assembly GCF_023091745.1 of Budorcas taxicolor. Classification (NCBI taxonomy): domain Eukaryota; kingdom Metazoa; phylum Chordata; class Mammalia; order Artiodactyla; family Bovidae; genus Budorcas; species Budorcas taxicolor. The sequence continues at coordinate 1,928,566 of NC_068927.1, read as the reverse complement.
GGATCGACTCACACCAAGGTGGCACTTGGCACAGCCCTGTGGAAAAGCCTCGTGGGAAACCCTCGAGGGAATGCCTCGAGGGAAAGCCACTGATCCCTTGATCCAGGTGACAGGAAGCGTGACCCTACTGCTGCAGCTGGGGAGAGAAGCGCACGTGCATGCCCCCACTCGAGACGAGGCTTGACTCCCCTGGGGAGACTCAGAGGCACCCCAAGATCCATGTCAACACTGGAGAGGAATCCTCCGGTTCCAGCCCCGACTCCACACAAGGTCTTAGGCCCCGGCATCGACGGGAGAGGAATCCCGAGATGGCCCCTAGAATCTCGCATGGGGACTGGCCCTTCCTGAGGCCACCAGAGCGGGTGCCTGAGGTCCCCGTGGTAACTCGAGAAGACCTGCCGCAACTCGAGAAAATCCAGGAGGTTCTCCCCTCCATGCGAGAGGAGGCCCATTTCCGCAGAGGATTCTCGGGGCTAATCACACCTCACCTCTGGAACGTCGAAAGGGTCCTTCACACCCTTGGTGCAACTCAAGAAGTTCCCCGACTTACCCGTCTCCACTCCAGAGGAAACACGAGGGTCCCGCCCACATCCAGAGGAGCCCCGTTTCCGCCTCCTTGCTCTAGGTGAGGGATCCTTTCCCTGCTTCGTCGTTAAAGAATTCCCGGCGTTCACGTCGCATCTCAAGAGGAGGCCCTCTCAACAGGAACGGCGAGAGGAACTCCAGGGTCCTGCCACCATTCCAAGAGTCCCCGAGATGTCTCAGTCCATTCCAGAGGAACCTCTTCTCCCTTCAATGGCTCGTCTTTCACGCCGAGGATCGACTCACACAAAGGTGGCACTTGGCACAGCCCTGTGGGAAAGCTTCGAGGGAAAGCCTCGAGGGAAACAACAGATCCCTTGATCCACGTGACAGGAAGCGTGACCCTACTGCTGCAGCTCGGGAGGGAAGCGCACGTGCATGCCTCCACTCGAGACGAAGCTTGACTCCCCTGGGGAAGCTCAGAGGCACCCCAAGATCCATATCACACTGGCGAGGAATGCTCAGGTTCCGGCCCCGACTCCACACAAGGTCTTATGCCCAGGCATCGATCGGAGAGGAATCCCGAGATGGCCCCTAGCAACTCGAATGGGGACTGGCCCTTCCTGAGGCCACCACAGCGGGTCCCTGAGGTCCCCGTCGTAACTCGAGAAAACCTGCCGCAACTCGAGAATATCCAGGAGGTTCTCCCCTGCCGGCGAGATGAGGCCCATTTCCGCAGAGGCTTCTCGGGGCTAATCACACCTCACCTCTGGAACGTCGAAACGGTCCTTCCCACCCTTGGTGCAACTCAAGAAGTTCCCCGACATACCCTTCTCCACTCGAGAGGAAACACGAGGGTCCCGCCCACATCCAGAGGAGACCCGTTTCTGCCTCCTAGCTCGAGGTGAGGGATCCTTTCCCTGCTTCATCGGGAAAGATTTCCCGGTGTTCCCGTCGCATCTCAAGAGGAGGCCTTCTCAACAGGAACGGCGAGATGAACTCCAGGGTCGTGCCACCATTCCAAGAGTCCCCCAGATGTCTCAGTCCATTCCAGAGGAACCTCGTTTCCCTTCACCGGCTCGTCTTTCACGCCGAGGATCGACTCACACAAAGGTGCCTCTTGGCACAGCCCTGTGGGAAAGCCTCGTGGGAAAGCCTCGTGGGAAAGCCTCGAGGGAAACCACAGATCCCTTGATCCACGTGACAGGAAGCGTGACCCTACTGCTGCAGGACGGGAGGGAAGCGCACGACCATGCCCCCACTCGAGACGAGGCTTGAGTCCCCTGGGGAAACTCAGAGCACCCCAAGATCCATGTCAACACTGGAGAGGAATCCTCAGGTTCCGGCCCCGACTCCACACAAGGTCTTAGGCCCCGGCATGGACGAAAGAGGAATCCCGAGATGGCCCCTAGCAACTCGCATGGGGACTGGCCCTTCCTGATGCCACCAGAGCGGGTCCCTGAGGTCCACGTCGTAACTCGAGAAGACCTGCCGCAACTCGAGAATATCCAGGAGGTTCTCCCCTGCAGGCGAGATGAGGCCCATTTCCGCAGAGGCCTCTCGGGGCTAATCACACCTCACCGCTGGAACGTCGAAAGGGTCCTTCACACCCTTGGTGCAACTCAAGAAATTCCCCGACATACCCGTCTCCACTCGAGAGGAAACACGAGGGTCCCGCCCACATCCAGAGGAGCCCCGTTTCCGCCTCGTAGCTCGAGGTGTGGGATAATTTCCCTGCTTCGTCGGTAAAGAATTCCCGGCATTCCCGTCGCATCTCAAGAGGAGGCCCTCTCAACAGGAACGGCCAGAGGAACTCCAGGGTCGTGCCACCATTCCAGGAGTCTCCCAGATGTCTCTGTCCATTCCAGAGGAACCTCTTTTCCCCTCACCGGCTCGTCTTTTCCGCCGAGGATCGACTCACACCAAGGTGGCACTTGGCACAGCCCTGTGGAAAAGCCTCGTGGGAAAGCCTCGAGGGAATGCCTCGAGGGAAAGCCACTGATCCCTTGATCCACGTGACAGGAAGCGTGACCCTACTGCTGCAGCTCGGGAGAGGAGCGCACGTGCATGCCCCCACTCGAGACGAGGCTTGACTCCCCTGGGGAGAATCAGAGGCACCCCAAGATCCATGTCAACAATGGAGAGGAATCCTCAGGTTCCGGCCCCGCCTCCACACAAGGTCTTAGTCCCCGGCATCGACGGGAGAGGAATCCCGAGATGGCCCCTAGCAACTCGCATGGGGACTGGCCCTTCCTGAGGCCACCAGAGCGCGTCCCTGAGGTCCCCGTCGTAACTCGAGAAGACCTGCCGCAACTCGAGAAAATCCAGGAGGTTCTTCCCTCCATGCGAGAGGAGGCCCATTTCCGCAGAGGCTTCTCGGGGCTAATCACACCTCACCTCTGGGACGTCGAAAGGGCCCTTCACACCCTTGGTGCAACTCAAGAAGTTCCCCGACATACCCGTCCCCACTCGAGAGGAAACACGAGGGTCCCGCCCACATCCAGAGGAGCCCCGTTTCCGCCTCGTAGCTCGAGGTGAGGGAACCTTTCCCTGCTTCTTCGGAAAAGAATTCCCGGCGTTCCCGTCGCATCTCAAGAGGAGGCCCTCTCAACAGAAACGGCGAGAGGAACTCCGGGGTCGTGCCACCATTCCAAGAGTCCCCCAGATGTCTCTGTCCATTCCAGAGGAACCTCTTTTCCCTTCACCGGCTTGTCTTTCACGCCGAGGATCGACTCACACCAAGGTGGCACTTGGCACAGCCCTGTGGAAAAGTCTCGTGGGAAAGCCTCGAGGGAATGCCTCGAGGGAAAGCCACTGATCCCTTGATCCAGGTGTCAGGAAGCGTGACCCTACTGCTGCAGCTCGGGAGAGAAGCGCACGTGCATGCCCCCACTCGAGACGAGGCTTGACTCCCCTGGGGAGACTCAGAAGCACCCCAAGGTCCATGTCAACACTGGAGAGGAATCCTCAGGTTCCGGCCCCGACTCCACACAAGGTCTTAGGCCCCGGCATCGACGGCAGAGGAATCCTGAGATGGCCCCTAGAAACTCGCCTGGGGACTGGCCCTTCCTGAGGCCACCAGAGCGGGTCCCTGAGGTCCCCGTCGTAACTCGAGAAGACCTGCCGCTACTCGAGAAAATCCAGGAGGTTCTCCCCTGCAGGCGAGATGAGGCCCATTTCCGCAGAGGCTTCTCGGGTTTAATCACACCTCACCTCTGGAACGTCGAAAGGGTCCTTCACACCCTTGGTGCAACTCAAGAAGTTCCCCGACATACCCGTCTGCACTCGAGAGGAAACACGAGGGTCCCGCCCACATCCAGAGGAGCCCCGTTTCCGCCTCCTAGTTCGAGGTGAGGGATCCTTTCCCTGTTTCGTCGGTAAAGAATTCCCGGCATTCCCGTCGCATCTCAAGAGGAGGCCCTCTCAACAGGAACGGCGAGAGGAACTCCGGGGTCCTGCCACCATTCCAGGAGTCCCCCAGATGTCTCTGTCCATTCCAGAGGAACCTCTTTTCCCTTCACCGGCTCGTCTTTCCCGCCGAGGATCGACTCACACCAAGGTGGCACTTGGCACAGCCCTGTGGGAAAGCCTCGTGAGAAAGCCTCGAGGGAATGCCTCGAGGGAAAGCCACTGATCCCTTGATCCACGTGACAGGAAGCGTGACCCTACTGCTGCAGCTCAGGAGAGGAGCGCACGTGCATTCCCCCACTCGAGACGAGGCCTGACTCCCCTGGGGAGACACAGAGGGACCCCAAAATCCAAGTCAACACTGGAGAGGAATCCTCAGGTTCCGGCCCCGACTCCACACAAAGTCTCAGGCCCCGGCATCGACGGGAGAGGAATTCCGAGATGGCACCTAGCAACTCGCATGGGGACTGGCCCTTCCTGAGGCCACCAGAGCGGGTCCCTGAGGTCCCCGTCGTAACTCGAGAAGACCTGCCACAACTCGAGAATATCCAGGGGGTTCTCCCCTGCAGGCGAGATGACGCCCATTTCCGCAGAGGCTTCCCGGGGCTAATCACACCTCACCTCTGGAACGTCGAAAGGGTCCTTCACACCCTTGGTGCAACTCAAGAAGTTCCCCGACATACCCTTCTCCACTCGAGAGGAAACACGAGGGTCCCGGCCACATCCAGAGGAGCCCCGTTTCCGCCTCGTAGCTCGAGGTGACGGATCCTTTCCCTGCTTCGTCGGGAAAGAATTCCCGGCGTTCCCGTCGCATCTCAAGAGGAGGCCCTCTAAACAGGAACGGCGAGAGGAACTCCAGGGTCGTGCCACCATTCCAAGAGTCCCCCAGATGTCTCAGTCCATTCCAGAGGAACCTCTTTTCCCTTCAATGGCTCGTCTTTCACGCCGAGGATCGACTCACACAAAGGTGGCACTTGGCACAGCCCAGTGGGAAAGCTTCGAGGGAAAGCCTCGAGGGAAACCACAGATCCCTTGATCCACGTGACAGGAAGCGTGACCCTACTGCTGCAGTTCGGGAGGGAAGCGCACGTGCATGCCTCCACTCGAGACGAGGCTTGACTCCCCTGGGGAGGCTCAGATGCACCCCAAGATGCATGTCAACACTGGAGAGGAATCCTCAGGTTCCGGCCCCGACTCCACACAAGGTCTTAGGCCCCGGCATGGATCGGAGAGGAATCCCGAGATGGCCCCTAGCAACTCACATGGGGACTGGCCCTTCCTGAGGCCACCAGAGCGGTTCCCTGAGGTCCCCGTCGTAACTCGAGAAGACCTGCCGCAACTCGAGAATATCCAGGGGGTTCTCCCCTGCAGGCGAGATGATGCACATTTCCGCAGAGGCTTCTCGTGGCTAATCACACCTCACCTCTGGAACGTCGAAAGGGTCCTTCACACCCTTGGTACAACTCAAGAAGTTCCCCGACATACCCTTCTCCACTCGAGAGGAAACACGAGGGTCCCGGCCACATCCAGAGGAGCCCCGTTTCCGCCTCGTAGCTCGAGGTGACGGATCCTTTCCCTGCTTCGTCGGGAAAGAAATCCCGGCGTTCCCGTCGCATCTCAAGAGAAGGCCCTCTAAACAGGAACGGCGAGATGAACTCCAGGGTCATTCCACCATTCCAAGAGTCCCCCAGATGTCTCAGTCCATTCCAGAGGAACCTCGTTTCCCTTCACCGGCTCGTCTTTCACGCCAAGGATCGACTCACACCAAGGTGCCTCTTGGCACAGCCCTGTGGGAAAGCCTCGAGGAAAAGCCTCGAGGGAAAGCCTCGAGGGAAAGCCACAGATCCCCTGATCCACGTGACAGGAAGCGTGACCCTACTGCTGCAGCTCGGGAGGGAAGCGCACGTGCATGCCTCCACTCGAGACGAGGCTTCACTCCCCTGGGGAGACTCAGAGGCACCCCAAGATCCATGTCAACACTGGAGAGGAATCCTCAGGTTCCGGCCCCGACTCCACACAAGGACTGAGGCACCGGCATGGACGGGAGAGGAATCCCGAGATGGCCCCTAACAACTCACATGGGGACTGGCCCTTCCTGAGGCCACCAGAGCGGGTCCCTGAGGTCCCCGTCGTAACTCGAGAAGACCTGCGGCAACTCGAGAATATCCAGGGGGTTCTCCCCTGCAGGCGAGATGACGCCCATTTCCGCAAAGGCTTCTCGTGGCTAATCACACCTCACCTCTGGAACGTCGAAAGGGTCCTTCACACCCTTGGTGCAACTCAAGAAGTTCCCCGACATACCCTTCTCCACTCGAGAGGAAACACGAGGGTCCCGGCCACATCCAGAGGAGCCCCGTTTCCGCCTCGTAGCTCGAGGTGACGGATCCTTTCCCTGCTTCGTCGGGAAAGAAATCCCGGCGTTCCCGTCGCATCTCAAGAGGAGGCCCTCTAAACAGGAACGGCGAGAGGAACCCCAGGGTCGTGCCACCATTCCAAGAGTCCCCCAGATGTCTCAGTCCATTCCAGAGGAACCTCTTCTCCCTTCACCGGCTCGTCTTTCACGCCGAGGATCGACTCACACAAAGGTGGCACTTGGCACAGCCCTGTGGGGAAGCCTCGAGGGAAAGCCTCGAGGGAAACCACAGATCCCTTGATCCACGTGACAGGAAGCGTGACCCTACTGCTGCAGCTCGGGAGGGAAGCGCACGTGCATGCCCCCACTCGAGACGAGGCCTGACTCCCCTGGGGAGACTCAGAGGCACCCCAAGATCCATGTCAACACTGGAGAGGAATGCTCAGGTTCCAGCCCCGACTCCACACAAGGTCTTAGGCCCAGGCATCGATCGGAGAGGAATCCCGAGATGGCCCCTAGCAACTCGCATGGGGACTGGCCCTTCCTGAGGCCACCACAGCGGGTCCCTGAGGTCCCCGTCATAACTCGAGAAGACCTGCCGCAACTCGAGAATATCCAGGAGGTTCTCCCCTGCAGGCGAGATGAGGCCCATTTCCCCAGAGGCTTCTCGGGGCTAATCACACCTCACCTCTGGAATGACGAAACGGTCCTTCCCACCCTTGGTGCAAATCAAGAAGTTCCCCGACATACCCGTCTCCACTCGAGAGGAAACACGAGGGTCCCGCCCACATCCAGAGGAGCCCCGTTTCCGCCTCCTAGCTCGAGGTGAGGGCTCCTTTCCCTGCTTCATCGGGAAAGAATTCCCGGCGTTCCCGTCGCATCTCAAGAGGAGGCCTTCTCAACAGGAACGGCGAGATGAACTCCAGGGTCATGCCACCATTCCAAGAGTCCCCCAGATGTCTCAGTCCATTCCAGAGGAACCTCGTTTCCCTTCACCGGCTCGTCTTTCACGCCGAGGATCGACTCACACCAAGGTGCCTCTTGGCACAGCCCTGTGGGAAAGCCTCGAGGGAAAGCCTCGAGGGAAAGCCTCGAGGGAAAGCCACAGATCCCCTGATCCACGTGACAGGAAGCGTGACCCTACTGCTGCAGCTCGGGAGGGAAGCGCACGTGCATGCCTCCACTCGAGACGAGGCTTCACTCCCCTGGGGAGACTCAGAGGCACCCCAAGATCCATGTCAACACTGGAGAGGAATCCTCAGGTTCCGGCCCCGACTCCACACAAGGTCTTAGGCCCCGGCATGGACGGGAGAGGAATCCCGAGATGGCCCCTAGCAACTCACATGGGGACTGGCCCTTCCTGAAGCCACCAGAGCGGGTCCCTGAGGTCCCCGGCGTAACTCGAGAAGACCTGCCGCAACTCGAGAAAATCCAGGAGGTTCTCCCCTCCATGCGAGAGGAGGCCCATTTCCGCAGAGGCTTCTCGGGGCTAATCACACCTCACCTCTGGAACGTCGAAAGGGTCCTTCACACCCTTGGTGCAACTCAAGAAGTTCCCCGACATACCCGTCTCCACTCCAGAGGAAACACGAGGGTCCCGCCCACATCCAGAGGAGCCCCGTTTCCGCCTCCTAGCTCGAGGTGAGGGATCCTTTCCCTGCTTCGTCGGAAAAGAATTCCCGGCGTTCCCGTCGCATCTCAAGAGGAGGCCCTCTCAACAGGAACGGCGAGAAGAACTCCGGCGTCGTGCCACCATTCCACGAGTCCCCCAGGTGTCTCAGTCCATTCCAGAGGAACCTGTTTTCCCTTCACCGGCTCGTCTTTCACGCCAAGGATCGACTCACACCAAGGTGGCACTTGGCACGGCCCTGTGGGAAAGCCTCGTGGGAAAGCCTCGAGAGAAAGCCTTGAGGGAAAGCCACAGATCCCTTGATCCACGTGACAGGAAGCCTGACCCTACTGCTGCAGCTAGGGAGGGAAGCGCACGTGCATGCCCCCACTCGAGACGAGGCCTGACTCCCCTGGGGAGACTCAGAGGCACCCCAAAATCCAAGTCAACACTGGAGAGGAATCCTCAGGTTCCGGCCCCGACTCCACACAAAGTCTCAGGCCCCGGCATCGACGGGAGAGGAATTACGAGATGGCACCTAGCAACTCGCATGGGGACTGGCCCTTCCTGAGGCCACCAGAGCGGGTCCCTGAGGTCCCCGTCGTAACTCGAGAAGACCTGCCGCAACTCGAGAATATCCAGGGGGTTCTCCCCTGCAGGCGAGATGACGCCCATTTCCGCAGAGGCTTCTCGTGGCTAATCACACCTCACCTCTGGAACGTCGAAAGGGTCCTTCACACCCTTGGTGCAACTCAAGAAGTTCCCCGACATACCCTTCTCCACTCGAGAGGAAACACGAGGGTCCCGGCCACATCCAAGGAGCCCCGTTTCCGCCTCGTAGCTCAAGGTGACGGATCCTTTCCCTGCTTCGTCGGGAAAGAAATCCCGGCGTTGCCGTCGCATCTCAAGAGGAGGCCCTCTAAACAGGAACGGCGAGAGGAACTCCAGGGTCGTGCCACCATTCCAAGAGTCCCCCAGATGTCTCAGTCCATTCCAGAGGAACCTCTTTTCCCTTCACCGGCTCGTCTTTCAAGCCGAGGATCGACTCACACAAAGGTGGCACTTGGCACAGCCCTGTGGGGAAGCCTCGAGGGAAAGCCTCGAGGGAAACCACAGATCCCTTGATCCACGTGACAGGAAGCGTGACCCTACTGCTGCAGCTCGGGAGGGAAGCGCACGTGCATGCCCCCACTCGAGACGAGGCCTGACTCCCCTGGGGAGACTCAGAGGCACCCCAAGATCCATGTCAACACTGGAGAGGAATGCTCAGGTTCCGGCCCCGACTCCACACAAGGTCTTAGGCCCAGGCATCGATCGGAGAGGAATCCCGAGATGGCCCCTAGCAACTCGCATGGGGACTGGCCCTTCCTGAGGCCACCACAGCGGGTCCCTGAGGTCCCCGTCGTAACTCGAGAAGACCTGCCGCAACTCGAGAATATCCAGGAGGTTCTCCCCTGCAGGCGAGATGAGGCCCATTTCCGCAGAGGCTTCTCGGGGCTAATCACACCTCACCTCTGGAACGTCGAAACGGTCCTTCCCACCCTTGGTGCAACTCAAGAAGTTCCCCGACATACCCGTCTCCACTCGAGAGGAAACACGAGGGTCCCGCCCACATCGAGAGGAGCCCCGTTTCTGCCTCCTAGCTCGAGGTGAGGGCTCCTTTCCCTGCTTCGTCGGAAAAGAATTCCCGGCGTTCCCGTCTCATCTCAAGAGGAGGCCCTCTCAACAGGAACGGCGAGAGGAACTCCAAGGTCCTGCCACCATTCCAAGAGTCCCCGAGATGTCTCAGTCCATTCCAGAGGAACCTCTTTTCCCTTCAATGGCTCGTCTTTCACGCCGAGGATCGACTCACACAAAGGTGGCACTTGGCAAAGCCCTGAGGGAAAGCTTCGAGGGAAAGCCTCGAGGGAAACCACAGATCCCTTGATCCACGTGACAGGAAGCGTGACCCTACGGCTGCAGCTCGGGAGGGAAGCGCACGTCCATGCCCCCACTCCAGACGAGGCCTGACTCCCCTGGGGAGACTCTGAGGCACCCCAAATCCATGTCAACACTGGAGACGAATCCTCAGGTCCCTGCCCCGACTCCACACAATGTCTCAGGCCCCGGCATCGACGGCAGAGGAATCCCGAGATGGCCCCTAGCAACTCGCATGGGGACTGGCCCTTCCTGAGGCCACCAGAGCGGGTCCCTGAGGTCCCCGTCGTAACTCAAGAAGACCTGCCGCAACTCGAGAATATCCAGGAGGTTCTCCCCTGCAGGCGAGATGAGGCACATTTCCGCAGAGGCTTCTCGGGGTTAATCACACCTCACCTCTGGAACGTCGAAAGGTTCCTTCACACCCTTGGTGCAACTCAAGAAGTTCCCCGACATACCCGTCTCCACTCCAGAGAAAACACGAGGGTCCCGCCCACATCCAGAGGAGCCCCGTTTCCGCCTCCTAGCTCGAGGTGAGGGATCCTTTCCCTGCTTCGTCGGGAAAGAATTCCCGGCATTCCCGTCGCATCTCAAGAGGAGGCCCTCTCAACAGGAACGGCGAGAGGAACTCCGGGGTCCTGCCACCATTCCAGGAGTCCCCCAGATGTCTCAGTCCATTCCAGAGGAACCTCTTTTCCCTTCACCGGCTCGTCTTTCACGCCGAGGATCGACTCACACCAAGGTGGCACTTGGCACAGCCCTGTGGGAAAGCCTCGTGGGAAAGCCTCGAGGGAATGCCTCGAGGGAAAGCCACTGATCCCTTGATCCACGTGACAGGAAGCGTGACCCTACTGCTGCAGCTCGGGAGGGAAGTGCACGTGCATGCCCCCACTCGAGAAGAGTCCTGACTCCCCTGGGGAGACTCAGAGGCACCCCAAAATCCAAGTCAACACTGGAGAGGAATCCTCAGGTTCCGGCCCCGACTCCACACAATGTCTCAGGCCCCGGCATCGACGGGAGAGGAATTACGAGATGGCACCTAGCAACTCGCATGGGGACTGGCCCTTCCTGAGGCCACCAGAGCGGGTCCCTGAGGTCCCCGTCGTAACTCGAGAAGACCTGCCGCAACTCGAGAATATCCAGGGGGTTCTCCCCTGCAGGCGAGATGACGCCCATTTCCGCAGAGGCTTCTCGTGGCTAATCACACCTCACCTCTGGAACGTCGAAAGGGTCCTTCACACCCTTGGTGCAACTCAAGAAGTTCCCCGACATACCCGTCTCCACTCGAGAGGAAACACGAGGGTCCCGCCCACATCGAGAGGAGCCCCGTTTCCGCCTCCTAGCTCGAGGTGAGGGCTCCTTTCCCTGCTTCATCGGGAAAGAATTCCCGGCGTTCCCGTCGCATCTCAAGAGGAGGCCTTCTCAACAGGAACGGCGAGATGAACTCCAGGGTCGTGCCACCATTCCAAGAGTCCCCCAGATGTCTCAGTCCATTCCAGAGGAACCTCGTTTCCCTTCACCGGCTCGTCTTTCACGCCGAGGATCGACTCACACCAAGGTGCCTCTTGGCACAGCCCTGTGGGAAAGCCTCGAGGGAAAGCCTCGAGGGAAAGCCTTGAGGGAAAGCCACAGATCCCCTGATTCACGTGACAGGAAGCGTGACCCTACTGCTGCAGCTCGGGAGGGAAGCGCACGTGCATGCCTCCACTCGAGACGAGGCTTCACTCCCCTGGGGAGACTCAGAGGCACCCCAAGATCCATGTCAACACTGGAGAGGAATCCTCAGGTTCCGGCCCCGACTCCACACAAGGTCTTAGGCCCCGGCATGGACGGGAGAGGAATCCCGAGATGGCCCCTAGCAACTCACATGGGGACTGGCCCTTCCTGAGGCCACCAGAGCGGGTCCCTGAGGTCCCCGGCGTAACTCAAGAAGACCTGCCGCAACTCGAGAAAATCCAGGAGGTTCTCCCCTCCATGCGAGAGGAGACCCATTTCCGCAGAGGCTTCTCGGGGCTAATCACACCTCACCTCTGGAACGTCGAAAGGGTCCTTCACACCCTTGGTGCAACTCAAGAAGTTCCCCGACATACCCGTCTCCACTCCAGAGGAAACACGAGGGTCCCGCCCACATCCAGAGGAGCCCCGTTTCCGCCTCCTAGCTCGAGGTGAGGGATCCTTTCCCTGCTTCGTCGGAAAAGAATTCCCGGCGTTCCCGTCGCATCTCAAGAGGAGGCCCTCTCAACAGGAACGGCGAGAGGAACTCCGGGGTCGTGCCACCATTCCACGAGTCCCCCAGATGTCTCAGTCCATTCCAGAGGAACCTGTTTTCCCTTCACCGGCTCGTCTTTCACGCCAAGGATCGACTCACACCAAGGTGGCACTTGGCACGGCCCTGTGGGAAAGCCTCGTGGGAAAGCCTCGAGAGAAAGCCTTGAGGGAAAGCAACAGATCCCTTGATCCACGTGACAGGAAGCCTGACCCTACTGCTGCAGCTAGGGAGGGAAGCGCACGTGCATGCCCCCACTCGAGACGAGGCCTGACTCCCCTGGGGAGACTCAGAGGCACCCCAAGATCCATGTAAACACTGGAGAGGAATCCTCATGTACCGGACGCGACTCCACACAAGGTCTTAGGCCCCGGCATCGATGGGAGAGGAATTCCGAGATGGCCCCTAGGAACTTGCATGGGGACTGGCCCTTCCTGAGGCCACCAGAGCGGGCCCCGAGGTCCCCGTCGTAACTCAAGAAGACCTGCCGCAACTCGAGAATATCCAGGAGGTTCTCCCCTGCAGGCGAGATGAGGCCCATTTCCGCAGAGGCTTCTCGGGGCTAATCACACCTCACCTCTGGAACGTCGAAAGGGTCCTTCCCACCCTTGGTGCAACTCAAGAAGTTCCCCGACATACCCGTCTCCACTCGAGAGGAAACACGAGGGTCCCGCCCACATCCAGAGGAGCCCCGTTTCCGCCTCGTAGCTCGAGGTGAGGGATCCTTTCCCTGCTTCGTCTGGAAAGAATTCCCGGCATTCCCGTAGCAACTGAAGAGGAGGCCCTCTGAACAGGAACGGCGAGAGGAACTCCAAGGTCCTGCCACCATTCCAAGAGTCCCCGAGATGTCTCAGTCCATTCCAGAGGAACCTCTTTTCCCTTCAATGGCTCGTCTTTCACGCCGAGGATCGACTCACACAAAGGTGGCACTTGGCAAAGCCCTGTGGGAAAGCTTCGAGGGAAAGCCTCGAGGGAAACCACAGATCCCTTGATCCACGTGACAGGAAGCGTGACCCTACGGCTGCAGCTCGGGAGGGAAGCGCACGTCCATGCCCCCACTCCAGACGAGGCCTGACTCCCCTAGGGAGACTCTGAGGCACCCCAAATCCATGTCAACACTGGAGACGAATCCTCAGGTCCCTGCCCCGACTCCACACAATGTCTCAGGCCCCGGCATCGACGGCAGAGGAATCCCGAGATGGCCCCTAGCAACTCGCATGGGGACTGGCCCTTCCTGAGGCCACCAGAGCGGGTCCCTGAGGTCCCCGTCGTAACTCAAGAAGACCTGCCGCAACTCGAGAATATCCAGGAGGTTCTCCCCTGCAGGCGAGATGAGGCACATTTCCGCAGAGGCTTCTCGGGGTTAATCACACCTCACCTCTGGAACGTCGAAAGGGTCCTTCCCACCCTTGGTGCAACTCAAGAAGTTCCCCGACATACCCGTCTCCACTCCAGAGAAAACACGAGGGTCCCGCCCACATCCAGAGGAGCCCCGTTTCCGCCTCCTAGCTCGAGGTGAGGGATCCTTTCCCTGCTTCGTCGGGAAAGAATTCCCGGCATTCCCGTCGCATCTCAAGAGGAGGCCCTCTCAACAGGAACGGCGAGAGGAACTCCGGGGTCCTGCCACCATTCCAGGAGTCCCCCAGATGTCTCTGTCCATTCCAGAGGAACCTCTTTTCCCTTCACCGGCTCGTCTTTCACGCCGAGGATCGACTCACACCAAGGTGGCACTTGGCACAGCCCTGTGGGAATGCCTCGAGGGAAAGCCACTGATCCCTTGATCCACGTGACAGGAAGCGTGACCCTACTGCTGCAGCTCGGGAGGGAAGTGCACGTGCATGCCCCCACTCGAGACGAGTCCTGACTCCCCTGGGGAGACTCAGAGGCACCCAAAATCCAAGTCAACACTGGAGAGGAATCCTCAGGTTCCGGCCCCGACTCCACACAATGTCTCAGGCCCCGGCATCGATGGGAGAGGAATTACGAGATGGCACCTAGCAACTCGCATGGGGACTGGCCCTTCCTGAGGCCACCAGAGCGGGTCCCTGAGGTCCCCGTCGTAACTCGAAAAGACCTGCCGCAACTCGAGAATATCCAGGGGGTTCTCCCCTGCAGGCGAGATGACGCCCATTTCCGCAGAGGCTTCTCGTGGCTAATCACACCTCACCTCTGGAACGTCGAAAGGGTCCTTCACACCCTTGGTGCAACTCAAGAAGTTCCCCGACATACCCTTCTCCACTCGAGAGGAAACACGAGGGTCCCGCCCACATCCAGAGGAGCCCCGTTTCCACCTCGTAGCTCGAGGTGACGGATCCTTTCCCTGCTTCGTCGGGAAAGAATTCCCGGCGTTCCCGTCGCATCTCAAGAGGAGGCCCTCTAAACAGGAACGGCGAGAGGAACTCCGGGGTCGTGCCACCATTCCAAGAGTCCCCCAGATGTCTCAGTCCATTCCAGAGGAACCTCTTTTCCCTTCACCGGCTCGTCTTTCACGCCGAGGATCGACTCACACAAAGGTGGCACTTGGCACAGCCCTGTGGGGAAGCCTCGAGGGAAAGCCTCGAGGGAAACCACAGATCCCTTGATCCACGTGACAGGAAGCGTGACCCTAATGCTGCAGCTCGGGAGGGAAGCGCACGTGCATGCCCCCACTCGAGACGAGGCCTGACTCCCCTGGGGAGACTCAGAGGCACCCCAAGATCCATGTCAACACTGGAGAGGAATGCTCAGGTTCCAGCCCCGACTCCACACAAGGTCTTAGGCCCAGGCATCGATCGGAGAGGCATCCCGAGATGGCCCCTAGGAACTCGCATGGGGACTGGCCCTTCCTTAGGCCACCACAGCGGGTCCCTGAGGTCCCCGTCGTAACTCGAGAAGACCTGCCGCAACTCGAGAATATCCAGGAGGTTCTCCCCTGCAGGCGAGATGAGGCCCATTTCCGCAGAGGCTTCTCGGGGCTAATCACACCTCACCTCTGGAACGTCGAAACGGTCCTTCCCACCCTTGGTGCAACTCAATAAGTTCCCCGACATACCCGTCTCCACTCGAGAGGAAACACGAGGGTCCCGCCCACATCCAGAGGAGCCCCGTTTCCGCCTCCTAGCTCGAGGTGAGGGCTCCTTTCCCTGCTTCATCGGGAAAGAATTCCCGGCGTTCCCGTCGCATCTCAAGAGGAGGCCTTCTCAACAGGAACGGCGAGATGAACTCCAGGGTCGTGCCACCATTCCAAGAGTCCCCCAGATGTCTCAGTCCATTCCAGAGGAACCTCGATTCCTTTCACCGGCTCGTTTTTCACGCCGAGGATCGACTCACACCAAGGTGCCTCTTGGCACAGCCCTGTGGGAAAGCCTCGAGGGAAAGCCTCGAGGGAAAGCCTCGAGGTAAAGCCACAGATCCCCTGATCCACGTGACAGGAAGCGTGACCCTACTGCTGCAGCTCGGGAGGGAAGCGCACGTGCATGCCTCCACTCGAGACGAGGCTTCACTCCCCTGGGGAGACTCAGAGGCACCCCAAGATCCATGTCAACACTGGAGAGGAATCCTCAGGTTCCGGCCCCGACTCCACACAAGGACTGAGGCCCCGGCAAGGACGGGAGAGGAATCCCGAGATGGCCCCTAGCAACTCACATGGGGACTGGCCCTTCCTGAGGCCACCAGAGCGGGTCCCTGAAGTCCCCGGCGTAACTCGAGAAGACCTGCCGCAACTCGAGAAAATCCAGGAGGTTCTCCCCTCCATGCGAGAGGAGGCCCATTTCCGCAGAGGCTTCTCGGGGCTAATCACACCTCACCTCTGGAACGTCGAAAGGGTCCTTCACACCCTTGGTGCAACTCAAGAAGTTCCCCGACATACCCGTCTCCACTCGAGAGGAAACACGAGGGTCCCGCCCACATCCAGAGGAGCCCCGTTTCCGCCTCGTAGCTCGAGGTGAGGGATCCTTTCCCTGCTTCGTCTGGAAAGAATTCCCGGCATTCCCGTAGCAACTGAAGAGGAGGCCCTCTGAACAGGAACGGCGAGAGGAACTCCAAGGTCCTGCCACCATTCCAAGAGTCCCCGAGATGTCTCAGTCCATTCCAGAGGAACCTCTTTTCCCTTCAATGGCTCGTCTTTCACGCCGAGGATCGACTCACACAAAGGTGGCACTTGGCAAAGCCCTGTGGGAAAGCTTCGAGGGAAAGCCTCGAGGGAAACCACAGATCCCTTGATCCACGTGACAGAAAGCGTGACCCTACGGCTGCAGCTCGGGAGGGAAGCGCACGTCCATGCCCCCACTCCAGACGAGGCCTGACTCCCCTGGGGAGACTCTGAGGCACCCCAAATCCATGTCAACACTGGAGACGAATCCTCAGGTCCCTGCCCCGACTCCACACAATGTCTCAGGCCCCGGCATCGACGGCAGAGGAATCCCGAGATGGCCCCTAGCAACTCGCATGGGGACTGGCCCTTCCTGAGGCCACCAGAGCGGGTCCCTGAGGTCCCCGTCGTAACTCAAGAAGACCTGCCGCAACTCGAGAATATCCAGGAGGTTCTCCCCTGCAGGCGAGATGAGGCACATTTTCGCAGAGGCTTCTCGGGGTTAATCACACCTCACCTCTGGAACGTCGAAAGGGTCCTTCCCACCCTTGGTGCAACTCAAGAAGTTCCCCGACATACCCGTCTCCACTCCAGAGAAAACACGAGGGTCCCGCCCACATCCAGAGGAGCCCCGTTTCCGCCTCCTAGCTCGAGGTGAGGGATCCTTTCCCTGCTTCGTCGGGAAAGAATTCCCGGCATTCCCGTCGCATCTCAAGAGGAGGCCCTCTCACCAGGAACAGCGAGAGGAACTCCGGGGTCCTGCCACCATTGCAGGAGTCCCCCAGATGTCTCTGTCCATTCCAGAGGAACCTCTTTTCCCTTCACCGGCTCGTCTTTCACGCCGAGGATCGACTCACACCAAGGTGGCACTTGGCACAGCCCTGTGGGAATGCCTCGAGGGAAAGCCACTGATCCCTTGATCCACGTGACAGGAAGCGTGACCCTACTGCTGCAGCTCGGGAGGGAAGTGCACGTGCATGCCCCCACTCGAGACGAGTCCTGACTCCCCTGGGGAGACTCAGAGGCACCCCAAAATCCAAGTCAACACTGGAGAGGAATCCTCAGGTTCCGGCCCCGACTCCACACAATGTCTCAGGCCCCGGCATCGACGGGAGAGGAATTACGAGATGGCACCTAGCAACTCGCATGGGGACTGGCCCTTCCTGAGGCCACCAGAGCGGGTCCCTGAGGTCCCCGTCGTAACTCGAGAAGACCTGCCGCAACTCGAGAATATCCAGGGGGTTCTCCCCTGCAGGCGAGATGACGCCCATTTCCGCAGAGGCTTCTCGTGGCTAATCACACCTCACCTCTGGAACGTCGAAAGGGTCCTTCACACCCTTGGTGCAACTCAAGAAGTTCCCCGACATACCCTTCTCCACTCGAGAGGAAACACGAGGGTCCCGGCCACATCCAGAGGAGCCCCGTTTCCACCTCGTAGCTCGAGGTGACGGATCCTTTCCCTGCTTCGTCGGGAAAGAATTCCCGGCGTTCCCGTCGCATCTCAAGAGGAGGCCCTCTAAACAGGAACGGCGAGAGGAACTCCGGGGTCGTGCCACCATTCCAAGAGTCCCCCAGATGTCTCAGTCCATTCCAGAGGAACCTCTTTTCCCTTCACCGGCTCGTCTTTCACGCCGAGGATCGACTCACACAAAGGTGGCACTTGGCACAGCCCTGTGGGGAAGCCTCGAGGGAAAGCCTCGAGGGAAACCACAGATCCCTTGATCCACGTGACAGGAAGCGTGACCCTACTGCTGCAGCTCGGGAGGGAAGCGCACGTGCATGCCCCCACTCGAGACGAGGCCTGACTCCCCTGGGGAGACTCAGAGGCACCCCAAGATCCATGTCAACACTGGAGAGGAATGTTCAGGTTCCGGCCCCGACTCCACACAAGGTCTTAGGCCCAGGCATCGATCGGAGAGGAATCCCGAGATGGCCCCTAGCAACTCGCATGGGGACTGGCCCTTCCTGAGGCCACCACAGCGGGTCCCTGAGGTCCCCGTCGTAACTCGAGAAGACCTGCCGCAACTCGAGAATATCCAGGAGGTTCTCCCCTGCAGGCGAGATGAGGCCCATTTCCGCAGAGGCTTCTCGGGGCTAATCACACCTCACCTCTGGAACGTCGAAACGGTCCTTCCCACCCTTGGTGCAACTCAATAAGTTCCCCGACATACCCGTCTCCACTCGAGAGGAAACACGAGGGTCCCGCCCACATCCAGAGGAGCCCCGTTTCCGCCTCCTAGCTCGAGGTGAGGGCTCCTTTCCCTGCTTCATCGGGAAAGAATTCCCGGCGTTCCCGTCGCATCTCAAGAGGAGGCCTTCTCAACAGGAACGGCGAGATGAACTCCAGGGTCGTGCCACCATTCCAAGAGTCCCCCAGATGTCTCAGTCCATTCCAGAGGAACCTCGTTTCCTTTCACTGGCTCGATTTTCACACCGAGGATCGACTCACACCAAGGTGCCTCTTGGCACAGCCCTGTGGGAAAGCCTCGAGGGAAAGCCTCGAGGGAAAGCCTCGAGGTAAAGCCACAGATCCCCTGATCCACGTGACAGGAAGCGTGACCCTACTGCTGCAGCTCGGGAGGGAAGCGCACGTGCATGCCTCCACTCGAGAAGAGGCTTCACTCCCCTGGGGAGACTCAGAGGCACCCCAAGATCCATGTCAACACTGGAGAGGAATCCTCAGGTTCCGGCCCCGACTCCACACAAGGACTGAGGCCCCGGCAAGGACGGGAGAGGAATCCCGAGATGGCCCCTAGCAACTCACATGGGGACTGGCCCTTCCTGAGGCCAACAGAGCGGGTCCCTGAGGTTCCCGTCGTAACTCGAGAAGACCTGCCGCAACTCGAGAAAATCCAGGAGGTTCTCCCCTCCATGCGAGAGGAGGCCCATTTCCGCAGAGGCTTCTCGGGGCTAATCACACCTCACCTCTGGAACGTCGAAAGGGTCCTTCACACCCTTGGTGCAACTCAAGAAGTTCCCCGACATACCCGTCTCCACTCCAGAGGAAACACGAGGGTCCCGCCCACATTCAGAAGAGCCCCGTTTCCGCCTCCTAGCTCGAGGTGAGGGATCCTTTCCCTGCTCCGTCGGAAAAGAATTCCCGGCGTTCCCGTCGCATCTCAAGAGGAGGCCCTCTCAACAGGAACGGCGAGAGGAACTCCGGGGTCGTGCCACCATTCCACGAGTCCCCCAGATGTCTCAGTCCATTCCAGAGGAACCTGTTTTCCCTTCACCGGCTCGTCTTTCACGCCAAGGATCGACTCACACCAAGGTGGCACTTGGCACGGCCCTGTGGGAAAGCCTCGTGGGAAAGCCTCGAGAGAAAGCCTTGAGGGAAAGCCACAGATCCCTTGATCCACGTGACTGGAAGCCTGACCCTACTGCTGCAGCTCGGGAGGGAAGCGCACGTGCATGCCTCCACTCGAGACGAGGCTTCACTCCCCTGGGGAGACTCAGAGGCACCCCAAGATCCATGTCAACACTGGAGAGGAATCCTCAGGTTCCGGCCCCGACTCCACACAAGGACTGAGGCCCCGGCAAGGACGGGAGAGGAATCCCGAGATGGCCCCTAGCAACTCACATGGGGACTGGCCCTTCCTGAGGCCACCAGAGCGGGTCCCTGAGGTCCCCGTCGTAACTCAAGAAGACCTGCCGCAACTCGAGAATATCCAGGAGGTTCTCCCCTGCAGGCGAGATGAGGCACATTTCCGCAGAGGCTTCTCGGGGTTAATCACACCTCACCTCTGGAACGTCGAAAGGGTCCTTCCCACCCTTGGTGCAACTCAAGAAGTTCCCCGACATACCCGTCTCCACTCCAGAGAAAACACGAGGGTCCCGCCCACATCCAGAGGAGCCCCGTTTCCGCCTCCTAGCTCGAGGTGAGGGATCCTTTCCCTGCTTCGTCGGGAAAGAATTCCCGGCATTCCCGTCGCATCTCAAGAGGAGGCCCTCTCAACAGGAACGGCGAGAGGAACTCCGGGGTCCTGCCACCATTCCAGGAGTCCCCCAGATGTCTCTGTCCATTCCAGAGGAACCTCTTTTCCCTTCACCGGCTCGTCTTTCACGCCGAGGATCGACTCACACCAAGGTGGCACTTGGCACAGCCCTGTGGGAATGCCTCGAGGGAAAGCCACTGATCCCTTGATCCACGTGACAGGAAGCGTGACCCTACTGCTGCAGCTCGGGAGGGAAGTGCACGTGCATGCCCCCACTCGAGACGAGTCCTGACTCCCCTGGGGAGACTCAGAGGCACCCCAAAATCCAAGTCAACACTGGAGAGGAATCCTCAGGTTCCGGCCCCGACTCCACACAATGTCTCAGGCCCCGGCATCGATGGGAGAGGAATTACGAGATGGCACCTAGCAACTCGCATGGGGACTGGCCCTTCCTGAGGCCACCAGAGCGGGTCCCTGAGGTCCCCGTCGTAACTCGAGAAGACCTGCCGCAACTCGAGAATATCCAGGGGGTTCTCCCCTGCAGGCGAGATGACGCCCATTTCCGCAGAGGCTTCTCGTGGCTAATCACACCTCACCTCTGGAACGTCGAAAGGGTCCTTCACACCCTTGGTGCAACTCAAGAAGTTCCCCGACATACCCTTCTCCACTCGAGAGGAAACACGAGGGTCCCGCCCACATCCAGAGGAGCCCCGTTTCCACCTCGTAGCTCGAGGTGACGGATCCTTTCCCTGCTTCGTCGGGAAAGAATTCCCGGCGTTCCCGTCGCATCTCAAGAGGAGGCCCTCTAAACAGGAACGGCGAGAGGAACTCCGGGGTCGTGCCACCATTCCAAGAGTCCCCCAGATGTCTCAGTCCATTCCAGAGGAACCTCTTTTCCCTTCACCGGCTCGTCTTTCACGCCGAGGATCGACTCACACAAAGGTGGCACTTGGCACAGCCCTGTGGGGAAGCCTCGAGGGAAAGCCTCGAGGGAAACCACAGATCCCTTGATCCACGTGACAGGAAGCGTGACCCTACTGCTGCAGCTCGGGAGGGAAGCGCACGTGCATGCCCCCACTCGAGACGAGGCCTGACTCCCCTGGGGAGACTCAGAGGCACCCCAAGATCCATGTCAACACTGGAGAGGAATGCTCAGGTTCCAGCCCCGACTCCACACAAGGTCTTAGGCCCAGGCATCGATCGGAGAGGAATCCCGAGATGGCCCCTAGGAACTCGCATGGGGACTGGCCCTTCCTTAGGCCACCACAGCGGGTCCCTGAGGTCCCCGTCGTAACTCGAGAAGACCTGCCGCAACTCGAGAATATCCAGGAGGTTCTCCCCTGCAGGCGAGATGAGGCCCATTTCCGCAGAGGCTTCTCGGGGCTAATCACACCTCACCTCTGGAACGTCGAAACGGTCCTTCCCACCCTTGGTGCAACTCAATAAGTTCCCCGACATACCCGTCTCCACTCGAGAGGAAACACGAGGGTCCCGCCCACATCCAGAGGAGCCCCGTTTCCGCCTCCTAGCTCGAGGTGAGGGCTCCTTTCCCTGCTTCATCGGGAAAGAATTCCCGGCGTTCCCGTCGCATCTCAAGAGGAGGCCTTCTCAACAGGAACGGCGAGATGAACTCCAGGGTCGTGCCACCATTCCAAGAGTCCCCCAGATGTCTCAGTCCATTCCAGAGGAACCTCGATTCCTTTCACCGGCTCGTTTTTCACGCCGAGGATCGACTCACACCAAGGTGCCTCTTGGCACAGCCCTGTGGGAAAGCCTCGAGGGAAAGCCTCGAGGGAAAGCCTCGAGGTAAAGCCACAGATCCCCTGATCCACGTGACAGGAAGCGTGACCCTACTGCTGCAGCTCGGGAGGGAAGCGCACGTGCATGCCTCCACTCGAGACGAGGCTTCACTCCCCTGGGGAGACTCAGAGGCACCCCAAGATCCATGTCAACACTGGAGAGGAATCCTCAGGTTCCGGCCCCGACTCCACACAAGGACTGAGGCCCCGGCAAGGACGGGAGAGGAATCCCGAGATGGCCCCTAGCAACTCACATGGGGACTGGCCCTTCCTGAGGCCACCAGAGCGGGTCCCTGAAGTCCCCGGCGTAACTCGAGAAGACCTGCCGCAACTCGAGAAAATCCAGGAGGTTCTCCCCTCCATGCGAGAGGAGGCCCATTTCCGCAGAGGCTTCTCGGGGCTAATCACACCTCACCTCTGGAACGTCGAAAGGGTCCTTCACACCCTTGGTGCAACTCAAGAAGTTCCCCGACATACCCGTCTCCACTCGAGAGGAAACACGAGGGTCCCGCCCACATCCAGAGGAGCCCCGTTTCCGCCTCGTAGCTCGAGGTGAGGGATCCTTTCCCTGCTTCGTCTGGAAAGAATTCCCGGCATTCCCGTAGCAACTGAAGAGGAGGCCCTCTGAACAGGAACGGCGAGAGGAACTCCAAGGTCCTGCCACCATTCCAAGAGTCCCCGAGATGTCTCAGTCCATTCCAGAGGAACCTCTTTTCCCTTCAATGGCTCGTCTTTCACGCCGAGGATCGACTCACACAAAGGTGGCACTTGGCAAAGCCCTGTGGGAAAGCTTCGAGGGAAAGCCTCGAGGGAAACCACAGATCCCTTGATCCACGTGACAGAAAGCGTGACCCTACGGCTGCAGCTCGGGAGGGAAGCGCACGTCCATGCCCCCACTCCAGACGAGGCCTGACTCCCCTGGGGAGACTCTGAGGCACCCCAAATCCATGTCAACACTGGAGACGAATCCTCAGGTCCCTGCCCCGACTCCACACAATGTCTCAGGCCCCGGCATCGACGGCAGAGGAATCCCGAGATGGCCCCTAGCAACTCGCATGGGGACTGGCCCTTCCTGAGGCCACCAGAGCGGGTCCCTGAGGTCCCCGTCGTAACTCAAGAAGACCTGCCGCAACTCGAGAATATCCAGGAGGTTCTCCCCTGCAGGCGAGATGAGGCACATTTTCGCAGAGGCTTCTCGGGGTTAATCACACCTCACCTCTGGAACGTCGAAAGGGTCCTTCCCACCCTTGGTGCAACTCAAGAAGTTCCCCGACATACCCGTCTCCACTCCAGAGAAAACACGAGGGTCCCGCCCACATCCAGAGGAGCCCCGTTTCCGCCTCCTAGCTCGAGGTGAGGGATCCTTTCCCTGCTTCGTCGGGAAAGAATTCCCGGCATTCCCGTCGCATCTCAAGAGGAGGCCCTCTCACCAGGAACAGCGAGAGGAACTCCGGGGTCCTGCCACCATTGCAGGAGTCCCCCAGATGTCTCTGTCCATTCCAGAGGAACCTCTTTTCCCTTCACCGGCTCGTCTTTCACGCCGAGGATCGACTCACACCAAGGTGGCACTTGGCACAGCCCTGTGGGAATGCCTCGAGGGAAAGCCACTGATCCCTTGATCCACGTGACAGGAAGCGTGACCCTACTGCTGCAGCTCGGGAGGGAAGTGCACGTGCATGCCCCCACTCGAGACGAGTCCTGACTCCCCTGGGGAGACTCAGAGGCACCCCAAAATCCAAGTCAACACTGGAGAGGAATCCTCAGGTTCCGGCCCCGACTCCACACAATGTCTCAGGCCCCGGCATCGACGGGAGAGGAATTACGAGATGGCACCTAGCAACTCGCATGGGGACTGGCCCTTCCTGAGGCCACCAGAGCGGGTCCCTGAGGTCCCCGTCGTAACTCGAGAAGACCTGCCGCAACTCGAGAATATCCAGGGGGTTCTCCCCTGCAGGCGAGATGACGCCCATTTCCGCAGAGGCTTCTCGTGGCTAATCACACCTCACCTCTGGAACGTCGAAAGGGTCCTTCACACCCTTGGTGCAACTCAAGAAGTTCCCCGACATACCCTTCTCCACTCGAGAGGAAACACGAGGGTCCCGGCCACATCCAGAGGAGCCCCGTTTCCACCTCGTAGCTCGAGGTGACGGATCCTTTCCCTGCTTCGTCGGGAAAGAATTCCCGGCGTTCCCGTCGCATCTCAAGAGGAGGCCCTCTAAACAGGAACGGCGAGAGGAACTCCGGGGTCGTGCCACCATTCCAAGAGTCCCCCAGATGTCTCAGTCCATTCCAGAGGAACCTCTTTTCCCTTCACCGGCTCGTCTTTCACGCCGAGGATCGACTCACACAAAGGTGGCACTTGGCACAGCCCTGTGGGGAAGCCTCGAGGGAAAGCCTCGAGGGAAACCACAGATCCCTTGATCCACGTGACAGGAAGCGTGACCCTACTGCTGCAGCTCGGGAGGGAAGCGCACGTGCATGCCCCCACTCGAGACGAGGCCTGACTCCCCTGGGGAGACTCAGAGGCACCCCAAGATCCATGTCAACACTGGAGAGGAATGTTCAGGTTCCGGCCCCGACTCCACACAAGGTCTTAGGCCCAGGCATCGATCGGAGAGGAATCCCGAGATGGCCCCTAGCAACTCGCATGGGGACTGGCCCTTCCTGAGGCCACCACAGCGGGTCCCTGAGGTCCCCGTCGTAACTCGAGAAGACCTGCCGCAACTCGAGAATATCCAGGAGGTTCTCCCCTGCAGGCGAGATGAGGCCCATTTCCGCAGAGGCTTCTCGGGGCTAATCACACCTCACCTCTGGAACGTCGAAACGGTCCTTCCCACCCTTGGTGCAACTCAATAAGTTCCCCGACATACCCGTCTCCACTCGAGAGGAAACACGAGGGTCCCGCCCACATCCAGAGGAGCCCCGTTTCCGCCTCCTAGCTCGAGGTGAGGGCTCCTTTCCCTGCTTCATCGGGAAAGAATTCCCGGCGTTCCCGTCGCATCTCAAGAGGAGGCCTTCTCAACAGGAACGGCGAGATGAACTCCAGGGTCGTGCCACCATTCCAAGAGTCCCCCAGATGTCTCAGTCCATTCCAGAGGAACCTCGTTTCCTTTCACTGGCTCGATTTTCACACCGAGGATCGACTCACACCAAGGTGCCTCTTGGCACAGCCCTGTGGGAAAGCCTCGAGGGAAAGCCTCGAGGGAAAGCCTCGAGGTAAAGCCACAGATCCCCTGATCCACGTGACAGGAAGCGTGACCCTACTGCTGCAGCTCGGGAGGGAAGCGCACGTGCATGCCTCCACTCGAGACGAGGCTTCACTCCCCTGGGGAGACTCAGAGGCACCCCAAGATCCATGTCAACACTGGAGAGGAATCCTCAGGTTCCGGCCCCGACTCCACACAAGGACTGAGGCCCCGGCAAGGACGGGAGAGGAATCCCGAGATGGCCCCTAGCAACTCGCATGGGGACTGGCCCTTCCTGAGGCCACCAGAGCGGGTCCCTGAGGTCCCCGTCGTAACTCAAGAAGACCTGCCGCAACTCGAGAATATCCAGGAGGTTCTCCCCTGCAGGCGAGATGAGGCACATTTCCGCAGAGGCTTCTCGGGGTTAATCACACCTCACCTCTGGAACGTCGAAAGGGTCCTTCCCACCCTTGGTGCAACTCAAGAAGTTCCCCGACATACCCGTCTCCACTCCAGAGAAAACACGAGGGTCCCGCCCACATCCAGAGGAGCCCCGTTTCCGCCTCCTAGCTCGAGGTGAGGGATCCTTTCCCTGCTTCGTCTGGAAAGAATTCCCGGCATTCCCGTAGCAACTGAAGAGGAGGCCCTCTGAACAGGAACGGCGAGAGGAACTCCAAGGTCCTGCCACCATTCCAAGAGTCCCCGAGATGTCTCAGTCCATTCCAGAGGAACCTCTTTTCCCTTCAATGGCTCGTCTTTCACGCCGAGGATCGACTCACACAAAGGTGGCACTTGGCAAAGCCCTGTGGGAAAGCTTCGAGGGAAAGCCTCGAGGGAAACCACAGATCCCTTGATCCACGTGACAGAAAGCGTGACCCTACGGCTGCAGCTCGGGAGGGAAGCGCACGTCCATGCCCCCACTCCAGACGAGGCCTGACTCCCCTGGGGAGACTCTGAGGCACCCCAAATCCATGTCAACACTGGAGACGAATCCTCAGGTCCCTGCCCCGACTCCACACAATGTCTCAGGCCCCGGCATCGACGGCAGAGGAATCCCGAGATGGCCCCTAGCAACTCGCATGGGGACTGGCCCTTCCTGAGGCCACCAGAGCGGGTCCCTGAGGTCCCCGTCGTAACTCAAGAAGACCTGCCGCAACTCGAGAATATCCAGGAGGTTCTCCCCTGCAGGCGAGATGAGGCACATTTTCGCAGAGGCTTCTCGGGGTTAATCACACCTCACCTCTGGAACGTCGAAAGGGTCCTTCCCACCCTTGGTGCAACTCAAGAAGTTCCCCGACATACCCGTCTCCACTCCAGAGAAAACACGAGGGTCCCGCCCACATCCAGAGGAGCCCCGTTTCCGCCTCCTAGCTCGAGGTGAGGGATCCTTTCCCTGCTTCGTCGGGAAAGAATTCCCGGCATTCCCGTCGCATCTCAAGAGGAGGCCCTCTCACCAGGAACAGCGAGAGGAACTCCGGGGTCCTGCCACCATTGCAGGAGTCCCCCAGATGTCTCTGTCCATTCCAGAGGAACCTCTTTTCCCTTCACCGGCTCGTCTTTCACGCCGAGGATCGACTCACACCAAGGTGGCACTTGGCACAGCCCTGTGGGAATGCCTCGAGGGAAAGCCACTGATCCCTTGATCCACGTGACAGGAAGCGTGACCCTACTGCTGCAGCTCGGGAGGGAAGTGCACGTGCATGCCCCCACTCGAGACGAGTCCTGACTCCCCTGGGGAGACTCAGAGGCACCCCAAAATCCAAGTCAACACTGGAGAGGAATCCTCAGGTTCCGGCCCCGACTCCACACAATGTCTCAGGCCCCGGCATCGACGGGAGAGGAATTACGAGATGGCACCTAGCAACTCGCATGGGGACTGGCCCTTCCTGAGGCCACCAGAGCGGGTCCCTGAGGTCCCCGTCGTAACTCGAGAAGACCTGCCGCAACTCGAGAATATCCAGGGGGTTCTCCCCTGCAGGCGAGATGACGCCCATTTCCGCAGAGGCTTCTCGTGGCTAATCACACCTCACCTCTGGAACGTCGAAAGGGTCCTTCACACCCTTGGTGCAACTCAAGAAGTTCCCCGACATACCCTTCTCCACTCGAGAGGAAACACGAGGGTCCCGGCCACATCCAGAGGAGCCCCGTTTCCACCTCGTAGCTCGAGGTGACGGATCCTTTCCCTGCTTCGTCGGGAAAGAATTCCCGGCGTTCCCGTCGCATCTCAAGAGGAGGCCCTCTAAACAGGAACGGCGAGAGGAACTCCGGGGTCGTGCCACCATTCCAAGAGTCCCCCAGATGTCTCAGTCCATTCCAGAGGAACCTCTTTTCCCTTCACCGGCTCGTCTTTCACGCCGAGGATCGACTCACACAAAGGTGGCACTTGGCACAGCCCTGTGGGGAAGCCTCGAGGGAAAGCCTCGAGGGAAACCACAGATCCCTTGATCCACGTGACAGGAAGCGTGACCCTACTGCTGCAGCTCGGGAGGGAAGCGCACGTGCATGCCCCCACTCGAGACGAGGCCTGACTCCCCTGGGGAGACTCAGAGGCACCCCAAGATCCATGTCAACACTGGAGAGGAATGTTCAGGTTCCGGCCCCGACTCCACACAAGGTCTTAGGCCCAGGCATCGATCGGAGAGGAATCCCGAGATGGCCCCTAGCAACTCGCATGGGGACTGGCCCTTCCTGAGGCCACCACAGCGGGTCCCTGAGGTCCCCGTCGTAACTCGAGAAGACCTGCCGCAACTCGAGAATATCCAGGAGGTTCTCCCCTGCAGGCGAGATGAGGCCCATTTCCGCAGAGGCTTCTCGGGGCTAATCACACCTCACCTCTGGAACGTCGAAACGGTCCTTCCCACCCTTGGTGCAACTCAATAAGTTCCCCGACATACCCGTCTCCACTCGAGAGGAAACACGAGGGTCCCGCCCACATCCAGAGGAGCCCCGTTTCCGCCTCCTAGCTCGAGGTGAGGGCTCCTTTCCCTGCTTCATCGGGAAAGAATTCCCGGCGTTCCCGTCGCATCTCAAGAGGAGGCCTTCTCAACAGGAACGGCGAGATGAACTCCAGGGTCGTGCCACCATTCCAAGAGTCCCCCAGATGTCTCAGTCCATTCCAGAGGAACCTCGTTTCCTTTCACTGGCTCGATTTTCACACCGAGGATCGACTCACACCAAGGTGCCTCTTGGCACAGCCCTGTGGGAAAGCCTCGAGGGAAAGCCTCGAGGGAAAGCCTCGAGGTAAAGCCACAGATCCCCTGATCCACGTGACAGGAAGCGTGACCCTACTGCTGCAGCTCGGGAGGGAAGCGCACGTGCATGCCTCCACTCGAGACGAGGCTTCACTCCCCTGGGGAGACTCAGAGGCACCCCAAGATCCATGTCAACACTGGAGAGGAATCCTCAGGTTCCGGCCCCGACTCCACACAAGGACTGAGGCCCCGGCAAGGACGGGAGAGGAATCCCGAGATGGCCCCTAGCAACTCGCATGGGGACTGGCCCTTCCTGAGGCCACCAGAGCGGGTCCCTGAGGTCCCCGTCGTAACTCAAGAAGACCTGCCGCAACTCGAGAATATCCAGGAGGTTCTCCCCTGCAGGCGAGATGAGGCACATTTCCGCAGAGGCTTCTCGGGGTTAATCACACCTCACCTCTGGAACGTCGAAAGGGTCCTTCCCACCCTTGGTGCAACTCAAGAAGTTCCCCGACATACCCGTCTCCACTCCAGAGAAAACACGAGGGTCCCGCCCACATCCAGAGGAGCCCCGTTTCCGCCTCCTAGCTCGAGGTGAGGGATCCTTTCCCTGCTTCGTCTGGAAAGAATTCCCGGCATTCCCGTAGCAACTGAAGAGGAGGCCCTCTGAACAGGAACGGCGAGAGGAACTCCAAGGTCCTGCCACCATTCCAAGAGTCCCCGAGATGTCTCAGTCCATTCCAGAGGAACCTCTTTTCCCTTCAATGGCTCGTCTTTCACGCCGAGGATCGACTCACACAAAGGTGGCACTTGGCAAAGCCCTGTGGGAAAGCTTCGAGGGAAAGCCTCGAGGGAAACCACAGATCCCTTGATCCACGTGACAGAAAGCGTGACCCTACGGCTGCAGCTCGGGAGGGAAGCGCACGTCCATGCCCCCACTCCAGACGAGGCCTGACTCCCCTGGGGAGACTCTGAGGCACCCCAAATCCATGTCAACACTGGAGACGAATCCTCAGGTCCCTGCCCCGACTCCACACAATGTCTCAGGCCCCGGCATCGACGGCAGAGGAATCCCGAGATGGCCCCTAGCAACTCGCATGGGGACTGGCCCTTCCTGAGGCCACCAGAGCGGGTCCCTGAGGTCCCCGTCGTAACTCAAGAAGACCTGCCGCAACTCGAGAATATCCAGGAGGTTCTCCCCTGCAGGCGAGATGAGGCACATTTTCGCAGAGGCTTCTCGGGGTTAATCACACCTCACCTCTGGAACGTCGAAAGGGTCCTTCCCACCCTTGGTGCAACTCAAGAAGTTCCCCGACATACCCGTCTCCACTCCAGAGAAAACACGAGGGTCCCGCCCACATCCAGAGGAGCCCCGTTTCCGCCTCCTAGCTCGAGGTGAGGGATCCTTTCCCTGCTTCGTCGGGAAAGAATTCCCGGCATTCCCGTCGCATCTCAAGAGGAGGCCCTCTCACCAGGAACAGCGAGAGGAACTCCGGGGTCCTGCCACCATTGCAGGAGTCCCCCAGATGTCTCTGTCCATTCCAGAGGAACCTCTTTTCCCTTCACCGGCTCGTCTTTCACGCCGAGGATCGACTCACACCAAGGTGGCACTTGGCACAGCCCTGTGGGAATGCCTCGAGGGAAAGCCACTGATCCCTTGATCCACGTGACAGGAAGCGTGACCCTACTGCTGCAGCTCGGGAGGGAAGTGCACGTGCATGCCCCCACTCGAGACGAGTCCTGACTCCCCTGGGGAGACTCAGAGGCACCCCAAAATCCAAGTCAACACTGGAGAGGAATCCTCAGGTTCCGGCCCCGACTCCACACAATGTCTCAGGCCCCGGCATCGACGGGAGAGGAATTACGAGATGGCACCTAGCAACTCGCATGGGGACTGGCCCTTCCTGAGGCCACCAGAGCGGGTCCCTGAGGTCCCCGTCGTAACTCGAGAAGACCTGCCGCAACTCGAGAATATCCAGGGGGTTCTCCCCTGCAGGCGAGATGACGCCCATTTCCGCAGAGGCTTCTCGTGGCTAATCACACCTCACCTCTGGAACGTCGAAAGGGTCCTTCACACCCTTGGTGCAACTCAAGAAGTTCCCCGACATACCCTTCTCCACTCGAGAGGAAACACGAGGGTCCCGGCCACATCCAGAGGAGCCCCGTTTCCACCTCGTAGCTCGAGGTGACGGATCCTTTCCCTGCTTCGTCGGGAAAGAATTCCCGGCGTTCCCGTCGCATCTCAAGAGGAGGCCCTCTAAACAGGAACGGCGAGAGGAACTCCGGGGTCGTGCCACCATTCCAAGAGTCCCCCAGATGTCTCAGTCCATTCCAGAGGAACCTCTTTTCCCTTCACCGGCTCGTCTTTCACGCCGAGGATCGACTCACACAAAGGTGGCACTTGGCACAGCCCTGTGGGGAAGCCTCGAGGGAAAGCCTCGAGGGAAACCACAGATCCCTTGATCCACGTGACAGGAAGCGTGACCCTACTGCTGCAGCTCGGGAGGGAAGCGCACGTGCATGCCCCCACTCGAGACGAGGCCTGACTCCCCTGGGGAGACTCAGAGGCACCCCAAGATCCATGTCAACACTGGAGAGGAATGTTCAGGTTCCGGCCCCGACTCCACACAAGGTCTTAGGCCCAGGCATCGATCGGAGAGGAATCCCGAGATGGCCCCTAGCAACTCGCATGGGGACTGGCCCTTCCTGAGGCCACCACAGCGGGTCCCTGAGGTCCCCGTCGTAACTCGAGAAGACCTGCCGCAACTCGAGAATATCCAGGAGGTTCTCCCCTGCAGGCGAGATGAGGCCCATTTCCGCAGAGGCTTCTCGGGGCTAATCACACCTCACCTCTGGAACGTCGAAACGGTCCTTCCCACCCTTGGTGCAACTCAATAAGTTCCCCGACATACCCGTCTCCACTCGAGAGGAAACACGAGGGTCCCGCCCACATCCAGAGGAGCCCCGTTTCCGCCTCCTAGCTCGAGGTGAGGGCTCCTTTCCCTGCTTCATCGGGAAAGAATTCCCGGCGTTCCCGTCGCATCTCAAGAGGAGGCCTTCTCAACAGGAACGGCGAGATGAACTCCAGGGTCGTGCCACCATTCCAAGAGTCCCCCAGATGTCTCAGTCCATTCCAGAGGAACCTCGTTTCCTTTCACTGGCTCGATTTTCACACCGAGGATCGACTCACACCAAGGTGCCTCTTGGCACAGCCCTGTGGGAAAGCCTCGAGGGAAAGCCTCGAGGGAAAGCCTCGAGGTAAAGCCACAGATCCCCTGATCCACGTGACAGGAAGCGTGACCCTACTGCTGCAGCTCGGGAGGGAAGCGCACGTGCATGCCTCCACTCGAGACGAGGCTTCACTCCCCTGGGGAGACTCAGAGGCACCCCAAGATCCATGTCAACACTGGAGAGGAATCCTCAGGTTCCGGCCCCGACTCCACACAAGGACTGAGGCCCCGGCAAGGACGGGAGAGGAATCCCGAGATGGCCCCTAGCAACTCGCATGGGGACTGGCCCTTCCTGAGGCCACCAGAGCGGGTCCCTGAGGTCCCCGTCGTAACTCAAGAAGACCTGCCGCAACTCGAGAATATCCAGGAGGTTCTCCCCTGCAGGCGAGATGAGGCACATTTCCGCAGAGGCTTCTCGGGGTTAATCACACCTCACCTCTGGAACGTCGAAAGGGTCCTTCCCACCCTTGGTGCAACTCAAGAAGTTCCCCGACATACCCGTCTCCACTCCAGAGAAAACACGAGGGTCCCGCCCACATCCAGAGGAGCCCCGTTTCCGCCTCCTAGCTCGAGGTGAGGGATCCTTTCCCTGCTTCGTCTGGAAAGAATTCCCGGCATTCCCGTAGCAACTGAAGAGGAGGCCCTCTGAACAGGAACGGCGAGAGGAACTCCAAGGTCCTGCCACCATTCCAAGAGTCCCCGAGATGTCTCAGTCCATTCCAGAGGAACCTCTTTTCCCTTCAATGGCTCGTCTTTCACGCCGAGGATCGACTCACACAAAGGTGGCACTTGGCAAAGCCCTGTGGGAAAGCTTCGAGGGAAAGCCTCGAGGGAAACCACAGATCCCTTGATCCACGTGACAGAAAGCGTGACCCTACGGCTGCAGCTCGGGAGGGAAGCGCACGTCCATGCCCCCACTCCAGACGAGGCCTGACTCCCCTGGGGAGACTCTGAGGCACCCCAAATCCATGTCAACACTGGAGACGAATCCTCAGGTCCCTGCCCCGACTCCACACAATGTCTCAGGCCCCGGCATCGACGGCAGAGGAATCCCGAGATGGCCCCTAGCAACTCGCATGGGGACTGGCCCTTCCTGAGGCCACCAGAGCGGGTCCCTGAGGTCCCCGTCGTAACTCAAGAAGACCTGCCGCAACTCGAGAATATCCAGGAGGTTCTCCCCTGCAGGCGAGATGAGGCACATTTTCGCAGAGGCTTCTCGGGGTTAATCACACCTCACCTCTGGAACGTCGAAAGGGTCCTTCCCACCCTTGGTGCAACTCAAGAAGTTCCCCGACATACCCGTCTCCACTCCAGAGAAAACACGAGGGTCCCGCCCACATCCAGAGGAGCCCCGTTTCCGCCTCCTAGCTCGAGGTGAGGGATCCTTTCCCTGCTTCGTCGGGAAAGAATTCCCGGCATTCCCGTCGCATCTCAAGAGGAGGCCCTCTCACCAGGAACAGCGAGAGGAACTCCGGGGTCCTGCCACCATTGCAGGAGTCCCCCAGATGTCTCTGTCCATTCCAGAGGAACCTCTTTTCCCTTCACCGGCTCGTCTTTCACGCCGAGGATCGACTCACACCAAGGTGGCACTTGGCACAGCCCTGTGGGAATGCCTCGAGGGAAAGCCACTGATCCCTTGATCCACGTGACAGGAAGCGTGACCCTACTGCTGCAGCTCGGGAGGGAAGTGCACGTGCATGCCCCCACTCGAGACGAGTCCTGACTCCCCTGGGGAGACTCAGAGGCACCCCAAAATCCAAGTCAACACTGGAGAGGAATCCTCAGGTTCCGGCCCCGACTCCACACAATGTCTCAGGCCCCGGCATCGACGGGAGAGGAATTACGAGATGGCACCTAGCAACTCGCATGGGGACTGGCCCTTCCTGAGGCCACCAGAGCGGGTCCCTGAGGTCCCCGTCGTAACTCGAGAAGACCTGCCGCAACTCGAGAATATCCAGGGGGTTCTCCCCTGCAGGCGAGATGACGCCCATTTCCGCAGAGGCTTCTCGTGGCTAATCACACCTCACCTCTGGAACGTCGAAAGGGTCCTTCACACCCTTGGTGCAACTCAAGAAGTTCCCCGACATACCCTTCTCCACTCGAGAGGAAACACGAGGGTCCCGGCCACATCCAGAGGAGCCCCGTTTCCACCTCGTAGCTCGAGGTGACGGATCCTTTCCCTGCTTCGTCGGGAAAGAATTCCCGGCGTTCCCGTCGCATCTCAAGAGGAGGCCCTCTAAACAGGAACGGCGAGAGGAACTCCGGGGTCGTGCCACCATTCCAAGAGTCCCCCAGATGTCTCAGTCCATTCCAGAGGAACCTCTTTTCCCTTCACCGGCTCGTCTTTCACGCCGAGGATCGACTCACACAAAGGTGGCACTTGGCACAGCCCTGTGGGGAAGCCTCGAGGGAAAGCCTCGAGGGAAACCACAGATCCCTTGATCCACGTGACAGGAAGCGTGACCCTACTGCTGCAGCTCGGGAGGGAAGCGCACGTGCATGCCCCCACTCGAGACGAGGCCTGACTCCCCTGGGGAGACTCAGAGGCACCCCAAGATCCATGTCAACACTGGAGAGGAATGTTCAGGTTCCGGCCCCGACTCCACACAAGGTCTTAGGCCCAGGCATCGATCGGAGAGGAATCCCGAGATGGCCCCTAGCAACTCGCATGGGGACTGGCCCTTCCTGAGGCCACCACAGCGGGTCCCTGAGGTCCCCGTCGTAACTCGAGAAGACCTGCCGCAACTCGAGAATATCCAGGAGGTTCTCCCCTGCAGGCGAGATGAGGCCCATTTCCGCAGAGGCTTCTCGGGGCTAATCACACCTCACCTCTGGAACGTCGAAACGGTCCTTCCCACCCTTGGTGCAACTCAATAAGTTCCCCGACATACCCGTCTCCACTCGAGAGGAAACACGAGGGTCCCGCCCACATCCAGAGGAGCCCCGTTTCCGCCTCCTAGCTCGAGGTGAGGGCTCCTTTCCCTGCTTCATCGGGAAAGAATTCCCGGCGTTCCCGTCGCATCTCAAGAGGAGGCCTTCTCAACAGGAACGGCGAGATGAACTCCAGGGTCGTGCCACCATTCCAAGAGTCCCCCAGATGTCTCAGTCCATTCCAGAGGAACCTCGTTTCCTTTCACTGGCTCGATTTTCACACCGAGGATCGACTCACACCAAGGTGCCTCTTGGCACAGCCCTGTGGGAAAGCCTCGAGGGAAAGCCTCGAGGGAAAGCCTCGAGGTAAAGCCACAGATCCCCTGATCCACGTGACAGGAAGCGTGACCCTACTGCTGCAGCTCGGGAGGGAAGCGCACGTGCATGCCTCCACTCGAGACGAGGCTTCACTCCCCTGGGGAGACTCAGAGGCACCCCAAGATCCATGTCAACACTGGAGAGGAATCCTCAGGTTCCGGCCCCGACTCCACACAAGGACTGAGGCCCCGGCAAGGACGGGAGAGGAATCCCGAGATGGCCCCTAGCAACTCACATGGGGACTGGCCCTTCCTGAGGCCACCAGAGCGGGTCCCTGAGGTTCCCGTCGTAACTCGAGAAGACCTGCCGCAACTCGAGAAAATCCAGGAGGTTCTCCCCTCCATGCGAGAGGAGGCCCATTTCCGCAGAGGCTTCTCGGGGCTAATCACACCTCACCTCTGGAACGTCGAAAGGGTCCTTCACACCCTTGGTGCAACTCAAGAAGTTCCCCGACATACCCGTCTCCACTCCAGAGGAAACACGAGGGTCCCGCCCACATTCAGAAGAGCCCCGTTTCCGCCTCCTAGCTCGAGGTGAGGGATCCTTTCCCTGCTCCGTCGGAAAAGAATTCCCGGCGTTCCCGTCGCATCTCAAGAGGAGGCCCTCTCAACAGGAACGGCGAGAGGAACTCCGGGGTCGTGCCACCATTCCACGAGTCCCCCAGATGTCTCAGTCCATTCCAGAGGAACCTGTTTTCCCTTCACCGGCTCGTCTTTCACGCCAAGGATCGACTCACACCAAGGTGGCACTTGGCACGGCCCTGTGGGAAAGCCTCGTGGGAAAGCCTCGAGAGAAAGCCTTGAGGGAAAGCCACAGATCCCTTGATCCACGTGACTGGAAGCCTGACCCTACTGCTGCAGCTAGGGAGGGAAGCGCACGTGCATGCCCCCACACGAGACGAGGCCTGACTCCCCTGGGGAGACTCAGAGGCACCCCAAGATCCATGTAAACACTGGAGAGGAATCCTCATGTACCGGACGCGACTCCACACAAGGTCTTAGGCCCCGGCATCGACGGGAGAGGAATTCCGAGATGGCCCCTAGGAACTTGCATGGGGACTGGCCCTTCCTGAGGCCACCAGAGCGGGCCCCGAAGTCCCCGAGGTAACTCAAGAAGACCTGCCGCAACTCGAGAATATCCAGGAGGTTCTCCCCTGCAGGCGAGATGAGGCCCATTTCCGCAGAGGCTTCTCGGGGCTAATCACACCTCACCTCTGGAACGTCGAAAGGGTCCTTCCCACCCTTGGTGCAACTCAAGAAGTTCCCCGACATACCCGTCTCCACTCGAGAGGAAACACGAGGGTCCCGCCCACATCCAGAGGAGCCCCGTTTCCGCCTCGTAGCTCGAGGTGAGGGATCCTTTCCCTGCTTCGTCTGGAAAGAATTCCCGGCATTCCCGTAGCAACTGAAGAGGAGGCCCTCTGAACAGGAACGGCGAGAGGAACTCCAAGGTCCTGCCACCATTCCAAGAGTCCCCGAGATGTCTCAGTCCATTCCAGAGGAACCTCTTTTCCCTTCAATGGCTCGTCTTTCACGCCGAGGATCGACTCACACAAAGGTGGCACTTGGCAAAGCCCTGTGGGAAAGCTTCGAGGGAAAGCCTCGAGGGAAACCACAGATCCCTTGATCCACGTGACAGGAAGCGTGACCCTACGGCTGCAGCTCGGGAGGGAAGCGCACGTCCATGCCCCCACTCCAGACGAGGCCTGACTCCCCTGGGGAGACTCTGAGGCACCCCAAATCCATGTCAACACTGGAGACGAATCCTCAGGTCCCTGCCCCGACTCCACACAATGTCTCAGGCCCCGGCATCGACGGCAGAGGAATCCCGAGATGGCCCCTAGCAACTCGCATGGGGACTGGCCCTTCCTGAGGCCACCAGAGCGGGTCCTTGAGGTCCCCATCGTAACTCAAGAAGACCTGCCGCAACTCGAGAATATCCAGGAGGTTCTCCCCTGCAGGCGAGATGAGGCACATTTCCGCAGAGGCTTCTCGGGGTTAATCACACCTCACCTCTGGAACGTCGAAAGGGTCCTTCCCACCCTTGGTGCAACTCAAGAAGTTCCCCGACATACCCGTCTCCACTCCAGAGAAAACACGAGGGTCCCGCCCACATCCAGAGGAGCCCCGTTTCCGCCTCCTAGCTCGAGGTGAGGGATCCTTTCCCTGCTTCGTCGGGAAAGAATTCCCGGCATTCCCGTCGCATCTCAAGAGGAGGCCCTCTCAACAGGAACGGCGAGAGGAACTCCGGGGTCCTGCCACCATTCCAGGAGTCCCCCAGATGTCTCTGTCCATTCCAGAGGAACCTCTTTTCCCTTCACCGGCTCGTCTTTCACGCCGAGGATCGACTCACACCAAGGTGGCACTTGGCACAGCCCTGTGGGAAAGCCTCGTGGGAAAGCCTCGAGGGACAGCCTCGAGGGAAAGCCACTGATCCCTTGATCCACGTGACAGGAAGCGTGACCCTACTTCTGCAGCTCGGGAGGGAAGTGCACGTGCATGCCTCCACTCGAGACGAGTCCTGACTCCCCTGGGGAGACTCAGAGGCACCCCAAAATCCAAGTCAACACTGGAGAGGAATCCTCAGGTTCCGGCCCCGACTCCACACAATGTCTCAGGCCCCGGCATCGACGGGAGAGGAATTACGAGATGGCACCTAGCAACTCGCATGGGGACTGGCCCTTCCTGAGGCCACCAGAGCGGGTCCCTGAGGTCCCCGTCGTAACTCGAGAAGACCTGCCGCAACTCGAGAATATCCAGGGGGTTCTCCCCTGCAGGCGAGATGACGCCCATTTCCGCAGAGGCTTCCCGGGGCTAATCACACCTCACCTCTGGAACGTCGAAAGGGTCCTTCACACCCTTGGTGCAACTCAAGAAGTTCCCCGACATACCCTTCTCCACTCGAGAGGAAACACGAGGGTCCCGGCCACATCCAGAGGAGCCCCGTTTCCGCCTCCTAGCTCGAGGTGAGGGCTCCTTTCCCTGCTTCATCGGGAAAGAATTCCCGGTGTTCCCGTCGCATCTCAAGAGGAGGCCTTCTCAACAGGAACGGCGAGATGAACTCCAGGGTCGTGCCACCATTCCAAGAGTCCCCCAGATGTCTCAGTCCATTCCAGAGGAACCTCGTTTCCTTTCACCGGCTCGTCTTTCACGCCGAGGATCGACTCACACCAAGGTGCCTCTTGGCACAGCCCTGTGGGAAAGCCTCGAGGGAAAGCCTCGAGGGAAAGCCACAGATCCCCTGATCCACGTGACAGGAAGCGTGACCCTACTGCTGCAGCTCGGGAGGGAATCGCACGTGCATGCCTCCACTCGAGACGAGGCTTCACTCCCCTGGGGAGACTCAGAGGCACCCCAAGATCCATGTCAACACTGGAGAGGAATCCTCAGGTTCCGGCCCCGACTCCACACAAGGACTGAGGCCCCGGCAAGGACGGGAGAGGAATCACGAGATGGCCCCTAGCAACTCACATGGGGACTGGCCCTTCCTGAGGCCACCAGAGCGGGTCCCTGAGGTCCCCGTCGTAACTCGAGAAGACCTGCCGCAACTCGAGAAAATCCAGGAGGTTCTCCCCTCCATGCGAGAGGAGGCCCATTTCCGCAGAGGCTTCTCGGGGCTAATCACACCTCACCTCTGGAACGTCGAAAGGGTCCTTCACACCCTTGGTGCAACTCAAGAAGTTCCCCGACATACCCGTCTCCACTCCAGAGGAAACACGAGGGTCCCGCCCACATCGAGTGGAGCCCCGTTTCCGCCTCCTAGCTCGAGGTGAGGGATCCTTTCCCTGCTTCGTCGGGAAAGAGTTCCCGGCGTTGCCGTCGCATCTCAAGAGGAGGCCCTCTCAACAGGAACGGCGAGAGGAACTCCAGGGTCGTGCCACCATTCCAAGAGTCCCCCAGATGTCTCAGTCCATTCCAGAGGAACATCTTTTCCCTTCACCGGCTCGTCGTTCAGGCCGAGGATCGACTCACACCAAGGTGGCACGTTGCACAGCCCTGTGGGAAAGCCTCGTGGGAAAGCCTCGAGGGACAGCCTCGAGGGAAAGCCACAGATCCCTTGATCCACGTGACAGGAAGTGTGACACTACTGCTGCAGCTCGGGAGGAAAGCGCACGTGCATGCCCCCACTCGAGACGATGCCTGACTCCCCTGGGGAGACTCAGAAGCACCCCAAGATCCATGGCAACACTGGAGAGGAATCCTCAGGTTCTGGCCCCGACTCCACACAAGGTCTTAAGCCCCGGCATGGACGGGAGAGTGATCCCGAGATGTCCCCTAATAACTCGCATGGGTACTGGCCTTTCCTGAAGCCATCAGAGCGGGTCCCTGAGGTCCCCGTCGTAAGTCGAGAAGACCTGCCGCAACTCGAGAAAATCCAGGAGGTTCTCCCCTCCAGGCGAGATGAGGCCCATTTCCGCTGAGGCGTCTCGAGGCTGATCACACCTCACCTCTGGAACTTCGAAAGGGTCCTTCACACCCTTGGTGCAAATCAAGAAGTTCCCCGACCTACCCGTCTCCAGTCGAGAGGAATCACGAGGGTCCCGCCCACATCCAGAGGAGCCCCGTTTCCGCCTCGTAGCTCGAGATGGGGGATCCTTTCCCTGCTTCGTCGGGAAAGAGTTCCCGGCGTTCCCTTCGCATCTCAAGAGGAGGCCCTCTCAACAGGAACGGCGAGAGGAACTCCAGGGTCGTGCCACCATTCCAAGAGTCCCCCAGATGTCTCAGTCCATTCCAGAGGAACCTCTTTTCCCTTCACCGGCTCGTCTTTCACGACGAGGATCGACTCCCACCAAGGTGGCACGTGGCACAGCCCTGTGGGAAAGCCTCGTGGGAAAGCCTCGAGGGACAGCCTCGAGGGAAAGCAACAGATCCCTTGATCCACTTGACAGGATGCGTGACACTACTGCTGCAGCTCGGGAGGAAAGCGCACGTGCATGCCCCCACTCGAGACGATGCCTGACTCACCTGGGGAGACTGAGAAGCACCCCAAGATCCATGGAAACACTGGAGAGGAATCCTCAGGTTCCAGCCCCGACTCCACACAAGGTCTTAAGCCCCGGCATGGACGGGAGAGGGATCCCGAGTTGGCCCCTAGCAACTCGCATGGGGACTGGCCTTTCCTGAGGCCACCAGAGCGGGTCCCTTAGGTCCCTGTCGTAACACGAGAAGACCTGCTGCAACTCGAGAAAATCCAGGAGGTTCTCCCATCCAGGCGAGATGAGGCCCATTTCCGCTGAGGCGTCTCGAGGCTGATCACACCTCACCTCTGGAACTTCGAAAGGGTCCTTCACACCCTTGGTGCAAATCAAGAAGTTCCCTGACATACCCGTCTCCACTCGAGAGGAATCACGAGGGTCCCGCCCACATCCAGAGGAGCCCCGTTTCCTCTTCGTAGCTCGAGATGAGTGATCCTTTCCCTGCTTCGTCGGGAAAGAGTTCCCGGCGTTCCCGCTGCATCTCAAGAGGAGGCCCTCTGAACAGGAACGGCGAGAGGAACTCCAGGGTCGTGCCACCATTCCAAGAGTCCCCCAGATGTCTCAGTCCATTCCAGAGGAACCTCTTTTCCCTTCACCGGCTCGTCTTTCACGACGAGGATCGACTCACACCAAGGTGGCACGTGGCACAGCCCTGTGGGTAAGCCTCGTGGGAAAGCCTCGAGGGACAGCCTCGAGGGAAAGCCACAGATCCCTTGATCCACGTGACAGGAAGCGTGACACTACTGCTGCAGCTCGGGAAGAAAGCGCACGTGCATGCCCCCACTCGAGACGAGGCCTGACTCCCCTGGGGAGACTCAGAAGCACCCCAAGATCCATGGCAACACTGGAGAGGAATCCTCAAGTTCCGGCTCCGACTCCACACAAGGACTGAGGCCCCGGCATGGACGGGAGAGGAATCCCGAGAGGTCCCCTAGCAACTCACATGGGGACTGGACTTTCCTGAGGCCACCAGAGCGGGTCCCTGAGGTCCCCGTCGTAACTCGAGAAGACCTGCCGCAACTCGAGAAAATCCAGGAGGTTCTCCCTTCCAGGCGAGATGAGGCCCATTTCCGCTGAGGCGTCTCGAGTCTGATCACACCTCACCTCTGGAACTTCGAAAGGCTCCTTCACACCCTTGGTGCAAATCAAGAAGTTCCCCGACCTAGCCGTCTCCACTCGAGAGGAATCACGAGGGTCCCACCCACATCCTGAGGAGCCCCGTTTCCGCCTCGTAGCTCGAGATGAGGGATCCTTTCCCTGCTTCGTCGGGAAAGAGTTCCCGACGTTCCCGCTGCATCTCAGGAGGAGGCCCTCTGAACAGGAACGGCGAGAGGAACTCCAGGGTCGTGCCACCATTCCAAGAGTCCCCCAGATGTCTCAGTCCATTCCAGAGGAACCTCTTTTCCCTTCACCGGCTCGTCTTTCACGACGAGGATCGACTCACACCAAGGTGGCACGTGGCACAGTCCTGTGGGAAAGCCTCGTGGGAAAGCCTCGAGGGACAGCCTCGAGGGAAAGCCACAGATCCCTTGATCCACGTGACAGGAAGCGTGACACTACTGCTGCAGCTCGGGAGGAAAGCGCACGTGCATGCCCCCACTCGAGACGAGGCCTGACTCCCCTGGGGAGACTCAGAAGCACCCCAAGATCCATGGCAACATTGGAGAGGAATCCTCAGGTTCCGGCCCCGACTCCACACAAGGACTGAGGCCCCGGCATGGACGGGAGAGGAATCCCGAGAGGTCCCCTAGCAACTCGCATGGGGACTGGCCTTTCCTGAGGCCACCAGAGCGGGTCCCTGTGGTCCCCTTCGTAACTCGAGAAGACCTGCCGCAACTCGAGAATATCCAGGAGGTTCTCCCCTGCAGGCGAGATGAGGCCCATTTCCCCAGAGGCTTCTCGGTGCTAATCACACCTCACCTCTGGAACGTCGAAACGGTCCTTCCCACCCTTGGTGCAACTCAAGAAGTTCCCCGACATACCCGTCTCCACTCGAGAGGAAACACGAGGGTCCCGCCCACATCCAGAGGAGCCCCGTTTCCGCCTCCTAGCTCGAGGTGAGGGCTCCTTTCCCTGCTTCATCGGGAAAGAATTCCCGGCGTTCCCGTCGCATCTCAAGAGGAGGCCTTCTCAACAGGAACGGCGAGATGAACTCCAGGGTCGTGCCACCATTCCAAGAGTCCCCCAGATGTCTCAGTCCATTCCAGAGGAACCTCGTTTCCCTTCACCGGCTCGTCTTTCACGCCGAGGATCGACTCACACCAAGGTGCCTCTTGGCAGAGCCCTGTGGGAAAGCCTCGAGGGAAAGCCTTGAGGGAAAGCCACAGATCCCTTGATCCACGTGACAGGAAGCCTGACCCTACTGCTGCAGCTAGGGAGGGAAGCGCACGTGCATGCCCCCTCCCGAGACGAGGCCTGACTCCCCTGGGGAGACTCAGAGGCACCCCAAGATCATGTAAACACTGGAGAGGAATCCTCATGTACCGGACCCGACTCCACACAAGGTCTTAGGCCCCGGGATCGACGGGAGAGGAATTCCGAGATGGCCCCTAGGAACTTGCATGGGGACTGGCCCTTCCTGAGGCCACCAGAGCGGGCCCCTGAGGTCCCCGTCGTAACTCAAGAAGACCTGCTGCAACTCGAGAATATCCAGGAGGTTCTCCCCTGCAGGCGAGATGAGGCCCATTTCCGCAGAGGCTTCTCGGGGCTAATCACACCTCACCTCTGGAACGTCGAAAGGGTCCTTCCCACCCTTGGTGCAACTCAAGAAGTTCCCCGACATACCCGTCTCCACTCGAGAGGAAACACGAGGGTCCCGCCCACATCCAGAGGAGCCCCGTTTCTGCCTCGTAGCTCGAGGTGAGGGATCCTTTCCCTGCTTCGTCTGGAAAGAATTCCCGGCATTCCCGTAGCAACTGAAGAGTAGGCCCTCTGAACAGGAACGGCGAGAGGAACTCCAAGGTCCTGCCACCATTCCAAGAGTCCCCGAGATGTCTCAGTCCATTCCAGAGGAACCTCTTTTCCCTTCAATGGCTCGTCTTTCACGCCGAGGATCGACTCACACAAAGGTGGCACTTGGCACAGCCCTGTGGGAAAGCTTCGAGGGAAAGCCTCGAGGGAAACCACAGATCCCTTGATCCACGTGACAGGAAGCGTGACCCTACTGCTGCAGCTCGGGAGGGAAGCGCACGTGCATGCCTCCACTCGAGACGAGGCTTGACTCCCCTGGGCAGGCTCAGATGCACCCCAAGATGCATGTCAACACTGGAGAGGAATCCTCAGGTTCCGGCCCCGACTCCACACAAGGTCTTAGGCCCCGGCATGGATCGGAGAGGAATCCCGAGATGGCCCCTAGCAACTCACATGGGGACTGGCCCTTCCTGAGGCCACCAGAGCGGTTCCCTGAGGTCCCCGTCGTAACTCGAGAAGACCTGCCGCAACTCGAGAAAATCCAGGAGGTTCTCCCCTCCATGCGAGAGGAGGCCCATTTCCGCAGAGGCTTCTCGTGGCTAATCACACCTCACCTCTGGAACTTCGAAAGGGTCCTTCACACCCTGGGTGCAACTCAAGAAGTTCCCCGACATACCCGTCTCCACTCGAGAGGAAACACGAGGGTCCCGCCCACATCCAGAGGAGCCCCGTTTCCGCCTCGTAGCTCGAGGTGAGGGATCCTTTCTCTGCTTCGTCTGGAAAGAATTCCCGGCATTCCCGTCGCAACTGAAGAGGAGGCCCTCTGAACAGGAAGGGCGAGAGGAACTCCAGGGTCATACCACAATTCCAAGAGTCCCCCAGATGTTTCAGTCCATTCCAGAGGAATCTCTTTTCCCTTCACCGGCTCGTCTTTCACGCCGAGGATCGACTCACACCAAGGTGGCACTTGGCACAGCCCTGTGGGAAAGCCT
This sequence comes from Budorcas taxicolor, assembly GCF_023091745.1. NCBI lineage: Eukaryota > Metazoa > Chordata > Mammalia > Artiodactyla > Bovidae > Budorcas > Budorcas taxicolor. Next base: position 1,884,956 of record NC_068927.1, on the reverse strand, counting down.
CGTGGGAAAGCCTCGAGGGAAAGCCTCGAGGGAAACCACAGATCCCTTGATCCACGTGACAGGAAACGTGACCCTACTGCTGCAGCTCGGGAGGGAAGCGCACGTGCATACCCCCACTCCAGACGAGGCCTGACTCCCCTGGGGAGAAACTGAGGGACCCCAAAATCCATGTCAACACTGAAGACGAATCCTCAGGTCCCTGCGCCGACTCCACACAATGTCTCAGGCTCCGGCATCGACGGGAGAGGAATCCCGAGATGGCCCCTAGCAACTCGCATGGGGACTGGCCCTTCCTGAGGCCACCAGAACGGGTCCCTGAGGTCCCCGTCGTAACTCGAGAAGACCTGCCGCAACTCGAGAATATCCAGGGGGTTCTCCCCTGCAGGCGAGATGAGGCCCATTTCCGCAGAGGCTTCCCGGGGCTAATCACACCTCACCTCTGGAACGTCGAAAGGGTCCTTCACACCCTTGGTGCAACTCAAGAAGTTCCCCGACATACCCTTCTCCACTCGAGAGGAAACACGAGGGTCCCGGCCACATCCAGAGGAGCTCCGTTTCCGCCTCGTAGCTCGAGGTTACGGATCCTTTCCCTGCTTCGTCGGGAAAGAATTCCCGGCGTTCCCGTCGCATCTCAAGAGGAGGCCCTCTAAACAGGAACGGCGAGAGGAACTCCAGGGTCGTGCCACCATTCCAAGAGTCCCCCAGATGTCTCAGTCCATTCCAGAGGAACCTCTTTTCCCTTCAACGGCTCGTCTTTCACGCCGAGGATCGACTCACACAAAGGTGGAACTTGGCACGGCCCTGTGGGAAAGCCTCGTGGGAAAGCCTCGAGAGAAAGCCTTGAGGGAAAGCCACAGATCCCTTGATCCACGTGACAGGAAGCCTGACCCTACTGCTGCAGCTAGGGAGGGAAGCGCACGTGCATGCCCCCACTCGAGACGAGGCCTGACTCCCCTGGGGAGACTCAGAGGCACCCCAAGATCCATGTAAACATTGGAGAGGAATCCTCATGTACCGGACGCGACTCCACACAAGGTCTTAGGCCCCGGCATCGACGGGAGAGGAATCCGAGATGGCCCCTAGGAACTTGCATGGGGACTGGCCTTTCCTGAGGCCACCAGAGCGGGTCCCTGAGGTCCCCGTCGTAACTCAAGAAGACCTGCCGCAACTCGAGAAAATCCAGGAGGTTCTCCCCTCCATGCGAGATGAGGCCCATTTCCGCAGAGGCTTCTCGTGGCTAATCACACCTCACCTCTGGAACGTCGAAAGGGTCCTTCCCACCCTTGGTGCAACTCAAGAAGTTCCCCGACATACCCGTCTCCACTCGAGAGGAAACACGAGGGTCCCGCCCACATCCAGAGGAGCCCCGTTTCTGCCTCGTAGCTCGAGGTGAGGGATCCTTTCCCTGCTTCGTCTGGAAAGAATTCCCGGCATTCCCGTAGCAACTGAAGAGTAGGCCCTCTGAACAGGAACGGCGAGAGGAACTCCAAGGTCCTGCCACCATTCCAAGAGTCCCCGAGATGTCTCAGTCCATTCCAGAGGAACCTCTTTTCCCTTCAATGGCTCGTCTTTCACGCCGAGGATCGACTCACACAAAGGTGGCACTTGGCACAGCCCTGTGGGAAAGCTTCGAGGGAAAGCTTCGAGGGAAACCACAGATCCCTTGATCCACGTGACAGGAAGCGTGACCCTACTGCTGCAGTTCGGGAGGGAAGCGCACGTGCATGCCTCCACTCGAGACGAGGCTTGACTCCCCTGGGGAGGCTCAGATGCACCCCAAGATGCATGTCAACACTGGAGAGGAATCCTCAGGTTCCGGCCCCGACTCCACACAAGGTCTTAGGCCCCGGCATGGATCGGAGAGGAATCCCGAGATGGCCCCTAGCAACTCACATCGGGACTGGCCCTTCCTGAGGCCACCAGAGCGGTTCCCTGAGGTCCCCGTCGTAACTCGAGAAGACCTGCCGCAACTCGAGAATATCCAGGGGGTTCTCCCCTGCAGGCGAGATGATGCACATTTCCGCAGAGGCTTCTCGGGGCTAATCACACCTCACCTCTGGAACGTCGAAAGGGTTCTTCACACCCTGGGTGCAACTCAAGAAGCTCCCCGACATACCCGTCTCCACTCGAGAGGAAACACAAGGGTCCCGCCCACATCCAGAGGAGCCCCGTTTCCGCCTCGTAGCTCGAGGTGAGGGATCCTTTCCCTGCTTCGTCTGGAAAGAATTCCCGGCATTCCCGTCGCAACTGAAGAGGAGGCCCTCTAAACAGGAACGGCGAGAGGAACTCCAGGGTCGTGCCACCATTCCAAGAGTCCCCCAGATGTCTCAGTCCATTCCAGAGGAACCTCTTTTCCCTTCATCGGCTCGTCTTTCACGCCGAGGATCGACTCACACAAAGGTGGCACTTGGCACAGCCCTGTGGGGAAGCCTCGAGGGAAAGCCTCGAGGGAAACCACAGATCCCTTGATCCACGTGACAGGAAGCGTGACCCTACTGCTGCAGCTCGGGAGGGAAGCGCACGTGCATGCCCCCACTCGAGACGAGGCCTGACTCCCCTGGGGAGACTCAGAGGAACCCCAAGATCCATGTCAACACTGGAGAGGAATCCTCAGGTTCCGGCCCCGACTCCACACAAGGTCTTAGGCCCAGGCATCGATCGGAGAGGAATCCCGAGATGGCCCCTAGCAACTCGCATGGGGACTGGCCCTTCCTGAGGCCACCACAGCGGGTCCCTGAGGTCCCTGTCGTAACTCGAGAAGACCTGCCGCAACTCGAGAATATCCAGGAGGTTCTCCCCTCCATGCGAGAGGAGGCCCATTTCCGCAGAGGCTTCTCGGGGCTAATCACACCTCACCTCTGGAACGTCGAAAGGGTCCTTCACACCCTTGGTGCAACTCAAGAAGTTCCCCGACATACCCGTCTCCACTCCAGAGGAAACACGAGGGTCCCGCCCACATCGAGAGGAGCCCCGTTTCCGCCTCCTAGCTCGAGGTGAGGGATCCTTTTCCTGCTTCGTCGGAAAAGAATTCCCGGCGTTCCCGTCGCATCTCAAGAGGAGGCCCTCTCAACAGGAACGGCGAGAGGAACTCCGGGGTCGTGCCACCATTCCACGAGTCCCCCAGATGTCTCAGTCCATTCCAGAGGAACCTGTTTTCCCTTCACCGGCTCGTCTTTCACGCCGAGGATCGACTCACACCAAGGTGCCTCTTGGCACAGCCCTGTGGGAAAGCCTCGTGGGAAAGCCTCGAGGGAAAGCCTCGAGGGAAAGCCACAGATCCCTTGATCCACGTGACAGGAAGCGTGACCCTACTGCTGCAGCTCGGGAGGGAAGCGCACGTCCATGCCCCCACTCGAGACGAGGCTTGACTCCCCTGGGGAGACTCAGAGCACCCCAAGATCCATGTCAACACTGGAGAGGAATCCTCAGGTTCCGGCCCACCTCCACACAAGGTCTTAGGCCACGGCATCGACGGGAGAGGAATCCCGAGATGGCCCCTAGCAATTCGCATGGGGACTGCCCCTTCCTGAGGCCACCAGAGCGGGTCCCTGAGGTCCCCGTCGTAACTCGAGAAGACCTGTCGCAACTCGAGAATATCCAGGAGGTTCTCCCCTGCAGGCGAGATGAGGCCCATTTCCGCTGAGGCTTCCCGGGGCTAATCACACCTCACCTCTGGAACGTCGAAAGGGTCCTTCACACCCTTGGTGCAACTCAAGAAGTTCCCCGACATACCCGTCTCCACTCGAGAGGAAACACGAGGGTCCCGGCCACATCCAGAGGAGCCCCGTTTCCGCCTCGTAGCTCGAGGTGAGGGATCCTTTCCCTGCTTCGTCGGTAAAGAATTCCCGGCATTCCCGTCGCATCTCAAGAGGAGGCCCTCTCAACAGGAACGGCCAGAGGAACTCCAGGGTCGTGCCACCATTCCAAGAGTCCCCCAGATGTCTCTGTCCATTCCAGAGGAACCTCTTTTCCCTTCACCGGCTCGTCTTTCACGCCGAGGATCGACTCACACCAAGGTGGCACTTGGCACAGCCCTGTGGAAAAGCCTCGAGGGAAAGCCTCGAGGGAATGCCTCGAGGGAAAGCCACTGATCCCTTGATCCAGGTGACAGGAAGCGTGACCCTACTGCTGCAGCTCGGGAGGGAAGCGCACGTGCATGCCCCCACTCGAGACGAGGCCTGACTCCCCTGGGGAGACTCAGAGGCACCCCAAGATCCATGTCAACACTGGAGAGGAATGCTCAGGTTCCGGCCCCGACTCCACACAAGGTCTTATGCCCCAGCATGGATCGGAGAGGAATCCCGAGATGGCCCCTAGCAACTCGCATGGGGACTGGCCATTCCTGAGGCCACCTCAGCGGGTCCCTGAGGTCCCCGTCGTAACTCGAGAAGACCTGCCGCAACTCGAGAAAATCCAGGAGGTTCTCCCCCCCATGCGAGAGGAGGCCCATTTCCGCAGAGGCTTCTCGGGGCTAATCACACCTCACCTCTGGAACGTCGAAAGGGTTCTTCACACCCTGGGTGCAACTCAAGAAGTTCCCCGACATACCCGTCTCCACTCGAGAGGAAACACAAGGGTCCCGCCCACATCCAGAGGAGCCCCGTTTCCGCCTCGTAGCTCGAGGTGAGGGATCCTTTCCCTGCTTCGTCTGGAAAGAATTCCCGGCGTTCTTGTCGCAACTGAAGAGGAGGCCCTCTGAACAGGAAGGGCGAGAGGAACTCCAGGGTCGTGCCACCATTCCAAGAGTCCCCCAGATGTCTCTGTCCATTCCAGAGGAACCTCTTTTCTCTTCACCGGCTCGTCTTTCACGCCGAGGATCGACTCACACCAAGGTGGCACTTGGCACATCCCTGTGGAAAAGCCTCGTGGGAAAGCTTCGAGGGAATGCCTCGAGGGAAAGCCACTGATCCCTTGATCAAGGTGACAAGAAGCATGACCCTACTGCTGCAGCTCGGGAGAGAAGCGCACGTGCATGCCCCCCCCGAGACGAGGCTTGACTCCCCTGGGGAGACTCAGAGGCACCCCAAGATCCATGTCAACACTGGAGAGGAATCCTCAGGTTCCGGCCCCGACTCCACACAAGGTCTTAGGCCCCGGCATGGACGGGAGAGGAATCCCGAGATGGCCCCTAGCAACTCGCATGGGGACTGGCCCTTCCTGAGGCCACCAGAGCGGGTCCCTGAGGTCCCCGTCGTAACTCAAGAAGACCTGCCGCAACTCGAGAATATCCAGGAGGTTCTCCCCTGCAGGCGAGATGAGGCACATTTCCGCAGAGGCTTCTCGGGGTTAATCACACCTCACCTCTGGAACGTCGAAAGGGTCCTTCCCACCCTTGGTGCAACTCAAGTAGTTCCCCGACATACCCGTCTCCACTCCAGAGAAAACACGAGGGTCCCGCCCACATCCAGAGGAGCCCCGTTTCCGCCTCCTAGCTCGAGGTGAGGGATCCTTTCCCTGCTTCGTCGGGAAAGAATTCCCGGCATTCCCGTCGCATCTCAAGAGGAGGCCCTCTCAACAGGAATGGCGAGAGGAACTCCGGGGTCCTGCCACCATTCCAGGAGTCCCCCAGATGTCTCTGTCCATTCCAGAGGAACCTCTTTTCCCTTCACCGGCTCGTCTTTCACGCCGAGGATCGACTCACACCAAGGTGGCACTTGGCACAGCCCTGTGGGAAAGCCTCCTGGGAAATCCTCGAGGGAATGCCTCGAGGGAAAGCCACTGATCCCTTGATCCACGTGACAGGAAGCGTGACCCTACTGCTGCAGCTCGGGAGGGAAGTGCACGTGCATGCCCCCACTCGAGACGAGTCCTGACGCCCCTGGGGAGACTCAGAGGCACCCCAAAATCCAAGTCAACACTGGAGAGGAATCCTCAGGTTCCGGCCCCGACTCCACACAAAGTCTCAGGCCCCGGCATCGACGGGAGAGGAATTACGAGATGACACCTAGCAAATCGCATGGGGACTGGCCCTTCCTGAGGCCACCAGAGCGGGTCCCTGAGGTCCCCGTCGTAACTCGAGAAGACCTGCGGCAACTCGAGAATATCCAGGGGGTTCTCCCCTGCAGGCGAGATGACGCCCATTTCCGCAAAGGCTTCTCGTGGCTAATCACACCTCACCTCTGGAACGTCGAAAGGGTCCTTCACACCCTTGGTGCAACTCAAGAAGTTCCCCGACATACCCTTCTCCACTCGAGAGGAAACACGAGGGTCCCGGCCACATCCAGAGGAGCCCCGTTTCCGCCTCGTAGCTCGAGGTGACGGATCCTTTCCCTGCTTCGTCGGGAAAGAAATCCCGGCGTTCCCGTCGCATCTCAAGAGGAGGCCCTCTCAACAGGAACGGCGAGAGGAACCCCAGGGTCGTGCCACCATTCCAAGAGTCCCCCAGATGTCTCAGTCCATTCCAGAGGAACCTCTTCTCCCTTCACCGGCTCGTCTTTCACGCCGAGGATCGACTCACACCAAGGTGGCACTTGGCACAGCCCTGTGGGGAAGCCTCGAGGGAAAGCCTCCAGGGAAACCACAGATCCCTTGATCCACGTGACAGGAAGCGTGACCCTACTGCTGCAGCTCGGGAGGGAAGCGCACGTGCATGCCCCCACTCGAGACGAGGCCTGACTCCCCTGGGGAGACTCAGAGGCACCCCAAGATCCATGTCAACACTGGAGAGGAATGCTCAGGTTCCAGCCCCGACTCCACACAAGGTCTTAGGCCCAGGCATCGATCGGAGAGGAATCCCGAGATGGCCCCTAGCAACTCGCATGGGGACTGGCCCTTCCTGAGGCCACCACAGCGGGTCCCTGAGGTCCCCGTCATAACTCGAGAAGACCTGCCGCAACTCGAGAATATCCAGGAGGTTCTCCCCTGCAGGCGAGATGAGGCCCATTTCCCCAGAGGCTTCTCGGGGCTAATCACACCTCACCTCTGGAATGACGAAACGGTCCTTCCCACCCTTGGTGCAACTCAAGAAGTTCCCCGACATACCCGTCTCCACTCGAGAGGAAACACGAGGGTCCCGCCCACATCGAGAGGAGCCCCGTTTCCGCCTCCTAGCTCGAGGTGAGGGCTCCTTTCCCTGCTTCATCGGGAAAGAATTCCCGGCGTTCCCGTCGCATCTCAAGAGGAGGCCTTCTCAACAGGAACGGCGAGATGAACTCCAGGGTCGTGCCACCATTCCAAGAGTCCCCCAGATGTCTCAGTCCATTCCAGAGGAACCTCGTTTCCCTTCACCGGCTCGTCTTTCACGCCGAGGATCGACTCACACCAAGGTGCCTCTTGGCACAGCCCTGTGGGAAAGCCTCGAGGGAAAGCCTCGAGGGAAAGCCTTGAGGGAAAGCCACAGATCCCCTGATTCACGTGACAGGAAGCGTGACCCTACTGCTGCAGCTCGGGAGGGAAGCGCACGTGCATGCCTCCACTCGAGACGAGGCTTCACTCCCCTGGGGAGACTCAGAGGCACCCCAAGATCCATGTCAACACTGGAGAGGAATCCTCAGGTTCCGGCCCCGACTCCACACAAGGTCTTAGGCCCCGGCATGGACGGGAGAGGAATCCCGAGATGGCCCCTAGCAACTCACATGGGGACTGGCCCTTCCTGAGGCCACCAGAGCGGGTCCGTGAGGTCCCCGGCGTAACTCAAGAAGACCTGCCGCAACTCGAGAAAATCCAGGAGGTTCTCCCCTCCATGCGAGAGGAGACCCATTTCCGCAGAGGCTTCTCGGGGCTAATCACACCTCACCTCTGGAACGTCGAAAGGGTCCTTCACACCCTTGGTGCAACTCAAGAAGTTCCCCGACATACCCGTCTCCACTCCAGAGGAAACACGAGGGTCCCGCCCACATCCAGAGGAGCCCCGTTTCCGCCTCCTAGCTCGAGGTGAGGGATCCTTTCCCTGCTTCGTCGGAAAAGAATTCCCGGCGTTCCCGTCGCATCTCAAGAGGAGGCCCTCTCAACAGGAACGGCGAGAGGAACTCCGGGGTCGTGCCACCATTCCACGAGTCCCCCAGATGTCTCAGTCCATTCCAGAGGAACCTGTTTTCCCTTCACCGGCTCGTCTTTCACGCCAAGGATCGACTCACACCAAGGTGGCACTTGGCACGGCCCTGTGGGAAAGCCTCGTGGGAAAGCCTCGAGAGAAAGCCTTGAGGGAAAGCAACAGATCCCTTGATCCACGTGACAGGAAGCCTGACCCTACTGCTGCAGCTAGGGAGGGAAGCGCACGTGCATGCCCCCACTCGAGACGAGGCCTGACTCCCCTGGGGAGACTCAGAGGCACCCCAAGATCCATGTAAACACTGGAGAGGAATCCTCATGTACCGGACGCGACTCCACACAAGGTCTTAGGCCCCGGCATCGACGGGAGAGGAATTCCGAGATGGCCCCTAGGAACTTGCATGGGGACTGGCCCTTCCTGAGGCCACCAGAGCGGGCCCCGAAGTCCCCGAGGTAACTCAAGAAGACCTGCCGCAACTCGAGAATATCCAGGAGGTTCTCCCCTGCAGGCGAGATGAGGCCCATTTCCGCAGAGGCTTCTCGGGGCTAATCACACCTCACCTCTGGAACGTCGAAAGGGTCCTTCCCACCCTTGGTGCAACTCAAGAAGTTCCCCGACATACCCGTCTCCACTCGAGAGGAAACACGAGGGTCCCGCCCACATCCAGAGGAGCCCCGTTTCCGCCTCGTAGCTCGAGGTGAGGGATCCTTTCCCTGCTTCGTCTGGAAAGAATTCCCGGCATTCCCGTAGCAACTGAAGAGGAGGCCCTCTGAACAGGAACGGCGAGAGGAACTCCAAGGTCCTGCCACCATTCCAAGAGTCCCCGAGATGTCTCAGTCCATTCCAGAGGAACCTCTTTTCCCTTCAATGGCTCGTCTTTCACGCCGAGGATCGACTCACACAAAGGTGGCACTTGGCAAAGCCCTGTGGGAAAGCTTCGAGGGAAAGCCTCGAGGGAAACCACAGATCCCTTGATCCACGTGACAGGAAGCGTGACCCTACGGCTGCAGCTCGGGTGGGAAGCGCACGTCCATGCCCCCACTCCAGACGAGGCCTGACTCCCCTGGGGAGACTCTGAGGCACCCCAAATCCATGTCAACACTGGAGACGAATCCTCAGGTCCCTGCCCCGACTCCACACAATGTCTCAGGCCCCGGCATCGACGGCAGAGGAATCCCGAGATGGCCCCTAGCAACTCGCATGGGGACTGGCCCTTCCTGAGGCCACCAGAGCGGGTCCCTGAGGTCCCCATCGTAACTCAAGAAGACCTGCCGCAACTCGAGAATATCCAGGAGGTTCTCCCCTGCAGGCGAGATGAGGCACATTTCCGCAGAGGCTTCTCGGGGTTAATCACACCTCACCTCTGGAACGTCGAAAGGGTCCTTCCCACCCTTGGTGCAACTCAAGAAGTTCCCCGACATACCCGTCTCCACTCCAGAGAAAACACGAGGGTCCCGCCCACATCCAGAGGAGCCCCGTTTCCGCCTCCTAGCTCGAGGTGAGGGATCCTTTCCCTGCTTCGTCGGGAAAGAATTCCCGGCATTCCCGTCGCATCTCAAGAGGAGGCCCTCTCAACAGGAACGGCGAGAGGAACTCCGGGGTCCTGCCACCATTCCAGGAGTCCCCCAGATGTCTCTGTCCATTCCAGAGGAACCTCTTTTCCCTTCACCGGCTCGTCTTTCACGCCGAGGATCGACTCACACCAAGGTGGCACTTGGCACAGCCCTGTGGGAAAGCCTCGTGGGAAAGCCTCGAGGGACAGCCTCGAGGGAAAGCCACTGATCCCTTGATCCACGTGACAGGAAGCGTGACCCTACTTCTGCAGCTCGGGAGGGAAGTACACGTGCATGCCTCCACTCGAGACGAGTCCTGACTCCCCTGGGGAGACTCAGAGGCACCCCAAAATCCAAGTCAACACTGGAGAGGAATCCTCAGGTTCCGGCCCCGACTCCACACAATGTCTCAGGCCCCGGCATCGACGGGAGAGGAATTACGAGATGGCACCTAGCAACTCGCATGGGGACTGGCCCTTCCTGAGGCCACCAGAGCGGGTCCCTGAGGTCCCCGTCGTAACTCGAGAAAACCTGCCGCAACTCGAGAATATCCAGGGGGTTCTCCCCTGCAGGCGAGATGACGCCCATTTCCGCAGAGGCTTCCCGGGGCTAATCACACCTCACCTCTGGAACGTCGAAAGGGTCCTTCACACCCTTGGTGCAACTCAAGAAGTTCCCCGACATACCCTTCTCCACTCGAGAGGAAACACGAGGGTCCCGGCCACATCCAGAGGAGCCCCGTTTCCACCTCGTAGCTCGAGGTGACGCATCCTTTCCCTGCTTCGTCGGGAAAGAATTCCCGGCGTTCCCGTCGCATCTCAAGAGGAGGCCCTCTAAACAGGAACGGCGAGAGGAACTCCAGGGTCGTGCCACCATTCCAAGAGTCCCCCAGATGTCTCAGTCCATTCCAGAGGAACCTCTTTTCCCTTCACCGGCTCGTCTTTCACGCCGAGGATCGACTCACACAAAGGTGGCACTTGGCACAGCCCTGTGGGGAAGCCTCGAGTGAAAGCCTCGAGGGAAAGCCACAGATCCCCTGATTCACGTGACAGGAAGCGTGACCCTACTGCTGCAGCTCGGGAGGGAAGCGCACGTGCATGCCCCCACTCGAGACGAGGCCTGACTCCCCTGGGGAGACTCAGAGGCACCCCAAGATCCATGTCAACACTGGAGAGGAATCCTCAGGTTCCGGCCCCGACTCCACACAAGGTCTTAGGCCCCGGCATGAACGGTAGAGGAATCCCGAGATGGACCCTATCAACTCACATGGGGACTGGCCCTTCCTGAGGCCACCAGAGCGGGTCCCTGAGGTCCCCGGCGTAACTCAAGAATACCTGCCGCAACTCGAGAAAATCCAGGAGGTTCTCCCCTCCATGCGAGAGGAGGCCCATTTCCGCAGAGGCTTCTCGGTGCTAATCACACCTCACCTCTGGAACGTCGAAAGGGTCCTTCACACCCTTGGTGCAACTCAAGAAGTTCCCCGACATACCCGTCTCCACTCCAGAGGAAACACGAGGGTCCCGCCCACATCCAGAGGAGCCCCGTTTCCGCCTCCTAGCTCGAGGTGAGGGATCCTTTCCCTGCTTCGTCGGAAAAGAATTCCCGGCGTTCCCGTCGCATCTCAAGAGGAGGCCCTCTCAACAGGAACGGCGAGAGGAACTCCGGGGTCGTGCCACCATTCCACGAGTCCCCCAGATGTCTCAGTCCATTCCAGAGGAACCTGTTTTCCCTTCACCGGCTCGTCTTTCACGCCAAGGATCGACTCACACCAAGGTGGCACTTGGCACGGCCCTGTGGGAAAGCCTCGTGGGAAAGCCTCGAGAGAAAGCCTTGAGGGAAAGCAACAGATCCCTTGATCCACGTGACAGGAAGCCTGACCCTACTGCTGCAGCTAGGGAGGGAAGCGCACGTGCATGCCCCCACTCGAGACGAGGCCTGACTCCCCTGGGGAGACTCAGAGGCACCCCAAGATCCATGTAAACACTGGAGAGGAATCCTCATGTACCGGACGCGACTCCACACAAGGTCTTAGGCCCCGGCATCGATGGGAGAGGAATTCCGAGATGGCCCCTAGGAACTTGCATGGGGACTGGCCCTTCCTGAGGCCACCAGAGCGGGCCCCGAGGTCCCCGTCGTAACTCGAGAAGACCTGCCGCAACTCGAGAATATCCAGGAGGTTCTCCCCTGCAGGCGAGATGAGGCCCATTTCCGCAGAGGCTTCTCGGGTCTAATCACACCTCACCTCTGGAACGTCGAAAGGGTCCTTCCCACCCTTGGTGCAACTCAAGAAGTTCCCCGACATACCCGTCTCCACTCGAGAGGAAACACGAGGGTCCCGCCCACATCCAGAGGAGCCCCGTTTCCGCCTCGTAGCTCGAGGTGAGGGATCCTTTCCCTGCTTCGTCTGGAAAGAATTCCCGGCATTCCCGTAGCAACTGAAGAGGAGGCCCTCTGAACAGGAACGGCGAGAGGAACTCCAAGGTCCTGCCACCATTCCAAGAGTCCCCGAGATATCTCAGTCCATTCCAGAGGAACCTCTTTTCCCTTCAATGGCTCGTCTTTCACGCCGAGGATCGACTCACACAAAGGTGGCACTTGGCAAAGCCCTGTGGGAAAGCTTCGAGGGAAAGCCTCGAGGGAAACCACAGATCCCTTGATCCACGTGACAGGAAGTGTGACACTACTGCTGCAGCTCGGGAGGAAAGCGCACGTGCATGCCCCCACTCGAGACGATGCCTGACTCCCCTGGGGAGACTCAGAAGCACCCCAAGATCCATGGCAACACTGGAGAGGAATCCTCAGGTTCTGGCCCCGACTCCACACAAGGTCTTAAGCCCCGGCATGGACGGGAGAGTGATCCCGAGATGTCCCCTATTAACTCGCATGGGTACTGGCCTTTCCTGAAGCCATCAGAGCGGGTCCCTGAGGTCCCCGTCGTAAGTCGAGAAGACCTGCCGCAACTCGAGAAAATCCAGGAGGTTCTCCCCTCCAGGCGAGATGAGGCCCATTTCCGCTGAGGCGTCTCGAGGCTGATCACACCTCACCTCTGGAACTTCGAAAGGGTCCTTCACACCCTTGGTGCAAATCAAGAAGTTCCCCGACCTACCCGTCTCCAGTCGAGAGGAATCACGAGGGTCCCGCCCACATCCAGAGGAGCCCCGTTTCCGCCTCGTAGCTCGAGATGGGGGATCCTTTCCCTGCTTCGTCGGGAAAGAGTTCCCGGCGTTCCCTTCGCATCTCAAGAGGAGGCCCTCTCAACAGGAACGGCGAGAGGAACTCCAGGGTCGTGCCACCATTCCAAGAGTCCCCCAGATGTCTCAGTCCATTCCAGAGGAACCTCTTTTCCCTTCACCGGCTCGTCTTTCACGACGAGGATCGACTCCCACCAAGGTGGCACGTGGCACAGCCCTGTGGGAAAGCCTCGTGGGAAAGCCTCGAGGGACAGCCTCGAGGGAAAGCAACAGATCCCTTGATCCACTTGACAGGATGCGTGACACTACTGCTGCAGCTCGGGAGGAAAGCGCACGTGCATGCCCCCACTCGAGACGATGCCTGACTCACCTGGGGAGACTGAGAAGCACCCCAAGATAAATGGAAACACTGGAGAGGAATCCTCAGGTTCCAGCCCCGACTCCACACAAGGTCTTAAGCCCCGGCATGGACGGGAGAGGGATCCCGAGTTGGCCCCTAGCAACTCGCATGGGGACTGGCCTTTCCTGAGGCCACCAGAGCGGGTCCCTTAGGTCCCTGTCGTAACTCGAGAAGACCTGCCGCAACTCGAGAAAATCCAGGAGGTTCTCCCTTCCAGGCGAGATGAGGCCCATTTCCGCTGAGGCGTCTCGAGTCTGATCACACCTCACCTCTGGAACTTCGAAAGGCTCCTTCACACCCTTGGTGCAAATCAAGAAGTTCCCCGACCTAGCCGTCTCCACTCGAGAGGAATCACGAGGGTCCCACCCACATCCTGAGGAGCCCCGTTTCCGCCTCGTAGCTCGAGATGAGGGATCCTTTCCCTGCTTCGTCGGGAAAGAGTTCCCGACGTTCCCGCTGCATCTCAGGAGGAGGCCCTCTGAACAGGAACGGCGAGAGGAACTCCAGGGTCGTGCCACCATTCCAAGAGTCCCCCAGATGTCTCAGTCCATTCCAGAGGAACCTCTTTTCCCTTCACCGGCTCGTCTTTCACGACGAGCATCGACTCACACCAAGGTGGCACGTGGCACAGTCCTGTGGGAAAGCCTCGTGGGAAAGCCTCGAGGGACAGCCTCGAGGGAAAGCCACAGATCCTTTGATCCACGTGACAGGAAGCATGACACTACTGCTGCAGCCCGGGAGGAAAGCGCACGTGCATGCCCCCACTCGAGACGAGGCCTGACTCCCCTGGGGAGACTCAGAGCCACCCCAAGATCCATGGCAACATTGGAGAGGAATCCTCAGGTTCCGGCCCCGACTCCACACAAGTACTGAGGCCCTGGCATGGACAGGAGAGGAATCCCGAGAGGTCCCCTAGCAACTCGCATGGGGACTGGCCTTTCCTGAGGCCACCAGAGCGGGTCCCTGTGGTCCCCGTCGTAACTCGAGAAGACCTGCCGCAACTCAAGAAAATCCAGGAGGTTCTCCCCTCCAGGCGAGATGAGGCCCATTTCCGCTGAGGCATCTCGAGGCTGATCACACCTCACCTCTGGCACTTCGAAAGCGTCCTTCACACCCTTGGTGCAAATCAAGAAGTTCCCCGACCTAGCCGTCTCCACTCGAGAGGAATCACGTGGGTCCCGCCCACATCCAGAGGAGCCCCGTTTCCGCCTCGTAGCTCGAGATGAGGGATCCTTTCCCTGCTTCGTCGGGAAAGAGTTCCCGGCGTTCCCGTCGCATCTCAAGAGGAGGCCCTCTCAACAGGAACGGCGAGAGGAACTCCAGGGTCGTGCCACCATTCCAAGAGTCCCCCAGATGTCTCAGTCTATTCCAGAGGAACCTCTTTTCCCTTCACCGGCTCGTCTTTCACGCCGAGGATCGACTCACACCAAGGTGGCACGTGGCACAGCCCTGTGGGAAAGCCTCGTGGGAAAGCCTCGAGGGACAGCCTCGAGGGAAAGCCACAGATCCCTTGATCCACGTGACAGGAAGCATGACACTACTGCTGCAGCTCGGGAGGAAAGCGCACGTGCATGCCCCCACTCGAGACGAGGCCTGACTCCCCTGGGGAGACTCAGAAGCACCCCAAGATCCATGGCAACATTGGAGAGGAATCCTCAGGTTCCGGCCCCGACTCCACACAAGGACTGAGGCCCCGGCATGGACGGGAGAGGAATCCCGAGAGGTCCCCTAGCAACTCGCATGGGGACTGGCCTTTCCTGAGGCCACCAGAGCGGGTCCCTGTGGTCCCCTTCGTAACTCGAGAAGACCTGCCGCAACTCGGGAAAATCCAGGAGGTTCTCCCCTCCATGCGAGAGGAGGCCCATTTCCGCAGAGGCTTCTCGGGGCTAATCACACCTCACCTCTGGAACGTCGAAATGGTCCTTCACACCCTTGGTGCAACTCAAGAAGTTCCCCGACATACCCGTCTCCACTCCAGAGGAAACACGAGGGTCCCGCCCACATCGAGTGGAGCCCCGTTTCCGCCTCCTAGCTCGAGGTGAGGGATCCTTTCCCTGCTTCGTCGGGAAAGAGTTCCCGGCGTTGCCGTCGCATCTCAAGAGGAGGCCCTCTCAACAGGAACGGCGAGAGGAACTCCAGGGTCGTGCCACCATTCCAAGAGTCCCCCAGATGTCTCAGTCCATTCCAGAGGAACATCTTTTCCCTTCACCGGCTCGTCGTTCAGGCCGAGGATCGACTCACACCAAGGTGGCACGTTGCACAGCCCTGTGGGAAAGCCTCGTGGGAAAGCCTCGAGGGACAGCCTCGAGGGAAAGCCACAGATCCCTTGATCCACGTGACAGGAAGTGTGACACTACTGCTGCAGCTCGGGAGGAAAGCGCACGTGCATGCCCCCACTCGAGACGATGCCTGACTCCCCTGGGGAGACTCAGAAGCACCCCAAGATCCATGGCAACACTGGAGAGGAATCCTCAGGTTCTGGCCCCGACTCCACACAAGGTCTTAAGCCCCGGCATGGACGGGAGAGTGATCCCGAGATGTCCCCTATTAACTCGCATGGGTACTGGCCTTTCCTGAAGCCATCAGAGCGGGTCCCTGAGGTCCCCGTCGTAAGTCGAGAAGACCTGCCGCAACTCGAGAAAATCCAGGAGGTTCTCCCCTCCAGGCGAGATGAGGCCCATTTCCGCTGAGGCGTCTCGAGGCTGATCACACCTCACCTCTGGAACTTCGAAAGGGTCCTTCACACCCTTGGTGCAAATCAAGAAGTTCCCCGACCTACCCGTCTCCACTCGAGAGGAATCACGAGGGTCCCGCCCACATCCAGAGGAGCCCCGTTTCCGCCTCGTAGCTCGAGATGGGGGATCCTTTCCCTGCTTCGTCGGGAAAGAGTTCCCGGCGTTCCCTTCCCATCTCAAGAGGAGGCCCTCTCAACAGGAACGGCGAGAGGAACTCCAGGGTCGTGCCACCATTCCAAGAGTCCCCCAGATGTCTCAGTCCATTCCAGAGGAACCTCTTTTCCCTTCACCGGCTCGTCTTTCACGACGAGGATCGACTCCCACCAAGGTGGCACGTGGCACAGCCCTGTGGGAAAGCCTCGTGGGAAAGCCTCGAGGGACAGCCTCGAGGGAAAGCAACAGATCCCTTGATCCACTTGACAGGATGTGTGACACTACTGCTGCAGCTCGGGAGGAAAGCGCACGTGCATGCCCCCACTCGAGACGATGCCTGACTCACCTGGGGAGACTGAGAAGCACCCCAAGATCCATGGAAACACTGGAGAGGAATCCTCAGGTTCCAGCCCCGACTCCACACAAGGTCTTAAGCCCCGGCATGGACGGGAGAGGGATCCCGAGTTGGCCCCTAGCAACTCGCATGGGGACTGGCCTTTCCTGAGGCCACCAGAGCGGGTCCCTTAGGTCCCTGTCGTAACACGAGAAGACCTGCTGCAACTCGAGAAAATCCAGGAGGTTCTCCCATCCAGGCGAGATGAGGCCCATTTCCGCTGAGGCGTCTCGAGGCTGATCACACCTCACCTCTGGAACTTCGAAAGGGTCCTTCACACCCTTGGTGCAAATCAAGAAGTTCCCTGACATACCCGTCTCCACTCGAGAGGAATCACGAGGGTTCCGCCCACATCCAGAGGAGCCCCGTTTCCTCTTCGTAGCTCGAGATGAGTGATCCTTTCCCTGCTTCGTCGGGAAAGAGTTCCCGGCGTTCCCGCTGCATCTCAAGAGGAGGCCCTCTGAACAGGAACGGCGAGAGGAACTCCAGGGTCGTGCCACCATTCCAAGAGTCCCCCAGATGTCTCAGTCCATTCCAGAGGAACCTCTTTTCCCTTCACCGGCTCGTCTTTCACGACGAGGATCGACTCACACCAAGGTGACACGTGGCACAGTCCTGTGGGAAAGCCTCGTGGGAAAGCCTCGAGGGACAGCCTCGAGGGAAAGCCACAGATCCTTTGATCCACGTGACAGGAAGCATGACACTACTGCTGCAGCCCCGGAGGAAAGCGCACGTGCATGCCCCCACTCGAGACGAGGCCTGACTCCCCTGGGGAGACTCAGAGCCACCCCAAGATCCATGGCAACATTGGAGAGGAATCCTCAGGTTCCGGCCCCGACTCCACACAAGTACTGAGGCCCTGGCATGGACAGGAGAGGAATCCCGAGAGGTCCCCTAGCAACTCGCATGGGGACTGGCCTTTCCTGAGGCCACCAGAGCGGGTCCCTGTGGTCCCCGTCGTAACTCGAGAAGACCTGCCGCAACTCGAGAAAATCCAGGAGGTTCTCCCCTCCAGGCGAGATGAGGCCCATTTCCGCTGAGGCATCTCGAGGCTGATCACACCTCACCTCTGGCACTTCGAAAGCGTCCTTCACACCCTTGGTGCAAATCAAGAAGTTCCCCGACCTAGCCGTCTCCACTCGAGAGGAATCACGTGGGTCCCGCCCACATCCAGAGGAGCCCCGTTTCCGCCTCGTAGCTCGAGATGAGGGATCCTTTCCCTGCTTCGTCGGGAAAGAGTTCCCGGCGTTCCCGTCGCATCTCAAGAGGAGGCCCTCTCAACAGGAACGGCGAGAGGAACTCCAGGGTCGTACCACCATTCCAAGAGTCCCCCAGATGTCTCAGTCCATTCCAGAGGAACCTCTTTTCCCTTCACCGGCTCGTCTTTCACGCCGAGGATCGACTCACACCAAGGTGGCACGTGGCACAGCCCTGTGGGAAAGCCTCGTGGGAAAGCCTCGAGGGACAGCCTCGAGGGAAAGCCACAGATCCCTTGATCCACGTGACAGGAAGCATGACACTACTGCTGCAGCTCGGGAGGAAAGCGCACGTGCATGCCCCCACTCGAGACGAGGCCTGACTCCCCTGGGGAGACTCAGAAGCACCCCAAGACCCATGGCAACATTGGAGAGGAATCCTCAGGTTCCGCCCCGACTCCACACAAGGACTGAGGCCCCGGCATGGACGGGAGAGGAATCCCGAGAGGTCCCCTAGCAACTCGCATGGGGACTGGCCTTTCCTGAGGCCACCAGAGCGGGTCCCTGTGGTCCCCTTCGTAACTCGAGAAGACCTGCCGCAACTCAAGAAAATCCAGGAGGTTCTCCCCTCCAGGCGAGATGAGGCCCATTTCCGCTGAGGCGTCTCGAGGCTGATCACACCTCACCTCTGGCACTTCGAAAGCGTCCTTCACACCCTTGGTGCAAATCAAGAAGTTCCCCGACCTAGCCGTCTCCACTCGAGAGGAATCACGTGGGTCCCGCCCACATCCAGAGGAGCCCCGTTTCCGCCTCGTAGCTCGAGATGAGGGATCCTTTCCCTGCTTCGTCGGGAAAGAGTTCCCGGCGTTCCCGTCGCATCTCAAGAGGAGGCCCTCTCAACAGGAACGGCGAGAGGAACTCCAGGGTCGTGCCACCATTCCAAGAGTCCCCCAGATGTCTCAGTCCATTCCAGAGGAACCTCTTTTCCCTTCACCGGCTCGTCTTTCACGCCGAGGATCGACTCACACCAAGGTGGCACGTGGCACAGCCCTGTGGGTAAGCCTCGTGGGAAAGCCTCGAGGGACAGCCTCGAGGGAAAGCCACAGATCCCTTGATCCACGTGACAGGAAGCATGACACTACTGCTGCAGCTCGGGAGGAAAGCGCACGTGCATGCCCCCACTCGAGACGAGGCCTGACTCCCCTGGGGAGACTCAGAAGCACCCCAAGATCCATGGCAACATTGGAGAGGAATCCTCAGGTTCCGGCCCCGACTCCACAAAAGGACTGAGGCCCCGGCATGGACGGGAGAGGAATCCCGAGAGGTCCGCTAGCAACTCGCATGGAGACTGGCCTTTCCTGAGGCCACCAGAGCGGGTCCCTGTGGTCCCCGTCGTAACTCGAGAAGACCTGCTGCAACTCAAGAAAATCCAGGAGGTTCTCCCCTCCAGGCGAGATGAGGCCCATTTCCGCTGAGGCGTCTCGAGGCTGATCACACCTCACCTCTGGCACTTCGAAAGCGTCCTTCACACCCTTGGTGCAAATCAAGAAGTTCCCCGACCTAGCCGTCTCCACTCGAGAGGAATCACGAGGGTCCCGCCCACATCCAGAGGAGCCCCATTTCCGCCTAGTAGCTCGAGATGAGGGATCCTTTCCCTGCTTCGTCGGGAAAGAGTTCCCAGCGTTCCCGTCGCATCTCAACAGGAGGCCATCTCAACAGGAACGGCGAGAGGAACTCCAGGGTCGTGCCACCATTCCAAGAGTCCCCCAGATGTCTCAGTCCATTCCAGAGGAACCTCTTTTCCCTTCACCGGCTCGTCTTTCACGCCGAGGATCGACTCACACCAAGGTGGCACCTGGCACAGACCTGTGGGAAAGCCTCGTGGGAAAGCCTCGAGGGACAGCCTCGAGGGAAAGCCACAGATCCCTTGATCCACGTGACAGGAAGCATGACACTACTGCTACAGCTCGGGAGGAAAGCGCACGTGCATGCCCACACTCGAGACGAGGCCTGACTCCCCTGGGGAGACTCAGAAGCACCCCAAGATCCATGGCAACATTGGAGAGGAATCCTCAGGTTCCGGCCCCGACTCCACACAAGGACTGAGGCCCCGGCATGGACGGGAGAGGAATCCCGAGAGGTCCCCTAGCAACTCGCATGGGGACTGGCCTTTCCTGAGGCCACCAGAGCGGGTCCCTGTGGTCCCCGTCGTAACTCGAGAAGACCTGCCGCAACTCAAGAAAATCCAGGAGGTTCTCCCCTCCAGGCGAGATGAGGCCCATTTCCGCTGAGGCGTCTCGAGGCTGATCACACCTCACCTCTGGCACTTCGAAAGCCTCCTTCACACCCTTGGTGCAAATAAAGAAGTTCCCCGACCTAGCCGTCTCCACTCGAGAGGAATCACGTGGGTCCCGCCCACATCCAGAGGAGCCCCATTTCCGCCTCGTAGCTCGAGATGAGGGATCCTTTCCCTGCTTCGTCGGGAAAGAGTTCCCGGCGTTCCCGTCGCATCTCAAGAGGAGGCCATCTCAACAGGAACGGCGAGAGGAACTCCAGGGTCGTGCCACCATTCCAAGAGTCCCCCAGATGTCTCAGTCCATTCCAGAGGAACCTCTTTTCCCTTCACCGGCTCGTCTTTCACGCCGAGGATCGACTCACACCAAGCTGGCACGTGGCACAGCCCTGTGGGAAAGCCTCGTGGGAAAGCCTCGAGGGACAGCCTCGAGAGAAAGCCACAGATCCCATGATCCACGTGACAGGAAGCATGACACTACTGCTGCAGCTCGGGAGGAAAGCGCACGTGCATGCCCCCACTCGAGACGAGGCCTGACTCCCCTGGGGAGACTCAGAAGCACCCCAAGATCCATGGCAACATTGGAGAGGAATCCTCAGGTTCCGGCCCCGACTCCACACAAGGACTGAGGCCCCGGCATGGACGGGAGAGGAATCCCGAGAGGTCCCCTAGCAACTCGCATGGGGACTGGCCTTTCCTGAGGCCACCAGAGCGGGTCCCTGTGGTCCCCGTCGTAACTCGAGAAGACCTGCCGCAACTCAGGAAAATCCAGGAGGTTCTCCCCTCCAGGCGAGATGAGGCCCATTTCCGCTGAGGCGTCTCGAGGCTGATCACACCTCACCTCTGGCACTTCGAAAGCGTCCTTCACACCCTTGGTGCAAATCAAGAAGTTCCCCGACCTAGCCGTCTCCACTCGAGAGGAATCACGTGGGTCCCGCCCACATCCAGAGGAGCCCCGTTTCCGCCTCGTAGCTCGAGATGAGGGATCCTTTCCCTGCTTCTTCGGGAAAGAGTTCCCGGCGTTCCCGTCGCATCTCAAGAGGAGGCCCTCTCAACAGGAACGGCGAGAGGAACTCCAGGGTCGTGCCACCATTCCAAGAGTCCCCCAGATGTCTCAGTCCATTCCAGAGGAACCTCTTTTCCCTTCACCGGCTCGTCTTTCACGCCGAGGATCGACTCACACCAAGGTGGCACGTGGCACAGCCCTGTGGGAAAGCCTCGTGGAAAAGCCTCGAGGGACAGCCTCGAGGGAAAGCCACAGATCCCTTGATCCACGTGACAGGAAGCATGACACTACTGCTGCAGCTCGGGAGGAAAGCGCACGTGCATGCCCCCACTCGAGACGAGGCCTGACTCCCCTGGGGAGACTCAGAAGCACCCCAAGATCCATGGCAACATTGGAGAGGAATCCTCAGGTTCCGGCCCCGACTCCACACAAGGACTGAGGCCCCGGCATGGACGGGAGAGGAATCCCGAGAGGTCCCCTAGCAACTCGCATGGGGACTGGCCTTTCCTGAGGCCACCAGAGCGGGTCCCTGTGGTCCCCGTCGTAACTCGAGAAGACCTGCCGCAACTCCAGAAAATCCAGGAGGTTCTCCCCTCCAGGCGAGATGAGGCCCATTTCCGCTGAGGCGTCTCGAGGCTGATCACACCTCACCTCTGGCACTTCGAAAGCGTACTTCACACCCTTGGTGCAAATCAAGAAGTTCCCCGACATACCCGTCTCCCCTCGAGAGGAATCACGTGGGTCCCGCCCACATCCAGAGGAGCCCCGTTTCCGCCTCGTAGCTCGAGATGAGGGATCCTTTCCCTGCTTCGTCGGGAAAGAGTTCCCGGCGTTCCCGTCGCATCTCAAGAGGAGGCCCTCTCAACAGGAACGGCGAGAGGAACTCCAGGGTCGTGCCACCATTCCAAGAGTCGCCCAGATGTCTCAGTCCATTCCAGAGGAACCTCTTTTCCCTTCACCGGCTCGTCTTTCACGCCGAG
Organism: Budorcas taxicolor; assembly: GCF_023091745.1. Classification (NCBI taxonomy): domain Eukaryota; kingdom Metazoa; phylum Chordata; class Mammalia; order Artiodactyla; family Bovidae; genus Budorcas; species Budorcas taxicolor. The sequence goes on along the minus strand of NC_068927.1, from coordinate 1,863,065 downwards.
GATCGACTCACACCAAGGTGGCACGTGGCACAGCCCTGTGGGAAAGCCTCGTGGGAAAGCCTCGAGGGACAGCCTCGAGGGAAAGCCACAGATCCCTTGATCCACGTGACAGGAAGCATGACACTACTGCTGCAGCTCGGGAGGAAAGCGCACGTGCATGCCCCCACTCGAGACGAGGCCTGACTCCCCTGGGGAGACTCAGAAGCACCCCAAGATCCATGGCAACATTGGAGAGGAATCCTCAGGTTCCGGCCCCGACTCCACACAAGGACTGAGGCCCCGGCATGGACGGGAGAGGAATCCCGAGAGGTCCCCTAGCAACTCGCATGGGGACTGGCCTTTCCTGAGGCCACCAGAGCGGGTCCCTGTGGTCCCCGTCGTAACTCGAGAAGACCTGCCGCAACTCAAGAAAATCCAGGAGGTTCTCCCCTCCAGGCGAGATGAGGCCCATTTCCGCTGAGGCGTCTCGAGGCTGATCACACCTCACCTCTGGCACTTCGAAAGCGTCCTTCACACCCTTGGTGCAAATCAAGAAGTTCCCCGACCTAGCCGTCTCCACTCGAGAGGAATCACGTGGGTCCCGCCCACATCCAGAGGAGCCCCGTTTCCGCCTCGTAGCTCGAGATGAGGGATCCTTTCCCTGCTTCGTCGGGAAAGAGTTCCCGGCGTTCCCGTCGCATCTCAAGAGGAGGCCCTCTCAACAGGAACGGCGAGAGGAACTCCAGGGTCGTGCCACCATTCCAAGAGTCCCCCAGATGTCTCAGTCCATTCCAGAGGAACCTCTTTTCCCTTCACCGGCTCGTCTTTCACGCCGAGGATCGACTCACACCAAGGTGGCACCTGGCACAGACCTGTGGGAAAGCCTCGTGGGAAAGCCTCGAGGGACAGCCTCGAGGGAAAGCCACAGATCCCTTGATCCACGTGACAGGAAGCATGACACTACTGCTACAGCTCGGGAGGAAAGCGCACGTGCATGCCCACACTCGAGACGAGGCCTGACTCCCCTGGGGAGACTCAGAAGCACCCCAAGATCCATGGCAACATTGGAGAGGAATCCTCAGGTTCCGGCCCCGACTCCACACAAGGACTGAGGCCCCGGCATGGACGGGAGAGGAATCCCGAGAGGTCCCCTAGCAACTCGCATGGGGACTGGCCTTTCCTGAGGCCACCAGAGCGGGTCCCTGTGGTCCCCGTCGTAACTCGAGAAGACCTGCCGCAACTCGAGAAAATCCCGGAGGTTCTCCCCTCCAGGCGAGATGAGGCCCATTTCCGCTGCGGCGTCTCGAGGCTGATCACACCTCACCTCTGGCACTTCGAAAGCGTCCTTCACACCCTTGGTGCAAATCAAGAAGTTCCCCGACCTCGCCGTCTCCACTCGAGAGGAATCACGTGGGTCCCGCCCACATCCAGAGGAGCCCCGTTTCCGCCTCGTAGCTCGAGATGAGGGATCCTTTCCCTGCTTCGTCGGGAAAGAGTTCCCGGCGTTCCCATCGCGTCTCAAGAGGAGGCCCTCTCAACAGGAACGGCGAGAGGAACTCCAGGGTCGTGCCACCATTCCAAGAGTCCCCCAGATGTCTCAGTCCATTCCAGAGGAACCTCTTTTCCCTTCACCGGCTCGTCTTTCACGCCGAGGATCGACTCACACCAAGGTGGCACGTGGCACAGCCCTGTGGGAAAGCCTCGTGGGAAAGCCTCGAGGGACAGCCTCGAGGGAAAGCCACAGATCCCTTGATCCACGTGACAGGAAGCATGACACTACTGCTGCAGCTCGGGAGGAAAGCGCACGTGCATGCCCCCACTCGAGACGAGGCCTGACTCCCCTGGGGAGACTCAGAAGCACCCCAAGATCCATGGCAACATTGGAGAGGAATCCTCAGGTTCCGGCCCCGACTCCACACAAGGACTGAGGCCCCGGCATGGACGGGAGAGGAATCCCGAGAGGTCCCCTAGCAACTCGCATGGGGACTGGCCTTTCCTCAGGCCACCAGAGCGGGTCCCTGTGGTCCCCGTCGTAACTCGAGAAGACCTGCCGCAACTCAAGAAAATCCAGGAGGTTCTCACCTCCAGGCGAGATGAGGCCCATTTCCGCTGAGGCGTCTCGAGGCTGATCACACCTCACCTCTGGCACTTCGAAAGCGTCCTTCACACCCTTGGTGCAAATCAAGAAGTTCCCCGACCTAGCCGTCTCCACTCTAGAGGAATCACGTGGGTCCCGCCCACATCCAGAGGAGCCCCGTTTCCGCCTCGTCGCTCGAGATGAGGGATCCTTTCCCTGCTTCGTCGGGAAAGAGTTCCCGGCGTTCCCGTCGCATCTCAAGAGGAGGCCCTCTCAACAGGAACGGCGAGAGGAACTCCAGGGTCGTGCCACCATTCCAAGAGTCCCCCAGATGTCTCAGTCCATTCCAGAGGAACCTCTTTACCCTTCACCGGCTCGTCTTTCACGCCGAGGATCGACTCACACCAAGGTGGCACGTGGCACAGCCCTGTGGGAAAGCCTCGTGGGAAAGCCTCGAGGGACAGCCTCGAGGGAAAGCCACAGATCCCTTGATCCACGTGACAGGAAGCATGACACTACTGCTGCAGCTCGGGAGGAAAGCGCACGTGCATGCCCCCACTCGAGACGAGGCCTGACTCCCCTGGGGAGACTCAGAAGCACCCCAAGATCCATGGCAACATTGGAGAGGAATCCTCAGGTTCCGGCCCCGACTCCACACAAGGACTGAGGCCCCGGCATGGACGGGAGAGGAATCCCGAGAGGTCCCCTAGCAACTCGCATGGGGACTGGCCTTTCCTGAGGCCACCAGAGCGGGTCCCTGTGGTCCCCGTCGTAACTCGAGAAGACCTGCCGCAACTCAAGAAAATCCAGGAGGTTCTCCCCTCCAGGCGAGATGAGGCCCATTTCCGCTGAGGCGTCTCGAGGCTGATCACACCTCACCTCTGGCACTTCGAAAGCGTCCTTCACACCCTTGGTGCAAATCAAGAAGTTCCCCGACCTAGCCGTCTCCACTCGAGAGGAATCACGTGGGTCCCGCCCACATCCAGAGGAGCCCCATTTCCGCCTCGTAGCTCGAGATGAGGGATCCTTTCCCTGCTTCGTCGGGAAAGAGTTCCCGGCGTTCCCGTCGCATCTCAAGAGGAGGCCATCTCAACAGGAACGGCGAGAGGAACTCCAGGGTCGTGCCACCATTCCAAGAGTCCCCCAGATGTCTCAGTCCATTCCAGAGGAACCTCTTTTCCCTTCACCGGCTCGTCTTTCACGCCGAGGATCGACTCACACCAAGCTGGCACGTGGCTCAGCCCTGTGGGAAAGCCTCGTGGGAAAGCCTCGAGGGACAGCCTCGAGGGAAAGCCACAGATCCCTTGATCCACGTGACAGGAAGCATGACACTACTGCTGCAGCTCGGGAGGAAAGCGCACGTGCATGCCCCCACTCGAGACGAGGCCTGACTCCCCTGGGGAGACTCAGAAGCACCCCAAGATCCATGGCAACATTGGAGAGGAATCCTCAGGTTCCGGCCCCGACTCCACACAAGGACTGAGGCCCCGGCATGGACGGGAGAGGAATCCCGAGAGGTCCCCTAGCAACTCGCATGGGGACTGGCCTTTCCTGAGGCCACCAGAGCGGGTCCCTGTGGTCCCCGTCGTAACTCGAGAAGACCTGCCGCAACTCAGGAAAATCCAGGAGGTTCTCCCCTCCAGGCGAGATGAGGCCCATTTCCGCTGAGGCGTCTCGAGGCTGATCACACCTCACCTCTGGCACTTCGAAAGCGTCCTTCACACCCTTGGTGCAAATCAAGAAGTTCCCCGACCTAGCCGTCTCCACTCGAGAGGAATCACGTGGGTCCCGCCCACATCCAGAGGAGCCCCGTTTCCGCCTCGTAGCTCGAGATGAGGGATCCTTTCCCTGCTTCGTCGGGAAAGAGTTCCCGGCGTTCCCGTCGCATCTCAAGAGGAGGCCCTCTCAACAGGAACGGCGAGAGGAACTCCAGGGTCGTGCCACCATTCCAAGAGTCCCCCAGATGTCTCAGTCCATTCCAGAGGAACCTCTTTTCCCTTCACCGGCTCGTCTTTCACGCCGAGGATCGACTCACACCAAGGTGGCACGTGGCACAGCCCTGTGGGAAAGCCTCGTGGGAAAGCCTCGAGGGACAGCCTCGAGGGAAAGCCACAGATCCCTTGATCCACGTGACAGGAAGCATGACACTACTGCTGCAGCTCGGGAGGAAAGCGCACGTGCATGCCCCCACTCGAGACGAGGCCTGACTCCCCTGGGGAGACTCAGAAGCACCCCAAGATCCATGGCAACATTGGAGAGGAATCCTCAGGTTCCGGCCCCGACTCCACACAAGGACTGAGGCCCCCGGCATGGACGGGAGAGGAATCCCGAGAGGTCCCCTAGCAACTCGCATGGGGACTGGCCTTTCCTGAGGCCACCAGAGCGGGTCCCTGTGGTCCCCATCGTAACTCGAGAAGACCTGCCGCAACTCCAGAAAATCCAGGAGGTTCTCCCCTCCAGGCGAGATGAGGCCCATTTCCGCTGAGGCGTCTCGAGGCTGATCACACCTCACCTCTGGCACTTCGAAAGCGTACTTCACACCCTTGGTGCAAATCAAGAAGTTCCCCGACCTAGCCGTCTCCACTCGAGAGGAATCACGTGGGTCCCGCCCACATCCAGAGGAGCCCCGTTTCCGCCTCGTAGCTCGAGATGAGGGATCCTTTCCCTGCTTCGTCGGGAAAGAGTTCCTGGCGTTCCCGTCGCATCTCAAGAGGAGGCCCTCTCAACAGGAACGGCGAGAGGAACTCCAGGGTCGTGCCACCATTCCAAGAGTCCCCCAGATGTCTCAGTCCATTCCAGAGGAACCTCTTTTCCCTTCACCGGCTCGTCTTTCACGCCGAGGATCGACTCACACCAAGGTGGCACGTGGCACAGCCCTGTGGGAAAGCCTCGTGGGAAAGCCTCGAGGGACAGCCTCGAGGGAAAGACACAGATCCCTTGATCCACGTGACAGGAAGCATGACACTACTGCTGCAGCTCGGGAGGAAAGCGCACGTGCATGCCCCCACTCGAGACGAGGCCTGACTCCCCTGGGGAGACTCAGAAGCACCCCAAGATCCATGGCAACATTGGAGAGGAATCCTCAGGTTCCGGCCCCGACTCCACACAAGGACTGAGGCCCCGGCATGGACGGGAGAGGAATCCCGAGAGGTCCCCTAGCAACTCGCATGGGGACTGGCCTTTCCTGAGGCCACCAGAGCGGGTCCCTGTGGTCCCCGTCGTAACTTGAGAAGACCTGCCGCAACTCAAGAAAATCCAGGAGGTTCTCCCCTCCAGGCGAGATGAGGCCCATTTCCGCTGAGGCGTCTCGAGGCTGATCACACCTCACCTCTGGCACTTCGAAAGCGTCCTTCACACCCTTGGTGCAAATCAAGAAGTTCCCCGACCTAGCCGTCTCCACTCGAGAGGAATCACGTGGGTCCCGCCCACATCCAGAGGAGCCCCGTTTCCGCCTCGTAGCTCGAGATGAGGGATCCTTTCCCTGCTTCGTCGGGAAAGAGTTCCCGGCGTTCCCGTCGCATCTCAAGAGGAGGCCCTCTCAACAGGAACGGCGAGAGGAACTCCAGGGTCGTGCCACCATTCCAAGAGTCCCCCAGATGTCTCAGTCCATTCCAGAGGAACCTCTTTTCCCTTCACCGGCTCGTCTTTCACGCCGAGGATCGACTCACACCAAGGTGGCACGTGGCACAGCCCTGTGGGAAAGCCTCGTGGAAAAGCCTCGAGGGACAGCCTCGAGGGAAAGCCACAGATCCCTTGATCCACGTGACAGGAAGCATGACACTACTGCTGCAGCTCGGGAGGAAAGCGCACGTGCATGCCCCCACTCGAGACGAGGCCTGACTCCCCTGGGGAGACTCAGAAGCACCCCAAGATCCATGGCAACATTGGAGAGGAATCCTCAGGTTCCGGCCCCGACTCCACACAAGGACTGAGGCCCCGGCATGGACGGGAGAGGAATCCCGAGAGGTCCCCTAGCAACTCGCATGGGGACTGGCCTTTCCTGAGGCCACCAGAGCGGGTCCCTGTGGTCCCCATCGTAACTCGAGAAGACCTGCCGCAACTCCAGAAAATCCAGGAGGTTCTCCCCTCCACGCGAGATGAGGCCCATTTCCGCTGAGGCGTCTCGAGGCTGATCACACCTCACCTCTGGCACTTCGAAAGCGTACTTCACACCCTTGGTGCAAATCAAGAAGTTCCCCGACCTAGCCGTCTCCACTCGAGAGGAATCACGTGGGTCCCGCCCACATCCAGAGGAGCCCCGTTTCCGCCTCGTAGCTCGAGATGAGGGATCCTTTCCCTGCTTCGTCGGGAAAGAGTTCCCGGCGTTCCCGTCGCATCTCAAGAGGAGGCCCTCTCAACAGGAACGGCGAGAGGAACTCCAGGGTCGTGCCACCATTCCAAGAGTCCCCCAGATGTCTCAGTCCATTCCAGAGGAACCTCTTTTCCCTTCACCGGCTCGTCTTTCACGCCGAGGATCGACTCACACCAAGGTGGCACGTGGCACAGCCCTGTGGGAAAGCCTCGTGGGAAAGCCTCGAGGGACAGCCTCGAGGGAAAGCCACAGATCCCTTGATCCACGTGACAGGAAGCATGACACTACTGCTGCAGCTCGGGAGGAAAGCGCACGTGCATGCCCCCACTCGAGACGAGGCCTGACTCCCCTGGGGAGACTCAGAAGCACCCCAAGATCCATGGCAACATTGGAGAGGAATCCTCAGGTTCCGGCCCCGACTCCACACAAGGACTGAGGCCCCGGCATGGACGGGAGAGGAATCCCGAGAGGTCCCCTAGCAACTCGCATGGGGACTGGCCTTTCCTGAGGCCACCAGAGCGGGTCCCTGTGGTCCCCGTCGTAACTCGAGAAGACCTGCCGCAACTCAAGAAAATCCAGGAGGTTCTCCCCTCCAGGCGAGATGAGGCCCATTTCCGCTGAGGCGTCTCGAGGCTGATCACACCTCACCTCTGGCACTTCGAAAGCGTCCTTCACACCCTTGGTGCAAATCAAGAAGTTCCCCGACCTAGCCGTCTCCACTCGAGAGGAATCACGTGGGTCCCGCCCACATCCAGAGGAGCCCCGTTTCCGCCTCGTAGCTCGAGATGAGGGATCCTTTCCCTGCTTCGTCGGGAAAGAGTTCCCGGCGTTCCCGTCGCATCTCAAGAGGAGGCCCTCTCAACAGGAACGGCGAGAGGAACTCCAGGGTCGTGCCACCATTCCAAGAGTCCCCCAGATGTCTCAGTCCATTCCAGAGGAACCTCTTTTCCCTTCACCGGCTCGTCTTTCACGCCGAGGATCGACTCACACCAAGGTGGCACCTGGCACAGCCCTGTGGGAAAGCCTCGTGGGAAAGCCTCGAGGGACAGCCTCGAGGGAAAGCCACAGATCCCTTGATCCACGTGACAGGAAGCATGACACTACTGCTACAGCTCGGGAGGAAAGCGCACGTGCATGCCCACACTCGAGACGAGGCCTGACTCCCCTGGGGAGACTCAGAAGCACCCCAAGATCCATGGCAACATTGGAGAGGAATCCTCAGGTTCCGGCCCCGACTCCACACAAGGACTGAGGCCCCGGCATGGACGGGAGAGGAATCCCGAGAGGTCCCCTAGCAACTCGCATGGGGACTGGCCTTTCCTGAGGCCACCAGAGCGGGTCCCTGTGGTCCCCGTCGTAACTCGAGAAGACCTGCCGCAACTCGAGAAAATCCCGGAGGTTCTCCCCTCCAGGCGAGATGAGGCCCATTTCCGCTGCGGCGTCTCGAGGCTGATCACACCTCACCTCTGGCACTTCGAAAGCCTCCTTCACACCCTTGGTGCAAATCAAGAAGTTCCCCGACCTCGCCGTCTCCACTCGAGAGGAATCACGTGGGTCCCGCCCACATCCAGAGGAGCCCCGTTTCCGCCTCGTAGCTCGAGATGAGGGATCCTTTCCCTGCTTCGTCGGGAAAGAGTTCCCGGCGTTCCCATCGCGTCTCAAGAGGAGGCCCTCTCAACAGGAACGGCGAGAGGAACTCCAGGGTCGTGCCACCATTCCAAGAGTCCCCCAGATGTCTCAGTCCATTCCAGAGGAACCTCTTTTCCCTTCACCGGCTCGTCTTTCACGCCGAGGATCGACTCACACCAAGGTGGCACGTGGCACAGCCCTGTGGGAAAGCCTCGTGGGAAAGCCTCGAGGGACAGCCTCGAGGGAAAGCCACAGATCCCTTGATCCACGTGACAGGAAGCATGACACTACTGCTGCAGCTCGGGAGGAAAGCGCACGTGCATGCCCCCACTCGAGACGAGGCCTGACTCCCCTGGGGAGACTCAGAAGCACCCCAAGATCCATGGCAACATTGGAGAGGAATCCTCAGGTTCCGGCCCCGACTCCACACAAGGACTGAGGCCCCGGCATGGACGGGAGAGGAATCCCGAGAGGTCCCCTAGCAACTCGCATGGGGACTGGCCTTTCCTCAGGCCACCAGAGCGGGTCCCTGTGGTCCCCGTCGTAACTCGAGAAGACCTGCCGCAACTCAAGAAAATCCAGGAGGTTCTCACCTCCAGGCGAGATGAGGCCCATTTCCGCTGAGGCGTCTCGAGGCTGATCACACCTCACCTCTGGCACTTCGAAAGCGTCCTTCACACCCTTGGTGCAAATCAAGAAGTTCCCCGACCTAGCCGTCTCCACTCGAGAGGAATCACGTGGGTCCCGCCCACATCCAGAGGAGCCCCGTTTCCGCCTCGTCGCTCGAGATGAGGGATCCTTTCCCTGCTTCGTCGGGAAAGAGTTCCCGGCGTTCCCGTCGCATCTCAAGAGGAGGCCCTCTCAACAGGAACGGCGAGAGGAACTCCAGGGTCGTGCCACCATTCCAAGAGTCCCCCAGATGTCTCAGTCCATTCCAGAGGAACCTCTTTTCCCTTCACCGGCTCGTCTTTCACGCCGAGGATCGACTCACACCAAGGTGGCACGTGGCACAGCCCTGTGGGAAAGCCTCGTGGGAAAGCCTCGAGGGACAGCCTCGAGGGAAAGCCACAGATCCCTTGATCCACGTGACAGGAAGCATGACACTACTGCTGCAGCTCGGGAGGAAAGCGCACGTGCATGCCCCCACTCGAGACGAGGCCTGACTCCCCTGGGGAGACTCAGAATCACCCCAAGATCCATGGCAACATTGGAGAGGAATCCTCAGGTTCCGGCCCCGACTCCACACAAGGACTGAGGCCCCGGCATGGACGGGAGAGGAATCCCGAGAGGTCCCCTAGCAACTCGCATGGGGACTGGCCTTTCCTGAGGCCACCAGAGCGGGTCCCTGTGGTCCCCGTCGTAACTCGAGAAGACCTGCCGCAACTCAAGAAAATCCAGGAGGTTCTCCCCTCCAGGCGAGATGAGGCCCATTTCCGCTGAGGCGTCTCGAGGCTGATCACACCTCACCTCTGGCACTTCGAAAGCGTCCTTCACACCCTTGGTGCAAATCAAGAAGTTCCCCGACCTAGCCGTCTCCACTCGAGAGGAATCACGTGGGTCCCGCCCACATCCAGAGGAGCCCCATTTCCGCCTCGTAGCTCGAGATGAGGGATCCTTTCCCTGCTTCGTCGGGAAAGAGTTCCCGGCGTTCCCGTCGCATCTCAAGAGGAGGCCATCTCAACAGGAACGGCGAGAGGAACTCCAGGGTCGTGCCACCATTCCAAGAGTCCCCCAGATGTCTCAGTCCATTCCAGAGGAACCTCTTTTCCCTTCACCGGCTCGTCTTTCACGCCGAGGATCGACTCACACCAAGCTGGCACGTGGCTCAGCCCTGTGGGAAAGCCTCGTGGGAAAGCCTCGAGGGACAGCCTCGAGGGAAAGCCACAGATCCCTTGATCCACGTGACAGGAAGCATGACACTACTGCTGCAGCTCGGGAGGAAAGCGCACGTGCATGCCCCCACTCGAGACGAGGCCTGACTCCCCTGGGGAGACTCAGAAGCACCCCAAGATCCATGGCAACATTGGAGAGGAATCCTCAGGTTCCGGCCCCGACTCCACACAAGGACTGAGGCCCCGGCATGGACGGGAGAGGAATCCCGAGAGGTCCCCTAGCAACTCGCATGGGGACTGGCCTTTCCTGAGGCCACCAGAGCGGGTCCCTGTGGTCCCCGTCGTAACTCGAGAAGACCTGCCGCAACTCAAGAAAATCCAGGAGGTTCTCCCCTCCAGGCGAGATGAGGCCCATTTCCGCTGAGGCATCTCGAGGCTGATCACACCTCACCTCTGGCACTTCGAAAGCGTCCTTCACACCCTTGGTGCAAATCAAGAAGTTCCCCGACCTAGCCGTCTCCACTCGAGAGGAATCACGTGGGTCCCGCCCACATCCAGAGGAGCCCCGTTTCCGCCTCGTAGCTCGAGATGAGGGATCCTTTCCCTGCTTCGTCGGGAAAGAGTTCCCGGCGTTCCCGTCGCATCTCAAGAGGAGGCCCTCTCAACAGGAACGGCGAGAGGAACTCCAGGGTCGTGCCACCATTCCAAGAGTCCCCCAGATGTCTCAGTCCATTCCAGAGGAACCTCTTTTCCCTTCACCGGCTCGTCTTTCACGCCGAGGATCGACTCACACCAAGGTGGCACGTGGCACAGCCCTGTGGGAAAGCCTCGTGGGAAAGCCTCGAGGGACAGCCTCGAGGGAAAGCCACAGATCCCTTGATCCACGTGACAGGAAGCATGACACTACTGCTGCAGCTCGGGAGGAAAGCGCACGTGCATGCCCCCACTCGAGACGAGGCCTGACTCCCCTGGGGAGACTCAGAAGCACCCCAAGATCCATGGCAACATTGGAGAGGAATCCTCAGGTTCCGGCCCCGACTCCACACAAGGATTGAGGCCCCGGCATGGACGGGAGAGGAATCCCGAGAGGTCCCCTAGCAACTCGCATGGGGACTGGCCTTTCCTGAGGCCACCAGAGCGGGTCCCTGTGGTCCCCGTCGTAACTCGAGAAGACCTGCCGCAACTCAAGAAAATCCAGGAGGTTCTCCCCTCCAGGCGAGATGAGGCCCATTTCCGCTGAGGCGTCTCGAGGCTGATCACACCTCACCTCTGGCACTTCGAAAGCGTCCTTCACACCCTTGGTGCAAATCAAGAAGTTCCCCGACCTAGCCGTCTCCACTCGAGAGGAATCACGTGGGTCCCGCCCACATCCAGAGGAGCCCCGTTTCCGCCTCGTAGCTCGAGATGAGGGATCCTTTCCCTGCTTCGTCGGGAAAGAGTTCCCGGCGTTCCCGTCGCATCTCAAGAGGAGGCCCTCTCAACAGGAACGGCGAGAGGAACTCCAGGGTCGTGCCACCATTCCAAGAGTCCCCCAGATGTCTCAGTCCATTCCAGAGGAACCTCTTTTCCCTTCACCGGCTCGTCTTTCACGCCGAGGATCGACTCACACCAAGGTGGCATGTGGCACAGCCCTGTGGGAAAGCCTCGTGGAAAAGCCTCGAGGGACAGCCTCGAGGGAAAGCCACAGATCCCTTGATCCACGTGACAGGAAGCATGACACTACTGCTGCAGCTCGGGAGGAAAGCGCACGTGCATGCCCCCACTCGAGACGAGGCCTGACTCCCCTGGGGAGACTCAGAAGCACCCCAAGATCCATGGCAACATTGGAGAGGAATCCTCAGGTTCCGGCCCCGACTCCACACAAGGACTGAGGCCCCGGCATGGACGGGAGAGGAATCCCGAGAGGTCCCCTAGCAACTCGCATGGGGACTGGCCTTTCCTGAGGCCACCAGAGCGGGTCCCTGTGGTCCCCATCGTAACTCGAGAAGACCTGCCGCAACTCCAGAAAATCCAGGAGGTTCTCCCCTCCAGGCGAGATGAGGCCCATTTCCGCTGAGGCGTCTCGAGGCTGATCACACCTCACCTCTGGCACTTCGAAAGCGTACTTCACACCCTTGGTGCAAATCAAGAAGTTCCCCGACCTAGCCGTCTCCACTCGAGAGGAATCACGTGGGTCCCGCCCACATCCAGAGGAGCCCCGTTTCCGCCTCGTAGCTCGAGATGAGGGATCCTTTCCCTGCTTCGTCGGGAAAGAGTTCCCGGCGTTCCCGTCGCATCTCAAGAGGAGGCCCTCTCAACAGGAACGGCGAGAGGAACTCCAGGGTCGTGCCACCATTCCAAGAGTCCCCCAGATGTCTCAGTCCATTCCAGAGGAACCTCTTTTCCCTTCACCGGCTCGTCTTTCACGCCGAGGATCGACTCACACCAAGGTGGCACGTGGCACAGCCCTGTGGGAAAGCCTCGTGGGAAAGCCTCGAGGGACAGCCTCGAGGGAAAGACACAGATCCCTTGATCCACGTGACAGGAAGCATGACACTACTGCTGCAGCTCGGGAGGAAAGCGCACGTGCATGCCCCCACTCGAGACGAGGCCTGACTCCCCTGGGGAGACTCAGAAGCACCCCAAGATCCATGGCAACATTGGAGAGGAATCCTCAGGTTCCGGCCCCGACTCCACACAAGGATTGAGGCCCCGGCATGGACGGGAGAGGAATCCCGAGAGGTCCCCTAGCAACTCGCATGGGGACTGGCCTTTCCTGAGGCCACCAGAGCGGGTCCCTGTGGTCCCCGTCGTAACTCGAGAAGACCTGCCGCAACTCAAGAAAATCCAGGAGGTTCTCCCCTCCAGGCGAGATGAGGCCCATTTCCGCTGAGGCGTCTCGAGGCTGATCACACCTCACCTCTGGCACTTCGAAAGCGTCCTTCACACCCTTGGTGCAAATCAAGAAGTTCCCCGACCTAGCCGTCTCCACTCGAGAGGAATCACGTGGGTCCCGCCCACATCCAGAGGAGCCCCGTTTCCGCCTCGTAGCTCGAGATGAGGGATCCTTTCCCTGCTTCGTCGGGAAAGAGTTCCCGGCGTTCCCGTCGCATCTCAAGAGGAGGCCCTCTCAACAGGAACGGCGAGAGGAACTCCAGGGTCGTGCCACCATTCCAAGAGTCCCCCAGATGTCTCAGTCCATTCCAGAGGAACCTCTTTTCCCTTCACCGGCTCGTCTTTCACGCCGAGGATCGACTCACACCAAGGTGGCACGTGGCACAGCCCTGTGGGAAAGCCTCGTGGGAAAGCCTCGAGGGACAGCCTCGAGGGAAAGCCACAGATCCCTTGATCCACGTGACAGGAAGCATGACACTACTGCTACAGCTCGGGAGGAAAGCGCACGTGCATGCCCACACTCGAGACGAGGCCTGACTCCCCTGGGGAGACTCAGAAGCACCCCAAGATCCATGGCAACATTGGAGAGGAATCCTCAGGTTCCGGCCCCGACTCCACACAAGGACTGAGGCCCCGGCATGGACGGGAGAGGAATCCCGAGAGGTCCCCTAGCAACTCGCATGGGGACTGGCCTTTCCTGAGGCCACCAGAGCGGGTCCCTGTGGTCCCCGTCGTAACTCGAGAAGACCTGCCGCAACTCGAGAAAATCCCGGAGGTTCTCCCCTCCAGGCGAGATGAGGCCCATTTCCGCTGCGGCGTCTCGAGGCTGATCACACCTCACCTCTGGCACTTCGAAAGCGTCCTTCACACCCTTGGTGCAAATCAAGAAGTTCCCCGACCTCGCCGTCTCCACTCGAGAGGAATCACGTGGGTCCCGCCCACATCCAGAGGAGCCCCGTTTCCGCCTCGTAGCTCGAGATGAGGGATCCTTTCCCTGCTTCGTCGGGAAAGAGTTCCCGGCGTTCCCATCGCGTCTCAAGAGGAGGCCCTCTCAACAGGAACGGCGAGAGGAACTCCAGGGTCGTGCCACCATTCCAAGAGTCCCCCAGATGTCTCAGTCCATTCCAGAGGAACCTCTTTTCCCTTCACCGGCTCGTCTTTCACGCCGAGGATCGACTCACACCAAGGTGGCACGTGGCACAGCCCTGTGGGAAAGCCTCGTGGGAAAGCCTCGAGGGACAGCCTCGAGGGAAAGCCACAGATCCCTTGATCCACGTGACAGGAAGCATGACACTACTGCTGCAGCTCGGGAGGAAAGCGCACGTGCATGCCCCCACTCGAGACGAGGCCTGACTCCCCTGGGGAAGCTCAGAAGCACCCCAAGATCCATGGCAACATTGGAGAGGAATCCTCAGGTTCCGGCCCCGACTCCACACAAGGACTGAGGCCCCGGCATGGACGGGAGAGGAATCCCGAGAGGTCCCCTAGCAACTCGCATGGGGACTGGCCTTTCCTGAGGCCACCAGAGCGGGTCCCTGTGGTCCCCGTCGTAACTCGAGAAGACCTGCCGCAACTCAAGAAAATCCAGGAGGTTCTCCCCTCCAGGCGAGATGAGGCCCATTTCCGCTGAGGCGTCTCGAGGCTGATCACACCTCACCTCTGGCACTTCGAAAGCGTCCTTCACACCCTTGGTGCAAATCAAGAAGTTCCCCGACCTAGCCGTCTCCACTCGAGAGGAATCACGTGGGTCCCGCCCACATCCAGAGGAGCCCCGTTTCCGCCTCGTAGCTCGAGATGAGGGATCCTTTCCCTGCTTCGTCGGGAAAGAGTTCCCGGCGTTCCCGTCGCATCTCAAGAGGAGGCCCTCTCAACAGGAACGTCGAGAGGAACTCCAGGGTCGTGCCACCATTCCAAGAGTCCCCCAGATGTCTCAGTCCATTCCAGAGGAACCTCTTTTCCCTTCACCGGCTCGTCTTTCACGCCGAGGATCGACTCACACCAAGGTGGCACCTGGCACAGCCCTGTGGGAAAGCCTCGTGGGAAAGCCTCGAAGGACAGCCTCGAGGGAAAGCCACAGATCCCTTGATCCACGTGACAGGAAGCATGACACTACTGCTACAGCTCGGGAGGAAAGCGCACGTGCATGCCCACACTCGAGACGAGGCCTGACTCCCCTGGGGAGACTCAGAAGCACCCCAAGATCCATGGCAACATTGGAGAGGAATCCTCAGGTTCCGGCCCCGACTCCACACAAGGACTGAGGCCCCGGCATGGACGGGAGAGGAATCCCGAGAGGTCCCCTAGCAACTCGCATGGGGACTGGCCTTTCCTGAGGCCACCAGAGCGGGTCCCTGTGGTCCCCGTCGTAACTCGAGAAGACCTGCCGCAACTCGAGAAAATCCCGGAGGTTCTCCCCTCCAGGCGAGATGAGGCCCATTTCCGCTGCGGCGTCTCGAGGCTGATCACACCTCACCTCTGGCACTTCGAAAGCGTCCTTCACACCCTTGGTGCAAATCAAGAAGTTCCCCGACCTCGCCGTCTCCACTCGAGAGGAATCACGTGGGTCCCGCCCACATCCAGAGGAGCCCCGTTTCCGCCTCGTAGCTCGAGATGAGGGATCCTTTCCCTGCTTCGTCGGGAAAGAGTTCCCGGCGTTCCCATCGCGTCTCAAGAGGAGGCCCTCTCAACAGGAACGGCGAGAGGAACTCCAGGGTCGTGCCACCATTCCAAGAGTCCCCCAGATGTCTCAGTCCATTCCAGAGGAACCTCTTTTCCCTTCACCGGCTCGTCTTTCACGCCGAGGATCGACTCACACCAAGGTGGCACGTGGCACAGCCCTGTGGGAAAGCCTCGTGGGAAAGCCTCGAGGGACAGCCTCGAGGGAAAGCCACAGATCCCTTGATCCACGTGACAGGAAGCATGACACTACTGCTGCAGCTCGGGAGGAAAGCGCACGTGCATGCCCCCACTCGAGACGAGGCCTGACTCCCCTGGGGAAGCTCAGAAGCACCCCAAGATCCATGGCAACATTGGAGAGGAATCCTCAGGTTCCGGCCCCGACTCCACACAAGGACTGAGGCCCCGGCATGGACGGGAGAGGAATCCCGAGAGGTCCCCTAGCAACTCGCATGGGGACTGGCCTTTCCTCAGGCCACCAGAGCGGGTCCCTGTGGTCCCCGTCGTAACTCGAGAAGACCTGCCGCAACTCAAGAAAATCCAGGAGGTTCTCCCCTCCAGGCGAGATGAGGCCCATTTCCGCTGAGGCGTCTCGAGGCTGATCACACCTCACCTCTGGCACTTCGAAAGCGTCCTTCACACCCTTGGTGCAAATCAAGAAGTTCCCCGACCTAGCCGTCTCCACTCGAGAGGAATCACGTGGGTCCCGCCCACATCCAGAGGAGCCCCGTTTCCGCCTCGTAGCTCGAGATGAGGGATCCTTTCCCTGCTTCGTCGGGAAAGAGTTCCCGGCGTTCCCGTCGCATCTCAAGAGGAGGCCCTCTCAACAGGAACGGCGAGAGGAACTCCAGGGTCGTGCCACCATTCCAAGAGTCCCCCAGATGTCTCAGTCCATTCCAGAGGAACCTCTTTTCCCTTCACCGGCTCGTCTTTCACGCCGAGGATCGACTCACACCAAGGTGGCACGTGGCACAGCCCTGTGGGAAAGCCTCGTGGGAAAGCCTCGAGGGACAGCCTCGAGGGAAAGCCACAGATCCCTTGATCCACGTGACAGGAAGCATGACACTACTGCTGCAGCTCGGGAGGAAAGCGCACGTGCATGCCCCCACTCGAGACGAGGCCTGACTCCCCTGGGGAGACTCAGAAGCACCCCAAGATCCATGGCAACATTGGAGAGGAATCCTCAGGTTCCGGCCCCGACTCCACACAAGGACTGAGGCCCCGGCATGGACGGGAGAGGAATCCCGAGAGGTCCCCTAGCAACTCGCATGGGGACTGGCCTTTCCTGAGGCCACCAGAGCGGGTCCCTGTGGTCCCCGTCGTAACTCGAGAAGACCTGCCGCAACTCAAGAAAATCCAGGAGGTTCTCCCCTCCAGGCGAGATGAGGCCCATTTCCGCTGAGGCGTCTCGAGGCTGATCACACCTCACCTCTGGCACTTCGAAAGCGTCCTTCACACCCTTGGTGCAAATCAAGAAGTTCCCCGACCTAGCCGTCTCCACTCGAGAGGAATCACGTGGGTCCCGCCCACATCCAGAGGAGCCCCATTTCCGCCTCGTAGCTCGAGATGAGGGATCCTTTCCCTGCTTCGTCGGGAAAGAGTTCCCGGCGTTCCCGTCGCATCTCAAGAGGAGGCCATCTCAACAGGAACGGCGAGAGGAACTCCAGGGTCGTGCCACCATTCCAAGAGTCCCCCAGATGTCTCAGTCCATTCCAGAGGAACCTCTTTTCCCTTCACCGGCTCGTCTTTCACGCCGAGGATCGACTCACACCAAGCTGGCACGTGGCTCAGCCCTGTGGGAAAGCCTCGTGGGAAAGCCTCGAGGGACAGCCTCGAGTGAAAGCCACAGATCCCTTGATCCACGTGACAGGAAGCATGACACTACTGCTGCAGCTCGGGAGGAAAGCGCACGTGCATGCCCCCACTCGAGACGAGGCCTGACTCCCCTGGGGAGACTCAGAAGCACCCCAAGATCCATGGCAACATTGGAGAGGAATCCTCAGGTTCCGGCCCCGACTCCACACAAGGACTGAGGCCCCGGCATGGACGGGAGAGGAATCCCGAGAGGTCCCCTAGCAACTCGCATGGGGACTGGCCTTTCCTGAGGCCACCAGAGCGGGTCCCTGTGGTCCCCGTCGTAACTCGAGAAGACCTGCCGCAACTCAGGAAAATCCAGGAGGTTCTCCCCTCCAGGCGAGATGAGGCCCATTTCCGCTGAGGCGTCTCGAGGCTGATCACACCTCACCTCTGGCACTTCGAAAGCGTCCTTCACACCCTTGGTGCAAATCAAGAAGTTCCCCGACCTAGCCGTCTCCACTCGAGAGGAATCACGTAGGTCCCGCCCACATCCAGAGGAGCCCCGTTTCCGCCTCGTAGCTCGAGATGAGGGATCCTTTCCCTGCTTCGTCGGGAAAGAGTTCCCGGCGTTCCCGTCGCATCTCAAGAGGAGGCCCTCTCAACAGGAACGGCGAGAGGAACTCCAGGGTCGTGCCACCATTCCAAGAGTCCCCCAGATGTCTCAGTCCATTCCAGAGGAACCTCTTTTCCCTTCACCGGCTCGTCTTTCACGCCGAGGATCGACTCACACCAAGGTGGCACGTGGCACAGCCCTGTGGGAAAGCCTCGTGGAAAAGCCTCGAGGGACAGCCTCGAGGGAAAGCCACAGATCCCTTGATCCACGTGACAGGAAGCATGACACTACTGCTGCAGCTCGGGAGGAAAGCGCACGTGCATGCCCCCACTCGAGACGAGGCCTGACTCCCCTGGGGAGACTCAGAAGCACCCCAAGATCCATGGCAACATTGGAGAGGAATCCTCAGGTTCCGGCCCCGACTCCACACAAGGACTGAGGCCCCGGCATGGACGGGAGAGGAATCCCGAGAGGTCCCCTAGCAACTCGCATGGGGACTGGCCTTTCCTGAGGCCACCAGAGCGGGTCCCTGTGGTCCCCATCGTAACACGAGAAGACCTGCCGCAAATCCAGAAAATCCAGGAGGTTCTCCCCTCCAGGCGAGATGAGGCCCATTTCCGCTGAGGCGTCTCGAGGCTGATCACACCTCACCTCTGGCACTTCGAAAGCGTACTTCACACCCTTGGTGCAAATCAAGAAGTTCCCCGACCTAGCCGTCTCCACTCGAGAGGAATCACGTGGGTCCCGCCCACATCCAGAGGAGCCCCGTTTCCGCCTCGTAGCTCGAGATGAGGGATCCTTTCCCTGCTTCGTCGGGAAAGAGTTCCCGGCGTTCCCGTCGCATCTCAAGAGGAGGCCCTCTCAACAGGAACGGCGAGAGGAACTCCAGGGTCGTGCCACCATTCCAAGAGTCCCCCAGATGTCTCAGTCCATTCCAGAGGAACCTCTTTTCCCTTCACCGGCTCGTCTTTCACGCCGAGGATCGACTCACACCAAGGTGGCACGTGGCACAGCCCTGTGGGAAAGCCTCGTGGGAAAGCCTCGAGGGACAGCCTCGAGGGAAAGACACAGATCCCTTGATCCACGTGACAGGAAGCATGACACTACTGCTGCAGCTCGGGAGGAAAGCGCACGTGCATGCCCCCACTCGAGACGAGGCCTGACTCCCCTGGGGAGACTCAGAAGCACCCCAAGATCCATGGCAACATTGGAGAGGAATCCTCAGGTTCCGGCCCCGACTCCACACAAGGACTGAGGCCCCGGCATGGACGGGAGAGGAATCCCGAGAGGTCCCCTAGCAACTCGCATGGGGACTGGCCTTTCCTGAGGCCACCAGAGCGGGTCCCTGTGGTCCCCGTCGTAACTCGAGAAGACCTGCCGCAACTCAAGAAAATCCAGGAGGTTCTCCCCTCCAGGCGAGATGAGGCCCATTTCCGCTGAGGCGTCTCGAGGCTGATCACACCTCACCTCTGGCACTTCGAAAGCGTCCTTCACACCCTTGGTGCAAATCAAGAAGTTCCCCGACCTAGCCGTCTCCACTCGAGAGGAATCACGTGGGTCCCGCCCACATCCAGAGGAGCCCCGTTTCCGCCTCGTAGCTCGAGATGAGGGATCCTTTCCCTGCTTCGTCGGGAAAGAGTTCCCGGCGTTCCCGTCGCATCTCAAGAGGAGGCCCTCTCAACAGGAACGGCGAGAGGAACTCCAGGGTCGTGCCACCATTCCAAGAGTCCCCCAGATGTCTCAGTCCATTCCAGAGGAACCTCTTTTCCCTTCACCGGCTCGTCTTTCACGCCGAGGATCGACTCACACCAAGGTGGCACCTGGCACATCCCTGTGGGAAAGCCTCGTGGGAAAGCCTCGAGGGACAGCCTCGAGGGAAAGCCACAGATCCCTTGATCCACGTGAAAGGAAGCATGACACTACTGCTGCAGCTCGGGAGGAAAGCGCACGTGCATGCCCACACTCGAGACGAGGCCTGACTCCCCTGGGGAGACTCAGAAGCACCCCAAGATCCATGGCAACATTGGAGAGGAATCCTCAGGTTCCGGCCCCGACTCCACACAAGGACTGAGGCCCCGGCATGGACGGGAGAGGAATCCCGAGAGGTCCCCTAGCAACTCGCATGGGGACTGGCCTTTCCTGAGGCCACCAGAGCGGGTCCCTGTGGTCCCCGTCGTAACTCGAGAAGACCTGCCGCAACTCAAGAAAATCCAGGAGGTTCTCCCCTCCAGGCGAGATGAGGCCCATTTCCGCTGAGGCGTCTCGAGGCTGATCACACCTCACCTCTGGCACTTCGAAAGCGTCCTTCACACCCTTGGTGCAAATCAAGAAGTTCCCCGACCTAGCCGTCTCCACTCGAGAGGAATCACGTGGGTCCCGCCCACATCCAGAGGAGCCCCGTTTCCGCCTCGTAGCTCGAGATGAGGGATCCTTTCCCTGCTTCGTCGGGAAAGAGTTCCCGGCGTTCCCGTCGCATCTCAAGAGGAGGCCCTCTCAACAGGAACGGCGAGAGGAACTCCAGGGTCGTGCCACCATTCCAAGAGTCCCCCAGATGTCTCAGTCCATTCCAGAGGAACCTCTTTTCCCTTCACCGGCTCGTCTTTCACGCCGAGGATCGACTCACACCAAGGTGGCACCTGGCACATCCCTGTGGGAAAGCCTCGTGGGAAAGCCTCGAGGGACAGCCTCGAGGGAAAGCCACAGATCCCTTGATCCACGTGAAAGGAAGCATGACACTACTGCTGCAGCTCGGGAGGAAAGCGCACGTGCATGCCCCCACTCGAGACGAGGCCTGACTCCCCTGGGGAGACTCAGAAGCACCCCAAGATCCATGGCAACATTGGAGAGGAATCCTCAGGTTCCGGCCCCGACTCCACACAAGGACTGAGGCCCCGGCATGGACGGGAGAGGAATCCCGAGAGGTCCCCTAGCAACTCGCATGGGGACTGGCCTTTCCTGAGGCCACCAGAGCGGGTCCCTGTGGTCCCCGTCGTAACTCGAGAAGACCTGCCGCAACTCAAGAAAATCCAGGAGGTTCTCACCTCCAGGCGAGATGAGGCCCATTTCCGCTGAGGCGTCTCGAGGCTGATCACACCTCACCTCTGGCACTTCGAAAGCGTCCTTCACACCCTTGGTGCAAATCAAGAAGTTCCCCGACCTAGCCGTCTCCACTCGAGAGGAATCACGTGGGTCCCGCCCACATCCAGAGGAGCCCCGTTTCCGCCTCGTAGCTCGAGATGAGGGATCCTTTCCCTGCTTCGTCGGGAAAGAGTTCCCGGCGTTCCCGTCGCATCTCAAGAGGAGGCCCTCTCAACAGGAACGGCGAGAGGAACTCCAGGGTCGTGCCACCATTCCAAGAGTCCCCCAGATGTCTCAGTCCATTCCAGAGGAACCTCTTTTCCCTTCACCGGCTCGTCTTTCACGCCGAGGATCGACTCACACCAAGGTGGCACGTGGCACAGCCCTGTGGGAAAGCCTCGTGGGAAAGCCTCGAGGGACAGCCTCGAGGGAAAGCCACAGATCCCTTGATCCACGTGACAGGAAGCATGACACTACTGCTGCAGCTCGGGAGGAAAGCGCACGTGCATGCCCCCACTCGAGACGAGGCCTGACTCCCCTGGGGAGACTCAGAAGCACCCCAAGATCCATGGCAACATTGGAGAGGAATCCTCAGGTTCCGGCCCCGACTCCACACAAGGACTGAGGCCCCGGCATGGACGGGAGAGGAATCCCGAGAGGTCCCCTAGCAACTCGCATGGGGACTGGCCTTTCCTGAGGCCACCAGAGCGGGTCCCTGTGGTCCCCGTCGTAACTCGAGAAGACCTGCCGCAACTCAAGAAAATCCAGGAGGTTCTCCCCTCCAGGCGAGATGAGGCCCATTTCCGCTGAGGCGTCTCGAGGCTGATCACACCTCACCTCTGGCACTTCGAAAGCGTCCTTCACACCCTTGGTGCAAATCAAGAAGTTCCCCGACCTAGCCGTCTCCACTCGAGAGGAATCACGTGGGTCCCGCCCACATCCAGAGGAGCCCCGTTTCCGCCTCGTAGCTCGAGATGAGGGATCCTTTCCCTGCTTCGTCGGGAAAGAGTTCCCGGCGTTCCCGTCGCATCTCAAGAGGAGGCCCTCTCAACAGGAACGGCGAGAGGAACTCCAGGGTCGTGCCACCATTCCAAGAGTCCCCCAGATGTCTCAGTCCATTCCAGAGGAACCTCTTTTCCCTTCACCGGCTCGTCTTTCACGCCGAGGATCGACTCACACCAAGGTGGCACGTGGCACAGCCCTGTGGGAAAGCCTCGTGGGAAAGCCTCGAGGGACAGCCTCGAGGGAAAGCCACAGATCCCTTGATCCACGTGACAGGAAGCATGACACTACTGCTGCAGCTCGGGAGGAAAGCGCACGTGCATGCCCCCACTCGAGACGAGGCCTGACTCCCCTGGGGAGACTCAGAAGCACCCCAAGATCCATGGCAACATTGGAGAGGAATCCTCAGGTTCCGGCCCCGACTCCACACAAGGACTGAGGCCCCGGCATGGACGGGAGAGGAATCCCGAGAGGTCCCCTAGCAACTCGCATGGGGACTGGCCTTTCCTGAGGCCACCAGAGCGGGTCCCTGTGGTCCCCGTCGTAACTCGAGAAGACCTGCCGCAACTCCAGAAAATCCAGGAGGTTCTCCCCTCCAGGCGAGATGAGGCCCATTTCCGCTGAGGCGTCTCGAGGCTGATCACACCTCACCTCTGGCACTTCGAAAGCGTCCTTCACACCCTTGGTGCAAATCAAGAAGTTCCCCGACCTCGCCGTCTCCACTCGAGAGGAATCACGTGGGTCCCGCCCACATCCAGAGGAGCCCCGTTTCCGCCTCGTAGCTCGAGATGAGGGATCCTTTCCCTGCTTCGTCGGGAAAGAGTTCCCGGCGTTCCCATCGCGTCTCAAGAGGAGGCCCTCTCAACAGGAACGGCGAGAGGAACTCCAGGGTCGTGCCACCATTCCAAGAGTCCCCCAGATGTCTCAGTCCATTCCAGAGGAACCTCTTTTCCCTTCACCGGCTCGTCTTTCACGCCGAGGATCGACTCACACCAAGGTGTCACGTGGCACAGCCCTGTGGGAAAGCCTCGTGGGAAAGCCTCGAGGGACAGCCTCGAGGGAAAGCCACAGATCCCTTGATCCACGTGACAGGAAGCATGACACTACTGCTGCAGCTCGGGAGGAAAGCGCACGTGCATGCCCCCACTCGAGACGAGGCCTGACTCCCCTGGGGAGACTCAGAAGCACCCCAAGATCCATGGCAACATTGGAGAGGAATCCTCAGGTTCCGGCCCCGACTCCACACAAGGACTGAGGCCCCGGCATGGACGGGAGAGGAATCCCGAGAGGTCCCCTAGCAACTCGCATGGGGACTGGCCTTTCCTGAGGCCACCAGAGCGGGTCCCTGTGGTCCCCGTCGTAACTCGAGAAGACCTGCCGCAACTCAAGAAAATCCAGGAGGTTCTCCCCTCCAGGCGAGATGAGGCCCATTTCCGCTGAGGCGTCTCGAGGCTGATCACACCTCACCTCTGGCACTTCGAAAGCGTCCTTCACACCCTTGGTGCAAATCAAGAAGTTCCCCGACCTAGCCGTCTCCACTCGAGAGGAATCACGTGGGTCCCGCCCACATCCAGAGGAGACCCGTTTCCGCCTCGTAGCTCGAGATGAGGGATCCTTTCCCTGCTTCGTCGGGAAAGAGTTCCCGGCGTTCCCGTCGCATCTCAAGAGGAGGCCCTCTCAACAGGAACGGCGAGAGGAACTCCAGGGTCGTGCCACCATTCCAAGAGTCCCCCAGATGTCTCAGTCCATTCCAGAGGAACCTCTTTTCCCTTCACCGGCTCGTCTTTCACGCCGAGGATCGACTCACACCAAGGTGGCACGTGGCACAGCCCTGTGGGAAAGCCTCGTGGGAAAGCCTCGAGGGACAGCCTCGAGGGAAAGCCACAGATCCCTTGATCCACGTGACAGGAAGCATGACACTACTGCTGCAGCTCGGGAGGAAAGCGCACGTGCATGCCCCCACTCGAGACGAGGCCTGACTCCCCTGGGGAGACTCAGAATCACCCCAAGATCCATGGCAACATTGCAGAGGAATCCTCAGGTTCCGGCCCCGACTCCACACAAGGACTGAGGCCCCGGCATGGACGGGAGAGGAATCCCGAGAGGTCCCCTAGCAACTCGCATGGGGACTGGCCTTTCCTGAGGCCACCAGAGCGGGTCCCTGAGGTCCCCGTCGTAACTCGAGAAGACCTGCCGCAACTCGAGAAAATCCAGGAGGTTCTCCCCTCCAGGCGAGATGAGGCCCATTTCCGCTGAGGCGTCTCGAGGCTGATCACACCTCACCTCTGGCACTTCGAAAGCGTCCTTCACACCCTTGGTGCAACTCAAGAAGTTCCCCGACCTAGCCGTCTCCACTCGAGAGGAATCACGTGGGTCCCGCCCACATCCAGAGGAGCCCCGTTTCCGCCTCGTAGCTCGAGTTGAGGGATCCTTTCCCTACTTCGTCGGGAAAGAGTTCCCGGCGTTCCCGTCGCATCTCAAGAGGAGGCCCTCTCAACAGGAACGGCGAGAGGAACTCCAGGGTCGTGCCACCATTCCAAGAGTCCCCCAGATGTCTCAGTCCATTCCAGAGGAACCTCTTTTCCCTTCACCGGCTCGTCTTTCACGCCGAGGATCGACTCACACCAAGGTGGCACGTGGCACAGCCCTGTGGGAAAGCCTCGTGGGAAAGCCTCGAGGGACAGCCTCGAGGGAAAGCCACAGATCCCTTGATTCACGTGACAGGAAGCGTGACACTACTGCTGCAGCTCGGGAGGAAAGCGCACGTGCATGCCCCCACTCGAGACGAGGCCTGACTCCCCTGGGGAGACTCAGAAGCACCCCAAGATCCATGGCAACACTGGAGAGGAATCCTCAGGTTCCGGCCCCGACTCCACACAAGGACTGAGGCCCCGGCATGGACGGGAGAGGAATCCCGAGAGGTCCCCTAGCAACTCGCATGGGAACTGGCCTTTCCTGAGGCCACCAGAGCGGGTCCCTGAGGGCCCCGTCGTAACTCGAGAAGACCTGCCGCAACTCGAGAAAATCCAGGAGGTTCTCCCCTCCAGGCGAGATGAGGCCCATTTCCGCTGAGGCGTCTCGAGGCTGATCACACCTCCCCTCTGAACTTCGAAAGGGTCCTTCACACCCTTGGTGCAAATCAAGAAGTTCCCCGACATACCCGTCTCCACTCGAGAGGAATCACGAGGGTCCCGCCCATATTCAGAGGAGCCCCGTTTCCGCCTCGTCGTTCGAGATGAGGGATCCTTTCCCTGCTTCGTCGGGAAAGTGTTCCCGGCGTTCCCGTCGCATCTCAAGAGGAGGCCCTCTCAACAGGAGCGGCGAGAGGATCTCCAGGGTCGTGCCACCATTCCAAGAGTCCCCCAGATGTCTCAGTCCATTCCAGAGGAACCTATTTTCCCTTCACCGGCTCATCTTTCACGCCGAGGATCGACTCACACCAAGGTGGCACGTGGCACAGCCCTGTGGGAAAGCCTCGTGGGAAAGCCTCGCGGGACAGCCTCGAGGGAAAGCCACAGATCCCTTGATCCACGTGACAGGAAGCGTGACACTACTGCTGCAGCTCGGGAGGAAAGCGCACGTGCATGCCCCCACTCGAGACGAGGCCTGACTCCCCTGGGGAGACTCAGAAGCACCCCAAGATCCATGGCAACACTGGAGAGGAATCCTCAGGTTCCGGCCCCGACTCCACACAAGGACTGAGGCCCCGGCATGGACGGGAGAGGAATCCCGAGAGGTCCCCAACAACTCGCATGGGGACTGGCCTTTCCTGAGGCCACCAGAGCGGGTCCCTGAGGTCCCCGTCGAAACTCGAGAAGACCTGCCGCAACTCGAGAAAATCCGGGAGGTTCTCCCCTCCAGGCGAGATGAGGCCCATTTCCGCTGCGGCGTCTCGAGGCTGATCACACCTCACCTCTGTAACTTCGAAAGGCTCCTTCACACCCTTGGTGCAAATCAAGAAGTTCCCCGACTTATCCGTCTCCACTCGAGAGGAATCACGAGGGTCCCGCCCACATCCAGAGGAGCCCCGTTTCCGCTTCGTCGTTCGAGATGAGGGATCCTTTCCCTGCTTCGTCGGGAAAGAGTTCCCGGCGTTCCCGTCGCATCTCAAGAGGAGGCCCTCTCAACAGGAACGGCGAGAGGAACTCCAGGGTCGTGGCACCATTCCAAGAGGCCCCCAGATTTCTCAGTCCATTCCAGAGGAACCTCTTTTCCCTTCACCGGCTCGTCTTTCACGCCGAGGATCGACTCACACCAAGGTGGCACGTGGCACAGCCCTGTGGGAAAGCCTCGTGGGAAAGCCTCGAGGGACAGCCTCGAGGGAAAGCCACAGATCCCTTGATCCACGTGACAGGAAGCGTGACACTACTGCTGCAGCTCGGGAGGAAAGCGCACGTGCATGCCCCCACTCGAGACGAGGCCTGACTCCCCTGGGGAGACTCAGAAGCACCCCAAGATCCATGGCAACACTGGAGAGGAATCCTCAGGTTCCGGCCCCGACTCCACACAAGGACTGAGGCCCCGGCATGGACGGGAGAGGAATCCCGAGAGGTCCCCTAGCAACTCGCATGGGGACTGGCCTTTCCTGAGGCCACCAGAGCGGGTCCCTGAGGTCCCCGTCGTAACTCGAGAAGACCTGCCGCAACTCGAGAAAATCCGGGAGGTTCTCCCCTCCAGGCGAGATGAGGCCCATTTCCGCTGCGGCGTCTCGAGGCTGATCACACCTCACCTCTGGAACTTCGAAAGGGTCCTTCACATCCTTGGTGTAAATCAAAAAGTTCCCCGACATACCCGTCTCCACTCGAGAGGAATCACGAGGGTCCCGCCCATATCCAGAGGAGCCCCGTTTCCGCCTCGTCACTCGAGATGAGGGATCCTTTCCCTTCTTCGTGGGGAAGGGTTCCCGGCGTTCCCGTCGCATCTCAAGAGGAGGCCCTCTCAACAGGAGCGGCGAGAGGATCTCCAGGGTCGTGCCACCATTCCAAGAGTCCCCCAGATGTCTCAGTCCATTCCAGAGGAACCTATTTTCCCTTCACCGGCTCGTCTTTCACGCCGAGGATCGACTCACACCAAGGTGGCACGTGGCACAGCCCTGTGGGAAAGCCTCGTGGGAAAGCCTCGCGGGACAGCCTCGAGGGAAAGCCACAGATCCCTTGATCCAAGTGACAGGAAGCGTGACACTACTGCTGCAGCTCGGGAGGAAAGCGCACGTGCATGCCCCCACTCGAGACCAGGCCTGACTCCCCTGGGGAAACTCAGAAGCACCCCAAGATCCATGGCAACCTTGGAGAGGAATCCTCAGGTTCCGGCCCCGACTCCACACAAGGACTGAGGCCCCGGCATGGACGGGAGAGGAATCCCGAGAGGTCCCCTAGCAACTCGCATGGGGACTGGCCTTTCCTGAGGCCACCAGAGCGGGTCCCTGAGGTCCCCGTCGTAACTCGAGAAGACCTGCCGCAACTCGAGAAAATCCGGGAGGTTCTCCCCTCCAGGCGAGATGAGGCCCATTTCCGCTGCGGCGTCTCGAGGCTGATCACACCTCACCTCTGGAAGTTCGAAAGGCTCCTTCACACCCTTGGTGCAAATCAAAAAGTTCCCCGACATACCCGTCTCCACTCGAGAGGAATCACGAGGGTCCCGCCCATATCCTGAGGAGCCCGTTTCTGCCTCGTCGCTCGAGATGAGGGATCCTTTCCCTGCTTCGTCGGGAAAGAGTTCCCGGCGTTCCCGTCGCATCTCAAGAGGAGGCCCTCTCAACAGGAACGGCGAGAGGAACTCCAAGGTCATGCCACCATTCCAAGAGTCCCCCAGGTATCTCAGTCCATTCCAGAGGAACCTCTTTTCCCTACACCGGCTCGTCTTTCACGCCGAGGATCGACTCACACCAAGGTGGCACGTGGCACAGCCCTGTGGGAAAGCCTCGTGGGAAAGCCTCGAGGGACAGCCTCGAGGGAAAGCCACAGATCCCTTGATCCACGTGACAGGAAGCGTGACACTACTGCTGCAGCTCGGGAGGAAAGCGCACGTGCATGCCCCCACTCGAGACGAGGCCTGACTCCCCTGGGGAGACTCAGAAGCACCCCAAGATCCATGGCAACACTGGAGAGGAATCCTCAGGTTCCGGCCCCGCCTCCACACAAGGACTGAGGCCCCGGCATGGACGGGAGAGGAATCCCGAGAGGTCCCCAACAACTCGCATGGGGACTGGCCTTTCCTGAGGCCACCAGAGCGGGTCCCTGAGGTCCCCGTCGTAACTCGAGAAGACCTGCCGCAACTCGAGAAAATCCGGGAGGTTCTCCCCTCCAGGCGAGATGAGACCCATTTCCGCTGCAGCGTCTCGAGGCTTATCACACCTCACCTCTGGAACTTCGAAAGGGTCCTTCACACCCTTGGTGCAAATCAAGAAGTTCCCCGACATACCCGTCTCCACTCGAGAGGAATCACGAGGGTCCCGCCCACATCCAGAGGAGCCCCGTTTCCGCCTCGTCGCTCGAGATGAGGGATCCTTTCCCTGCTTCGTCGGGAAAGAGTTCCCGGCGTTCCCGTCGCATCTCAAGAGGAGGCCCTCTCAACAGGAACGGCGAGAGGAACTCCAGGGTCGTGCCACCATTCCAAGAGTCCCCCAGATGTCTCAGTCCTTTCCAGAGGAACCACTTTTCCCTTCACCGGCTCGTCTTTCACGCCGAGGATCGACTCACACCAAGGTGGCACGTGGCACAGCCCTGTGGGAAAGCCTCGTGGGAACTCCTCGAGGGACAGCCTCGAGGGAAAGCCACAGATCCCTTGATCCATGTGACAGGAAGCGTGGCACTACTGCTGCAGCACGGGAGGAAAGTGCACGTGCATGCCCCCACTCGAGACGAGGCCTGACTCCCCTGGGGAGACTCAGAAGCACCCCAAGATCCATGGCAACACTGGAGAGGAATCCTCAGGTTCCGGCCCCGACTCCACACAAGGACTGAGGCCCCGGCATGGACGGGAGAGGAATCCCGAGAGGTCCCCAACAACTCGCATGGGGACTGGCCTTTCCTGAGGCCACCAGAGCGGGTCCCTGAGGTCCCCGTCGAAACTCGAGAAGACCTGCCGCAACTCGAGAAAATCCGGGAGGTTCTCCCCTCCAGGCGAGATGAGGCCCATTTCCGCTGCGGCGTCTCGAGGCTGATCACACCTCACCTCTGGAACTTCGAAAGGCTCCTTCACACCCTTGGTGCAAATCAAGAAGTTCCCCGACTTATCCGTCTCCACTCGAGAGGAATCACGAGGGTCCCGCCCACATCCAGAGGAGCCCCGTTTCCGCTTCGTCGCTCGAGATGTGGGTTCCTTTCCCTGCTTCGTCGGGAAAGAGTTCCCGGCGTTCCCGTCGCATCTCAAGAGGAGGCCCTCTCAATAGGAACGGCGAGAGGAACTCCAGGGTCGTGGCACCATTCCAAGAGGCCCCCAGATTTCTCAGTCCATTCCAGAGGAACCTCTTTTCCCTTCACCGGCTCGTCTTTCACGCCGAGGATCGACTCACACCAAGGTGGCACGTGGCACAGCCCTGTGGGAAAGCCTCGTGGGAAAGCCTCGAGGGACAGCCTCGAGGGAAAGCCACAGATCCCTTGATCCACGTGACAGGAAGCGTGACACTACTGCTGCAGCTCGGGAGGAAAGCGCACGGGCATGCCCCCACTCGAGACGAGGCCTGACTCCCCTGGGGAGATTCAAAAGCACCCCAAGATCCATGGCAACACTGGAGAGGAATCCTCAGATTCCGGCCCCGCCTCCACTCAAGGACTGAGGCCCCGGCATGGACGGGAGAGGAATCCCGAGAGGTCCCCTAGCAACTCGCATGGGGACTGGCCTTTCCTGAGGCCACCAGAGCGGGTCCCTGAGGTCCCCGTCGTAACTCGAGAAGACCTGCCGCAACTCGAGAAAATCCGGGAGGTTCTCCCCTCCAGGCGAGATGAGGCCCATTTCCACTGAGGCGTCTCGAGGCTGATCACACCTCACCTCTGGAACTTCGAAAGGGTCCTTCACACCCTTGGTGCAAATCAAGAAGTTCCCCGACACACCCGTCTCCACTCGCCGGGATTCACGAGGGTCCCGCCCACATCCAGAGGAGCCCCGTTTCCGCCTCGTCGTTCGAGATGAGGGATCCTTTCCCTGCTTCGTCGGGAAAGAGTTCCCGGCGTTCCCGTCGCATCTCAAGAGGAGGCCCTCTCAACAGGAACGGCGAGAGGAACTCCAGGGTCGTGCCACCATTCCAAGAGTCCCCCAGATGTCTCAGTCCATTCCAGAGGAACCTCTTTTCCCTTCACCGGCTCGTCTTTCACGCCGAGGATCGACTCACACCAAGGTGGCACGTGGCACAGCCCTGTGGGAAAGCCTCGTGGGAAAGCCTCGAGGGACAGCCTCGAGGGAAAGCCACAGATCCCTTGATCCACGTGACAGGAAGCGTGACACTACTGCTGCAGCTCGGGAGGAAAGCGCACGTGCATGCCCCCACTCGAGACGAGGCCTGACTCCCCTGGGGAGACTCAGAAGCACCCCAAGATCCATGGCAACACTGGAGAGGAATCCTCAGGTTCCGGCCCGGACTCCACACAAGGACTGAGGCCCCGGCATGGACGGGAGAGAAATCCCGAGAGGTCCCCAACAACTCGCATGGGGAATGGCCTTTCCTGAGGCCACCAGAGCGGGTCCCTGAGGTCCCCGTCGAAACTCGAGAAGACCTGCCGCAACTCGAGAAAATCCGGGAGGTTCTCCCCTCCAGACGAGATGAGACCCATTTCCGCTGCTGCGTCTCTAGGCTGATCACACCTCACCTCTGGAACTTCGAAAGGGTCCTTCACACCCTTGGTGTAAATCAAAAAGTTCCCCGACATACCCGTCTCCACTCGAGAGGAATCACGAGGGTCCCGCCCACATCCAGAGGAGCCCCGTTTCCGCCTCGTCGCTCGAGATGAGGAATCCTTTCCCTGCTTCGTCGGGAAAGAGTTCCCGGCGTTCCCGTCGCATCTCAAGAGGAGGCCCTCTCAACAGGAACGGCGAGAGGAACTCCAGGGTCGTGGCACCATTCCAAGAGGCCCCCAGATTTCTCAGTCCATTCCAGAGGAACCTCTTTTCCCTTCACCGGCTCGTCTTTCACGCCGAGGATCGACTCACACCAAGGTGGCACGTGGCACAGCCCTGTGGGAAAGTCTCGTGGGAAAGCCTCGAGGGACAGCCTCGAGGGAAAGCCACAGATCCCTTGATCCACGTGACAGGAAGCGTGACACTACTGCTGCAGCTCGGGAGGAAAGCGCACGTGCATGCCCCCACTCGAGACGAGGCCTGACTCCCCTGGGGACATTCAAAAGCACCCCAAGATCCATGGCAACACTGGAGAGGAATCCTCAGGTTCCGGCCCCGCCTCCACACAAGGACTGAGGCCCCGGCATGGACGGGAGAGGAATCCCGAGAGGTCCCCTAGCAACTCGCATGGGGACTGGCCTTTCCTGAGGCCACCAGAGCGGGTCCCTGAGGTCCCCGTCGTAACTCGAGAAGACCTGCCGCAACTCGAGAATATCCGGGAGGTTCTCCCCTCCAGGCGAGATGAGGCCCATTTCCGCTGAGGCGTCTCGAGGCTGATCACACCTCACCTCTGGAACTTCGAAAGGCTCCTTCACACCCTTGGTGCAAATCAAGAAGTTCCCCGACATACCCGTCTCCACTCCAGGGGAATCACGAGTGTCCCGCCCACATCCAGAGGAGCCCCGTTTCCGCCTCGTCGCTCGAGATGAGGGATCCTTTCCCTGCTTCGTCGGGAAAGAGTTCCCGGCGTTCCCGTCACATCTCAAGAGGAGGCCCTCTCAACAGGAACGGCGAGAGGAACTCCAGGGTCGTGCCACCATTCCAAGAGTCCCCCAGATGTCTCAGTCCATTCCAGAGGAACCTCTTTTCCCTTCACCGGCTCGTCTTTCACGCCGAGGATCGACTCACACCAAGGTGGCACGTGGCACAGCCCTGTGGGAAAGCCTCGTGGGAAAGCCTCGAGGGACAGCCTCGAGGGAAAGCCACAGATCCCTTGATCCACGTGACAGGAAGCGTGACACTACTGCTGCAGCTCGGGAGGAAAGCGCACGGGCATGCCCCCACTCGAGACGAGGCCTGACTCCCCTGGGGAAGCTCAGAAGCACCCCAAGATCCATGGCAACCTTGGAGAGGAATCCTCAGATTCCGGCCCCGACTCCACACAAGGACTGAGGCCCCGGCATGGACGGGAGAGGAATCCCGAGAGGTCCCCTAGCAACTCGCATGGGGACTGGCCTTTCCTGAGGCCACCAGAGCGGGTCCCTGAGGTCCCCGTCGTAACTCGAGAAGACCTGCCGCAACTCGAGAAAATCCGGGAGGTTCTCCCCTCCAGGCGAGGTGAGGCCCATTTCCGCTGCGGCGTCTCGAGGCTGATCACACCTCACCTCTGGAAGTTCGAAAGGCTCCTTCACACCCTTGGTGCAAATCAAAAAGTTCCCCGACATACCCGTCTCCACTCGAGAGGAATCACGAGGGTCCCGCCCATATCCTGAGGAGCCCGTTTCTGCCTCGTCGCTCGAGATGAGGGATCCTTTCCCTGCTTCGTCGGGAAAGAGTTCCCGGCGTTCCCGTCGCATCTCAAGAGGAGGCCCTCTCAACAGGAACGGCGAGAGGAACTCCAAGGTCGTGCCACCATTCCAAGAGTCCCCCAGATATCTCAGTCCATTCCAGAGGAACCTCTTTTCCCTACACCGGCTCGTCTTTCACGCCGAGGATCGACTCACACCAAGGTGGCACGTGGCACAGCCCTGTGGGAAAGCCTCGTGGGAAAGCCTCGAGGGACAGCCTCGAGGGAAAGCCACAGATCCCTTGATCCACGTGACAGGAAGCGTGACACTACTGCTGCAGCTCGGGAGAAAAGCGCACGTGCATGCCCCCACTCGAGACGAGGCCTGACTCCCCTGGGGAGACTCAGAAGCACCCCAAGATCCATGGCAACACTGGAGAGGAATCCTCAGGTTCCGGCCCCGCCTCCACACAAGGACTGAGGCCCCGGCATGGACGGGAGAGGAATCCCGAGAGGTCCCCAACAACTCGCATGGGGACTGGCCTTTCCTGAGGCCACCAGAGCGGGTCCCTGAGGTCCCCGTCGTAACTCGAGAAGACCTGCCGCAACTCGAGAAAATCCGGGAGGTTCTCCCCTCCAGGCGAGATGAGACCCATTTCCGCTGCAGCGTCTCGAGGCTTATCACACCTCACCTCTGGAACTTCGAAAGGGTCCTTCACACCCTTGGTGCAAATCAAGAAGTTCCCCGACATACCCGTCTCCACTCGAGAGGAATCACGAGGGTCCCGCCCACATCCAGAGGAGCCCCGTTTCCGCCTCGTCGCTCGAGATGAGGGATCCTTTCCCTGCTTCGTCGGGAAAGAGTTCCCGGCGTTCCCGTCGCATCTCAAGAGGAGGCCCTCTCAACAGGAACGGCGAGAGGAACTCCAGGGTCGTGCCACCATTCCAAGAGTCCCCCAGATGTCTCAGTCCATTCCAGAGGAACCTCTTTTCCCTTCACCGGCTCGTCTTTCACGCCGAGGATCGACTCACACCAAGGTGGCACGTGGCACAGCCCTGTGGGAAAGCCTCGTGGGAAAGCCTCGAGGGACAGCCTCGAGGGAAAGCCACAGATCCCTTGATCCACGTGACAGGAAGCGTGACACTACTGCTGCAGCTCGGGAGGAAAGCGCACGGGCATGCCCCCATTCGAGACGAGGCCTGACTCCCCTGGGGAAGCTCAGAAGCACCCCAAGATCCATGGCAACCTTGGAGAGGAATCCTCAGGTTCCGGCCCCGACTCCACACAAGGACTGAGGCCCCGGCATGGACGGGAGAGGAATCCCGAGAGGTCCCCTAGCAACTCGCATGGGGACTGGCCTTTCCTGAGGCCACCAGAGCGGGTCCCTGAGGTCCCCGTCGTAACTCGAGAAGACCTGCCGCAACTCGAGAAAATCCGGGAGGTTCTCCCCTCCAGGCGAGGTGAGGCCCATTTCCGCTGCGGCGTCTCGAGGCTGATCACACCTCACCTCTGGAAGTTCGAAAGGCTCCTTCACACCCTTGGTGCAAATCAAAAAGTTCCCCGACATACCCGTCTCCACTCGAGAGGAATCACGAGGGTCCCGCCCATATCCTGAGGAGCCCGTTTCTGCCTCGTCGCTCGAGATGAGGGATCCTTTCCCTGCTTCGTCGGGAAAGAGTTCCCGGCGTTCCCGTCGCATCTCAAGAGGAGGCCCTCTCAACAGGAACGGTGAGAGGAACTCCAAGGTCGTGCCACCATTCCAAGAGTCCCCCAGATATCTCAGTCCATTCCAGAGGAACCTCTTTTCC
Organism: Budorcas taxicolor; assembly: GCF_023091745.1. Classification (NCBI taxonomy): domain Eukaryota; kingdom Metazoa; phylum Chordata; class Mammalia; order Artiodactyla; family Bovidae; genus Budorcas; species Budorcas taxicolor. The sequence continues at coordinate 1,828,829 of NC_068927.1, read as the reverse complement.
CTACACCGGCTCGTCTTTCACGCCGAGGATCGACTCACACCAAGGTGGCACGTGGCACAGCCCTGTGGGAAAGCCTCGTGGGAAAGCCTCGAGGGACAGCCTCGAGGGAAAGCCACAGATCCCTTGATCCACGTGACAGGAAGCGTGACACTACTGCTGCAGCTCGGGAGAAAAGCGCACGTGCATGCCCCCACTCGAGACGAGGCCTGACTCCCCTGGGGAGACTCAGAAGCACCCCAAGATCCATGGCAACACTGGAGAGGAATCCTCAGGTTCCGACCCCGCCTCCACACAAGGACTGAGGCCCCGGCATGGACGGGAGAGGAATCCCGAGAGGTCCCCAACAACTCGCATGGGGACTGGCCTTTCCTGAGGCCACCAGAGCGGGTCCCTGAGGTCCCCGTCGTAACTCGAGAAGACCTGCCGCAACTCGAGAAAATCCGGGAGGTTCTCCCCTCCAGGCGAGATGAGACCCATTTCCGCTGCAGCGTCTCGAGGCTTATCACACCTCACCTCTGGAACTTCGAAAGGGTCCTTCACACCCTTGGTGCAAATCAAGAAGTTCCCCGACATACCCGTCTCCACTCGAGAGGAATCACGAGGGTCCCGCCCACATCCAGAGGAGCCCCGTTTCCGCCTCGTCGCTCGAGATGAGGGATCCTTTCCCTGCTTCGTCGGGAAAGAGTTCCCGGCGTTCCCGTCGCATCTCAAGAGGAGGCCCTCTCAACAGGAACGGCGAGAGGAACTCCAGGGTCGTGCCACAATTCCAAGAGTCCCCCAGAAATCTCAGTCCTTTCCAGAGGAACCTCTTTTCCCTTCACCGGCTCGTCTTTCACGCCGAGGATCGACTCACACCAAGGTGGCACGTGGCACAGCCCTGTGGGAAAGCCTCGTGGGAAAGCCTCGAGGGACAGCCTCGAGGGACAGCCGCAGATCCCTTGATCCACGTGAAAGGAAGCGTGACACTACTGCTGCAGCTCGGGAGGAAAGCGCACGTGCATGCCCCCACTCGAGACGAGGCCTGACTCCCCTCGGGAGACTCAGAAGCACCCCAAGATCCATGGCAACACTGGAGAGGAATCCTCAGGTTCCGGCCCCGACTCCACACAAGGACTGAGGCACCGGCATGGACGGGAGAGGAATACCGAGAGGTCCCCTAGCAACTCGCATGGGGACTGGCCTTTCCTGAGGCCACCAGAGCGGGTCCCTGAGGTCCCCGTCGTAACTCGAGAAGACCTGCCGCAACTCGAGAAAACCCAGGAGGTTCTCCCCTCCAGGCGAGATGAGGCCCATTTCCGCTGAGGCGTCTCGAGGCTGATCACACCTCACCTCTTGAACTTCGAAAGGCTCCTTCACACCCTTGGTGCAAGTCAAGAAGTTCCCCGACATACCCGTCTCCACTCGAGGGGAATCACGAGGGTCCCGCCCACATCCAGAGGAGCCCCGGTTCCGCCTCGTAGCTCGAGATGAGGGATCCTTTCCCTGCTTCGTCGGGAAAGAGTTCCCGGCGTTGCCGTCGCATCTCAAGAGGAGGCCCTCTCAACAGGAACGGCGAGAGGAACTCCAGGGTCGTGCCACCATTCCAAGAGTCCCCAGATGTCTCAGTCCATTCCAGAGGAACCTCTTTTCCCTTCACCGGCTCGTCTTTCACGCCGAGGATCGACTCCCACCAAGGTGGCACGTGGCACAGCCCTGTGGGAAAGCCTCATGGGAAAGCCTCGAGGGACAGCCTCGAGGGAAAGCCACAGATCCCTTGATCCACGTGACAGGAAGCGTGACACTACTGCTGCAGCTCGGGAGGAAAACGCCCGTGCATGCCCCCACTCGAGACGAGGCCTGACTCCCCTGGGGAGACTCAGAAGCACCCCAAGATCCATGGCAACACTGGAGAGGAATCCTCAGGTTCCGGCCCCGACTCCACACAAGGACTGAGGCCCCGGCATGGACGGGAGAGGAATCCCGAGAGGTCCCCTAGCAACTCGCATGGGGACTGGCCTTTCCTGAGGCCACCAGAGCGGGTCCCTGAGGTCCCCGTCGTAACTCGAGAAGACCTGCCGCAACTCGAGTAAACCCAGGAGGTTCACCCCTCCAGGCGAGATGAGGCCCATTTCCGCTGAGGCGTCTCGAGGCTGATCACACCTCACCTCTTGAACTTCGAAAGGCTCCTTCACACCCTTGGTGCAAGTCAAGAAGTTCCCCGACATACCCGTCTCCACTCGAGGGGAATCACGAGGGTCCCGCCCACATCCAGAGGAGCCCCGTTTCCGCCTCGTCGCTCGAGATGAGGGATCCTTTCCCTGCTTCGTCGGGAAAGAGTTCCCGGCGTTCCCGTCGCATCTCAAGAGGAGGCCCTCTCAACAGGAACGGCGAGAGGAACTCCAGGGTCGTGCCACAATTCCAAGAGTCCCCCAGAAATCTCAGTCCTTTCCAGAGGAACCTCTTTTCCCTTCACCGGCTCGTCTTTCACGCCGAGGATCGACTCACACCAAGGTGGCACGTGGCACAGCCCTGTGGGAAAGCCTCGTGGGAAAGCCTCGAGGGACAGCCTCGAGGGACAGCCGCAGATCCCTTGATCCACGTGAAAGGAAGCGTGACACTACTGCTGCAGCTCGGGAGGAAAGCGCACGTGCATGCCCCCACTCGAGACGAGGCCTGACTCCCCTCGGGAGACTCAGAAGCACCCCAAGATCCATGGCAACACTGGAGAGGAATCCTCAGGTTCCGGCCCCGACTCCACACAAGGACTGAGGCACCGGCATGGACGGGAGAGGAATACCGAGAGGTCCCCTAGCAACTCGCATGGGGACTGGCCTTTCCTGAGGCCACCAGAGCGGGTCCCTGAGGTCCCCGTCGTAACTCGAGAAGACCTGCCGCAACTCGAGAAAACCCAGGAGGTTCTCCCCTCCAGGCGAGATGAGGCCCATTTCCGCTGAGGCGTCTCGAGGCTGATCACACCTCACCTCTTGAACTTCGAAAGGCTCCTTCACACCCTTGGTGCAAGTCAAGAAGTTCCCCGACATACCCGTCTCCACTCGAGGGGAATCACGAGGGTCCCGCCCACATCCAGAGGAGCCCCGGTTCCGCCTCGTAGCTCGAGATGAGGGATCCTTTCCCTGCTTCGTCGGGAAAGAGTTCCCGGCGTTGCCGTCGCATCTCAAGAGGAGGCCCTCTCAACAGGAACGGCGAGAGGAACTCCAGGGTCGTGCCACCATTCCAAGAGTCCCCAGATGTCTCAGTCCATTCCAGAGGAACCTCTTTTCCCTTCACCGGCTCGTCTTTCACGCCGAGGATCGACTCCCACCAAGGTGGCACGTGGCACAGCCCTGTGGGAAAGCCTCATGGGAAAGCCTCGAGGGACAGCCTCGAGGGAAAGCCACAGATCCCTTGATCCACGTGACAGGAAGCGTGACACTACTGCTGCAGCTCGGGAGGAAAACGCCCGTGCATGCCCCCACTCGAGACGAGGCCTGACTCCCCTGGGGAGACTCAGAAGCACCCCAAGATCCATGGCAACACTGGAGAGGAATCCTCAGGTTCCGGCCCCGACTCCACACAAGGACTGAGGCCCCGGCATGGACGGGAGAGGAATCCCGAGAGGTCCCCTAGCAACTCGCATGGGGACTGGCCTTTCCTGAGGCCACCAGAGCGGGTCCCTGAGGTCCCCGTCGTAACTCGAGAAGACCTGCCGCAACTCGAGTAAACCCAGGAGGTTCACCCCTCCAGGCGAGATGAGGCCCATTTCCGCTGAGGCGTCTCGAGGCTGATCACACCTCACCTCTTGAACTTCGAAAGGCTCCTTCACACCCTTGGTGCAAGTCAAGAAGTTCCCCGACATACCCGTCTCCACTCGAGGGGAATCACGAGGGTCCCGCCCACATCCAGAGGAGCCCCGTTTCCGCCTCGTCGCTCGAGATGAGGGATCCTTTCCCTGCTTCGTCGGGAAAGAGTTCCCGGCGTTCCCGTCGCATCTCAAGAGGAGGCCCTCTCAACAGGAACGGCGAGAGGAACTCCAGGGTCGTGCCACCATTCCAAGAGTCCCCCAGATGTCTCAGTCCATTCCAGAGGAACCTCTTTTCCCTTCACCGGCTCGTCTTTCACGCCGAGGATCGACTCACACCAAGGTGGCACGTGGCACAGTCCTGTGGGAAAGCCTCGTGGGAAAGCCTCGAGGGACAGCCTCGAGGGAAAGCCACAGATCCCTTGATCCACGTGACAGGAAGCGTGACACTACTGCTGCAGCTCAGGAGGAAAGCGCACGTGCATGCCCCCACTCGAGACGAGGCCTGACTCCCCTGGGGAGACACAGAAGCACCCCAAGATCCATGGCAACACTGGAGAGGAATCCTCAGGTTCCGGCCCCGACTCCACGCAAGGACTGAGGCCCCGGCATGGACGGGAGAGGAATCCCGAGAGGTCCCCGAGCAACTCGCATGGGGACTGGCCTTTCCTGAGGCCACCATAGCAGGTCCCTGTGGTCCCCGTCGTAACTCGAGAAGACCTGCCGCAACTCGAGAAAATCCAGGAGGTTCTCCCCTTCAGGCGAGATGAGGCCCATTTCCGCTGAGGCGTCTCGAGGCTGATCACACCTCACCTCTGGAACTTTGAAAGGCTCCTTCACACCATTGGTGCAAATCAAGAAGTTCCTCGACATACCCGTCTCCACTCGAGAGGAATCACGAAGGTCCCGCCCAAATCCAGAGGAGCCCCGTTTCCGCCTCGTAGCTCGAGATGAGGGATCCTTTCCCTGCTTCGTCGGGAAAGAGTTCCCGGCGTTCCCGTCGCATCTCAAGAGGAGGCCCTCTCAACAGGAACGGCGAGAGGAACTCCAGGGTCGTGCCACCATTCCAAGAGTCCCCCAGATGTCTCAGTCCATTCCAGAGGAACCTGTTTTCCCTTCACCGGCTCGTCTTTCACGTCGAGGATCGACTCACACCAAGGTGGCACGTGGCACAGCCCTGTGGGAAAGCCTCGTGGGAAAGCCTCGAGGGACAGCGTCGAGGGAAAGACACAGATCCCTTGATCCACGTGACAGGAAGAGTGACACTACTGCTGCAGCTCGGGAGGAAAGCGCACGTGCATGCCCCCACTCGAGACGAGGCCTGACTCCCCTGGGGAGACTCAGAAGCACCCCAAGATCCATGGCAACACTGGAGAGGAATCCTCAGGTTCCGGCCCCGACTCCACACAAGGACTGAGGCCGCGGCATGGACGGGAGAGGAATCCCGAGAGGTCCCCTAGCAACTCGCATGGGGACTGGCCTTTCCTGAGGCCACCAGAGCGGGTCCCTGAGGTCCCCGTCATAACTCGAGAAGACCTGCCGCAACTCGAGAAAATCCAGGAGGTTCTCCCCTCCAGGCGAGATGAGGCCCATTTCCGCTGAGGCGTCTCGAGGCTGATCACACCTCACCTCTGTAACTTCGAAAGGGTCCTTCACACCCTTGGTGCAAATCAAGAAGTTCCCCGACATACCCGTCTCCACTCGAGAGGAATCACGAGGGTCCCGCCCACATCCAGAGGAGCCCCGTTTCCGCCTCGTAGCTCGAGATGAGGCATCCTTTCCCTGCTTCTTCGGGAAAGAGTTCCCGGCGTTCCCGTCGCATCTCAAGAGGAGGCCCTCTCAACAGGAACGGCGAGAGGAACTCCAGGGTCGTGCCACCATTCCAAGAGTCCCCCAGATGTCTCAGTCCATTCCAGAGGAACCTCTTTTCCCTTCACCGGCTCGTCTTTCACGCCGAGGATCGACTCACACCAAGGTGGCACGTGGCACAGCCCTGTGGGAAAGCCTCGTGGGAAAGCCTCGAGGGACAGCCTCGAGGGAAAGCCACAGATCCCTTGATGCACGTGACAGGAAGCGTGACACTACTGCTGCAGCTCGGGCGGAAAGCGCACGTGCATGCCCCCACTCGAGACGTGGCCTGACACCCTGGGGAGACTCAGAAGCACCCCAAGATCCATGGCAACACTGGAGAGGAATCCTCAGGTTCCGACCCCGACTCCACACAAGGACTGAGGCCCTGGCATGGACGTGAGAGGAATCCCGAGAGGCCCCCGTAGCAACTCGCATGGGGACCTTCCTTTCCTGAGGCCACCAGAGCGGGTCCCTGAGGTCCCCGTCGTAACTCGAGAAGACCTGCCGCAACTCGAGAAAATCCAGGAGGTTCTCCCTTGCAGGGGAGATGAGGCCCATTTCCGCTGAGGCGTCTCGAGGCTGATCACACCTCACCTCTGGAACTTCGAAAGGGTCCTTCACACCCTTGGTGCAAATCAAGAAGTTCCCCGACATACCCGTCTCCACTCGAGAGGAATCACGAGGGTCCCGCCCACATCCAGAGGAGCCCCGTTTCGGCCTCGTAGCTCGAGATGAGGCATCCTTTCCCTGCTTCTTCGGGAAAGAGTTCCCGGCGTTCCCGTCGCATCTCAAGAGGAGGCCCTCTCAACAGGAACGGCGAGAGGAACTCCAAGGTCGTGCCACCATTCCAAGAGTCCCCCAGATATCTCAGTCCATTCCAGAGGAACCTCTTTTCCCTACACCGGCTCGTCTTTCACGCCGAGGATCGACTCACACCAAGGTGGCACGTGGCACAGCCCTGTGGGAAAGCCTCGTGGGAAAGCCTCGAGGGACAGCCTCGAGGGAAAGCCACAGATCCCTTGATCCACGTGACAGGAAGCGTGACACTACTGCTGCAGCTCGGGAGAAAAGCGCACGTGCATGCCCCCACTCGAGACGAGGCCTGACTCCCCTGGGGAGACTCAGAAGCACCCCAAGATCCATGGCAACACTGGAGAGGAATCCTCAGGTTCCGACCCCGCCTCCACACAAGGACTGAGGCCCCGGCATGGACGGGAGAGGAATCCCGAGAGGTCCCCAACAACTCGCATGGGGACTGGCCTTTCCTGAGGCCACCAGAGCGGGTCCCTGAGGTCCCCGTCGTAACTCGAGAAGACCTGCCGCAACTCGAGAAAATCCGGGAGGTTCTCCCCTCCAGGCGAGATGAGACCCATTTCCGCTGCAGCGTCTCGAGGCTTATCACACCTCACCTCTGGAACTTCGAAAGGGTCCTTCACACCCTTGGTGCAAATCAAGAAGTTCCCCGACATACCCGTCTCCACTCGAGAGGAATCACGAGGGTCCCGCCCACATCCAGAGGAGCCCCGTTTCCGCCTCGTCGCTCGAGATGAGGGATCCTTTCCCTGCTTCGTCGGGAAAGAGTTCCCGGCGTTCCCGTCGCATCTCAAGAGGAGGCCCTCTCAACAGGAACGGCGAGAGGAACTCCAGGGTCGTGCCACAATTCCAAGAGTCCCCCAGAAATCTCAGTCCTTTCCAGAGGAACCTCTTTTCCCTTCACCGGCTCGTCTTTCACGCCGAGGATCGACTCACACCAAGGTGGCACGTGGCACAGCCCTGTGGGAAAGCCTCGTGGGAAAGCCTCGAGGGACAGCCTCGAGGGACAGCCGCAGATCCCTTGATCCACGTGAAAGGAAGCGTGACACTACTGCTGCAGCTCGGGAGGAAAGCGCACGTGCATGCCCCCACTCGAGACGAGGCCTGACTCCCCTCGGGAGACTCAGAAGCACCCCAAGATCCATGGCAACACTGGAGAGGAATCCTCAGGTTCCGGCCCCGACTCCACACAAGGACTGAGGCACCGGCATGGACGGGAGAGGAATACCGAGAGGTCCCCTAGCAACTCGCATGGGGACTGGCCTTTCCTGAGGCCACCAGAGCGGGTCCCTGAGGTCCCCGTCGTAACTCGAGAAGACCTGCCGCAACTCGAGAAAACCCAGGAGGTTCTCCCCTCCAGGCGAGATGAGGCCCATTTCCGCTGAGGCGTCTCGAGGCTGATCACACCTCACCTCTTGAACTTCGAAAGGCTCCTTCACACCCTTGGTGCAAGTCAAGAAGTTCCCCGACATACCCGTCTCCACTCGAGGGGAATCACGAGGGTCCCGCCCACATCCAGAGGAGCCCCGGTTCCGCCTCGTAGCTCGAGATGAGGGATCCTTTCCCTGCTTCGTCGGGAAAGAGTTCCCGGCGTTGCCGTCGCATCTCAAGAGGAGGCCCTCTCAACAGGAACGGCGAGAGGAACTCCAGGGTCGTGCCACCATTCCAAGAGTCCCCAGATGTCTCAGTCCATTCCAGAGGAACCTCTTTTCCCTTCACCGGCTCGTCTTTCACGCCGAGGATCGACTCCCACCAAGGTGGCACGTGGCACAGCCCTGTGGGAAAGCCTCATGGGAAAGCCTCGAGGGACAGCCTCGAGGGAAAGCCACAGATCCCTTGATCCACGTGACAGGAAGCGTGACACTACTGCTGCAGCTCGGGAGGAAAACGCCCGTGCATGCCCCCACTCGAGACGAGGCCTGACTCCCCTGGGGAGACTCAGAAGCACCCCAAGATCCATGGCAACACTGGAGAGGAATCCTCAGGTTCCGGCCCCGACTCCACACAAGGACTGAGGCCCCGGCATGGACGGGAGAGGAATCCCGAGAGGTCCCCTAGCAACTCGCATGGGGACTGGCCTTTCCTGAGGCCACCAGAGCGGGTCCCTGAGGTCCCCGTCGTAACTCGAGAAGACCTGCCGCAACTCGAGTAAACCCAGGAGGTTCACCCCTCCAGGCGAGATGAGGCCCATTTCCGCTGAGGCGTCTCGAGGCTGATCACACCTCACCTCTTGAACTTCGAAAGGCTCCTTCACACCCTTGGTGCAAGTCAAGAAGTTCCCCGACATACCCGTCTCCACTCGAGGGGAATCACGAGGGTCCCGCCCACATCCAGAGGAGCCCCGTTTCCGCCTCGTCGCTCGAGATGAGGGATCCTTTCCCTGCTTCGTCGGGAAAGAGTTCCCGGCGTTCCCGTCGCATCTCAAGAGGAGGCCCTCTCAACAGGAACGGCGAGAGGAACTCCAGGGTCGTGCCACCATTCCAAGAGTCCCCCAGATGTCTCAGTCCATTCCAGAGGAACCTCTTTTCCCTTCACCGGCTCGTCTTTCACGCCGAGGATCGACTCACACCAAGGTGGCACGTGGCACAGTCCTGTGGGAAAGCCTCGTGGGAAAGCCTCGAGGGACAGCCTCGAGGGAAAGCCACAGATCCCTTGATCCACGTGACAGGAAGCGTGACACTACTGCTGCAGCTCAGGAGGAAAGCGCACGTGCATGCCCCCACTCGAGACGAGGCCTGACTCCCCTGGGGAGACACAGAAGCACCCCAAGATCCATGGCAACACTGGAGAGGAATCCTCAGGTTCCGGCCCCGACTCCACGCAAGGACTGAGGCCCCGGCATGGACGGGAGAGGAATCCCGAGAGGTCCCCGAGCAACTCGCATGGGGACTGGCCTTTCCTGAGGCCACCATAGCAGGTCCCTGTGGTCCCCGTCGTAACTCGAGAAGACCTGCCGCAACTCGAGAAAATCCAGGAGGTTCTCCCCTTCAGGCGAGATGAGGCCCATTTCCGCTGAGGCGTCTCGAGGCTGATCACACCTCACCTCTGGAACTTTGAAAGGCTCCTTCACACCATTGGTGCAAATCAAGAAGTTCCCCGACTTACCCGTCTCCACTCGAGAGGAATCACGAGTGTCCCGCCCACATCCAGAGGAGCCCCGTTTCCGCCTCGTAGCTCGAGATGAGGGATCCTTTCCCTGCTTCGTCGGGAAAGAGTTCCCGGCGTTCCCGTCGCATCTCAAGAGGAGGCCCTCTCAACAGGAACGGCGAGAGGAACTTCAAGGTCGTGCCACCATTCCAAGAGTCCCCCAGATGTCTGAGTCCATTCCAGAGGAACCTCTTTTCCCTTCACCGGCTCGTCTTTCACGCCGAGGATCGACTCACACCAGGGTGGCACGTGGCACAGCCCTGTGGGAAAGCCTCGTGGGAAAGCCTCGAGGGACAGCCTCGAGGGAAAGACACAGATCCCTTGATCCACGTGACAGGAAGAGTGACACTACTGCTGCAGCTCGGGAGGAAAGCGCACGTGCATGCCCCCACTCGAGACGAGGCCTGACTCCCCTGGGGAGACTCAGAAGCACCCCAAGATCCATGGCAACACTGGAGAGGAATCCTCAGGTTCCGGCCCCGACTCCACACAAGGACTGAGGCCGCGGCATGGACGGGAGAGGAATCCCGAGAGGTCCCCTAGCAACTCGCATGGGGACTGGCCTTTCCTGAGGCCACCAGAGCGGGTCCCTGAGGTCCCCGTCGTAACTCGAGAAGAACTGTCGCAACTCGAGAAAATCCAGGAGGTTCTCCCCTCCAGGCGAGATGAGGCCCATTTCCGCTGAGGCGTCTCGAGGCTGATCACACCTCACCTCTGGAACTTCGAAAGGGTCCTTCACACCCTTGGTGCAAATCAAGAAGTTCCCCGACATACCCGTCTCCACTCGAGAGGAATCACGAGGGTCCCGCCCACATCCAGAGGAGCCCCGTTTCCGCCTCGTAGCTCGAGATGAGGGATCCTTTCCCTGCTTCGTCGGGAAAGAGTTCCCGGCGTTCCCCTCACATCTCAAAAGGAGGCCCTCTCAACAGGAACGGCGAGAGGAACTCCAGGGTCGTGCCACCATTTCAAGAGCCCCCAGATGTCTCAGTCCATTCCAGAGGAACCTCTTTTCCCTTCACCGGCTCGTCTTTCACGCCGAGGATCGACTCACACCAAGGTGGCACGTGGCACAGCCCTGTGGGAAATCCTCGTGGGAAAGCCTCGTGGGAAAGCCTCGAGGGACAGCCTCGAGGGAAAGCCACAGATTCTGTGATCCACGTGACAGGAAGCGTGACACTACTGCTGCAGCTCGGGAGGAAAGCGCACGTGCATGCCCCCACTCGAGACGAGGCCTGACTCCCCTGGGGAGACTCAGAAGCACCCCAAGATCCATGGCAACAGTGGAGAGGAATCATCAGGTTCCGGCCCCGACTCCACACAAGGACTGAGGCCCCGGCATGGACGGGAGAGGAATCCCGAGAGGCCCCCTAGCAACTCGCATGGGGACTGGCCTTTCCTGAGGCCACCAGAGCGGGTCCCTGAGGTCCCCGTCGTAACTCGAGAAGACCTGCCGCAACTCGAGAAAATCCAGGAGGTTCTCCCCTCCAGGCGAGATGAGGCCTATTTCCGCTGAGGCATCTCGACGCTGATCACACCTCACCTCTGGAACTTCGAAAGGGTCCTTCACACCCTTGGTGCAAATCAAGAAGTTCCCCGACTTACCCGTCTCCACTCGAGAGGAATCACGAGTGTCCCGCCCACATCCAGAGGAGCCCCGTTTCCGCCTCGTAGCTCGAGATGAGGGATCCTTTCCCTGCTTCGTCGGGAAAGAGTTCCCGGCGTTCCCGTCGCATCTCAAGAGGAGGCCCTCTCAACAGGAACGGCGAGAGGAACTTCAAGGTCGTGCCACCATTCCAAGAGTCCCCCAGATGTCTGAGTCCATTCCAGAGGAACCTCTTTTCCCTTCACCGGCTCGTCTTTCACGCCGAGGATCGACTCACACCAGGGTGGCACGTGGCACAGCCCTGTGGGAAAGCCTCGTGGGAAAGCCTCGAGGGACAGCCTCGAGGGAAAGACACAGATCCCTTGATCCACGTGACAGGAAGAGTGACACTACTGCTGCAGCTCGGGAGGAAAGCGCACGTGCATGCCCCCACTCGAGACGAGGCCTGACTCCCCTGGGGAGACTCAGAAGCACCCCAAGATCCATGGCAACACTGGAGAGGAATCCTCAGGTTCCGGCCCCGACTCCACACAAGGACTGAGGCCGCGGCATGGACGGGAGAGGAATCCCGAGAGGTCCCCTAGCAACTCGCATGGGGACTGGCCTTTCCTGAGGCCACCAGAGCGGGTCCCTGAGGTCCCCGTCGTAACTCGAGAAGACCTGCCGCAACTCGAGAAAATCCAGGAGGTTCTCCCCTCCAGGCGAGATGAGGCCCATTTCCGCTGAGGCGTCTCGAGGCTGATCACACCTCACCTCTGGAACTTCGAAAGGCTCCTTCACACCCTTGGTGCAAATCAAGAATTTCCCCGACCTAGCCGTCTCCACTCGAGAGGAATCACGAGGGTCCCGCCCACATCCAGAGGAGCCCCGTTTCCGCCTCGTCGCTCGAGATGAGGTATCCTTTCCCTGCTTCGTCGGGAAAGAGTTCCCGGCGTTCCCGTCGCATCTCAAGAGGAGGCCCTCTCAACAGGAACGGCGAGAGGAACTCCAGGGTCGTGCCACCATTCCAAGAGTCCCCCAGATGTCTCAGTCCATTCCAGAGGAACCTCTTTTCCCTTCACCGGCTCGTCTTTCACGCCGAGGATCGACTAACACCAAGGTGGCACGTGGCACAGCCCTGTGGGAAAGCCTCGTGGGAAAGCCTCGAGGGACAGCCTCGAGGGAAAGCCACAGATCCCTTGATCCACGTGACAGGAAGCGTGACACTATTGCTGCAGCTCGGGAGGAAAGCGCACGTGCATGCCCCCACTCGAGACGAGGCCTGACTCCCCTGGGGAGACTCAGAAGCACCCCAAGATCCATGGCAACACTGGAGAGGAATCCTCAGGTTCCGGCCCCGACTCCACACAAGGACTGAGGCCCCGGCATGGACGGGAGAGGAATCCCGAGAGGCCCCCTAGCAACTCGCATGGGGAGTGGCCTTTCCTGAGGCCACCAGAGCGGGTCCCTGAGGTCCCTGTCGTAACTCGAGAAGACCTGCCGCAACTCGAGAAAATCCAGGAGGTTCTCCCCTGCAGGCGAGATGAGGCCCATTTCCGCTGAGGCGTCTCGAGGCTGATCACACCTCACCTCTGGAACTTCGAAAGGGTCCTTCACACCCTTGGTGCAAATCAAGAAGTTCCCCGACCTAGCCGTCTCCACTCGAGAGGAATCACGAGGGTCCCGCCCACATCCAGAGGAGCCCCGTTTCCGCCTCGTCGCTCGAGATGAGGTATCCTTTACCTGCTTCGTCGGGAAAGAGTTCCCGGCGTTCCCGTCGCATCTCAAGAGGAGGCCCTCTCAACAGGAACGGCGAGAGGAACTCCAGGGTCGTGCCACCATTCCAAGAGTCCCCCAGATGTCTCAGTCCATTCCAGAGGAACCTCTTTTCCCTTCACCGGCTCGTCTTTCACGCCGAGGATCGACTCACACCAAGGTGGCACGTGGCACAGCCCTGTGGGAAAGCCTCGTGGGAAAGCCTCGAGGGACAGCCTCGAGGGAAAGCCACAGATCCCTTGATCCACGTGACAGGAAGCGTGACACTACTGCTGCAGCTCGGGAGTAAAGAGCACGTGCATGCACCCACTCGAGACGAGGCCTGACTCCCCTGGGGAGACTCAGAAGCACCCCAAGATCCATGGCAACACTGGAGAGGAATCCTCAGGTTCCGGCCCCGACTCCACACAAGGACTGAGGCCCCGGCATGGACGGGAGAGGAATCCCGAGAGGCCCCCTAGCAACGAGCATGGGGACCGGCCTTTACTGAGGCCACCAGAGCGGGTCCCTGAGGTCCCCGTCGTAACTCGAGAAGACCTGCCGCATCTCGAGAAAATCAAGGAGGTTCTCCCTTCCAGGCGAGATGAGGCCCATTTCCGCTTAGGCGTCTCGAGGCTGATCACACCTCACCTCTGTAACTTCGAAAGGGTCCTTCACACCCTTGGTGCAAATCAAGAAGTTCCCCGACATACCCGTCTCCACTCGAGAGGAATCACGAGGGTCCCGCCCACATCCAGAGGAGCCCCGTTTCCGCCTCGTAGCTCGAGATGAGGCATCCTTTCCCTGCTTCTTCGGGAAAGAGTTCCCGGCGTTCCCGTCGCATCTCAAGAGGAGGCCCTCTCAACAGGAACGGCGAGAGGAACTCCAGGGTCGTGCCACCATTCCAAGAGTCCCCCAGATGTCTCAGTCCATTCCAGAGGAACCTCTTTTCCCTTCACCGGCTCGTCTTTCACGCCGAGGATCGACTCACACCAAGGTGGCACGTGGCACAGCCCTGTGGGAAAGCCTCGTGGGAAAGCCTCGAGGGACAGCCTGGAGGGAAAGCCACAGATCCCTTGATCCACGTGACAGGAAGCGTGACACTACTGCTGCAGCTCGGGCGGAAAGCGCACGTGCATGCCCCCACTCGAGACGTGGCCTGACACACTGGGGAGACTCAGAAGCACCCCAAGATCCATGGCAACACTGGAGAGGAATCCTCAGGTTCCGACCCCGACTCCACACAAGGACTGAGGCCCTGGCATGGACGGGAGAGGAATCCCGAGAGGCCCCCGTAGCAACTCGCATGGGGACCTTCCTTTCCTGAGGCCACCAGAGCGGGTCCCTGAGGTCCCCGTCGTAACTCGAGAAGACCTGCCGCAACTCGAGAAAATCCAGGAGGTTCTCCCTTGCAGGGGAGATGAGGCCCATTTCCGCTGAGGCGTCTCGAGGCTGATCACACCTCACCTCTGGAACTTCGAAAGGGTCCTTCACACCCTTGGTGCAAATCAAGAAGTTCCCCGACATACCCGTCTCCACTCGAGAGGAATCACGAGGGTCCCGCCCACATCCAGAGGAGCCCCGTTTCGGCCTCGTAGCTCGAGATGAGGCATCCTTTCCCTGCTTCTTCGGGAAAGAGTTCCCGGCGTTCCCGTCGCATCTCAAGAGGAGGCCCTCTCAACAGGAACGGCTAGAGGAACTCCAGGGTCGTGCCACCATTCCAAGAGTCCCCCAGATGTCTCAGTCCATTCCAGAGGAGCCTCTTTTTCCTTCACCGGCTCGTCTTTCACGCCAAGGATCGACTCACACCAAGGTGGCACGTGGCACAGCCCTGTGGGAAAGCCTCGTGGGAAAGCCTCGAGGGACAGCCTCGAGGCAAAGCCACAGATCCCTTGATCCACGTGACAGGAAGCGTGACACTACTGCTGCAGCTCGGGAGGAAAGCGCACGTGCATGCCCCCACTCGAGTCGAGGCCTGACTCCCCTGGGGAGACTCAGAAGCACCCCAAAATCCATGGCAACACTGGAGAGGAATCCTCAGTTTCCGGCCCCGACTGCACACAAGGACTGAGGCCCCGGCATGGACGGGAGAGGAATCCCGAGAGGTCCCCTAGCAACTGGCATGGGGTTGGCCTTTCCTGAGGCCACCAGAGCGGGTCCCTGAGGTCCCCGTCGTAACTCGAGAAGACCTGCCGCAACTCGAGAAAATCCGGGAGGTTCTCCCCTCCAGGCGAGATGAGGCCCATTTCCGCTGAGTCGTCTCGAGGCTGATCACACCTCACCTCTGGAACTTCGAAAGGCTCCTTCACACCCTTGGTGCAAATCAAGAAGTTCCCCGACATACCCGTCTCCACTCGAGGGGAATCACGAGGGTCCCACCCACATCCAGAGGAGCCCCGTTTCGCTCTCGTAGCTCGAGATGAGGGATCCTTTCCCTGCTTCGTCTGGAAAGAGTTCCCGGCGTTCCCGTCGCATCTCAAGAGGAGGCCCTCTCAACAGGAACGGCGAGAGGAACTCCAGGGTCATGCCACCATTCCAAGAGTCCCCCAGATGTCTCAGTCCATTCCAGAGGAACCTCTTTTCCCTTCACCGGCTCGTCTTTCACGCCGAGGATCGACTCACACCAGGGTGGCCCCTGGCACAGCCCTGTGGGAAAGCCTCGTGGGAAAGCCTCGAGGGACAGCCTCGAGGGAAAGTCACAGATCCCGTGATCCAGGTGACAGGATGCGTGACACTACTGCTGCAGCTCGGGAGGAAAGCGCACGTGCATGCCCCCACTCGAGACGAGGCCTGACTCCTCTGGGGAGACTCACAAGCACCCCAAGATCCATGGCAACACTGGAGAGGAAACCTCAGGTTCCGTTCCCGACTCCACACAAGGACTGAGGCCCTGGCATAGACGGGAGAGGAATCCCGAGAGGTCCCCTAGCAACTCGCATGGGGACTGGCCTTTCCTGAGGCCACCATAGCAGGTCCCTGTGGTCCCCGTCGTAACTCGAGAAGACCTGCCGCAACTGGAGAAAATACAGGAGGTTCTCCCCTTCAGGCGAGATGAGGCCCATTTCCGTTGAGGCGTCTCGAGGCTGATCACACCTAACCTCTGGAACTTTGAAAGGCTCCTTCACACCATTGGTGCAAATCAAGAAGTTCCTCGACATACCCGTCTCCACTCGAGAGGAATCACGAAGGTCCCGCCCAAATCCAGAGGAGCCCCGTTTCCGCCTCGTAGCTCGAGATGAGGGATCCTTTCCCTGCTTCGTCGGGAAAGAGTTCCCGGCGTTCCCGTCGCATCTCAAGAGCAGGCCGTTTCAACAGGAACGGCGAGAGGAACTCCAGGGTCGTGCCACCATTCCAAGAGTCCCCCAGATGTCTCAGTCCATTCCAGAGGAACCTCTTTTCCCTTCACCGGCTCGTCTTTCACGTCGAGGATCGACTCACACCAAGGTGGCACGTGGCACAGCCCTGTGGGAAAGCCTCGTGGGAAAGCCTCGAGGGACAGCCTCGAGGGAAAGCCACAGTTCCCTTGATCCACGTGACAGGAAGCGTGACACTACTGCTGCAGCTCAGCAGGAAAGCGCACGTGCATGCCCCCACTCGAGACGAGGCCTGACTCCCCTGGGGATACTCAGAAGCACCCCAAGATCCATGGCAACACTGGAGAGGAATCCTCAGGTTCCGGCCCCGAATCCACACAAGGACTGAGGCCCCGGCATGGACGGGAGAGGAATCCCGAGGGGTCCCCTAGCAACTCGAATGGGGACTGGCCTTCCCTGAGGCCACAAGAGCGGGTCCCTGAGGTCCCCGTCGTAACTCGAGAAGACCTGCCGCAACTCGAGAAAATCCAGAAGGATCTCCCCTCCAGGCGAGATGAGGCCCATTTCCGCTGAGGCGTCTCGAGGCTGATCACACCTCACCTTTGGAACTTCGAAAGGGTCCTTCACACCCTTGGTGCAAATCAAGAAGTTCCCCGACATACCCGTCTCCACTCGAGAGGAATCACGAGGGTGCCGCCCACCTCCAGAGGAGCCCCGTTTCCGCCTCGTAGCTCGAGATGAGGGATCCTTTCCCTGCTTCGTCGGGAAAGAGTTCCCGGCATTCCCATCGCATCTCAAGAGGAGGCCCTCTCAACAGGAACGGCGAGAGGAACTCCAGGGTCGTGCCACCATTCCAAGAGTCCCCCAGATGTCTCAGTCCATTCCAGAGGAACCTCTTTTCCCTTCACCGGCTCATCTTTCATGCCGAGGATCGACTCACACCAAGGTGGCACGTGGCACAGCCCTGTGGGAAAGCCTCGTGGGAAAGCCTCGAGGGACAGCCTCGAGGGAAAGCCACAGATCCCTTGATCCACGTGACAGGAAGCGTGACACTACTGCTGCAGCTCGGGAGGATAGCGCACGTGCATGCCCCCACTCGAGACGAGGCCTGACTCCCCTGGGGAGACTCAGAAGCACCCCAAGATCCATGGCAACACTGGAGAGGAATCCTCAGGTTCCGGCCCCGACTCCACACAAGGACTGAGGCCCCGGCATGGACGGGAGAGGAATCCCGAGAGGCCCCCTAGCAACTCGCATGGGGAGTGGCCTTTCCTGAGGCCACCAGAGCGGGTCCCTGAGGTCCCTGTCGTAACTCGAGAAGACCTGCCGCAACTCGAGAAAATCCAGGAGGTTCTCCCCTGCAGGCGAGATGAGGCCCATTTCCGCTGAGGCGTCTCGAGGCTGATCACACCTCACCTCTGGAACTTCGAAAGGGTCCTTCACACCCTTGGTGCAAATCAAGAAGTTCCCCGACATACCCGTCTCCACTCGAGAGGAATCACGAGGGTCCCGCCCACATCCAGAGGAGCCCCGTTTCGGCCTCGTAGCTCGAGATGAGGGATCCTTTCCCTGCTTCTTCGGGAAAGAGTTCCCGGCGTTCCCGTCGCATCTCAAGAGGAGGCCCTCTCAACAGGAACGGCGAGAGGAACTCCAGGGTCGTGCCACCATTCCAAGAGTCCCCCAGATGTCTCAGTCCATTCCAGAGGAACCTCTTTTTCCTTCACCGGCTCGTATTTCACGCCAAGGATCGACTCACACCAAGGTGGCACGTGGCACAGCCCTGTGGGAAAGCCTCGTGGGAAAGCCTCGAGGGCCAGCCTCGAGGCAAAGCCACAGATCCCTTGATCCACGTGACAGGAAGCGTGACACTACTGCTGCAGCTCGGGAGGAAAGCGCACGTGCATGCCCCCACTCGAGTCGAGGCCTGACTCCCCTGGGGAGACTCAGAAGCACCCCAAGATCCATGGCAACACTGGAGAGGAATCCTCAGGTTCCGGCCCCGACTCCACACAAGGACTGAGGCCCCGGCATGGACGGGAGAGGAATCCCGAGAGGTCCCCTAGCATCTGGCATGGGGTTGGCCTTTCCTGAGGCCACCAGAGCGGGTCCCTGAGGTCCCCGTCGTAACTCGAGAAGACCTGCCGCAACTCGAGAAAATCCAGGAGGTTCTCCCCTCCAGGCGAGATGAGGCCCATTTCTGCTGAGTCGTCTCGAGGCTGATCACACCTCACCTCTGGAACTTTGAAAGGCTCCTTCACACCCTTGGTGCAAATCAAGAAGTTCCCCGACATACCCGTCTCCACTCGAGGGGAATCACGAGGGTCCCGCCCACATCCAGAGGAGCGCCGTTTCGCTCTCGTAGCTCGAGATGAGGGATCCTTTCCCTGCTTCGTCGGGAAACAGTTCCCGGCGTTCCCGTCGCATCTCAAGAGGAGGCCCTCTCAACAGGAACGGCGAGAGGAACTCCAGGGTCGTGCCACCATTCCAAGAGTCCCCCAGATGTCTCAGTCCATTCCAGAGGAACCTCTTTTCCCTTCACCGGCTCGTCTTTCACGCCGAGGATCGACTCGCACCAGGGTGGCCCCTGGCACAGCCCTGTGGGAAAGACTCGTGGGAAAGCCTCGAGGGACAGCCTCGAGGGAAAGTCACAGATCCCGTGATCCAGGTGACAGGATGCGTGACACTACTGCTGCAGCTCGGGAGGAAAGCGCACGTGCATGCCCCCACTCGAGACGAGGCCTGACTCCTCTGGGGAGACTCACAAGCACCCCAAGATCCATGGCAACACTGGAGAGGAAACCTCAGGTTCCGTTCCCGACTCCACACAAGGACTGAGGCCCTGGCATAGACGGGAGAGGAATCCCGAGAGGTCCCCTAGCAACTCGCATGGGGACTGGCCTTTCCTGAGGCCACCATAGCAGGTCCCTGTGGTCCCCGTCGTAACTCGAGAAGACCTGCCGCAACTCGAGAAAATCCAGGAGGTTCTCCCCTTCAGGCGAGATGAGGCCCATTTCCGCTGAGGCGTCTCGAGGCTGATCACACCTCACCTCTGGAACTTTGAAAGGCTCCTTCACACCATTGGTGCAAATCAAGAAGTTCCTCGACATACCCGTCTCCACTCGAGAGGAATCACGAAGGTCCCGCCCAAATCCAGAGGAGCCCCGTTTCCGCCTCGTAGCTCGAGATGAGGGATCCTTTCCCTGCTTCGTCGGGAAAGAGTTCCCGGCGTTCCCGTCGCATCTCAAGAGGAGGCCCTCTCAACAGGAACGGCGAGAGGAACTCCAGGGTCGTGCCACCATTCCAAGAGTCCCCCAGATGTCTCAGTCCATTCCAGAGGAACCTCTTTTCCCTTCACCGGCTCGTCTTTCACGTCGAGGATCGACTCACACCAAGGTGGCACGTGGCACAGCCCTGTGGGAAAGCCTCGTGGGAAAGCCTCGAGGGACAGCCTCGAGGGAAAACCACAGATCCCTTGATCCACGTGACAGGAAGTGTGACACTACTGCTGCAGCTCGGGAGGAAAGCGCACGTGCATGCCCCCACTCGAGACGAGGCCTGACTCCCCTGGGGAGACTCAGAAGCACCCCAAGATCCATGGCAACACTGGAGAGGAATCCTCAGGTTCCGGCCCCGACTCCACACAAGGACTGAGGCACCGGCATGGACGGGAGAGGAATCCCGAGAGGCCCCCTAGCAACTCGCATGGGGACTGGCCTTTCCTGAGGCCACCAGAGCGGGTCCCTGAGGTCCCCGTCGTAACTCGAGAAGAACTGTCGCAACTCGAGAAAATCCAGGAGGTTCTCCCCTCCAGGCGAGATGAGGCCCATTTCCGCTGAGGCGTCTCGAGGCTGATCACACCTCACCTCTGGAACTTCGAAAGGGTCCTTCACACCCTTGGTGCAAATCAAGAAGTTCCCCGACATACCCGTCTCCACTCGAGAGGAATCACGAGGGTCCCGCCCACATCCAGAGGAGCCCCGTTTCCGCCTCGTAGCTCGAGATGAGGGATCCTTTCCCTGCTTCGTCGGGAAAGAGTTCCCGGCGTTCCCCTCACATCTCAAAAGGAGGCCCTCTCAACAGGAACGGCGAGAGGAACTCCAGGGTCGTGCCACCATTTCAAGAGCCCCCAGATGTCTCAGTCCATTCCAGAGGAACCTCTTTTCCCTTCACCGGCTCGTCTTTCACGCCGAGGATCGACTCACACCAAGGTGGCACGTGGCACAGCCCTGTGGGAAATCCTCGTGGGAAAGCCTCGTGGGAAAGCCTCGAGGGACAGCCTCGAGGGAAAGCCACAGATTCTGTGATCCACGTGACAGGAAGCGTGACACTACTGCTGCAGCTCGGGAGGAAAGCGCACGTGCATGCCCCCACTCGAGACGAGGCCTGACTCCCCTGGGGAGACTCAGAAGCACCCCAAGATCCATGGCAACAGTGGAGAGGAATCCTCAGGTTCCGGCCCCGACTCCACACAAGGACTGAGGCACCGGCATGGACGGGAGAGGAATCCCGAGAGGCCCCCTAGCAACTCGCATGGGGACTGGCCTTTCCTGAGGCCACCAGAGCGGGTCCCTGAGGTCCCCGTCGTAACTCGAGAAGACCTGCCGCAACTCGAGAAAATCCAGGAGGTTCTCCCCTCCAGGCGAGATGAGGCCTATTTCCGCTGAGGCATCTCGACGCTGATCACACCTCACCTCTGGAACTTCGAAAGGGTCCTTCACACCCTTGGTGCAAATCAAGAAGTTCCCCGACTTACCCGTCTCCACTCGAGAGGAATCACGAGTGTCCCGCCCACATCCAGAGGAGCCCCGTTTCCGCCTCGTAGCTCGAGATGAGGGATCCTTTCCCTGCTTCGTCGGGAAAGAGTTCCCGGCGTTCCCGTCGCATCTCAAGAGGAGGCCCTCTCAACAGGAACGGCGAGAGGAACTTCAAGGTCGTGCCACCATTCCAAGAGTCCCCCAGATGTATGAGTCCATTCCAGAGGAACCTCTTTTCCCTTCACCGGCTCGTCTTTCACGCCGAGGATCGACTCACACCAGGG
This sequence comes from Budorcas taxicolor, assembly GCF_023091745.1. Taxonomy (NCBI): domain Eukaryota; kingdom Metazoa; phylum Chordata; class Mammalia; order Artiodactyla; family Bovidae; genus Budorcas; species Budorcas taxicolor. The sequence goes on along the minus strand of NC_068927.1, from coordinate 1,807,551 downwards.
TGGCACGTGGCACAGCCCTGTGGGAAAGCCTCGTGGGAAAGCCTCGAGGGACAGCCTCGAGGGAAAGACACAGATCCCTTGATCCACGTGACAGGAAGAGTGACACTACTGCTGCAGCTCGGGAGGAAAGCGCACGTGCATGCCCCCACTCGAGACGAGGCCTGACTCCCCTGGGGAGACTCAGAAGCACCCCAAGATCCATGGCAACACTGGAGAGGAATCCTCAGGTTCCGGCCCCGACTCCACACAAGGACTGAGGCCGCGGCATGGACGGGAGAGGAATCCCGAGAGGTCCCCTAGCAACTCGCATGGGGACTGGCCTTTCCTGAGGCCACCAGAGCGGGTCCCTGAGGTCCCCGTCGTAACTCGAGAAGACCTGCCGCAACTCGAGAAAATCCAGGAGGTTCTCCCCTCCAGGCGAGATGAGGCCCATTTCCGCTGAGGCGTCTCGAGGCTGATCACACCTCACCTCTGGAACTTCGAAAGGCTCCTTCACACCCTTGGTGCAAATCAAGAATTTCCCCGACCTATCCGTCTCCACTCGAGAGGAATCACGAGGGTCCCGCCCACATCCAGAGGAGCCCCGTTTCCGCCTCGTCGCTCGAGATGAGGTATCCTTTCCCTGCTTCGTCGGGAAAGAGTTCCCGGCGTTCCCGTCGCATCTCAAGAGGAGGCCCTCTCAACAGGAACGGCGAGAGGAACTCCAGGGTCGTGCCACCATTCCAAGAGTCCCCCAGATGTCTCAGTCCATTCCAGAGGAACCTCTTTTCCCTTCACCGGCTCGTCTTTCACGCCGAGGATCGACTCACACCAAGGTGGCACGTGGCACAGCCCTGTGGGAAAGCCTCGTGGGAAAGCCTCGAGGGACAGCCTCGAGGGAAAGCCACAGATCCCTTGATCCACGTGACAGGAAGCGTGACACTATTGCTGCAGCTCGGGAGGCAAGCGCACGTGCATGCCCCCACTCGAGACGAGGCCTGACTCCCCTGGGGAGACTCAGAAGCACCCCAAGATCCATGGCAACACTGGAGAGGAATCCTCAGGTTCCGGCCCCGACTCCACACAAGGACTGAGGCCCCGGCATGGACGGGAGAGGAATCCCGAGAGGTCCCCTAGCAACTCGCATGGGGACTGGCCTTTCCTGAGGCCACCAGAGCGGGTCCCTGAGGTCCCCGTCGAAACTCGAGAAGACCTGCCGCAACTCGAGAAAATCCGGGAGGTTCTCCCCTCCAGGCGAGATGAGGCCCATTTCCGCTGTGGAGTCTCGAGGCTGATCACACCTCACCTCTGGAACTTCGAAAGGCTCCTTCACACCCTTGGTGCAAATCAAGAATTTCCCCGACCTAGCCGTCTCCACTCGAGAGGAATCACGAGGGTCCCGCCCACATCCAGAGGAGCCCCGTTTCCGCCTCGTCGCTCGAGATGAGGGATCCTTTCCCTGCTTCATCGGGAAAGAGTTCCCGGCGTTCCCGTCGCATCTCAAGAGGAGGCCCTCTCAACAGGAACGGCGAGAGGAACTCCAGGGTCGTGCCACCATTCCAAGAGTCCCCCAGATGTCTCAGTCCATTCCAGAGGAAACTCTTTTCCCTTCACCGGCTCGTCTTTCACGCCGAGGATCGACTCACACCAAGGTGGCACGTGGCACAGCCCTGTGGGAAAGCCTCGTGGGAAAGCCTCGAGGGACAGCCTCGAGGGAAAGCCACAGATCCCTTGATCCACGTGACAGGAAGCGTGACACTTTTGCTGCAGCTCGGGAGGAAAGCGCACGTGCATGCCCCCACTCGAGACGAGGCCTGACTCCCCTGGGGAGACTCAGAAGCACCCCAAGATCCATGGCAACACTGGAGAGGAATCCTCAGGTTCCGGCCCCGACTCCACACAAGGACTGAGGCCGCGGCATGGACGGGAGAGGAATCCCGAGAGGTCCCCTAGCAACTCGCATGGGGACTGGCCTTTCCTGAGGCCACCAGAGCGGGTCCCTGAGGTCCCCGTCGTAACTCGAGAAGACCTGCCGCAACTCGAGAAAATCCGGGAGGTTCTCCCCTCCAGGCGAGATGAGGCCCATTTCCGCTGAGGCGTCTCGAGGCTGATCACACCTCACCTCTGGAACTTCGAAAGGGTCCTTCACACCCTTGGTGCAAATCAAGAAGTTCCCCGACACACCCGTCTCCACTCGACGGGATTCACGAGGGTCCCGCCCACATCCAGAGGAGCCCCGTTTCCGCCTCGTCGTTCGAGATGAGGGATCCTTTCCCTGCTTCGTCGGGAAAGAGTTCCCGGCGTTCCCGTCGCATCTCAAGAGGAGGCCCTCTCAACAGGAACGGCGAGAGGAACTCCAGGGTCGTGCCACCATTCCAAGAGTCCCCCAGATGTCTCAGTCCATTCCAGAGGAACCTCTTTTCCCTTCACCGGCTCGTCTTTCACGCCGAGGATCGACTCACACCAAGGTGGCACGTGGCACAGCCCTGTGGGAAAGCCTCGTGGGAAAGCCTCGAGGGACAGCCTCGAGGGAAAGACACAGATCCCTTGATCCACGTGACAGGAAGAGTGACACTACTGCTGCAGCTCGGGAGGAAAGCGTACGTGCATGCCCCCACTCGAGACGAGGCCTGACTCCCCTGGGGAGACTCAGAAGCACCCCAAGATCCATGGCAACACTGGAGAGGAATCCTCAGGTTCCGGCCCCGACTCCACACAAGGACTGAGGCCGCGGCATGGACGGGAGAGGAATCCCGAGAGGTCCCCTAGCAACTCGCATGGGGACTGGCCTTTCCTGAGGCCACCAGAGCGGGTCCCTGAGGTCCCCGTCGTAACTCGAGAAGACCTGCCGCAACTCGAGAAAATCCAGTAGGTTCTCCCCTCCAGGCGAGATGAGGCCCATTTCCGCTGAGGCGCCTCGAGGCTGATCACACCTCACCTCTGGAACTTCGAAAGGCTCCTTCACACCCTTGGTGCAAATCAAGAAGTTCCCCGACATACCCGTCTCCCCTCGAGGGGAATCACGAGGGTCCCGCCCACATCCAGAGCAGCCCCGTTTCCGCCTCGTAGCTCGAGATGAGGGATCCTTTCCCTGCTTCGTCGGGAAAGAGTTCCCGGCGTTCCCGTCGCATCTCAAGAGGAGGCCCTCTCAACAGGAACGGCGAGAGGAACTCCAGGGTCGTGCCACCATTCCAAGAGTCCCCAGATGTCTCAGTCCATTCCAGAGGAACCTCTTTTCCCTTCACCGGCTCGTCTTTCACGCCGAGGATCGACTCCCACCAAGGTGGCACGTGGCACAGCCCTGTGGGAAAGCCTCGTGGGAAAGCCTCGAGGGACAGCCTCGAGGGAAAGCCACAGATCCCTTGAACCACGTGACAGGAAGCGTGACACTACTGCTGCAGCTCGGGAGGAAAGCGCACGTGCATGCCCCCACTCGAGACGAGGCCTGACTCCCCTGGGGAAGCTCAGAAGCACCCCAAGATCCATGGCAACACTGGAGAGGAATCCTCAGGTTCCGGCCCCGAATCCACACAAGGACTGAGGCCCCGGCATGGACGGGAGAGGAATCCCGAGAGGTCCCCTAGCAACTCGCATGGGGACTGGCCTTTCCTGAGGCCACCAGAGCGGGTCCCTGAGGTCCCCGTCGTAACTCGAGAAGACCTGCCGCAACTCGAGAAAATCCGGGAGGTTCTCCCCTCCAGGCGAGATGAGGCCCATTTCCGCTGCGGCGTCTCGAGGCTGATCACACCTCACCTCTGGAACTTCGAAAGGCTCCTTCACACCCTTGGTGCAAATCAAAAAGTTCCCCGACATACCCGTCTCCACTCGAGAGGAATCACGAGGGTCCCGCCCATATCCTGAGGAGCCCGTTTCTGCCTCGTCGCTCGAGATGAGGGATCCTTTCCCTGCTTCGTCGGGAAAGAGTTCCCGGCGTTCCCGTCGCATCTCAAGAGGAGGCCCTCTCAACAGGAACGGCGAGAGGAACTCCAGGGTCGTGCCACCATTCCAAGAGTCCCCCAGATGTCTCAGTCCATTCCAGAGGAACCTCTTTTCCCTTCACCGGCTCGTCTTTCACGCCGAGGATCGACTCCCACCAAGGTGGCACGTGGCACAGCCCTGTGGGAAAGCCTCGTGGGAAAGCCTCGAGGGACAGCCTCGAGGGAAAGCCACAGATCCCTTGATCCACGTGACAGGAAGCGTGACACTACTGCTGCAGCTCGGGAGGAAAGCGCACATGCATGCCCCCACTCGAGACGAGGCCTGACTCCCCTGGGGAGACTCAGAAGCACCCCAAGATCCATGGCAACATTGGAGAGGAATCCTCAGGTTCCGGCCCCGACTCCACACAAGGACTGAGGCCCCGGCATGGACGGGAGAGGAATCCCGAGAGGTCCCCTAGCAACTCGCATGGGGACTGGCCTTTCCTGAGGCCAGCAGAGCGGGTCCCTGTGGTCCCCGTCGTAACTCGAGAAGACCTGCCGCAACTCGAGAAAATCCGGGAGGTTCTCCCCTCCAGGCGAGATGAGACGCATTTCCGCTGCAGCGTCTCGAGGCTTATCACACCTCACCTCTGGAACTTCGAAAGGGTCCTTCACACCCTTGGTGCAAATCAAGAAGTTCCCCGACATACCCGTCTCCACTCGAGAGGAATCACGAGGGTCCCGCCCACATCCAGAGGAGCCCCGTTTCCGCCTCGTCGCTCGAGATGAGGGATCCTTTCCCTGCTTCGTCGGGAAAGAGTTCCCGGCGTTCCCGTCGCATCTCAAGAGGAGGCCCTCTCAACAGGAACGGCGAGAGGAACTCCAGGGTCGTGCCACCATTCCAAGAGTCCCCCAGATGTCTCAGTCCATTCCAGAGGAACCTCTTTTCCCTTGACCGGCTCGTCTTTCACGCCGAGGATCGACTCACACCAAGGTGGCACGTGGCACAGCCCTGTGGGAAAGCCTCGTGGGAACGCCTCGAGGGACAGCCTCGAGGGAAAGCCACAGATCCCTTGATCCATGTGACAGGAAGCGTGGCACTACTGCTGCAGCTCTGGAGGAAAGTGCACGTGCATGCCCCCACTCGAGACGAGGCCTGACTCCCCTGGGGAGACTCAGAAGCACCCCAAGATCCATGGCAACACTGGAGAGGAATCCTCAGTTTCCGGCCCCGACTCTACACAAGGACTGAGGCCCCGGCATGGGCGGGAGAGGAATCCCGAGAGGTCCCCTAGCAACTCGCATGGGGACTGGCCTTTCCTGAGGCCACCAGAGCGGGTCCCTGAGGTCCCCGTCGTAACTCGAGAAGACCTGCCGCAACTCGAGAAAATCCAGGAGGTTCTCCCCTCCAGGCGAGATGAGGCCCATTTCCGCTGAGGCGTCTCGAGGCTGATCACACCTCACCTCTGGAACTTCGAAAGGCTCCTTCACACCCTTGGTGCAAATCAAGAAGTTCCCCGACATACCCGTCTCCACTCCAGGGGAATCACGAGGGTCCCGCCCACATCCCGAGGAGCCCCGTTTCCGCCTCGTAGCTCGAGATGAGGGATCCTTTCCCTGCTTCGTCGGGAAAGAGTTCCCGGCGTTCCCGTCGCATCTCAAGAGGAGGCACTCTCAACAGGAACGGCGAGAGGAACTCCAGGGTCGTGCCACCATTCCAAGAGTCCCCAGATGCCTCAGTCCATTCCAGAGGAACCTCTTTTCCCTTCACCGGCTCGTCTTTCACGCCGAGGATCGACTCCCACCAAGGTGGCACGTGGCACAGCCCTGTGGGAAAGCCTCGTGGGAAAGCCTCGAGGGACAGCCTCGAGGGAAAGCCACAGATCCCTTGATCCACGTGACAGGAAGCGTGACACTACTGCTGAAGCTCGGGAGGAAAGCGCACGTGCATGCCCCCACTCGAGACGAGGCCTGACTCCCCTGGGGAGACTCAGAAGCACCCCAAGATCCATGGCAACACTGGAGAGGAATCCTCAGGTTCCGACCCCGAATCCACACAAGGACTGAGCCCCCGGCATGGACGGGAGAGGAATCCCGAGAGGTCCCCTAGCAACTCGCATGGGGACAGGCCTTTCCTGAGGCCACCAGAGCGGGTCCCTGAGGTCCCCGTCGTAACTCGAGAAGACCTGAAGCAACTCGAGAAAATCCAGGAGGTTCTCCCCTCCAGGCGAGATGAGGCCCATTTCCGCTGCGGCGTCTCGAGGCTGATCACACCTCACCTCTGGAACTTCGAAAGGCTCCTTCACACCCTTGGTGCAAATCAAGAAGTTCCCCGACATACCCGTCTCCACTCGAGGGGAATCACGAGGGTCCCGCCCACATCCCGAGGAGCCCCGTTTCCGCCTCGTAGCTCGAGATGAGGGATCCTTTCCCTGCTTCCTCGGGAAAGAGTTCCCGGCGTTCCCATCGCATCTCAAGAGGAGGCCCTCTCAACAGGAACGGCGAGAGGAACTCCAGGGTCGTGCCACCATTCCAAGAGTCCCCCAGATGTCGCAGTCCATTCCAGAGGAACCTCTTTTCCCTTCACCGGCTCGTCTTTCACGCCGAGGATCGACTCACACCAAGGTGGCACGTGGCACAGCCCTGTGGGAAAGCCTCGTGGGAAAGCCTCGAGGGACAGCCTCGAGGGACAGCCGCAGATCCCTTGATCCACGTGAAAGGAAGCGTGACACTACTGCTGCAGCTCGGGAGGAAAGGGCACGTGCATGCCCCCACTCGAGACGAGGCCTGACTCCCCTCGGGAGACTCAGAAGCACCCCAAGATCCATGGCAACACTGGAGAGGAATCCTCAGGTTCCGGCCCCGACTCCACACAAGGACTGAGGCCCCGGCATGGACGGGAGAGGAATCCCGAGAGGTCCCCTAGCAACTCGCATGGGGACTGGCCTTTCCTGAGGCCACCAGAGCGGGTCCCTGAGGTCCCCGTCATAACTCGAGAAGACCTGCCGCAACTCGAGAAAACCCAGGAGGTTCTCCCCTCCAGGCGAAATGAGGCCCATTTCCGCTGAGGCGTCTCGAGGCTGATCACACCTCACCTCTTGAACTTCGAAAGGCTCCTTCACACCCTTGGTGCAAGTCAAGAAGTTCCCCGACATACCCGTCTCCACTCGAGGGGAATCACGAGGGTCCCGCCCACATCCAGAGGAGCCCCGGTTCCGCCTCGTAGCTCGAGATGAGGGATCCTTTCCCTGCTTCGTCGGGAAAGAGTTCCCGGCGTTGCCGTCGCATCTCAAGAGGAGGCCGTCTCAACAGGAACGGCGAGAGGAACTCCAGGGTCGTGCCACCATTCCAAGAGTCCCCAGATGTCTCAGTCCATTCCAGAGGAACCTCTTTTCCCTTCACCGGCTCGTCTTTCACGCCGAGGATCGACTCCCACCAAGGTGGCACGTGGCACAGCCCTGCGGGAAAGCCTGGTGGGAAAGCCTCGAGGGATAGCCTCGAGGGAAAGCCACAGATCCCTTGATCCACGTGACAGGAAGCGTGACACTACTGCTGCAGCTCGGGAGGAAAGCGCACGTTCATGCCCCCACTCGAGACGAGGCCTGACTCCCCTGGGGAGACTCAGAAGCACCCCAAGATCCATGGCAACACTGGAGAGGAATCCTCAGGTTCCGGCCCCGACTCCACACAAGGACTGAGGCCCCGGCATGGACGGGAGAGGAATCCCGAGAGGTCCCCGAGCAACTCGCATGGGGACTGGCCTTTCCTGAGGCCACCAGAGCGGGTCCCTGAGGTCCCCGTCGTAACTCGAGAAGACCTGCCGCAACTCGAGAAAATCCGGGAGGTTCTCCCCTCCAGGCGAGATGAGGCCCATTTCCGCTGAGGCGTCTCGAGGCTGATCACACCTCACCTCTGGAACTTCGAAAGGCTCCTTCACACCCTTGGTGCAAATCAAGAAGTTCCCCGACATACCCGTCTCCACTCGAGAGGAATCACGAGGGTCCCGCCCACATCCAGAGGAGCCCCGTTTCCGCCTCGTAGCTCGAGATGAGGGATCCTTTCCCTGCTTCGTCGGGAAAGAGTTCCCGGCGTTCCCGTCGCATCTCAAGAGGAGGCCCTCTCAGCAGGAACGGCGAGAGGAACTCCAGGGTCGTGCCACCATTCCAAGAGTCCCCCAGATGTCTCAGTCCATTCCAGAGGAACCTCTTTTCCCTTCACCGGCTCGTCTTTCACGCCGAGGATCGACTCACACCAAGGTGGCACGTGGCACAGCCCTGTGGGAAAGCCTCGTGGGAAAGCCTCGAGGGACAGCCTCGAGGGAAAGCCACAGATCCCTTGATCCACGTGACAGGAAGCGTGACACTACTGCTGCAGCTCGGGAGGAAAGTGCACGGGCATGCCCCCACTCGAGACGAGGCCTGACTCCCCTGGGGAGACTCAGAAGCACCCCAAGATCCATGGCAACACTGGAGAGGAATCCTCAGGTTCCGACCCCGACTCCACACAAGGACTGAGGCCCCGGCATGGACGGGAGAGGAATCCCGAGAGGTCCCCTAGCAACTCGCAAGGGGACAGGCCTTTCCAGAGGCCACCAGAGCGGGTCCCTGAAGTCCCCGTCGTAACTCGAGAAGACCTGCCGCAACTCGAGAAAATCCGGGAGGTTCTCCCCTCCAGGCGAGATGAGGCCCATTTCCGCTGCGGCGTCTCGAGGCTGATCACACCTCACCTCTGGAACTTCGAAAGGCTCCTTCACACCCTTGGTGCAAATCAAGAAGTTCCCCGACATACCCGTCTCCACTCGAGAGGAATCACGAGGGTCCCGCCCACATCCAGAGGAGCCCCGTTTCCGCCTCGTCGCTCGAGATGAGGGATCCTTTCCCTGCTTCGTCGGGAAAGAGTTCCCGGCGTTCCCGTCGCATCTCAATAGGAGGCCCTCTCAACAGGAACGGCGAGAGGAACTCCAGGGTCGTGCCACCATTCCAAGAGTCCCCCAGATGTCTCAGTCCATTCCAGAGGAACCTCTTTTCCCTTCACCGGCTCGTCTTTCACGCCGAGGATCGACTCACACCAAGGTGGCACGTGGCACAGCCCTGTGGGAAAGCCTCATGGGATAGCCTCGAGGGACAGCCTCGAGGGAAAGCCACAGATCCCTTGATCCACGTGACAGGAAGCGTGACACTACTGCTGCAGCTCGGGAGGAAAACGCACGTGCATGCCCCCACTCGAGACGAGGCCTGACTCCCCTGGGGAGACTCAGAAGCACCCCAAGATCCATGGCAACACTGGAGAGGAATCCTCAGGTTCCGGCCCCGACTCCACACAAGGACTGAGGCCCCGGCATGGACGGGAGAGGAATCCCGAGAGGTCCCCTAGCAACTTGCATGGGGACTGGCCTTTCCTCAGGCCACCCTAGCGGGTCCCTGTGGTCCCCGTCGTAACTCGAGAAGACCTGCCGCAACTCGAGAAAATCCCGGAGGTTCTCCCCTCCAGGCGAGATGAGGCCAATTTCCGCTGCGGCGTCTCGAGGCTGATCACACCTCACCTCTGGAACTTCGAAAGGCTCCTTCACACCCTTGGTGCAAATCAAGAAGTTCCCCGACATACCCGTCTCCACTCGAGGGGAATCACGAGGGTCCCGCCCACATCCCGAGGAGCCCCGTTTCCGCCTCGTAGCTCGAGATGAGGGATCCTTTCCCTGCTTCGTCGGGAAAGAGTTCCCAGCGTTCCCGTCGCATCTCAAGAGGAGGCCCTCTCAACAGGAACGGCGAGAGGAACTCCAGGGTCGTGCCACCATTCCAAGAGTCCCCCAGATGTCTCAGTCCATTCCAGAGGAACCTCTTTTCCCTTCACCGGCTCGTCTTTCACGCCGAGGATCGACTCACACCAAGATGGCACGTGGCACAGCCCTGTGGGAAAGCCTCGTGGGAAAGCCTCGAGGGACAGCCTCGAGGGACAGCCGCAGATCCCTTGATCCACGTGAAAGGAAGCGTGACACTAGTGCTGCAGCTCGGGAGGAAAGCGCACGTGCATGCCCCCACTCGAGACGAGGCCTGACTCCCCTCGGGAGACTCAGAAGCACCCCAAGATCCATGGCAACACTGGAGAGGAATCCTCAGGTTCCGGCCCCGACTCCACACAAGGACTGAGGCCCCGGCATGTACGGGAGAGGAATCCCGAGAGGTCCCCTAGCAACTCGCATGGGGACTGGCCTTTCCTGAGGCCACCAGAGCGGGTCCCTGAGGTCCCCGTCGTAACTCGAGAAGACCTGCCGCAACTCGAGAAAACCCAGGAGGTTCACCCCTCCAGGCGAGATGAGGCCCATTTCCGCTGAGGCGTCTCGAGGCTGATCACACCTCACCTCTTGAACTTCGAAAGGCTCCTTCACACCCTTGGTGCAAGTCAAGAAGTTCCCCGACATACCCGTCTCCACTCGAGGGGAATCACGAGGGTCCCGCCCACATCCAGAGGAGCCCCGTTTCCGCCTCGTAGCTCGAGATGAGGGATCCTTTCCCTGCTTCGTCGGGAAAGAGTTCCCGGCGTTCCCGTCGCATCTCAAGAGGAGGCCCTCTCAACAGGAACGGCGAGAGGAACTCCAGGGTCGTGCCACCATTCCAAGAGTCCCCCAGATGTCTCAGTCCATTCCAGAGGAACCTCTTTTCCCTTCACCGGCTCGTCTTTCACGCCGAGGATCGACTCACACCAAGGTGGCACGTGGCACAGCCCTGTGGGAAAGCCTCGTGGGAAAGCCTCGAGGGACAGCCTCGAGGGAAAGCCACAGATCCCTTGATCCACGTGACAGGAAGCGAGACACTACTGCTGCAGCTCGGGAGGAAAGCGCACGTGCATTCCCCCAGTCGAGACGAGGCCTGACTCCCCTGGGGAGACTCAGAAGCACCCCAATTCCATGGCAACACTGGAGAGGAATCCTCAGGTTCCGGCCCCGACTCCACACAAGGACTGAGGCCCCGGCATGGACGGGAGAGGAATCCCGATAGGTCCCCTAGCAACTCGCATGGGGACTGGCCTTTCCTGAGGCCACCAGAGCGGGTCCCTGAGGTCCCCGTCGTAACTCGAGAAGACCTGCCGCAACTCGAGAAAATCCGGGAGGTTCTCCCCTCCAGGCGAGATGAGGCCAATTTCCGCTGAGGCGTCTCGAGGCTGATCACACCTCACCTCTGGAACTTCGAAAGGCTCCTTCACACCCTTGGTGCAAATCAAGAAGTTCCCCGACACACCCGTATCCACTTGAGGGGAATCACGAGGGTCCCGCCCACATCCAGAGGAGCCCCGTTTCCGCCTCGTCGCTCGAGATGAGGGATCCTTTCCCTGCTTCGTCGGGAAAGAGTTTCCGGCGTTCCCGTCGCATCTCAAGAGGAGGCCCTCTCAACAGGAACGGCGAGAGGAACTCCAGGGTCGTGCCACCATTCCAAGAGTCCCCCAGATGTATCAGTCCATTCCAGAGGAACCTCTTTTCCCTTCACCGGGTTGTCTTTCACGCCGAGGATCGACTCACACCAAGGTGGCACGTGGCACAGTCCTGTGGGAAAGCCTCGTGGGAAAGCCTCGAGGGACAGCCTCGAGGGAAAGCCACAGATCCCTTGAGCCACGTGACAGGAAGCGTGACACTACTGCTGCAGCTCAGGAGGAAAGCGCACGTGCATGCCCCCACTCGAGACGAGGCCTGACTCCCCTGGGGAGACACAGAAGCACCCCAAGATCCATGGCAACACTGGAGAGGAATCCTCAGGTTCCGGCCCCGACTCCACGCAAGGACTGAGGCCCCGGCATGGACGGGAGAGGAATCCCGAGAGGTCCCCGAGCAACTCGCATGGGGACTGGCCTTTCCTGAGGCCACCAGAGCGGGTCCCTGAGGTCCCCGTCGTAACTCGAGAAGACCTGCCGCAACTCGAGAAAATCCGGGAGGTTCTCCCCTCCAGGCGAGATGAGGCCCATTTCCGCTGAGGCGTCTCGAGGCTGATCACACCTCACCTCTGGAACTTCGAAAGGCTCCTTCACACCCTTGGTGCAAATCAAGAAGTTCCCCGACACACCCGTATCCACTCGAGGGGAATCACGATGGTCCGGCCCAGATACAGAGGAGCCCCGTTTCCGCCTCGTCGCTCGAGATGAGGGATCCTTTCCCTGCTTCGTCGGGAAAGAGTTTCCGGCGTTCCCGTCGCATCTCAAGAGGAGGCCCTCTCAACAGGAACGGCGAGAGGAACTCCAGGGTCGTGCCACCATTCCAAGAGTCCCCCAGATGTCTCAGTCCATTCCAGAGGAACCTCTTTTCCCTTCACCGGCTCGTCTTTCACGCCGAGGATCGACTCACACCAAGGTGGCACGTGGCACAGCCCTGTGGGAAAGCCTCGTGGGAAAGCCTCGAGGGACAGCCTCGAGGGAAAGCCACAGATCCCTTGATCCACGTGACAGGAAGCGTGACACTACTGCTGCAGCTCGGGAGGAAAGCGCACGTGCATGCCCCCACTCGAGACGAGGCCTGACTCCCCTGGGGAGACTCAGAAGCACCCCAAGATCCATGGCAACACTGGAGAGGATTCCTCAGGTTCCGGCCCCGACTCCACACAAGGACTGAGGCCCTGGCATGGACGGGAGAGGAATCCCGAGAGGTCCCCTAGCAACTCGCATGGGGACTGGCGTTTCCTGAGGCCACCAGAGCGGGTCCCTGAGGTCCCCGTCGTAACTCGAGAAGACCTGCCGCAACTCGAGAAAATCCGGGAGGTTCTCCCCTCCAGGCGAGATGAGTCCCATTTCCGCTGCGGCGTCTCGAGGCTGATCACACCTCACCTCTGGAACTTCGAAAGGGTACTTCACACCCTTGGTGCAAATCAAGAAGTTCCCCGACATACCCGTCTCCACTCGAGAGGAATCACGAGGGTCCCGCCCACATCCAGAGGAGCCCCGTTTCGGCCTCATAGCTCCAGATGAGAGATCCTTTCCCTGCTTCGTCGGGAAAGAGTTCCCGGCGTTCCCGTCGCATCTCAAGAGGAGGCCCTCTCAACAGGAACGGCGAGAGGAACTCCAGGGTCGTGCCACCATTCCAAGAGTCCCCCAGATGTCTCAGTCCATTCCAGAGGAACCTCTTTTCCCTTCACCGGCTCGTCTTTCACGCCGAGGATCGACTCACACCAAGGTGGCACGTGGCACAGCCCTGTGGGAAAGCCTCGTGGGAAAGCCTCGAGGGACAGCCTCGAGGGAAAGCCACAGATCCCTTGATCCACGTGACAGGAAGCGTGACACTACTGCTGCAGCTCGGGAGGAAAGCGCACGTGCATGCCCCCAGTCGAGACGAGGCCTGACTCCCCTGGGGAGACTCAGAAGCACCCCAATTCCATGGCAACACTGGAGAGGAATCCTCAGGTTCCGGCCCCGACTCCACACAAGGACTGAGGCCCCGGCATGGACGGGAGAGGAATCCCGATAGGTCCCCTAGCAACTCGCATGGGGACTGGCCTTTCCTGAGGCCACCAGAGCGGGTCCCTGAGGTCCCCGTCGTAACTCGAGAAGACCTGCCGCAACTCGAGAAAATCCGGGAGGTTCTCCCCTCCAGGCGAGATGAGGCCCATTTCCGCTGAGGCGTCTCGAGGCTGATCACACCTCACCTCTGGAACTTCGAAAGGCTCCTTCACACCCTTGGTGCAAATCAAGAAGTTCCCCGACACACCCGTATCCACTCGAGGGGAATCACGAGGGTCCCGCCCACATCCAGAGGAGCCCCGTTTCCGCCTCGTCGCTCGAGATGAGGGATCCTTTCCCTGCTTCGTCGGGAAAGAGTTTCCGGCGTTCCCGTCGCATCTCAAGAGGAGGCCCTCTCAACAGGAACGGCGAGAGGAACTCCAGGGTCGTGCCACCATTCCAAGAGTCCCCCAGATGTATCAGTCCATTCCAGAGGAACCTCTTTTCCCTTCACCGGGTTGTCTTTCACGCCGAGGATCGACTCACACCAAGGTGGCACGTGGCACAGTCCTGTGGGAAAGCCTCGTGGGAAAGCCTCGAGGGACAGCCTCGAGGGAAAGCCACAGATCCCTTGAGCCACGTGACAGGAAGCGTGACACTACTGCTGCAGCTCAGGAGGAAAGCGCACGTGCATGCCCCCACTCGAGACGAGGCCTGACTCCCCTGGGGAGACACAGAAGCACCCCAAGATCCATGGCAACACTGGAGAGGAATCCTCAGGTTCCGGCCCCGACTCCACGCAAGGACTGAGGCCCCGGCATGGACGGGAGAGGAATCCCGAGAGGTCCCCGAGCAACTCGCATGGGGACTGGCCTTTCCTGAGGCCACCAGAGCGGGTCCCTGAGGTCCCCGTCGTAACTCGAGAAGACCTGCCGCAACTCGAGAAAATCCGGGAGGTTCTCCCCTCCAGGCGAGATGAGGCCCATTTCCGCTGAGGCGTCTCGAGGCTGATCACACCTCACCTCTGGAACTTCGAAAGGCTCCTTCACACCCTTGGTGCAAATCAAGAAGTTCCCCGACACACCCGTATCCACTCGAGGGGAATCACGATGGTCCGGCCCAGATACAGAGGAGCCCCGTTTCCGCCTCGTCGCTCGAGATGAGGGATCCTTTCCCTGCTTCGTCGGGAAAGAGTTTCCGGCGTTCCCGTCGCATCTCAAGAGGAGGCCCTCTCAACAGGAACGGCGAGAGGAACTCCAGGGTCGTGCCACCATTCCAAGAGTCCCCCAGATGTCTCAGTCCATTCCAGAGGAACCTCTTTTCCCTTCACCGGCTCGTCTTTCACGCCGAGGATCGACTCACACCAAGGTGGCACGTGGCACAGCCCTGTGGGAAAGCCTCGTGGGAAAGCCTCGAGGGACAGCCTCGAGGGAAAGCCACAGATCCCTTGATCCACGTGACAGGAAGCGTGACACTACTGCTGCAGCTCGGGAGGAAAGCGCACGTGCATGCCCCCACTCGAGACGAGGCCTGACTCCCCTGGGGAGACTCAGAAGCACCCCAAGATCCATGGCAACACTGGAGAGGATTCCTCAGGTTCCGGCCCCGACTCCACACAAGGACTGAGGCCCTGGCATGGACGGGAGAGGAATCCCGAGAGGTCCCCTAGCAACTCGCATGGGGACTGGCGTTTCCTGAGGCCACCAGAGCGGGTCCCTGAGGTCCCCGTCGTAACTCGAGAAGACCTGCCGCAACTCGAGAAAATCCGGGAGGTTCTCCCCTCCAGGCGAGATGAGTCCCATTTCCGCTGCGGCGTCTCGAGGCTGATCACACCTCACCTCTGGAACTTCGAAAGGGTACTTCACACCCTTGGTGCAAATCAAGAAGTTCCCCGAAATACCCGTCTCCACTCGAGAGGAATCACGAGGGTCCCGCCCACATCCAGAGGAGCCCCGTTTCGGCCTCATAGCTCCAGATGAGAGATCCTTTCCCTGCTTCGTCGGGAAAGAGTTCCCGGCGTTCCCGTCGCATCTCAAGTGGAGGCCCTCTCAACAGGAACGGCGAGAGGAACTCCAGGGTCGTGCCACCATTCCAAGAGTCCCCCAGATGTCTCAGTCCATTCCAGAGGAACCTCTTTTCCCTTCACCGGCTCGTCTTTCACGCCGAGGATCGACTCACACCAAGGTGGCACGTGGCACAGCCCTGTGGGAAAGCCTCGTGGGAAAGCCTCGAGGGACAGCCTCGAGGGAAAGCCACAGATCCCTTGATCCACGTGACAGGAAGCGTGACACTACTGCTGCAGCTCGGGAGGAAAGCGCACGTGCATGCCCCCACTCGAGACGAGGCCTGACTCCCCTGGGGAGACTCAGAAGCACCCCAAGATCCATGGCAACACTGGAGAGGAATCCTCAGGTTCCGGCCCCGACTCCACACAAGGACTGAGGCCCCGGCATGGACGGGAGAGGAATCCCGAGCGGTCCCCTAGCAACTCGCATGGGGACTGGCCTTTCCTGAGGCCACCAGAGCGGGTCCCTGAGGTCCCCGTCGTAACTCGAGAAGACCTGCCGCAACTCGAGAAAATCCAGGAGGTTCTCCCCTCCAGGCGAGATGAGGCCCATTTCCGCTGAGGCGTCTCGATGCTGATCACACCTCACCTCTGGAACTTCGAAAGGCTCCTTCACACCCTTGGTGCAAATCAAGAAGTTCCCCGACATACCCGTCTCCACTCGAGAGGAATCACGAGGGTCCCGCCCACATCCAGAGGAGCCCCGTTTCCGCCTCGTCGCTCGAGATGAGGGATCCTTTCCCTGCTTCGTCGGGAAAGAGTTCCCGGCGTTCCCGTCACATCTCAAGAGGAGGCCCTCTCAACAGGAACGGCGAGAGGAACTCCAGGGTCGTGCCACCATTCCAAGAGTCCCCCAGATGTCTCAGTCCATTCCAGAGGAACCTCTTTTCCCTTCACCGGCTCGTCTTTCACGCCGAGGATCGACTCACACCAAGGTGGCACGTGGCACAGCCCTGTGGGAAAGCCTCGTGGGAAAGCCTCGAGGGACAGCCTCGAGGGAAAGCCACAGATCCCTTGATCCACGTGACAGGAAGCGTGACACTACTGCTGCAGCTCGGGAGGAAAGCGCACGTGCATGCCCCCACTCGAGACGAGGCCTGACTCCCCTGGGGAGACTCAGAAGCACCCCAAGATCCATGGCAACACTGGAGAGGAATCCTCAGGTTCCGGCCCCGACTCCACACAAGGACTGAGGCCCCGGCATGGACGGGAGAGGAATCCCGAGAGGTCCCCTAGCAACTCGCATTGGGACTGGCCTTTCCTGAGGCCACCAGAGCGGGTCCCTGAGGTCCCCGTCGTTACTCGAGAAGACCTGCTGCAACTCGAGAAAATCCGGGAGGTTCTCCCCTCCAGGCGAGATGAGGCCCATTTCCGCTGAGGCGTCTCGAGGCTGATCACACCTCACCTCTGGAACTTCGAAAGGCTCCTTCACACCCTTGGTGCAAATCAAGAAGTTCCCCGACACACCCGTCTCCACTCGAGGGGAATCACGAGGGTCCCGCCCACATCCAGAGGAGCCCCGTTTCCGCCTCGTAGCTCGAGATGAGGGATCCTTTCCCTGCTTCGTCGGGAAAGAGTTCCCGGCGTTCCCGTCGCATCTCAAGAGGAGGCCCTCTCAACAGGAACGGCGAGAGGAACTCCAGGGTCGTGCCACCATTCCAAGAGTCCCCCAGATGTCTCAGTCCATTCCAGAGGAACCTCTTTTCCCTTCACCGGCTCGTCTTTCACGCCGAGGATCGACTCACACCAAGGTGGCACGTGGCACAGCCCTGTGGGAAAGCCTCGTGGGAAAGCCTCGAGGGACAGCCTCGAGGGAAAGCCACAGATCCCTTGATCCACGTGACAGGAAGCGTGACACTACTGCTGCAGCTCGGGAGGAAAGCGCACGTGCATGCCCCCACTCGAGACGAGGCCTGACTCCCCTGGGGAGACTCAGAAGCACCCCAAGATCCATGGCAACACTGGAGAGGAATCCTCAGGTTCCGGCCCCGCCTCCACACAAGGACTGAGGCCCCGGCATGGACGGGAGAGGAATCCCGAGAGGTCCCCTAGCAACTCGCATGGGGACTGGCCTTTCCTGAGGCCACCAGAGCGGGTCCCTGAGGTCCCCGTCGTAACTCGAGAAGACCTGCCGCAACTCGAGAAAATCCGGGAGGTTCTCCCCTCCAGGCGAGATGAGTCCCATTTCCGCTGCGGCGTCTCGAGGCTGATCACACCTCACCTCTGGAACTTCGAAAGGGTACTTCACACCCTTGGTGCAAATCAAGAAGTTCCCCGACATACCCGTGTCCACTCGAGAGGAATCACGAGGGTCCCGCCCACATCCAGAGGAGCCCCGTTTCCGCCTCGTCGCTCGAGATGAGGGATCCTTTCCCTGCTTCGTCGGGAAAGAGTTCCCGGCGTTCCGGTCGCATCTCAAGAGGAGGCCCTCTCAACAGGAACGGCGAGAGGAACTCCAGGGTCGTGCCACCATTCCAAGAGTCCCCCAGATATCTCAGTCCATTCCAGAGGAACCTCTTTTCCCTTCACCGGCTCGTCATTCACGCCGAGGATCGACTCACACCAAGGTGGCACGTGGCACAGCCCTGTGGGAAAGCCTCGTGGGAAAGCCTCGAGGGACAGCCTCGAGGGAAAGCCACAGATCCCTTGATCTACGTGACAGGAAGCGTGACACTACTGCTGCAGCTCGGGAGGAAAGCGCACGTGCATGCCCCCACTCGAGACGAGGCCTGACTCCCCTGGGGAGACTCAGAAGCACCCCAAGATCCATGGCAACACTGGAGAGGAATCCTCAGGTTCCGGCCCCGAATCCACACAAGGACTGAGTCCCCGGCATGGACGGGAGAGGAATCCCGAGAGGTCCCCTAGCAACTCGCATTGGGACTGGCCTTTCCTGAGGCCACCAGAGCGGGTCCCTGAGGTCCCCGTCGTTACTCGAGAAGACATGCTGCAACTCGAGAAAATCCGGGAGGTTCTCCCCTCCAGGCGAGATGAGGCCCATTTCCGTTGAGGCGTCTCGAGGCTGATCACACCTCACCTCTGGAACTTCGAAAGGCTCCTTCACACCCTTGGTGCAAATCAAGAAGTTCCCCGACACACCCGTCTCCAATCGAGGGGAATCACGTGGGTCCCGCCCACATCCAGAGGAGCCCCGTTTCCGACTCGTAGCTCGAGATGAGGGATCCTTTCCCTGCTTCGTCGGGAAAGAGTTCCCGGCGTTCCCGTCGCATCTCAAGAGGAGGCCCTCTCAACAGGAACGGCGAGAGGAACTCCAGGATCGTGCCACCATTCCAAGAGTCCCCCAGATGTCTCAGTCCATTCCAGAGGAACCTCTTTTCCCTTCACCGGCTCGTCTTTCACGCCGAGGATCGACTCACACCAAGGTGGCACGTGGCACAGCCCTGTGGGAAAGCCTCGTGGGAAAGCCTCGAGGGACAGCCTCGAGGGAAAGCCACAGATCCCTTGATCCACGTGACAGGAAGCGTGACACTACTGCTGCAGCTCGGGAGGAAAGCGCACGTGCATGCCCCCACTCGAGACGAGGCCTGACTCCCCTGGGGAGACTCAGAAGCACCCCAAGATCCATGGCAACACTGGAGAGGAATCCTCAGGTTCCGGCCCCGACTCCACACAAGGACTGAGGCCCCGGCATGGACGGGAGAGGAATCCCGAGAGGTCCCCTAGCAACTCGCATGGGGACTGGCCTTTCCTGAGGCCACCAGAGCGGGTCCGTGAGGTCCCCGTCGTAACTCGAGAAGACCTGCCGCAACTCGAGAAAATCCGGGATGTTCTCCCCTCCAGGCGAGATGAGGCCCATTTCCGCTGAGGCGTCTCGAGGCTGATCACACCTCACCTCTGGAACTTCGAAAGGCTCCTTCACACCCTTGGTGCAAATCAAGAAGTTCCCCGACATACCCGTATCCACTCGAGGGGAATCACGAGGGTCCCGCCCACATCCAGAGGAGCCCCGTTTCCGCCTCGTTGCTCGAGATGAGGGATCCTTTCCCTGCTTCGTCGGGAAAGAGTTCCCGGCGTTCCCATCGCATCTCAAGAGGAGGCCCTCTCAACAGGAACGGCGAGAGGAACTCCAGGGTCGTGCCACCATTCCAAGAGTCCCCCAGATGTCTCAGTCCATTCCAGAGGAACCTCTTTTCCCTTCACCGGCTCGTCTTTCACGCCGAGGATCGACTCACACCAAGGTGGCACGTGGCACAGCCCTGTGGGAAAGCCTCGTGGGAAAGCCTCGAGGGACAGCCTCGAGGGAAAGCCACAGATCCCTTGATCCACGTGACAGGAAGCGTGACACTACTGCTGCAGCTCGGGAGGAAAGCGCACGTGCATGCCCCCACTCGAGACGAGGCCTGACTCCCCTGGGGAGACTCAGAAGCACCCCAAGATCCATGGCAACACTGGAGAGGAATCCTCAGGTTCCGGCCCCGACTCCACACAAGGACTGAGGCCCCGGCATGGACGGGAGAGGAATCCCGAGAGGTCCCCGAGCAACTCGCATGGGGACTGGCCTTTCCTCAGGCCACCAGAGCGGGTCCCTGTGGTCCCCGTCGTAACTCGAGAAGACCTGCCGCAACTCGAGAAAATCCGGTAGGTTCTCCCCTCCAGGCGAGATGAGGCCCATTTCCGCTGCGGCGTCTCGAGGCTGATCACACCTCACCTCTGGAACTTCGAAAGGCTCCTTCACACCCTTGGTGCAAATCAAGAAGTTCCCCGACATACCCATCTCCACTCGAGAGGAATCACGAGGGTCCCGCCCACATCCAGAGGATCCCCGTTTCCGCCTCATAGCTCGAGATGAGGGATCCTTTCCCTGCTTCGTCGGGAAAGAGTTCCCGGCGTTCCCGTCGCATCTCAAGAGGAGGCCCTCTCAACAGGAACGGCGAGAGGAACTCCAGGGTCGTGCCACCATTCCAAGAGTCCCCCAGATGTCTCAGTCCATTCCAGAGGAACCTCTTTTCCCTACACCGGCTCGTCTTTCACGCCGAGGATCGACTCACACCAAGGTGGCACGTGGCACAGCCCTGTGGGAAAGCCTCGTGGGAAAGCCTCGAGGGACAGCCTCGAGGGAAAGCCACAGATCCCTTGATCAACGTGACAGGAAGCGTGACACTACTGCTGCAGCTCGGGAGGAAAGCGCACGTGCATGCCCCCACTCGAGACGCGGCCTGACTCCCCTGGGGAGACTCAGAAGTACCCCAAGATCCATGGCAACACTCTAGAGGAATCCTCAGGTTCCGGCCCCGACTCCACACAAGGACTGAGGCCCCGGCATGGACGGGAGAGGAATCCCGAGAGGTCCCCTAGCAACTCGCATGGGGACTGGCCTTTCCTGAGGCCACCAGAGCGGGTCCCTGAGGTCCCCGTCGTAACTCGAGAAGACCTGCCGCAACTCGAGAAAATCCGAGAGGTTCTCCCCTCCAGGCGAGATGAGTCCCATTTCCGCTGCGGCGTCTCGAGGCTGATCACACCTCACCTCTGGAACTTCGAAAGGGTACTTCACACCCTTGGTGCAAATCAAGAAGTTCCCCGACATACCCGTCTCCACTCGAGAGGAATCACGAGGGTCCCGCCCACATCCAGAGGAGCCCCGTTTCCGCCTCGTCGCTCGAGATGAGGGATCCTTTCCCTGCTTCGTCGGGAAAGAGTTCCCGGCGTTCCGGTCGCATCTCAAGAGGAGGCCCTCTCAACAGGAACGGCGAGAGGAACTCCAGGGTCGTGCCACCATTCCAAGAGTCCCCCAGATATCTCAGTCCATTCCAGAGGAACCTCTTTTCCCTTCACCGGCTCGTCTTTCACGCCGAGGATCGACTCACACCAAGGTGGCACGTGGCACAGCCCTGTGGGAAAGCCTCGTGGGAAAGCCTCGAGGGACAGCCTCGAGGGAAAGCCACAGATCCCTTGATCAACGTGACAGGAAGCGTGACACTACTGCTGCAGCTCGGGAGGAAAGCGCACGTGCATGCCCCCACTCGAGACGAGGCCTGACTCCCCTGGGGAGACTCAGAAGCACCCCAAGATCCATGGCAACCCTGGAGAGGAATCCTCAGGTTCCGGCCCCGAATCCACACAAGGACTGAGTCCCCGGCATGGACGGGAGAGGAATCCCGAGAGGTCCCCTAGCAACTCGCATTGGGACTGGCCTTTCCTGAGGCCACCAGAGCGGGTCCCTGAGGTCCCCGTCGTTACTCGAGAAGACCTGCTGCAACTCGAGAAAATCCGGGAGGTTCTCCCCTCCAGGCGAGATGAGGCCCATTTCCGCTGAGGCGTCTCGAGGCTGATCACACCTCACCTCTGGAACTTCGAAAGGCTCCTTCACACCCTTGGTGCAAATCAAGAAGTTCCCCGACACACCCGTCTCCAATCGAGGGGAATCACGAGGGTCCCCCCCACATCCAGAGGAGCCCCGTTTCCGACTCGTAGCTCGAGATGAGGGATCCTTTCCCTGCTTCGTCGGGAAAGAGTTCCCAGCGTTCCCGTCGCATCTCAAGAGGAGGCCCTCTCAACAGGAACGGCGAGAGGAACTCCAGGGTCGTGCCACCATTTCAAGAGTCCCCCAGATGTCTCAGTCCATTCCAGAGGAACCTCTTTTCCCTTCACCGGCTCGTCTTTCACGCCGAGGATCGACTCACACCAAGGTGGCACGTGGCACAGCCCTGTGGGAAAGCCTCGTGGGAAAGCCTCGAGGGACAGCCTCGAGGGAAAGCCACAGATCCCTTGATCCACGTGACAGGAAGCGTGACACTACTGCTGCAGCTCGGGAGGAAAGCGCACGTGCATGCCCCCACTCGAGACGAGGCCTGACTCCCCTGGGGAGACTAAGAAGCACCCCAAGATCCATGGCAACACTGGAGAGGAATCCTCAGGTTCCGGCCCCGACTCCACACAAGGACTGAGGCCCCGGCATGGACGGGAGAGGAATCCCGAGAGGTCCCCTAGCAACTCGCATGGGGACTGGCCTTTCCTGAGGCCACCAGAGCGGGTCCGTGAGGTCCCCGTCGTAACTCGAGAAGACCTGCCCCAACTCGAGAAAATCCGGGATGTTCTCCCCTCCAGGCGAGATGAGGCCCATTTCCGCTGCGGCGTCTCGAGGCTGATCACACCTCACCTCTGGAACTTCGAAAGGCTTCTTCACACACTTGGTGCAAATCAAGAAGTTCCCCGACATACCCGTATCCACTCGAGGGGAATCACGAGGGTCCCGCCCACATCCAGAGGAGCCCCGTTTCCGCCTCGTCGCTCGAGATGAGGGATCCTTTCCCTGCTTCGTCGGGAAAGAGTTCCCGGCGTTCCCGTCGCATCTCAAGAGGAGGCCCTCTCAACAGGAACGGCGAGAGGAACTCCAGGGTCGTGCCACCATTCCAAGAGTCCCCCAGATGTCTCAGTCCATTCCAGAGGAACCTCTTTTCCCTTCACCGGCTCGTCTTTCACGCCGAGGATCGACTCACACCAAGGTGGCACGTGGCACAGCCCTGTGGGAAAGCCTCGTGGGAAAGCCTCGAGGGACAGCCTCGAGGGAAAGCCACAGATCCCTTGATCCACGTGACAGGAAGCGTGACACTACTGCTGCAGCTCGGGAGGAAAGCGCACGTGCATGCCCCCACTCGAGACGAGCCCTGACTCCCCTGGGGAGACTCAGAAGCACCCCAAGATCCATGGCAACACTGGAGAGGAATCCTCAGGTTCCGGCCCCGACTCCACACAAGGACTGAGGCCCCGGCATGGACGGGAGAGGAATCCCGAGAGGTCCCCTAGCAACTCGCATGGGGACTGGCCTTTCTTGAGGCAACCAGAGCGGGTCCCTGAGGTCCCCGTCGTAACTCGAGAAGACCTGCCGCAACTCGAGAAAATCCGGGAGGTTCTCCCCTCCAGGCGAGATGAGGCCCATTTCTGCTGCGGTGTCTCGAGGCTGATCACACCTCACCTCTGGAACTTCGAAAGGCTCCTTCACACCCTTGGTGCAAATCAAGAAGTTCCCCGACATACCCGTCTCCACTCGAGAGGAATCACGAAGGTCCCGCCCACATCCAGAGGAGCCCCGTTTCCGCCTCGTCGCTCGAGATGAGGGATCCTTTCCCTGTTTGGTCGGGAAAGAGTTCCCGGCGTTCCCGTCGCATCTCAAGAGGATGCCCTCTCAACAGGAACGGTGAGAGGAACTCCAGGGTCGTGCCACCATTCCAAGAGTCCCCCAGATGTCTCAGTCCATTCCAGAGGAACCTCTTTTCCCTTCACCGGCTCGTCTTTCACGCCGAGGATCGACTCACACCAAGGTGGCACGTGGCACAGCCCTGTGGGAAATCCTGGTGGGAAAGCCTCAAGGGACAGCCTCTAGGGAAAGCCACAGATCCCTTGATCCACGTGACAGGAAGCGTGACACTACTGCTGCAGTTCTGGAGGAAAGCGCACGTGCATGCCCCCACTCGAGACGAGTCCTGACTCCCCTCGGGAGACTCAGAAGCACCCCAAGATCCATGGCAACACTGGAGAGGAATCCTCAGGTTCCGGCCCCGACTCCACACAAGGACTGAGGCCCCGGCATGGACGGGAGTGGAATCCCGAGAGGTCCCCGAGCAACTCGCATGGGGACTGGCCTTTCCTGAGGCCACCAGAGCGGGTCCCTGAGGTCCCCGTCGTAACTCGAGAAGACCTGCCGCAACTCGAGAAAATCCGGGAGGTTCTCCCCTCCAGGCGAGATGAGGCCCATTTCCGCTGCGGCGTCTCGAGGCTGATCACACCTCACCTCTGGAACTTCGAAAGGATCCTTCACACCCTTGGTGCAAATCAAGAAGTTCCCCGACATACCCGTCTCCACTCGAGAGGAATCACGAGGGTCACGCCCACATCCATAGGAGCCCCGTTTCCGCCTCGTCGCTCGAGATGAGGGATCCTTTCCCTGCTTCGTCGGGAAAGAGTTCCCAGCGTTCCCGTCGCATCTCAAGAGGAGGCCCTCTCAACAGGAACGGCGAGAGGAACTCCAGGGTCGTGCCACCATTTCAAGAGTCCCCCAGATGTCTCAGTCCATTCCAGAGGAACCTCTTTTCCCTTCACCGGCTCGTCTTTCACGCCGAGGATCGACTCACACCAAGGTGGCACGTGGCACAGCCCTGTGGGAAAGCCTCGTGGGAAAGCCTCGAGGGACAGCCTCGAGGGAAAGCCACAGATCCCTTGATCCACGTGACAGGAAGCGTGACACTACTGCTGCAGCTCGGGAGGAAAGCGCACGTGCATGCCCCCACTCGAGACGAGGCCTGACTCCCCTGGGGAGACTAAGAAGCACCCCAAGATCCATGGCAACACTGGAGAGGAATCCTCAGGTTCCGGCCCCGACTCCACACAAGGACTGAGGCCCCGGCATGGACGGGAGAGGAATCCCGAGAGGTCCCCTAGCAACTCGCATGGGGACTGGCCTTTCCTGAGGCCACCAGAGCGGGTCCGTGAGGTCCCCGTCGTAACTCGAGAAGACCTGCCGCAACTCGAGAAAATCCGGGATGTTCTCCCCTCCAGGCGAGATGAGGCCCATTTCCGCTGCGGCGTCTCGAGGCTGATCACACCTCACCTCTGGAACTTCGAAAGGCTTCTTCACACACTTGGTGCAAATCAAGAAGTTCCCCGACATACCCGTATCCACTCGAGGGGAATCACGAGGGTCCCGCCCACATCCAGAGGAGCCCCGTTTCCGCCTCGTCGCTCGAGATGAGGGATCCTTTCCCTGCTTCGTCGGGAAAGAGTTCCCGGCGTTCCCGTCGCATCTCAAGAGGAGGCCCTCTCAACAGGAACGGCGAGAGGAACTCCAGGGTCGTGCCACCATTCCAAGAGTCCCCCAGATGTCTCAGTCCATTCCAGAGGAACCTCTTTTCCCTTCACCGGCTCGTCTTTCACGCCGAGGATCGACTCACACCAAGGTGGCACGTGGCACAGCCCTGTGGGAAAGCCTCGTGGGAAAGCCTCGAGGGACAGCCTCGAGGGAAAGCCACAGATCCCTTGATCCACGTGACAGGAAGCGTGACACTACTGCTGCAGCTCGGGAGGAAAGCGCACGTGCATGCCCCCACTCGAGACGAGCCCTGACTCCCCTGGGGAGACTCAGAAGCACCCCAAGATCCATGGCAACACTGGAGAGGAATCCTCAGGTTCCGGCCCCGACTCCACACAAGGACTGAGGCCCCGGCATGGACGGGAGAGGAATCCCGAGAGGTCCCCTAGCAACTCGCATGGGGACTGGCCTTTCTTGAGGCAACCAGAGCGGGTCCCTGAGGTCCCCGTCGTAACTCGAGAAGACCTGCCGCAACTCGAGAAAATCCGGGAGGTTCTCCCCTCCAGGCGAGATGAGGCCCATTTCTGCTGCGGTGTCTCGAGGCTGATCACACCTCACCTCTGGAACTTCGAAAGGCTCCTTCACACCCTTGGTGCAAATCAAGAAGTTCCCCGACATACCCGTCTCCACTCGAGAGGAATCACGAAGGTCCCGCCCACATCCAGAGGAGCCCCGTTTCCGCCTCGTCGCTCGAGATGAGGGATCCTTTCCCTGTTTGGTCGGGAAAGAGTTCCCGGCGTTCCCGTCGCATCTCAAGAGGAGGCCCTCTCAACAGGAACGGTGAGAGGAACTCCAGGGTCGTGCCACCATTCCAAGAGTCCCCCAGATGTCTCAGTCCATTCCAGAGGAACCTCTTTTCCCTTCACCGGCTCGTCTTTCACGCCGAGGATCGACTCACACCAAGGTGGCACGTGGCACAGCCCTGTGGGAAATCCTGGTGGGAAAGCCTCGAGGGACAGCCTCTAGGGAAAGCCACAGATCCCTTGATCCACGTGACAGGAAGCGTGACACTACTGCTGCAGTTCTGGAGGAAAGCGCACGTGCATGCCCCCACTCGAGACGAGTCCTGACTCCCCTCGGGAGACTCAGAAGCACCCCAAGATCCATGGCAACACTGGAGAGGAATCCTCAGGTTCCGGCCCCGACTCCACACAAGGACTGAGGCCCCGGCATGGACGGGAGTGGAATCCCGAGAGGTCCCCGAGCAACTCGCATGGGGACTGGCCTTTCCTGAGGCCACCAGAGCGGGTCCCTGAGGTCCCCGTCGTAACTCGAGAAGACCTGCCGCAACTCGAGAAAATCCGGGAGGTTCTCCCCTCCAGGCGAGATGAGGCCCATTTCCGCTGCGGCGTCTCGAGGCTGATCACACCTCACCTCTGGAACTTCGAAAGGATCCTTCACACCCTTGGTGCAAATCAAGAAGTTCCCCGACATACCCGTCTCCACTCGAGAGGAATCACGAGGGTCACGCCCACATCCATAGGAGCCCCGTTTCCGCCTCGTCGCTCGAGATGAGGGATCCTTTCCCTGCTTCGTCGGGAAAGAGTTCCCGGCGTTCCCGTCGCATCTCAAGAGTAGGCCCTCTCAACAGGAATGGCGAGAGGAACTCCAGGGTCGTGCCACCATTCCAAGAGTCCCCCAGATGTCTCAGTCCATTCCAGAGAAACCTCTTTTCCCTTCACCGGCTCGTCTTTCACGCCGAGGATCGACTCACACCAAGGTGGCACGTGGCACAGCCCTGTGGGAAAGCCTCGTGGGAAAGCCTCGAGGGACAGCCTCGAGGGAAAGCCACAGATCCCTTGATCCACGTGACAGGAAGCGTGACACTACTGCTGCAGCTCG
Source organism: Budorcas taxicolor (assembly GCF_023091745.1). Taxonomy (NCBI): domain Eukaryota; kingdom Metazoa; phylum Chordata; class Mammalia; order Artiodactyla; family Bovidae; genus Budorcas; species Budorcas taxicolor. The sequence goes on along the minus strand of NC_068927.1, from coordinate 1,780,508 downwards.
GGAGGAAAGCGCACGTGCATGCCCCCACTCGAGACGAGGCCTGACTCCCCTGGGGATACTCAGAAGCACCCCAAGATCCATGGCAACACTGGAGAGGAATCCTCAGGTTCCGGCCCCGACTCCACACAAGGACTGAGGCCCCGGCATGGACGGGAGAGGAATCCCGAGAGGTCCCCTAGCAACTCGCATGGGGACTGGCCTTTCCTGAGGCCACCAGAGCGGGTCCCTGAGGTCCCCGTCGTAACTCGAGAAGACCTGCCGCAACTCGAGAAAATCCGGGAGGTTCTCCCCTCCAGGCGACATGAGGCCCATTTCCGCTGCGGCGTCTCGAGGCTGATCACACCTCACCTCTGGAACTTCGAAAGGGTCCTTCACACCCTTGGTGCAAATCAAGAAGTTCCCCGACATACCCGTCTCCACTCGAGAGGAATCACGAGGGTCCCGCACACATCCAGAGGAGCCCCGGGTCCGCCTCGTAGCTCGAGATGAGGGATCCTTTCCCTGCTTCGTCGGGAAAGAGTTCCCGGCGTTCCCGTCGCATCTCAAGAGGAGGCCCTCTCAACAGGAACGGCGAGAGGAACTCCAGGGTCGTGCCACAATTCCAAGAGTCCCCAGATGTCTCTGTCCATTCCAGAGGAAGCTCTTTTCCCTTCACCGGCTCGTCTTTCACGCCGAGGATCGACTCCCACCAAGGTGGCACGTGGCACAGCCCTGTGGGAAAGCCTCGTGGGAAAGCCTCGAGGGACAGCGTCGAGGGAAAGCCACAGATCCCTTGATCAACGTGACAGGAAGCGTGACACTACTGCTGCAGCTTGGGAGGAAAGCGCACGTGCATGCCCCCACTCGAGACGAGGCCTGACTCCCCTGGGGAGACTCAGAAGCACCGCAAGATCCATGGCAACACTGGAGAGGAATCCTCAGGTTCCGGCCCTGACTCCACACAAGGACTGAGGCCCCGGCATGGACGGGAGAGGAATCCCGAGAGGTCCCCTAGCAACTCGCATGGGGACTGGCCTTTCCTGAGGCCACCAGAGCGGGTCCCTGAGGTCCCCGTCCTAACTCGAGAAGACCTACCGCAACTCGAGAAAATCCAGGAGGTTCTCCCCTCCAGGCGAGATGAGGCCCATTTCTGCTGAGGCGTCTCGAGGCTGATCACACCTCCCCTCTGGAACCTCGAAAGGGTCCTTCACACCCTTGGTGCAAATCAAGAAGTTCCCCGACATACCCGTCTCCACTCGAGAGGAATCACGAGGGTCACGCCCACATCCAGAGGAGCCCCGTTTCCGCCTCGTAGCTCGAGATGAGGGATCCTTTCCCTGCTTCGTCGGGAAAGAGTTCCCGGCGTTCCTGTCGCATCTCAAGAGGAGGCCCTCTCAACAGGAACGGCGAGAGGAACTCCAGGGTCGTTCCACCATTCCAAGAGTCCCCCAGATGTCTCAGTCCATTCCAGAGGAACCTCTTTTCCCTTCACCGGCTCGTCTTTCACGCCGAGGATCGACTCACACCAAGGTGGCACGTGGCACAGCCCTGTGGGAAAGCCTCGTGGGAAAGCCTCGAGGGACAGCCTCGAGGGAAAGCCACAGATCCCTTGATCCACGTGACAGGAAGCGTGACACTACTGCTGCAGCTCGGGAGGAAAGCGCACGTGCATGCCCCCACTCGAGACGAGGCCTGACTCCCCTGGGGAGACTCAGAAGCACCCCAAGATCCATGGCAACACTGGAGAGGAATCCTCAGGTTCCGGCCCCGACTCCACACAAGGACTGAGGCCCCGGCATGGACGGGAGAGGAATCCCGAGAGGTCCCCTAGCAACTCGCATGGGGACTGGCCTTTCCTGAGGCCACCAAAACGGGTCCCTGAGGTCCCCGTCGTAACTCGAGAAGACCTGCCGCAACTCGAGAAAATCCAGGAGGTTCTCCCCTCCAGGCGAGATGAGGCCCATTTCCGCTGAGGCGTCTCGAGGCTGATCACACCTCACCTCTGGAACTTCGAAAGGCTCCTTCACACCCCTGCTGCAAATCAAGAAGTTCCCCGACATACCCGTCTCCACTCGAGAGGAATCACGAGGGTCCCGCCCACATCCAGAGGAGCCCCGTTTCCGCCTCGTAGCTCGAGATGAGGGATCCTTTCCCTGCTTCGTCGGGAAAGAGTTCCCGGCCTTCCCGTCGCATCTCAAGAGGAGGCCCTCTCAACAGGAACGGCGAGAGGAACTCCAGGGTCGTGCCACCATTCCAAGAGTCCCCCAGATGTCTCAGTCCATTCCAGAGGAACGTCTTTTCCCTTCACCGGCTCGTCTTTCACGCCGAGGATCGACTCACACCAAGGTGGCACATGGCACAGCCCTGTGGGAAAGCCTCGTGGGAAAGCCTCGAGGGACAGCCTCGAGGGAAAGCCACAGATCCTTTGATCCACGTGACAGGAAGCGTGACACTACTGCTGCAGCTCGGGAGGAAAGCGCACGTGCATGCCCCCACTCGAGACGAGGCCTGACTCCCCTGGGGAGACTCAGAAGCACCCCAAGATCCATGGCAACACTGGAGAGTAATCCTCAGGTTCCGGCCCCGACTCCACACAAGGACTGAGGACCCGGCATGGACGGGAGAGGAATCCCGAGAGGTCCCCTAGCAACTCGCATGGGGACTGGCCTTTCCTGAGGCCACCAGAGCGGGTCCCTGAGGTCCCCGTCGTAACTCGAGAAGACCTGCCGCAACTCGAGAAAATCCAGGAGGTTCTCCCCTCCAGGCCAGATGAGGCCCATTTCTGCTGAGGCGTCTCGAGGCTGATCACACCTCACCTCTGGAACTTCGAAAGGGTACTTCACACCCTTGGTGCAAATCAATAAGTTCCCCACCTAGCCGTCTCCACTCGAGAGGAATCACGTGGGTCCCGCCCACATCCAGAGGAGCCCCGATTCCGCCTCGTAGCTCGAGATGAGGGATCCTTTCCCTGCTTCGTCGGGAAAGAGTTCCCGGCGTTCCCGTCGCATCTCAAGAGGAGGCCCTCTCAACAGGAACGGCGAGAGGAACTCCAGGGTCGTGCCACCATTCCAAGAGTCCCCCAGATGTCTCAGTCCATTCCAGAGGAACCTCTTTTCCCTTCACCGGCTCGTCTTTCACGCCGAGGATCGACTCACACCAAGGTGGCACGTGGCACAGCCCTGTGGGAAAGCCTCGTGGGAAAGCCACAGATCCCTTAATCCACGTGACAGGAAGCGTGACACTACTGCTGCAGCTCGGGAGGAAAGCGCACGTGCATGCCCCCACTCGAGACGAGGCCTGACTCCCCTGGGGAGACTCAGAAGCACCCCAAGATCCATGGCAACACTGGAGAGGAATCCTCAGGTTCCGGCCCCGACTCCACACAAGGACTGAGGCCCCGGCATGGACGGGAGAGGAATCCCGAGAGGTCCCTTGGCAACTCGCATGGGGACTGGCCTTTCCTGAGGCCACCAGAGCGGGTCCATGAGGTCCCCGTCGTAACTCGAGAAGACCTGCCGCAACTCGAGAAAATCCAGGAGGTTCTCCCCTCCAGGCCAGATGAGGCCCATTTCCGCTGAGGCGTCTCGAGGCTGATCAAACCTCACTTCTGGAACTTCGAAAGGCTCCTTCACACCCTTGGTGCAAATCAAGAAGTTCCCCGACCTAGCCGTCTCCACTCGAGAGGAATCACGAGGGTCCCGCCCACATCCAGAGGAGCCCCGTTTCCGCCTCGTAGCTCGAGATGAGGGATCCTTTCCCTGCTTCGTCGGGAAAGAGTTCCCGGCGTTCCCGTCGCATCTCAAGAGGAGGCCCTCTCAACAGGAACGGCGAGAGGAACTCCAGGGTCGTGCCACCATTCCAAGAGTCCCCCAGATGTCTCAGTCCATTCCAGAGGATCCTCTTTTCCCTTCACCGGCTCGTCTTTCACGCCGAGGATCGACTCACACCAAGGTGGCACGTGGCACAGCCCTGTGGGAAAGCCTCGTTGGAAAGCCTCGAGGGACAGCCTCGAGGGAAAGCCACAGATCCCTTGATCCACGTGACAGGAAGCGTGACACTACAGCTGCAGCTCGGGAGGAAAGCGCACGTGCATGCCCCCACTCGAGACGAGGCCTGACTCCCCTGGGGAGACTCAGAAGCACCCCAAGATCCATGGCAACACTGGAGAGGAATCCTCAGGTTCCGGCCCCGACTCCACACAAGGACTGAGGCCCCGGCATGGACGGGAGAGGAATCCCGAGAGGTCCCCTAGCAACTCGCATGGGGACTGGCCTTTCCTGAGGCCACCAGAGCGGGTCCCTGAGGTCCCCGTCGTAACTCGAGAAGACCTGCCGCAACTCGAGAAAATCGAGGAGGTTCTCCCCTCCAGGCGAGATGAGGCCCATTTCCGCTGAGGCGTCTCGAGGCTGATCACACCTCACCTCTGGAACTTCGAAAGGGTACTTCACACCCTTGGTGCAAATCAAGAAATTCCCCGACCTAGCCGTCTCCACTCGAGAGGAATCACGTGGGTCCCGCCCACATCCAGAGGAGACCCGATTCCGCCTCGTAGCTCGAGATGAGGGATCCTTTCCCTGCTTCGTCGGGAAAGAGTTCCCGGCGTTCCCGTCGCATCTCAAGAGGAGGCCCTCTCAACAGGAACGGCGAGAGGAACTCCAGGGTCGTGCCACCATTCCAAGAGTCCCCCAGATGTCTCAGTCCATTCCAGAGGAACCTCTTTTCCCCTCACCGGCTCGTCTTTCACGCCGAGGATCGACTCACACAAAGGTGGCACGTGGCACAGCCCTGTGGGAAAGCCTCGTGGGAAAGCCTCGAGGGACAGCCTCGAGGGAAAGCCACAGATCCCTTGATCCACGTGACAGGAAGCGTGACACTACTTCTGCAGCTCGGGAGGAAAGCGCACGTGCATGCCCCCACTCGAGACGAGGCCTGACTCCCCTGGGGAGACACAGAAGCACCCCAAGATCCATGGCAACACTGGAGAGGAATCCTCAGGTTCCGGCTCCGACTCCACACAAGGACTGAGGCCCCGGCATGGACGGGAGAGGAATCCCGAGAGGTCCCCTAGCAACTCGCATGGGGACTGGCCTTTCCTGAGGCCACCAGAGCGGGTCCCTGAGGTCCCCGTCGTAACTCGAGAAGACCTGCCGCAACTCGAGAAAATCCAGGAGGTTCTCCCCTCCAGGCGAGATGAGGCCCATTTCCGCTGAGGCATCTCGAGGCTGATCACACCTCACCTCTGGAACTTCGAAAGGCTCCTTCACACCCTTGGTGCAAATCAAGAAGTTCCCCGACCTAGCCGTCTCCACTCGAGAGGAATCACGAGGGTCCCGCCCACATCCAGAGGAGCCCCGTTTCCGCCTCGTAGCTCGAGATGAGGGATCCTTTCCCTGCTTCGTCGGGAAAGAGTTCCCGGCGTTCCCGTCGCATCTCAAGAGGAGGCCCTCTCAACAGGAATGGCGAGAGGAACTCCAGGGTCGTGCCACCATTCCAAGAGTCCCCCAGATGTCTCAGTCCATTCCAGAGGAACCTCTTTTCCCTTCACCGGCTCGTCTTTCACGCCGAGGATCGACTCACACCAAGGTGGCACGTGGCACAGCCCTGTGGGAAAGCCTCGTGGGAAAGCCTCGAGGGACAGCCTCGAGGGAAAGCCACAGATCCCTTGATCCACGTGACAGGAAGCGTGACACTACTGCTGCAGCTCGGGAGGAAAGCGCACGTGCATGCCCCCACTCGAGACGAGGCCTGACTCCCCTGGGGAGACTCAGAAGCACCCCAAGATCCATGGCACCACTGGAGAGGAATCCTCAGGTTCCGGCCCCGACTCCACACAAGGACTGAGGACCCGGCATGGACGGGAGAGGAATCCCGAGAGGTCCCCTAGCAACTCGCATGGGGACTGGCCTTTCCTGAGGCCACCAGAGCGGGTCCCTGAGGTCCCCGTCGTAACTCGAGAAGACCTGCCGCAACTCGAGAAAATCCAGGAGGTTCTCCCCTCCAGGCCAGATGAGGCCCATTTCTGCTGAGGCGTCTCGAGGCTGATCACACCTCACCTCTGGAACTTCGAAAGGGTACTTCACACCCTTGGTGCAAATCAATAAGTTCCCCACCTAGCCGTCTCCACTCGAGAGGAATCACGTGGGTCCCGCCCACATCCAGAGGAGCCCCGATTCCGCCTCGTAGCTCGAGATGAGGGATCCTTTCCCTGCTTCGTCGGGAAAGAGTTCCCGGCGTTCCCGTCGCATCTCAAGAGGAGGCCCTCTCAACAGGAACGGCGAGAGGAACTCCAGGGTCGTGCCACCATTCCAAGAGTCCCCCAGATGTCTCAGTCCATTCCAGAGGAACCTCTTTTCCCTTCACCGGCTCGTCTTTCACGCCGAGGATCGACTCACACCAAGGTGGCACGTGGCACAGCCCTGTGGGAAAGCCTCGTGGGAAAGCCACAGATCCCTTAATCCACGTGACAGGAAGCGTGACACTACTGCTGCAGCTCGGGAGGAAAGCGCACGTGCATGCCCCCACTCGAGACGAGGCCTGACTCCCCTGGGGAGACTCAGAAGCACCCCAAGATCCATGGCAACACTGGAGAGGAATCCTCAGGTTCCGGCCCCGACTCCACACAAGGACTGAGGCCCCGGCATGGACGGCAGAGGAATCCCGAGAGGTCCCCTAGCAACTCGCATGGGGACTGGCCTTTCCTGAGGCCAACAGAGCGGGTAACTGAGGTCCCCGTCGTAACTCGAGAAGACCTGCCGCAACTGGAGAAAATCCAGGAGGTTCTCCCCTCCAGGCGAGATGAGGCCCATTTCCGCTGAGGCGTCTCGAGGCTGATCACACCTCCCCTCTGGAACTTCGAAAGGGTCCTTCACACCCTTGGTGCAAATCAAGAAGTTCCCCGACATACCCGTCTCCACTCGAGAGGAATCACGAGGGTCCCGCCCACATCCAGAGGAGCCCCGTTTCCGCCTCGTAGCTCGAGATGAGGGATCCTTTCCCTGCTTCGTCGGGAAAGAGTTCCCGGCCTTCCCGTCGCATCTCAAGAGGAGGCCCTCTCTACAGGAACGGCGAGAGGAACTCCAGGGTCGTGCCACCATTCCAAGAGTCCCCCAGATATCTCAGTCCATTCCAGAGGAACCTCTTTTCCCTTCACCGGCTCGTCTTTCACGCCGAGGATCGACTCACACCAAGGTGGCACGTGGCACAGCCCTGTGGGAAAGCCTCGTGGGAAAGCCTCGAGGGACAGCCTCGAGGGAAAGCCACAGATCCCTTGATCCACGTGACAGGAAGCGTGACACTACTGCTGCAGCTCGGGAGGAAAGCGCACGTGCATGCCCCCACTCGAGACGAGGCCTGACTCCCCTGGGGAGACTCAGAAGCACCCCAAGATCCATGGCAACACTGGAGAGGAATCCTCAGGTTCCGGCCCCGACTCCACACAAGGACTGAGGCCCCGGCATGGACGGCAGAGGAATCCCGAGAGGTCCCCTAGCAACTCGCATGGGGACTGGCCTGTCCTGAGGCCACCAGAGCGGGTCCCTGAGGTCCCCGTCGTAACTCGAGAAGACCTGCCGCAACTCGAGAAAATCCAGGACGTTCTCCCCTCCAGGCGAGATGAGGCCCATTTCCGCTGAGGCGTCTCGAGGCTGATCACACCTCACCTCTGGAACTTCGAAAGGCTCCTTCACACCCTTGGTGCAAATCAAGAAGTTCCCCGACATACCCGTCTCCACTCGAGAGGAATCACGAGGGTCCCGCCCACATCCAGAGGAGCCCCGTTTCCGCCTCGTAGCTCGAGATGAGGGATCCTTTCCCTGCTTCGTCGGGAAAGAGTTCCCGGCGTTCCCGTCGCATCTCAAGAGGAGGCCCTCTCAACAGGAACGGCGAGAGGAACTCCAGGGTCGTGCCACCATTCCAAGAGTCCCCCAGATGTCTCAGTCCATTCCAGAGGAACCTCTTTTCCCCTCACCGGCTCGTCTTTCACGCCGAGGATCGACTCACACAAAGGTGGCACGTGGCACAGCCCTGTTTGAAAGCCTCGTGGGAAAGCCTCGAGGGACAGCCTCGAGGGAAAGCCACAGACCCCTTGATCCACGTGACAGGAAGCGTGACACTACTGCTGCAGCTCGGGAGGAAAGCGCACGTGCATGCCCCCACTCGAGACGAGGCCTGACTCCCCTGGGGAGACTCAGAAGCACCCCAAGATCCATGGCAACACTGGAGAGGAATCCTCAGGTTCCGGCCCCGACTCCACACAAGGACTGAGGCCCCGGCATGGACGGGAGAGGAATCCCGAGAGGGACCCTAGCAACTCGCATGGGGACTGGCCTTTCCTGAGGCCCCCGGAGCGGGTCCCTGAGGTCCCCGTCGTAACTCGAGAAGACCTGCCGCAACTCGAGAAAATCCAGGAGGTTCTCCCCTCCAGGCGAGATGAGGCCCATTTCCGCAGAGGCGTCTCGAGGCTGATCACACCTCACCTCTGGAACTTCGAATGGCTCCTTCACACCCTTGGTGCAAATCAAGAAGTTCCCCGACCAAGCCGTCTCCACTCGAGAGGAATCACGAGGGTCCCGCCCACATCCAGAGGAGCCCCGTTTCCGCCTCGTAGCTCGAGATGAGGGATCCTTTCCCTGCTTCGTCGGGAAAGAGTTCCCGGCGTTCCCGTCGCATCTCAAGAGGAGGCCCTCTCAACAGGAACGGCGAGAGGAACTCCAGGGTCGTGCCACCATTCCAAGAGTCCCCCAGATGTCTCAGTCCATTCCAGAGGAACCTCTTTTCCCCTCACCGGCTCGTCTTTCACGCCGAGGATCGACTCACACAAAGGTGGCACGTGGCACAGCCCTGTGGGAAAGCCTCGTGGGAAAGCCTCGAGGGACAGCCTCGAGGGAAAGCCACAGATCCCTTGATCCACGTGACAGGAAGCGTGACACTACTGCTGCAGCTCGGGAGGAAAGCGCACGTGCATGCCCCCACTCGAGACGAGGCCTGACTCCCCTGGGGAGACTCAGAAGCACCCCAAGATCCATGGCAACACTGGAGAGGAATCCTCAGGTTCCGGCCCCGACTCCACACAAGGACTGAGGCCCCGGCATGGACGGGAGAGGAATCCCGAGAGGTCCCCTAGCAACTCGCATGGGGACTGGCCTGTCCTGAGGCCACCAGAGCGGGTCCCTGAGGTCCCCGTCGTAACTCGAGAAGACCTGCCGCAACTCGAGAAAATCCAGGACGTTCTCCCCTCCAGGCGAGATGAGGCCCATTTCCGCTGAGGCGTCTCGAGGCTGATCACACCTCACCTCTGGAACTTCGAAAGGCTCCTTCACACCCTTGGTGCAAATCAAGAAGTTCCCCGACATACCCGTCTCCACTCGAGAGGAATCACGAGGGTCCCGCCCACATCCAGAGGAGCCCCGTTTCCGCCTCGTAGCTCGAGATGAGGGATCCTTTCCCTGCTTCGTCGGGAAAGAGTTCCCGGCGTTCCCGTCGCATCTCAAGAGGAGGCCCTCTCAACAGGAACGGCGAGAGGAACTCCAGGGTCGTGCCACCATTCCAAGAGTCCCCCAGATGTCTCAGTCCATTCCAGAGGAACCTCTTTTCCCCTCACCGGCTCGTCTTTCACGCCGAGGATCGACTCACACAAAGGTGGCACGTGGCACAGCCCTGTTTGAAAGCCTCGTGGGAAAGCCTCGAGGGACAGCCTCGAGGGAAAGCCACAGACCCCTTGATCCACGTGACAGGAAGCGTGACACTACTGCTGCAGCTCGGGAGGAAAGCGCACGTGCATGCCCAAACTCGAGAAGAGGCCTGACTCCCCTGGGGAGACTCAGAAGCACCCCAAGATCCATGGCAACACTGGAGAGGAATCCTCAGGTTCCGGCCCCGACTCCACACAAGGACTGAGGCCCCGGCATGGACGGGAGAGGAATCCCGAGAGGGACCCTAGCAACTCGCATGGGGACTGGCCTTTCCTGAGGCCACCGGAGCGGGTCCCTGAGGTCCCCGTCGTAACTCGAGAAGACCTGCCGCAACTCGAGAAAATCCAGGAGGTTCTCCCCTCCAGGCGAGATGAGGCCCATTTCCGCTGAGGCGTCTCGAGGCTGATCACACCTCACCTCTGGAACTTCGAATGGCTCCTTCACACCCTTGGTGCAAATCAAGAAGTTCCCCGACCAAGCGGTCTCCACTCGAGAGGAATCACGAGGGTCCCGCCCACATCCAGAGGAGCCCCGTTTCCGCCTCGTAGCTCGAGATGAGGGATCCTTTCCCTGCTTCGTCGGGAAAGAGTTCCCGGCGTTCCCGTCGCATCTCAAGAGGAGGCCCTCTCAACAGGAACGGCGAGAGGAACTCCAGGGTCGTGCCACCATTCCAAGAGTCCCCCAGATGTCTCAGTCCATTCCAGAGGAACCTCTTTTCCCCTCACCGGCTCGTCTTTCACGCCGAGGATCGACTCACACAAAGGTGGCACGTGGCACAGCCCTGTGGGAAAGCCTCGTGGGAAAGCCTCGTGGGAAAGCCTCGAGGGACAGCCTCGAGGGAAAGCCACAGATCCCTTGATCCACGTGACAGGAAGCGTGACACTACTGCTGCAGCTCGGGAGGAAAGCGCACGTGCATGCCCCCACTCGAGACGAGGCCTGACTCCCCTGGGGAGACTCAGAAGCACCCCAAGATCCATGGCAACACTGGAGAGGAATCCTCAGGTTCCGGCCCCGACTCCACACAAGGACTGAGGCCCCGGCATGGACGGGAGAGGAATCCCGAGAGGTCCCCCTAGCAACTCGCATGGGGACTGGCCTTTCCTGAGGCCACCAGAGCGGGTCCCTGAGGTCCCCGTTGTAACTCGAGAAGACCTGCCGCAACTCGAGAATATCCAGGAGGTTCTCCCCTCCAGGCGAGATGAGGCCCATTTCCGCTGAGGCGTCTCGAGGCTGATCACACCTCACCTCTGGAACTTAGAAAGGGTCCTTCACAGCCTTGGTGCAAATCAAGAAGATCCCCGACATACCCGTCTCCACTCGAGAGGAATCACGAGGGTCCCGCCCACATCCAGAGGAGCCCCGTTTCCGCCTCGTAGCTCGAGATGAGGGATCCTTTCCCTGCTTCGTCGGGAAAGAGTTCCCGGCCTTCCCGTCGCATCTCAAGAGGAGGCCCTCTCAACAGGAACGGCGAGAGGAACTCCAGGGTCGTGCCACCATTCCAAGAGTCCCCCAGATGTCTCAGTCCATTCCAGAGGAACCTCTTTTCCCTTCACCGGCTCGTCTTTCACGCCGAGGATCGACTCACACCAAGGTGGCACGTGGCACAGCCCTGTGGGAAAGCCTCGTGGGAAAGCCTCGAGGGACAGCCTCGAGGGAAAGCCACAGATCCCTTGATCCACGTGACAGGAAGCGTGACACTACTGCTGCAGCTCGGGAGGAAAGCGCACGTGCATGCCCCCACTCGAGACGAGGCCTGACTCCCCTGGGGAGACTCAGAAGCACCCCAAGATCCATGGCAACACTGGAGAGGAATCCTCAGGTTCCGGCCCCGACTCCACACAAGGACTGAGGCCCCGGCATGGACGGGAGAGGAATCCCGAGAGGTCCCCTAGCAACTCACATGGGGACTGGCCTTTCCTGAGGCCACCAGAGCGGGTCCCTGAGGTCCCCGTCGTAACTCGAGAAGACCTGCCGCAACTCGAGAAAATCCAGGAGGTTCTCGCCTCCAGGCGAGATGAGGCCCATTTCCGCTGAGGCGTCTCGAGGCTGATCACACCTCACCTCTGGAACTTCGAAAGGCTCCTTCACACCCTTGGTGCAAATCAAGAAGTTCCCCGACATAACCGTCTCCACTCGAGAGGAATCACGAGGGTCCCGCCCACATCCAGAGGAGCCCCGTTTCCGCCTCGTACCTCGAGATGAGGGATCCTTTCCCTGCTTCATCGGGAAAGAGTTCCCGGTCTTCCCGTCGCAAGTCAAGAGGAGGCCCTCTCAACAGGAACGGCGAGAGGAACTCCAGGGTCATGCCACCATTCCAAGAGTCCCCCAGATGTCTCAGTCCATTCCAGAGGAACCTCTTTTCCCTTCACCGGCTCGTCTTTCACGCCGAGGATCGACTCACACCAAGGTGGCACGTGGCACAGCCCTGTGGGAAAGCCTCGTGGGAAAGCCTCGAGGGACAGCCTCGAGGGGAAAGCCACAGATCCCTTGATCCACGTGACAGGAAGCGTGACACTACTGCTGCAGCTCGGGAGGAAAGCGCACGTGCATGCCCCCACTCGAGACGAGGCCTGACTACCCTGGGGAGACTCAGAAGCACCCCAAGATCCATGGCAACACTGGAGAGGAATCCTCAGGTTCCGGCCCCGACTCCACACAAGGACTGAGGCCCCGGCATGGACGGGAGAGGAATCCCGAGAGGGACCCTAGCAACTCGCATGGGGACTGGCCTTTCCTGAGGCCACCGGAGCGGGTCCCTGAGGTCCCCGTCGTAACTCGAGAAGACCTGCCGCAACTCGAGAAAATACAGGAGGTTCTCCCCTCCAGGCGAGATGAGGCCCATTTCCGCTGAGGCGTCTCGAGGCTGATCACACCTCACCTCTGGAACTTCGAAAGGGTCCTTCACACCCTTGGTGCAAATCAAGAAGATCCCCGACCTAGCCGTCTCCACTCGAGAGGAATCACGAGGGTCCCGCCCACATCCAGAGGAGCCCCGATTCCGCCTCGTAGCTCGAGATGAGGGATCCTTTCCCTGCTTCGTCGGGAAAGAGTTCCCGGCGTTCCCGTCGCATCTCAAGAGGAGGCCCTCTCAACAGGAACGGCGAGAGGAACTCCAGGGTCGTGCCACCATTCCAAGAGTCCCCCAGATGTCTCAGTCCATTCCAGAGGAACCTCTTTTCCCTTCACCGGCTCGTCTTTCACGCCGAGGATCGACTCACACCAAGGTGGCACGTGGCACAGCCCTGTGGGAAAGCCTCGTGGGAAAGCCTCGAGGGACAGCCTCGAGGGAAAGCCACAGATCCCTTGATCCACGTGACAGGAAGCGTGACACTACTGCTGCAGCACGGGAGGAAAGCGCACGTGCATGCCCCCACTCGAGACGAGGCCTGACTCCCCTGGGGAGACTCAGAAGCACCCCAAGATCCATGGCAACACTGGAGAGGAATCCTCAGGTTCCGGCCCCGACTCCACACAAGGACTGAGGACCCGGCATGGACGGGAGAGGAATCCCGAGAGGTCCCCTAGCAACTCGCATGGGGACTGGCCTTTCCTGAGGCCACCAGAGCGGGTCCCTGAGGTCCCCGTCGTAACTCGAGAAGACCTGCCGCAACTCGAGAAAATCCAGGAGGTTCTCCCCTCCAGGCGAGATGAGGCCCATTTCTGCTGAGGCGTCTCGAGGCTGATCACACCTCACCTCTGGAACTTCGAAAGGGTACTTCACACCCTTGGTGCAAATCAATAAGTTCCCCACCTAGCCGTCTCCACTCGAGAGGAATCACGTGGGTCCCGCCCACATCCAGAGGAGCCCCGATTCCGCCTCGTAGCTCGAGATGAGGGATCCTTTCCCTGCTTCGTCGGGAAAGAGTTCCCGGCGTTCCCGTCGCATCTCAAGAGGAGGCCCTCTCAACAGGAAAGGCGAGAGGAACTCCAGGGTCGTGCCACCATTCCAAGAGTCCCCCAGATGTCTCAGTCCATTCCAGAGGAACCTCTTTTCCCTTCACCGGCTCGTCTTTCACGCTGAGGATCGACTCACACCAAGGTGGCACGTGGCACAGCCCTGTGGGAAAGACTCGTGGGAAAGCCACAGATCCCCTTAATCCACGTGACAGGAAGCGTGACACTACTGCTGCAGCTCGGGAGGAAAGCGCACGTGCATGCCCCCACTCGAGACGAGGCCTGACTCCCCTGGGGAGACTCAGAAGCACCCCAAGATCCATGGCAACACTGGAGAGGAATCCTCAGGTTCCGGCCCCGACTCCACACAAGGACTGAGGCCCCGGCATGGACGGCAGAGGAATCCCGAGAGGTCCCCTAGCAACTCGCATGGGGACTGGCCTTTCCTGAGGCCAACAGAGCGGGTAACTGAGGTCCCCCGTCGTAACTCGAGAAGACCTGCCGCAACTGGAGAAAATCCAGGAGGTTTCTCCCCTCCAGGCGAGAGGCGAGATGAGGCCCATTTCCGCTGAGGCGTCTCGAGGCTGATCACACCTCCCCTCTGGAACTTCGAAAGGGTCCTTCACACCCTTGGTGCAAATCAAGAAGTTCCCCGACATACCCGTCTCCACTCGAGAGGAATCACGAGGGTCCCGCCCACATCCAGAGGAGCCCCGTTTCCGCCTCGTAGCTCGAGATGAGGGATCCTTTCCCTGCTTCGTCGGGAAAGAGTTCCCGGCCTTCCCGTCTCATCTCAAGAGGAGTCCCTCTCTACAGGAACGGCGAGAGGAACTCCAGGGTCGTGCCACCATTCCAAGAGTCCCCCAGATGTCTCAGTCCATTCCAGAGGAACCTCTTTTCCCTTCACCGGCTCGTCTTTCACGCCGAGGATCGACTCACACCAAGGTGGCACGTGGCACAGCCCTGTGGGAAAGCCTCGTGGGAAAGCCTCGAGGGACAGCCTCGAGGGAAAGCCACAGATCCCTTGATCCACGTGACAGGAAGCGTGACACTACTGCTGCAGCTCGGGAGGAAAGCGCACGTGCATGCCCCCACTCGAGACGAGGCCTGACTCCCCTGGGGAGACTCAGAAGCACCCCAAGATCCATGGCAACACTGGAGAGGAATCCTCAGGTTCCGGCCCCGACTCCACACAAGGACTGAGGCCCCGGCATGGACGGGAGAGGAATCCTGAGAGGTCCCCTAGCAACTCGCATGGGGACTGGCCTGTCCTGAGGCCACCAGAGCGGGTCCCTGAGGTCCCCGTCGTAACTCGAGAAGACCTGCCGCAACTCGAGAAAATCCAGGACGTTCTCCCCTCCAGGCGAGTTGAGGCCCATTTCCGCTGAGGCGTCTGGAGGCTGATCACACCTCACCTCTGGAACTTCGAAAGGCTCCTTCACACCCTTGGTGCAAATCAAGAAGTTCCCCGACATAC
The DNA here is from genome assembly GCF_023091745.1 of Budorcas taxicolor. Classification (NCBI taxonomy): domain Eukaryota; kingdom Metazoa; phylum Chordata; class Mammalia; order Artiodactyla; family Bovidae; genus Budorcas; species Budorcas taxicolor. The sequence continues at coordinate 1,765,467 of NC_068927.1, read as the reverse complement.
CCGTCTCCACTCGAGAGGAATCACGAGGGTCCCGCCCACATCCAGAGGAGCCCCGTTTCCGCCTCGTAGCTCGAGATGAGGGATCCTTTCCCTGCTTCGTCGGGAAAGAGTTCCCGGCCTTCCCGTCGCATCTCAAGAGGAGGCCCTCTCAACAGGAACGGCGAGAGGAACTCCAGGGTCGTGCCACCATTCCAAGAGTCCCCCAGATGTCTCAGTCCATTCCAGAGGAACCTCTTTTCCCCTCACCGGCTCGTCTTTCACGCCGAGGATCGACTCACACAAAGGTGGCACGTGGCACAGCCCTGTTTGAAAGCCTCGTGGGAAAGCCTCGAGGGACAGCCTCGAGGGAAAGCCACAGACCCCTTGATCCACGTGACAGGAAGCGTGACACTATTGCTGCAGCTCGGGAGGAAAGCGCACGTGCATGCCCAAACTCGAGACGAGGCCTGACTCCCCTGGGGAGACTCAGAAGCACCCCAAGATCCATGGCAACACTGGAGAGGAATCCTCAGGTTCCGGCCCCGACTCCACACAAGGACTGAGGCCCCGGCATGGACGGGAGAGGAATCCCGAGAGGGACCCTAGCAACTCGCATGGGGACTGGCCTTTCCTGAGGCCACCGGAGCGGGTCCCTGAGGTCCCCGTCGTAACTCGAGAAGACCTGCCGCAACTCGAGAAAATCCAGGAGGTTCTCCCCTCCAGGCGAGATGAGGCCCATTTCCGCTGAGGCGTCTCGAGGCTGATCACACCTCACCTCTGGAACTTCGAATGGCTCCTTCACACCCTTGGTGCAAATCAAGAAGTTCCCCGACCAAGCGGTCTCCACTCGAGAGGAATCACGAGGGTCCCGCCCACATCCAGAGGAGCCCCGTTTCCGCCTCGTAGCTCGAGATGAGGGATCCTTTCCCTGCTTCGTCGGGAAAGAGTTCCCGGCGTTCCCGTCGCATCTCAAGAGGAGGCCCTCTCAACAGGAACGGCGAGAGGAACTCCAGGGTCGTGCCACCATTCCAAGAGTCCCCCAGATGTCTCAGTCCATTCCAGAGGAACCTCTTTTCCCCTCACCGGCTCGTCTTTCACGCCGAGGATCGACTCACACAAAGGTGGCACGTGGCACAGCCCTGTGGGAAAGCCTCGTGGGAAAGCCTCGAGGGACAGCCTCGAGGGAAAGCCACAGATCCCTTGATCCACGTGACAGGAAGCGTGACACTACTGCTGCAGCTCGGGAGGAAAGCGCACGTGCATGCCCCCACTCGAGACGAGGCCTGACTCCCCTGGGGAGACTCAGAAGCACACCAAGATCCATGGCAACACTGGAGAGGAATCCTCAGGTTCCGGCCCCGACTCCACACAAGGACTGAGGCCCCGGCATGGACGGGAGAGGAATCCCGAGAGGTCCCCTAGCAACTCGCATGGGGACTGGCCTTTCCTGAGGCCACCAGAGCGGGTCCCTGAGGTCCCCGTCGTAACTCGAGAAGACCTGCCGCAACTCGAGAAAATCCAGGAGGTTCTCCCCTCCAGGCCAGATGAGGCCCATGTCCGCTGAGGCGTCTCGAGGCTGATCACACCTCCCCTCTGGAACTTCGAAAGGGTCATTCACACCCTTGGTGCAAATCAAGAAGTTCCCCGACGTACCCGTCTCCACTCGAGAGGAATCACGAGGGTCCCGCCCACATCCAGAGGAGCCCCGTTTCCGCCTCGTAGCTCGAGATGAGGGATCCTTTCCCTGCTTCGTCGGGAAAGAGTTCCCGGCCTTCCCGTCGCATCTCAAGAGGAGGCCCTCTCAACAGGAACGGCGAGAGGAACTCCAGGGTCGTGCCACCATTCCAAGAGTCCCCCAGATGTCACAGTCCATTCCAGAGGAACCTCTTTTCCCCTCACCGGCTCGTCTTTCACGCCGAGGATCAACTCACACAAAGGTGGCACGTGGCACAGCCCTGTGGGAAAGCCTCGTGGGAAAGCCTCGAGGGACAGCCTCGAGGGAAAGCCACAGACCCCTTGATCCACGTGACAGGAAGCGTGACACTACTGCTGCAGCTCGGGAGGAAAGCGCACGTGCATGCCCAAACTCGAGACGAGGCCTGACTCCCCTGGGGAGACTCAGAAGCACCCCAAGATCCATGGCAACACTGGAGAGGAATCCTCAGGTTCCGGCCCCGACTCCACACAAGGACTGAGGCCCCGGCATGGACGGGAGAGGAATCCCGAGAGGGACCCTAGCAACTCGCATGGGGACTGGCCTTTCCTGAGGCCACCGGAGCGGGTCCCTGAGGTCCCCGTCGTAACTCGAGAAGACCTGCCGCAACTCGAGAAAATCCAGGAGGTTCTCCCCTCCAGGCGAGATGAGGCCCATTTCCGCTGAGGCGTCTCGAGGCTGATCACACCTCACCCCTGGAACTTCGAATGGCTCCTTCACACCCTTGGTGCAAATCAAGAAGTTCCCCGACCTAGCCGTCTCCACTCGAGAGGAATCACGAGGGTCCCGCCCACATCCAGAGGAGCCCCGTTTCCGCCTCGTAGCTCGAGATGAGGGATCCTTTCCCTGCTTCGTCGGGAAAGAGTTCCCGGCGTTCCCGTCGCATCTCAAGAGGAGGCCCTCTCAACAGGAACGGCGAGAGGAACTCCAGGGTCGTGCCACCATTCCAAGAGTCCCCCAGATGTCTCAGTCCATTCCAGAGGAACCTCTTTTCCCTTCACCGGCTCGTCTTTCACGCCGAGGATCGACTCACACCAAGGTGGCACGTGGCACAGCCCTGTGGGAAAGCCTCGTGGGAAAGCCTCGAGGGACAGCCTCGAGGGAAAGCCACAGATCCCTTGATCCACGTGACAGGAAGCGTGACACTACTGCTGCAGCTCGGGAGGAAAGCGCACGTGCATGCCCCCACTCGAGACGAGGCCTGACTCCCCTGGGGAGACTCAGAAGCACCCCAAGATCCATGGCAACACTGGAGAGGAATCCTCAGGTTCCGGCCCCGACTCCACACAAGGACTGAGGCCCCGGCATGGACGGGAGAGGAATCCCGAGAGGTCCCCTAGCAACTCGCATGGGGACTGGCCTTTCCTGAGGCCACCAGAGCGGGTCCCTGAGGTCCCCGTCGTAACTGGAGAAGACCTGCCGCAACTCGAGAAAATCCAGGAGGTTCTCCCCTCCAGGCCAGATGAGGCCCATGTCCGCTGAGGCGTCTCGAGGCTGATCACACCTCCCCTCTGGAACTTCGAAAGGGTCCTTCACACCCTTGGTGCAAATCAAGAAGTTCCCCGACGAACCCGTCTCCACTCGAGAGGAATCACGAGGGTCCCGCCCACATCCAGAGGAGCCCCTTTTCCGCCTCGTAGCTCGAGATGAGGGATCCTTTCCCTGCTTCGTCGGGAAAGAGTTCCCGGCGTTCCCGTCGCATCTCAAGAGGAGGCCCTCTCAACAGGAACGGCGAGAGGAACTTCAGGGTCGTGCCACCATTCCAAGAGTCCCCCAGATGTCTCAGTCCATTCCAGAGGAACCTCTTTTCCCTTCACCGGCTCGTCTTTCACGCCGAGGATCGACTCACACCAAGGTGGCACGTGGCACAGCCCTGTGGGAAAGCCTCGTGGGAAAGCCACAGATCCCTTAATCCACGTGACAGGAAGCGTGACACTACTGCTGCAGCTCGGGAGGAAAGCGCACGTGCATGCCCCCACTCGAGACGAGGCCTGACTCCCCTGGGGAGACTCAGAAGCACCCCAAGATCCATGGCAACACTGGAGAGGAATCCTCAGGTTCCGGCCCCGACTCCACACAAGGACTGAGGCCCCGGCATGGACGGCAGAGGAATCGCGAGAGGTCCCCTAGCAACTCGCATGGGGACTGGCCTGTCCTGAGGCCACCAGAGCGGGTCCCTGAGGTCCCCGTCGTAACTCGAGAAGACCTGCCGCAACTCGAGAAAATCCAGGACGTTCTCCCCTCCAGGCGAGATGAGGCCCATTTCCGCTGAGGCGTCTCGAGGCTGATCACACCTCACCTCTGGAACTTCGAAAGGCTCCTTCACACCCTTGGTGCAAATCAAGAAGTTCCCCGACCTAGCCGTCTCCACTCGAGAGGAATCACGAGGGTCCCGCCCACATCCAGAGGAGCCCCGTTTCCGCCTCGTAGCTCGAGATGAGGGATCCTTTCCCTGCTTCGTCGGGAAAGAGTTCCCGGCCTTCCCGTCGCATCTCAAGAGGAGGCCCTCTCAACAGGAACGGCGAGAGGAACTCCAGGGTCGTGCCACCATTCCAAGAGTCCCCCAGATGTCTCAGTCCATTCCAGAGGAACCTCTTTTCCCTTCACCGGCTCGTCTTTCACGCCGAGGATCGACTCACACCAAGGTGGCACGTGGCACAGCCCTGTGGGAAAGCCTCGTGGGAAAGCCTCGAGGGACAGCCTCGAGGGAAAGCCACAGATCCCTTGATCCACGTGACAGGAAGCCTGACACTACTGCTGCAGCTCGGGAGGAAAGCGCACGTGCATGCCCCCACTCGAGACGAGGCCTGACTCCCCTGGGGAGACTCAGAAGCACCGCAAGATCCATGGCAACACTGGAGAGGAATCCTCAGGTTCCGGCCCCGACTCCACACAAGGACTGAGGCCCCGGCATGGACGGGAGAGGAATCCCGAGAGGTCCCCTAGCAACTCGCATGGGGACTGGCCTTTCCTGAGGCCACCAGAGCGGGTCCCTGAGGTCCCCGTCGTAACTGGAGAAGACCTGCCGCAACTCGAGAAAATCCAGGAGGTTCTCCCCTCCAGGCCAGATGAGGCCCATGTCCGCTGAGGCGTCTCGAGGCTGATCACACCTCCCCTCTGGAACTTCGAAAGGTTCCTTCACACCCTTGTTGCAAATCAAGAAGTTCCCCGACGAACCCGTCTCCACTCGAGAGGAATCACGAGGGTCCCGCCCACATCCAGAGGAGCCCCTTTTCCGCCTCGTAGCTCGAGATGAGGGATCCTTTCCCTGCTTCGTCGGGAAAGAGTTCCCGGCGTTCCCGTCGCATCTCAAGAGGAGCCCCTCTCTACAGGAACGGCGAGAGGAACTCCAGGGTCGTGCCACCATTCCAAGAGTCCCCCAGATGTCTCAGTCCATTCCAGAGGAACCTCTTTTCCCTTCACCGGCTCGTCTTTCACGCCGAGGATCGACTCACACCAAGGTGGCACGTGGCACAGCCCTGTGGGAAAGCCTCGTGGGAAAGCCTCGAGGGACAGCCTCGAGGGAAAGCCACAGATCCCTTGATCCACGTGACAGGAAGCGTGACACTACTGCTGCAGCTCGGGAGGAAAGCGCACGTGCATGCCCCCACTCGAGACGAGGCCTGACTCCCCTGGGGAGACTCAGAAGCACCCCAAGATCCATGGCAACACTGGAGAGGAATCCTCAGGTTCCGGCCCCGACTCCACACAAGGACTGAGGCCCCGGCATGGACGGGAGAGGAATCCCGAGAGGTCCCCTAGCAACTCGCATGGGGACTGGCCTTTCCTGAGGCCACCAGAGCGGGTCCCTGAGGTCCCCGTTGTAACTCGAGAAGACCTGCCACAACTCGAGAAAATCCAGGAGGTTCTCCCCTCCAGGCGAGATGAGGCCCATTTCCGCTGAGGCGTCTCGAGGCTGATCACACCTCACCTCTGGAACTTCGAAAGGCTCCTTCACACCCTTGGTGCAAATCAAGAAGTTCCCCGACATACCCGTCTCCACTCGAGAGGAATCACGAGGGTCCCGCCCACATCCAGAGGAGCCCCGTTTCCGCCTCGTAGCTCGACATGAGGGATCCTTTCCCTGCTTCGTCGGGAAAGAGTTCCCGGCGTTCCCGTCGCATCTCAAGAGGAGGCCCTCTCAACAGGAACGGCGAGAGGAACTCCAGGGTCGTGCCACCATTCCAAGAGTCCCCCAGATGTCTCAGTCCATTCCAGAGGAACCTCTTTTCCCTTCACCGGCTCGTCTTTCACGCCGAGGATCGACTCACACCAAGGTGGCACGTGGCACAGCCCTGTGGGAAAGCCTCGTGGAAAAGCCTCGAGGGACAGCCTCGAGGGAAAGCCACAGATCCCTTGATCCACATGACAGGAAGCGTGACACTACTGCTGCAGCTCGGGAGGAAAGCGCACGTGCATGCCCCCACTCGAGACGAGGCCTGACTCCCCTGGGGAGGCTCAGAAGCACCCCAAGATCCATGGCAACACTGGAGAGGAATCCTCAGGTTCCGGCCCCGAATCTACACAAGGACTGAGGCCCCGGCATGGACGGCAGAGGAATCCCGAGAGGTCCCCTAGCAACTCGCATGGGGACTGGCCTTTCCTGGGGCCACCAGAGCGGGTAACTGAGGTCCCCGTCGTAACTCGAGAAGACCTGCCGCAACTCGAGAAAATCCAGGAGGTTCTCCCCTCCAGGCGAGATGAGGCCCATTTCCGCTGAGGCGTCTCGAGGCTGATCACACCTCACCTCTGGAACTTTGAAAGGGTCCTTCACACCCTTGGTGCAAATCAAGAAGTTCCCCGACATACCCGTCTCCACTCGAGAGGAATCACGAGGGTCCCGCCGACATCCAGAGGAGCCCCGTTTCCGCCTCGTAGCTCGAGATGAGGGATCCTTTCCCTGCTTCGTCGGGAAAGAGTTCCCGGCGTTCCCGTCGCATCTCAAGAGGAGGCCCTCTCAACAGGAACGGCGAGAGGAACTCCAGGGTCGTGCCACCATTCCAAGAGTCCCCCAGATGTCTCAGTCCATTCCAGAGGAACCTCTTTTCCCTTCACCGGCTCGTCTTTCACACCGAGGATCGACTCACACCAAGGTGGCACGTGGCACAGCCCTGTGGGAAAGCCTCGTGGGAAAGCCTCGAGGGACAGCCTCGAGGGAAAGCCACAGATCCCTTGATCCACGTGACAGGAAGCGTGACACTACTGCTGCAGCTCGGGAGGAAAGCGCACGTGCATGCCCCCACTCGAGACGAGGCCTGACTCCCCTGGGGAGACACAGAAGCACCCCAAGATCCATGGCAACACTGGAGAGGAATCCTCAGGTTCCGGCCCCGACTCCACACAAGGACTGAGGCCACGGCATGGACGGGAGAGGAATCCCGAGAGGTCCCCTAGCAACTCGCATGGGGACTGGCCTTTCCTGAGGCCACCAGAGCGGGTCCCTGTGGTCCCCGTCGTAACTCGAGAAGACCTGCCGCAACTCGAGAAAATCCAGGAGGTTCTCCCCTCCAGGCCAGATGAGGCCCATGTCCGCTGAGGTGTCTCGAGGCTGATCACACCTCCCCTCTGGAACTTCGAAAGGGTCCTTCACACCCTTGGTGCAAATCAAGAAGTTCCCCGACATACCCGTCTCCACTCGAGAAGAATCACGAGGGTCCCGCCCACATCCAGAGGAGCCCCTTTTCCGCCTCGTAGCTCGAGATGAGGGATCCTTTCCCTGCTTCGTCGGGAAAGAGTTCCCGGCCTTCCCGTCGCATCTCAAGAGGAGGCCCTCTCTACAAGAACGGCGAGAGGAACTCCAGGGTCGTGCCACCATTCCAAGAGTCCCCCAGATGTCTCAGTCCATTCCAGAGGAACCTCTTTTCCGTTCACCGGCTCGTCTTTCACGCCGAGGATCGACTCACACCAAGGTGGCACGTGGCACAGCCCTGTGGGAAAGCCTCGTGGGAAAGCCTCGAGGGACAGCCTCGAGGGAAAGCCACAGATCCCTTGATCCACGTGACAGGAAGCATGACACTACTGCTGCAGCTCGGGAGGAAAGCGCACGTGCATGCCCCCACTCGAGACGAGGCCTGACTCCCCTGGGGAGACTCAGAAGCACCCCAAGATCCATGGCAACACTGGAGAGGAATCCTCAGGTTCCGGCCCCGACTCCACACAAGGACTGAGGCCCCGGCATGGACGGGAGAGGAATCCCGAGAGGTCCCCTAGCAACTCGCATGGGGACTGGCCTTTCCTGAGGCCACCAGAGCGGTTCCCTGAGGTCCCCGTCGTAACTCGAGAAGACCTGCCGCAACTCGAGAAAATCCAGGAGGTTCTCCCCTCCAGGCGAGATTAGGCCCATTTCCGCTGAGGCGTCTCGAGGCTGATCACACCTCACCTCTGGAACTTCGAAAGGGTCCTTCACACCCTTGGTGCAAATCAAGAAGTTCCCCGACCTAGCCGTCTCCACTCGAGAGGAATCACGAGGGTCCCGCCCACATCCAGAGGAGCCCCGTTTCCGCCTCATAGCTCGAGATGAGGGATCCTTTCCCTGCTTCGTCGGGAAAGAGTTCCCGGCGTTCCCGTCGCATCTCAAGAGGAGGCCCTCTCAACAGGAATGGCGAGAGGAACTCCAGGGTCGTGCCACCATTCCAAGAGTCCCCGAGATGTCTCAGTCCATTCCAGAGGAACCTCTTTTCCGTTCACCGGCTCGTCTTTCACGCCGAGGATCGACTCACACCAAGGTGGCACGTGGCACAGCCCTGTGGGAAAGCCTCGTGGGAAAGCCTCGAGGGACAGCCTCGAGGGAAAGCCACAGATCCCTTGATCCACGTGACAGGAAGCGTGACACTACTGCTGCAGCTCGGGAGGGAAGCGCACGTGCATGCCCCCACTCGAGACGAGGCCTGACTCCCCTGGGGAGACTCAGAAGCACCCCAAGATCCATGGCAATACTGGAGAGGAATCCTCAGGTTCCGGCCCCGAATCTACACAAGGACTGAGGCCCCGGCATGGACGGGAGAGGAATCCCGAGAGGTCCCCTAGCAACTCGCATGGGGACTGGCCTTTCCTGAGGCCACCAGAGTGGGTAACTGAGGTCCCCGTCGTAACTCGAGAAGACCTGCCGCAACTCGAGAAAATCCAGGAGGTTCTCCCCTCCAGGCGAGATGAGGCCCATTTCCGCTGAGGCGTCTCGAGGCTGATCACACCTCACCTCTGGAACTTCGAAAGGCTCCTTCACACCCTTGGTGCAAATCAAGAAGTTCCCCGACATACCCGTCTCCACTCGAGAGGAATCACGAGGGTCCCGCCCACATCCAGAGGAGCCCCGTTTCCGCCTCGTAGCTCGAGATGAGGGATCCTTTCCCTGCTTCGTCGGGAAAGAGTTCCCGGCGTTCCCGTCGCATCTCAAGAGGAGGCCCTCTCAACAGGAACGGCGAGAGGAACTCCAGGGTCGTGCCACCATTCCAAGAGTCCCCCAGATGTCTCAGTCCATTCCAGAGGAACCTCTTTTCCCTTCACCGGCTCGTCTTTCACGCCGAGGATCGACTCACACCAAGGTGGCACGTGGCACAGCCCTGTGGGAAAGCCTCGTGGGAAAGCCTCGAGGGACAGCCTCGAGGGAAAGCCACAGATCCCTTGATCCACGTGACAGGAAGCGTGACACTACTGCTGCAGCTCGGGAGGAAAGCGCACGTGCATGCCCCCACTCGAGACGAGGCCTGACTCCCCTGGGGAGACTCAGAAGCACCCCAAGATCCATGGCAACACTGGAGAGGAATCCTCAGGTTCCGGCCCCGAATCTACACAAGGACTGAGGCCCCGGCATGGACGGGAGAGGAATCCCGAGAGGTCCCCTAGCAACTCGCATGGGGACTGGCCTTTCCTGAGGCCACCAGAGCGGTTCCCTGAGGTCCCCGTCGTAACTCGAGAAGACCTGCCGCAACTCGAGAAAATCCAGGAGGTTCTCCCCTCCAGGCGAGATTAGGCCCATTTCCGCTGAGGCGTCTCGAGGCTGATCACACCTCACCTCTGGAACTTCGAAAGGGTCCTTCACACCCTTGGTGCAAATCAAGAAGTTCCCCGACCTAGCCGTCTCCACTCGAGAGGAATCACGAGGGTCCCGCCCACATCCAGAGGAGCCCCGTTTCCGCCTCATAGCTCGAGATGAGGGATCCTTTCCCTGCTTCGTCGGGAAAGAGTTCCCGGCGTTCCCGTCGCATCTCAAGAGGAGGCCCTCTCAACAGGAATGGCGAGAGGAACTCCAGGGTCGTGCCACCATTCCAAGAGTCCCCGAGATGTCTCAGTCCATTCCAGAGGAACCTCTTTTCCGTTCACCGGCTCGTCTTTCACGCCGAGGATCGACTCACACCAAGGTGGCACGTGGCACAGCCCTGTGGGAAAGCCTCGTGGGAAAGCCTCGAGGGACAGCCTCGAGGGAAAGCAACAGATCCCTTGATCCACGTGACAGGAAGCGTGACACTACTGCTGCAGCTCGGGAGGAAAGCGCACGTGCATGCCCCCACTCGAGACGAGGCCTGACTCCCCTGGGGAGACTCAGAAGCACCCCAAGATCCATGGCAATACTGGAGAGGAATCCTCAGGTTCCGGCCCCGAATCTACACAAGGACTGAGGCCCCGGCATGGACGGGAGAGGAATCCCGAGAGGTCCCCTAGCAACTCGCATGGGGACTGGCCTTTCCTGAGGCCACCAGAGTGGGTAACTGAGGTCCCCGTCGTAACTCGAGAAGACCTGCCGCAACTCGAGAAAATCCAGGAGGTTCTCCCCTCCAGGCGAGATGAGGCCCATTTCCGCTGAGGCGTCTCAAGGCTGATCACACCTCACCTCTGGAACTTCGAAAGGCTCCTTCACACCCTTGGTGCAAATCAAGAAGTTCCCCGACATACCCGTCTCCACTCGAGAGGAATCACGAGGGTCCCGCCCACATCCAGAGGAGCCCCGTTTCCGCCTCGTAGCTCGAGATGAGGGATCCTTTCCCTGCTTCGTCGGGAAAGAGTTCCCGGCGTTCCCGTCGCATCTCAAGAGGAGGCCCTCTCAACAGGAACGGCGAGAGGAACTCCAGGGTCGTGCCACCATTCCAAGAGTCCCCCAGATGTCTCAGTCCATTCCAGAGGAACCTCTTTTCCCTTCACCGGCTCGTCTTTCACGCCGAGGATCGACTCACACCAAGGTGGCACGTGGCACAGCCCTGTGGGAAAGCCTCGTGGGAAAGCCTCGAGGGACAGCCTCGAGGGAAAGCCACAGATCCCTTGATCCACGTGACAGGAAGCGTGACACTACTGCTGCAGCTCGGGAGGAAAGCGCACGTGCATGCCCCCACTCGAGACGAGGCCTGACTCCCCTGGGGAGACTCAGAAGCACCCCAAGATCCATGGCAACACTGGAGAGGAATCCTCAGGTTCCGGCCCCGACTCCACACAAGGACTGAGGCCCCGGCATGGACGGGAGAGGAATCCCGAGAGGTCCCCTAGCAACTCGCATGGGGACTGGCCTTTCCTGAGGCCACCAGAGCGGGTCCCTGAGGTCCCCGTCGTAACTCGAGAAGACCTGCCGCAACTCGAGAAAATCCAGGAGGTTCTCCCCTCCAGGCGAGATGAGGCCCATTTCCGCTGAGGCGTCTCGAGGCTGATCACACCTCACCTCTGGAACTTCGAAAGGGTCCTTCACACCCTTGGTGCAAATCAAGAAGTTCCCCGACCTAGCCGTCTCCACTCGAGAGGGATCACGAGGGTCCCGCCCACATCCAGAGGAGCCCCGTTTCCGCCTCATAGCTCGAGATGAGGGATCCTTTCCCTGCTTCGTCGGGAAAGAGTTCCCGGCGTTCCCGTCGCATCTCAAGAGGAGGCCCTCTCAACAGGAATGGCGAGAGGAACTCCAGGGTCGTGCCACCATTCCAAGAGTCCCCGAGATGTCTCAGTCCATTCCAGAGGAACCTCTTTTCCCTTCACCGGCTCGTCTTTCACGCCGAGGATCGACTCACACCAAGGTGGCACGTGGCACAGCCCTGTGGGAAAGCCTCGTGGGAAAGCCTCGAGGGACAGCCGCGAGGGAAAGCCACAGATCCCTTGATCCACGTGACAGGAAGCGTGACACTACTGCTGCAGCTCGGGAGGAAAGCGCACGTGCATGCCCCCACTCGAGACGAGGCCTGACTCCCCTGGGGAGACTCAGAAGCACCCCAAGATCCATGGCAATACTGGAGAGGAATCCTCAGGTTCCGGCCCCGAATCTACACAAGGACTGAGGCCCCGGCATGGACGGGAGAGGAATCCCGAGAGGTCCCCTAGCAACTCGCATGGGGACTGGCCTTTCCTGAGGCCACCAGAGCGGGTAACTGAGGTCCCCGTCGTAACTCGAGAAGACCTGCCGCAACTCGAGAAAATCCAGGAGGTTCTCCCCTCCAGGCGAGATGAGGCCCATTTCCGCTGAGGCGTCTCGAGGCTGCTCACACCTCACCTCTGGAACTTCGAAAGGCTCCTTCACACCCTTGGTGCAAATCAAGAAGTTCCCCGACATACCCGTCTCCACTCGAGAGGAATCACGAGGGTCCCGCCCACATCCAGAGGAGCCCCGTTTCCGCCTCGTAGCTCGAGATGAGGGATCCTTTCCCTGCTTCGTCGGGAAAGAGTTCCCGGCGTTCCCGTCGCATCTCAAGAGGAGGCCCTCTCAACAGGAACGGCGAGAGGAACTCCAGGGTCGTGCCACCATTCCAAGAGTCCCCCAGATGTCTCAGTCCATTCCAGAGGAACCTCTTTTCCCTTCACCGGCTCGTCTTTCACGCCGAGGATCGACTCACACCAAGGTGGCACGTGGCACAGCCCTGTGGGAAAGCCTCGTGGGAAAGCCTCGAGGGACAGCCTCGAGGGAAAGCCACAGATCCCTTGATCCACGTGACAGGAAGCGTGACACTACTGCTGCAGCTCGGGAGGAAAGCGCACGTGCATGCCCCCACTCGAGACGAGGCCTGACTCCCCTGGGGAGACTCAGAAGCACCCCAAGATCCATGGCAACACTGGAGAGGAATCCTCAGGTTCCGGCCCCGACTCCACACAAGGACTGAGGCCCCGGCATGGACGGGAGAGGAATCCCGAGAGGTCCCCTAGCAACTCGCATGGGGACTGGCCTTTCCTGAGGCCACCAGAGCGGGTCCCTGAGGTCCCCGTCGTAACTCGAGAAGACCTGCCGCAACTCGAGAAAATCCAGGAGGTTCTCCCCTCCAGGCGAGATGAGGCCCATTTCCGCTGAGGCGTCTCGAGGCTGATCACACCTCACCTCTGGAACTTCGAAAGGGTCCTTCACACCCTTGGTGCAAATCAAGAAGTTCCCCGACCTAGCCGTCTCCACTCGAGAGGGATCACGAGGGTCCCGCCCACATCCAGAGGAGCCCCGTTTCCGCCTCATAGCTCGAGATGAGGGATCCTTTCCCTGCTTCGTCGGGAAAGAGTTCCCGGCGTTCCCGTCGCATCTCAAGAGGAGGCCCTCTCAACAGGAATGGCGAGAGGAACTCCAGGGTCGTGCCACCATTCCAAGAGTCCCCGAGATGTCTCAGTCCATTCCAGAGGAACCTCTTTTCCCTTCACCGGCTCGTCTTTCACGCCGAGGATCGACTCACACCAAGGTGGCACGTGGCACAGCCCTGTGGGAAAGCCTCGTGGGAAAGCCTCGAGGGACAGCCGCGAGGGAAAGCCACAGATCCCTTGATCCACGTGACAGGAAGCGTGACACTACTGCTGCAGCTCGGGAGGAAAGCGCACGTGCATGCCCCCACTCGAGACGAGGCCTGACTCCCCTGGGGAGACTCAGAAGCACCCCAAGATCCATGGCAATACTGGAGAGGAATCCTCAGGTTCCGGCCCCGAATCTACACAAGGACTGAGGCCCCGGCATGGACGGGAGAGGAATCCCGAGAGGTCCCCTAGCAACTCGCATGGGGACTGGCCTTTCCTGAGGCCACCAGAGCGGGTAACTGAGGTCCCCGTCGTAACTCGAGAAGACCTGCCGCAACTCGAGAAAATCCAGGAGGTTCTCCCCTCCAGGCGAGATGAGGCCCATTTCCGCTGAGGCGTCTCGAGGCTGCTCACACCTCACCTCTGGAACTTCGAAAGGCTCCTTCACACCCTTGGTGCAAATCAAGAAGTTCCCCGACATACCCGTCTCCACTCGAGAGGAATCACGAGGGTCCCGCCCACATCCAGAGGAGCCCCGTTTCCGCCTCGTAGCTCGAGATGAGGGATCCTTTCCCTGCTTCGTCGGGAAAGAGTTCCCGGCGTTCCCGTCGCATCTCAAGAGGAGGCCCTCTCAACAGGAACGGCGAGAGGAACTCCAGGGTCGTGCCACCATTCCAAGAGTCCCCCAGATGTCTCAGTCCATTCCAGAGGAACCTCTTTTCCCTTCACCGGCTCGTCTTTCACGCCGAGGATCGACTCACACCAAGGTGGCACGTGGCACAGCCCTGTGGGAAAGCCTCGTGGGAAAGCCTCGAGGGACAGCCTCGAGGGAAAGCCACAGATCCCTTGATCCACGTGACAGGAAGCGTGACACTACTGCTGCAGCTCGGGAGGAAAGCGCACGTGCATGCCCCCACTCGAGACGAGGCCTGACTCCCCTGGGGAGACTCAGAAGCACCCCAAGATCCATGGCAACACTGGAGAGGAATCCTCAGGTTCCGGCCCCGAATCTACACAAGGACTGAGGCCCCGGCATGGACGGGAGAGGAATCCCGAGAGGTCCCCTAGCAACTCGCATGGGGACTGGCCTTTCCTGAGGCCACCAGAGCGGGTAACTGAGGTCCCCGTCGTAACTCGAGAAGACCTGCCGCAACTCGAGAAAATCCAGGAGGTTCTCCCCTCCAGGCGAGATGAGGCCCATTTCCGCTGAGGCGTCTCGAGGCTGATCACACCTCACCTCTGGAACTTCGAAAGGCTCCTTCACACCCTTGGTGCAAATCAAGAAGTTCCCCGACATACCCGTCTCCACTCGAGAGGAATCACGAGGGTCCCGCCCACATCCAGAGGAGCCCCGTTTCCGCCTCGTAGCTCGAGATGAGGGATCCTTTCCCTGCTTCGTCGGGAAAGAGTTCCCGGCGTTCCCGTCGCATCTCAAGAGGAGGCCCTCTCAACAGGAACGGCGAGAGGAACTCCAGGATCGTGCCACCATTCCAAGAGTCCCCCAGATGTCTCAGTCCATTCCAGAGGAACCTCTTTTCCCTTCACCGGCTCGTCTTTCACGCCGAGGATCGACTCACACCAAGGTGGCACGTGGCACAGCCCTGTGGGAAAGCCTCGTGGGAAAGCCTCGAGGGACAGCCTCGAGGGAAAGCCACAGATCCCTTGATCCACGTGACAGGAAGCGTGACACTACTGCTGCAGCTCGGGAGGAAAGCGCACGTGCATGCCCCCACTCGAGACGAGGCCTGACTCCCCTGGGGAGACTCAGAAGCACCCCAAGATCCATGGCAACACTGGAGAGGAATCCTCAGGTTCCCGCCCCGACTCCACACAAGGACTGAGGCCCCGGCATGGACGGCAGAGGAATCCCGAGAGGTCCCCTAGCAACTCGCATGGGGACTGGCCTTTCCTGGGGCCACCAGAGCGGGTAACTGAGGTCCCCGTCGTAACTCGAGAAGACCTGCCGCAACTCGAGAAAATCCAGGAGGTTCTCCCCTCCAGGCGAGATGAGGCCCATTTCCGCTGAGGCGTCTCGAGGCTGATCACACCTCACCTCTGGAACTTTGAAAGGGTCCTTCACACCCTTGGTGCAAATCAAGAAGTTCCCCGACATACCCGTCTCCACTCGAGAGGAATCACGAGGGTCCCGCCGACATCCAGAGGAGCCCCGTTTCCGCCTTGTAGCTCGAGATGAGGGATCCTTTCCCTGCTTCGTCGGGAAAGAGTTCCCGGCCTTCCCGTCGCATCTCAAGAGGAGGCCCTCTCAACAGGAACGGCGAGAGGAACTCCAGGGTCGTGCCACCATTCCAAGAGTCCCCCAGATGTCTCAGTCCATTCCAGAGGAACCTCTTTTCCCTTCACCGGCTCGTCTTTCACGCCGAGGATCGACTCACACCAAGGTGGCACGTGGCACAGCCCTGTGGGAAAGCCTCGTGGGAAAGCCTCGAGGGACAGCCTCGAGGGAAAGCCACAGATCCCTTGATCCACGTGACAGGAAGCGTGACACTACTGCTGCAGCTCGGGAGGAAAGCGCACGTGCATGCCCCCACTCGAGACGAGGCCTGACTCCCCTGGGGAGACTCAGAAGCACCCCAAGATCCATGGCAACACTGGAGAGGAATCCTCAGGTTCCCGCCCCGACTCCACACAAGGACTGAGGCCCCGGCATGGACGGGAGAGGAATCCCGAGAGGTCCCCTAGCAACTCGCATGGGGACTGGCCTTTCCTGAGGCCACCAGAGCGGGTAACTGATGTCCCCGTCGTAACTCGAGAAGACCTGCCGCAACTCGAGAAAATCCAGGAGGTTCTCCCCTCCAGGCGAGATGAGGCCCATTTCCGCTGAGGCGTCTCGAGGCTGATCACACCTCCCCGCTGGAACTTCGAAAGGGTCCTTCACACCCTTGGTGCAAATCAAGAAGTTCCCCGACATACCCGTCTCCACTCGAGAGGAATCACGAGGGTCCCGCCCACATCCAGAGGAGCCCCGTTTCCGCCTCGTAGCTCGAGATGAGGGATCCTTTCCCTGCTTCGTCGGGAAAGAGTTCCCGGCGTTCCCGTCGCATCTCAAGAGGAGGCCCTCTCAACAGGAACGGCGAGAGGAACTCCAGGGTCGTGCCACCATTCCAAGAGTCCCCCAGATGTCTCAGTCCATTCCAGAGGAACCTCTTTTCCCTTCTCCGGCTCGTCTTTCATGCCGAGGATCGACTCACACCAAGGTGGCATGTGGCACAGCCCTGTGGGAAAGCCTCGTGGGAAAGCCTCGAGGGACAGCCTCGAGGGAAAGCCACAGATCCCTTGATCCACGTGACAGGAAGCGTGACACTACTGCTGCAGCTCGGGAGGCAAGCGCACGTGCATGCCCCCACTCGAGACGAGGCCTGACTCCCCTGGGGAGACACAGAAGCACCCCAAGATCCATGGCAACACTGGAGAGGAATCCTCAGGTTCCGGCCCCGACTCCACACAAGGACTGAGGCCCCGGCATGGACGGGAGAGGAATCCCGAGAGGTCCCGTAGCAACTCGCATGGGGACTGGCCTTTCCTGAGGCCACCGGAGCGGGTCCCTGAGGTCCCCGTCGTAACTCGAGAAGACCTGCCGCAACTCGAGAAAATCCAGGAGGTTCTCCCCTCCAGGCGAGATGAGGCCCATTTCCGCTGAGGCGTCTCGAGGCTGATCATACCTCCCCTCTGGAACTTCGAAAGGGTTCTTCACACCCTTGGTGCAAATCAAGAAGTTCCCCGACCTAGCCGTCTCCACTCGAGAGGAATCACGTGGGTCCCGCCCACATCCAGAGGAGCCCCGTTTCCGCCTCGTAGCTCGAGATGAGGGATCCTTTCCCTGCTTCGTCGGGAAAGAGTTCCCGGCCTTCCCGTCGCATCTCAAGAGGAGGCCCTCTCAACGGGAACGGCGAGAGGAACTCCAGGGTCGTGCCACCATTCCAAGAGTCCCCCAGATGTCTCAGTCCATTCCAGAGGAACCTCTTTTCCCTTCACCGGCTCGTCTTTCACGCCGAGGATCGACTCACACCAAGGTGGCACGTGGCACAGCCCTGTGGGAAAGCCTCGTGGGAAAGCCTCGAGGGACAGCCTCGAGGGAAAGCCACAGATCCCTTGATCCACGTGACAGGAAGCGTGACACTACTGCTGCAGCTCGGGAGGCAAGCTCACGTGCATGCCCCCACTCGAGACGAGGCCTGACTCCCCTGGGGAGACACAGAAGCACCCCTAGATCCATGGCAACACTGGAGAGGAATCCTCAGGTTCCGGCTCCGACTCCACACAAGGACTGAGGCCCCGGCATGGACGGGAGAGGAATCCCGAGAGGTCCCCTAGCAACTCGCATGGGGACTGGCCTTTCCTGAGGCCACCAGAGCGGGTCCCTGAGGTCCCCGTCGTAACTCGAGAAGACCTGCCGCAACTCGAGAAAATCCAGGAGGTTCTCCCCTCCAGGCGAGATGAGGCCCATTTCCGCTGAGGCGTCTCGAGGCGGATCACACCTCCCCGCTGGAACTTCGAAAGGGTCCTTCACACCCTTGGTGCAAATCAAGAAGTTCCCCGACATACCCGTCTCCACTCGAGAGGAATCACGAGGGTCCCGCCCACATCCAGAGGAGCCCCGTTTCCGCCTCGTAGCTCGAGATGAGGGATCCTTTCCCTGCTTCGTCGGGAAAGAGTTCCCGGCGTTCCCGTCGCATCTCAAGAGGAGGCCCTCTCAACGGGAACGGCGAGAGGAACTCCAGGGTCGTGCCACCATTCCAAGAATCCCCCAGATGTCTCAGTCCATTCCAGAGGAACCTCTTTTCCCTTCTCCGGCTCGTCTTTCACGCCGAGGATCGACTCACACCAAGGTGGCATGTGGCACAGCCCTGTGGGAAAGCCTCGTGGGAAAGCCTCGAGGGACAGCCTCGAGGGAAAGCCACAGATCCCTTGATCCACGTGACAGGAAGCGTGACACTACTGCTGCAGCTCGGGAGGCAAGCGCACGTGCATGCCCCCACTCGAGACGAGGCCTGACTCCCCTGGGGAGACACAGAAGCACCCCAAGTTCCATGGCAACACTGGAGAGGAATCCTCAGGTTCCGGCCCCGACTCCACACAAGGACTGAGGCCCCGTCATGGTCGGGAGAGGAATCCCGAGAGGTCCCCTAGCAACTCGCATGGGGACTGGCCTTTCCTGAGGCCACCAGTGCGGGTCCCTGAGTTCCCCGTCGTAACTCGAGAAGACCTGCCGCAACTCGAGAAAATCCAGGAGGTTCTCCCCTCCAGGCGAGATGAGGCCCATTTCCGCTGAGGCGTCTCGAGGCTGATCATACCTCCCCTCTGGAACTTCGAAAGGGTTCTTCACACCCTTGGTGCAAATCAAGAAGTTCCCCGACCTAGCCGTCTCCACTCGAGAGGAATCACGTGGGTCCCGCCCACATCCAGAGGAGCCCCGTTTCCGCCTCGTAGCTCGAGATGAGGGATCCTTTCCCTGCTTCGTCGGGAAAGAGTTCCCGGCCTTCCCGTCGCATCTCAAGAGGAGGCCCTCTCAACGGGAACGGCCAGAGGAACTCCAGGGTCGTGCCACCATTCCAAGAGTCCCCCAGATGTCTCAGTCCATTCCAGAGGAACCTCTTTTCCCTTCACCGGCTCGTCTTTCACGCCGAGGATCGACTCACACCAAGGTGGCACGTGGCACAGCCCTGTGGGAAAGCCTCGTGGGAAAGCCTCGAGGGACAGCCTCGAGGGAAAGCCACAGATCCCTTGATCCACGTGACAGGAAGCGTGACACTACTGCTGCAGCTCGGGAGGCAAGCGCACGTGCATGCCCCCACTCGAGACGAGGCCTGACTCCCCTGGGGAGACACAGAAGCACCCCTAGATCCATGGCAACACTGGAGAGGAATCCTCAGGTTCCGGCTCCGACTCCACACAAGGACTGAGGCCCCGGCATGGACGGGAGAGGAATCCCGAGAGGTCCCCTAGCAACTCGCATGGGGACTGGCCTTTCCTGAGGCCACCAGAGCGGGTCCCTGAGGTCCCCGTCGTAACTCGAGAAGACCTGCCGCAACTCGAGAAAATCCAGGAGGTTCTCCCCTCCAGGCGAGATGAGGCCCATTTCCGCTGAGGCGTCTCGAGGCTGATCACACCTCCCCTCTGGAACTTCGAAAGGGTCCTTCACACCCTTGGTGCAAATCAAGAAGTTCCCCGACATACCCGACTCCACTCGAGAGGAATCACGAGGGTCCCGCCCACATCCAGAGGAGCCCCGTTTCCGCCTCGTAGCTCGAGATGAGGGATCCTTTCCCTGCTTCGTCGGGAAAGAGTTCCCGGCGTTCCCGTCGCATCTCAAGAGGAGGCCCTCTCAACAGGAACGGCGAGAGGAACTCCAGGGTCGTGCCACCATTCCAAGAGTCCCCCAGATGTCTCAGTCCATCCCAGAGGAACCTCTTTTCCCTTCTCCGGCTCGTCTTTCACGCCGAGGATCGACTCACACCAAGGTGGCACGTGGCACAGCCCTGTGGGAAAGCCTCGTGGGAAAGCCTCGAGGGACAGCCTCGAGGGAAAGCCACAGATCCCTTGATCCACGTGACAGGAAGCGTGACACTACTGCTGCAGCTTCGGAGGAAAGCGCACGTGCATGCCCCCACTCGAGACGAGGCCTGACTCCCCTGGGGAGACTCAGAAGCACCCCAAGATCCATGGCAACACTGGAGAGGAATCCTCAGGTTCCGGCCCCGACTCCACACAAGGACTGAGGCCCCGGCATGGACGGGAGAGGAATCCCGAGAGGTCCGCTAGTAACTCGCATGGGGTCTGGCCTTTCCTGAGGCCACCAGAGCGGGTCCCTGAGGTCCCCGTCGTAACTCGAGAAGACCTGCCGCAACTCGAGAAAATCCAGGAGGTTCTCCCCTCCAGGCGAGATGAGGCCCATTTCCGCTGAGGCGTCTCGAGGCTGATCACACCTCACCTCTGGAACTTCGAAAGGGTCCTTCACACCCTTGGTGCAAATCAAGAAGTTCCCCGACATACCCGTCTCCACTCGAGAGGAATCACGAGGGTCCCGCCCACATCCAGAGGAGGCCGGTTTCCGCCTCGTAGCTTGAGATGAGGGATCCTTTCCCTGCTTCGTCGGGAAAGAGTTCCCAGCGTTCCCATCGCATCTCAAGAGGAGGCCCTCTCAACAGGAACGGCGAGAGGAACTCCAGCGTCGTGCCACCATTCCAAGAGTCCCCCAGATGTCTCAGTCCATTCCAGAGGAACCTCTTTTCCCTTCACCGGCTCGTCTTTCACGCCGAGGATTGACTCACACCAAGGTGGCACGTTGCACAGCCCTGTGGGAAAGCCTCGTCGGAAAGCCTCGGGGGACAGCCTCGAGGGAAAGCCACAGATCCCTTGATCCACGTGACAGGAAGAGTGACACTACTGCTGCAGCTCGGGAGGAAAGCGCACGTGCATGCCCCCACTGGAGACGAGGCCTGCTCCCCAGGGGAGATTCAGAAGCACCCCAAGATCCATGGCAACACTGGAGAGAAATCCTCAGGTTCCGGCCCCGACTCCACACAAGGACTGAGGCCCCGGCATGGACGGGAGAGGAATCCCGAGAGGTCCCCTAGCAACTCGCATGGGGACTGGCCTTTCCTGAGGCCACCAGAGCGGGTCCCTGAGGTCCCCGTCGTAACTCGAGAAGACCTGCCGCAACCCGAGAAAATCCAGGAGGTTCTCCCCTCCAGGCGAGATGAGGCCCATTTCCGCTGAGGCGTCTCGAGGCTGATCACACCTCACCTCTGGAACTTCGAAAGGCTCCTTCACACCCTTGGTGCAAATCAAGAAGTTCCCCGACATACCCGTCTCCACTCGAGAGGAATCACGAGGGTCCCGCCCACATCCAGAGGAGGCCCGTTTTTGCCTCGTAGCTTGAGATGAGGGATCCTTTCCCTGCTTCGTCGGGAAAGAGTTCCCGGCGTTCCCGTCGCATCTCAAGAGGAGGCCCTCTCAACAGGAACGGCGAGAGGAACTCCAGGGTCGTGCCACCATTCCAAGAGTCCCCCAGATGTCTCAGTCCATTCCAGAGGAACCTCTTTTCCCTTCACCGGCTCGTCTTTCACGCCGAGGATCGACTCACACCAAGGTGGCACGTGGCACAGCCCTGTGGGAAAGCCTCGTGGGAAAGCCTCGGGGGACAGCCTCGAGGGAAAGCCACAGATCCCTTGATCCACGTGACAGGAAGCGTGACACTACTGCTGCAGCTCGGGAGGAAAGCGCACGTGCATGCCCCCACTCGAGACGAGGCCTGACTCCCCTGGGAAGACTCAGAAGCACCCCAAGATCCATGGCAACACTGGAGAGGATTCCTCAGGTTCCGGCCCCGACTCCACACAAGGACTGAGGCCCCGGCATGGACGGGAGAGGAATCCCGAGAGGTCCCCAACAACTCGCATGGGGACTGGCCTTTCCTGAGGCCACCAGAGCGGGTCCCTGTGGTCCCCGTCGTAACTCGAGAAGACCTGCCGCAACTCGAGAAAATCCAGGAGGTTCTCCCCTCCAGGCGAGATGAGGCCCATTTCCGCTGAGGCGTCTCGAGGCTGATCACACCTCACCTCTGGAACTTCGAAAGGGTCCTTCACACCCTTGGTGCAAATCAAGAAGTTCCCCGACATACCCGTCTCCACTCCAGAGGAATCACGAGGGTCCCGCCCACATCCAGAGGAGGCCCGTTTCCGCCTCGTAGCTCGAGATGTGGGATCCTTTCCCTGCTTCGTCGGGAAAGAGTTCCCGGCGTTCCCGTCGCATCTCAAGAGGAGGCCCTCTCAACAGGAAAGGCGAGAGGAACTCCAGGGTCGTGCCACCATTCCAAGAGTCCCCCAGATGTCTCAGTCCATTCCAGAGGAACCTCTTTTCCCTTCACCGGCTCGTCTTTCACGCCGAGGATCGACTCACACCAAGGTGGCACGTTGCACAGCCCTGTGGGAAAGCCTCGTGGGAAAGCCTCGGGCGACAGCCTCGAGGGAAAGCCACAGATCCCTTGATCCACGTGACAGGAAGCGTGACCCTACTGCTGCAGCTCGGGAGGAAAGCGCACGTGCATGCCCCCACTTGAGACGAGGCCTGACTCCCCTGTGGAGACTCAGAAGCAGCCCTAGATCCATGGCAACACTGGAGAGGAATCCTCAGGTTCCGGCCCCGACTCCACACAAGGACTGAGGCCCTGGCATGGACGGGAGAGGAATCCCGAGAGGTCCCCAAGCAACTCGCATGGGGACTGGCCTTTCCTGAGGCCACCAGAGCGGGTCCCTGAGGTCCCCGTCGTAACTCGAGAAGACCTGCCGCAACTCGAGAAAATCCAGGAGGTTCTCCCCTCCAGGCGAGATGAGGCCCATTTCCGCTGAGGCGTCTCGAGGCTGATCACACCTCACCTCTGGAACTTCGAAAGGGTCCTTCACACCCTTGGTGCAAATCAAGAAGTTCCCCGACATACCCGTCTCCACTCGAGAGGAATCACGAGGGTCCCGCCCACATCCAGAGGAGCCCCGTTTCCGCCTCGTAGCTCGAGATGACGGATCCTTTCCATGCTTCGTCGGGAAAGAGTTCCCGGCGTTCCCGTCGCATCTCAAGAGGAGGCCCTCTCAACAGGAACGGCGAGAGGAACTCCAGGGTCGTGCCACCATTCCAAGAGTCCCCAGATGTCTCAGTCCATTCCAGAGGAACCTCTTTTCCCTTCACCGGCTCGTCTTTCACGCCGAGGATCGACTCACACCAAGGTGGCACTTGGCACAGCCCTGTGGGAAAGCCTCGTGGGAAAGCCTCGGGGGACAGCCTCGAGGGAAAGCCACAGATCCCTTGATCCACGTGACAGGAAGCGTGACACTACTGCTGCAGCTCGGGAGGAAAGCGCACGTGCATGCCCCCACTCGAGACGAGGCCTGACTCCCCTGGGGAGACTCAGAAGCACCCCAAGATCCATGGCAACACTGGAGAGGAATCCTCAGGTTCCGGCCCCGACTCCACACGAGGACTGAGGCCCCGGCATGGACGGGAGAGGAATCCCGAGAGGTACCCTAACAACTCGCATGGGGACTGGCCTTTCCTGAGGCCACCAGAGCGGGTCCCTGAGGACCCCGTCGTAACTCGAGAAGACCTTCCGCAACCCGAGAAAATCAAGGAGGTTCTCCCCTCCAGGCGAGATGAGGACCATTTCCGCTGTGGCGTCTCGAGGCTGATCACACCTCACCTCTGGAACTTAGAAAGGGTCCTTCACACCCTTGGTGCAAATCAAGAAGTTCCCCGACATACCCGTCTCCACTCGAGAGGAATCACGAGAGTCCCGCCCACATCCAGAGGAGGCCCGTTTCCGCCTCGTAGCTCGAGATGAGGGATCCTTTCCCTGCTTCGTCGGGAAAGAGTTCCCGGCGTTCCCGTCGCATCTCAAGAAGAGGCCCTCTCAACAGGAACGGCGAGAGGAACTCCAGGGTCGTGCCACCATTCCAAGAGTCCCCCAGATGTCTCAGTCCATTCCAGAGGAACCTCTTTTCCCTTCACCGGCTCGTCTTTCACGCCGAGGATCGACTCACACCAAGGTGGCACGTGGCACAGCCCTGTGGGAAAGCCTCGTGGGAAAGCCTCGAGGGACAGCCTCGAGGGAAAGCCACAGATCCCTTGATCCACGTGACAGGAAGCGTGACACTACTGCTGCAGCTCGGGAGGAAAGCGCACGTGCATTCCCCCACTCGAGACGAGGCCTGACTCCCCTGGGGAGACTCAGAAGCACCCCAAGATCCATGGCAACACTGGAGAGGAATCCTCAGGTTCTGGCCCCGACTCCACACAAGGACTGAGGCCCCGGCATGGACGGGAGAGGAATCCCGAGAGGTCCCCTAGCAACTCGCATGGGGACTGGCCTTTCCTGAGGCCACCAGAGCGGGTCCCTGAGGTCCCCGTCGTAACTCGAGAAGACCTGCCGCAACTCGAGAAAATCCAGGAGGTTCTCCCCTCCATGCGAGAGGAGTCCCATTTCCGCAGAGGCTCCTCGGGGCTAATCGCACCATACCTCTGGAACTTCGAAAGGGTCCTTCACACCCTGGGTGCAACTCAAGAAGTTCCCCGACATACCCGTCTCCACTCTAGAGGAAATACGAGGGTCCCGCCCACATCCAGAGGAGCCCCGTTTCCGACTCGTAGCTCGAGGTGAGGGATCCTTTCCCTGCTTCGTCGGGAAAGAATTCCCGGCATTCCCGTCGCATCTCAAGAGGAGGCCCTCTGAACAGGAACGGCGAGAGGAACTCCAGGGTCGTGCCACCATTCCAAGAGTCCCCCAGATGTCTCAGTCCATTCCAGAGGAACCTCTTTTCCCTTCACCGGCTCGTCATTCACGGCGAGGATCGACTCACACCAAGGTGGCACTTGGCACAGCCCTGTGGGAAAGCCTGGAGGGAAAGCCACAGATCCCTTGATCCACGTGACAGGAAGCGTGACCCTACTGCTACAGCTCGGGAGGGAAGTGCACGTGCATGCCCCCACTCGAGACGAGGCCTAACTCCCCTCGGGAGACTCAGAGGCACCCCAAGATCCATGTCAACACTGGAGAGGAATGCTCAGTTTCCGGCCCCAATTCCACAGAAGGTCTTAGGCCCCGGCATCGACTGGAGAGGAATTCCGAGATGGCCCCTAGCAACTCACATGGGGACTGGCCCTTTCTAAGGCCACCAGAACGGGTCCCTGAGGTCCCCGTCGTAACTCGAGAAGACCTGCCGCAACACGAGAAAATCCAGGAGGTTCTCCCCTCCATGCGAGAGGAGTCCCATTTCCGCAGAGGCTCCTCGGGGCAAATAACACCTTACCTCTGGAACTTCGAAAGGGTCCTTCACACGCTGGGTGCAACTCAAGAAGTTCCCCGACATACCCGTCTCCACTCGAGAGGAAACACGAGGGTCCCGCCCACATCCAGAGGAGCCCCGTTTCCGCCTCGTAGCACGAGGTGACGGATCCTTTCCCTGCTTCGTCAGGAAAGAATTCCCGGCGTTCCCGTCGCATCTCAAGAGGAGGCCCTCTCAACAGGAACGGCGAGAGGAACTCCAGGGTCGTGCCACCATTCCAAGAGTCCCCCAGATGTCTCAGTCCATTCCAGAGGAACCTCTTTTCCCTTCACCGGCTCGTCTTTCACGCCGAGGATCGACTCACACCAAGGTGGCACTTGGCACAGCCCTGTGGGAAAGCCTCGTGGGAAAGCCTCGAGGGAAAGCCTCGAGGGAAAGCCACAGATCCCTTGATCCACGTGACAGGAAGCGTGACCCTACTGCTGAAGCTCGGGAGGGAAGCGCACGTGCATGCCCCCACTCGAGACGAGGCTTGACTCCCCTGGGGTGACTCAGAGGCACCCCAAGATCCATGTAAACACTGGAGAGGAATCCTCAGGTTCCGGCCCCGACTCCACACAAGGTCTTAGGCCCCGGCATCGACGGGAGAGGAATCCCGAGATGGCCCCTAGCAACTCACATGGGGACTGGCCCTTTCTAAGGCCACCAGAACGGGTCCCTGAGGTCCCCGTCGTAACTCGAGAAGACCTGCCGCAACTCGAGAAAATCCAGGAGGTTCTCCCCTCCATGCGAGAGGAGTCCCATTTCCGCAGAGGCTCCTCGGGGCTAATAACATCTTACCTCTGGAACTTCGAAAGGGTCCTTCACACCCTGGGTGCAACTCAAGAAGTTCCCCGACATACCCGTCTCCACTCGAGAGGAAACACGAGGGTCCCGCCCACATCCAGAGGATCCCGGTTTCCGCCTCGTAGCTCGAGGTGAGGGATCCTTTCCCTGCTTCGTCGGGAAAGAATTCCCGGCATTCCCGTCGCATCTGAAGAGGAGGCCCTCTGAACAGGAACGGCGAGAGGAACTCCAGGGTCGTGACACCATTCCAAGAGTCCCCCAGATGTCTCAGTCCATTCCAGAGGAACCTCTTTTCCCTTCACCGGCTCGTCTTTCACGGCGAGGATCGACTCACACCAAGGTGGCCCTTGGCACAGCCCTGTGGGAAAGCCTCGAGGGAAAGCCACAGATCCCTTGATCCACGTGACAGGAAGCCTGACCCTACTGCTGCAGCTCGGGAGAAAAGCGCACGTGCATGCCCCCATCCGAGACAAAGCCTGACTCCCCTCGGGAGACTCAGAGGCACCCCAAGATCCATGTCAACACTGGATAGGAATGCTCAGTTTCCGGCCCCAATTCCACAGAAGGTCTTAGGCCCCGGCATCGACTGGAGAGGAATCCCGAGATGGCCCCTAGCAACTCACATGGGGACTGGCCCTTCCTGAGACCACCAGAGCGGGTCCCTGAAGTCCCCAACGTAACTCGAGAAGAACTGCCGCAACTCTAGAATATCCAGGAGGTTCTCCCCTACAGGCGAGATGATGCCCATTACCGCAGAGGCTTCCGGGGCTAAATACACCTCACCTCTGGAACGTCGATAGGGTCCTTCACACCCTTGGTGCAACTCAAGAATTTCCCCGACATACCCTTCTCCACTCGAGAGGAAACACTTGGGTCCCGCCCACATCCAGAGGAGCCCCATTTCCGCCTCGTAGCTCGAGGTGAGGGATTCTTTCCCTGCTTGGTTGGGAAAGAATTCCCGTCGTTCCCGTCGCATCTCAAGAGGAGGCCGTCTCAACAGGAACGGCGAGAGGAACTCCTGGGTCGTGCCACGATTCCAAGAGTCCCCCAGATGTCTCTGTCCATTCCAGAGGAAACTCTTTTCCTTTCACTGGCTCGTCTTTCACGCCGAGGATCGACTCACAACAAGGTGGCACTTGGCACAGCCCTGTGGGAAAGCCTCGTGGGAAAGCCTCGAGGGAAAGCCTCGAGGGAAAGCCACAGATCCCTTGATCCACGTGACAGGAAGCGTGACCCTACTGCTGCAGCTCGGGAGGGAATCGCACGTGAATGCCCCCACTCGAGACGAGGCTTGACTCCCCTGGGGAGACTCAGAGGCACCCCAAGATCCATGTCAACACTGGAGAGGAATCCTCAGGTTCCGGCCCCGACTCCACACAAGGTCTTAGGCCCCGGCATCGACGGGAGAGGAATCCCGAGATGGCCCCTAGCAACTCACATGGGGACTGGCCCTTCCTGAGGCCACCAGAGCGGGTCCCTGAGGTCCCCGTCGTAACTCGAGAAGACCTGCCGCAACTCGAGAAAATCCAGGAGGTTCTCCCCTCCATGCGAGAGGAGTCCCATTTCCGCAGAGGCTCCTCGGGGCTAATAACACCTTACCTCTGGAACTTTGAAAGGGTCCTTCACACCCTGCGTGCAACTCAAGAAGTTCCCCGACATACCCGTCTCCACTCGAGAGGAAACACGCGGGTCCCGCCCACATCCAGAGGAGCCCCGTTTCCGCCTCGTAGCTTGAGGTGAGGGAACCTTTCCCTGCTTCGTCGGGAAAGAATTCCCGGCATTCCCGTCGCATCTCAAGAGGAGGCCCTCTGAACAAGAACGGCAAGAGGAACTCCAGGGTCGTGCCACCATTCCAAGAGTCCCCCAGATGTCTCAGTCCATTCTAGAGGAACCTCTTTTCCCTTCACCGGATCGTCTTTCACGGCGAGGATCGACTCACACCAAGGTGGCACTTGGCACAGCCCTGTGGCAAAGCCTCGAGGGAAAGCCACAGATCCCTTGATCCACGTGAGAGGAAGCCTGACCCTGCTGCTGCAGATCGGGAGGGAAGCGCACGTGCATGCCCCCACTCGAGACGAGGCTTGACTCCCCTGGGGAGACTCAGAGGCACCCCAAGATCCATGTCAACACTGGAGAGGAATCCTCAGTTTCCGGCCGCGACTCCACACAAGGTCTTATTCCCCGGCATCGACGGGAGAGGAATCCCGAGATGGCCCCTAGCAACTCACATGGGGACTGGCCCGTCCGGAGGCCACCAGAGCGGGTACCTGAGGTCCCCGTCGTAACTCGAGAAGTCCTGCCGCAACTCGAGAAAATCCAGGAGGTTCTCCCCTCCATGGGAGAGGAGGCCCATTTCCGGAGATGTTTCTCGGGGCTAATCACACCTCACCTCTGGAAGGTCGAAAGGGTCATTCCCACCCTTGGTGCAACTCAAGAAGTTCCCCGACATACCCGTCTCCACTCGAGAGGAAACACGAGGGTCCCGCCCACATCCAGAGGAGCCCCGTTTCCGCCTCGTAGCACGAGGTGACGGATCCTTTCCCTGCTTCGTCGGGAAAGAATTCCCGGCGTTCCCGTCGCATCTCAAGAGGAGGCCCTCTGAACAGGAACGGCGAGAGGAACTCCACGGTCGTGCCACCATTCCAAGAGTCCCCCAGATGTCTCAGTCCATTCCAGAGGAACCTCTTTTCCCTTCACCGGCTCGTCTTTCACGCCGAGGAACTACTCACACCAAGGTGGCACTTGGCACAGCCCTGTGGGAAAGCCTCGTGGGAAAGCCTCGAGGGAAAGCCTCGAGGGAAAGCCACAGATCCCTTGATCCACGTGACAGGAAGCGTGACACTACTGCTGCAGCTCGGGAGGGAATCGCACGTGAATGCCCCCACTCGAGACGAGGCTTGACTCCCCTTGGGGAGACTCAGAGGCACCCCAAGATCCATGTCAACACTGGAGAGGAATCCTCAGGTTCCGGCCCCGACTCCACACAAGGTCTTAGGCCCCGGCATCGACGGGAGAGGAATCCCGTGATGGCCCCTAGCAACTCACATGGGGACTGGCCCTTCCTGAGGCCACCAGAGCGGGTCCCTGAGGTCCCCGTCGTAACTCGAGAAGACCTGCCGCAACTCGAGAAAATCCAGGAGGTTCTCCCCTCCAGGCGAGAGGAGTCCCATTTCCGCAGAGGCTCCTCGGGGCTAATAACACCTTACCTCTGGAACTTCGAAAGGGTCCTTCACACCCTGGGTGCAACTCAAGAAGTTCCCCGACATACCCGTCTCCACTCGAGAGGAAACACGAGGGTCCCGCCCACATCCAGAGGAGCCCCGTTTCCGCCTCGTAGCTCGAGGTGAGGGATCCTTTCCCTGCTTCGTCGGGAAAGAATTCCCGGCATTCCCGTCGCATCTGAAGAGGAGGCCCTCTGAACAGGAACAGCGAGAGGAACTCCAGGGTCGTGCACCATTCCAAGAGTCCCCCAGATGTCTCAGTCCATTCCAGAGGAACCTCTTTTCCCTTCACCGGATCGTCTTCCACGGCGAGGATCGACTCCCACCAAGGTGGCACGTGGCACAGCCCTGTGGGAAAGCCTCGTGGGAAAGCCTCGAGGGAAAGCCTCGAGGGAAAGCCACAGATCCCTTGATCCACGTGACAGGAAGCGTGACCCTACTGCTGCAGCACGGGAGTAAAACGCACGTGCATGCCCCCACCCGAGACGAAGCCTGACTCCTCTGGGGAGACTCAGAGGCACCCCAAGATCCATGTCAACACTGGAGAGGAATGCTCAGGTTCCGGCCCCGACTCCACACAAGGCCTTAGGCCCCGGCATCGACGGGAGAGGAATCCCGAGATGGCCCCTAGCAACTCGCATGGGGACTGGCCGTTCCTGAGGCCACCAGAGCGGGTCCCTGAGGTCCCCGTCGTAACTCGAGAAGACCTGCCGCAACTCGAGAAAATCCAGGAGGTTCTCCCCTCCATGCGAGAGGAGTCCCATTTCCGCAGAGGCTCCTCGGGGCTAATAACACCTTACCTCTGGAACTTTGAAAGGGTCCTTCACACCCTGCGTGCAACTCAAGAAGTTCCCCGACATACCCGTCTCCACTCGAGAGGAAACACGCGGGTCCCGCCCACATCCAGAGGAGCCCCGTTTCCGCCTCGTAGCTTGAGGTGAGGGATCCTTTCCCTGCTTCGTCGGGAAAGAATTCCCGGCATTCCCGTCGCATCTGAAGATGAGGCCCTCTGAACAGGAACGGCAAGAGGAACTCCAGGGTTGTGACACCATTCCAAGAGTCCCCCAGATGTCTCAGTCCATTCCAGAGGAACCTCTTTTCCCTTCACCGGATCGTCTTTCACGGCGAGGATCGACTCACACCAAGGTGGCACTTGGCACAGCCCTGTGGCAAAGCCTCGAGGGAAAGCCACAGATCCCTTGATCCACGTGAGAGGAAGCCTGACCCTGCTGCTGCAGCTCGGGAGGGAAGCGCACGTGCATGCCCCCACTCGAGACGAGGCTTGACTCCCCTGGGGAGACTCAGAGGCACCCCAAGATCCATGTCAACACTGGAGAGGAATCCTCAGTTTCCGGCCGCGACTCCACACAAGGTCTAATTCCCTGGCATCGACGGGAGAGGAATCCCGAGATGGCCCCTAGCAACTCACATGGGGACTGGCCCGTCCGGAG
Organism: Budorcas taxicolor; assembly: GCF_023091745.1. Classification (NCBI taxonomy): domain Eukaryota; kingdom Metazoa; phylum Chordata; class Mammalia; order Artiodactyla; family Bovidae; genus Budorcas; species Budorcas taxicolor. The sequence continues at coordinate 1,734,794 of NC_068927.1, read as the reverse complement.
GCCACCAGAGCGGGTACCTGAGGTCCCCGTCGTAACTCGAGAAGTCCTGCCGCAACTCGAGAAAATCCAGGAGGTTCTCCCCTCCATGGGAGAGGAGGCCCATTTCCGGAGATGTTTCTCGGGGCTAATCACACCTCACCTCTGGAAGGTCGAAAGGGTCATTCCCACCCTTGGTGCAACTCAAGAAGTTCCCCGACATACCCGTCTCCACTCGAGAGGAAACACGAGGGTCCCGCCCACATCCAGAGGAGCCCCGTTTCCGCCTCGTAGCACGAGGTGACGGATCCTTTCCCTGCTTCGTCGGGAAAGAATTCCCGGCGTTCCCGTCGCATCTCAAGAGGAGGTCCTCTGAACAGGAACGGCGAGAGGAACTCCACGGTCGTGCCACCATTCCAAGAGTCCCCCAGATGTCTCAGTCCATTCCAGAGGAACCTCTTTTCCCTTCACCGGCTCGTCTTTCACGCCGAGGATCTACTCACACCAAGGTGGCACTTGGCACAGCCCTGTGGGAAAGCCTCGTGGGAAAGCCTCGAGGGAAAGCCTCGAGGGAAAGCCACAGATCCCTTGATCCACGTGACAGGAAGCGTGACACTACTGCTGCAGCTCGGGAGGGAATCGCACGTGAATGCCCCCACTCGAGACGAGGCTTGACTCCCCTTGGGGAGACTCAGAGGCACCCCAAGATCCATGTCAACACTGGAGAGGAATCCTCAGGTTCCGGCCCCGACTCCACACAAGGTCTTAGGCCCCGGCATCGACGGGAGAGGAATCCCGTGATGGCCCCTAGCAACTCACATGGGGACTGGCCCTTCCTGAGGCCACCAGAGCGGGTCCCTGAGGTCCCCGTCGTAACTCGAGAAGACCTGCCGCAACTCGAGAAAATCCAGGAGGTTCTCCCCTCCAGGCGAGAGGAGTCCCATTTCCGCAGAGGCTCCTCGGGGCTAATAACATCTTACCTCTGGAACTTCGAAAGGGTCCTTCACACCCTGGGTGCAACTCAAGAAGTTCCCCGACATACCCGTCTCCACTCGAGAGGAAACACGAGGGTCCCGCCCACATCCAGAGGAGCCCCGTTTCCGCCTCGTAGCTCGAGGTGAGGGATCCTTTCCCTGCTTCGTCGGGAAAGAATTCCCGGCATTCCCGTCGCATCTGAAGAGGAGGCCCTCTGAACAGGAACAGCGAGAGGAACTCCAGGGTCGTGCACCATTCCAAGAGTCCCCCAGATGTCTCAGTCCATTCCAGAGGAACCTCTTTTCCCTTCACCGGATCGTCTTTCACGGCGAGGATCGACTCCCACCAAGGTGGCACGTGGCACAGCCCTGTGGGAAAGCCTCGTGGGAAAGCCTCGAGGGAAAGCCTCGAGGGAAAGCCACAGATCCCTTGATCCACGTGACAGGAAGCGTGACCCTACTGCTGCAGCTCGGGAGTAAAACGCACGTGCATGCCCCCACCCGAGACGAAGCCTGACTCCTCTGGGGAGACTCAGAGGCACCCCAAGATCCATGTCAACACTGGAGAGGAATGCTCAGGTTCCGGCCCCGACTCCACACAAGGCCTTAGGCCCCGGCATCGACGGGAGAGGAATCCCGAGATGGCCCCTAGCAACTCGCATGGGGACTGGCCGTTCCTGAGGCCACCAGAGGGGGTCCCTGAGGTCCCCGTCGTAACTCGAGAAGACCTGCCGCAACTCGAGAAAATCCAGGAGGTTCTCCCCTCCAGGCGAGAGGAGTCCCATTTCCGCAGAGGCTCCTCGGGGCTAATAACACCTTACCTCTGGAACTTTGAAAGGGTCCTTCACACCCTGCGTGCAACTCAAGAAGTTCCCCGACATACCCGTCTCCACTCGAGAGGAAACACGCGGGTCCCGCCCACATCCAGAGGAGCCCCGTTTCCGCCTCGTAGCTTGAGGTGAGGGATCCTTTCCCTGCTTCGTCGGGAAAGAATTCCCGGCATTCCCGTCGCATCTGAAGATGAGGCCCTCTGAACAGGAACGGCAAGAGGAACTCCAGGGTCGTGACACCATTCCAAGAGTCCCCCAGATGTCTCAGTCCATTCCAGAGGAACCTCTTTTCCCTTCACCGGATCGTCTTTCACGGCGAGGATCGACTCACACCAAGGTGGCACTTGGCACAGCCCTGTGGCAAAGCCTCGAGGGAAAGCCACAGATCCCTTGATCCACGTGAGAGGAAGCCTGACCCTGCTGCTGCAGCTCGGGAGGGAAGCGCACGTGCATGCCCCCACTCGAGACGAGGCTTGACTCCCCTGGGGAGACTCAGAGGCACCCCAAGATCCATGTCAACACTGGAGAGGAATCCTCAGTTTCCGGCCGCGACTCCACACAAGGTCTTATTCCCTGGCATCGACGGGAGAGGAATCCCGAGATGGCCCCTAGCAACTCACATGGGGACTGGCCCGTCCGGAGGCCACCAGAGCGGGTACCTGAGGTCCCCGTCGTAACTCGAGAAGTCCTGCCGCAACTCGAGAAAATCCAGGAGGTTCTCCCCTCCATGGGAGAGGAGGCCCATTTCCGGAGATGTTTCTCGGGGCTAATCACACCTCACCTCTGGAAGGTCGAACGGGTCATTCCCACCCTTGGTGCAACTCAAGAAGTTCCCCGACATACCCGTCTCCACTCGAGAGGAAACACGAGGGTCCCGCCCACATCCAGAGGAGCCCCGTTTCCGCCTCGTAGCACGAGGTGACGGATCCTTTCCCTGCTTCGTCGGGAAAGAATTCCCGGCGTTCCCGTCGCATCTCAAGAGGAGGCCCTCTGAACAGGAACGGCGAGAGGAACTCCACGGTCGTGCCACCATTCCAAGAGTCCCCCAGATGTCTCAGTCCATTCCAGAGGAACCTCTTTTCCCTTCACCGGCTCGTCTTTCACGCCGAGGATCTACTCACACCAAGGTGGCACTTGGCACAGCCCTGTGGGAAAGCCTCGTGGGAAAGCCTGGAGGGAAAGCCTCGAGGGAAAGCCACAGATCCCTTGATCCACGTGACAGGAAGCGTGACACTACTGCTGCAGCTCGGGAGGGAATCGCACGTGAATGCCCCCACTCGAGACGAGGCTTGACTCCCCTTGGGGAGACTCAGAGGCACCCCAAGATCCATGTCAACACTGGAGAGGAATCCTCAGCTTCCGGCCCCGACTCCACACAAGGTCTTAGGCCCAGGCATCGACGGGAGAGGAATCCCGTGATGGCCCCTAGCAACTCACATGGGGACTGGCCCTTCCTGAGGCCACCAGAGCGGGTCCCTGAGGTCCCCGTCGTAACTCGAGAAGACCTGCCGCAACTCGAGAAAATCCAGGAGGTTCTCCCCTCCAGGCGAGAGGAGTCCCATTTCCGCAGAGGCTCCTCGGGGCTAATAACACCTTACCTCTGGAACTTCGAAAGGGTCCTTCACACCCTGGGTGCAACTCAAGAAGTTCCCCGACATACCCGTCTCCACTCGAGAGGAAACACGAGGGTCCCGCCCACATCCAGAGGAGCCCCGTTTCCGCCTCGTAGCTCGAGGTGAGGGATCCTTTCCCTGCTTCGTCGGGAAAGAATTCCCGGCATTCCTGTCGCATATGAAGAGGAGGCCCTCTGAACAGGAACGGCGAGAGGAACTCCAGGGTCGTGCACCATTCCAAGAGTCCCCCAGATGTCTCAGTCCATTCCAGAGGAACCTCTTTTCCCTTCACCGGATCGTCTTTCACGGCGAGGATCGACTCCCACCAAGGTGGCACGTGGCACAGCCCTGTGGGAAAGCCTCGTGGGAAAGCCTCGAGGGAAAGCCTCGAGGGAAAGCCACAGATCCCTTCATCCACGTGACAGGAAGCGTGACCCTACTGCTGCAGCTCGGGAGTAAAGCGCACGTGCATGCCCCCACCCGAGAAGAAGCCTGACTCCCCTGGGGAGACTCAGAGGCACCCCAAGATCCATGTCAACACTGGAGAGGAATGCTCAGTTTCTGGCTTCAATTCCACAGAAGGTCTTAAGCCCAGGCATCGACTTGGGAGGAATCCCGAGATGGCCCCTAGAAACTCGCATGGGGACTGGCCCTTCCTGAGGCCACCAGAGCAGGTCCCTGAGGTCCCCGTCGTAACTCGAGAAGACCTGCCGCAACTCGAGAATATCCAGGAGGTTCTCCCCTGCAGGCGAGATGAGGCCCATTTCCGCAGAGGCTTCTCGGGGCTAATCACACCTCACCTCTGGAACTTCGAAAGGGTCCTTCACACCCTCGGTGCAACTCAAGAAGTTCCCCGACATACCCGTCTCCACTCGAGAGGAAACACGAGGGTCCCGCCCACATCCAGAGGAGCCCCGTTTCCGCCTCGTAGCTCGAGGTGACGGATCCTTTCCCTGCTTCGTCGGGAAAGAATTCCCGGCGTTCCCGTCGCATCTCAAGAGGAGGCCCTCTGAACAGGAACGGCGAGAGGAACTCCAGGGTCGTGCCACCATTCCAAGAGTCCCCCAGATGTCTCAGTCCATTCCCGAGGAACCTCTTTTCCCTTCACTGGCTCTACTTTCACGCCGAGGATCGACTCACACCAAGGTGGCACTTGGCACAGCCCTGTGGGAAAGCCTCGAGGGAAAGCCTCGAGGGAAAGCCACAGATCCCTTGATCCACGTGACAGGAAGCGTGACCCTACTGCTGCAGCTCGGGAGTAAAACGCACGTGCATGCCCCCACCCGAGACGAAGCCTGACTCCTCTGGGGAGACTCAGAGGCACCCCAAGATCCATGTCAACACTGGAGAGGAATGCTCAGGTTCCGGCCCCGACTCCACACAAGGCCTTAGGCCCCGGCATCGACGGGAGAGGAATCCCGAGATGGCCCCTAGCAACTCGCATGGGGACTGGCCGTTCCTGAGGCCACCAGAGCGGGTCCCTGAGGTCCCCATCGTAACTCGAGAAGACCTGCCGCAACTCGAGAATATCCAGGAGGTTCTCCCCTGCAGACGAGAGGAGGCCCATTTCCGCCAGGCTTCTCGGGGCTAATCAAACCTCACCTCTGGAACGTCAAAAGGGTCCTTCACACCCTTGGTGCAAGTCAAGAAGTTCCCCGACATACCCGTCTCCACTCGAGTGGAAACACGAGGGTCCCGCCCACATCCAGAGGAGCCCCGTTTCCGCCTCGTAGCTCGAGATGAGGGATCCTTTCCCAGCTTCGTCGGGAAAGAGTTCCCGGCGTTCCCGACGCATCTCAAGAGGAGGCCATCTCAAGAGGATCGACGAGAGGAACTCCAGGGTCCTGCCACCATTCCAGGAGACCCCCAGATGTCTCAGTCCATTCCAGAGGAACCTCTTTTCCCTTCACCGGCTCGTCTTTCACGCCGAGGATCGACTCACACCAAGATGGCACTTGGCACAGCCCTGTGGGAAAGCCTCGTGGAAAAGCCTCGAGGGACAGCCTCGAGGGAAAGCCACAGATCCCTTGATCCACGTGACAGGAAGCGTGACCCTACTGCTGCAGCTCGGGAGGAAAGCGCACGTGCATGCCCCCACTCGAGACGAGGCCTGACTCCCCTGGGGCGACTCAGAAGCACCCCAAGATCCATGGCAACACTGGAGAGGAATTCTCAGGTTCCGGCCCCGACTCCACACAAGGACTGAGGCCCCGGCATGGACGGGAGAGGAATCCCGAGAGGTCCTCTAGCAACTCGCATGGGGACTGGCCTTTCCTGAGGCCACCAGAGCGGGTCCCTGAGGTCCCCGTCGTAACTCGAGAAGACCTGCCGCAACTCGAGAAAATCCAGGAGGTTCTCCCCTCCAGGCGAGATGAGGCCCATTTCCGCTGAGGCGTCTCGAGGCTGATCACACCTCACCTCTGGAACTTCGAAAGGCTCCTTCACACCCTTGGTGCAAATCAAGAAGTTCCCCGACATACCCGTCTCCACTCGAGAGGAATCACGAGGGTCCCGCCCACATCCAGAGGAGCCCCGTTTCCGCCTCGTAGCTCGAGATGAGGGATCCTTTCCCTGCTTCGTCGGGAAAGAATTCCCGGCGTTCCCGTCGCATCTCAAGAGGAGGCCCTCTCAACAGGAACGGCGAGCGGAACTCCAGGGTCGTGCCACCATTCCAAGAGTCCCCCAGATGTCTCAGTCCATTCCAGAGGAACCTCTTTTCCCTTCACCGGCTCGTCTTTCACGCCGAGGATCGACTCACACCAAGGTGGCACGTGGCACAGCCCTGTGGGAAAGCCTCGTGGGAAAGCCTCGTGTGAAAGCCTCGAGGGACAGCCTCGAGGGAAAGCCACAGATCCCTTGATCCACGTGACAGGAAGCGTGACACTACTGCTGCAGCTCGGGAGGAAAGCGCACGTGCATGCCCCCACTCGAGACGAGGCCTGACTCCCCTGGGGAGACTCAGAAGCACCCCAAGATCCATGGCAACACTGGAGAGGAATCCTCAGGTTCCGGCCCCGACTCCACACAAGGTCTTAGGCCCCGGCATCGACGGGAGAGGAATCCCGAGATGGCCTCTAGCAACTCACATGGGGACTGGCCCTTCCTGAGGCCACCAGAGCGGGTCCCTGAGGTCCCCGTCGTAACTCGAGAAGACCTGCCGCAACTCAAGAAAATCCAGGAGGTTCTCCCCTCCATGCTAGAGGAGTCCCATTTCCGCAGAGGCTGTTCAGGGCTAATCACACCTTACCTCTGGAACTTCGAAAGGGTCCTTCACACCCTGGGTGCAACTCAAGAATTTCCCCGACATACCCGTCTCCACTCGAGAGGAAACACGAGGGTCCCGCCCACATCCAGAGGAGCCCCGTTTCCGACTCGTAGCTCGAGGTGAGGGATCCTTTCCCTGCTTCGTCGGGAAAGAATTCCCGGCATTCCTGTCGCATATGAAGAGGAGGCCCTCTGAACAGGAACGGCGAGAGGAACTCCAGGGTCGTGCACCATTCCAAGAGTCCCCCAGATGTCTCAGTCCATTCCAGAGGAACCTCTTTTCCCTTCACCGGATCGTCTTTCACGGCGAGGATCGACTCCCACCAAGGTGGCACGTGGCACAGCCCTGTGGGAAAGCCTCGTGGGAAAGCCTCGAGGGAAAGCCTCGAGGGAAAGCCACAGATCCCTTCATCCACGTGACAGGAAGCGTGACCCTACTGCTGCAGCTCGGGAGGGAATTGCACGTGCATGCCCCCACTCGAGACGAGGCCTGACCCCCCTGGGGTGACTCAGAGGCACCCCAAGATCCATGTCAACACTGGAGAGGAATCCTCAGGTTCCGGCCCCGACTCCACACAAGGTCTTAGGCCCTGGCATCGACGGGAGAGGAATCCCGAGATGGCCCCTAGCAACTCACATGGGGACTGGCCCTTCCTGAGGCCACCAGAGCGGGTCCCTGAGGTCCCCGTCGTAACTCGAGAAGACCTGCCGCAACTCGAGAAAATCCAGGAGGTTCTCCCCTCCATGCGAGAGGAGTCCCATTTCCGCAGAGGCTCCTCGGGGCTAATCACACCTTACCTCTGGAACTTCGAAAGGGTCCTTCACACCCTGGGTGCAACTCAAGAAGTTCCCCGACATACCCGTCTCCACTCGAGATGAAACACGGGTGTCCCGCCCACATCCAGAGGAGCCCCGTTTCCGCCTCGTAGCTCGAGGTGAGGGATCCTTTCCCTGCTTCGTCGGGAAAGAATTCCCGGCGTTCCCGTCGCATCTCAAGAGGAGGCCCTCTGAACAGGAACGGCGAGAGGAACTCCACGGTCGTGCCACCATTCCAAGAGTCCCCCAGATGTCTCAGTCCATTCCAGAGGAACCTCTTTTCCCTTCACCGGCTCGTCTTTCACGCCGAGGATCTACTCACACCAAGGTGGCACTTGGCACAGCCCTGTGGGAAAGCCTCGTGGGAAAGCCTCGAGGGAAAGCCTCGAGGGAAAGCCACAGATCCCTTGATCCACGTGACAGGAAGCGTGACACTACTGCTGCAGCTCGGGAGGGAATCGCACGTGAATGCCCCCACTCGAGACGAGGCTTGACTCCCCTTGGGGAGACTCAGAGGCACCCCAAGATCCATGTCAACACTGGAGAGGAATCCTCAGGTTCCGGCCCCGACTCCACACAAGGTCTTAGGCCCCGGCATCGACGGGAGAGGAATCCCGTGATGGCCCCTAGCAACTCACATGGGGACTGGCCCTTCCTGAGGCCACCAGAGCGGGTCCCTGAGGTCCCCGTCGTAACTCGAGAAGACCTGCCGCAACTCGAGAAAATCCAGGAGGTTCTCCCCTCCAGGCGAGAGGAGTCCCATTTCCGCAGAGGCTCCTCGGGGCTAATAACATCTTACCTCTGGAACTTCGAAAGGGTCCTTCACACCCTGGGTGCAACTCAAGAAGTTCCCCGACATACCCGTCTCCACTCGAGAGGAAACACGAGGGTCCCGCCCACATCCAGAGGAGCCCCGTTTCCGCCTCGTAGCTCGAGGTGAGGGATCCTTTCCCTGCTTCGTCGGGAAAGAATTCCCGGCATTCCCGTCGCATCTGAAGAGGAGGCCCTCTGAACAGGAACAGCGAGAGGAACTCCAGGGTCGTGCACCATTCCAAGAGTCCCCCAGATGTCTCAGTCCATTCCAGAGGAACCTCTTTTCCCTTCACCGGATCGTCTTTCACGGCGAGGATCGACTCCCACCAAGGTGGCACGTGGCACAGCCCTGTGGGAAAGCCTCGTGGGAAAGCCTCGAGGGAAAGCCTCGAGGGAAAGCCACAGATCCCTTGATCCACGTGACAGGAAGCGTGACCCTACTGCTGCAGCTCGGGAGTAAAACGCACGTGCATGCCCCCACCCGAGACGAAGCCTGACTCCTCTGGGGAGACTCAGAGGCACCCCAAGATCCATGTCAACACTGGAGAGGAATGCTCAGGTTCCGGCCCCGACTCCACACAAGGCCTTAGGCCCCGGCATCGACGGGAGAGGAATCCCGAGATGGCCCCTAGCAACTCGCATGGGGACTGGCCGTTCCTGAGGCCACCAGAGCGGGTCCCTGAGGTCCCCGTCGTAACTCGAGAAGACCTGCCGCAACTCGAGAAAATCCAGGAGGTTCTCCCCTCCAGGCGAGAGGAGTCCCATTTCCGCAGAGGCTCCTCGGGGCTAATAACACCTTACCTCTGGAACTTTGAAAGGGTCCTTCACACCCTGCGTGCAACTCAAGAAGTTCCCCGACATACCCGTCTCCACTCGAGAGGAAACACGCGGGTCCCGCCCACATCCAGAGGAGCCCCGTTTCCGCCTCGTAGCTTGAGGTGAGGGATCCTTTCCCTGCTTCGTCGGGAAAGAATTCCCGGCATTCCCGTCGCATCTGAAGATGAGGCCCTCTGAACAGGAACGGCAAGAGGAACTCCAGGGTCGTGACACCATTCCAAGAGTCCCCCAGATGTCTCAGTCCATTCCAGAGGAACCTCTTTTCCCTTCACCGGATCGTCTTTCACGGCGAGGATCGACTCACACCAAGGTGGCACTTGGCACAGCCCTGTGGCAAAGCCTCGAGGGAAAGCCACAGATCCCTTGATCCACGTGAGAGGAAGCCTGACCCTGCTGCTGCAGCTCGGGAGGGAAGCGCACGTGCATGCCCCCACTCGAGACGAGGCTTGACTCCCCTGGGGAGACTCAGAGGCACCCCAAGATCCATGTCAACACTGGAGAGGAATCCTCAGTTTCCGGCCGCGACTCCACACAAGGTCTTATTCCCCGGCATCGACGGGAGAGGAATCCCGAGATGGCCCCTAGCAACTCACATGGGGACTGGCCCGTCCGGAGGCCACCAGAGCGGGTACCTGAGGTCCCCGTCGTAACTCGAGAAGTCCTGCCGCAACTCGAGAAAATCCAGGAGGTTCTCCCCTCCATGGGAGAGGAGGCCCATTTCCGGAGATGTTTCTCGGGGCTAATCACACCTCACCTCTGGAAGGTCGAAAGGGTCATTCCCACCCTTGGTGCAACTCAAGAAGTTCCCCGACATACCCGTCTCCACTCGAGAGGAAACACGAGGGTCCCGCCCACATCCAGAGGAGCCCCGTTTCCGCCTCGTAGCACGAGGTGACGGATCCTTTCCCTGCTTCGTCGGGAAAGAATTCCCGGCGTTCCCGTCGCATCTCAAGAGGAGGCCCTCTGAACAGGAACGGCGAGAGGAACTCCACGGTCGTGCCACCATTCCAAGAGTCCCCCAGATGTCTCAGTCCATTCCAGAGGAACCTCTTTTCCCTTCACCGGCTCGTCTTTCACGCCGAGGATCTACTCACACCAAGGTGGCACTTGGCACAGCCCTGTGGGAAAGCCTCGTGGGAAAGCCTGGAGGGAAAGCCTCGAGGGAAAGCCACAGATCCCTTGATCCACGTGACAGGAAGCGTGACACTACTGCTGCAGCTCGGGAGGGAATCGCACGTGAATGCCCCCACTCGAGACGAGGCTTGACTCCCCTTGGGGAGACTCAGAGGCACCCCAAGATCCATGTCAACACTGGAGAGGAATGCTCAGGTTCCGGCCCCGACTCCACACAAGGCCTTAAGCCCCGGCATCGACGGGAGAGGAATCCCGAGATGGCCCCTAGCAACTCGCATGGGGACTGGCCGTTCCTGAGGCCACCAGAGCGGGTCCCTGAGGTCCCCATCGTAACTCGAGAAGACCTGCCGCAACTCGAGAATATCCAGGAGGTTCTCCCCTGCAGACGAGAGGAGGCCCATTTCCGCCAGGCTTCTCGGGGCTAATCAAACCTCACCTCTGGAACGTCAAAAGGGTCCTTCACACCCTTGGTGCAAGTCAAGAAGTTCCCCGACATACCCGTCTCCACTCGAGTGGAAACACGAGGGTCCCGCCCACATCCAGAGGAGCCCCGTTTCCGCCTCGTAGCTCGAGATGAGGGATCCTTTCCCAGCTTCGTCGGGAAAGAGTTCCCGGCGTTCCCGACGCATCTCAAGAGGAGGCCATCTCAAGAGGATCGACGAGAGGAACTCCAGGGTCCTGCCACCATTCCAGGAGACCCCCAGATGTCTCAGTCCATTCCAGAGGAACCTCTTTTCCCTTCACCGGCTCGTCTTTCACGCCGAGGATCGACTCACACCAAGATGGCACTTGGCACAGCCCTGTGGGAAAGCCTCGTGGAAAAGCCTCGAGGGACAGCCTCGAGGGAAAGCCACAGATCCCTTGATCCACGTGACAGGAAGCGTGACCCTACTGCTGCAGCTCGGGAGGAAAGTGCACGTGCATGCCCCCACTCGAGACGAGGCCTGACTCCCCTGGGGCGACTCAGAAGCACCCCAAGATCCATGGCAACACTGGAGAGGAATTCTCAGGTTCCGGCCCCGACTCCACACAAGGACTGAGGCCCCGGCATGGACGGGAGAGGAATCCCGAGAGGTCCTCTAGCAACTCGCATGGGGACTGGCCTTTCCTGAGGCCACCAGAGCGGGTCCCTGAGGTCCCCGTCGTAACTCGAGAAGACCTGCCGCAACTCGAGAAAATCCAGGAGGTTCTCCCCTCCAGGCGAGATGAGGCCCATTTCCGCTGAGGCGTCTCGAGGCTGATCACACCTCACCTCTGGAACTTCGAAAGGCTCCTTCACACCCTTGGTGCAAATCAAGAAGTTCCCCGACATACCCGTCTCCACTCGAGAGGAATCACGAGGGTCCCGCCCACATCCAGAGGAGCCCCGTTTCCGCCTCGTAGCTCGAGATGAGGGATCCTTTCCCTGCTTCGTCGGGAAAGAATTCCCGGCGTTCCCGTCGCATCTCAAGAGGAGGCCCTCTCAACAGGAACGGCGAGCGGAACTCCAGGGTCGTGCCACCATTCCAAGAGTCCCCCAGATGTCTCAGTCCATTCCAGAGGAACCTCTTTTCCCTTCACCGGCTCGTCTTTCACGCCGAGGATCGACTCACACCAAGGTGGCACGTGGCACAGCCCTGTGGGAAAGCCTCGTGGGAAAGCCTCGTGTGAAAGCCTCGAGGGACAGCCTCGAGGGAAAGCCACAGATCCCTTGATCCACGTGACAGGAAGCGTGACACTACTGCTGCAGCTCGGGAGGAAAGCGCACGTGCATGCCCCCACTCGAGACGAGGCCTGACTCCCCTGGGGAGACTCAGAAGCACCCCAAGATCCATGGCAACACTGGAGAGGAATCCTCAGGTTCCGGCCCCGACTCCACACAAGGTCTTAGGCCCCGGCATCGACGGGAGAGGAATCCCGAGATGGCCTCTAGCAACTCACATGGGGACTGGCCCTTCCTGAGGCCACCAGAGCGGGTCCCTGAGGTCCCCGTCGTAACTCGAGAAGACCTGCCGCAACTCAAGAAAATCCAGGAGGTTCTCCCCTCCATGCTAGAGGAGTCCCATTTCCGCAGAGGCTGTTCGGGGCTAATCACACCTTACCTCTGGAAATTCGAAAGGGTCCTTCACACCCTGGGTGCAACTCAAGAATTTCCCCGACATACCCGTCTCCACTCGAGAGGAAACACGAGGGTCCCGCCCACATCCAGAGGAGCCCCGTTTCCGACTCGTAGCTCGAGGTGAGGGATCCTTTCCCTGCTTCGTCGGGAAAGAATTCCCGGCATTCCCGTCGCATCTGAAGAGGAGGCCCTCTCAACAGGAACGGCGAGAGGAACTCCGGGGTCGTGCCACCATTCCAAGAGTCCCTCAGATGTCTCAGTCCATTCCAGAGGAACCTTTTTTCCCTTCACCGGCTCGTCTTTCACGGCGAGGATCGACTCACACCAAGGTGGCACTTGGCACAGCCCTGTGGGAAAGCCTCGAGGGAAAGCCACAGATCCCTTGATCCACGTGACAGGAAGCCTGACCCTACTGCTGCAGCTCGGGAGGAAAGCGCACGTGCATGCCCCCACTCGAGACGAGGCTTGACTCCCCTGGGGAGACTCAGAGGAACACCAAGATCCATGTCAACACTGGAGAGGAATCCTCAGGTTCCGGCCCCGACTCCACACAAGGTCTTAGGCCCCGGCATCGATGGGAGAGGAATCCCGAGATGGCCCCTAGCAACTCACATGGGGACTGGCCCTTCCGGAGTCCACCAGACCGGGTACCTGAGGTCCCCGTCGTAACTCGAGAAGACCTGCCGCAACTCGAGAAAATCCAGGAGGTTCTCCCCTCCATGGGAGAGGAGGCCCATTTCCGCAGATGTTTCTCGGGGCTAATCACACCTCACCTCTGGAAGGTCGAAAGGGTCATTCACACCCTTGGTGCAAATCAAGAAGTTCCCCGACATACCCGTCTCCACTCGAGAGGAAACACGAGGGTCCCGCCCACATCCAGAGGAGCCCCGTTTCCGCCTCGTAGCTCGAGATGAGTGATCCTTTCCCTGCTTCGTCGGGAAAGAGTTCCCGGCGTTCCCGTCGCATCTCAAGAGAAGGCCCTCTCAACAGGAACGGCGAGAGGAACTCCAGGGTCGTGCCACCATTCCAAGAGTCCCCCAGATGTCTCAGTCCATTCCAGAGGAACCTCTTTTCCCTTCACCGGCTCGTCTTTCACGCCGAGGATCGACTCACACCAAGGTGGCACTTGACACAGCCCTGTGGGAAAGCCTCGTGGGAAAGCCTCGAAGGAAAGCCTCGAGGGAAAGCCACAGATCCCTTGATCCACGTGACAGGAAGCGTGACCCTACTGCTGCAGCTCGGGAGGGAATTGCACGTGCATGCCCCCACTCGAGACGAGGCCTGACCCCCCTGGGGTGACTCAGAGGCACCCCAAGATCCATGTCAACACTGGAGAGGAATCCTCAGGTTCCGGCCCCGACTCCACACAAGGACTGAGGCCCTGGCATCGACGGGAGAGGAATCCCGAGATGGCCCCTAGCAACTCACATGGGGACTGGCCCTTCCTGAGGCCACCAGAGCGGGTCCCTGAGGTCCCCGTCGTAACTCGAGAAGACCTGCCGCAACTCGAGAAAATCCAGGAGGTTCTCCCCTCCATGCGAGAGGAGTCCCATTTCCGCAGAGGCTCCTCGGGGCTAATCACACCTTACCTCTGGAACTTCGAAAGGGTCCTTCACACCCTGGGTGCAACTCAAGAAGTTCCCCGACATACCCGTCTCCACTCGAGATGAAACACGGGGGTCCCGCCCACATCCAGAGGAGCCCCGTTTCCGCCTCGTAGCTCGAGGTGAGGGATCCTTTCCCTGCTTCGTCGGGAAAGAATTCCCGGCGTTCCCGTCGCATATGAAGAGGAGGCCCTCTGAACAGGAACGGCGAGAGGAACTCCAGGGTCGTGACACCATTCCAAGAGTCCCCCAGATGTCTCAGTCCATTCCAGAGGAACCTCTTTTCCCTTCACCGGCTCGTCTTTCACGGCGAGGATCGACTCACACCAAGGTGGCACGTGGCACAGCCCTGTGGGAAAGCCTCGTGGGAAAGCCTCGAGGGAAAGCCTCGAGGGAAAGCCACAGATCCCTTCATCCACGTGACAGGAAGCGTGACCCTACTGCTGCAGCTCGGGAGTAAAGCGCACGTGCATGCCCCCACCCGAGAAGAAGCCTGACTCCCCTTGGGAGACTCAGAGGCACCCCAAGATCCATGTCAACACTGGAGAGGAATGCTCAGTTTCTGGCTTCAATTCCACAGAAGGTCTTAAGCCCAGGAATCGACTTGGGAGGAATCCCGAGATGGCCCCTAGAAACTCGCATGGGGACTGGCCCTTCCTGAGGCCCCAAGAGCAGGTCCCTGAGGTCCCCGTCGTAACTCGAGAAGACCTGCCGCAACTCGAGAATATACAGGAGGATCTCCCCTGCAGGCGAGATGAGGCCCATTTCCGCAGAGGCTTCTCGGGGCTAATCACACCTCACCTCTGGAACTTCGAAAGGGTCCTTCACACCCTGGGTACAACTCAAGAAGTTCCCCGACATACCCGTCTCCACTCGAGAGGAAACACGAGGGTCCCGCCCACATCCAGAGGAGCCCCGTTTCCACCTCGTAGCTCGAGGTGACGGATCCTTTCCCTGCTTCGTCGGGAAAGAATTCCCGGCGTTCCCGTCGCATCTCAAGAGGAGGCCCTCTGAACAGGAACGGCGAGAGGAACTCCAGGGTCGTGCCACCATTCCAAGAGTCCCCCAGATGTCTCAGTCCATTCCCGAGGAACCTCTTTTCCCTTCACTGGCTCGACTTTCACGCCGAGGATCGACTCACACCAAGGTGGCACTTGGCACAGCCCTGTGGGAAAGCCTCGAGGGAAAGCCTCGAGGGAAAGCCACAGATCCCTTGATCCACGTGACAGGAAACGTGACCCTACTGCTGCAGCTCGGGAGTAAAACGCACGTGCATGCCCCCACCCGAGACGAAGCCTGACTCCCCTGGGGAGACTCAGAGGCACCCCAAGATCCATGTCAACACTGGAGAGGAATGCTCAGGTTCCGGCCCCGACTCCACACAAGGCCTTAGGCCCCGGCATCGACGGGAGAGGAATCCCGAGATGGCCCCTAGCAACTCGCATGGGGACTGGCCCTTCCTGAGGCCACCAGAGCGGGTCCCTGAGGTCCCCGTCGTAACTCGAGAAGACCTGCCGCAACTCGAGAAAATCCAGGAGGTTCTCCCCTCCATGCGAGAGGAGTCCCATTTCCGCAGAGGCTCCTCGGGGCTAATCACACCTTACCTCTGGAACTTCGAAAGGGTCCTTCACACCCTGGGTGCAACTCAAGAAGTTCCCCGACATACCCGTCTCCACTCGAGATGAAACACGGGGGTCCCGCCCACATCCAGAGGAGCCCCGTTTCCGCCTCGTAGCTCGAGGTGAGGGATCCTTTCCCTGCTTCGTCGGGAAAGAGTTCCCGGCGTTCCCGTCGCATCTCAAGAGGAGGCCCTCTCAACAGGAACGGCGAGAGGAACTCCAGGGTCGTGCCACCATTCCAAGAGTCCCCCAGATGTCTCAGTCCATTCCAGAGGAACCTCTTTTCCCTTCACCGGCTCGCCTTTCTCGCCGAGGATCGACTCACACCAAGGTGGCACGTGGCACAGCCCTGTGGGAAAGCCTCGTGGGAAAGCCTCGAGGGACAGCCTCGAGGGAAAACCACAGATCCCTTGATCCACGTGACAGGAAGCGTGACACTACTGCTGCAGCTCTGGAGGAAAGCGCACGTGCATGCCCCCACTCGAGACGAGGCCTGACTCCCCTGGGGAGACTCAGAAGCAGCCCAAGAACCATGGCAACACTGGAGAGGAATCCTCAGGTTCCGGCCCCGACTCCACACAAGGACTGAGTCCCCGGGATGGACGGGAGAGGAATCCCGAGAGGTCCCCTAGCAACTCGCATGGGGACTGGCCTTTCCTGAGGCCACCAGAGCGGGTCCCTGTGGTCCCCGTCGTAACTCGAAAAGACCTGCCGCAACTCGAGAAAATCCAGGAGGTTCTCCCCTCCAGGCGAGATGAGGCCCATTTCCGCTGAGGCGTCTCGAGGCTGATCACACCTCACCTCTGGAACTTCGAAAGGCTCCTTCACACCCTTGGTGCAAATCAAGAAGTTCCCCGACCTAGCCGTCTCCACTCGAGAGGAATCACGAGGGTCCCGCCCACATCCAGAGGAGCCCCGTTTCCGCCTCGTAGCTCGAGATGAGGGATCCTTTCCCTGCTTCGTCGGGAAAGAGTTCCCGGCGTTCCCGTCGCATCTCAAGAGGAGGCCCTCTCAACAGGAACGGCGAGAGGAACTCCAGGGTCGTGCCACCATTCCAAGAGTCCCCCAGATGTCTCAGTCCATTCCATAGGAACCTCTTTTCCCTTCACCGGCTCGTCTTTCACGCCGAGGATCGACTCACACCAAGGTGGCACGTGGCACAGCCCTGTGGGAAAGCCTCGTGGGAAAGCCTCGAGGGACAGCCTCGAGGGAAAGCCACAGATCCCTTGATCCACGTGACAGGAAGCGTGACACTACTGCTGCAGCTCGGGAGGAAAGCGCACGTGCATGCCCCCACTCGAGACGAGGCCTGACTCCCCTGGGGAGACTCAGAAGCACCCCAAGATCCATGGCAACACTGGAGAGGAATCCTCAGGTTCCGGCCCCGACTCCACACAAGGACTGAGGCCCCGGCATGGACGGGAGAGGAATCCCGAGAGGTCCCCGAGCATCTCTCATGGGGACTGGCCTTTCCTGAGGCCACCAGAGCGGGTCCCTGAGGTCCCCGTCGTAACTCGAGAAGACCTGCCGCAACTCGAGAAAATCCAGGAGGTTCTCGCCTCCAGGCGAGATGAGGCCCATTTCCGCTGAGGCGTCTCGAGGCTGATCACACCTCACCTCTGGAACTTCGAAAGGCTCCTTCACACCCTTGGTGCAAATCAAGAAGTTCCCCGACCTAGCCGTCTCCACTCGAGAGGAATCACGAGGGTCCCGCCCACATCCAGAGGAGCCCCGTTTCCGCCTCGTAGCTCGAGATGAGGGATCCTTTCCCTGCTTCCTCGGGAAAGAGTTCCCGGCGTTCCCGTCGCATCTCAAGAGGAGGCCCTCTCAACAGGAACGGCGAGAGGAACTCCAGGGTCGTGCCACCATTCCAAGAGTCCCCCAGATGTCTCAGTCCATTCCAGAGGAACCTCTTTTCCCTTCACCGGCTCGTCTTTCACGCCGAGGATCGACTCACACCAAGGTGGCACGTGGCACAGCCCTGTGGGAAAGCCTCGTAGGAAAGCCTCGAGGGACAGCCTCGAGGGAAAGCCACAGATCCCTTGATCCACGTGACAGGAAGCGTGACACTACTGCTGCAGCTCGGGAGGAAAGCGCACGTGCATGCCCCCACTCGAGACGAGGCCTGACTCCCCTGGGGAGACTCAGAAGCACCCCAAGATCCATGGCAACACTGGAGAGGAATCCTCAGGTTCCGGCCCCGACTCCACACAAGGACTGAGGCCCCGGCATGGACGGGAGAGGAATCCCGAGAGGTCCCCTAGCAACTCGCATGGGGACTGGCCTTTCCTGAGGCCACCAGAGCGGGTCCCTGAGGTCCCCGTCGTAACTCGAGAAGACCTGCCGCAACTCGAGAAAATCCAGTAGGTTCTCCCCTCCAGGCGAGATGAGGCCCATTTCCGCTGAGGCGTCTCGAGGCTGATCACACCTCACCTCTGGAACTTCGAAAGGGTCCTTCACACCGTTGGTGCAAATCAAGAACTTCCCCGACATACCCGTCTCCACTCGAGAGGAATCACGAGGGTCCCGCCCACATCCAGAGGAGCCCCGTTTCCGCCTCGTAGCTCGAGATGATTGAACCTTTCCCGGCTTCGTCGGTAAAGAGTTCCCGGCGTTCCCGTCGCATCTCAAGAGGAGGCCCTCTCAACAGGAACGGCGAGAGGAACTCCAGGGTCGTGCCACCATTCCAAGAGTCCCCCAGATGTCTCAGTCCATTCCAGAGGAACCTCTTTTCCCTTCACCGGCTCGCCTTTCTCGCCGAGGATCGACTCACACCAAGGTGGCACGTGGCACAGCCCTGTGGGAAAGCCTCGTGGGAAAGCCTCGAGGGACAGCCTCGAGGGAAAACCACAGATCCCTTGATCCACGTGACAGGAAGCGTGACACTACTGCTGCAGCTCTGGAGGAAAGCGCACGTGCATGCCCCCACTCGAGACGAGGCCTGACTCCCCTGGGGAGACTCAGAAGCACCCCAAGATCCATGGCAACACTGGAGAGGAATCCTCAGGTTCCGGCCCCGACTCCACACAAGGACTGAGTCCCCGGGATGGACGGGAGAGGAATCCCGAGAGGTCCCCTAGCAACTCGCATGGGGACTGGCCTTTCCTGAGGCCACCAGAGCGGGTCCCTGAGGTCCCCGTCGTAACTCGAAAAGACCTGCCGCAACTCGAGAAAATCCAGGAGGTTCTCCCCTCCAGGCGAGATGAGGCCCATTTCCGCTGAGGCGTCTCGAGGCTGATCACACCTCACCTCTGGAACTTCGAAAGGGTCCTTCACACCCTTGGTGCAAATCAAGAAGTTCCCCGACCTAGCCGTCTCCACTCGAGAGGAATCACGAGGGTCCCGCCCACATCCAGAGGAGCCCCGTTTCCGCCTCGTAGCTCGAGATGAGGGATCCTTTCCCTGCTTCGTCGGGAAAGAGTTCCCGGCGTTCCCGTCGCATCTCAAGAGGAGGCCCTCTCAACAGGAACGGCGAGAGGAACTCCAGGGTCGTGCCACCATTCCAAGAGTCCCCCAGATGTCTCAGTCCATTCCAGAGGAACCTCTTTTCCCTTCACCGGCTCGTCTTTCACGGCGAGGATCGACTCACACCCAGGTGGCACGTGGCACAGCCCTGTGGGAAAGCCTCGTGGGAAAGCCTCGAGGGACAGCCTCGAGGGAAAGCCACAGATCCCTTGATCCACGTGACAGGAAGCGTGACACTACTGCTGCAGCTCGGGAGGAAAGCGCACGTGCATGCCCCCACTCGAGACGAGGCCTGACTCCCCTGGGGAGACTCAGAAGCACCCCAAGATCCATGGCAACACTGGAGAGGAATCCTCAGGTTCCGGCCCCGACTCCACACAAGGACTGAGGCCCCGGCATGGACGGGAAAGGAATCCCGAGAGGTCCCCTAGCATCTCTCATGGGCACTGGCCTTTACTGAGGCCAACAGAGCGGGTCCCTGAGGTCCCCGTCGTAACTCGAGAAGACCTGCTGCCACTCGAGAAAATCCAGGAGGTTCTCGCCTCCAGGCGAGATGAGGCCCATTTCCGCTGAGGCGTCTCGAGGCTGATCACACCTCACCTCTGGAACTTCGAAAGGGTCCTTCACACCCTTGGTGCAAATCAAGAAGTTCCCCGACCTAGCCGTCTCCACTCGAGAGGAATCACGAGGGTCCCGCCCACATCCAGAGGAGCCCCGTTTCCGCCTCGTAGCTCGAGATGAGGGATCCTTTCCCTGCTTCGTCGGGAAAGAGTTCCCGGCGTTCCCGTCGCATCTCAAGAGGAGGCCCTCTCAACAGGAACGGCGAGAGGAACTCCAGGGTCGTGCCACCATTCCAAGAGTCCCCCAGATGTCTCAGTCCATTCCAGAGGAACCTCTTTTCCCTTCACCGGCTCGTCTTTCACGCCGAGGATCGACTCACACCAAGGTGGCACGTGGCACAGCCCTGTGGGAAAGCCTCGTGGGAAAGCCTCGAGGGACAGCCTCGAGGGAAAGCCACAGATCCCTTGATCCACGTGACAGGAAGCGTGACACTACTGCTGCAGCTCGGGAGGAAAGCGCACGTGCATGCCCCCACTCGAGACGAGGCCTGACTCCCCTGGGGAGACTCAGAAGCACCCCAAGATCCATGGCAACACTGGAGAGGAATCCTCAGGTTCCGGCCCCGACTCCACACAAGGACTGAGGCCCCGGCATGGACGGGAGAGGAATCCCGAGAGGTCCCCGAGCATCTCTCATGGGGACTGGCCTTTCCTGAGGCCAACAGAGCGGGTCCCTGAGGTCCCCGTCGTAACTCGAGAAGACCTGCCGCAACTCGAGAAAATCCAGGAGGTTCTCGCCTCCAGGCGAGATGAGGCCCATTTCCGCTGAGGCGTCTCGAGGCTGATCACACCTCACCTCTGGAACTTCGAAAGGCTCCTTCACACCCTTGGTGCAAATCAAGAAGTTCCCCGACCTAGCCGTCTCCACTCGAGAGGAATCACGAGGGTCCCGCCCACATCCAGAGGAGCCCCGTTTCCGCCTCGTAGCTCGAGATGAGGGATCCTTTCCCTGCTTCTTCGGGAAAGAGTTCCCGGCGTTCCCGTCGCATCTCAAGAGGAGGCCCTCTCAACAGGAACGGCGAGAGGAACTCCAGGGTCGTGCCACCATTCCAAGAGTCCCCCAGATGTCTCAGTCCATTCCAGAGGAACCTCTTTTCCCTTCACCGGCTCGCCTTTCTCGCCGAGGATCGACTCACACCAAGGTGGCACGTGGCACAGCCCTGTGGGAAAGCCTCGTGGGAAAGCCTCGAGGGACAGCCTCGAGGGAAAACCACAGATCCCTTGATCCACGTGACAGGAAGCGTGACACTACTGCTGCAGCTCTGGAGGAAAGCGCACGTGCATGCCCCCACTCGAGACGAGGCCTGACTCCCCTGGGGAGACTCAGAAGCACCCCAAGATCCATGGCAACACTGGAGAGGAATCCTCAGGTTCCGGCCCCGACTCCACACAAGGACTGAGTCCCCGGGATGGACGGGAGAGGAATCCCGAGAGGTCCCCTAGCAACTCGCATGGGGACTGGCCTTTCCTGAGGCCACCAGAGCGGGTCCCTGAGGTCCCCGTCGTAACTCGAAAAGACCTGCCGCAACTCGAGAAAATCCAGGAGGTTCTCCCCTCCAGGCGAGATGAGGCCCATTTCCGCTGAGGCGTCTCGAGGCTGATCACACCTCACCTCTGGAACTTCGAAAGGGTCCTTCACACCCTTGGTGCAAATCAAGAAGTTCCCCGACCTAGCCGTCTCCACTCGAGAGGAATCACGAGGGTCCCGCCCACATCCAGAGGAGCCCCGTTTCCGCCTCGTAGCTCGAGATGAGGGATCCTTTCCCTGCTTCGTCGGGAAAGAGTTCCCGGCGTTCCCGTCGCATCTCAAGAGGAGGCCCTCTCAACAGGAACGGCGAGAGGAACTCCAGGGTCGTGCCACCATTCCAAGAGTCCCCCAGATGTCTCAGTCCATTCCAGAGGAACCTCTTTTCCCTTCACCGGCTCGTCTTTCACGCCGAGGATCGACTCACACCAAGGTGGCACGTGGCACAGCCCTGTGGGAAAGCCTCGTGGGAAAGCCTCGAGGGACAGCCTCGAGGGAAAGCCACAGATCCCTTGATCCACGTGACAGGAAGCGTGACACTACTGCTGCAGCTCGGGAGGAAAGCGCACGTGCATGCCCCCACTCGAGACGAGGCCTGACTCCCCTGGGGAGACTCAGAAGCACCCCAAGATCCATGGCAACACTGGAGAGGAATCCTCAGGTTCCGGCCCCGACTCCACACAAGGACTGAGGCCCCGGCATGGACGGGAGAGGAATCCCGAGAGGTCCCCGAGCATCTCTCATGGGGACTGGCCTTTCCTGAGGCCAACAGAGCGGGTCCCTGAGGTCCCCGTCGTAACTCGAGAAGACCTGCCGCAACTCGAGAAAATCCAGGAGGTTCTCGCCTCCAGGCGAGATGAGGCCCATTTCCGCTGAGGCGTCTCGAGGCTGATCACACCTCACCTCTGGAACTTCGAAAGGCTCCTTCACACCCTTGGTGCAAATCAAGAAGTTCCCCGACCTAGCCGTCTCCACTCGAGAGGAATCACGAGGGTCCCGCCCACATCCAGAGGAGCCCCGTTTCCGCCTCGTAGCTCGAGATGAGGGATCCTTTCCCTGCTTCTTCGGGAAAGAGTTCCCGGCGTTCCCGTCGCATCTCAAGAGGAGGCCCTCTCAACAGGAACGGCGAGAGGAACTCCAGGGTCGTGCCACCATTCCAAGAGTCCCCCAGATGTCTCAGTCCATTCCAGAGGAACCTCTTTTCCCTTCACCGGCTCGCCTTTCTCGCCGAGGATCGACTCACACCAAGGTGGCACGTGGCACAGCCCTGTGGGAAAGCCTCGTGGGAAAGCCTCGAGGGACAGCCTCGAGGGAAAACCACAGATCCCTTGATCCACGTGACAGGAAGCGTGACACTACTGCTGCAGCTCTGGAGGAAAGCGCACGTGCATGCCCCCACTCGAGACGAGGCCTGACTCCCCTGGGGAGACTCAGAAGCACCCCAAGATCCATGGCAACACTGGAGAGGAATCCTCAGGTTCCGGCCCCGACTCCACACAAGGACTGAGTCCCCGGGATGGACGGGAGAGGAATCCCGAGAGGTCCCCTAGCAACTCGCATGGGGACTGGCCTTTCCTGAGGCCACCAGAGCGGGTCCCTGAGGTCCCCGTCGTAACTCGAAAAGACCTGCCGCAACTCGAGAAAATCCAGGAGGTTCTCCCCTCCAGGCGAGATGAGGCCCATTTCCGCTGAGGCGTCTCGAGGCTGATCACACCTCACCTCTGGAACTTCGAAAGGGTCCTTCACACCCTTGGTGCAAATCAAGAAGTTCCCCGACCTAGCCGTCTCCACTCGAGAGGAATCACGAGGGTCCCGCCCACATCCAGAGGAGCCCCGTTTCCGCCTCGTAGCTCGAGATGAGGGATCCTTTCCCTGCTTCGTCGGGAAAGAGTTCCCGGCGTTCCCGTCGCATCTCAAGAGGAGGCCCTCTCAACAGGAACGGCGAGAGGAACTCCAGGGTCGTGCCACCATTCCAAGAGTCCCCCAGATGTCTCAGTCCATTCCAGAGGAACCTCTTTTCCCTTCACCGGCTCGTCTTTCACGGCGAGGATCGACTCACACCCAGGTGGCACGTGGCACAGCCCTGTGGGAAAGCCTCGTGGGAAAGCCTCGAGGGACAGCCTCGAGGGAAAGCCACAGATCCCTTGATCCACGTGACAGGAAGCGTGACACTACTGCTGCAGCTCGGGAGGAAAGCGCACGTGCATGCCCCCACTCGAGACGAGGCCTGACTCCCCTGGGGAGACTCAGAAGCACCCCAAGATCCATGGCAACACTGGAGAGGAATCCTCAGGTTCCGGCCCCGACTCCACACAAGGACTGAGGCCCCGGCATGGACGGGAAAGGAATCCCGAGAGGTCCCCTAGCATCTCTCATGGGCACTGGCCTTTACTGAGGCCAACAGAGCGGGTCCCTGAGGTCCCCGTCGTAACTCGAGAAGACCTGCTGCCACTCGAGAAAATCCAGGAGGTTCTCGCCTCCAGGCGAGATGAGGCCCATTTCCGCTGAGGCGTCTCGAGGCTGATCACACCTCACCTCTGGAACTTCGAAAGGGTCCTTCACACCCTTGGTGCAAATCAAGAAGTTCCCCGACCTAGCCGTCTCCACTCGAGAGGAATCACGAGGGTCCCGCCCACATCCAGAGGAGCCCCGTTTCCGCCTCGTAGCTCGAGATGAGGGATCCTTTCCCTGCTTCGTCGGGAAAGAGTTCCCGGCGTTCCCGTCGCATCTCAAGAGGAGGCCCTCTCAACAGGAACGGCGAGAGGAACTCCAGGGTCGTGCCACCATTCCAAGAGTCCCCCAGATGTCTCAGTCCATTCCAGAGGAACCTCTTTTCCCTTCACCGGCTCGTCTTTCACGCCGAGGATCGACTCACACCAAGGTGGCACGTGGCACAGCCCTGTGGGAAAGCCTCGTGGGAAAGCCTCGAGGGACAGCCTCGAGGGAAAGCCACAGATCCCTTGATCCACGTGACAGGAAGCGTGACACTACTGCTGCAGCTCGGGAGGAAAGCGCACGTGCATGCCCCCACTCGAGACGAGGCCTGACTCCCCTGGGGAGACTCAGAAGCACCCCAAGATCCATGGCAACACTGGAGAGGAATCCTCAGGTTCCGGCCCCGACTCCACACAAGGACTGAGGCCCCGGCATGGACGGGAGAGGAATCCCGAGAGGTCCCCGAGCATCTCTCATGGGGACTGGCCTTTCCTGAGGCCAACAGAGCGGGTCCCTGAGGTCCCCGTCGTAACTCGAGAAGACCTGCCGCAACTCGAGAAAATCCAGGAGGTTCTCGCCTCCAGGCGAGATGAGGCCCATTTCCGCTGAGGCGTCTCGAGGCTGATCACACCTCACCTCTGGAACTTCGAAAGGCTCCTTCACACCCTTGGTGCAAATCAAGAAGTTCCCCGACCTAGCCGTCTCCACTCGAGAGGAATCACGAGGGTCCCGCCCACATCCAGAGGAGCCCCGTTTCCGCCTCGTAGCTCGAGATGAGGGATCCTTTCCCTGCTTCTTCGGGAAAGAGTTCCCGGCGTTCCCGTCGCATCTCAAGAGGAGGCCCTCTCAACAGGAACGGCGAGAGGAACTCCAGGGTTGTGCAACCATTCCAAGAATCCCCCAGATGTCTCAGTCCATTACAGAGGAACCTCTTTTCCTTTCACCTGCTCGTCTTTCACGCCGAGGATCGACTCACACCAAGGTGGCACGTGGCACAGCCCTGTGGGAAAGCCTCGTGGGAAAGCCTCGAGGGACAGCCTCGAGGGAAAGCCACAGATCCCTTGATCTACGTGACAGGAAGCGTGACACTACTGCTGCAGCTCGGGAGGAACGCGCACGTGCATGCCCCCACTCGAGACGAGGCGTGACTCCCCTGGGGAGACTCAGAAGCACCCCAAGATCCATGGCAACACTGGAGAGGAATCCTCAGGTTTCGGCCCCGACTCCACACAAGGACTGAAGCCCCGGAATGGACGGGAGAGGAATCCCGAGAGGTCCCCTAGCAACTCGCATGGGGACTGGCCTTTCCTGAGGCCACCAGAGCGGGTCCCTGAGGTCCCCGTCGTAACTCGAGAAGACCTGCCGCAACTCGAGAAAATCCAGGAGGTTCTCCCCTCCAGGCGAGATGAGGCCCATTTCCGCTGAGGCGTCTCGAGGCTGATCACACCTCACCTCTGGAACTTCGAAAGGGTCCTTCACACCCTTGGTGCAAATCAAGAAGTTCCCCGACATACCCGTATCCACTCGAGAGGAATCACGAGGGTCCCGCCCACATCCAGAGGAGCCCCGTTTCCGCCTCGTAGCTCGAGATGAGGGATCCTTTCCCTGCTTCGTCGGGAAAGAGTTCCCGGCGTTCCCGTCGCATCTCAAGAGGAGGCCCTCTCAACAGGAACGGCGAGAGGAACTCCAGGGTCGTGCCACCATTCCAAGAGTCCCCTAGATGTCTCAGTCCATTCCAGAGGAACCTCTTTTCCGTTCACCGGCTCGTCTTTCACGCCGAGGATCGACTCACACCAAGGTGGCACGTGGCACAGCCCTGTGGGAAAGCCTCGTGGGAAAGCCTCGAGGGACAGCCTCGAGGGAAAGCCACAGATCCCTTGATCCACGTGACAGGAAGCGTGACACTACTGCTGCAGCTCGGGAGGAAAGCGCACGTGCATGCCCCCACTCGAGACGAGGCCTGACTCCCCTGGGGAGACTCAGAAGCACCCCAAGATCCATGGCAACACTGGAGAGGAATCCTCAGGTTCCGGCCCCGACTCCACACAAGGACTGAGGCCCCGGCATGGACGGGAGAGGAATCCCGAGAGGTCCCCTAGCAACTCGCATGGGGACTGGCCTTCCCTGAGGCCAGCAGAGCGGGTCCCTGAGGTCCCCGTCGTAACTCGAGAGGACCTGCCGCAGCTCGAGAAAATCCAGGAGGTTCTCCCCTCCAGGCGAGAAGAGGCCCATTTCCGCTGAGGCGTCTCGAGGCTGATCACTCCTCACCTCTGGAACTTCGAAAGGGTCCTTCACACCCTTGGTGCAAATCAAGAAGTTCCCCGACCTAGCCGTCTCCACTCGAGAGGAATCACGAGGGTCCCGCCCACATCCAGAGGAGCCCCGTTTCCGCCTCGTAGCTCGAGATGAGGGATCCTTTCCCTGCTTCGTCGGGAAAGAGTTCCCGGCGTTCCCGTCGCATCTCAAGAGGAGGCCCTCTCAACAGGAACGGCGAGAGGAACTCCAGGTTCGTGCCACCATTCGAAGAGTCCCCCAGATGTCTCAGTCCATTCCAGAGGAACTTCTTTTCCCTTCACATGCTCGTCTTGCACGCCGAGGATCGACTCACACCAAGGTGGCACGTGGCACAGCCCTGTGGGAAAGCCTCGTGGGAAAGCCTCGAGTGACAGCCTCTAGGGAAAGCCACAGATCCCTTGATCCACGTGACAGGAAGCGTGACCCTAATGCTGCAGCTCGGGAGGAAAGCGCACGTGCATGCCCCCACTCGAGACGAGGCCTGACTCCCCTGGGGAGACTCAGAAGCACCCCAAGATCCATGGCAACACTGGAGAGGAATCCTCAGGTTTCGGCCCCGACTCCACACAAGGACTGAAGCCCCGGAATGGACGGGAGAGGTATCCCGAGAGGTCCCCTAGCAACTCGCATGGGGACTGGCCTTTCCTGAGGCCACCAGAGCGGGTCCCTGAGGTCCCCGTCGTAACTCGAGAAGACCTGCCGCAACTCGAGAAAATCCAGGAGGTTCTCCCCTCCAGGCGAGATGAGTCCCATTTCCGCTGAGGCGTCTCGAGGCTGATCACACCTCACCTCTGGAACTTCGAAAGGGTCCTTCACACCCTTGGTGCAAATCAAGAAGTTCCCCGACATACCCGTATCCACTCGAGAGGAATCACGAGGGTCCCGCCCACATCCAGAGGAGCCCCGTTTCCGCCTCGTAGCTCGAGATGAGGGATACTTTCCCTGCTTCGTCGGGAAAGAGTTCCCGGCGTTCCCGTCGCATCTCAAGAGGAGGCCCTCTCAACAGGAACGGCGAGAGGAACTCCAGGGTCGTGCCACCATTCCATGAGTCCCCTAGATGTCTCAGTCCATTCCAGAGGAACCTCTTTTCCCTTCACCGGCTCGTCTTTCACGCCGAGGATCGACTCACACCAAGGTGGCACGTGGCACAGCCCTGTGGGAAAGCCTCGTGGGAAAGCCTCGAGGGACAGCCTCGAGGGAAAGCCACAGATCCCTTGATCCACGTGACAGGAAGCGTGACACTACTGCTGCAGCTCGGGAGGAAAGCGCACGTGCATGCCCCCACTCGAGACGAGGCCTGACTCCCCTGGGGAGACTCAGAAGCACCCCAAGATCCATGGCAACACTGGAGAGGAATCCTCAGGTTCCGGCCCCGACTCCACACAAGGACTGAGGCCCCGGCATGGACGGGAGAGGAATCCCGAGAGGTCCCCTAGCAACTCGCATGGGGACTGGCCTTTCCTGAGGCCAGCAGAGCGGGTCCCTGAGGTCCCCGTCGTAACTCGAGAGGACCTGCCGCAGCTCGAGAAAATCCAGGAGGTTCTCCCCTCCAGGCGAGATGAGGCCCATTTCCGCTGAGGCGTCTCGAGGCTGATCACTCCTCACCTCTGGAACTTCGAAAGGGTCCTTCACACCCTTGGTGCAAATCAAGAAGTTCCCCGACCTAGCCGTCTCCACTCGAGAGGAATCACGTGGGTCCCGCCCACATCCAGAGGAGCCCCGTTTCCGCCTCGTAGCTCGAGATGAGGGATCCTTTCCCTGCTTCGTCGGGAAAGAGTTCCCGGCGTTCCCGTCGCATCTCAAGAGGAGGCCCTCTCAACAGGAACGGCGAGAGGAACTCCAGGTTCGTGCCACCATTCGAAGAGTCCCCCAGATGTCTCAGTCCATTCCAGAGGAACTTCTTTTCCCTTCACATGCTCGTCTTGCACGACGAGGATGGACTCACACCAAGGTGGCACGTGGCACAGCCCTGTGGGAAAGCCTCGTGGGAAAGCCTCGAGTGACAGCCTCTAGGGAAAGCCACAGATCCCTTGATCCACGTGACAGGAAGCGTGACCCTAATGCTGCAGCTCGGGAGGAAAGCGCACGTGCATGCCCCCACTCGAGACGAGGCCTGACTCCCCTGGGGAAACTCAGAAGCACCCCGAGATCCATGGCAACACTGGAGAGGAATCCTCAGGCTTCGGCCCCGACTCCACACAAGGACTGAATTCCCGGAAAGGACGGGAGAGGAATCCCGAGAGGTCCCCTAGCAACTCGCATGGGGACTGGCCTTTCCTGAGGCCACCAGAGCGGGTCCCTGAGGTCCCCGTCGTAACTCGAGAAGACCTGCAGCAACTCGAGAAAATCCAGGAGGTTCTCCCCTCCAGGCGAGATGAGGCCCATTTCCGCTGAGGCGTCTCGAGGCTGATCACACCTCACCTCTGGAACTTCGAAAGGCTCCTTCACACCCTTGGTGCAAATCAAGAAGTTCCCCGACATACCCATCTCCACTCGAGAGGAATCACGAGGGTCCCGCCCACATCCAGAGGAGCCCCGTTTCCGCCTCGTAGGTCGAGATGTGGGATCCTATCCCTGCTTCGTCGGGAAAGAGTTCCCGGCGTTCCCGTCGCATCTCAAGAGGAGGCCCTCTGAACAGGAACGGCGAGAGGAACTCCAGGGTCGTGCCACCATTCCAAGAGTCCCCCAGATGTCTCAGTCCATTCCAGAGGAACCTCTTTTCCCTTCACCGGCTCGTCTTTCACGCCGAGGATCGACTCACACCAAGGTGGCACGTGGCACAGCCCTGTGGGAAAGCCTCGTGGGAAAGCCTCGTGTGAAAGCCTTGAGGGACAGCCTCGAGGGAAAGCCACAGATCCCTTGATCCACGTGACAGGAAGCGTGACACTACTGCTGCAGCTCGGGAGGAAAGCGCACGTGCATGCCCCCACTCGAGACGAGGCCTGACTCCCCTGGGGAGACTCAGAAGCACCCCAAGATCCATGGCAACACTGGAGAGGAATCCTCAGGTTCCGGCCCCGACTCCACACAAGGACTGAGGCCCCGGCATGGACGGGAGAGGAATCCCGAGAGGTCCCCTAGCAACTCGCATGGGGACTGGCCTTTCCTGAGGCCACCAGAGCGGGTCCCTGAGGTCCCCGTCGTAACTCGAGAAGACCTGCCGCAACTCGAGAAAATCCAGGAGGTTCTCCCCTCCAGGCGAGATGAGGCCCATTTCCGCTGAGGCGTCTCGAGGCTGATCACACCTCACCTCTGGAACTTCGAAAGGCTCCTTCACACCCTTGCTGCAAATCAAGAAGTTCCCCGACCTAGCCGTCTCCACTCGAGAGGAATCACGAGGGTCCCGCCCACATCCAGAGGAGCCCCGTTTCCGCCTCGTAGCTCGAGATGAGGGATCCTTTCCCTGCTTCGTCGGGAAAGAGTTCCCGGCGTTCCCGTCGCATCTCAAGAGGAGGCCCTCTCAACAGGAACGGCGAGAGGAACTCCAGGTTCGTGCCACCATTCCAAGAGTCCCCCAGATGTCTCAGTCCATTCCAGAGGAACCTCTTTTCCCTTCACATGCTCGTCTTGCACGCCGAGGATCGACTCACACCAAGGTGGCACGTGGCACAGCCCTGTGGGAAAGCCTCGTGGGAAAGCCTCGAGTGACAGCCTCGAGGGAAAGCCACAGATCCCTTGATCCACGTGACAGGAAGCGTGACCCTAATGCTGCAGCTCGGGAGGAAAGCGCACGTGCATGCCCCCACTCGAGACGAGGCCTGACTCCCCTGGGGAGACTCAGAAGCACCCCGAGATCCATGGCAACACTGGAGAGGAATCCTCAGGTTTCGGCCCCGACTCCACACAAGGACTGAAGCCCCGGAAAGGACGGGAGAGGAATCCCGAGAGGTCCCCTAGCAACTCGCATGGGGACTGGCCTTTCCTGAGGGCACCAGAGCGGGTCCCTGAGGTCCCCGTCGTAACTCGAGAAGACCTGCCGCAACTCGAGAAAATCCAGGAGGTTCTCCCCTCCAGGCGAGATGAGGCCCATTTCCGCTGAGGCGTCTCGAGGCTGATCACACCTCACCTCTGGAACTTCGAAAGGCTCCTTCACACCCTTGGTGCAAATCAAGAAGTTCCCCGACCTAGCCGTCTCCACTCGAGAGGAATCACGAGGGTCCCGCCCACATCCAGAGGAGCCCCGTTTCCGCCTCGTAGCTCGAGATGAGGGATCCTTTCCCTGCTTCGTCGGGAAAGAGTTCCCGGCGTTCCCGTCGCATCTCAAGAGGAGGCCCTCTCAACAGGAACGGCGA
Organism: Budorcas taxicolor; assembly: GCF_023091745.1. Lineage (NCBI taxonomy): Eukaryota > Metazoa > Chordata > Mammalia > Artiodactyla > Bovidae > Budorcas > Budorcas taxicolor. The sequence goes on along the minus strand of NC_068927.1, from coordinate 1,704,304 downwards.
GAGGAACTCCAGGGTCGTGCCACCATTCCAAGAGTCCCCTAGATGTCTCAGTCCATTCCAGAGGAACCTCTTTTCCGTTCACCGGCTCGTCTTTCACGCCGAGGATCGACTCACACCAAGGTGGCACGTGGCACAGCCATGTGGGAAAGCCTCGTGGGAAAGCCTCGAGGGACAGCCTCGAGGGAAAGCCACAGATCCCTTGATCCACGTGACAGGAAGCGTGACACTACTGCTGCAGCTCGGGAGGAAAGCGCACGTGCATGCCCCCACTCGAGACGAGGCCTGACTCCCCTGGGGAGACTCAGAAGCACCCCAAGATCCATGGCAACACTGGAGAGGAATCCTCAGGTTCCGGCCCCGACTCCACACAAGGACTGAGGCCCCGGCATGGACGGGAGAGGAATCCCGAGAGGTCCCCTAGCAACTCGCATGGGGACTGGCCTTTCCTGAGGCCAGCAGAGCGGGTCCCTGAGGTCCCCGTCGTAACTCGAGAGGACCTGCCGCAGCTCGAGAAAATCCAGGAGGTTCTCCCCTCCAGGCGAGATGAGGCCCATTTCCGCTGAGGCGTCTCGAGGCTGATCACTCCTCACCTCTGGAACTTCGAAAGGGTCCTTCACACCCTTGGTGCAAATCAAGAAGTTCCCCGACATACCCGTATCCACTCGAGAGGAATCACGAGGGTCCCGCCCACATCCAGAGGAGCCCCGTTTCCGCCTCGTAGCTCGAGATGAGGGATCCTTTCCCTGCTTCGTCGGGAAAGAGTTCCCGGCGTTCCCGTCGCATCTCAAGAGGAGGCCCTCTCAACAGGAACGGCGAGAGGAACTCCAGGGTCGTGCCACCATTCCAAGAGTCCCCTAGATGTCTCAGTCCATTCCAGAGGAACCTCTTTTCCCTTCACCGGCTCGTCTTTCACGCCGAGGATCGACTCACACCAAGGTGGCACGTGGCACAGCCCTGTGGGAAAGCCTCGTGGGAAAGCCTCGAGGGACAGCCTCGAGGGAAAGCCACAGATCCCTTGATCCACGTGACAGGAAGCGTGACACTACTGCTGCAGCTCGGGAGGAAAGCGCACGTGCATGCCCCCACTCGAGACGAGGCCTGACTCCCCTGGGGAGACTCAGAAGCACCCCAAGATCCATGGCAACACTGGAGAGGAATCCTCAGGTTCCGGCCCCGACTCCACACAAGGACTGAGGCCCCGGCATGGACGGGAGAGGAATCCCGAGAGGTCCCCTAGCAACTCGCATGGGGACTGGCCTTTCCTGAGGCCAGCAGAGCGGGTCCCTGAGATCCCCGTCGTAACTCGAGAGGACCTGCGCAGCTCGAGAAAATCCAGGAGGTTCTCCCCTCCAGGCGAGATGAGGCCCATTTCCGCTGAGGCGTCTCGAGGCTGATCACTCCTCACCTCTGGAACTTCGAAAGGGTCCTTCACACCCTTGGTGCAAATCAAGAAGTTCCCCGACCTAGCCGTCTCCACTCGAGAGGAATCACGTGGGTCCCGCCCACATCCAGAGGAGCCCCGTTTCCGCCTCGTAGCTCGAGATGAGGGATCCTTTCCCTGCTTCGTCGGGAAAGAGTTCCCGGCGTTCCCGTCGCATCTCAAGAGGAGGCCCTCTCAACAGGAACGGCGAGAGGAACTCCAGGTTCGTGCCACCATTCGAAGAGTCCCCCAGATGTCTCAGTCCATTCCAGAGGAACTTCTTTTCCCTTCACATGCTCGTCTTGCACGCCGAGGATCGACTCACACCAAGGTGGCACGTGGCACAGCCCTGTGGGAAAGCCTCGTGGGAAAGCCTCGAGTGACAGCCTCTAGGGAAAGCCACAGATCCCTTGATCCACGTGACAGGAAGCGTGACCCTAATGCTGCAGCTCGGGAGGAAAGCGCACGTGCATGCCCCCACTCGAGACGAGGCCTGACTCCCCTGGGGAAACTCAGAAGCACCCCGAGATCCATGGCAACACTGGAGAGGAATCCTCAGGCTTCGGCCCCGACTCCACACAAGGACTGAATCCCCGGAAAGGACGGGAGAGGAATCCCGAGAGGTCCCCTAGCAACTCGCATGGGGACTGGCCTTTCCTGAGGCCACCAGAGCGGGTCCCTGAGGTCCCCGTCGTAACTCGAGAAGACCTGCAGCAACTCGAGAAAATCCAGGAGGTTCTCCCCTCCAGGCGAGATGAGGCCCATTTCCGCTGAGGCGTCTCGAGGCTGATCACACCTCACCTCTGGAACTTCGAAAGGCTCCTTCACACCCTTGGTGCAAATCAAGAAGTTCCCCGACATACCCATCTCCACTCGAGAGGAATCACGAGGGTCCCGCCCACATCCAGAGGAGCCCCGTTTCCGCCTCGTAGGTCGAGATGTGGGATCCTATCCCTGCTTCGTCGGGAAAGAGATCCCGGGGTTCCCGTCGCATCTCAAGAGAAGGCCCCCTGAACAGGAACGGCGAGAGGAACTCCAGGGTCGTGCCACCATTCCAAGAGTCCCCCAGATGTCTCAGTCCATTCCAGAGGAACCTCTTTTCCCTTCACCGGCTCGTCTTTCACGCTGAGGATCGACTCACACCAAGGTGGCACGTGGCACAGCCCTGTGGGAAAGCCTCGTGGGAAAGCCTCGAGGGACAGCCTCCAGGGAAAGCCACAGATCCCTTGATCCACGTGACAGGAAGCGTGACACTACTGCTGCAGCTCGGGAGGAAAGCGCACGTGCATGCCCCCACTCGAGACGAGGCCTGACTCCCCTGGGTTGACTCAGAAGCACCCCAAGATCCATGGCAACACTGGAGAGGAATCCTCAGGTTCCGGCCCCGACTCCACACAAGGACTGAGGCCCCGGCATGGACGGGAGAGGAATCCCGAGAGGTCCCCTAGCATCTCTCATGGGGACTGGCCTTTCCTGAGGCCACCAGAGCGGGTCCCTGAGTTCCCCGTCGTAACTCGAGAAGACCTGCCGCAACTCGAGAAAATCCAGGAGGTTCTCCCCTCCAGGCGAGATGAGGCCCATTTCCGCTGAGGCGTCTCGAGGCTGATCACACCTCACCTCTGGAACTTCGAAAGGCTCCTTCACACCCTTGGTGCAAATCAAGAAGTTCCCCGACCTAGGCCGTCTCCACTCGAGAGGAATCACGAGGGTCCCGCCCACATCCAGAGGAGCCCCGTTTCCGCCTCGTAGCTCGAGATGAGGGATCCTTTCCCTGCTTCGTCGGGAAAGAGTTCCCGGCGTTCCCGTCGCATCTCAAGAGGAGGCCCTCTGAACAGGAACGGCGAGAGGAACTCCAGGGTCGTGCCACCATTCCAAGAGTCCCCCAGATGTCTCAGTCCATTCCAGAGGAACCTCTTTTCCCTTCACCGGCTCGTCTTTCACGCCGAGGATCGACTCACACCAAGGTGGCACGTGGCACAGCCCTGTGCGAAAGCCTCGTGGGAAAGCCTCAAGGGACAGCCTCAAGGGAAAGCCACAGATCCCTTGATCCACGTGACAGGAAGCGTGACACTACTGCTGCAGCTCGGGAGGAAAGCGCACGTGCATGCCCCCACTCGAGACGAGGCCTGACTCCCCTGGGGAGACTCAGAAGCACCCCAAGATCCATGGCAACACTGGAGAGGAATCCTCAGGCTTCGGCCCCGACTCCACACAAGGACTGAGGCCCCGGCATGGACGGGAGAGGAATCCCGAGAGGTCCCCTAGCAACTCGCATGGGGACTGGCCTTTACTGAGGCCACCAGAGCGGGTCCCTGAGGTCCCCGTCGTAACTCGAGAAGACCTGCCGCAACTCGAGAAAATCCAGGAGGTTCTCCCCTCCAGGCGAGATGAGGCCCATTTCCGCTGAGGCGTCTCGAGGCTGTTCACACCTTACCTCTGGAACTTCGAAAGGCTCCTTCACACCCTTGGTGCAAATCAAGAAGTTCCCCGACCTAGCCGTCTCCACTCGAGAGGAATCACGAGGGTCCCGCCCACATCCAGAGGAGCCCCGTTTCCGCCTCGTAGCTTGAGATGAGGGATCCTTTTCCTGCTTCGTCGGGAAAGAGTTCCCGGCGTTCCCGTCGCATGTGAAGAGGAGGCCCTCTCAACAGGAACGGCGAGAGGAACTCCAGGGTCGTGCCACCATTCCAAGAGTCCCCCAGATGTCTCAGTCCATTCCAGAGGAACCTCTTTTCCCTTCACCGGCTCGTCTTTCACGCCGAGGATCGACTCCCACCAAGGTGGCACGTGGCACAGCCCTGTGGGAAAGCCTCGTGGGAAAGCCTCGAGGAACAGCCTCGAGGGAAAGCCACAGATCCCTTGATCCACGTGACAGGAAGCGTGACACTACTGCTGCAGCTCGGGAGGAAAGCGCACGTGCATGCCCCCACTCGAGACGAGGCCTGACTCCCCTGGGGAGACTCAGAAGCACGCCAAGATCCATGGTAACACTGGAGAGGATTCCTCAGGTTCCGGCCCCGACTCCACACAAGGACTGAGGCCCCAGCATGGACGGGAGAGGAATCCCGAGAGGTCCCCTAGCAACTCGCATGGGGACTGGCCTTTCCTGAGGCCACCAAAGCGGGTCCCTGTGGTCCCCGTCGTAACTCGGGAAGACCTGCCGCAACTCGAGAAAATCCAGGAGGTTCTCCCCTCCAGGCGAGATGAGGCCCATTTCCGCTGAGGCGTCTCGAGACTGATCACACCTCACCTCTGGAACTTGGAAAGGATTCCTTCACACACTTGGTGCAAATCAAGAAGTTCCCCAACCTAGCCGTCTCCACTCGAGAGGAATCACGAGGGTCCCGCCCACATCCAGAGGAGCCCCGTTTCCGCCTCGTAGCTCGAGATGAGGGATCCTTTCCCTGCTTCGTCGGGAAAGAGTTCCCGGCGTTCCCGTCGCATCTCAAGAGGAGGCCCTCTGAACAGGAACGGCGAGAGGAACTCCACGGTCGTGCCACCATTCCAAGAGTCCCCCAGATGTCTCAGTCCTTTCCAGAGGAACCTCTTTTCCCTTCACCGGCTCGTCTTTCACGCCGAGGATCGACTCACACCAAGGTGGCACGTGGCACACCCCTGGGGGAAAGCCTCGTGGGAAAGCCTCGATGGACAGCATCGAGGGAAAGCCACAGATCCCTTGATCCACGTGACAGGAAGCGTGACACTACTGCTGCAGCTCGGGAGGAAAGCGCACGTGCATGCCCCCACTCGAGACGAGGCCTGACTCCCCTGGGTTGACTCAGAAGCACCCCAAGATCCATGGCAACACTGGAGAGGAATCCTCAGGTTCTGGCCCCGACTCCACACAAGGACTGAGGCCCCGGCATGGACGGGAGAGTAATCCCGAGAGGTCCCCTAGCATCTCTCATGGGGACTGGCCTTTCCTGAGGTCAACAGAGCGGGTCCCTGAGGTCCCCGTCGTAACTCGAGAAGACCTGCCGCAACTCGAGAAAATCCAGGAGGTTCTCCCCTCCAGGCGAGATGAGGCCCATTTCCGCTGAGGCGTCTCGAGGCTGATCACACCTCACCTCTGGAACTTCGAAAGGCTCCTTCACACCCTTGGTGCAAATCAAGAAGTTCCCCGACCTAGCCGTCTCCACTCGAGAGGAATCACGAGGGTCCCGCCCACATCCAGAGGAGCCCCGTTTCCGCCTCGTAGCTCGAGATGAGGGATCCTTACCCTGCTTCGTCGGGAAAGAGTTCCCGGCGTTCCCGTCGCATCTCAAGAGGAGGCCCTCTCAACAGGAACGGCGAGAGGAACTCCACGGTCGTGCCACCATTCCAAGAGTCCCCCAGATGTCTCAGTCCATTCCAGAGGAACCTCTTTTCCCTTCACCGGCTCGTCTTTCACGCCGAGGATCGACTCACACCAAGGTGGCACGTGGCACAGCCCTGTGCGAAAGCCTCGTGGGAAAGCCTCAAGGGACCGCCTCAAGGGAAAGCCACAGATCCCTTGATCCACGTGACAGGAAGCGTGACCCTACTGCTGCAGCTCGGGAGGAAAGCGCACGTGCATGCCCCCACTCGAGACGAGGCCTGACTCCCCTGGGGAAACTCAGAAGCACCCCGAGATCCATGGCAACACTGGAGAGGAATCCTCAGGCTTCGGCCCCGACTCCACACAAGGACTGAATCCCCGGAAAGGACGGGAGAGGAATCCCGAGAGGTCCCCTAGCAACTCGCATGGGGACTGGCCTTTCCTGAGGCCACCAGAGCGGGTCCCTGAGGTCCCCGTCGTAACTCGAGAAGACCTGCAGCAACTCGAGAAAATCCAGGAGGTTCTCCCCTCCAGGCGAGATGAGGCCCATTTCCGCTGAGGCGTCTCGAGGCTGATCACACCTCACCTCTGGAACTTCGAAAGGCTCCTTCACACCCTTGGTGCAAATCAAGAAGTTCCCCGACATACCCATCTCCACTCGAGAGGAATCACGAGGGTCCCGCCCACATCCAGAGGAGCCCCGTTTCCGCCTCGTAGGTCGAGATGTGGGATCCTATCCCTGCTTCGTCGGGAAAGAGTTCCCGGCGTTCCCGTCGCATCTCAAGAGGAGGCCCTCTGAACAGGAACGGCGAGAGGAACTCCAGGGTCGTGCCACCATTCCAAGAGTCCCCCAGATGTCTCAGTCCATTCCAGAGGAACCTCTTTTCCCTTCACCGGCTCGTCTTTCACGCCGAGGATCGACTCACACCAAGGTGGCACGTGGCACAGCCCTGTGGGAAAGCCTCGTGGGAAAGCCTCGTGTGAAAGCCTTGAGGGACAGCCTCGAGGGAAAGCCACAGATCCCTTGATCCACGTGACAGGAAGCGTGACACTACTGCTGCAGCTCGGGAGGAAAGCGCACGTGCATGCCCCCACTCGAGACGAGGCCTGACTCCCCTGGGGAGACTCAGAAGCACCCCAAGATCCATGGCAACACTGGAGAGGAATCCTCAGGTTCCGGCCCCGACTCCACACAAGGACTGAGGCCCCGGCATGGACGGGAGAGTAATCCCGAGAGGTCCCCTAGCATCTCTCATGGGGACTGGCCTTTCCTGAGGCCACCAGAGCGGGTCCCTGAGGTCCACGTCGTAACTCGAGAAGACCTGCCGCAACTCGAGAAAATCCAGGAGGTTCTCCCCTCCAGGCGAGATGAGGCCCATTTCCGCTGAGGCGTCTCGAGGCTGATCACACCTCACCTCTGGAACTTCGAAAGGCTCCTTCACACCCTTGGTGCAAATCAAGAAGTTCCCCGACCTAGCCGTCTCCACTCGAGAGGAATCACGAGGGTCCCGCCCACATCCAGAGGAGCCCCGTTTCCGCCTCGTAGCTCGAGATGAGGGATCCTTTCCCTGCTTCGTCGGGAAAGAGTTCCCGGCGTTCCCGTCGCATCTCAAGAGGAGGCCCTCTGAACAGGAACGGCGAGAGGAACTCCAGGGTCGTGCCACCATTCCAAGAGTCCCCCAGATGTCTCAGTCCATTCCAGAGGAACCTCTTTTCCCTTCACCGGCTCGTCTTTCACGCCGAGGATCGACTCACACCAAGGTGGCACGTGGCACAGCCCTGTGCGAAAGCCTCGTGGGAAAGCCTCAAGGGACAGCCTCAAGGGAAAGCCACAGATCCCTTGATCCACGTGACAGGAAGCGTGACACTACTGCTGCAGCTCGGGAGGAAAGCGCACGTGCATGCCCCCACTCGAGACGAGGCCTGACTCCCCTGGGGAGACTCAGAAGCACCCCAAGATCCATGGCAACACTGGAGAGGAATCCTCAGGTTCCGGCCCCGACTCCACACAAGGACTGAGGCCCCGGCATGGACGGGAGAGGAATCCCGAGAGGTCCCCTAGCAACTCGCATGGGGACTGGCCTTTACTGAGGCCACCAGAGCGGGTCCCTGAGGTCCCCGTCGTAACTCGAGAAGACCTGCCGCAACTCGAGAAAATCCAGGAGGTTCTCCCCTCCAGGCGAGATGAGGCCCATTTCCGCTGAGGCGTCTCGAGGCTGATCACACCTTACCTCTGGAACTTCGAAAGGCTCCTTCACACCCTTGGTGCAAATCAAGAAGTTCCCCGACCTAGCCGTCTCCACTCGAGAGGAATCACGAGGGTCCCGCCCACATCCAGAGGAGCCCCGTTTCCGCCTCGTAGCTTGAGATGAGGGATCCTTTTCCTGCTTCGTCGGGAAAGAGTTCCCGGCGTTCCCGTCGCATGTGAAGAGGAGGCCCTCTCAACAGGAACGGCGAGAGGAACTCCAGGGTCGTGCCACCATTCCAAGAGTCCCCCAGATGTCTCAGTCCATTCCAGAGGAACCTCTTTTCCCTTCACCGGCTCGTCTTTCACGCCGAGGATCGACTCCCACCAAGGTGGCACGTGGCACAGCCCTGTGGGAAAGCCTCGTGGGAAAGCCTCGAGGAACAGCCTCGAGGGAAAGCCACAGATCCCTTGATCCACGTGACAGGAAGCGTGACACTACTGCTGCAGCTCGGGAGGAAAGCGCACGTGCATGCCCCCACTCGAGACGAGGCCTGACTCCCCTGGGGAGACTCAGAAGCACGCCAAGATCCATGGCAACACTGGAGAGGATTCCTCAGGTTCCGGCCCCGACTCCACACAAGGACTGAGGCCCCAGCATGGACGGGAGAGGAATCCCGAGAGGTCCCCTAGCAACTCGCATGGGGACTGGCCTTTCCTGAGGCCACCAAAGCGGGTCCCTGTGGTCCCCGTCGTAACTCGGGAAGACCTGCCGCAACTCGAGAAAATCCAGGAGGTTCTCCCCTCCAGGCGAGATGAGGCCCATTTCCGCTGAGGCGTCTCGAGACTGATCACACCTCACCTCTGGAACTTGGAAAGGATTCCTTCACACACTTGGTGCAAATCAAGAAGTTCCCCAACCTAGCCGTCTCCACTCGAGAGGAATCACGAGGGTCCCGCCCACATCCAGAGGAGCCCCGTTTCCGCCTCGTAGCTCGAGATGAGGGATCCTTTCCCTGCTTCGTCGGGAAAGAGTTCCCGGCGTTCCCGTCGCATCTCAAGAGGAGGCCCTCTGAACAGGAACGGCGAGAGGAACTCCACGGTCGTGCCACCATTCCAAGAGTCCCCCAGATGTCTCAGTCCTTTCCAGAGGAACCTCTTTTCCCTTCACCGGCTCGTCTTTCACGCCGAGGATCGACTCACACCAAGGTGGCACGTGGCACACCCCTGGGGGAAAGCCTCGTGGGAAAGCCTCGATGGACAGCATCGAGGGAAAGCCACAGATCCCTTGATCCACGTGACAGGAAGCGTGACACTACTGCTGCAGCTCGGGAGGAAAGCGCACGTGCATGCCCCAACTCGAGACGAGGCCTGACTCCCCTGGGTTGACTCAGAAGCACCCCAAGATCCATGGCAACACTGGAGAGGAATCCTCAGGTTCTGGCCCCGACTCCACACAAGGACTGAGGCCCCGGCATGGACGGGAGAGTAATCCCGAGAGGTCCCCTAGCATCTCTCATGGGGACTGGCCTTTCCTGAGGCCAACAGAGCGGGTCCCTGAGGTCCCCGTCGTAACTCGAGAAGACCTGCCGCAACTCGAGAAAATCCAGGAGGTTCTCCCCTCCAGGCGAGATGAGGCCCATTTCCGCTGAGGCGTCTCGAGGCTGATCACACCTCACCTCTGGAACTTCGAAAGGCTCCTTCACACCCTTGGTGCAAATCAAGAAGTTCCCCGACCTAGCCGTCTCCACTCGAGAGGAATCACGAGGGTCCCGCCCACATCCAGAGGAGCCCCGTTTCCGCCTCGTAGCTCGAGATGAGGGATCCTTACCCTGCTTCGTCGGGAAAGAGTTCCCGGCGTTCCCGTCGCATCTCAAGAGGAGGCCCTCTCAACAGGAACGGCGAGAGGAACTCCACGGTCGTGCCACCATTCCAAGAGTCCCCCAGATGTCTCAGTCCATTCCAGAGGAACCTCTTTTCCCTTCACCGGCTCGTCTTTCACGCCGAGGATCGACTCACACCAAGGTGGCACGTGGCACAGCCCTGTGCGAAAGCCTCGTGGGAAAGCCTCAAGGGACCGCCTCAAGGGAAAGCCACAGATCCCTTGATCCACGTGACAGGAAGCGTGACCCTACTGCTGCAGCTCGGGAGGAAAGCGCACGTGCATGCCCCCACTTGAGACGAGGCCTGACTCCCCTGGGGAGACTCAGAAGCACCCCAAGATCCATGGCAACACTGGAGAGGAATCCTCAGGTTCCGGCCCCGACTCCACACAAGGACTGAGGCCCCGGCATGGACGGGAGAGGAATCCCGAGAGGTCCCCTAGCAACTCGCATGGGGACTGGCCTTTCCTGAGGCCACCAGAGCGGGTCCCTGAGGTCCCCGTCGTAACTCGAGAAGACCTGCCGCAACTCGAGAAAATCCAGGAGGTTCTCCCCTCCAGGCGAGATGAGGCCCATTTCCGCTGAGGCGTCTCGAGGCTGATCACACCTCACCTCTGGAACTTCGAAAGGGTCCTTCACACCCTTGGTGCAAATCAAGAAGTTCCCCGACATACCCGTCTCCACTCGAGAGGAATCACGAGGGTCCCGCCCACATCTAGAGGAGCCCCGTTTCCGCCTCGTAGCTCGAGATGAGGGATCCTTTCCATGCTTCGTCGCGAAAGAGTTCCCGGCGTTCCCGTCGCATCTCAAGAGGAGGCCCTCTCAACAGGAACGGCGAGAGGAACTCCAGGCTCGTGCCACCATTCCAAGAGTCCCCCAGATGTCTCAGTCCATTCCAGAGGAACCTTTTTTCCCTTCACCGGCTCGTCTTTCACGCCGAGGATCGACTCACACCAAGGTGGCACGTGGCACAGCCCTGTGGGAAAGCCTCGTGGGAAAGCCTCGAGGGACAGCCTCGAGGGAAAGCCACAGATCCCTTGATCCACGTGACAGGAAGCGTGACACTACTGCTGCAGCTCGGGAGGAAAGCGCACGTGCATGCCCCCACTCGAGACGAGGCCTGACTCCCCTGGGGAGACTCAGAAGCACCCCAAGATCCATGACAACACTGGAGAGGAATCCTCAGGTTCCGGCCCCGAATCCACACAAGGACTGAGGCCCCGGCATGGACCGGAGAGGAATCCCGAGAGATCCCCTATCAACTCGCATGGGGACTGGCCTTTCCTGAGGCCACCAGAGCGGGTCCCTGAGGTCCCCGTCGTAACTCGAGAAGACCTGCCGCAACTCGACAAAATCCAGGAGGTTCTCCCCTCCAGGAGAGATGAGGCCCATTTCCGCTGAGGCGTCTCGAGGCTGATCACAACTCACCTCTGGAACTTCGAAAGGGTCCTTCACACCCTTGGTGCAAATCAAGAAGTTCCCCGACATACCCGTCTCCACTCGAGAGGAATCACGAGGGTCCCGCCCACATCCAGAGGAGCCCCTTTTCCGCCTCGTAGCTCGAGATGAGGGATCCTTTCCCTGCTTCGTCGGGAAAGAGTTCCCGGCGTTCCCGTCGCATCTCAAGAGGAGGCCCTCTCAACAGGAACGGCGAGAGGAACTCCAGGGTCGTGCCACCATTCCAAGAGTCCCCCAGATGTCTCAGTCCATTCCAGAGGAACCTCTTCTCCCTTCACCGGTTCGTCTTTCACGCCGAGGATCGACTCACACCAATGTGGCACGTGGCACAGACCTGTGGGAAAACCTCGTGGGAAAGCCTCGAGGGACAGCGTCGAGGAAAAGCCACAGATCCCTTGATCCACGTGACAGGAAGCGTGACACTACTGCTGCAGCTCGGGAGGAATGCGCACGTGCATGCCCCCACTCGAGACGAGGCCTGACTCCCCTGGGGAGACTCAGAAGCACCCCAAGATCCATGGCAACACTGGAGAGGAATCCTCACGTTCCGCCCCGACTCCACACAAGGACTGAGGCCCCGGCATGGACGGGAGAGGAATCCCGAGAGGTCCCCTAGCAACTCGCATGGGGACTGGCCTTTCCTGAGGCCACCAGAGCGGGTCCCTGAGGTCCCCGTCGTAACTCGAGAAGACCTGCCGCAACTCGAGAAAATCCAGGAGGTTCTCCCCTCCAGGCGAGATGAGGCCCATTTCCGCTGAGGCGTCTCGAGGCTGATCACACCTCACCTCTGGAACTTCGAAAGGGTCCTTCACACCCTTGGTGCAAATCAAGAAGTTCCCCGACCTAGCCGTCTCCACTCGAGAGGAATCACGAGGGTCCCGCCCACATCCAGAGGAGCCCCGTTTCCGCCTCGTAGCTCGAGATGAGGGATCCTTTCCCTGCTTCGTCGGGAAAGAGTTCCCGGCGTTCCCGTCGCATCTCAAGAGGAGGCCCTCTCAACAGGAACGGCGAGAGGAACTCCAGGGTCGTGCCACCATTCCAAGAGTCCCCCAGATGTCTCAGTCCATTCCAGAGGAACCTGTTTTCCCTTCACCGGCTCGTCTTTCACGCCGAGGATCGACTCACGCCAAGGTGGCACGTGGCACAGCCCTGTGGGAAAGCCTCGTGGGAAAGCCTCGAGGGACAGCCTCGAGGGAAAGCCACAGATCCCTTGATCCACGTGACAGGAAGCGTGACACTGCTGCTGCAGCTTGGGAGGAAAGTGCACGTGCATGTCCCCACTCGAGACGAGGCCTGACTCCCCTGGGGAGACTCAGAAGCACCCCAAGATCCATGGCAACACTGGAGAGCAATCCTCAGGTTCCGGCCCCGACTCCACACAAGGACTGAGGCCCCGGCGCGGACGGGAGAGGAATCCCGAGAGGTCCCCTAGCAACTCGCATGGGGACTGGCCTTTCCTGAGGCCACCAGAGCGGGTCCCTGAGGTCCCCGTCGTAACTCGAGAAGACCTGCCGCAACTCGAGAAAATCCAGGAGTTTCTCCCCTCCAGGAGAGATGAGGCCCATTTCCGCTGAGGCGTCTCGAGGCTGATCACCCCAAACCTCTGGAACTTCGAAAGGGTCTTTCACACCCTTGGTGCAAATCAAGAAGTTCCCTGACCTAGCCGTCTCCACTCGAGAGGAATCACGAGGGTCCCGCCCACATTCAGAGGAGCCCCGTTTCCGCCTCGTAGCTCGAGATGAGGGATCCTTTCCCTGCTTCGTCGGGAAAGAGTTCCCGGCGTTCCCGTCGCATCTCAAGAGGAGGCCCTCTCAACAGGAAGGGCGAGAGGAACTCCAGGGTCATGCCACCATTCCAAGAGTCCCCCAGATGTCTCAGTCCATTCCAGAGGAACCTCTTTTCCCTTCACCGGCTCGTCTTTCACGCCGAGGATCGACTCACACCAAGGTGGCACGTGGCACAGCCCTGTGGGAAAGCCTCGTGGGAAAGCCTCGAGGGACAGCCTCGAGGGAAAGCCACAGATCCCTTGATCCACGTGACAGGAAGCGTGACACTACTGCTGCAGCTCGGGAGGGAAGCGCACGTGCATGCCCCCACTCGAGACGAGGCCTGACTCCCCTGGGGAGACTCAGAAGCACCCCAAGATCCATGGCAACACTGGAGAGGAATCCTCAGGTTCCGGCCCCGACTCCACACAAGGACTGAGGCCCCGGCATGGACGGGAGAGGAATCCCGAGCGGTCCCCTAGCAACTCGCATGGGGACTGGCCTTTCCTGAGGCCACCAGAGCGGGTCCCTGAGGTCTCCGTCGTAACTCGAGAACACCTGCCGCAACTAGAGAAAATCCAGGAGGTTCTCCCCTCCAGGAGAGATGAGGCCCATTTCCGCTGAGGCGTCTCGAGGCTGATCACAACTCACCTCTGGAACTTCGAAAGGGTCCTTCACACCCTTGGTGCAAATCAAGAAGTTCCCCGACATACCCGTCTCCACTCGAGAGGAATCACGAGGGTCCCGCCCACATCCAGAGGAGCCCCTTTTCCGCCTCGTAGCTCGAGATGAGGGATCCTTTCCCTGCTTCGTCGGGAAAGAGTTCCCGGCGTTCCCGTCGCATCTCAAGAGGAGGCCCTCTCAACAGGAACGGCGAGAGGAACTCCAGGGTCGTGCCACCATTCCAAGAGTCCCCCAGATGTCTCAGTCCATTCCAGAGGAACCTCTTCTCCCTTCACCGGTTCGTCTTTCACGCCGAGGATCGACTCACACCAATGTGGCACGTGGCACAGACCTGTGGGAAAACCTCGTGGGAAAGCCTCGAGGGACAGCGTCGAGGAAAAGCCACAGATCCCTTGATCCACGTGACAGGAAGCGTGACACTACTGCTGCAGCTCGGGAGGAATGCGCACGTGCATGCCCCCACTCGAGACGAGGCCTGACTCCCCTGGGGAGACTCAGAAGCACCCCAAGATCCATGGCAACACTGGAGAGGAATCCTCACGTTCCGCCCCGACTCCACACAAGGACTGAGGCCCCGGCATGGACGGGAGAGGAATCCCGAGAGGTCCCCTAGCAACTCGCATGGGGACTGGCCTTTCCTGAGGCCACCAGAGCGGGTCCCTGAGGTCCCCGTCGTAACTCGAGAAGACCTGCCGCAACTCGAGAAAATCCAGGAGGTTCTCCCCTCCAGGCGAGATGAGGCCCATTTCCGCTGAGGCGTCTCGAGGCTGATCACACCTCACCTCTGGAACTTCGAAAGGGTCCTTCACACCCTTGGTGCAAATCAAGAAGTTCCCCGACCTAGCCGTCTCCACTCGAGAGGAATCACGAGGGTCCCGCCCACATCCAGAGGAGCCCCGTTTCCGCCTCGTAGCTCGAGATGAGGGATCCTTTCCCTGCTTCGTCGGGAAAGAGTTCCCGGCGTTCCCGTCGCATCTCAAGAGGAGGCCCTCTCAACAGGAACGGCGAGAGGAACTCCAGGGTCGTGCCACCATTCCAAGAGTCCCCCAGATGTCTCAGTCCATTCCAGAGGAACCTGTTTTCCCTTCACCGGCTCGTCTTTCACGCCGAGGATCGACTCACGCCAAGGTGGCACGTGGCACAGCCCTGTGGGAAAGCCTCGTGGGAAAGCCTCGAGGGACAGCCTCGAGGGAAAGCCACAGATCCCTTGATCCACGTGACAGGAAGCGTGACACTGCTGCTGCAGCTTGGGAGGAAAGTGCACGTGCATGTCCCCACTCGAGACGAGGCCTGACTCCCCTGGGGAGACTCAGAAGCACCCCAAGATCCATGGCAACACTGGAGAGCAATCCTCAGGTTCCGGCCCCGACTCCACACAAGGACTGAGGCCCCGGCGCGGACGGGAGAGGAATCCCGAGAGGTCCCCTAGCAACTCGCATGGGGACTGGCCTTTCCTGAGGCCACCAGAGCGGGTCCCTGAGGTCCCCGTCGTAACTCGAGAAGACCTGCCGCAACTCGAGAAAATCCAGGAGTTTCTCCCCTCCAGGAGAGATGAGGCCCATTTCCGCTGAGGCGTCTCGAGGCTGATCACCCCAAACCTCTGGAACTTCGAAAGGGTCTTTCACACCCTTGGTGCAAATCAAGAAGTTCCCTGACCTAGCCGTCTCCACTCGAGAGGAATCACGAGGGTCCCGCCCACATTCAGAGGAGCCCCGTTTCCGCCTCGTAGCTCGAGATGAGGGATCCTTTCCCTGCTTCGTCGGGAAAGAGTTCCCGGCGTTCCCGTCGCATCTCAAGAGGAGGCCCTCTCAACAGGAAGGGCGAGAGGAACTCCAGGGTCATGCCACCATTCCAAGAGTCCCCCAGATGTCTCAGTCCATTCCAGAGGAACCTCTTTTCCCTTCACCGGCTCGTCTTTCACGCCGAGGATCGACTCACACCAAGGTGGCACGTGGCACAGCCCTGTGGGAAAGCCTCGTGGGAAAGCCTCGAGGGACAGCCTCGAGGGAAAGCCACAGATCCCTTGATCCACGTGACAGGAAGCGTGACACTACTGCTGCAGCTCGGGAGGGAAGCGCACGTGCATGCCCCCACTCGAGACGAGGCCTGACTCCCCTGGGGAGACTCAGAAGCACCCCAAGATCCATGGCAACACTGGAGAGGAATCCTCAGGTTCCGGCCCCGACTCCACACAAGGACTGAGGCCCCGGCATGGACGGGAGAGGAATCCCGAGCGGTCCCCTAGCAACTCGCATGGGGACTGGCCTTTCCTGAGGCCACCAGAGCGGGTCCCTGAGGTCTCCGTCGTAACTCGAGAACACCTGCCGCAACTAGAGAAAATCCAGGAGGTTCTCCCCTCCAGGCGAGATGAGGCCCATTTCCGCTGAGGCGTCTCGAGGCTGATCACACCTCACCTCTGGAACTTCGAAAGGGTCCTTCACACCCTTGGTGCAAATCAAGAAGTTCCCCGACCCAGCCGTCTCCACTCGAGAGGAATCACGAGGGTCCCACCCACATCCAGAGGAGCCCCGTTTCCGCCTCGTAGCTCGAGATGAGGGATCCTTTCCCTGCTTCGTCGGGAAAGAGTTCCCGGCGTTCCCGTCGCATCTCAAGAGGAGGCCCTCTCAACAGGAACGGCGAGAGGAACTCCAGGCTCGTGCCACCATTCCAAGAGTCCCCCAGATGTCTCAGTCCATTCCAGAGGAACCTGTTTTCCCTTCACCGGCTCGTCTTTCACGCCGAGGATCGACTCACACCAAGGTGGCACGTGGCACAGCCCTGTGGGAAAGCCTCGTGGGAAAGCCTCGAGGGACAGCCTCGAGGGAAAGCCACAGATCCCTTGATCCACGTGACAGGAAGCGTGACACTGCTGCTGCAGCTTGGGAGGAAAGCGCACGTGCATGTCCCCACTCGAGACGAGGCCTGACTCCCCTGGGGAGACTCAGAAGCACCCCAAGATCCATGGCAACACTGGAGAGCAATCCTCAGGTTCCGGCCCCGACTCCACACAAGGACTGAGGCCCCGGCGCGGACGGGAGAGGAATCCCGAGAGGTCCCCTAGCAACTCGCATGGGGACTGGCCTTTCCTGAGGCCACCAGAGCGGGTCCCTGAGGTCCCCGTCGTAACTCGAGAAGACCTGCCGCAACTCGAGAAAATCCAGGAGGTTCTCCCCTCCAGGAGAGATGAGGCCCATTTCCGCTGAGGCGTCTCGAGGCTGATCACCCCAAACCTCTGGAACTTCGAAAGGGTCCTTCACACCCTTGGTGCAAATCAAGAAGTTCCCTGACCTAGCCGTCTCCACTCGAGAGGAATCACGAGGGTCCCGCCCACATTCAGAGGAGCCCCGTTTCCGCCTCGTAGCTCGAGATGAGGGATCCTTTCCCTGCTTCGTCGGGAAAGAGTTCCCGGCGTTCCCGTCGCATCTCAAGAGGAGGCCCTCTCAACAGGAACGGCGAGAGGAACTCCAGGGTCGTGCCACCATTCCAAGAGTCCCCCAGATGTCTCAGTCCATTCCAGAGGAACCTCTTTTCCCTTCACCGGCTCGTCTTTCACGCGGAGGATCGACTCACACCAAGGTGGCACGTGGCACAGCCCTGTGGGAAAGCCTCGTGGGAAAGCCTCGAGGGACAGCCTCGAGGGAAAGCCACAGATCCCTTGATCCACGTGACAGGAAGCGTGACACTACTGCTGCAGCTCGGGAGGGAAGCGCACGTGCATGCCCCCACTCGAGACGAGGCCTGACTCCCCTGGGGAGACTCAGAAGCACCCCAAGATCCATGGCAACACTGGAGAGGAATCCTCAGGTTCCGGCCCCGACTCCACACAAGGACTGAGGCCCCGGCATGGACGGGAGAGGAATCCCGAGCGGTCCCCTAGCAACTCGCATGGGGACTGGCCTTTCCTGAGGCCACCAGAGCGGGTCCCTGAGGTCTCCGTCGTAACTCGAGAACACCTGCCGCAACTAGAGAAAATCCAGGAGGTTCTCCCCTCCAGGCGAGATGAGGCCCATTTCCGCTGAGGCGTCTCGAGGCTGATCACACCTCACCTCTGGAACTTCGAAAGGGTCCTTCACACCCTTGGTGCAAATCAAGAAGTTCCCCGACCCAGCCGTCTCCACTCGAGAGGAATCACGAGGGTCCCACCCACATCCAGAGGAGCCCCGTTTCCGCCTCGTAGCTCGAGATGAGGGATCCTTTCCCTGCTTCGTCGGGAAAGAGTTCCCGGCGTTCCCGTCGCATCTCAAGAGGAGGCCCTCTCAACAGGAACGGCGAGAGGAACTCCAGGCTCGTGCCACCATTCCAAGAGTCCCCCAGATGTCTCAGTCCATTCCAGAGGAACCTGTTTTCCCTTCACCGGCTCGTCTTTCACGCCGAGGATCGACTCACAACAAGGTGGCACGTGGCACAGCGCTGTGGGAAAGCCTCGTGGGAAAGCCTCGAGGGACAGCCTCTAGGGAAAGCCACAGATCCCTTGATCCACGTGACAGGAAGCGTGACACTCCTGCTGCAGCTCGGGAGGAATGCGCACGTGCATGCCCACACTCGAGACGAGGCCTGACTCCCCTGGGGAGACTCAGAAGCACCCCAAGATCCATGGCAACACTGGAGAGGAATGCTCAGGTTCCGGCCCCGACCCCACACAAGGTCTTAGGCCCCGGCATCGACGGGACAGGAATCCCGAGATGGCCCCTAGCAACTCGCATGGGGACTGGCCCTTCCTGAGGCCACCAGAGCGGGTCCCTGAGGTCCCCGTCGTAACTCGAGAAGAGCTGCCGAAACTCGAGAACATCCAGGAGGTTCTCCCCTCCAGGCGAGAGGAGGCCCATTTCCGCAGAGGCTTCTCGGGGCTAATCACACCTCACCCCTGGAACGTCGAAAGGGTCCTTCACACCCTTGGTGCAACTCAAGAAGTTCCCCGACATACCCTTCTCCACTCGAGAGGAAACACGAGGGTCCCGCCCACATCCAGAGGAGCCCCCTTTCTGCCTCATTGCTCGAGGTGAGGGATCCTTTCCCTGCTTCATAGGGAAAGAGTTCCCGGCGTTCCCGTCGCATCTCAAGAGGAGGCCCTCTCAACAGGAACGGCGAGAGGAACTCCAGGGTCGTACCACCATTCCAAGCGTCCCCCAGATGTCTCAGTCCATTCCAGAGGAACCTCTTTTCCCTTCACCGGCTCGTCTTTCACGCCGAGGATCGACTCACACCAAGGTGGCACTTGGCACAGCCCTGTGGGAAAGCCTCGTGGGAAAGCCTCGAGGGACAGCCTCGAGGGAAAGCCACAGATCCCTTGATCCACGTGACAGGAAGCGTGACACTACTGCTGCAGCTCGGGAGGAAAGCGCACGTGCATGCCCCCACACGAGACGAGGCCTGACTCCCCTGGGGAGACTCAGAAGCACCCCAAGATCCATGGCAACACTGGAGAGGAATCCTCAGGTTCCGGCACCGACTCCACACAAGGACTGAGGCCGCGGCATGGACGGGAGAGGAATCCCGAGAGGTCCCCTAGCACCTCGCATGGGGACTGGCCTTTCCTGAGGCCACCAGAGCGGGTCCCTGAGGTCCCCGTCGTAACTCGAGAAGACCTGCCGCAACTCGAGAAAATCCAGGAGGTTCTCCCCTCCAGGCGAGATGAGGCCCATTTCCGCTGAGGCGTCTCGAGGCTGATCACACCTCACCTCTGGAACTTCGAAAGGGTCCTTCACACCCTTGGTGCAAATCAAGAAGTTCCCTGACATACCCGTCTCCACTCGAGAGGAATCACGAGGGTCCCGCCCACATCCAGAGGAGCCCCGTTTCCGATTCGTAGCTCGAGATGAGGGATCCTTTCCCTGCTTCGTCGGGAAAGAGTTCCCGGCGTTCCCGTCGCATCTCAAGAGGAGGCCCTCTCAACAGGAACGGCGAGAGGAACTCCAGGGTCGTGCCACCATTCCAAGAGTCCCCCAGATGTCTCAGTCCATTCCAGAGGAACCTCTTTTCCCTTCACCGGCTCGTCTTTCACGCCGAGGATCGACTCACACCAAGGTGGCACGTGGCAAAGCCCTGTGGGAAAGCCTCTTGGGAAAGCCTCGAGGGACAGCCTCGAGGGAAAGCCACAGATCCCTTGATCCACGTGACAGGAAGCGTGACACTACTGCTGCAGCTCGGGAGGAAAGCGCACGTGCATGCCCCCACTCGAGACGAGGCCTGACTCCCCTGGGGAGACTCAGAAGCACCCCAAGATCCATGGCAACACTGGAGAGGAATCCTCAGGTTCCGGCCCCGACTCCACACAAGGACTGAGGCCGCGGCATGGACGGGAGAGGAATCCCGAGAGGTCCCCTAGCACCTCGCATGGGGACTGGCCTTTCCTGAGGCCACCAGAGCGGGTCCCTGAGGTCCCCGTCGTAACTCGAGAAGACCTGCCGCAACTCGAGAAAATCCAGGAGGTTCTCCCCTCCAGGCGAGATGAGGCCATTTTCTCTGAGACGTTTCGAGTCTGATCACACCTCACCTCTGGAACTTCGAAAGGGTCCTTCACACCCTTGGTGCAAATCAAGAAGTTCCCCGACATACCCGTCTCCACTCGACAGGAATCACGAGGGTCCCGCCCACATCCAGAGGAGCCCCGTTTCCGCCTCGTAACTCGAGATGAGGGATCCTTTCCCTGCTTCGTCGGGAAAGAGTTCCCGGCGTTCCCGTCGCATCTCAAGAGGAGGCCCTCTCAACAGGAACGGCGAGAGGAACTCCAGGGTCGTGCCACCATTCCAAGAGTCCCCCAGATGTCTCAGTCCATTCCAGAGGAACCTCTTTTCCCTTCACCGGCTCGTCTTTCACGCCGAGGATCGACTCACACCAAGGTGGCACGTGGCACAGCCCTGTGGGAAAGCCTCGTGGGAAAGCCTCGAGGGACAGCCTCGAGGGAAAGCCACAGATCCCTTGATCCACGTGACAGGAAGCGTGACACTACTGCTGCAGCTCGGGAGGAAAGCGCACGTGCATGCCCCCACTCGAGACGAGGCCTGAATCCCCTGGGGAGACTCAGAAGCACCCCAAGATCCATGGCAACACTGGAGAGGAATCCTCAGGTTCCGGCCCCGACTCCACACAAGGACTGAGGCCGCGGCATGGACGGGAGAGGAATCCCGAGAGGTCCCCTAGCACCTCGCATGGGGACGGGCCTTTCCTGAGGCCACCAGAGCGGGTCCCTGAGGTCCCCGTCGTAACTCGAGAAGACCTGCCGCAACTCGAGAAAATCCAGGAGGTTCTCCCCTCCAGGCGAGATGAGGCCCATTTCCGCTGAGGCGTCTCGAGGCTGATCACACCTCACCTCTGGAACTTCGAAAGGGTCCTTCACACCCTTGGTGCAAATCAAGAAGTTCCCTGACATACCCGTCTCCACTCGAGAGGAATCACGAGGGTCCCGCCCACATCCAGAGGAGCCCCGTTTCCGATTCGTAGCTCGAGATGAGGGATCCTTTCCCTGCTTCGTCGGGAAAGAGTTCCCGGCGTTCCCGTCGCATCTCAAGAGGAGGCCCTCTCAACAGGAACGGCGAGAGGAACTCCAGGGTCGTGCCACCATTCCAAGAGTCCCCCAGATGTCTCAGTCCATTCCAGAGGAACCTCTTTTCCCTTCACCGGCTCGTCTTTCACGCCGAGGATCGACTCACACCAAGGTGGCACGTGGCACAGCCCTGTGGGAAAGCCTCGTGGGAAAGCCTCGAGGGACAGCCTCAAGGGAAAGCCACAGATCCCTTGATCCACGTGACAGGAAGCGTGACACTACTGCTGCAGCACGGGAGGAAAGCGCACGTGCATGTCCCCACTCGAGACGAAGCCTGACTCCCCTGGGGAGACTCAGAGGCACCCCAAGATCCATGTCAACACTGGAGAGGAATGCTCAGGTTCCGGCCCCGACCCCACACAAGGTCTTAGGCCCCGGCATCGACGGGACAGGAATCCCGAGATGGCCCCTAGCAACTCGCATGGGGACTGGCCCTTCCTGAGGCCACCAGAGCGGGTCCCTGAGGTCCCCGTCGTAACTCGAGAAGAGCTGCCGAAACTCGAGAACATCCAGGAGGTTCTCCCCTCCAGGCGAGAGGAGGCCCATTTCCGCAGAGGCTTCTCGGGGCTAATCACACCTCACCCCTGGAACGTCGAAAGGGTCCTTCACACCCTTGGTGCAACTCAAGAAGTTCCCCGACATACCCTTCTCCACTCGAGAGGAAACACGAGGGTCCCGCCCACATCCAGAGGAGCCCCCTTTCTGCCTCATTGCTCGAGGTGAGGGATCCTTTCCCTGCTTCATAGGGAAAGAGTTCCCGGCGTTCCCGTCGCATCTCAAGAGGAGGCCCTCTCAACAGGAACGGCGAGAGGAACTCCAGGGTCGTACCACCATTCCAAGCGTCCCCCAGATGTCTCAGTCCATTCCAGAGGAACCTCTTTTCCCTTCACCGGCTCGTCTTTCACGCCGAGGATCGACTCACACCAAGGTGGCACTTGGCACAGCCCTGTGGGAAAGCCTCGTGGGAAAGCCTCGAGGGACAGCCTCGAGGGAAAGCCACAGATCCCTTGATCCACGTGACAGGAAGCGTGACACTACTGCTGCAGCTCGGGAGGAAAGCGCACGTGCATGCCCCCACACGAGACGAGGCCTGACTCCCCTGGGGAGACTCAGAAGCACCCCAAGATCCATGGCAACACTGGAGAGGAATCCTCAGGTTCCGGCACCGACTCCACACAAGGACTGAGGCCGCGGCATGGACGGGAGAGGAATCCCGAGAGGTCCCCTAG
Organism: Budorcas taxicolor; assembly: GCF_023091745.1. NCBI lineage: Eukaryota > Metazoa > Chordata > Mammalia > Artiodactyla > Bovidae > Budorcas > Budorcas taxicolor. The sequence goes on along the minus strand of NC_068927.1, from coordinate 1,681,839 downwards.
CACCTCGCATGGGGACTGGCCTTTCCTGAGGCCACCAGAGCGGGTCCCTGAGGTCCCCGTCGTAACTCGAGAAGACCTGCCGCAACTCGAGAAAATCCAGGAGGTTCTCCCCTCCAGGCGAGATGAGGCCCATTTCCGCTGAGGCGTCTCGAGGCTGATCACACCTCACCTCTGGAACTTCGAAAGGGTCCTTCACACCCTTGGTGCAAATCAAGAAGTTCCCTGACATACCCGTCTCCACTCGAGAGGAATCACGAGGGTCCCGCCCACATCCAGAGGAGCCCCGTTTCCGATTCGTAGCTCGAGATGAGGGATCCTTTCCCTGCTTCGTCGGGAAAGAGTTCCCGGCGTTCCCGTCGCATCTCAAGAGGAGGCCCTCTCAACAGGAACGGCGAGAGGAACTCCAGGGTCGTGCCACCATTCCAAGAGTCCCCCAGATGTCTCAGTCCATTCCAGAGGAACCTCTTTTCCCTTCACCAGCTCGTCTTTCACGCCGAGGATCGACTCACACCAAGGTGGCACGTGGCACAGCCCTGTGGGAAAGCCTCGTGGGAAAGCCTCGAGGGACAGCCTCGAGGGAAAGCCACAGATCCCTTGATCCACGTGACAGGAAGCGTGACACTACTGCTGCAGCTCGGGAGGAAAGCGCACGTGCATGCCCCCACACGAGACGAGGCCTGACTCCCCTGGGGAGACTCAGAAGCACCCCAAGATCCATGGCAACACTGGAGAGGAATCCTCAGGTTCCGGCACCGACTCCACACAAGGACTGAGGCCGCGGCATGGACGGGAGAGGAATCCCGAGAGGTCCCCTAGCACCTCGCATGGGGACTGGCCTTTCCTGAGGCCACCAGAGCGGGTCCCTGAGGTCCCCGTCGTAACTCGAGAAGACCTGCCGCAACTCGAGAAAATCCAGGAGGTTCTCCCCTCCAGGCGAGATGAGGCCCATTTCCGCTGAGGCGTCTCGAGGCTGATCACACCTCACCTCTGGAACTTCGAAAGGGTCCTTCACACCCTTGGTGCAAATCAAGAAGTTCCCTGACATACCCGTCTCCACTCGAGAGGAATCACGAGGGTCCCGCCCACATCCAGAGGAGCCCCGTTTCCGATTCGTAGCTCGAGATGAGGGATCCTTTCCCTGCTTCGTCGGGAAAGAGTTCCCGGCGTTCCCGTCGCATCTCAAGAGGAGGCCCTCTCAACAGGAACGGCGAGAGGAACTCCAGGGTCGTGCCACCATTCCAAGAGTCCCCCAGATGTCTCAGTCCATTCCAGAGGAACCTCTTTTCCCTTCACCGGCTCGTCTTTCACGCCGAGGATCGACTCACACCAAGGTGGCACGTGGCACAGCCCTGTGGGAAAGCCTCGTGGGAAAGCCTCGAGGGACAGCCTCAAGGGAAAGCCACAGATCCCTTGATCCACGTGACAGGAAGCGTGACACTACTGCTGCAGCACGGGAGGAAAGCGCACGTGCATGCCCCCACTCGAGACGAAGCCTGACTCCCCTGGGGAGACTCAGAGGCACCCCAAGATCCATGTCAACACTGGAGAGGAATGCTCAGGTTCCGGCCCCGACCCCACACAAGGTCTTAGGCCCCGGCATCGACGGGACAGGAATCCCGAGATGGCCCCTAGCAACTCGCATGGGGACTGGCCCTTCCTGAGGCCACCAGAGCGGGTCCCTGAGGTCCCCGTCGTAACTCGAGAAGAGCTGCCGAAACTCGAGAACATCCAGGAGGTTCTCCCCTCCAGGCGAGAGGAGGCCCATTTCCGCAGAGGCTTCTCGGGGCTAATCACACCTCACCCCTGGAACGTCGAAAGGGTCCTTCACACCCTTGGTGCAACTCAAGAAGTTCCCCGACATACCCTTCTCCACTCGAGAGGAAACACGAGGGTCCCGCCCACATCCAGAGGAGCCCCCTTTCTGCCTCATTGCTCGAGGTGAGGGATCCTTTCCCTGCTTCATAGGGAAAGAGTTCCCGGCGTTCCCGTCGCATCTCAAGAGGAGGCCCTCTCAACAGGAACGGCGAGAGGAACTCCAGGGTCGTACCACCATTCCAAGCGTCCCCCAGATGTCTCAGTCCATTCCAGAGGAACCTCTTTTCCCTTCACCAGCTCGTCTTTCACGCCGAGGATCGACTCACACCAAGGTGGCACGTGGCACAGCCCTGTGGGAAAGCCTCGTGGGAAAGCCTCGAGGGACAGCCTCGAGGGAAAGCCACAGATCCCTTGATCCACGTGACAGGAAGCGTGACACTACTGCTGCAGCTCGGGAGGAAAGCGCACGTGCATGCCCCCACACGAGACGAGGCCTGACTCCCCTGGGGAGACTCAGAAGCACCCCAAGATCCATGGCAACACTGGAGAGGAATCCTCAGGTTCCGGCACCGACTCCACACAAGGACTGAGGCCGCGGCATGGACGGGAGAGGAATCCCGAGAGGTCCCCTAGCACCTCGCATGGGGACTGGCCTTTCCTGAGGCCACCAGAGCGGGTCCCTGAGGTCCCCGTCGTAACTCGAGAAGACCTGCCGCAACTCGAGAAAATCCAGGAGGTTCTCCCCTCCAGGCGAGATGAGGCCCATTTCCGCTGAGGCGTCTCGAGGCTGATCACACCTCACCTCTGGAACTTCGAAAGGGTCCTTCACACCCTTGGTGCAAATCAAGAAGTTCCCTGACATACCCGTCTCCACTCGAGAGGAATCACGAGGGTCCCGCCCACATCCAGAGGAGCCCCGTTTCCGATTCGTAGCTCGAGATGAGGGATCCTTTCCCTGCTTCGTCGGGAAAGAGTTCCCGGCGTTCCCGTCGCATCTCAAGAGGAGGCCCTCTCAACAGGAACGGCGAGAGGAACTCCAGGGTCGTGCCACCATTCCAAGAGTCCCCCAGATGTCTCAGTCCATTCCAGAGGAACCTCTTTTCCCTTCACCGGCTCGTCTTTCACGCCGAGGATCGACTCACACCAAGGTGGCACGTGGCACAGCCCTGTGGGAAAGCCTCTTGGGAAAGCCTCGAGGGACAGCCTCGAGGGAAAGCCACAGATCCCTTGATCCACGTGACAGGAAGCGTGACACTACTGCTGCAGCTCGGGAGGAAAGCGCACGTGCATGCCCCCACTCGAGACGAGGCCTGACTCCCCTGGGGAGACTCAGAAGCACCCCAAGATCCATGGCAACACTGGAGAGGAATCCTCAGGTTCCGGCCCCGACTCCACACAAGGACTGAGGCCGCGGCATGGACGGGAGAGGAATCCCGAGAGGTCCCCTAGCACCTCGCATGGGGACTGGCCTTTCCTGAGGCCACCAGAGCGGGTCCCTGAGGTCCCCGTCGTAACTCGAGAAGACCTGCCGCAACTCGAGAAAATCCAGGAGGTTCTCCCCTCCAGGCGAGATGAGGCCATTTTCTCTGAGACGTTTCGAGTCTGATCACACCTCACCTCTGGAACTTCGAAAGGGTCCTTCACACCCTTGGTGCAAATCAAGAAGTTCCCCGACATACCCGTCTCCACTCGACAGGAATCACGAGGGTCCCGCCCACATCCAGAGGAGCCCCGTTTCCGCCTCGTAACTCGAGATGAGGGATCCTTTCCCTGCTTCGTCGGGAAAGAGTTCCCGGCGTTCCCGTCGCATCTCAAGAGGAGGCCCTCTCAACAGGAACGGCGAGAGGAACTCCAGGGTCGTGCCACCATTCCAAGAGTCCCCCAGATGTCTCAGTCCATTCCAGAGGAACCTCTTTTCCCTTCACCGGCTCGTCTTTCACGCCGAGGATCGACTCACACCAAGGTGGCACGTGGCACAGCCCTGTGGGAAAGCCTCGTGGGAAAGCCTCGAGGGACAGCCTCAAGGGAAAGCCACAGATCCCTTGATCCACGTGACAGGAAGCGTGACACTACTGCTGCAGCACGGGAGGAAAGCGCACGTGCATGCCCCCACTCGAGACGAAGCCTGACTCCCCTGGGGAGACTCAGAGGCACCCCAAGATCCATGTCAACACTGGAGAGGAATGCTCAGGTTCCGGCCCCGACCCCACACAAGGTCTTAGGCCCCGGCATCGACGGGACAGGAATCCCGAGATGGCCCCTAGCAACTCGCATGGGGACTGGCCCTTCCTGAGGCCACCAGAGCGGGTCCCTGAGGTCCCCGTCGTAACTCGAGAAGAGCTGCCGAAACTCGAGAACATCCAGGAGGTTCTCCCCTCCAGGCGAGAGGAGGCCCATTTCCGCAGAGGCTTCTCGGGGCTAATCACACCTCACCCCTGGAACGTCGAAAGGGTCCTTCACACCCTTGGTGCAACTCAAGAAGTTCCCCGACATACCCTTCTCCACTCGAGAGGAAACACGAGGGTCCCGCCCACATCCAGAGGAGCCCCCTTTCTGCCTCATTGCTCGAGGTGAGGGATCCTTTCCCTGCTTCATAGGGAAAGAGTTCCCGGCGTTCCCGTCGCATCTCAAGAGGAGGCCCTCTCAACAGGAACGGCGAGAGGAACTCCAGGGTCGTACCACCATTCCAAGCGTCCCCCAGATGTCTCAGTCCATTCCAGAGGAACCTCTTTTCCCTTCACCGGCTCGTCTTTCACGCCGAGGATCGACTCACACCAAGGTGGCACTTGGCACAGCCCTGTGGGAAAGCCTCGTGGGAAAGCCTCGAGGGACAGCCTCGAGGGAAAGCCACAGATCCCTTGATCCACGTGACAGGAAGCGTGACACTACTGCTGCAGCTCGGGAGGAAAGCGCACGTGCATGCCCCCACACGAGACGAGGCCTGACTCCCCTGGGGAGACTCAGAAGCACCCCAAGATCCATGGCAACACTGGAGAGGAATCCTCAGGTTCCGGCACCGACTCCACACAAGGACTGAGGCCGCGGCATGGACGGGAGAGGAATCCCGAGAGGTCCCCTAGCACCTCGCATGGGGACTGGCCTTTCCTGAGGCCACCAGAGCGGGTCCCTGAGGTCCCCGTCGTAACTCGAGAAGACCTGCCGCAACTCGAGAAAATCCAGGAGGTTCTCCCCTCCAGGCGAGATGAGGCCCATTTCCGCTGAGGCGTCTCGAGGCTGATCACACCTCACCTCTGGAACTTCGAAAGGGTCCTTCACACCCTTGGTGCAAATCAAGAAGTTCCCTGACATACCCGTCTCCACTCGAGAGGAATCACGAGGGTCCCGCCCACATCCAGAGGAGCCCCGTTTCCGATTCGTAGCTCGAGATGAGGGATCCTTTCCCTGCTTCGTCGGGAAAGAGTTCCCGGCGTTCCCGTCGCATCTCAAGAGGAGGCCCTCTCAACAGGAACGGCGAGAGGAACTCCAGGGTCGTGCCACCATTCCAAGAGTCCCCCAGATGTCTCAGTCCATTCCAGAGGAACCTCTTTTCCCTTCACCGGCTCGTCTTTCACGCCGAGGATCGACTCACACCAAGGTGGCACGTGGCACAGCCCTGTGGGAAAGCCTCTTGGGAAAGCCTCGAGGGACAGCCTCGAGGGAAAGCCACAGATCCCTTGATCCACGTGACAGGAAGCGTGACACTACTGCTGCAGCTCGGGAGGAAAGCGCACGTGCATGCCCCCACTCGAGACGAGGCCTGACTCCCCTGGGGAGACTCAGAAGCACCCCAAGATCCATGGCAACACTGGAGAGGAATCCTCAGGTTCCGGCCCCGACTCCACACAAGGACTGAGGCCGCGGCATGGACGGGAGAGGAATCCCGAGAGGTCCCCTAGCACCTCGCATGGGGACTGGCCTTTCCTGAGGCCACCAGAGCGGGTCCCTGAGGTCCCCGTCGTAACTCGAGAAGACCTGCCGCAACTCGAGAAAATCCAGGAGGTTCTCCCCTCCAGGCGAGATGAGGCCATTTTCTCTGAGACGTTTCGAGTCTGATCACACCTCACCTCTGGAACTTCGAAAGGGTCCTTCACACCCTTGGTGCAAATCAAGAAGTTCCCCGACATACCCGTCTCCACTCGACAGGAATCACGAGGGTCCCGCCCACATCCAGAGGAGCCCCGTTTCCGCCTCGTAACTCGAGATGAGGGATCCTTTCCCTGCTTCGTCGGGAAAGAGTTCCCGGCGTTCCCGTCGCATCTCAAGAGGAGGCCCTCTCAACAGGAACGGCGAGAGGAACTCCAGGGTCGTGCCACCATTCCAAGAGTCCCCCAGATGTCTCAGTCCATTCCAGAGGAACCTCTTTTCCCTTCACCGGCTCGTCTTTCACGCCGAGGATCGACTCACACCAAGGTGGCACGTGGCACAGCCCTGTGGGAAAGCCTCGTGGGAAAGCCTCGAGGGACAGCCTCGAGGGAAAGCCACAGATCCCTTGATCCACGTGACAGGAAGCGTGACACTACTGCTGCAGCTCGGGAGGAAAGCGCACGTGCATGCCCCCACTCGAGACGAGGCCTGAATCCCCTGGGGAGACTCAGAAGCACCCCAAGATCCATGGCAACACTGGAGAGGAATCCTCAGGTTCCGGCCCCGACTCCACACAAGGACTGAGGCCGCGGCATGGACGGGAGAGGAATCCCGAGAGGTCCCCTAGCACCTCGCATGGGGACGGGCCTTTCCTGAGGCCACCAGAGCGGGTCCCTGAGGTCCCCGTCGTAACTCGAGAAGACCTGCCGCAACTCGAGAAAATCCAGGAGGTTCTCCCCTCCAGGCGAGATGAGGCCCATTTCCGCTGAGGCGTCTCGAGGCTGATCACACCTCACCTCTGGAACTTCGAAAGGGTCCTTCACACCCTTGGTGCAAATCAAGAAGTTCCCTGACATACCCGTCTCCACTCGAGAGGAATCACGAGGGTCCCGCCCACATCCAGAGGAGCCCCGTTTCCGATTCGTAGCTCGAGATGAGGGATCCTTTCCCTGCTTCGTCGGGAAAGAGTTCCCGGCGTTCCCGTCGCATCTCAAGAGGAGGCCCTCTCAACAGGAACGGCGAGAGGAACTCCAGGGTCGTGCCACCATTCCAAGAGTCCCCCAGATGTCTCAGTCCATTCCAGAGGAACCTCTTTTCCCTTCACCGGCTCGTCTTTCACGCCGAGGATCGACTCACACCAAGGTGGCACGTGGCACAGCCCTGTGGGAAAGCCTCGTGGGAAAGCCTCGAGGGACAGCCTCAAGGGAAAGCCACAGATCCCTTGATCCACGTGACAGGAAGCGTGACACTACTGCTGCAGCACGGGAGGAAAGCGCACGTGCATGCCCCCACTCGAGACGAAGCCTGACTCCCCTGGGGAGACTCAGAGGCACCCCAAGATCCATGTCAACACTGGAGAGGAATGCTCAGGTTCCGGCCCCGACCCCACACAAGGTCTTAGGCCCCGGCATCGACGGGACAGGAATCCCGAGATGGCCCCTAGCAACTCGCATGGGGACTGGCCCTTCCTGAGGCCACCAGAGCGGGTCCCTGAGGTCCCCGTCGTAACTCGAGAAGAGCTGCCGAAACTCGAGAACATCCAGGAGGTTCTCCCCTCCAGGCGAGAGGAGGCCCATTTCCGCAGAGGCTTCACGGGGCTAATCACACCTCACCCCTGGAACGTCGAAAGGGTCCTTCACACCCTTGGTGCAACTCAAGAAGTTCCCCGACATACCCTTCTCCACTCGAGAGGAAACACGAGGGTCCCGCCCACATCCAGAGGAGCCCCCTTTCTGCCTCATTTCTCGAGGTGAGGGATCCTTTCCCTGCTTCATAGGGAAAGAGTTCCCGGCGTTCCCGTCGCATCTCAAGAGGAGGCCCTCTCAACAGGAACGGCGAGAGGAACTCCAGGGTCGTACCACCATTCCAAGCGTCCCCCAGATGTCTCAGTCCATTCCAGAGGAACCTCTTTTCCCTTCACCAGCTCGTCTTTCACGCCGAGGATCGACTCACACCAAGGTGGCACGTGGCACAGCCCTGTGGGAAAGCCTCGTGGGAAAGCCTCGAGGGACAGCCTCGAGGGAAAGCCACAGATCCCTTGATCCACGTGACAGGAAGCGTGACACTACTGCTGCAGCTCGGGAGGAAAGCGCACGTGCATGCCCCCACACGAGACGAGGCCTGACTCCCCTGGGGAGACTCAGAAGCACCCCAAGATCCATGGCAACACTGGAGAGGAATCCTCAGGTTCCGGCACCGACTCCACACAAGGACTGAGGCCGCGGCATGGACGGGAGAGGAATCCCGAGAGGTCCCCTAGCACCTCGCATGGGGACTGGCCTTTCCTGAGGCCACCAGAGCGGGTCCCTGAGGTCCCCGTCGTAACTCGAGAAGACCTGCCGCAACTCGAGAAAATCCAGGAGGTTCTCCCCTCCAGGCGAGATGAGGCCCATTTCCGCTGAGGCGTCTCGAGGCTGATCACACCTCACCTCTGGAACTTCGAAAGGGTCCTTCACACCCTTGGTGCAAATCAAGAAGTTCCCTGACATACCCGTCTCCACTCGAGAGGAATCACGAGGGTCCCGCCCACATCCAGAGGAGCCCCGTTTCCGATTCGTAGCTCGAGATGAGGGATCCTTTCCCTGCTTCGTCGGGAAAGAGTTCCCGGCGTTCCCGTCGCATCTCAAGAGGAGGCCCTCTCAACAGGAACGGCGAGAGGAACTCCAGGGTCGTGCCACCATTCCAAGAGTCCCCCAGATGTCTCAGTCCATTCCAGAGGAACCTCTTTTCCCTTCACCGGCTCGTCTTTCACGCCGAGGATCGACTCACACCAAGGTGGCACGTGGCACAGCCCTGTGGGAAAGCCTCGTGGGAAAGCCTCGAGGGACAGCCTCAAGGGAAAGCCACAGATCCCTTGATCCACGTGACAGGAAGCGTGACACTACTGCTGCAGCACGGGAGGAAAGCGCACGTGCATGCCCCCACTCGAGACGAAGCCTGACTAACCTGGGGAGACTCAGAGGCACCCCAAGATCCATGTCAACACTGGAGAGGAATGCTCAGGTTCCGGCCCCGACCCCACACAAGGTCTTAGGCCCCGGCATCGACGGGACAGGAATCCCGAGATGGCCCCTAGCAACTCGCATGGGGACTGGCCCTTCCTGAGGCCACCAGAGCGGGTCCCTGAGGTCCCCGTCGTAACTCGAGAAGAGCTGCCGAAACTCGAGAACATCCAGGAGGTTCTCCCCTCCAGGCGAGAGGAGGCCCATTTCCGCAGAGGCTTCTCGGGGCTAATCACACCTCACCCCTGGAACGTCGAAAGGGTCCTTCACACCCTTGGTGCAACTCAAGAAGTTCCCCGACATACCCTTCTCCACTCGAGAGGAAACACGAGGGTCCCGCCCACATCCAGAGGAGCCCCCTTTCTGCCTCATTGCTCGAGGTGAGGGATCCTTTCCCTGCTTCATAGGGAAAGAGTTCCCGGCGTTCCCGTCGCATCTCAAGAGGAGGCCCTCTCAACAGGAACGGCGAGAGGAACTCCAGGGTCGTACCACCATTCCAAGCGTCCCCCAGATGTCTCAGTCCATTCCAGAGGAACCTCTTTTCCCTTCACCAGCTCGTCTTTCACGCCGAGGATCGACTCACACCAAGGTGGCACGTGGCACAGCCCTGTGGGAAAGCCTCGTGGGAAAGCCTCGAGGGACAGCCTCGAGGGAAAGCCACAGATCCCTTGATCCACGTGACAGGAAGCGTGACACTACTGCTGCAGCTCGGGAGGAAAGCGCACGTGCATGCCCCCACACGAGACGAGGCCTGACTCCCCTGGGGAGACTCAGAAGCACCCCAAGATCCATGGCAACACTGGAGAGGAATCCTCAGGTTCCGGCACCGACTCCACACAAGGACTGAGGCCGCGGCATGGACGGGAGAGGAATCCCGAGAGGTCCCCTAGCACCTCGCATGGGGACTGGCCTTTCCTGAGGCCACCAGAGCGGGTCCCTGAGGTCCCCGTCGTAACTCGAGAAGACCTGCCGCAACTCGAGAAAATCCAGGAGGTTCTCCCCTCCAGGCGAGATGAGGCCCATTTCCGCTGAGGCGTCTCGAGGCTGATCACACCTCACCTCTGGAACTTCGAAAGGGTCCTTCACACCCTTGGTGCAAATCAAGAAGTTCCCTGACATACCCGTCTCCACTCGAGAGGAATCACGAGGGTCCCGCCCACATCCAGAGGAGCCCCGTTTCCGATTCGTAGCTCGAGATGAGGGATCCTTTCCCTGCTTCGTCGGGAAAGAGTTCCCGGCGTTCCCGTCGCATCTCAAGAGGAGGCCCTCTCAACAGGAACGGCGAGAGGAACTCCAGGGTCGTGCCACCATTCCAAGAGTCCCCCAGATGTCTCAGTCCATTCCAGAGGAACCTCTTTTCCCTTCACCGGCTCGTCTTTCACGCCGAGGATCGACTCACACCAAGGTGGCACGTGGCACAGCCCTGTGGGAAAGCCTCTTGGGAAAGCCTCGAGGGACAGCCTCGAGGGAAAGCCACAGATCCCTTGATCCACGTGACAGGAAGCGTGACACTACTGCTGCAGCTCGGGAGGAAAGCGCACGTGCATGCCCCCACTCGAGACGAGGCCTGACTCCCCTGGGGAGACTCAGAAGCACCCCAAGATCCATGGCAACACTGGAGAGGAATCCTCAGGTTCCGGCCCCGACTCCACACAAGGACTGAGGCCGCGGCATGGACGGGAGAGGAATCCCGAGAGGTCCCCTAGCACCTCGCATGGGGACTGGCCTTTCCTGAGGCCACCAGAGCGGGTCCCTGAGGTCCCCGTCGTAACTCGAGAAGACCTGCCGCAACTCGAGAAAATCCAGGAGGTTCTCCCCTCCAGGCGAGATGAGGCCATTTTCTCTGAGACGTTTCGAGTCTGATCACACCTCACCTCTGGAACTTCGAAAGGGTCCTTCACACCCTTGGTGCAAATCAAGAAGTTCCCCGACATACCCGTCTCCACTCGACAGGAATCACGAGGGTCCCGCCCACATCCAGAGGAGCCCCGTTTCCGCCTCGTAACTCGAGATGAGGGATCCTTTCCCTGCTTCGTCGGGAAAGAGTTCCCGGCGTTCCCGTCGCATCTCAAGAGGAGGCCCTCTCAACAGGAACGGCGAGAGGAACTCCAGGGTCGTGCCACCATTCCAAGAGTCCCCCAGATGTCTCAGTCCATTCCAGAGGAACCTCTTTTCCCTTCACCGGCTCGTCTTTCACGCCGAGGATCGACTCACACCAAGGTGGCACGTGGCACAGCCCTGTGGGAAAGCCTCGTGGGAAAGCCTCGAGGGACAGCCTCGAGGGAAAGCCACAGATCCCTTGATCCACGTGACAGGAAGCGTGACACTACTGCTGCAGCTCGGGAGGAAAGCGCACGTGCATGCCCCCACTCGAGACGAGGCCTGAATCCCCTGGGGAGACTCAGAAGCACCCCAAGATCCATGGCAACACTGGAGAGGAATCCTCAGGTTCCGGCCCCGACTCCACACAAGGACTGAGGCCGCGGCATGGACGGGAGAGGAATCCCGAGAGGTCCCCTAGCACCTCGCATGGGGACGGGCCTTTCCTGAGGCCACCAGAGCGGGTCCCTGAGGTCCCCGTCGTAACTCGAGAAGACCTGCCGCAACTCGAGAAAATCCAGGAGGTTCTCCCCTCCAGGCGAGATGAGGCCCATTTCCGCTGAGGCGTCTCGAGGCTGATCACACCTCACCTCTGGAACTTCGAAAGGGTCCTTCACACCCTTGGTGCAAATCAAGAAGTTCCCTGACATACCCGTCTCCACTCGAGAGGAATCACGAGGGTCCCGCCCACATCCAGAGGAGCCCCGTTTCCGATTCGTAGCTCGAGATGAGGGATCCTTTCCCTGCTTCGTCGGGAAAGAGTTCCCGGCGTTCCCGTCGCATCTCAAGAGGAGGCCCTCTCAACAGGAACGGCGAGAGGAACTCCAGGGTCGTGCCACCATTCCAAGAGTCCCCCAGATGTCTCAGTCCATTCCAGAGGAACCTCTTTTCCCTTCACCGGCTCGTCTTTCACGCCGAGGATCGACTCACACCAAGGTGGCACGTGGCACAGCCCTGTGGGAAAGCCTCGTGGGAAAGCCTCGAGGGACAGCCTCAAGGGAAAGCCACAGATCCCTTGATCCACGTGACAGGAAGCGTGACACTACTGCTGCAGCTCGGGAGGAAAGCGCACGTGCATGCCCCCACTCGAGACGAGGCCTGACTCCCCTGGGGAGACTCAGAAGCACCCCAAGATCCATGGCAACACTGGAGAGGAATCCTCAGGTTCCGGCCCCGACTCCACACAAGGACTGAGGCCGCGGCATGGACGGGAGAGGAATCCCGAGAGGTCCCCTAGCACCTCGCATGGGGACTGGCCTTTCCTGAGGCCACCAGAGCGGGTCCCTGAGGTCCCCGTCGTAACTCGAGAAGACCTGCCGCAACTCGAGAAAATCCAGGAGGTTCTCCCCTCCAGGCGAGATGAGGCCATTTTCTCTGAGACGTTTCGAGTCTGATCACACCTCACCTTTTGAACTTCGAAAGGGTCCTTCACACCCTTGGTGCAAATCAAGAAGTTCCCCGACATACCCGTCTCCACTCGACAGGAATCACGAGGGTCCCGCCCACATCCAGAGGAGCCCCGTTTCCGCCTCGTAACTCGAGATGAGGGATCCTTTCCCTGCTTCGTCGGGAAAGAGTTCCCGGCGTTCCCGTCGCATCTCAAGAGGAGGCCCTCTCAACAGGAACGGCGAGAGGAACTCCAGGGTCGTGCCACCATTCCAAGAGTCCCCCAGATGTCTCAGTCCATTCCAGAGGAACCTCTTTTCCCTTCACCGGCTCGTCTTTCACGCCGAGGATCGACTCACACCAAGGTGGCACGTGGCACAGCCCTGTGGGAAAGCCTCGTGGGAAAGCCTCGAGGGACAGCCTCGAGGGAAAGCCACAGATCCCTTGATCCACGTGACAGGAAGCGTGACACTACTGCTGCAGCTCGGGAGGAAAGCGCACGTGCATGTCCCCACTCGAGACGAGGCCTGACTCCCCTGGGGAGACTCAGAAGCACCCCAAGATCCATGGCAACACTGGAGAGGAATCCTCAGGTTCCGGCCCCGATTCCACACAAGGACTGAGGCCCAGGTATGGACGGGAGAGGAATCACGAGAGGTCCCCTAGCAACTCGCATGGGGACGGGCCTTTCCTGAGGCCACCAGAGCGGGTCCCTGAGGTCCCCGTCGTAACTCGAGAAGACCTGCCGCAACTCGAGAAAATCCAGGAGGTTCTCCCCTCCAGGCGAGATGAGGCCCATTTCCGCTGAGGCGTCTCGAGGCTGATCACACCTAACCTCTGGAACTTCGAAAGGGTCCTTCACACCCTTGGTGCAAATCAAGAAGTTCCCTGACATACCCGTCTCCACTCGAGAGGAATCACGAGGGTCCCGCCCACATCCAGAGGAGCCCCGTTTCCGATTCGTAGCTCGAGATGAGGGATCCTTTCCCTGCTTCGTCGGGAAAGAGTTCCCGGCGTTCCCGTCGCATCTCAAGAGGAGGCCCTCTCAACAGGAACGGCGAGAGGAACTCCAGGGTCGTGCCACCATTCCAAGAGTCCCCCAGATGTCTCAGTCCATTCCAGAGGAACCTCTTTTCCCTTCACCGGCTCGTCTTTCACGCCGAGGATCGACTCACACCAAGGTGGCACGTGGCACAGCCCTGTGGGAAAGCCTCGTGGGAAAGCCTCGAGGGACAGCCTCAAGGGAAAGCCACAGATCCCTTGATCCACGTGACAGGAAGCGTGACACTACTGCTGCAGCTCGGGAGGAAAGCGCACGTGCATGCCCCCACTCGAGACGAGGCCTGAATCCCCTGGGGAGACTCAGAAGCACCCCAATATCCATGGCAACACTGGAGAGGAATCCTCAGGTTCCGGCCCCGACTCCACACAAGGACTGAGGCCGCGGCATGGACGGGAGAGGAATCCCGAGAGGTCCCCTAGCACCTCGCATGGGGACTGGCCTTTCCTGAGGCCACCAGAGCAGGTCCCTGAGGTCCCCGTCGTAACTCGAGAAGACCTGCCGCAACTCGAGAAAATCCAGGAGGTTCTCCCCTCCAGGCGAGATGAGGCCATTTTCTCTGAGACGTTTCGAGTCTGATCACACCTCACCTCTGGAACTTCGAAAGGGTCCTTCACACCCTTGGTGCAAATCAAGAAGTTCCCCGACATACCCGTCTCCACTCGACAGGAATCACGAGGGTCCCGCCCACATCCAGAGGAGCCCCGTTTCCGCCTCGTAACTCGAGATGAGGGATCCTTTCCCTGCTTCGTCGGGAAAGAGTTCCCGGCGTTCCCGTCGCATCTCAAGAGGAGGCCCTCTCAACAGGAACGGCGAGAGGAACTCCAGGGTCGTGCCACCATTCCAAGAGTCCCCCAGATGTCTCAGTCCATTCCAGAGGAACCTCTTTTCCCTTCACCGGCTCGTCTTTCACGCCGAGGATCGACTCACACCAAGGTGGCACGTGGCACAGCCCTGTGGGAAAGCCTCGTGGGAAAGCCTCGAGGGACAGCCTCGAGGGAAAGCCACAGATCCCTTGATCCACGTGACAGGAAGCGTGACACTACTGCTGCAGCTCGGGAGGAAAGCGCACGTGCATGCCCCCACTCGAGACGAGGCCTGACTCCCCTGGGGAGACTCAGAAGCACCCCACGATCCATGGCAACACTGGAGAGGTATCCTCATGTTCCGGCCCCGACTCCACACAAGGACTGAGGCCCCGGCATGGACGGGAGAGGAATCCCGAGAGGTCCCCTAGCAACTCGCATGGGGACTGGCCTTTCCTGAGGCCACCAGAGCGGGTCCCTGAGGTCCCCGTCGTAACTCGAGAAGACCTGCGGCAACTCGAGAAAATCCAGGAGGTTCTCCCCTCCAGGAGAGATGAGGCCCATTTCCGCTGAGGCGTCTGGAGGCTGATCACACCTCACCTCTGGAACTTCGAAAGGCTCCTTCACACCCTTGGTGCAAATCAAGAAGTTCCCCGACATACCCGTCTCCACTCGAGAGGAATCACGAGGGTCCCGCCCACATCCAGAGGAGCCCCGTTTCTGCCTCGTAGCTCGAGATGAGGGATCCTTTCCCTGCTTCGTCGGGAAAGAGTTCCCGGCGTTCCCGTCGCATCTCAAGAGGAGGCCCTCTGAACAGGAACGGCGAGAGGAACTCCAGGGTCGTGCCACCATTCCAAGAGTCCCCCAGATGTCTCAGTCCATTCCAGGGGAACCTCTTTTCCCTTCACCGGCTCGTCTTTCACGCCGAGGATCGACTCACACCAAGGTGGCACGTGGCACAGCCCTGTGGGAAAGCCTCGTGGGAAAGCCTCGAGGGACAGCCTCGAGGGAAAGCCACAGATCCCTTGATCCACGTGACAGGAAGCGTGACACTACTGCTGCAGCTCGGGAGGAAAGCGCACGTGCATGCCCCCACTCGAGACGAGGCCTGACTCCCCTGGGGAGACTCAGAAGCACCCCAAGATCCATGACAACACTGGAGAGGAATCCTCAGGTTCCGGCCCCGACTCCACACAAGGACTGAGGCCCCGGCATGGACCGGAGAGGAATCCCGAGAGATCCCCTATCAACTCGCATGGGGACTGGCCTTTCCTGAGGCCACCAGAGCGGGTCCCTGAGGTCCCCGTCGTAACTCGAGAAGACCTGCCGCAACTCGACAAAATCCAGGAGGTTCTCCCCTCCAGGAGAGATGAGGCCCATTTCCGCTGAGGCGTCTAGAGGCTGATCACACCTCACCTCTGGAACTTCGAAAGGGTCCTTCACACCCTTGGTGCAAATCAAGAAGTTCCCCGACATACCCGTCTCCACTCGAGAGGAATCACGAGGGTCCCGCCCACATCCAGAGGAGCCCCTTTTCCGCCTCGTAGCTCGAGATGAGGGATCCTTTCCCTGCTTCGTCGGGAAAGAGTTCCCGGCGTTCCCGTCGCATCTCAAGAGGAGGCCCTCTCAACAGGAACCGCGAGAGGAACTCCAGGGTCGTGCCACCATTCCAAGAGTCCCCCAGATGTCTCAGTCCATTCCAGAGGAACCTCTTCTCCCTTCACCGGTTCGTCTTTCACGCCGAGGATCGACTCACACCAATGTGGCACGTGGCACAGACCTGTGGGAAAACCTCGTGGGAAAGCCTCGAGGGACAGCGTCGAGGAAAAGCCACAGATCCCTTGATCCACGTGACAGGAAGCGTGACACTACTGCTGCAGCTCGGGAGGAATGCGCACGTGCATGCCCCCACTCGAGACGAGGCCTGACTCCCCTGGGGAGACTCAGAAGCACCCCAAGATCCATGGCAACACTGGAGAGGAATCCTCACGTTCCGCCCCGACTCCACACAAGGACTGAGGCCCCGGCATGGACGGGAGAGGAATCCCGAGAGGTCCCCTAGCAACTCGCATGGGGACTGGCCTTTCCTGAGGCCACCAGAGCGGGTCCCTGAGGTCCCCGTCGTAACTCGAGAAGACCTGCCGCAACTCGAGAAAATCCAGGAGGTTCTCCCCTCCAGGCGAGATGAGGCCCATTTCCGCTGAGGCGTCTCGAGGCTGATCACACCTCACCTCTGGAACTTCGAAAGGGTCCTTCACACCCTTGGTGCAAATCAAGAAGTTCCCCGACCTAGCCGTCTCCACTCGAGAGGAATCACGAGGGTCCCGCCCACATCCAGAGGAGCCCCGTTTCCGCCTCGTAGCTCGAGATGAGGGATCCTTTCCCTGCTTCGTCGGGAAAGAGTTCCCGGCGTTCCCGTCGCATCTCAAGAGGAGGCCCTCTCAACAGGAACGGCGAGAGGAACTCCAGGGTCGTGCCACCATTCCAAGAGTCCCCCAGATGTCTCAGTCCATTCCAGAGGAACCTGTTTTCCCTTCACCGGCTCGTCTTTCACGCCGAGGATCGACTCACGCCAAGGTGGCACGTGGCACAGCCCTGTGGGAAAGCCTCGTGGGAAAGCCTCGAGGGACAGCCTCGAGGGAAAGCCACAGATCCCTTGATCCACGTGACAGGAAGCGTGACACTGCTGCTGCAGCTTGGGAGGAAAGTGCACGTGCATGTCCCCACACGAGACGAGGCCTGACTCCCCTGGGGAGACTCAGAAGCACCCCAAGATCCATGGCAACACTGGAGAGCAATCCTCAGGTTCCGGCCCCGACTCCACACAAGGACTGAGGCCCCGGCGCGGACGGGAGAGGAATCCCGAGAGGTCCCCTAGCAACTCGCATGGGGACTGGCCTTTCCTGAGGCCACCAGAGCGGGTCCCTGAGGTCCCCGTCGTAACTCGAGAAGACCTGCCGCAACTCGAGAAAATCCAGGAGTTTCTCCCCTCCAGGAGAGATGAGGCCCATTTCCGCTGAGGCGTCTCGAGGCTGATCACCCCAAACCTCTGGAACTTCGAAAGGGTCCTTCACACCCTTGGTGCAAATCAAGAAGTTCCCTGACCTAGCCGTCTCCACTCGAGAGGAATCACGAGGGTCCCGCCCACATTCAGAGGAGCCCCGTTTCCGCCTCGTAGCTCGAGATGAGGGATCCTTTCCCTGCTTCGTCGGGAAAGAGTTCCCGGCGTTCCCGTCGCATCTCAAGAGGAGGCCCTCTCAACAGGAAGGGCGAGAGGAACTCCAGGGTCATGCCACCATTCCAAGAGTCCCCCAGATGTCTCAGTCCATTCCAGAGGAACCTCTTTTCCCTTCACCGGCTCGTCTTTCACGCCGAGGATCGACTCACACCAAGGTGGCACGTGGCACAGCCCTGTGGGAAAGCCTCGTGGGAAAGCCTCGAGGGACAGCCTCGAGGGAAAGCCACAGATCCCTTGATCCACGTGACAGGAAGCGTGACACTACTGCTGCAGCTCGGGAGGGAAGCGCACGTGCATGCCCCCACTCGAGACGAGGCCTGACTCCCCTGGGGAGACTCAGAAGCACCCCAAGATCCATGGCAACACTGGAGAGGAATCCTCAGGTTCCGGCCCCGACTCCACACAAGGACTGAGGCCCCGGCATGGACGGGAGAGGAATCCCGAGCGGTCCCCTAGCAACTCGCATGGGGACTGGCCTTTCCTGAGGCCACCAGAGCGGGTCCCTGAGGTCTCCGTCGTAACTCGAGAACACCTAACGCAACTAGAGAAAATCCAGGAGGTTCTCCCCTCCAGGCGAGATGAGGCCCATTTCCGCTGAGGCGTCTCGAGGCTGATCACACCTCACCTCTGGAACTTCGAAAGGGTCCTTCACACCCTTGGTGCAAATCAAGAAGTTCCCCGACCCAGCCGTCTCCACTCGAGAGGAATCACGAGGGTCCCACCCACATCCAGAGGAGCCCCGTTTCCGCCTCGTAGCTCGAGATGAGGGATCCTTTCCCTGCTTCGTCGGGAAAGAGTTCCCGGCGTTCCCGTCGCATCTCAAGAGGAGGCCCTCTCAACAGGAACGGCGAGAGGAACTCCAGGCTCGTGCCACCATTCCAAGAGTCCCCCAGATGTCTCAGTCCATTCCAGAGGAACCTCTTTTCCCTTCACCGGCTCGTCTTTCACGCCGAGGATCGACTCACACCAAGGTGGCACGTGGCACAGCCCTGTGGGAAAGCCTCGTGGGAAAGCCTCGAGGGACAGCCTCGAGGGAAAGCCACAGATCCCTTGATCCACGTGACAGGAAGCGTGACACTGCTGCTGCAGCTTGGGAGGAAAGCGCACGTGCATGTCCCCACTCGAGACGAGGCCTGACTCCCCTGGGGAGACTCAGAAGCACCCCAAGATCCATGGCAACACTGGAGAGCAATCCTCAGGTTCCGGCCCCGACTCCACACAAGGACTGAGGCCCCGGCGCGGACGGGAGAGGAATCCCGAGAGGTCCCCTAGCAACTCGCATGGGGACTGGCCTTTCCTGAGGCCACCAGAGCGGGTCCCTGAGGTCCCCGTCGTAACTCGAGAAGACCTGCCGCAACTCGAGAAAATCCAGGAGGTTCTCCCCTCCAGGAGAGATGAGGCCCATTTCCGCTGAGGCGTCTCGAGGCTGATCACCCCAAACCTCTGGAACTTCGAAAGGGTCCTTCACACCCTTGGTGCAAATCAAGAAGTTCCCCGACCTAGCCGTCTCCACTCGAGAGGAATCACGAGGGTCCCGCCCACATCCAGAGGAGCCCCGTTTCCGCCTCGTAGCTCGAGATGAGGGATCCTTTCCCTGCTTCGTCGGGAAAGAGTTCCCGGCGTTCCCGTCGCATCTCAAGAGGAGGCCCTCTCAACAGGAACGGCGAGAGGAACTCCAGGGTCGTGCCACCATTCCAAGAGTCCCCCAGATGTCTCAGTCCATTCCAGAGGAACCTCTTTTCCCTTCACCGGCTCGTCTTTCACGCCGAGGATCGACTCACACCAAGGTGGCACGTGGCACAGCCCTGTGGGAAAGCCTCGTGGGAAAGCCTCGAGGGACAGCCTCGAGGGAAAGCCACAGATCCCTTGATCCACGTGACAGGAAGCGTGACACTACTGCTGCAGCTCGGGAGGGAAGCGCACGTGCATGCCCCCACTCGAGACGAGGCCTGACTCCCCTGGGGAGACTCAGAAGCACCCCAAGATCCATGGCAACACTGGAGAGGAATCCTCAGGTTCCGGCCCCGACTCCACACAAGGACTGAGGCCCCGGCATGGACGGGAGAGGAATCCCGAGCGGTCCCCTAGCAACTCGCATGGGGACTGGCCTTTCCTGAGGCCACCAGAGCGGGTCCCTGAGGTCTCCGTCGTAACTCGAGAACACCTGCCGCAACTAGAGAAAATCCAGGAGGTTCTCCCCTCCAGGCGAGATGAGGCCCATTTCCGCTGAGGCGTCTCGAGGCTGATCACACCTCACCTCTGGAACTTCGAAAGGGTCCTTCACACCCTTGGTGCAAATCAAGAAGTTCCCCGACCCAGCCGTCTCCACTCGAGAGGAATCACGAGGGTCCCACCCACATCCAGAGGAGCCCCGTTTCCGCCTCGTAGCTCGAGATGAGGGATCCTTTCCCTGCTTCGTCGGGAAAGAGTTCCCGGCGTTCCCGTCGCATCTCAAGAGGAGGCCCTCTCAACAGAAACGGCGAGAGGAACTCCAGGCTCGTGCCACCATTCCAAGAGTCCCCCAGATGTCTCAGTCCATTCCAGAGGAACCTCTTTTCCCTTCACCGGCTCGTCTTTCACGCCGAGGATCGACTCACAACAAGGTGGCACGTGGCACAGCGCTGTGGGAAAGCCTCGTGGGAAAGCCTCGAGGGACAGCCTCTAGGGAAAGCCACAGATCCCTTGATCCACGTGACAGGAAGCGTGACACTACTGCTGCAGCTCGGGAGGAATGCGCACGTGCATGCCCACACTCGAGACGAGGCCTGACTCCCCTGGGGAGACTCAGAAGCACCCCAAGATCCATGGCAACACTGGAGAGGAATCCTCAGGTTCCGGCCCCGACTCCACACAAGGACTGAGGCACCGGCATGGACGGGAGAGGAATCCCGAGAGGTCCCCTAGCAACTCGCATGGGGACTGGCCTTTCCTGAGGCCCCCATAGCGGGTCCCTGAGGTTCCCGTCGTAACTCGAGAAGACCTGCCGCAACTCGAGAAAATCCAGGAGGTTCTCCCCTCCAGGCGAGATGAGGCCCATTTCCGCTGAGGCGTCTCGAGGCTGATCACCCCAAACCTCTGGAACTTCGAAAGGGTCCTTCACACCCTTGGTGCAAATCAAGAAGTTCCCTGACCTAGCCGTCTCCACTCGAGAGGAATCACGAGGGTCCCGCCCACATTCAGAGGAGCCCCGTTTCCGCCTCGTAGCTCGAGATGAGGGATCCTTTCCCTGCTTCGTCGGGAAAGAGTTCCCGGCGTTCCCGTCGCATCTCAAGAGGAGGCCCTCTCAACAGGAACGGCGAGAGGAACTCCAGGGTCGTGCCACCATTCCAAGAGTCCCCCAGATGTCTCAGTCCATTCCAGAGGAACCTCTTTTCCCTTCACCGGCTCGTCTTTCACGCCGAGGATCGACTCACACCAAGGTGGCACGTGGCACAGCCCTGTGGGAAAGCCTCGTGGGAAAGCCTCGAGGGACAGCCTCGAGGGAAAGCCACAGATCCCTTGATCCACGTGAGAGGAAGCGTGACACTACTGCTGCAGCTCGGGAGGGAAGCGCACGTGCATGCCCCCACTCGAGACGAGGCCTGAATCCCCTGGGGAGACGCAGAAGCACCCCAAGATCCATGGCAACACTGGAGAGGAATCCTCAGGTTCCGGCCCCGACTGCACACAAGGACTGAGGCCCCGGCATGGACGGGAGAGGAATCCCGAGCGGTGCCCTAGCAACTCGCATGGGGACTGGCCTTTCCTGAGGCCACCAGAGCGTGTCCCTGAGGTCTCCATCGTAACTCGAGAACACCTGCCGCAACTAGAGAAAATCCAGGAGGTTCTCCCCTCCAGGCGAGATGAGGCCCATTTCCGCTGAGGCGTCTCGAGGCTGATCACACCTCACCTCTGGAACTTCGAAAGGGTCCTTCACACCCTTGGTGCAAATCAAGAAGTTCCCCGACCCAGCCGTCTTCACTCGAGAGGAATCACGAGGGTCCCACCCACATCCAGAGGAGCCCCGTTTCCGCCTCGTAGCTCGAGATGAGGGATCCTTTCCCTGCTTCGTCGGGAAAGAGTTCCCGGCGTTCCCGTCGCATCTCAAGAGGAGGCCCTCTCAACAGGAACGGCGAGAGGAACTCCAGGCTCGTGCCACCATTCCAAGAGTCCCCCAGATGTCTCAGTCCATTCCAGAGGAACCTCTTTTCCCTTCACCGGCTCGTCTTTCACGCCGAGGATCGACTCACGCCAAGGTGGCACGTGGCACAGCCCTGTGGGAAAGCCTCGTGGGAAAGCCTCGAGGGACAGCCTCGAGGGAAAGCCACAGATCCCTTGATCCACGTGACAGGAAGCGTGACACTGCTGCTGCAGCTTGGGAGGAAAGCGCACGTGCATGTCCCCACTCGAGACGAGGCCTGACTCCCCTGGGGAGACTCAGAAGCACCCCAAGATCCATGGCAACACTGGAGAGCAATCCTCAGGTTCCGGCCCCGACTCCACACAAGGACTGAGGCCCCGGCGCGGACGGGAGAGGAATCCCGAGAGGTCCCCTAGCAACTCGCATGGGGACTGGCCTTTCCTGAGGCCACCAGAGCGGGTCCCTGAGGTCCCCGTCGTAACTCGAGAAGACCTGCTGCAACTCGAGAAAATCCAGGAGGTTCTCCCCTCCAGGCGAGATGAGGCCCATTTCCGCGGAGGCGTCTCGAGGCTGATCACACCTCACCTCTGGAACTTCGAAAGGGTCCTTCACACCCTTGGTGCAAATCAAGAAGTTCCCCGACATACCCGTCTCCACTCGAGAGGAATCACGAGGGTCCCGCCCACATCCAGAGGAGCCCCGTTTCTGCCTCGTAGCTCGAGATGAGGGATCCTTTCCCTGCTTCGTCGGGAAAGAGATCCCGGCGTTCCCGTCGCATCTCAAGAGGAGGCCCTCTCAACAGGAACGGCGAGAGGAACTCCAGGGTCGTGCCACCATTCCAAGAGTCCCCCAGATGTCTCAGTCCATTCCAGAGGAACCTCTTTTCCCTCACCGGCTCGTCTTTCACGCCGAGGATCGACTCACACCAAGGTGGCACGTGGCACAGCCCTGTGGGAAAGCCTCGTGGGAAAGCCTCGAGGGACAGCCTCGAGGGAAAGCCACAGATCCCTTGATCCACGTGACAGGAAGCGTGACACTACTGCTGCAGCTCGGGAGGAATGCGCACGTGCATGCCCCGACTCGAGACGAGGCCTGACTCCCCTGGGGAGACTCAGAAGCACCCCAAGATCCATGGCAACACTGGAGAGGAATCCTCAGGTTCCGCCCCGACTAGACACAAGGACTGAGGCCCCGGCATGGACGGGAGAGGAATCCCGAGAGGTCCCCTAGCAACTCGCATGGGGACTGGCCTTTCCTGAGGCCACCAGAGCGGGTCCCTGAGGTCCCCGTCGTAACTCGAGAAGACCTGCCGCAACTCGAGAAAATCCAGGAGGTTCTACCCTCCAGGCGAGATGAGGCCATTTCCGCTGAGGCGTCTCGAGGCTGATCACACCTCACCTATAGAAATTCAAAAGGGTCCTTCACATCCTTGGTGGAAATCAAGAAGTTCCCCGACCTAGCCGTATCCACTCGAGAGGAATCACGAGGGTCCCGCCCACATCCAGAGGAGCCCCGTTTCCGCCTCGTAGCTCGAGTTGAGGGATCCTTTCCCTGCTTCGTCGGGAAAGAGTTCCCGGCGTTCCCATCGCATCTCAAGAGGAGGCCCTCTCAACAGGAACGGCGAGAGGAACTCCAGGGTCGTGCCACCATTCCAAGAGCCCCCCAGATGTCTCAGTCCATTCCAGAGGAACCTCTTTTCCCTTCACCGGCTCGTCTTTCACGCCGAGGATCGACTCACACCAAGGTGGCACGTGGCACAGCCCTGTGGGAAAGCCTCGTGGGAAAGCCTCGAGGGACAGCCTCGAGGGAAAGCCACAGATCCCTTGATCCACGTGACAGGAAGCGTGACACTACTGCTCCAGCTCGGGAGGAAAGCGCACGTGCATGCCCCCACTCGAGACGAGGCCTGACTCCCCTGGGGAGACTCAGAAGCACCCCAAGATCCATGGCAACACTGGAGAGGAATCCTCAGGTTCCGGCCCCGACTCCACGCAAGGACTGAGGTCCCGGCATGGACGGGAGAGGAATCCCGAGAGGTCCCCTAGCAACTCGCATGGGGACTGGCCTTTCCTGAGGCCACCAGAGCGGGTCCCTGAGGTCCCCGTCGTAACTCGAGAAGACCTGCCGCAACTCGAGAAAATCCAGGGGGTTCTCCCCTCCAGGCGAGATGAGGCCCATTTCCGCTGAGGCGTCTCGAGGCTGATCACACCTCACCTCTGGAACTTCGAAAGGGTCCTTCACACCCTTGGTGCAAATCAAGAAGTTCCCCGACATACCCGTCTCCACTCGAGAGGAATCACGAGGGTCCCGCCCACATCCAGAGGAGCCCCGTTTCCGCCTCGTAGCTCGAGATGAGGGATCCTTTCCCTGCTTCGTCGGGAAAGAGTTCCCGGCGTTCCCATCGCATCTCAAGAGGAGGCCCTCTCAACAGGAACGGCGAGAGGAACTCCAGGGTCGTGCCACCATTCCAAGAGCCCCCCAGATGTCTCAGTCCATTCCAGAGGAACCTCTTTTCCCTTCACCGGCTCGTCTTTCACGCCGAGGATCGACTCACACCAAGGTGGCACGTGGCACAGCCCTGTGGGAAAGCCTCGTGGGAAAGCCTCGAGGGACAGCCTCGAGGGAAAGCCACAGATCCCTTGATCCACGTGACAGGAAGCGTGACACTACTGCTGCAGCTCGGGAGGAAAGCGCACGTGCATGCCCCCACTCGAGACGAGGCCTGACTCCCCTGGGGAGACTCAGAAGCACCCCAAGATCCATGGCAACACTGGAGAGGAATCCTCAGGTTCCGGCCCCGACTCCACACAAGGACTGAGGCCCCGGCATGGACGGGAGAGGAATCCCGAGAGGTCCCCTAGCAACTCGCATGGGGACTGGCCTTTCCTGAGGCCACCAGAGCGGGTCCCTGAGGTCCCCGTCGTAACTCGAGAAGACCTGCCGCAACTCGAGAAAATCCAGGAGGTTCTCCCCTCCAGACGAGATGAGGCCCATTTCCGCTGAGGCGTCTCGAGGCTGATCACACCTCACCTCTGGAACTTCGAAAGGCTCCTTCACACCCTTGGTGCAAATCAAGAAGTTCCCCGACATACCCGTCTCCACTCGAGAGGAATCACGAGGGTCCCGCCCACATCCAGAGGAGCCCCTTTTCCGCCTCGTAGCTCGAGATGAGGGATCCTTTCCCTGCTTCGTCGGGAAAGAGTTCCCGGCGTTCCCGTCGCATCTCAAGAGGAGGCCCTCTCAACAGGAACGGCGAGAGGAACTCCAGGGTCGTGCCAGCATTCCAAGAGTCCCCCAGATGTCTCAGTCCATTCCAGAGGAACCTCTTTTTCCTTCACCGGCCTGTCTTTCACGCCGAGGATCGACTCACACCAAAGTGGCACGTGGCACAGCCCTGTGGGAAAGCCTCGTGGGAAAGCCTCGAGGGACAGCCTCGAGGGAAAGCCACAGATCCCTTGATCCACGTGACAGGAAGCGTGACACTACTGCTGCAGCTCGGGAGGAAAGCGCACGTGCATGCCCCCACTCGAGACGAGGCCTGACTCCCCTGGGGAGACTCAGAAGCACCCAAGATCCATGGCAACACTGGAGAGGAATCCTCAGGTTCCGGCCCCGACTCCACGCAAGGACTGAGGCCCCGGCATGGACGGGAGAGGAATCCCGAGAGGTCCCCTAGCAACTCGCATGGGGACTGGCCTTTCCTGAGGCCACCAGAGCGGGTCCCTGAGGTCCCCGTCGTAACTCGAGAAGACCTGCCGCAACTCGAGAAAATCCAGGAGGTTCTCCCCTCCAGGCGAGATGAGGCCCATTTCCGCTGAGGCGTCTCGAGGCGGATCACACCTCACCTCTGGAACTTCGAAAGGGTCTTTCACACCCTTGGTGCAAATCAAGAAGTTCCCTGACCTAGCCGTCTCCACTCGAGAGGAATCACGAGGGTCCCGCCCACATTCAGAGGAGCCCCGTTTCCGCCTCGTAGCTCGAGATGAGGGATCCTTTCCCTGCTTCGTCGGGAAAGAGTTCCCGGCGTTCCCGTCGCATCTCAAGAGGAGGCCCTCTCAACAGGAACGGCGAGAGGAACTCCAGGGTCGTGCCACCATTCCAAGAGTCCCCCAGATGTCTCAGTCCATTCCAGAGGAACCTCTTTTCCCTTCACCGGCTCGTCTTTCACGCCGAGGATCGACTCACACCAAGGTGGCACGTGGCACAGCCCTGTGGGAAAGCCTCGTGGGAAAGCCTCGAGGGACAGCCTCGAGGGAAAGCCACAGATCCCTTGATCCACGTGACAGGAAGCGTGACACTACTGCTGCAGCTCGGGAGGGAAGCGCACGTGCATGCCCCCACTCGAGACGAGGCCTGACTCCCCTGGGGAGACTCAGAAGCACCCCAAGATCCATGGCAACACTGGAGAGGAATCCTCAGGTTCCGGCCCCGACTCCACACAAGGACTGAGGCCCCGGCATGGACGGGAGAGGAATCCCGAGCGGTCCCCTAGCAACTCGCATGGGGACTGGCCTTTCCTGAGGCCACCAGAGTGGGTCCCTGACGTCTCCGTCGTAACTCGAGAACACCTGCCGCAACTAGAGAAAATCCAGGAGGTTCTCCCCTCCAGGCGAGATGAGGCCCATTTCCGCTGAGGCGTCTCGAGGCTGATCACACCTCACCTCTGGAACTTCGAAAGGGTCCTTCACACCCTTGGTGCAAATCAAGAAGTTCCCCGACCCAGCCGTCTCCACTCGAGAGGAATCACGAGGGTCCCACCCACATCCAGAGGAGCCCCGTTTCCGCCTCGTAGCTCGAGATGAGGGATCCTTTCCCTGCTTCGTCGGGAAAGAGTTCCCGGCGTTCCCGTCGCATCTCAAGAGGAGGCCCTCTCAACAGGAACGGCGAGAGGAACTCCAGGCTCGTGCCACCATTCCAAGAGTCCCCCAGATGTCTCAGTCCATTCCAGAGGAACCTGTTTTCCCTTCACCGGCTCGTCTTTCACGCCGAGGATCGACTCACAACAAGGTGGCACGTGGCACAGCGCTGTGGGAAAGCCTCGTGGGAAAGCCTCGAGGGACAGCCTCTAGGGAAAGCCACAGATCCCTTGATCCACGTGACAGGAAGCGTGACACTACTGCTGCAGCTCGGGAGGAATGCGCACGTGCATGCCCACACTCGAGACGAGGCCTGACTCCCCTGGGGAGACTCAGAAGCACCCCAAGATCCATGGCAACACTGGAGAGGAATCCTCAGGTTCCGGCCCCGACTCCACACAAGGACTGAGGCACCGGCATGGACGGGAGAGGAATCCCGAGAGGTCCCCTAGCAACTCGCATGGGGACTGGCCTTTCCTGAGGCCCCCATAGCGGGTCCCTGAGGTTCCCGTCGTAACTCGAGAAGACCTGCCGCAACTCGAGAAAATCCAGGAGGTTCTCCCCTCCAGGCGAGATGAGGCCCATTTCCGCTGAGGCGTCTCGAGGCTGATCACCCCAAACCTCTGGAACTTCGAAAGGGTCCTTCACACCCTTGGTGCAAATCAAGAAGTTCCCTGACCTAGCCGTCTCCACTCGAGAGGAATCACGAGGGTCCCGCCCACATTCAGAGGAGCCCCGTTTCCGCCTCGTAGCTCGAGATGAGGGATCCTTTCCCTGCTTCGTCGGGAAAGAGTTCCCGGCGTTCCCGTCGCATCTCAAGAGGAGGCCCTCTCAACAGGAACGGCGAGAGGAACTCCAGGGTCGTGCCACCATTCCAAGAGTCCCCCAGATGTCTCAGTCCATTCCAGAGGAACCTCTTTTCCCTTCACCGGCTCGTCTTTCACGCCGAGGATCGACTCACACCAAGGTGGCACGTGGCACAGCCCTGTGGGAAAGCCTCGTGGGAAAGCCTCGAGGGACAGCCTCGAGGGAAAGCCACAGATCCCTTGATCCACGTGACAGGAAGCGTGACACTACTGCTGCAGCTCGGGAGGGAAGCGCACGTGCATGCCCCCACTCGAGACGAGGCCTGACTCCCCTGGGGAGACGCAGAAGCACCCCAAGATCCATGGCAACACTGGAGAGGAATCCTCAGGTTCCGGCCCCGACTGCACACAAGGACTGAGGCCCCGGCATGGACGGGAGAGGAATCCCGAGCGGTGCCCTAGCAACTCGCATGGGGACTGGCCTTTCCTGAGGCCACCAGAGCGTGTCCCTGAGGTCTCCATCGTAACTCGAGAACACCTGCCGCAACTAGAGAAAATCCAGGAGGTTCTCCCCTCCAGGCGAGATGAGGCCCATTTCCGCTGAGGCGTCTCGAGGCTGATCACACCTCACCTCTGGAACTTCGAAAGGGTCCTTCACACCCTTGGTGCAAATCAAGAAGTTCCCCGACCCAGCCGTCTTCACTCGAGAGGAATCACGAGGGTCCCACCCACATCCAGAGGAGCCCCGTTTCCGCCTCGTAGCTCGAGATGAGGGATCCTTTCCCTGCTTCGTCGGGAAAGAGTTCCCGGCGTTCCCGTCGCATCTCAAGAGGAGGCCCTCTCAACAGGAACGGCGAGAGGAACTCCAGGCTCGTGCCACCATTCCAAGAGTCCCCCAGATGTCTCAGTCCATTCCAGAGGAACCTCTTTTCCCTTCACCGGCTCGTCTTTCACGCCGAGGATCGACTCACGCCAAGGTGGCACGTGGCACAGCCCTGTGGGAAAGCCTCGTGGGAAAGCCTCGAGGGACAGCCTCGAGGGAAAGCCACAGATCCCTTGATCCACGTGACAGGAAGCGTGACACTGCTGCTGCAGCTTGGGAGGAAAGCGCACGTGCATGTCCCCACTCGAGACGAGGCCTGACTCCCCTGGGGAGACTCAGAAGCACCCCAAGATCCATGGCAACACTGGAGAGCAATCCTCAGGTTCCGGCCCCGACTCCACACAAGGACTGAGGCCCCGGCGCGGACGGGAGAGGAATCCCGAGAGGTCCCCTAGCAACTCGCATGGGGACTGGCCTTTCCTGAGGCCACCAGAGCGGGTCCCTGAGGTCCCCGTCGTAACTCGAGAAGACCTGCCGCAACTCGAGAAAATCCAGGAGGTTCTCCCCTCCAGGCGAGATGAGGCCCATTTCCGCGGAGGCGTCTCGAGGCTGATCACACCTCACCTCTGGAACTTCGAAAGGGTCCTTCACACCCTTGGTGCAAATCAAGAAGTTCCCCGACCCAGCCGTCTCCACTCGAGAGGAATCACGAGGGTCCCACCCACATCCAGAGGAGCCCCGTTTCCGCCTCGTAGCTCGAGATGAGGGATCCTTTCCCTGCTTCGTCGGGAAAGAGTTCCCGGCGTTCCCGTCGCATCTCAAGAGGAGGCCCTCTCAACAGGAACGGCGAGAGGAACTCCAGGCTCGTGCCACCATTCCAAGAGTCCCCCAGATGTCTCAGTCCATTCCAGAGGAACCTGTTTTCCCTTCACCGGCTCGTCTTTCACGCCGAGGATCGACTCACAACAAGGTGGCACGTGGCACAGCGCTGTGGGAAAGCCTCGTGGGAAAGCCTCGAGGGACAGCCTCTAGGGAAAGCCACAGATCCCTTGATCCACGTGACAGGAAGCGTGACACTACTGCTGCAGCTCGGGAGGAATGCGCACGTGCATGCCCACACTCGAGACGAGGCCTGACTCCCCTGGGGAGACTCAGAAGCACCCCAAGATCCATGGCAACACTGGAGAGGAATCCTCAGGTTCCGGCCCCGACTCCACACAAGGACTGAGGCACCGGCATGGACGGGAGAGGAATCCCGAGAGGTCCCCTAGCAACTCGCATGGGGACTGGCCTTTCCTGAGGCCCCCATAGCGGGTCCCTGAGGTTCCCGTCGTAACTCGAGAAGACCTGCCGCAACTCGAGAAAATCCAGGAGGTTCTCCCCTCCAGGCGAGATGAGGCCCATTTCCGCTGAGGCGTCTCGAGGCTGATCACCCCAAACCTCTGGAACTTCGAAAGGGTCCTTCACACCCTTGGTGCAAATCAAGAAGTTCCCTGACCTAGCCGTCTCCACTCGAGAGGAATCACGAGGGTCCCGCCCACATTCAGAGGAGCCCCGTTTCCGCCTCGTAGCTCGAGATGAGGGATCCTTTCCCTGCTTCGTCGGGAAAGAGTTCCCGGCGTTCCCGTCGCATCTCAAGAGGAGGCCCTCTCAACAGGAACGGCGAGAGGAACTCCAGGGTCGTGCCACCATTCCAAGAGTCCCCCAGATGTCTCAGTCCATTCCAGAGGAACCTCTTTTCCCTTCACCGGCTCGTCTTTCACGCCGAGGATCGACTCACACCAAGGTGGCACGTGGCACAGCCCTGTGGGAAAGCCTCGTGGGAAAGCCTCGAGGGACAGCCTCGAGGGAAAGCCACAGATCCCTTGATCCACGTGACAGGAAGCGTGACACTACTGCTGCAGCTCGGGAGGGAAGCGCACGTGCATGCCCCCACTCGAGACGAGGCCTGACTCCCCTGGGGAGACGCAGAAGCACCCCAAGATCCATGGCAACACTGGAGAGGAATCCTCAGGTTCCGGCCCCGACTGCACACAAGGACTGAGGCCCCGGCATGGACGGGAGAGGAATCCCGAGCGGTGCCCTAGCAACTCGCATGGGGACTGGCCTTTCCTGAGGCCACCAGAGCGTGTCCCTGAGGTCTCCATCGTAACTCGAGAACACCTGCCGCAACTAGAGAAAATCCAGGAGGTTCTCCCCTCCAGGCGAGATGAGGCCCATTTCCGCTGAGGCGTCTCGAGGCTGATCACACCTCACCTCTGGAACTTCGAAAGGGTCCTTCACACCCTTGGTGCAAATCAAGAAGTTCCCCGACCCAGCCGTCTTCACTCGAGAGGAATCACGAGGGTCCCACCCACATCCAGAGGAGCCCCGTTTCCGCCTCGTAGCTCGAGATGAGGGATCCTTTCCCTGCTTCGTCGGGAAAGAGTTCCCGGCGTTCCCGTCGCATCTCAAGAGGAGGCCCTCTCAACAGGAACGGCGAGAGGAACTCCAGGCTCGTGCCACCATTCCAAGAGTCCCCCAGATGTCTCAGTCCATTCCAGAGGAACCTCTTTTCCCTTCACCGGCTCGTCTTTCACGCCGAGGATCGACTCACGCCAAGGTGGCACGTGGCACAGCCCTGTGGGAAAGCCTCGTGGGAAAGCCTCGAGGGACAGCCTCGAGGGAAAGCCACAGATCCCTTGATCCACGTGACAGGAAGCGTGACACTGCTGCTGCAGCTTGGGAGGAAAGCGCACGTGCATGTCCCCACTCGAGACGAGGCCTGACTCCCCTGGGGAGACTCAGAAGCACCCCAAGATCCATGGCAACACTGGAGAGCAATCCTCAGGTTCCGGCCCCGACTCCACACAAGGACTGAGGCCCCGGCGCGGACGGGAGAGGAATCCCGAGAGGTCCCCTAGCAACTCGCATGGGGACTGGCCTTTCCTGAGGCCACCAGAGCGGGTCCCTGAGGTCCCCGTCGTAACTCGAGAAGACCTGCCGCAACTCGAGAAAATCCAGGAGGTTCTCCCCTCCAGGCGAGATGAGGCCCATTTCCGCGGAGGCGTCTCGAGGCTGATCACACCTCACCTCTGGAACTTCGAAAGGGTCCTTCACACCCTTGGTGCAAATCAAGAAGTTCCCCGACCCAGCCGTCTCCACTCGAGAGGAATCACGAGGGTCCCACCCACATCCAGAGGAGCCCCGTTTCCGCCTCGTAGCTCGAGATGAGGGATCCTTTCCCTGCTTCGTCGGGAAAGAGTTCCCGGCGTTCCCGTCGGATCTCAAGAGGAGGCCCTCTCAACAGGAACGGCGAGAGGAACTCCAGGCTCGTGCCACCATTCCAAGAGTCCCCCAGATGTCTCAGTCCATTCCAGAGGAACCTGTTTTCCCTTCACCGGCTCGTCTTTCACGCCGAGGATCGACTCACAACAAGGTGGCACGTGGCACAGCGCTGTGGGAAAGCCTCGTGGGAAAGCCTCGAGGGACAGCCTCTAGGGAAAGCCACAGATCCCTTGATCCACGTGACAGGAAGCGTGACACTACTGCTGCAGCTCGGGAGGAATGCGCACGTGCATGCCCACACTCGAGACGAGGCCTGACTCCCCTGGGGAGACTCAGAAGCACCCCAAGATCCATGGCAACACTGGAGAGGAATCCTCAGGTTCCGGCCCCGACTCCACACAAGGACTGAGGCACCGGCATGGACGGGAGAGGAATCCCGAGAGGTCCCCTAGCAACTCGCATGGGGACTGGCCTTTCCTGAGGCCCCCATAGCGGGTCCCTGAGGTTCCCGTCGTAACTCGAGAAGACCTGCCGCAACTCGAGAAAATCCAGGAGGTTCTCCCCTCCAGGCGAGATGAGGCCCATTTCCGCTGAGGCGTCTCGAGGCTGATCACCCCAAACCTCTGGAACTTCGAAAGGGTCCTTCACACCCTTGGTGCAAATCAAGAAGTTCCCTGACCTAGCCGTCTCCACTCGAGAGGAATCACGAGGGTCCCGCCCACATTCAGAGGAGCCCCGTTTCCGCCTCGTAGCTCGAGATGAGGGATCCTTTCCCTGCTTCGTCGGGAAAGAGTTCCCGGCGTTCCCGTCGCATCTCAAGAGGAGGCCCTCTCAACAGGAACGGCGAGAGGAACTCCAGGGTCGTGCCACCATTCCAAGAGTCCCCCAGATGTCTCAGTCCATTCCAGAGGAACCTCTTTTCCCTTCACCGGCTCGTCTTTCACGCCGAGGATCGACTCACACCAAGGTGGCACGTGGCACAGCCCTGTGGGAAAGCCTCGTGGGAAAGCCTCGAGGGACAGCCTCGAGGGAAAGCCACAGATCCCTTGATCCACGTGACAGGAAGCGTGACACTACTGCTGCAGCTCGGGAGGGAAGCGCACGTGCATGCCCCCACTCGAGACGAGGCCTGACTCCCCTGGGGAGACGCAGAAGCACCCCAAGATCCATGGCAACACTGGAGAGGAATCCTCAGGTTCCGGCCCCGACTGCACACAAGGACTGAGGCCCCGGCATGGACGGGAGAGGAATCCCGAGCGGTGCCCTAGCAACTCGCATGGGGACTGGCCTTTCCTGAGGCCACCAGAGCGTGTCCCTGAGGTCTCCATCGTAACTCGAGAACACCTGCCGCAACTAGAGAAAATCCAGGAGGTTCTCCCCTCCAGGCGAGATGAGGCCCATTTCCGCTGAGGCGTCTCGAGGCTGATCACACCTCACCTCTGGAACTTCGAAAGGGTCCTTCACACCCTTGGTGCAAATCAAGAAGTTCCCCGACCCAGCCGTCTTCACTCGAGAGGAATCACGAGGGTCCCACCCACATCCAGAGGAGCCCCGTTTCCGCCTCGTAGCTCGAGATGAGGGATCCTTTCCCTGCTTCGTCGGGAAAGAGTTCCCGGCGTTCCCGTCGCATCTCAAGAGGAGGCCCTCTCAACAGGAACGGCGAGAGGAACTCCAGGCTCGTGCCACCATTCCAAGAGTCCCCCAGATGTCTCAGTCCATTCCAGAGGAACCTCTTTTCCCTTCACCGGCTCGTCTTTCACGCCGAGGATCGACTCACGCCAAGGTGGCACGTGGCACAGCCCTGTGGGAAAGCCTCGTGGGAAAGCCTCGAGGGACAGCCTCGAGGGAAAGCCACAGATCCCTTGATCCACGTGACAGGAAGCGTGACACTGCTGCTGCAGCTTGGGAGGAAAGCGCACGTGCATGTCCCCACTCGAGACGAGGCCTGACTCCCCTGGGGAGACTCAGAAGCACCCCAAGATCCATGGCAACACTGGAGAGCAATCCTCAGGTTCCGGCCCCGACTCCACACAAGGACTGAGGCCCCGGCGCGGACGGGAGAGGAATCCCGAGAGGTCCCCTAGCAACTCGCATGGGGACTGGCCTTTCCTGAGGCCACCAGAGCGGGTCCCTGAGGTCCCCGTCGTAACTCGAGAAGACCTGCCGCAACTCGAGAAAATCCAGGAGGTTCTCCCCTCCAGGCGAGATGAGGCCCATTTCCGCGGAGGCGTCTCGAGGCTGATCACACCTCACCTCTGGAACTTCGAAAGGGTCCTTCACACCCTTGGTGCAAATCAAGAAGTTCCCCGACCCAGCCGTCTCCACTCGAGAGGAATCACGAGGGTCCCACCCACATCCAGAGGAGCCCCGTTTCCGCCTCGTAGCTCGAGATGAGGGATCCTTTCCCTGCTTCGTCGGGAAAGAGTTCCCGGCGTTCCCGTCGGATCTCAAGAGGAGGCCCTCTCAACAGGAACGGCGAGAGGAACTCCAGGCTCGTGCCACCATTCCAAGAGTCCCCCAGATGTCTCAGTCCATTCCAGAGGAACCTGTTTTCCCTTCACCGGCTCGTCTTTCACGCCGAGGATCGACTCACAACAAGGTGGCACGTGGCACAGCGCTGTGGGAAAGCCTCGTGGGAAAGCCTCGAGGGACAGCCTCTAGGGAAAGCCACAGATCCCTTGATCCACGTGACAGGAAGCGTGACACTACTGCTGCAGCTCGGGAGGAATGCGCACGTGCATGCCCACACTCGAGACGAGGCCTGACTCCCCTGGGGAGACTCAGAAGCACCCCAAGATCCATGGCAACACTGGAGAGGAATCCTCAGGTTCCGGCCCCGACTCCACACAAGGACTGAGGCACCGGCATGGACGGGAGAGGAATCCCGAGAGGTCCCCTAGCAACTCGCATGGGGACTGGCCTTTCCTGAGGCCCCCATAGCGGGTCCCTGAGGTTCCCGTCGTAACTCGAGAAGACCTGCCGCAACTCGAGAAAATCCAGGAGGTTCTCCCCTCCAGGCGAGATGAGGCCCATTTCCGCTGAGGCGTCTCGAGGCTGATCACCCCAAACCTCTGGAACTTCGAAAGGGTCCTTCACACCCTTGGTGCAAATCAAGAAGTTCCCTGACCTAGCCGTCTCCACTCGAGAGGAATCACGAGGGTCCCGCCCACATTCAGAGGAGCCCCGTTTCCGCCTCGTAGCTCGAGATGAGGGATCCTTTCCCTGCTTCGTCGGGAAAGAGTTCCCGGCGTTCCCGTCGCATCTCAAGAGGAGGCCCTCTCAACAGGAACGGCGAGAGGAACTCCAGGGTCGTGCCACCATTCCAAGAGTCCCCCAGATGTCTCAGTCCATTCCAGAGGAACCTCTTTTCCCTTCACCGGCTCGTCTTTCACGCCGAGGATCGACTCACACCAAGGTGGCACGTGGCACAGCCCTGTGGGAAAGCCTCGTGGGAAAGCCTCGAGGGACAGCCTCGAGGGAAAGCCACAGATCCCTTGATCCACGTGACAGGAAGCGTGACACTACTGCTGCAGCTCGGGAGGGAAGCGCACGTGCATGCCCCCACTCGAGACGAGGCCTGACTCCCCTGGGGAGACGCAGAAGCACCCCAAGATCCATGGCAACACTGGAGAGGAATCCTCAGGTTCCGGCCCCGACTGCACACAAGGACTGAGGCCCCGGCATGGACGGGAGAGGAATCCCGAGCGGTGCCCTAGCAACTCGCATGGGGACTGGCCTTTCCTGAGGCCACCAGAGCGTGTCCCTGAGGTCTCCATCGTAACTCGAGAACACCTGCCGCAACTAGAGAAAATCCAGGAGGTTCTCCCCTCCAGGCGAGATGAGGCCCATTTCCGCTGAGGCGTCTCGAGGCTGATCACACCTCACCTCTGGAACTTCGAAAGGGTCCTTCACACCCTTGGTGCAAATCAAGAAGTTCCCCGACCCAGCCGTCTTCACTCGAGAGGAATCACGAGGGTCCCACCCACATCCAGAGGAGCCCCGTTTCCGCCTCGTAGCTCGAGATGAGGGATCCTTTCCCTGCTTCGTCGGGAAAGAGTTCCCGGCGTTCCCGTCGCATCTCAAGAGGAGGCCCTCTCAACAGGAACGGCGAGAGGAACTCCAGGCTCGTGCCACCATTCCAAGAGTCCCCCAGATGTCTCAGTCCATTCCAGAGGAACCTCTTTTCCCTTCACCGGCTCGTCTTTCACGCCGAGGATCGACTCACGCCAAGGTGGCACGTGGCACAGCCCTGTGGGAAAGCCTCGTGGGAAAGCCTCGAGGGACAGCCTCGAGGGAAAGCCACAGATCCCTTGATCCACGTGACAGGAAGCGTGACACTACTGCTGCAGCTCGGGAGGAATGCGCACGTGCATGCCCCGACTCGAGACGAGGCCTGACTCCCCTGGGGAGACTCAGAAGCACCCCAAGATCCATGGCAACACTGGAGAGGAATCCTCAGGTTCCGCCCCGACTAGACACAAGGACTGAGGCCCCGGCATGGACGGGAGAGGAATCCCGAGAGGTCCCCTAGCAACTCGCATGGGGACTGGCCTTTCCTGAGGCCACCAGAGCGGGTCCCTGAGGTCCCCGTCGTAACTCGAGAAGACCTGCCGCAACTCGAGAAAATCCAGGAGGTTCTACCCTCCAGGCGACATGAGGCCATTTCCGCTGAGGCGTCTCGAGGCTGATCACACCTCACCTATAGAAATTCAAAAGGGTCCTTCACATCCTTGGTGGAAATCAAGAAGTTCCCCGACCTAGCCGTCTCCACTCGAGAGGAATCACGAGGGTCCCGCCCACATCCAGAGGAGCCCCGTTTCCGCCTCGTAGCTCGAGTTGAGGGATCCTTTCCCTGCTTCGTCGGGAAAGAGTTCCCGGCGTTCCCATCGCATCTCAAGAGGAGGCCCTCTCAACAGGAACGGCGAGAGGAACTCCAGGGTCGTGCCACCATTCCAAGAGCCCCCCAGATGTCTCAGTCCATTCCAGAGGAACCTCTTTTCCCTTCACCGGCTCGTCTTTCACGCCGAGGATCGACTCACACCAAGGTGGCACGTGGCACAGCCCTGTGGGAAAGCCTCGTGGGAAAGCCTCGAGGGACAGCCTCGAGGGAAAGCCACAGATCCCTTGATCCACGTGACAGGAAGCGTGACACTACTGCTCCAGCTCGGGAGGAAAGCGCACGTGCATGCCCCCACTCGAGACGAGGCCTGACTCCCCTGGGGAGACTCAGAAGCACCCCAAGATCCATGGCAACACTGGAGAGGAATCCTCAGGTTCCGGCCCCGACTCCACGCAAGGACTGAGGTCCCGGCATGGACGGGAGAGGAATCCCGAGAGGTCCCCTAGCAACTCGCATGGGGACTGGCCTTTCCTGAGGCCACCAGAGCGGGTCCCTGAGGTCCCCGTCGTAACTCGAGAAGACCTGCCGCAACTCGAGAAAATCCAGGGGGTTCTCCCCTCCAGGCGAGATGAGGCCCATTTCCGCTGAGGCGTCTCGAGGCTGATCACACCTCACCTCTGGAACTTCGAAAGGGTCCTTCACACCCTTGGTGCAAATCAAGAAGTTCCCCGACATACCCGTCTCCACTCGAGAGGAATCACGAGGGTCCCGCCCACATCCAGAGGAGCCCCGTTTCCGCCTCGTAGCTCGAGATGAGGGATCCTTTCCCTGCTTCGTCGGGAAAGAGTTCCCGGCGTTCCCATCGCATCTCAAGAGGAGGCCCTCTCAACAGGAACGGCGAGAGGAACTCCAGGGTCGTGCCACCATTCCAAGAGCCCCCCAGATGTCTCAGTCCATTCCAGAGGAACCTCTTTTCCCTTCACCGGCTCGTCTTTCACGCCGAGGATCGACTCACACCAAGGTGGCACGTGGCACAGCCCTGTGGGAAAGCCTCGTGGGAAAGCCTCGAGGGACAGCCTCGAGGGAAAGCCACAGATCCCTTGATCCACGTGACAGGAAGCGTGACACTACTGCTGCAGCTCGGGAGGAAAGCGCACGTGCATGCCCCCACTCGAGACGAGGCCTGACTCCCCTGGGGAGACTCAGAAGCACCCCAAGATCCATGGCAACACTGGAGAGGAATCCTCAGGTTCCGGCCCCGACTCCACACAAGGACTGAGGCCCCGGCATGGACGGGAGAGGAATCCCGAGAGGTCCCCTAGCAACTCGCATGGGGACTGGCCTTTCCTGAGGCCACCAGAGCGGGTCCCTGAGGTCCCCGTCGTAACTCGAGAAGACCTGCCGCAACTCGAGAAAATCCAGGAGGTTCTCCCCTCCAGACGAGATGAGGCCCATTTCCGCTGAGGCGTCTCGAGGCTGATCACACCTCACCTCTGGAACTTCGAAAGGCTCCTTCACACCCTTGGTGCAAATCAAGAAGTTCCCCGACATACCCGTCTCCACTCGAGAGGAATCACGAGGGTCCCGCCCACATCCAGAGGAGCCCCTTTTCCGCCTCGTAGCTCGAGATGAGGGATCCTTTCCCTGCTTCGTCGGGAAAGAGTTCCCGGCGTTCCCGTCGCATCTCAAGAGGAGGCCCTCTCAACAGGAACGGCGAGAGGAACTCCAGGGTCGTGCCAGCATTCCAAGAGTCCCCCAGATGTCTCAGTCCATTCCAGAGGAACCTCTTTTTCCTTCACCGGCCTGTCTTTCAAGCCGAGGATCGACTCACACCAAAGTGGCACGTGGCACAGCCCTGTGGGAAAGCCTCGTGGGAAAGCCTCGAGGGACAGCCTCGAGGGAAAGCCACAGATCCCTTGATCCACGTGACAGGAAGCGTGACACTACTGCTGCAGCTCGGGAGGAAAGCGCACGTGCATGCCCCCACTCGAGACGAGGCCTGACTCCCCTGGGGAGACTCAGAAGCACCCAAGATCCATGGCAACACTGGAGAGGAATCCTCAGGTTCCGGCCCCGACTCCACGCAAGGACTGAGGCCCCGGCATGGACGGGAGAGGAATCCCGAGAGGTCCCCTAGCAACTCGCATGGGGACTGGCCTTTCCTGAGGCCACCAGAGCGGGTCCCTGAGGTCCCCGTCGTAACTCGAGAAGACCTGCCGCAACTCGAGAAAATCCAGGAGGTTCTCCCCTCCAGGCGAGATGAGGCCCATTTCCGCTGAGGCGTCTCGAGGCTGATCACACCTCACCTCTGGAACTTCGAAAGGCTCCTTCACACCCTTGGTGCAAATCAAGAAGTTCCCCGACATACCCGTCTCCACTCGAGAGGAATCACGAGGGTCCCGCCCACATCCAGAGGAGCCCCGTTTCCGCCTCGTAGCTCGAGATGAGGGATCCTTTCCCTGCTTCGTCGGGAAAGAGATCCCGGCGTTCCCGTCGCATCTCAAGAGGAGGCCCTCTCAACAGGAACGGCGAGAGGAACTCCAGGGTCGTGCCACCATTCCAAGAGTCCCCCAGATGTCTCAGTCCATTCCAGAGGAACCTCTTTTCCCTTCACCGGCTCGTCTTTCACGCCGAGGATCGACTCACACCAAGGTGGCACGTGGCACAGCCCTGTGGGAAAGCCTCGTGGGAAAGCCTCGAGGGACAGCCTCGAGGGAAAGCCACAGATCCCTTGGTCCACGTGACAGGAAGCGTGACACTACTGCTGCAGCTCGGGAGGAAAGCGCACGTGCATGCCCCCACTCGAGACGAGGCCTGACTCCCCTGGGGAGACTCAGAAGCACCCCAAGATCCATGGCAACACTGGAGAGGAATCCTCAGGTTCCGGCCCCGACTCCACGCAAGGACTGAGGCCCCGGCATGGACGGGAGAGGAATCCCGAGAGGTCCCCTAGCAACTCGCATGGGGACTGGCCTTTCCTGAGGCCACCAAAGCGGGTCCCTGAGGTCCCGGTCGTAACTCGAGAAGACCTCCCGCAACTCGAGAAAATCCAGGGGGTTCTCCCCTCCAGGCGAGATGAGGCCCATTTCCGCTGAGGCGTCTCGAGGCTGATCACACCTCACCTCTGGAACTTCGAAAGGGTCCTTCACACCCTTGGTGCAAATCAAGAAGTTCCCCGACATACCCGTCTCCACTCGAGAGGAATCACGAGGGTCCCGCCCACATCCAGAGGAGCCCCGTTTCCGCCTCGTAGCTCGAGATTAGGGATCCTTTCCCTGCTTCGTCGGGAAAGAGTTCCCGGCGTTCCCGTCGCATCTCAAGAGGAGGCCCTCTCAACAGGAACGGCGAGAGGAACTCCAGGGTCGTGCCACCATTCCAAGAGTCCCCCAGATGTCTCAGTCCATTCCAGAGGAACCTCTTTTCCCTTCACCGGCTCGTCTTTCACGCCGAGGATCGACTCACACCAAGGTGGCACGTGGCACAGCCCTGTGGGAAAGCCTCGTGGGAAAGCCTCGAGGGACAGCCTCGAGGGAAAGCCACAGATCCCTTGATCCACGTGACAGGATGCGTGACACTACTGCTGCAGCTCGGGAGGAAAGCGCACGTGCATGCCCCCACTCGAGACGAGGCCTGACTCCCCTGGGGAGACTCAGAAGCACCCAAGATCCATGGCAACACTGGAGAGGAATCCTCAGGTTCCGGCCCCGACTCCACGCAAGGACTGAGGCCCCGGCATGGACGGGAGAGGAATCCCGAGAGGTCCCCTAGCAACTCGCATGGGGACTGGCCTTTCCTGAGGCCACCAGAGCGGGTCCCTGAGGTCCCCGTCGTAACTCGAGAAGACCTGCCGCAACTCGAGAAAATCCAGGAGGTTCTCCCCTCCAGGCGAGATGAGGCCCATTTCCGCTGAGGCGTCTCGAGGCTGATCACACCTCACCTCTGGAACTTCGAAAGGCTCCTTCACACCCTTGGTGCAAATCAAGAAGTTCCCCGACATACCCGTCTCCACTCGAGAGGAATCACGAGGGTCCCGCCCACATCCAGAGGAGCCCCGTTTCCGCCTCGTAGCTCGAGATGAGGGATCCTTTCCCTGCTTCGTCGGGAAAGAGATCCCGGCGTTCCCGTCGCATCTCAAGAGGAGGCCCTCTCAACAGGAACGGCGAGAGGAACTCCAGGGTCGTGCCACCATTCCAAGAGTCCCCCAGATGTCTCAGTCCATTCCAGAGGAACCTCTTTTCCCTTCACCGGCTCGTCTTTCACGCCGAGGATCGACTCACACCAAGGTGGCACGTGGCACAGCCCTGTGGGAAAGCCTCGTGGGAAAGCCTCGAGGGACAGCCTCGAGGGAAAGCCACAGATCCCTTGGTCCACGTGACAGGAAGCGTGACACTACTGCTGCAGCTCGGGAGGAAAGCGCACGTGCATGCCCCCACTCGAGACGAGGCCTGACTCACCTGGGGAGACTCAGAAGCACCCCAAGATCCATGGCAACACTGGAGAGGAATCCTCAGGTTCCGGCCCCGACTCCACGCAAGGACTGAGGCCCCGGCATGGACGGGAGAGGAATCCCGAGAGGTCCCCTAGCAACTCGCATGGGGACTGGCCTTTCCTGAGGCCACCAGAGCGGGTCCCTGAGGTCCCGGTCGTAACTCGAGAAGACCTCCCGCAACTCGAGAAAATCCAGGGGGTTCTCCCCTCCAGGCGAGATGAGGCCCATTTCCGCTGAGGCGTCTCGAGGCTGATCACACCTCACCTCTGGAACTTCGAAAGGCTCCTTCACACCCTTGGTGCAAATCAAGAAGTTCCCCGACATACCCGTCTCCACTCGAGAGGAATCACGAGGGTCCCGCCCACATCCAGAGGAGCCCCGTTTCCGCCTCGTAGCTCGAGATTAGGGATCCTTTCCTTGCTTCGTCGGGAAAGAGTTCCCGGCGTTCCCGTCGCATCTCAAGAGGAGGCCCTCTCAACAGGAACGGCGAGAGGAACTCCAGGGTCGTGCCACCATTCCAAGAGTCACCCAGATGTCTCAGTCCATTCCAGAGGAACCTCTTTTCCCTTCACCGGCTCGTCTTTCACGCCGAGGATCGACTCACACCAAGGTGGCACGTGGCACAGCCCTGTGGGAAAGCCTCGTGGGAAAGCCTCGAGGGACAGCCTCGAGGGAAAGCCACAGATCCCTTGATCCACGTGACAGGAAGCGTGACACTACTACTGCAGCTCGGGAGGAAAGCGCACGTGCATGCCCCCACTCGAGACGAGGCCTGACTCCCCTGGGGAGACTCAGAAGCACCCCACGATCCATTGCAACACTGGAGAGGTATCCTCAGGTTCCGGCCCCGACTCCACACAAGGACTGAGGCCCCGGCATGGACGGGAGAGGAATCCCGAGAGGTCCCCTAGCAACTCGCATGGGGACTGGCCTTTCCTGAGGCCACCAGAGCGGGTCCCTGAGGTCCCCGTCGTAACTCGAGAAGACCTGCCGCAACTCGAGAAAATCCAGGAGGTTCTCCCCTCCAGGAGAGATGAGGCCCATTTCCGCTGAGGCGTCTCGAGGCTGATCACACCTCACCTCTGGAACTTCGAAAGGCTCCTTCACACCCTTGGTGCAAATCAAGAAGTTCCCCGACATACCCGTCTCCACTCGAGAGGAATCACGAGGGTCCCGCCCACATCCAGAGGAGCCCCGTTTCCGCCTCGTAGCTCGAGATGAGGGATCCTTTCCCTGCTTCGTCGGGAAAGAGTTCCCGGCGTTCCCGTCGCATCTCAAGAGGAGGCCCTCTCAACAGGAACGGCGAGAGGAACTCCAGGGTCGTGCCACCATTCCAAGAGTCCCCCAGATGTCTCAGTCCATTCCAGAGGAACCTCTTTTCCCTTCACTGGCTCGTCTTTCACGCCGAGGATCGACTCACACCAAGGTGGCACGTGGCACAGCCCTGTGGCAAAGCCTCGTGGGAAAGCCTCGAGGGACATCCTCGAGGGAAAGCCACAGATCCCTTGATCCACGTGACAGGAAGCGTGACACTGCTGCTGCAGCTCGGGAGGAAAGCGCACGTGCATGCCCCCACTCGAGACGAGGCCTGACTCCCCTGGGGAGACTCAGAAGCACCCCAAGATCCATGGCAACACTGGAGAGGAAT
Organism: Budorcas taxicolor; assembly: GCF_023091745.1. Taxonomy (NCBI): domain Eukaryota; kingdom Metazoa; phylum Chordata; class Mammalia; order Artiodactyla; family Bovidae; genus Budorcas; species Budorcas taxicolor. The sequence continues at coordinate 1,639,500 of NC_068927.1, read as the reverse complement.
CCTCAGGTTCCGGCCCCGACTCCACCCAAGGACTGAGGCCCCGGCATGGACGGGAGAGGAATCCCGAGAGGTCCCCTAGCAACTCGCATGGGGACTGGCCTTTCCTGAGGCCACCAGAGCGGGTCCCTGAGGTCCCCGTCGTAACTCGAGAAGACCTGCCGCAACTCGAGAAAATCCAGGAGGTTCTCCCCTCCAGGCGAGATGAGGCCCATTTACGCTGAGGCGTCTCGAGGCTGATCACACCTCACCTCTGGAACTTCGAAAGGGTCCTTCACACCCTTGGTGCAAATCAAGAAGTTCCCCGACATACCCGTCTCCACTCGAGAGGAATCACGAGGGTCCCGCCCACATCCAGAGGAGCCCCGTTTCCGCCTCGTAGCTCGAGATGAGGGATCCTTTCCCTGCTTCGTCGGGAAAGAGATCCCGGCGTTCCCGTCGCATCTCAAGAGGAGGCCCTCTCAACAGGAACGGCGAGAGGAACTCCAGGGTCGTGCCACCATTCCAAGAGTCCCCCAGATGTCTCAGTCCATTCCAGAGGAACCTCTTTTCCCTTCACCGGCTCGTCTTTCACGCCGAGGATCGACTCACACCAAGGTGGCACGTGGCACAGCCCTGTGGGAAAGCCTCGTGGGAAAGCCTCGAGGGACAGCCTCGAGGGAAAGCCACAGATCCCTTGATCCACGTGACAGGAAGCGTGACACTACTGCTGCAGCTCGGGAGGAAAGCGCACGTGCATGCCCCCACTCGAGACGAGGCCTGACTCCCCTGGGGAGACTCAGAAGCACCCCAAGATCCATGGCAACACTGGAGAGGAATCCTCAGGTTCCGGCCCCGACTCCACGCAAGGACTGAGGCCCCGGCATGGACGGGAGAGGAATCCCGAGAGGTCCCCTAGCAACTCGCATGGGGACTGGCCTTTCCTGAGGCCACCAGAGCGGGTCCCTGAGGTCCCCGTCGTAACTCGAGAAGACCTGCCGCAACTCGAGAAAATCCAGGGGGTTCTCCCCTCCAGGCGAGATGAGGCCCATTTCCGCTGAGGCGTCTCGAGGCTGATCACACCTCACCTCTGGAACTTCGAAAGGGTCCTTCACACCCTTGGTGCAAATCAAGAAGTTCCCCGACATACCCGTCTCCACTCGAGAGGAATCACGAGGGTCCCGCCCACATCCAGAGGAGCCCCGTTTCCGCCTCGTAGCTCGAGATTAGGGATCCTTTCCCTGCTTCGTTGGGAAAGAGTTCCCGGCGTTCCCGTCGCATCTCAAGAGGAGGCCCTCTCAACAGGAACGGCGAGAGGAACTCCAGGGTCGTGCCACCATTCCAAGAGTCCCCCAGATGTCTCAGTCCATTCCAGAGGAACCTCTTTTCCCTTCACCGGCTCGTCTTTCACGCCGAGGATCGACTCACACCAAGGTGGCACGTGGGACAGCCCTGTGGGAAAGCCTCGTGGGAAAGCCTCGAGGGACAGCCTCGAGGGAAAGCCACAGATCCCTTGATCCACGTGACAGGAAGCGTGACACTACTACTGCAGCTCGGGAGGAAAGCGCACGTGCATGCCCCCACTCGAGACGAGGCCTGACTCCCCTGGGGAGACTCAGAAGCACCCCACGATCCATGGCAACACTGGAGAGGTATCCTCAGGTTCCGGCCCCGACTCCACACAAGGACTGAGGCCCCGGCATGGACGGGAGAGGAATCCCGAGAGGCCCCCTAGCAACTCGCATGGGGACTGGCCTTTCCTGAGGCCACCAGAGCGGGTCCCTGAGGTCCCCGTCGTAACTCGAGAAGACCTGCCGCAACTCGATAAAATCCAGGAGGTTCTCCCCTCCAGGAGAGATGAGGCCCATTTCCGCTGAGGCGTCTCGAGGCTGATCACACCTCACCTCTGGAACTTCGAAAGGGTCCTTCACACCCTTGGTGCAAATCAAGAAGTTCCCCGACCTAGCCGTCTCCACTCGAGAGGAATCACGAGGGTCCCGCCCACATCCAGAGGAGCCCCTTTTCCGCCTCGTAGCTCGAGATGAGGGATCCTTTCCCTGCTTCGTCGGGAAAGAGTTCCCGGCGTTCCCGTCGCATCTCAAGAGGAGGCCCTCTCAACAGGAACGGCGAGAGGAACTCCAGGGTCGTGCCAGCATTCCCAGAGTCCCCCAGATGTCTCAGTCCATTCCAGAGGAAACTCTTTTTCCTTCACCGGCCTGTCTTTCACGCCGAGGATCGACTCACACCAAAGTGGCACGTGGCACAGCCCTGTGGGAAAGCCTCGTGGGAAAGCCTCGAGGGACAGCCTCGAGGGAAAGCCACAGATCCCTTGATCCACGTGACAGGAAGCGTGACACTACTGCTTCAGCTCGGGAGGGAAGCGCACATGCATGCCCCCATTCGAGACGAGGCCTGACTCCCCTCGGGAGACTCAGAAGCACCCCAAGATCCATGGCAACACTGGAGAGGAATCCTCAGGTTCGGCCCCGACTCCACACAAGGTCTAAGGCCCCGGCATGGACGGGAGAGGAATCCCGAGAGGTCCCCTAGCAACTCGCATGGCGACTGGCCTTTCCTGAGGCCACCAGAGCGGGTCCCTGAGGTCCCCGTCGTAACTCGAGAAGACCTGCCGCAACTCGAGAAAATCCAGGAGGTTCTCCCCTCCAGGCGAGATGAGGCCCATTTCCGCTGAGGCATCTCGTTGATGATCACACCTCACCTCTGGAACTTCGAAAGGGTCCTTCACACCCTTGGTGCAAACCAAGAAGTTCCCAGACATACCCGTCTCCACTCGAGAGGAATCACGCGGGTCCCGCCCACATCCAGAGGAGCCCCGTTTCCGCCTCGAAGCTCGAGATGAGGGATCCTTTCCCTGCTTCGTCGGGAAAGAGTTCCCGGCGTTCCCGTCGCATCTCAAGAGGAGGCCCTCTCAACAGGAGCGGCGAGAGGAACTCCATGGTCGTACCTGCATTCCAAGAGTCCCCCAGATGTCTCAGTCCATTCCAGAGGAAACTCTTTTCCCTTCACCGGCTCGTCTTTCACGCCGAGGATCGACTCACACCAAGGTGGCACGTGGCACAGCCCTGTGGGAAAGCCTCGAGGGAAAGCCACAGATCCCTTGATCCACGTGACAGGAAGCGTGACACTAATGCTGCAGCTCGGGAAGAAAGCGCACGTGCATGCCCCCACTCGAGACGAGGCCTGACTCCCCTGGGGAGACTCAGAAGCACCCCAAGATCCATGGCAACACTGGAGAGGAACCCTCAGGTTCGGCCCCGACTCCACACAAGGACTGAGGCCCCGGCATGGACGGGAGAGGAATCCCGAGAGGTCCCCTAGCAACTCGCATGGGGACTGGCCTTTCCTGAGGCCACCAGAGCGGGTCCCTTAGGTCCCCGTCGTAACTCGAGAAGACCTGCCGCAACTGGAGAAAATCCAGGAGGTTCTCCCCTCCAGGCGAGATGAGGCCCATTTCCGCTGAGGCGTCTCGAGGCTGATCACACCTCACCTCTGGAACTTCGAAAGGGTCCTTCACACCCTTGGTGCAAATCAAGAAGTTCCCCGACCCAGCCGTCTCCACTCGAGAGGAATCACGAGTGTCCCGCCCACATCCAGAGGAGCCCCGTTTCCGCCTCGTAGCTCGAGATGAGGGATCCTTTCCCTGCTTCGTCGGGAAAGAGTTCCCGGCGTTCCTGTCGCATCTCAAGAGGAGGCCCTCTCAACAGGAACGGCGAGAGGAACTCCAGGGTCGTGCCACCATTCCAAGAGTCCCCCAGATGTCTCAGTCCATTCCAGAGGAACCTCTTTTCCCTTCACCGGCTCGTCTTTCACGCCGAGGATCGACTCACGCCAAGGTGGCACGTGGCACAGCCCTGTGGGAAAGCCTCGTGGGAAAGCCTCGAGGGACAGCCTCGAGGGAAAGCCACAGATCCCTTGATCCACGTGACAGGAAGCGTGACACTACTGCTGCAGCTCGGGAGGGAAGCGCACGTGCAGGCCCCCACACGAGACGAGGCCTGACTCCCCTGGGGAGACTCAGAAGCACCCCAAGATCCATGGCAACACTGGAGAGGAATCCTCAGGTTCCGGCCCCGACTCCACACAAGGACTGAGGCCCCGGCATGGACGGGAGAGGAATCCCGAGAGGTACCCTAGCAACTCGCATGCGGACTGGCCTTTCCTGAGGCCACCAGAGCGGGTCCCTGAGGTCCCCGTCGTAACTCGAGAAGACCTGCCGCAACTCGAGAAAATCCAGGAGGTTCTCCCCTCCAGGCGAGATGAGGCCCATTTCCGCTGAGGCGTCTCGAGGCTGATCACCCCAAACCTCTGGAACTTCGAAAGGGTCCTTCACACCCTTGGTGCAAATCAAGAAGTTCCCTGACCTAGCCGTCTCCACTCGAGAGGAATCACGAGGGTCCCGCCCACATTCAGAGGAGCCCCGTTTCCGCCTCGTAGCTCGAGATGAGGGATCCTTTCCCTGCTTCGTCGGGAAAGAGTTCCCGGCGTTCCCGTCGCATCTCAAGAGGAGGCCCTCTCAACAGGAACGGCGAGAGGAACTCCAGGGTCGTGCCACCATTCCAAGAGTCCCCCAGATGTCTCAGTCCATTCCAGAGGAACCTCTTTTCCCTTCACCGGCTCGTCTTTCACGCCGAGGATCGACTCACACCAAGGTGGCACGTGGCACAGCCCTGTGGGAAAGCCTCGTGGGAAAGCCTCGAGGGACAGCCTCGAGGGAAAGCCACAGATCCCTTGATCCACGTGACAGGAAGCGTGACACTACTGCTGCAGCTCGGGAGGGAAGCGCACGTGCAGGCCCCCACACGAGACGAGGCCTGACTCCCCTGGGGAGACTCAGAAGCACCCCAAGATCCATGGCAACACTGGAGAGGAATCCTCAGGTTCCGGCCCCGACTCCACACAAGGACTGAGGCCCCGGCATGGACGGGAGAGGAATCCCGAGAGGTCCCCTAGCAACTCGCATGGGGACTGGCCTTTCCTGAGGCCACCAGAGCGGGTCCCTGAGGTCCCCGTCGTAACTCGAGAAGACCTGCCGCAACTCGAGAAAATCCAGGAGGTTCTCCCCTCCAGGCGAGATGAGGCCCATTTCCGCTGAGGCGTCTCGAGGCTGATCACACCTCACCTCTGGAACTTCGAAAGGGTCCTTCACACCCTTGGTGCAAATCAAGAAGTTCCCCGACATAAACGTCTCCACTCGAGAGGAATCACGATGGTCCCGCCCACATCCAGAGGAGCCCCGTTTCCGCCTCGTAGCTCGAGATGAGGGATCCTTTCCCTGCTTCGTCGGGAAAGAGTTCCCGGCGTTCCCGTCGCATCTCAAGAGGAGGCCCTTTCAACAGGAACGGCGAGAGGAACTCCAGGGTCGTGCCACCATTCCAAGAGTCACCCAGATGTCTCAGTCCATTCCAGAGGAACCTCTTTTCCCTTCACCGGCTCGTCTTTCACGCCGAGGATCGACTCACACCAAGGTGGCACGTGGCACAGCCCTGTGGGAAAGCCTCGTGGGAAAGCCTCGAGGGACAGCCTCGAGGGAAAGCCACAGATCCCTTGATCCACGTGACAGGAAGCGTGACACTACTACTGCAGCTCGGGAGGAAAGCGCACGTGCATGCCCCCACTCGAGACGAGGCCTGACTCCCCTGGGGAGACTCAGAAGCACCCCACGATCCATTGCAACACTGGAGAGGTATCCTCAGGTTCCGGCCCCGACTCCACACAAGGACTGAGGCCCCGGCATGGACGGGAGAGGAATCCCGAGAGGTCCCCTAGCAACTCGCATGGGGACTGGCCTTTCCTGAGGCCACCAGAGCGGGTCCCTGAGGTCCCCGTCGTAACTCGAGAAGACCTGCCGCAACTCGAGAAAATCCAGGAGGTTCTCCCCTCCAGGAGAGATGAGGCCCATTTCCGCTGAGGCGTCTCGAGGCTGATCACACCTCACCTCTGGAACTTCGAAAGGCTCCTTCACACCCTTGGTGCAAATCAAGAAGTTCCCCGACATACCCGTCTCCACTCGAGAGGAATCACGAGGGTCCCGCCCACATCCAGAGGAGCCCCGTTTCCGCCTCGTAGCTCGAGATGAGGGATCCTTTCCCTGCTTCGTCGGGAAAGAGTTCCCGGCGTTCCCGTCGCATCTCAAGAGGAGGCCCTCTCAACAGGAACGGCGAGAGGAACTCCAGGGTCGTGCCACCATTCCAAGAGTCCCCCAGATGTCTCAGTCCATTCCAGAGGAACCTCTTTTCCCTTCACTGGCTCGTCTTTCACGCCGAGGATCGACTCACACCAAGGTGGCACGTGGCACAGCCCTGTGGCAAAGCCTCGTGGGAAAACCTCGAGGGACAGCCTCGAGGGAAAGCCACAGATCCCTTGATCCACGTGACAGGAAGCGTGACACTGCTGCTGCAGCTCGGGAGGAAAGCGCACGTGCATGCCCCCACTCGAGACGAGGCCTGACACCCCTGGGGAGACTCAGAAGCACCCCAAGATCCATGGCAACACTGGAGAGGAATCCTCAGGTTCCGGCCCCGACTCCACCCAAGGACTGAGGCCCCGGCATGGACGGGAGAGGAATCCCGAGAGGTCCCCTAGCAACTCGCATGGGGACTGGCCTTTCCTGAGGCCACCACAGCGGGTCCCTGAGGTCCCCGTCGTAACTCGAGAAGACCTGCTGCAACTCGAGAAAATCCAGGAGGTTCTCCCCTCCAGGCGAGATGAGGCCCATTTACGCTGAGGCGTCTCGAGGCTGATCACACCTCACCTCTGGAACTTCGAAAGGGTCCTTCACACCCTTGGTGCAAATCAAGAAGTTCCCCGACATACCCGTCTCCACTCGAGAGGAATCACGAGGGTCCCGCCCACATCCAGAGGAGCCCCGTTTCCGCCTCGTAGCTCGAGATGAGGGATCCTTTCCCTGCTTCGTCGGGAAAGAGATCCCGGCGTTCCCGTCGCATCTCAAGAGGAGGCCCTCTCAACAGGAACGGCGAGAGGAACTCCAGGGTCGTGCCACCATTCCAAGAGTCCCCCAGATGTCTCAGTCCATTCCAGAGGAACCTCTTTTCCCTTCACCGGCTCGTCTTTCACGCCGAGGATCGACTCACACCAAGGTGGCACGTGGCACAGCCCTGTGGGAAAGCCTCGTGGGAAAGCCTCGAGGGACAGCCTCGAGGGAAAGCCACAGATCCCTTGATCCACGTGACAGGAAGCGTGACACTACTGCTGCAGCTCGGGAGGAAAGCGCACGTGCATGCCCCCACTCGAGACGAGGCCTGACTCCCCTGGGGAGACTCAGAAGCACCCCAAGATCCATGGCAACACTGGAGAGGAATCCTCAGGTTCCGGCCCCGACTCCACGCAAGGACTGAGGCCCCGGCATGGACGGGAGAGGAATCCCGAGAGGTCCCCTAGCAACTCGCATGGGGACTGGCCTTTCCTGAGGCCACCAGAGCGGGTCCCTGAGGTCCCCGTCGTAACTCGAGAAGACCTGCCGCAACTCGAGAAAATCCAGGGGGTTCTCCCCTCCAGGCGAGATGAGGCCCATTTCCGCTGAGGCGTCTCGAGGCTGATCACACCTCACCTCTGGAACTTCGAAAGGGTCCTTCACACCCTTGGTGCAAATCAAGAAGTTCCCCGACATACCCGTCTCCACTCGAGAGGAATCACGAGGGTCCCGCCCACATCCAGAGGAGCCCCGTTTCCGCCTCGTAGCTCGAGATTAGGGATCCTTTCCCTGCTTCGTTGGGAAAGAGTTCCCGGCGTTCCCGTCGCATCTCAAGAGGAGGCCCTCTCAACAGGAACGGCGAGAGGAACTCCAGGGTCGTGCCACCATTCCAAGAGTCCCCCAGATGTCTCAGTCCATTCCAGAGGAACCTCTTTTCCCTTCACCGGCTCGTCTTTCACGCCGAGGATCGACTCACACCAAGGTGGCACGTGGGACAGCCCTGTGGGAAAGCCTCGTGGGAAAGCCTCGAGGGACAGCCTCGAGGGAAAGCCACAGATCCCTTGATCCACGTGACAGGAAGCGTGACACTACTGCTGCAGCTCGGGAGGGAAGCGCACGTGCAGGCCCCCACACGAGACGAGGCCTGACTCCCCTGGGGAGACTCAGAAGCACCCCAAGATCCATGGCAACACTGGAGAGGAATCCTCAGGTTCCGGCCCCGACTCCACACAAGGACTGAGTCCCCGGCATGGACGGGAGAGGAATCCCGAGAGGTCCCCTAGCAACTCGCATGGGGACTGGCCTTTCCTGAGGCCACCAGAGCGGGTCCCTGAGGTCCCCGTCGTAACTCGAGAAGACCTGCCGCAACTCGAGAAAATCCAGGAGGTTCTCCCCTCCAGGCGAGATGAGGCCCATTTCCGCTGAGGCGTCTCGAGGCTGATCACACCTCACCTCTGGAACTTCGAAAGGGTCCTTCACACCCTTGGTGCAAATCAAGAAGTTCCCCGACATAAACGTCTCCACTCGAGAGGAATCACGATGGTCCCGCCCACATCCAGAGGAGCCCCGTTTCCGCCTCGTAGCTCGAGATGAGGGATCCTTTCCCTGCTTCGTCGGGAAAGAGTTCCCGGCGTTCCCGTCGCATCTCAAGAGGAGGCCCTTTCAACAGGAACGGCGAGAGGAACTCCAGGGTCGTGCCACCATTCCAAGAGTCACCCAGATGTCTCAGTCCATTCCAGAGGAACCTCTTTTCCCTTCACCGGCTCGTCTTTCACGCCGAGGATCGACTCACACCAAGGTGGCACGTGGCACAGCCCTGTGGGAAAGCCTCGTGGGAAAGCCTCGAGGGACAGCCTCGAGGGAAAGCCACAGATCCCTTGATCCACGTGACAGGAAGCGTGACACTACTACTGCAGCTCGGGAGGAAAGCGCACGTGCATGCCCCCACTCGAGACGAGGCCTGACTCCCCTGGGGAGACTCAGAAGCACCCCACGATCCATTGCAACACTGGAGAGGTATCCTCAGGTTCCGGCCCCGACTCCACACAAGGACTGAGGCCCCGGCATGGACGGGAGAGGAATCCCGAGAGGTCCCCTAGCAACTCGCATGGGGACTGGCCTTTCCTGAGGCCACCAGAGCGGGTCCCTGAGGTCCCCGTCGTAACTCGAGAAGACCTGCCGCAACTCGAGAAAATCCAGGAGGTTCTCCCCTCCAGGAGAGATGAGGCCCATTTCCGCTGAGGCGTCTCGAGGCTGATCACACCTCACCTCTGGAACTTCGAAAGGCTCCTTCACACCCTTGGTGCAAATCAAGAAGTTCCCCGACATACCCGTCTCCACTCGAGAGGAATCACGAGGGTCCCGCCCACATCCAGAGGAGCCCCGTTTCCGCCTCGTAGCTCGAGATGAGGGATCCTTTCCCTGCTTCGTCGGGAAAGAGTTCCCGGCGTTCCCGTCGCATCTCAAGAGGAGGCCCTCTCAACAGGAACGGCGAGAGGAACTCCAGGGTCGTGCCACCATTCCAAGAGTCCCCCAGATGTCTCAGTCCATTCCAGAGGAACCTCTTTTCCCTTCACTGGCTCGTCTTTCACGCCGAGGATCGACTCACACCAAGGTGGCACGTGGCACAGCCCTGTGGCAAAGCCTCGTGGGAAAACCTCGAGGGACAGCCTCGAGGGAAAGCCACAGATCCCTTGATCCACGTGACAGGAAGCGTGACACTGCTGCTGCAGCTCGGGAGGAAAGCGCACGTGCATGCCCCCACTCGAGACGAGGCCTGACACCCCTGGGGAGACTCAGAAGCACCCCAAGATCCATGGCAACACTGGAGAGGAATCCTCAGGTTCCGGCCCCGACTCCACCCAAGGACTGAGGCCCCGGCATGGACGGGAGAGGAATCCCGAGAGGTCCCCTAGCAACTCGCATGGGGACTGGCCTTTCCTGAGGCCACCACAGCGGGTCCCTGAGGTCCCCGTCGTAACTCGAGAAGACCTGCTGCAACTCGAGAAAATCCAGGAGGTTCTCCCCTCCAGGCGAGATGAGGCCCATTTACGCTGAGGCGTCTCGAGGCTGATCACACCTCACCTCTGGAACTTCGAAAGGGTCCTTCACACCCTTGGTGCAAATCAAGAAGTTCCCCGACATACCCGTCTCCACTCGAGAGGAATCACGAGGGTCCCGCCCACATCCAGAGGAGCCCCGTTTCCGCCTCGTAGCTCGAGATGAGGGATCCTTTCCCTGCTTCGTCGGGAAAGAGATCCCGGCGTTCCCGTCGCATCTCAAGAGGAGGCCCTCTCAACAGGAACGGCGAGAGGAACTCCAGGGTCGTGCCACCATTCCAAGAGTCCCCCAGATGTCTCAGTCCATTCCAGAGGAACCTCTTTTCCCTTCACCGGCTCGTCTTTCACGCCGAGGATCGACTCACACCAAGGTGGCACGTGGCACAGCCCTGTGGGAAAGCCTCGTGGGAAAGCCTCGAGGGACAGCCTCGAGGGAAAGCCACAGATCCCTTGATCCACGTGACAGGAAGCGTGACACTACTGCTGCAGCTCGGGAGGAAAGCGCACGTGCATGCCCCCACTCGAGACGAGGCCTGACTCCCCTGGGGAGACTCAGAAGCACCCCAAGATCCATGGCAACACTGGAGAGGAATCCTCAGGTTCCGGCCCCGACTCCACGCAAGGACTGAGGCCCCGGCATGGACGGGAGAGGAATCCCGAGAGGTCCCCTAGCAACTCGCATGGGGACTGGCCTTTCCTGAGGCCACCAGAGCGGGTCCCTGAGGTCCCCGTCGTAACTCGAGAAGACCTGCCGCAACTCGAGAAAATCCAGGGGGTTCTCCCCTCCAGGCGAGATGAGGCCCATTTCCGCTGAGGCGTCTCGAGGCTGATCACACCTCACCTCTGGAACTTCGAAAGGGTCCTTCACACCCTTGGTGCAAATCAAGAAGTTCCCCGACATACCCGTCTCCACTCGAGAGGAATCACGAGGGTCCCGCCCACATCCAGAGGAGCCCCGTTTCCGCCTCGTAGCTCGAGATTAGGGATCCTTTCCCTGCTTCGTTGGGAAAGAGTTCCCGGCGTTCCCGTCGCATCTCAAGAGGAGGCCCTCTCAACAGGAACGGCGAGAGGAACTCCAGGGTCGTGCCACCATTCCAAGAGTCCCCCAGATGTCTCAGTCCATTCCAGAGGAACCTCTTTTCCCTTCACCGGCTCGTCTTTCACGCCGAGGATCGACTCACACCAAGGTGGCACGTGGGACAGCCCTGTGGGAAAGCCTCGTGGGAAAGCCTCGAGGGACAGCCTCGAGGGAAAGCCACAGATCCCTTGATCCACGTGACAGGAAGCGTGACACTACTACTGCAGCTCGGGAGGAAAGCGCACGTGCATGCCCCCACTCGAGACGAGGCCTGACTCCCCTGGGGAGACTCAGAAGAACCCCACGATCCATGGCAACACTGGAGAGGTATCCTCAGGTTCCGGCCTCGACTCCACACAAGGACTGAGGCCCCGGCATGGACGGGAGAGGAATCCCGAGAGGTCCCCTAGCAACTCGCATGGGGACTGGCCTTTCCTGAGGCCACCAGAGCGGGTCCCTGAGGTCCCCGTCGTAACTCGAGAAGACCTGCCGCAACTCGATAAAATCCAGGAGGTTCTCCCCTCCAGGAGAGATGAGGCCCATTTCCGCTGAGGCGTCTCGAGGCTGATCACACCTCACCTCTGGAACTTCGAAAGGGTCCTTCACACCCTTGGTGCAAATCAAGAAGTTCCCCGACCTAGCCGTCTCCACTCGAGAGGAATCACGAGGGTCCCGCCCACATCCAGAGGAGCCCCTTTTCCGCCTCGTAGCTCGAGATGAGGGATCCTTTCCCTGCTTCGTCGGGAAAGAGTTCCCGGCGTTCCCGTCGCATCTCAAGAGGAGGCCCTCTCAACAGGAACGGCGAGAGGAACTCCAGGGTCGTGCCAGCATTCCCAGAGTCCCCCAGATGTCTCAGTCCATTCCAGAGGAATCTCTTTTTCCTTCACCGGCCTGTCTTTCACGCCGAGGATCGACTCACACCAAAGTGGCACGTGGCACAGCCCTGTGGGAAAGCCTCGTGGGAAAGCCTCGAGGGACAGCCTCGAGGGAAAGCCACAGATCCCTTGATCCACGTGACAGGAAGCGTGACACTACTGCTGCAGCTCGGGAGGAAAGCGCACGTGCATGCCCCCACTCGAGACGAGGCCTGACTCCCCTGGGGAGACTCAGAAGCACCCAAGATCCATGGCAACACTGGAGAGGAATCCTCAGGTTCCGGCCCCGACTCCACGCAAGGACTGAGGCCCCGGCATGGACGGGAGAGGAATCCCGAGAGGTCCCCTAGCAACTCGCATGGGGACTGGCCTTTCCTGAGGCCACCAGAGCGGGTCCCTGAGGTCCCCGTCGTAACTCGAGAAGACCTGCCGCAACTCGAGAAAATCCAGGAGGTTCTCCCCTCCAGGCGAGATGAGGCCCATTTCCGCTGAGGCGTCTCGAGGGTGATCACACCTCACCTCTGGAACTTCGAAACTGTCCTTCACACCCTTGGTGCAAATCAAGAAGTTCCCCGACATACCCGTCTCCACTCGAGAGGAATCACGAGGGTCCCGCCCACATCCAGAGGAGCCCCGTTTCCGCCTCGTAGCTCGAGATGAGGGATCCTTTCCCTGCTTCGTCGGGAAAGAGTTCCCGGCCTTCCCGTCGCGTCTGAAGTGGAGGCTCTCTGAACAGGAGCTCGAGAGGAACTCCATGGTCGTGCCAGCATTCCAAGAGTCCCCCAGATGTCTCAGTCCATTCCAGAGGAACCTCTTTTCCCTTCACCGGCTCATCTTTCACGCCGAGGATCGACTCACACCAAGGTGGCACGTGGCACAGCCCTGTGGGAAAGCCTCGTGGGTAAACCTCGAGGGACAGCCTCGAGGGAAAGCCACAGATCCCTTGATCCACGTGACAGGAAGCGTGACACTACTGCTTCAGCTCGGGAGGGAAGCGCACATGCATGCCCCCATTCGAGACGAGGCCTGACTCCCCTCGGGAGACTCAGAAGCACCCCAAGATCCATGGCAACACTGGAGAGGAATCCTCAGGTTCGGCCCCGACTCCACACAAGGTCTAAGGCCCCGGCATGGACGGGAGAGGAATCCCGAGAGGTCCCCTAGCAACTCGCATGGCGACTGGCCTTTCCTGAGGCCACCAGAGCGGGTCCCTGAGGTCCCCGTTGTAACTCGAGAAGACCTGCCGCAACTCGAGAAAATCCAGGAGGTTCTCCCCTCCAGGCGAGATGAGGCCCATTTCCGCTGAGGCATCTCGTTGATGATCACACCTCACCTCTGGAACTTCGAAAGGGTCCTTCACACCCTTGGTGCAAACCAAGAAGTTCCCAGACATACCCGTCTCCACTCGAGAGGAATCACGCGGGTCCCGCCCACATCCAGAGGAGCCCCGTTTCCGCCTCGTAGCTCGAGATGAGGGATCCTTTCCCTGCTTCGTCGGGAAAGAGTTCCCGGCGTTCCCGTCGCATCTCAAGAGGAGGCCCTCTCAACAGGAACGGCGAGAGGAACTCCAGGGTCGTGCCACCATTCCAAGAGTCCCCCAGATGTCTCAGTCCATTCCAGAGGAACCTCTTTTCCCTTCACCGGCTCGTCTTTCACGCCGAGGATCGACTCACGCCAAGGTGGCCCCTGGCACAGCCCTGTGGGAAAGCCTCGTGGGAAAGCCTCGAGGGACAGCCTCGAGGGAAAGCCACAGATCCCTTGATCCACGTGACAGGAAGCGTGACACTACTGCTGCAGCTCGGGAGGGAAGCGCACGTGCAGGCCCCCACACGAGACGAGGCCTGACTCCCCTGGGGAGACTCAGAAGCACCCCAAGATCCATGGCAACACTGGAGAGGAATCCTCAGGTTCCGGCCCCGACTCCACACAAGGACTGAGGCCCCGGCATGGACGGGAGAGGAATCCCGAGAGGTCCCCTAGCAACTCGCATGGGGACTGGCCTTTCCTGAGGCCACCAGAGCGGGTCCCTGAGGTCCCCGTCGTAACTCGAGAAGACCTGCCGCAACTCGAGAAAATCCAGGAGGTTCTCCCCTCCAGGCGAGATGAGGCCCATTTCCGCTGAGGCGTCTCGAGGCTGATCACCCCAAACCTCTGGAACTTCGAAAGGGTCCTTCACACCCTTGGTGCAAATCAAGAAGTTCCCTGACCTAGCCGTCTCCACTCGAGAGGAATCACGAGGGTCCCGCCCACATTCAGAGGAGCCCCGTTTCCGCCTCGTAGCTCGAGATGAGGGATCCTTTCCCTGCTTCGTCGGGAAAGAGTTCCCGGCGTTCCCGTCGCATCTCAAGAGGAGGCCCTCTCAACAGGAACGGCGAGAGGAACTCCAGGGTCGTGCCACCATTCCAAGAGTCCCCCAGATGTCTCAGTCCATTCCAGAGGAACCTCTTTTCCCTTCACCGGCTCGTCTTTCACGCCGAGGATCGACTCACACCAAGGTGGCACGTGGCACAGCCCTGTGGGAAAGCCTCGTGGGAAAGCCTCGAGGGACAGCCTCGAGGGAAAGCCACAGATCCCTTGATCCACGTGACAGGAAGCGTGACACTACTGCTGCAGCTCGGGAGGGAAGCGCACGTGCAGGCCCCCACACGAGACGAGGCCTGACTCCCCTGGGGAGACTCAGAAGCACCCCAAGATCCATGGCAACACTGGAGAGGAATCCTCAGGTTCCGGCCCCGACTCCACACAAGGACTGAGGCCCCGGCATGGACGGGAGAGGAATCCCGAGAGGTCCCCTAGCAACTCGCATGGGGACTGGCCTTTCCTGAGGCCACCAGAGCGGGTCCCTGAGGTCCCCGTCGTAACTCGAGAAGACCTGCCGCAACTCGAGAAAATCCAGGAGGTTCTCCCCTCCAGGCGAGATGAGGCCCATTTCCGCTGAGGCGTCTCGAGGCTGATCACACCTCACCTCTGGAACTTCGAAAGGGTCCTTCACACCCTTGGTGCAAATCAAGAAGTTCCCCGACATAAACGTCTCCACTCGAGAGGAATCACGATGGTCCCGCCCACATCCAGAGGAGCCCCGTTTCCGCCTCGTAGCTCGAGATGAGGGATCCTTTCCCTGCTTCGTCGGGAAAGAGTTCCCGGCGTTCCCGTCGCATCTCAAGAGGAGGCCCTTTCAACAGAACGGCGAGAGGAACTCCATGGTCGTACCAGCATTCCAAGAGTCCCCCAGATGTCTCAGTCCATTCCAGAGGAACCTCTTTTCCCTTCACCGGCTCGTCTTTCACGCCGAGGATCGACTCACAACAAGGTGGCACGTGGCACAGCCCTGTGGGAAAGCCTCGTGGGAAAACCTCGAGGGACAGCCTGGAGGGAAAGCCACAGATCCCTTGATCCACGTGACAGGAAGCGTGACACTACTGCTGCAGCTCGGGAGGAAAGCGCACGTGCATGCCCCCACTCGAGACGAGGCCTGACTCCCCTGGGGAGAATCAGAAGCACCCCTAGATCCATGGCAACACTGGAGGGGAATCCTCAGGTTCCGGCCCCGAAGCCACACAAGGACTGAGGCCCCGGCATGGACGGGAGAGGAATCCCGAGCGGTCCCCTAGCAACTCGCATGGGGACTGGCCTTTCCTGAGGCCACCAGAGCGGGTCCCTGAGGTCTCCGTCGTAACTCGAGAACACCTGCCGCAACTAGAGAAAATCCAGGAGGTTCTCCCCTCCAGGCGAGATGAGGCCCATTTCCGCTGAGGCGTCTCGAGGCTGATCACACCTCACCTCTGGAACTTCGAAAGGGTCCTTCACACCCTTGGTGCAAATCAAGAAGTTCCCCGACCCAGCCGTCTCCACTCGAGAGGAATCACGAGGGTCCCGCCCACATCCAGAGGAGCCCCGTTTCCGCCTCGTAGCTCGAGATGAGGGATCCTTTCCCTGCTTCGTCGGGAAAGAGTTCCCGGCGTTCCCGTCGCATCTCAAGAGGAGGCCCTCTCAACAGGAACGGCGAGAGGAACTCCAGGGTCGTGCCACCATTCCAAGAGTCCCCCAGATGTCTCAGTCCATTCCAGAGGAACCTCTTTTCCCTTCACCGGCTCGTCTTTCACGCCGAGGATCGACTCACGCCAAGGTGGCACGTGGCACAGCCCTGTGGGAAAGCCTCGTGGGAAAGCCTCGAGGGACAGCCTCGAGGGAAAGCCACAGATCCCTTGATCCACGTGACAGGAAGCGTGACACTACTGCTGCAGCTCGGGAGGGAAGCGCACGTGCAGGCCCCCACACGAGACGAGGCCTGACTCCCCTGGGGAGACTCAGAAGCACCCCAAGATCCATGGCAACACTGGAGAGGAATCCTCAGGTTCCGGCCCCGACTCCACACAAGGACTGAGGCCCCGGCATGGACGGGAGAGGAATCCCGAGAGGTCCCCTAGCAACTCGCATGGGGACTGGCCTTTCCTGAGGCCACCAGAGCGGGTCCCTGAGGTCCCCGTCGTAACTCGAGAAGACCTGCCGCAACTCGAGAAAATCCAGGAGGTTCTCCCCTCCAGGCGAGATGAGGCCCATTTCCGCTGAGGCGTCTCGAGGCTGATCACACCTCACCTCTGGAACTTCGAAAGGGTCCTTCACACCCTTGGTGCAAATCAAGAAGTTCCCCGACATAAACGTCTCCACTCGAGAGGAATCACGATGGTCCCGCCCACATCCAGAGGAGCCCCGTTTCCGCCTCGTAGCTCGAGATGAGGGATCCTTTCCCTGCTTCGTCGGGAAAGAGTTCCCGGCGTTCCCGTCGCATCTCAAGAGGAGGCCCTTTCAACAGAACGGCGAGAGGAACTCCATGGTCGTACCAGCATTCCAAGAGTCCCCCAGATGTCTCAGTCCATTCCAGAGGAACCTCTTTTCCCTTCACCGGCTCGTCTTTCACGCCGAGGATCGACTCACAACAAGGTGGCACGTGGCACAGCCCTGTGGGAAAGCCTCGTGGGAAAACCTCGAGGGACAGCCTGGAGGGAAAGCCACAGATCCCTTGATCCACGTGACAGGAAGCGTGACACTACTGCTGCAGCTCGGGAGGAAAGCGCACGTGCATGCCCCCACTCGAGACGAGGCCTGACTCCCCTGGGGAGAATCAGAAGCACCCCTAGATCCATGGCAACACTGGAGAGGAATCCTCAGGTTCCGGCCCCGAAGCCACACAAGGACTGAGGCCCCGGCATGGACGGGAGAGGAATCCCGAGCGGTCCCCTAGCAACTCGCATGGGGACTGGCCTTTCCTGAGGCCACCAGAGCGGGTCCCTGAGGTCTCCGTCGTAACTCGAGAACACCTGCCGCAACTAGAGAAAATCCAGGAGGTTCTCCCCTCCAGGCGAGATGAGGCCCATTTCCGCTGAGGCGTCTCGAGGCTGATCACACCTCACCTCTGGAACTTCGAAAGGGTCCTTCACACCCTTGGTGCAAATCAAGAAGTTCCCCGACCCAGCCGTCTCAACTCGAGAGGAATTACGAGGGTCCCGCCCACATCCAGAGGAGCCCCGTTTCCGCCTCGTAGCTCGAGATGAGGGATCCTTTCCCTGCTTCGTCGGGAAAGAGTTCCCGGCGTTCCCGTCGCATCTCAAGAGGAGGCCCTCTCAACAGGAACGGCGAGAGGAACTCCAGGGTCGTGCCACCATTCCAAGAGTCCCCCAGATGTCTCAGTCCATTCCAGAGGAACCTCTTTTCCCTTCACCGGATCGTCTTTCACGCCGAGGATCGACTCACGCCAAGGTGGCACGTGGCACAGCCCTGTGGGAAAGCCTCGTGGGAAAGCCTCGAGGGACAGCCTCGAGGGAAAGCCACAGATCCCTTGATCCACGTGACAGGAAGCGTGACACTGCTGCTGCAGCTTGGGAGGAAAGTGCACGTGCATGTCCCCACTCGAGACGAGGCCTGACTCCCCTGGGGAGACTCAGAAGCACCCCAAGATCCATGGCAACACTGGAGAGCAATCCTCAGGTTCCGGCCCCGACTCCACACAAGGACTGAGGCCCCGGCGCGGACGGGAGAGGAATCCCGAGAGGTCCCCTAGCAACTCGCATGGGGACTGGCCTTTCCTGAGGCCACCAGAGCGGGTCCCTGAGGTCCCCGTCGTAACTCGAGAAGACCTGCCGCAACTCGAGAAAATCCAGGAGGTTCTCCCCTCCAGGCGAGATGAGGCCCATTTCCGCTGAGGCGTCTCGAGGCTGATCACACCTCACCTCTGGAACTTCGAAAGGGTCCTTCACACCCTTGGTGCAAATCAAGAAGTTCCCCGACATAAACGTCTCCACTCGAGAGGAATCACGATGGTCCCGCCCACATCCAGAGGAGCCCCGTTTCCGCCTCGTAGCTCGAGATGAGGGATCCTTTCCCTGCTTCGTCGGGAAAGAGTTCCCGGCGTTCCCGTCGCATCTCAAGAGGAGGCCCTTTCAACAGAACGGCGAGAGGAACTCCATGGTCGTACCAGCATTCCAAGAGTCCCCCAGATGTCTCAGTCCATTCCAGAGGAACCTCTTTTCCCTTCACCGGCTCGTCTTTCACGCCGAGGATCGACTCACAACAAGGTGGCACGTGGCACAGCCCTGTGGGAAAGCCTCGTGGGAAAACCTCGAGGGACAGCCTGGAGGGAAAGCCACAGATCCCTTGATCCACGTGACAGGAAGCGTGACACTACTGCTGCAGCTCGGGAGGAAAGCGCACGTGCATGCCCCCACTCGAGACGAGGCCTGACTCCCCTGGGGAGAATCAGAAGCACCCCTAGATCCATGGCAACACTGGAGGGGAATCCTCAGGTTCCGGCCCCGAAGCCACACAAGGACTGAGGCCCCGGCATGGACGGGAGAGGAATCCCGAGCGGTCCCCTAGCAACTCGCATGGGGACTGGCCTTTCCTGAGGCCACCAGAGCGGGTCCCTGAGGTCTCCGTCGTAACTCGAGAACACCTGCCGCAACTAGAGAAAATCCAGGAGGTTCTCCCCTCCAGGCGAGATGAGGCCCATTTCCGCTGAGGCGTCTCGAGGCTGATCACACCTCACCTCTGGAACTTCGAAAGGGTCCTTCACACCCTTGGTGCAAATCAAGAAGTTCCCCGACCCAGCCGTCTCCACTCGAGAGGAATCACGAGGGTCCCGCCCACATCCAGAGGAGCCCCGTTTCCGCCTCGTAGCTCGAGATGAGGGATCCTTTCCCTGCTTCGTCGGGAAAGAGTTCCCGGCGTTCCCGTCGCATCTCAAGAGGAGGCCCTCTCAACAGGAACGGCGAGAGGAACTCCAGGGTCGTGCCACCATTCCAAGAGTCCCCCAGATGTCTCAGTCCATTCCAGAGGAACCTCTTTTCCCTTCACCGGCTCGTCTTTCACGCCGAGGATCGACTCACGCCAAGGTGGCACGTGGCACAGCCCTGTGGGAAAGCCTCGTGGGAAAGCCTCGAGGGACAGCCTCGAGGGAAAGCCACAGATCCCTTGATCCACGTGACAGGAAGCGTGACACTACTGCTGCAGCTCGGGAGGGAAGCGCACGTGCAGGCCCCCACACGAGACGAGGCCTGACTCCCCTGGGGAGACTCAGAAGCACCCCAAGATCCATGGCAACACTGGAGAGGAATCCTCAGGTTCCGGCCCCGACTCCACACAAGGACTGAGGCCCCGGCATGGACGGGAGAGGAATCCCGAGAGGTCCCCTAGCAACTCGCATGGGGACTGGCCTTTCCTGAGGCCACCAGAGCGGGTCCCTGAGGTCCCCGTCGTAACTCGAGAAGACCTGCCGCAACTCGAGAAAATCCAGGAGGTTCTCCCCTCCAGGCGAGATGAGGCCCATTTCCGCTGAGGCGTCTCGAGGCTGATCACACCTCACCTCTGGAACTTCGAAAGGGTCCTTCACACCCTTGGTGCAAATCAAGAAGTTCCCCGACATAAACGTCTCCACTCGAGAGGAATCACGATGGTCCCGCCCACATCCAGAGGAGCCCCGTTTCCGCCTCGTAGCTCGAGATGAGGGATCCTTTCCCTGCTTCGTCGGGAAAGAGTTCCCGGCGTTCCCGTCGCATCTCAAGAGGAGGCCCTTTCAACAGAACGGCGAGAGGAACTCCATGGTCGTACCAGCATTCCAAGAGTCCCCCAGATGTCTCAGTCCATTCCAGAGGAACCTCTTTTCCCTTCACCGGCTCGTCTTTCACGCCGAGGATCGACTCACAACAAGGTGGCACGTGGCACAGCCCTGTGGGAAAGCCTCGTGGGAAAACCTCGAGGGACAGCCTGGAGGGAAAGCCACAGATCCCTTGATCCACGTGACAGGAAGCGTGACACTACTGCTGCAGCTCGGGAGGAAAGCGCACGTGCATGCCCCCACTCGAGACGAGGCCTGACTCCCCTGGGGAGAATCAGAAGCACCCCTAGATCCATGGCAACACTGGAGAGGAATCCTCAGGTTCCGGCCCCGAAGCCACACAAGGACTGAGGCCCCGACATGGACGGGAGAGGAATCCCGAGCGGTCCCCTAGCAACTCGCATGGGGACTGGCCTTTCCTGAGGCCACCAGAGCGGGTCCCTGAGGTCTCCGTCGTAACTCGAGAACACCTGCCGCAACTAGAGAAAATCCAGGAGGTTCTCCCCTCCAGGCGAGATGAGGCCCATTTCCGCTGAGGCGTCTCGAGGCTGATCACACCTCACCTCTGGAACTTCGAAAGGGTCCTTCACACCCTTGGTGCAAATCAAGAAGTTCCCCGACCCAGCCGTCTCAACTCGAGAGGAATTACGAGGGTCCCGCCCACATCCAGAGGAGCCCCGTTTCCGCCTCGTAGCTCGAGATGAGGGATCCTTTCCCTGCTTCGTCGGGAAAGAGTTCCCGGCGTTCCCGTCGCATCTCAAGAGGAGGCCCTCTCAACAGGAACGGCGAGAGGAACTCCAGGGTCGTGCCACCATTCCAAGAGTCCCCCAGATGTCTCAGTCCATTCCAGAGGAACCTCTTTTCCCTTCACCGGCTCGTCTTTCACGCCGAGGATCGACTCACGCCAAGGTGGCACGTGGCACAGCCCTGTGGGAAAGCCTCGTGGGAAAGCCTCGAGGGACAGCCTCGAGGGAAAGCCACAGATCCCTTGATCCACGTGACAGGAAGCGTGACACTGCTGCTGCAGCTTGGGAGGAAAGTGCACGTGCATGTCCCCACTCGAGACGAGGCCTGACTCCCCTGGGGAGACTCAGAAGCACCCCAAGATCCATGGCAACACTGGAGAGCAATCCTCAGGTTCCGGCCCCGACTCCACACAAGGACTGAGGCCCCGGCGCGGACGGGAGAGGAATCCCGAGAGGTCCCCTAGCAACTCGCATGGGGACTGGCCTTTCCTGAGGCCACCAGAGCGGGTCCCTGAGGTCCCCGTCGTAACTCGAGAAGACCTGCCGCAACTCGAGAAAATCCAGGAGGTTCTCCCCTCCAGGCGAGATGAGGCCCATTTCCGCTGAGGCGTCTCGAGGCTGATCACCCCAAACCTCTGGAACTTCGAAAGGGTCCTTCACACCCTTGGTGCAAATCAAGAAGTTCCCTGACCTAGCCGTCTCCACTCGAGAGGAATCACGAGGGTCCCGCCCACATTCAGAGGAGCCCCGTTTCCGCCTCGTAGCTCGAGATGAGGGATCCTTTCCCTGCTTCGTCGGGAAAGAGTTCCCGGCGTTCCCGTCGCATCTCAAGAGGAGGCCCTCTCAACAGGAACGGCGAGAGGAACTCCAGGGTCGTGCCACCATTCCAAGAGTCCCCCAGATGTCTCAGTCCATTCCAGAGGAACCTCTTTTCCCTTCACCGGCTCGTCTTTCACGCCGAGGATCGACTCACACCAAGGTGGCACGTGGCACAGCCCTGTGGGAAAGCCTCGTGGGAAAGCCTCGAGGGACAGCCTCGAGGGAAAGCCACAGATCCCTTCATCCACGTGACAGGAAGCGTGACACTCCTGCTGCAGCTTGGGAGGAAAGCGCACGTGCATGTCCCCACTCGAGACGAGGCCTGACTCCCCTGGGGAGACTCAGAAGCACCCCAAGATCCATGGCAACACTGGAGAGCAATCCTCAGGTTCCGTCCCCGACTCCACACAAGGACTGAGGCCCCGGCGCGGACGGGAGAGGAATCCCGAGAGGTCCCCTAGCAACTCGCATGGGGACTGGCCTTTCCTGAGGCCACCAGAGCGGGTCCCTGAGGTCCCCGTCGTAACTCGAGAAGACCTGCCGCAACTCGAGAAAATCCAGGAGGTTCTACCCTCCAGGCGAGATGAGGCCCCTTTCCGCTGAGGCGTCTCGAGGCTGATCACACCTCACCTCTGGAACTTCGAAAGGGTCCTTCACACCCTTGGTGCAAATCAAGAAGTTCCCCGACCTAGCCGTCTCCACTCGAGAGGAATCACGAGGGTCCCGCCCACATCCAGAGGAGCCCCGTTTCCGCCTCGTAGCTCGAGATGAGGGATCCTTTCCCTGCTTCGTCGGGAAAGAGTTCCCGGCGTTAACGTCGCATCTCAAGAGGAGTCCCTCTCAACAGGACAGGCGAGAAGAACTCCAGGGTCGTGCCAGCATTCCAAGAATCCCCCAGATGTCTCAGTCCATTCCAGAGGAACCTCTTTTCCCTTCACCGGCTCGTCTTTCACGCCGAGGATCGACTCACGCCAAGGTGGCACGTGGCACAGCCCTGTGGGAAAGCCTCGTGGGAAAGCCTCGAGGGACAGCCTCGAGGGAAAGCCACAGATCCCTTGATCCACGTGACAGGAAGCGTGACACTACTGCTGCAGCTCGGGAGGGAAGCGCACGTGCATGCCCCCACTCGAGACGAGGCCTGACTCCCCTGGGGAGACTCAGAAGCACCCCAAGATCCATGGCAACACTGGAGAGGAATCCTCAGGTTACGGCCCCGACTCCACACAAGGACTGAGGCCCCGGCATGGACGGGAGAGGAATCCCGAGCGGTCCCCTAGCAACTCGCATGGGGACTGGCCTTTCCTGAGGCCACCAGAGCGGGTCCCTGAGGTCTCCGTCGTAACTCGAGAACACCTGCCGCAACTAGAGAAAATCCAGGAGGTTCTCCCCTCCAGGCGAGATGAGGCCCATTTCCGCTGAGGCGTCTCGAGGCTGATCACACCTCACCTCTGGAACTTCGAAAGGGTCCTTCACACCCTTGGTGCAAATCAAGAAGTTCCCCGACCCAGCCGTCTCCACTCGAGAGGAATCACGAGGGTCCCGCCCACATCCAGAGGAGCCCCGTTTCCGCCTCGTAGCTCGAGATGAGGGATCCTTTCCCTGCTTCGTCGGGAAAGAGTTCCCGGCGTTCCCGTCGCATCTCAAGAGGAGGCCCTCTCAACAGGAACGGCGAGAGGAACTCCAGGGTCGTGCCACCAATCCAAGAGTCCCCCAGATGTCTCAGTCCATTCCAGAGGAACCTCTTTTCCCTTCACCGGCTCGTCTTTCACGCCGAGGATCGACTCACGCCAAGGTGGCACGTGGCACAGCCCTGTGGGAAAGCCTCGTGGGAAAGCCTCGAGGGACAGCCTCGAGGGAAAGCCACAGATCCCTTGATCCACGTGACAGGAAGCGTGACACTGCTGCTGCAGCTTGGGAGGAAAGTGCACGTGCATGTCCCCACTCGAGACGAGGCCTGACTCCCCTGGGGAGACTCAGAAGCACCCCAAGATCCATGGCAACACTGGAGAGCAATCCTCAGGTTCCGGCCCCGACTCCACACAAGGACTGAGGCCCCGGCGCGGACGGGAGAGGAATCCCGAGAGGTCCCCTAGCAACTCGCATGGGGACTGGCCTTTCCTGAGGCCACCAGAGCGGGTCCCTGAGGTCCCCGTCGTAACTCGAGAAGACCTGCCGCAACTCGAGAAAATCCAGGAGGTTCTCCCCTCCAGGCGAGATGAGGCCCATTTCCGCTGAGGCGTCTCGAGGCTGATCACCCCAAACCTCTGGAACTTCGAAAGGGTCCTTCACACCCTTGGTGCAAATCAAGAAGTTCCCTGACCTAGCCGTCTCCACTCGAGAGGAATCACGAGGGTCCCGCCCACATTCAGAGGAGCCCCGTTTCCGCCTCGTAGCTCGAGATGAGGGATCCTTTCCCTGCTTCGTCGGGAAAGAGTTCCCGGCGTTCCCGTCGCATCTCAAGAGGAGGCCCTCTCAACAGGAACGGCGAGAGGAACTCCAGGGTCGTGCCACCATTCCAAGAGTCCCCCAGATGTCTCAGTCCATTCCAGAGGAACCTCTTTTCCCTTCACCGGCTCGTCTTTCACGCCGAGGATCGACTCACACCAAGGTGGCACGTGGCACAGCCCTGTGGGAAAGCCTCGTGGGAAAGCCTCGAGGGACAGCCTCGAGGGAAAGCCACAGATCCCTTGATCCACGTGACAGGAAGCGTGACACTCCTGCTGCAGCTTGGGAGGAAAGCGCACGTGCATGTCCCCACTCGAGACGAGGCCTGACTCCCCTGGGGAGACTCAGAAGCACCCCAAGATCCATGGCAACACTGGAGAGCAATCCTCAGGTTCCGTCCCCGACTCAACACAAGGACTGAGGCCCCGGCGCGGACGGGAGAGGAATCCCGAGAGGTCCCCTAGCAACTCGCATGGGGACTGGCCTTTCCTGAGGCCACCAGAGCGGGTCCCTGAGGTCCCCGTCGTAACTCGAGAAGACCTGCCGCAACTCGAGAAAATCCAGGAGGTTCTACCCTCCAGGCGAGATGAGGCCCCTTTCCGCTGAGGCGTCTCGAGGCTGATCACACCTCACCTCTGGAACTTCAAAAGGGTCCTTCACATCCTTGGTGGAAATCAAGAAGTTCCCCGACCTAGCCGTCTCCACTCGAGAGGAATCACGAGGGTCCCGCCCACATCCAGAGGAGCCCCGTTTCCGCCTCGTAGCTCGAGATGAGGGATCCTTTCCCTGCTACGTCGGGAAAGAGTTCCCGGCGTTCCCGTCGCATCTCAAGAGGAGGCCCTTTCAACAGGAGCGGCGAGAGGAACTCAGGGTCGTACCAGCATTCCAAGAGTCCTCCAGATGTCTCAGTCCATTCCAGAGGAACCTCTTTTCCCTTCACCGGCTCGTCTTTCACGCCGAGAATCGACTCACAACAAGGTGGCACGTGGCACAGCCCTGTGGGAAAGCCTCGTGGGAAAGCCTCGAGGGACAGCCTCGAGGGAAAGCCACAGATCCCTTGATCCACGTGACAGGAAGCGTGACACTACTGCTGCAGCTCGGGAGGAAAGCGCACGTGCATGCCCCCACTCGAGACGAGGCCTGACTCCCCTGGGGAGAATCAGAAGCACCCCTAGATCCATGGCAACACTGGAGAGGAATCCTCAGGTTCCGGCCCCGAATCCACACAAGGACTGAGGCCCCGGCATGGACGGGAGAGGAATCCCGAGAGGTCCCCTAGCAACTCGCATGGGGACTGGCCTTTCCTGAGGCCACCATAGCGGGTCCCTGAGGTCCCCGTCGTAACTCGAGAAGACCTGCCGCAACTCGAGAAAATCCAGGAGGTTCTCCCCTCCAGGCGAGATGAGGCCCATTTCGCTGAGGCGTCTCGAGGCTCATCACCCCAAACCTCTGGAACTTCGAAAGGGTCCTTCACACCCTTGGTGCAAATCAAGAAGTTCCCCGACATACTCGTCTCCACTCGAGAGGAATTACGAGGGTCCCGCCCACATCCAGAGGAGCCCCGTTTCCGCCTCGTAGCTCGAGATGAGGGAACCTTTCCCTGCTTCGTCGGGAAAGAGTTTCCGGCGTTCCCGTCGCCTCTCAAGAGGAGGCCCTCTGAACAGGCGCGGCGAGAGGAACTCCAAGTTCGTGCCAGCATTCCGAGAGTCCCCCAGATATCTCAGTCCATTCCAGAGGAACCACTTTTCCCTTCACCGGCTCGTCTTTCACGCCGAAGATCGACTCACAACAAGGTGGCACGTGGCACAGCCCTTTGGGAAAGCCTCGTGGGTAAATCTCGAGGGACAGCCTCAAGGGAAAGCCACAGATCCCTTGATCCACGTGACAGGAAGCGTGACACTACTGCTGCAGCTCGGGAGGAAAGCGCACGTGCATGCCCCCACTCGAGACGAGGCCTGACTCCCCTGGGGAGACTCAGAAGCACCCCTAGATCCATGGCAACACTGGAGAGGAATCCTCAGGTTCCGGCCCCGACTCCACAGAAGGACTGAGGCCCCGGCATGGACGGGAGAGGAATCCCGAGAGGTCCCCTAGCAACTCGCATGGGGACTGGCCTTTCCTGAGGCCACCAGAGCGGATCCCTGAGGTCCCCGTCGTAACTCGAGAAGACCTGCCGCAACTCGAGAAAATCCAGGAGGTTCTCCCCTCCAGGCGAGATGAGGCCCATTTCCGCTGAGGCGTCTCGAGGCTGATCACACCTCACCTCTGGAACTTCGAAAGGCTCCTTCACACCCTTGGTGCAAATCAAGAAGTTCCCCGACATACCCGTCTCCACTCGAGAGGAATCACGAGGGTCCCGCCCACATCCAGAGGAGCCCCGTTTCCGCCTCGTAGCTCGAGATGAGGGATCCTTTCCCTGCTTCGTCGGGAAAGAGTTCCCGGCGTTCCCGTCGCATCTCAAGAGGAGGCCCTCTCAACAGGAACGGCGAGAGGAACTCCAGGGTCGTGCCACCATTCCAAGAGTCCCCCAGATGTCTCAGTCCATTCCAGAGGAACCTCTTTTCCCTTCACCGGCTCGTCTTTCACGCCGAGGATCGACTCACGCCAAGGTGGCACGTGGCACAGCCCTGTGGGAAAGCCTCGTGGGAAAGCCACAGATCCCTTGATCCACGTGACAGGAAGCGTGACACTACTGCTGCAGCATGGGAGGAAAGCGCACGTGCATGTCCCCACTCGAGACGAGGCCTGACTCCCCAGGGGAGACTCAGAAGCACCCCAAGATCCATGGCAACACTGGAGAGCAATCCTCAGGTTCCGTCCCCGACTCAACACAAGGACTGAGGCCCCGGCGCGGACGGGAGAGGAATCCCGAGAGGTCCCCTTGCAACTCGCATGGGGACTGGCCTTTCCTGAGGCCACCAGAGCGGGTCCCTGAGGTCCCCGTCATAACTCGAGAAGACCTGCCGCAACTCGGGAAAATCCAGGAGGTTCTCCCCTTCAGGCGAGATGAGGCCCATTTCCGCTGAGGCGTCTCGATGCTGATCACACCTCACCTCTGGAACTTGGAAAGGGTCCTTCACACCCTTGGTGCAAATCAAGAAGTTCCCCGACCTAGCCGTCTCCACTCGAGAGGAATCACGAGGGTCCCACCCACATCCAGAGGAGCCCCGTTTCCGCCTCGTAGCTCGAGATGAGGGATCCTTTCCCTGCTTCGTCGGGAAAGAGTTCCCGGCGTTCCCGTCGCATCTCAAGAGGAGGCCCTCTCAACAGGACAGGCGAGAAGAACTCCAGGGTCGTGCCAGCATTCCAAGAATCCCCCAGATGTCTCAGTCCATTCCAGAGGAACCTCTTTTCCCTTCACCGGCTCGTCTTTCACGCCGAGGATCGACTCACAACAAGGTGGCACGTGGCACAGCCCTGTGGGAAAGCCTCGTGGGAAAGCCTCGAGGGACAGCCTCGAGGGAAAGCCACAGATCCCTTGATCCACGTGACAGGAAGCGTGACACTACTGCTGCAGCTCGGGAGGAATGCGCACGTGCATGCCCCCACTCGAGACGAGGCCTGACTCCCCTGGGGAGACTCAGAAGCACCCCAAGATCCATGGCAACACTGGAGAGGAATCCTCAGGTTCCGGCCCCGACTCCACACAAGGACTGAGGCACCGGCATGGACGGGAGAGGAATCCCGAGAGGTCCCCTAGCAACTCGCATGGGGACTGGCCTTTCCTGAGGCCACCAGAGCGGGTCCCTGAGGTCCCCGTCGTAACTCGAGAAGACCTGCCGCAACTGGAGAAAATCCAGGGGGTTCTCCCCTCCAGGCGAGATGAGGCCCAGTTCCGCTGAGGCGTCTCGAAGCTGATCACACCTCACCTCTGGAACTTCGAAAGGGTCCTTCACACCCTTGGTGCAAATCAAGAAGTTCCCTGACCTAGCCGTCTCCACTCGAGAGGAATCACGAGGGTCCCGCCCACATCCAGAGGAGCCACGTTTCCGCCTCGTAGCTCGAGATGAGGGATCCTTTCCCTTCTTCGTCGGGAAAGAGTTCCCGGCGTTCCCGTCGCATCTCAAGAGGAGGCCCTCTCAACAGGAACGGCGAGAGGAACTCCAGGGTCGTGCCACCATTCCAAGAGTCCCCCAGATGTCTCAGTCCATTCCAGAGGAACCTCTTTTCCCTTCACCGGCTCGTCTTTCACGCCGAGGATCGACTCACACCAAGGTGGCACGTGGCACAGCCCTGTGGGAAAGCCTCGTGGGAAAGCCTCGAGGGACAGCCTCGAGGGAAAGCCACAGATCCCTTGATCCACGTGACAGGAAGCGTGACACTACTGCTGCAGCTCGGGAGGAAAGCGCACGTGCATGCCCCCACTCGAGACGAGGCCTGACTCCCCTGGGGAGACTCAGAAGCACCCCAAGATCCATGGCAACACTGGAGAGGAATCCTCAGGTTCCGCCCCGAATAGACACAAGGACTGAGGCCCCGGCATGGACGGGAGAGGAATCCCGAGAGGTCCCCTAGCAACTCGCATGGGGACTGGCCTTTCCTGAGGCCACCAGAGCGGGTCCCTGAGGTCCCCGTCGTAACTCGAGAAGACCTGCCGCAACTAGAGAAAATCCAGGAGGTTCTCCCCTCCAGGCGAGATGAGGCCCCTTTCCGCTGAGGCGTCTCGAGGCTGATCACACCTCACCTCTGGAACTTCAAAAGGGTCCTTCACATCCTTGGTGGAAATCAAGAAGTTCCCCGACCTAGCCGTCTCCACTCGAGAGGAATCACGAGGGTCCCGCCCACATCCAGAGGAGCCCCGTTTCCGCCTCGTAGCTCGAGATGAGGGATCCTTTCCCTGCTACGTCGGGAAAGAGTTCCCGGCGTTCCCGTCGCATCTCAAGAGGAGGCCCTTTCAACAGGAGCGGCGAGAGGAACTCCATGGTCGTACCAGCATTCCAAGAGTCCCCCAGATGTCTCAGTCCATTCCAGAGGAACCTCTTTTCCCTTCACCGGCTCGTCTTTCACGCCGAGAATCGACTCACAACAAGGTGGCACGTGGCACAGCCCTTTGGGAAAGCCTCGTGGGTAAATCTCGAGGGACAGCCTCGAGGGAAAGCCACAGATCCCTTGATCCACGTGACAGGAAGCGTGACACTACTGCTGCAGCTCGGGAGGAAAGCGCACGTGTATGCCCCCACTCGAGACGAGGCCTGACTCCCCTGGGGAGACTCAGAAGCACCCCTAGATCCATGGCAACACTGGAGAGGAATCCTCAGGTTCCGGCCCCGACTCCACACAAGGACTGAGGCCCCGGCATGGACGGGAGAGGAATCCCGAGAGGTCCCCTAGCAACTCGCATGGGGACTGGCCTTTCCTGAGGCCACCAGAGCGGGTCCCTGAGGTCTCCGTCGTAACTCGAGAACACCTGTCGCAACTAGAGAAAATCCAGGAGGTTCTCCCCTCCAGGCGAGATGAGGCCCATTTCCGCTGAGGCGTCTCGAGGCTGATCACACCTCACCTCTGGAACTTCGAAAGGGTCCTTCACACCCTTGGTGCAAATCAAGAAGTTCCCCGACCCAGCCGTCTCCACTCGAGAGGAATCACGAGGGTCCCGCCCACATCCAGAGGAGCCCCGTTTCCGCCTCGTAGCTCGAGATGAGGGATCCTTTCCCTGCTTCGTCGGGAAAGAGTTCCCGGCGTTCCCGTCGCATCTCAAGAGGAGGCCCTTTCAACAGGAGCGGCGAGAGGAACTCCATGGTCGTACCAGCATTCCAAGAGTCCCCCAGATGTCTCAGTCCATTCCAGAGGAACCTCTTTTCCCTTCACCGGCTCGTCTTTCACGCCGAGGATCGACTCACGCCAAGGTGGCACGTGGCACAGCCCTGTGGGAAAGCCTCGTGGGAAAGCCTCGAGGGACAGCCTCGAGGGAAAGCCACAGATCCCTTGATCCACGTGACAGGAAGCGTGACACTACTGCTGCAGCTCGGGAGGGAAGCGCACGTGCAGGCCCCCACACGAGACGAGGCCTGACTCCCCTGGGGAGACTCAGAAGCACCCCAAGATCCATGGCAACACTGGAGAGGAATCCTCAGGTTCCGGCCCCGACTCCACACAAGGACTGAGTCCCCGGCATGGACGGGAGAGGAATCCCGAGAGGTCCCCTAGCAACTCGCATGGGGACTGGCCTTTCCTGAGGCCACCAGAGCGGGTCCCTGAGGTCCCCGTCGTAACTCGAGAAGACCTGCCGCAACTCGAGAAAATCCAGGAGGTTCTCCCCTCCAGGCGAGATGAGGCCCATTTCCGCTGAGGCGTCTCGAGGCTGATCACACCTCACCTCTGGAACTTCGAAAGGGTCCTTCACACCCTTGGTGCAAATCAAGAAGTTCCCCGACATAAACGTCTCCACTCGAGAGGAATCACGATGGTCCCGCCCACATCCAGAGGAGCCCCGTTTCCGCCTCGTAGCTCGAGATGAGGGATCCTTTCCCTGCTTCGTCGGGAAAGAGTTCCCGGCGTTCCCGTCGCATCTCAAGAGGAGGCCCTTTCAACAGAACGGCGAGAGGAACTCCATGGTCGTCCCAGCATTCCAAGAGTCCCCCAGATGTCTCAGTCCATTCCAGAGGAACCTCTTTTCCCTTCACCGGCTCGTCTTTCACGCCGAGGATCGACTCACAACAAGGTGGCACGTGGCACAGCCCTGTGGGAAAGCCTCGTGGGAAAACCTCGAGGGACAGCCTGGAGGGAAAGCCACAGATCCCTTGATCCACGTGACAGGAAGCGTGACACTACTGCTGCAGCTCGGGAGGAAAGCGCACGTGCATGCCCCCACTCGAGACGAGGCCTGACTCCCCTGGGGAGAATCAGAAGCACCCCTAGATCCATGGCAACACTGGAGAGGAATCCTCAGGTTCCGGCCCCGAAGCCACACAAGGACTGAGGCCCCGGCGCGGACGGGAGAGGAATCCCGAGAGGTCCCCTAGCAACTCGCATGGGGACTGGCCTTTCCTGAGGCCACCAGAGCGGGTCCCTGAGGTCCCCGTCGTAACTCGAGAAGACCTGCCGCAACTCGAGAAAATCCAGGAGGTTCTCCCCTCCAGGCGAGATGAGGCCCATTTCCGCTGAGGCGTCTCGAGGCTGATCACCCCAAACCTCTGGAACTTCGAAAGGGTCCTTCACACCCTTGGTGCAAATCAAGAAGTTCCCTGACCTAGCCGTCTCCACTCGAGAGGAATCACGAGGGTCCCGCCCACATTCAGAGGAGCCCCGTTTCCGCCTCGTAGCTCGAGATGAGGGATCCTTTCCCTGCTTCGTCGGGAAAGAGTTCCCGGCGTTCCCGTCGCATCTCAAGAGGAGGCCCTCTCAACAGGAACGGCGAGAGGAACTCCAGGGTCGTGCCACCATTCCAAGAGTCCCCCAGATGTCTCAGTCCATTCCAGAGGAACCTCTTTTCCCTTCACCGGCTCGTCTTTCACGCCGAGGATCGACTCACACCAAGGTGGCACGTGGCACAGCCCTGTGGGAAAGCCTCGTGGGAAAGCCTCGAGGGACAGCCTCGAGGGAAAGCCACAGATCCCTTGATCCACGTGACAGGAAGCGTGACACTCCTGCTGCAGCTTGGGAGGAAAGCGCACGTGCATGTCCCCACTCGAGACGAGGCCTGACTCCCCTGGGGAGACTCAGAAGCACCCCAAGATCCATGGCAACACTGGAGAGCAATCCTCAGGTTCCGTCCCCGACTCAACACAAGGACTGAGGCCCCGGCGCGGACGGGAGAGGAATCCCGAGAGGTCCCCTAGCAACTCGCATGGGGACTGGCCTTTCCTGAGGCCACCAGAGCGGGTCCCTGAGGTCCCCGTCGTAACTCGAGAAGACCTGCCGCAACTCGAGAAAATCCAGGAGGTTCTACCCTCCAGGCGAGATGAGGCCCCTTTCCGCTGAGGCGTCTCGAGGCTGATCACACCTCACCTCTGGAACTTCAAAAGGGTCCTTCACATCCTTGGTGGAAATCAAGAAGTTCCCCGACCTAGCCGTCTCCACTCGAGAGGAATCACGAGGGTCCCGCCCACATCCAGAGGAGCCCCGTTTCCGCCTCGTAGCTCGAGATGAGGGAACCTTTCCCTGCTTCGTCGGGAAAGAGTTTCCGGCGTTCCCGTCGCCTCTCAAGAGGAGGCCCTCTGAACAGGCGCGGCGAGAGGAACTCCAAGTTCGTGCCAGCATTCCGAGAGTCCCCCAGATATCTCAGTCCATTCCAGAGGAACCACTTTTCCCTTCACCGGCTCGTCTTTCACGCCGAAGATCGACTCACAACAAGGTGGCACGTGGCACAGCCCTTTGGGAAAGCCTCGTGGGTAAATCTCGAGGGACAGCCTCAAGGGAAAGCCACAGATCCCTTGATCCACGTGACAGGAAGCGTGACACTACTGCTGCAGCTCGGGAGGAAAGCGCACGTGCATGCCCCCACTCGAGACGAGGCCTGACTCCCCTGGGGAGACTCAGAAGCACCCCTAGATCCATGGCAACACTGGAGAGGAATCCTCAGGTTCCGGCCCCGACTCCACACAAGGACTGAGGCCCCGGCATGGACGGGAGAGGAATCCCGAGAGGTCCCCTAGCAACTCGCATGGGGACTGGCCTTTCCTGAGGCCACCAGAGCGGATCCCTGAGGTCCCCGTCGTAACTCGAGAAGACCTGCCGCAACTCGAGAAAATCCAGGAGGTTCTCCCCTCCAGGCGAGATGAGGCCCATTTCCGCTGAGGCGTCTCGAGGCTGATCACACCTCACCTCTGGAACTTCGAAAGGCTCCTTCACACCCTTGGTGCAAATCAAGAAGTTCCCCGACATACCCGTCTCCACTCGAGAGGAATCACGAGGGTCCCGCCCACATCCAGAGGAGCCCCGTTTCCGCCTCGTAGCTCGAGATGAGGGATCCTTTCCCTGCTTCGTCGGGAAAGAGTTCCCGGCGTTCCCGTCGCATCTCAAGAGGAGGCCCTCTCAACAGGAACGGCGAGAGGAACTCCAGGGTCGTGCCACCATTCCAAGAGTCCCCCAGATGTCTCAGTCCATTCCAGAGGAACCTCTTTTCCCTTCACCGGCTCGTCTTTCACGCCGAGGATCGACTCACGCCAAGGTGGCACGTGGCACAGCCCTGTGGGAAAGCCTCGTGGGAAAGCCACAGATCCCTTGATCCACGTGACAGGAAGCGTGACACTACTGCTGCAGCTTGGGAGGAAAGCGCACGTGCATGTCCCCACTCGAGACGAGGCCTGACTCCCCAGGGGAGACTCAGAAGCACCCCAAGATCCATGGCAACACTGGAGAGCAATCCTCAGGTTCCGTCCCCGACTCAACACAAGGACTGAGGCCCCGGCGCGGACGGGAGAGGAATCCCGAGAGGTCCCCTTGCAACTCGCATGGGGACTGGCCTTTCCTGAGGCCACCAGAGCGGGTCCCTGAGGTCCCCGTCATAACTCGAGAAGACCTGCCGCAACTCGGGAAAATCCAGGAGGTTCTCCCCTTCAGGCGAGATGAGGCCCATTTCCGCTGAGGCGTCTCGATGCTGATCACACCTCACCTCTGGAACTTGGAAAGGGTCCTTCACACCCTTGGTGCAAATCAAGAAGTTCCCCGACCTAGCCGTCTCCACTCGAGAGGAATCACGAGGGTCCCACCCACATCCAGAGGAGCCCCGTTTCCGCCTCGTAGCTCGAGATGAGGGATCCTTTCCCTGCTTCGTCGGGAAAGAGTTCCCGGCGTTCCCGTCGCATCTCAAGAGGAGGCCCTCTCAACAGGACAGGCGAGAAGAACTCCAGGGTCGTGCCAGCATTCCAAGAATCCCCCAGATGTCTCAGTCCATTCCAGAGGAACCTCTTTTCCCTTCACCGGCTCGTCTTTCACGCCGAGGATCGACTCACAACAAGGTGGCACGTGGCACAGCCCTGTGGGAAAGCCTCGTGGGAAAGCCTCGAGGGACAGCCTCGAGGGAAAGCCACAGATCCCTTGATCCACGTGACAGGAAGCGTGACACTACTGCTGCAGCTCGGGAGGAATGCGCACGTGCATGCCCCCACTCGAGACGAGGCCTGACTCCCCTGGGGAGACTCAGAAGCACCCCAAGATCCATGGCAACACTGGAGAGGAATCCTCAGGTTCCGGCCCCGACTCCACACAAGGACTGAGGCACCGGCATGGACGGGAGAGGAATCCCGAGAGGTCCCCTAGCAACTCGCATGGGGACTGGCCTTTCCTGAGGCCACCAGAGCGGGTCCCTGAGGTCCCCGTCGTAACTCGAGAAGACCTGCCGCAACTGGAGAAAATCCAGGGGGTTCTCCCCTCCAGGCGAGATGAGGCCCATTTCCGCTGAGGCGTCTCGAAGCTGATCACACCTCACCTCTGGAACTTCGAAAGGGTCCTTCACACCCTTGGTGCAAATCAAGAAGTTCCCTGACCTAGCCGTCTCCACTCGAGAGGAATCACGAGGGTCCCGCCCACATCCAGAGGAGCCACGTTTCCGCCTCGTAGCTCGAGATGAGGGATCCTTTCCCTTCTTCGTCGGGAAAGAGTTCCCGGCGTTCCCGTCGCATCTCAAGAGGAGGCCCTCTCAACAGGAACGGCGAGAGGAACTCCAGGGTCGTGCCACCATTCCAAGAGTCCCCCAGATGTCTCAGTCCATTCCAGAGGAACCTCTTTTCCCTTCACCGGCTCGTCTTTCACGCCGAGGATCGACTCACACCAAGGTGGCACGTGGCACAGCCCTGTGGGAAAGCCTCGTGGGAAAGCCTCGAGGGACAGCCTCGAGGGAAAGCCACAGATCCCTTGATCCACGTGACAGGAAGCGTGACACTACTGCTGCAGCTCGGGAGGAAAGCGCACGTGCATGCCCCCACTCGAGACGAGGCCTGACTCCCGGGGAGACTCAGAAGCACCCCAAGATCCATGGCAACACTGGAGAGGAATCCTCAGGTTCCGCCCCGAATAGACACAAGGACTGATGCCCCGGCATGGACGGGAGAGGAATCCCGAGAGGTCCCCTAGCAACTCGCATGGGGACTGGCCTTTCCTCAGGCCACCAGAGCGGGTCCCTGAGGTCCCCGTCGTAACTCGAGAAGACCTGCCGCAACTCGAGAAAATCCAGGAGGTTCTCCCCTCCAGGCGAGATGAGGCCCCTTTCCGCTGAGGCGTCTCGAGGCTGATCACACCTCACCTCTGGAACTTCAAAAGGGTCCTTCACATCCTTGGTGGAAATCAAGAAGTTCCCCGACCTAGCCGTCTCCACTCGAGAGGAATCACGAGGGTCCCGCCCACATCCAGAGGAGCCCCGTTTCCGCCTCGTAGCTCGAGATGAGGGATCCTTTCCCTGCTACGTCGGGAAAGAGTTCCCGGCGTTCCCGTCGCATCTCAAGAGGAGGCCCTTTCAACAGGAGCGGCGAGAGGAACTCCATGGTCGTACCAGCATTCCAAGAGTCCCCCAGATGTCTCAGTCCATTCCAGAGGAACCTCTTTTCCCTTCACCGGCTCGTCTTTCACGCCGAGAATCGACTCACAACAAGGTGGCACGTGGCACAGCCCTTTGGGAAAGCCTCGTGGGTAAATCTCGAGGGACAGCCTCGAGGGAAAGCCACAGATCCCTTGATCCACGTGACAGGAAGCGTGACACTACTGCTGCAGCTCGGGAGGAAAGCGCACGTGTATGCCCCCACTCGAGACGAGGCCTGACTCCCCTGGGGAGACTCAGAAGCACCCCTAGATCCATGGCAACACTGGAGAGGAATCCTCAGGTTCCGGCCCCGACTCCACACAAGGACTGAGGCCCCGGCATGGACGGGAGAGGAATCCCGAGAGGTCCCCTAGCAACTCGCATGGGGACTGGCCTTTCCTGAGGCCACCAGAGCGGGTCCCTGAGGTCCCCGTCGTAACTCGAGAAGACCTGCCGCAACTTGAGAAAATCCAGGAGGTTCTCCCCTCCAGGCGAGATGAGGCCCCTTTCCGCTGAGGCGTCTCGAGGCTGATCACACCTCACCTCTGGAACTTCAAAAGGGTCCTTCACATCCTTGGTGGAAATCAAGAAGTTCCCCGACCTAGCCGTCTCCACTCGAGAGGAATCACGAGGGTCCCGCCCACATCCAGAGGAGCCCGGTTTCCGCCTCGTAGCTCGAGATGAGGGATCCTTTCCCTGCTTCGTCGGGAAAGAGTTCCCGGCGTTCCCGTCGCATCTCAAGAGGAGGCCCTCTCAACAGGAACGGCGAGAGGAACTCCAGGGTCGTGCCACCATTCCAAGAGTCCCCCAGATGTCTCAGTCCATTCCAGAGGAACTTCTTTTCCCTTCACCGGCTCGTCTTTCACGCCGAGGATCGACTCACGCCAAGGTGGCACGTGGCACAGCCCTGTGGGAAAGCCTCGTGGGAAAGCCTCGAGGGACAGCCTCGAGGGAAAGCCACAGATCCCTTGATCCACGTGACAGGAAGCGTGACACTGCTGCTGCAGCTTGGGAGGAACGCGCACGTGCATGTCCCCACTCGAGACGAGGCCTGACTCCCCTGGGGAGACTCAGAAGCACCCCAAGATCCATGGCAACACTGGAGAGGAATCCTCAGGTTCCGGACCCGACTCCACACAAGGACTGAGGCCCCGGCATGGACGGGATAGGAATCCCGAGAGGTCCCCTAGCAACTCGCATGGGGACTGGCCTTTCCTGAGGCCACCAGAGCGGGTCCCTGAGGTCTCCGTCGTAACTCGAGAACACCTGCCTCAACTAGAGAAAATCCAGGAGGTTCTCCCCTCTAGGCGAGATGAGGCCCATTTCCGCTGAGGCGTCTCGAGGCTGATCACACCTCACCTCTGGAACTTCGAAAGGGTCCTTCACACCCTTGGTGCAAATCAAGAAGTTCCCTGACCTAGCCGTCTCCACTCGAGAGGAATCACGCGGGTCCCGCCCACATCCAGAGGAGCCCCGTTTCCGCCTGGTAGCTCGAGATGAGGGATCCTTCCCCTGCTTCGTCGGGAAAGAGTTTCCGGCGTTCCCGTCGCATCTCAAGAGGAGGCCCTCTCAACAGGAACGGCGAGAGGAACTCCAGGGTCGTGCCACCATTCCAAGAGTCCCCCAGATGTCTCAGTCCATTCCAGAGGAACCTCTTTTCCCTTCACCGGCTCGTCTTTCACGCCGAGGATCGACTCACACCAAGGTGGCACGTGGCACAGCCCTGTGGGAAAGCCTCGTGGGAAAGCCTCGAGGGACTGCCTCGAGGGAAAGCCACAGATCCCTTGATCCACGTGACAGGAAGCGTGACACTACTGCTGCAGCTCGGGAGGAAAGCGCACGTGCATGCCCCCACTCGAGACGAGGCCTGACTCCCCTGGGGAGACTCAGAAGCACCCCAAGATCCATGGCAACACTGGAGAGGAATCCTCAGGTTCCGCCCCGACTAGACACAAGGACTGAGGCCCCGGCATGGACGGGAGAGGAATCCCGAGAGGTCCCCTAGCAACTCGCATGGGGACTGGCCTTTCCTGAGGCCACCAGAGCGGGTCCCTGAGGTCCCCGTCGTAACTCGAGAAGACCTGACGCAACTCGAGAAAATCCAGGAGGTTCTCCCCTCCAGGCGAGCTGAGGCCCATTTACGCTGAGGCGTCTCGAGGCTGATCACACCTCACCTCTGGAACTTCAAAAGGGTCCTTCACATCCTTGGTGGAAATCAAGAAGTTCCCCGACCTAGCCGTCTCCACTCGAGAGGAATCACGAGGGACCCGCCCACATCCAGAGGAGCCCCGTTTCCGCCTCGTAGCTCGAGATGAGGGATCCTTTCCCTGCTTCGTCGGGAAAGAGTTCCCGGCGTTCCCGTCGCATCTCAAGAGGAGGCCCTCTCAACCGGAGCGGCGAGAGGAACTCCAGGGTCGTGCCACCATTCCAAGAGTCCCCCAGATGTCTCAGTCCATTCCAGAGGAACCTCTTTTCCCTTCACCGGCTCGTCTTTCACGCCAAGGATCGACTCACACCAAGGTGGCACGTGGCACAGCCCTGTGGGAAAGCCTCGTGGGAAAGCCTCGAGGGACAGCCTCGAGGGAAAGCCACAGATCCCTTGATCCACGTGACAGGAAGCGTGTCACTACTGCTGCAGCTCGGGAGGAAAGCGCAAGTGCATGCCCCCACTCGAGACGAGGCCTGACTCCCCTGGGGAGACTCAGAAGCACCCCAAGATCCATGGCAACACTGGAGAGGAATCCTCAGGTTCCGTCCCCGACTCCACACAAGGACTGAGGCCCCGGCCTGGACGGGAGAGGAATCCCGAGAGGGCCCCTAGCAACTCGCATGGGGACTGGCATTTCCTGAGGCCACCAGAGCGGGTCCCTGAGGTCCCCGTCGTAACTCGAGAAGACCTGCCGCAACTCGAGAAAATCCAGGAGGTTCTCCCCTCCAGGCGAGATGAGGCCCATTTCCGCTGAGGCGTCTCGAGGCTGATCACACCTCACCTCTGGAACTTCGAAAGGCTCCTTCACACCCTTGGTGCAAATCAAGAAGTTCCCCGACCTAGCCGTCTCCACTCGAGAGGAATGACGAGGGTCCCGCCCACATCCAGAGGAGCCCCGTTTCCGCCTCGTAGCTCGAGATGAGGGATCCTTTCCCTGCTTCGTCGGGAAAGAGTTCCCGGCGTTCCAGTCGCATCTCAAGAGGAGGCCCTCTCAACAGGAACGGCGAGAGGAACTCCAGGGTCGTGCCACCATTCCAAGAGTCCCCCAGATGTCTCAGTCCATACCAGAGGAACCTCTTTTCCCTTCACCGGCTCGTCTTTCACGCCGAGGATCGACTCACACCAAGGTGGCACGTGGCACAGCCCTGTGGGAAAGCCTCGTGGGAAAGCCTCGAGGGACAGCCTCGAGGGAAAGCCACAGATCCCTTGATCCACGTGACAGGAAGCGTGACACTGCTGGTGCAGCTTGGGAGGAAAGCGCACGTGCATGTCCCCACTCGAGACGAGGCCTGACTCCCCTGGGGAGACTCAGAAGCACCCCTAGATCCATGGCAACACTGGAGAGGAATCCTCAGGTTCGGCCCCGATTCCACACAAGGACTGAGGCCCCGGCATGGACGGGAGAGGAATCCCGAGCGGTCCCCTAGCAACTCGCATGGGGACTGGCCTTTCCTGAGGCCACCATAGCGGGTCCCTGAGGTCCCCGTCGTAACTCGAGAAGACCTGCCGCAACTGGAGAAAATCCAGGAGGTTCTCCCCTCCAGGCGAGATGAGGCCCATTTCCGCTGAGGCGTCTCGAGGGTGATCACACCTCACCTCTGGAACTTCGAAACGGTCCTTCACACCCTTGGTGCAAATCAAGAAGTTCCCCGACATAAACGTCTCCACTCGAGAGGAATGACGAGGGTCCCGCCCACATCCAGAGGAGCCCCGTTTCCGCCTCGTAGCTCGAGATGAGGGATCCTTTCCCTGCTTCGTCGGGAAAGAGTTCCCGGCGTTCCCGTCGCATCTCAAGAGGAGGCCCTTTCAACAGGAGCGGCGAGAGGAACTCCATGGTCGTACCAGCATTCCAAGAGTCCCCCAGATGTCTCAGTCCATTCCAGAGGAACCTCTTTTCCCTTCACCGGCTCGACTTTCACGCCGAGAATCGACTCACAACAAGGTGGTACGTGGCACAGCCCTGTGGGAAAGCCTCGTGGGAAAACCTCGAGGGACAGCCTCGAGGGAAAGCCACAGATCCCTTGATCCACGTGACAGGAAGCGTGACACTACTGCTGCAGCTCGGGAGGAAAGCGCACGTGCATGCCCCCACTCGAGACGAGGCCTGACTCCCCTCGGGAGACTCAGAAGCACCCCAAGATCCATGGCAACACTGGAAAGGAATCCTCAGGTTCGGCCCCGACTCCACACAAGGTCTTAGGCCCCGGCATGGACGGGAGAGGAATCCCGAGAGGTCCCCTAGCAACTCGCATGGCGACTGGCCTTTCCTGAGGCCACCAGAGCGGGTCCCTGAGGTCCCCGTCGTAACTCGAGAAGACCTGCCGCAACTCGAGAAAATCCAGGAGGTTCTCCCCTCCAGGCGAGATGAGGCCCATTTCCGCTGAGGCATCTCGTGGATGATCACACCTCACCTCTGGAACTTCGAAAGGGTCCTTCACACCCTTGGTGCAAACCAAGAAGTTCCCAGACATACCCGTCTCCACTCGAGAGGAATCACGCGGGTCCCGCCCACATCCAGAGGAGCCCCGTTTCCGCCTCGAAGCTCGAGATGAGGGATCCTTTCCCTGCTTCGTCGGGAAAGAGTTTCCGGCGTTCCCGTCGCATCTCAAGAGGAAGCCCTCTCAACAGGAGCGGCGAGAGGAACTCCATGGTCGTGCCAGCATTCCAAGAGTCCCCCAGATGTCTCACTCCATTCCAGAGGAAACTCTTTTCCCTTCACCGGCTCGTCTTTCACGCCGAGGATCGACTCACACCAAGGTGGCACGTGGCACAGCCCTGTGGGACAGCCTCGAGGGAAAGCCACAGATCCCTTGATCCACGTGACAGGAAGCGTGACACTACTGCTGCAGCTCGGGAAGAAAGCGCACGTGCATGCCCCCACTCGAGACGAGGCCTGACTCCCCTGGGGAGACTCAGAAGCACCCCAAGATCCATGGCAACACTGGAGAGGAATCCTCAGGTTCCGGCCCCGACTCCACACAAGGACTGAGGCCCCGGGATGGACGGGAGAGGAATCCCGAGAGGTCCCCTAGCAACTCGCATGGGGACTGGCCTTTCCTGAGGCCACCAGAGCGGGTCCCTGAGGTCCCCGTCGTAACTCGAGAAGACCTGCCGCAACTCGAGAAAATCCAGGAGGTTCTCCCCTCCAGGCGAGATGAGGCCCATTTCCGCTGAGGCGTCTCGAGGCTGATCACACCTCACCTCTGTAACTTCGAAACGGTCCTTTACACCCTTGGTGCAAATCAAGAAGTTCCCCGACCAAGCCGTCTCCACTCGAGAGGAATCACGAGGGTCCCGCCCACATCCAGAGGAGCCCCGTTTCCGCCTCGTAGCTCGAGATGAGGGATCCTTTCCCTGCTTCGTCGGGAAAGAGTTCCCGGCGTTCCCGTCGCATCTCAAGAGGAGGCCCTCTCAACAGGAACGGCGAGAGGAACTCCAGGGTCATGCCACCATTCCAAGAGTCCCCCAGATGTCTCAGTCCATTCCAGAGGAACCTCTTTTCCCTTCACCGGCTCGTCTTTCACGCCGAGGATCGACTCACAACAAGGTGGCACGTGGCACAGCCCTGTGGGAAAGCCTCGTGGGAAAACCTCGAGGGACAGCCTCGAGGGAAAGCCACAGATCCCTTGATCCACGTGACAGGAAGCGTGACACTACTGCTGCAGCTCGGGAGGAAAGCGCACGTGCATGCCCCCACTCGAGACGAGGCCTGACTCCCCTCGGGAGACTCAGAAGCACCCCAAGATCCATGGCAACACTGGAAAGGAATCCTCAGGTTCGGCCCCGACTCCACACAAGGTCTTAGGCCCCGGCATGGACGGGAGAGGAATCCCGAGAGGTCCCCTAGCAACTCGCATGGCGACTGGCCTTTCCTGAGGCCACCAGAGCGGGTCCCTGAGGTCCCCGTCGTAACTCGAGAAGACCTGCCACAACTCGAGAAAATCCAGGAGGTTCTCCCCTCCAGGCGAGATGAGGCCCATTTCCGCTGAGGCATCTCGTGGATGATCACACCTCACCTCTGGAACTTCGAAAGGGTCCTTCACACCCTTGGTGCAAACCAAGAAGTTCCCCGACCTAGCCGTCTCCACTCGAGAGGAATCACGCGGGTCCCGCCCACATCTAGAGGAGCCCCGTTTCCGCCTCGAAGCTCGAGATGAGGGATCCTTTCCCTGCTTCGTCGGGAAAGAGTTCCCGGCGTTCCCGTCGCATCTCAAGAGGAAGCCCTCTCAACAGGAGCGGCGAGAGGAACTCCATGGTCGTGCCAGCATTCCAAGAGTCCCCCAGATGTCTCACTCCATTCCAGAGGAAACTCTTTTCCCTTCACCGGCTCGTCTTTCACGCCGAGGATCGACTCACACCAAGGTGGCACGTGGCACAGCCCTGTGGGACAGCTTCGAGGGAAAGCCACAGATCCCTTGATCCACGTGACAGGAAGCCTGACACTACTGCTGCAGCTCGGGAAGAAAGCGCACGTGCATGCCCCCACTCGAGACGAGGCCTGACTCCCCTGGGGAGACTCAGAAGCACCCCAAGATCCATGGCAACACTGGAGAGGAATCCTCAGGTTCCGGCCCCGACTCCACACAAGGACTGAGGCCCCGGGATGGACGGGAGAGGAATCCCGAGAGGTCCCCTAGCAACTCGCATGGGGACTGGCCTTTCCTGAGGCCACCAGAGCGGGTCCCTGAGGTCCCCGTCGTAACTCGAGAAGA
Organism: Budorcas taxicolor; assembly: GCF_023091745.1. Classification (NCBI taxonomy): domain Eukaryota; kingdom Metazoa; phylum Chordata; class Mammalia; order Artiodactyla; family Bovidae; genus Budorcas; species Budorcas taxicolor. Next base: position 1,597,064 of record NC_068927.1, on the reverse strand, counting down.
CCTGCCGCAACTCGAGAAAATCCAGGAGGTTCTCCCCTCCAGGCGAGATGAGGCCCATTTCCGCTGAGGCGTCTCGAGGCTGATCACACCTCACCTCTGTAACTTCGAAACGGTCCTTTACACCCTTGGTGCAAATCAAGAAGTTCCCCGACCAAGCCGTCTCCACTCGAGAGGAATCACGAGGGTCCCGCCCACATCCAGAGGAGCCCCGTTTCCGCCTCGTAGCTCGAGATGAGGGATCCTTTCCCTGCTTCGTCGGGAAAGAGTTCCCGGCGTTCCCGTCGCATCTCAAGAGGAGGCCCTCTCAACAGGAACGGCGAGAGGAACTCCAGGGTCCTGCCACCATTCCAAGAGTCCCCCAGATGTCTCAGTCCATTCCAGAGGAACCTCTTTTCCCTTCACCGGCTCGTCTTTCACGCCGAGGATCGACTCACAACAAGGTGGCACGTGGCACAGCCCTGTGGGAAAGCCTCGTGGGTAAACCTCGAGGGACAGCCTCGAGGGAAAGCCACAGATCCCTTGATCCACGTGACAGGAAGCGTGACACTACTGCTGCAGCTCGGCAGGGAAGGGCACATGCATGCCCCCATTCGAGACGAGGCCTGACTCCCCTCGGGAGACTCAGAAGCACCCCAAGATCCATGGCAACACTGGAAAGGAATCCTCAGGTTCGGCCCCGACTCCACACAAGGTCTTAGGCCCCGGCATGGACGGGAGAGGAATCCCGAGAGGTCCCCTAGCAACTCGCATGGCGACTGGCCTTTCCTGAGGCCACCAGAGCGGGTCCCTGAGGTCCCCGTCGTAACTCGAGAAGACCTGCCGCAACTCGAGAAAATCCAGGAGGTTCTCCCCTCCAGGCGAGATGAGGCCCATTTCCGCTGAGGCATCTCGTGGATGATCACACCTCACCTCTGGAACTTCGAAAGGGTCCTTCACACCCTTGGTGCAAACCAAGAAGTTCCCAGACATACCCGTCTCCACTCGAGAGGAATCACGCGGGTCCCGCCCACATCCAGAGGAGCCCCGTTTCCGCCTCGAAGCTCGAGATGAGGGATCCTTTCCCTGCTTCGTCGGGAAAGAATTCCCAGCGTTCCCGTCGCATCTCAAGAGGAAGCCCTCTCAACAGGTGCGGCGAGAGGAACTCCATGGTCGTGCCAGCATTCCAAGAGTCCCCCAGATGTCTCACTCCATTCCAGAGGAAACTCTTTTCCCTTCACCGGCTCGTCTTTCACGCCGAGGATCGACTCACACCAAGGTGGCACGTGGCACAGCCCTGTGGGACAGCCTCGAGGGAAAGCCACAGATCCCTTGATCCACGTGACAGGAAGCGTGACACTACTGCTGCAGCTCGGGAGGAAAGCGCACGTGCATGCCCCCACTCGAGAGGAGGCCGGACTCCCCTGGGGAGACTCAGAAGCACCCCAAGATCCATGGCAACACTGGAGAGGAATCCTCAGGTTCCGGCCCCGACTCCACACAAGGACTGAGGCCCCGGCACGGACGGGAGAGGAATCCCGAGAGGTCCCCTAGCAACTCGCATGGGGACTGGCCTTTCCTGAGGCCACCAGAGCGGGTCCCTGAGGTCCCCGTCGTAACTCGAGAAGACCTGCCGCAACTCGAGAAAATCCAGGAGGTTCTCCCCTCCAGGCGAGATGAGGCCCATTTCCGCTGAGGCGTCTCGAGGCTGATCACACCTCACCTCTGGAACTTCGAAAGGCTCCTTCACACCCTTGGTGCAAATCAAGAAGTTCCCCAACCTAGCCGTCTCCACTCGAGAGGAATGACGAGGGTCCCGCCCACATCCAGAGGAGCCCCGTTTCCGCCTCGTAGCTCGAGATGAGGGATCCTTTCCCTGCTTCGTCGGGAAAGAGTTCCCGGCGTTCCCGTCGCATCTCAAGAGGAGGCCCTCTCAACAGGAACGGCGAGAGGAACTCCAGGGTCGTGCCACCATTCCAAGAGTCCCCCAGATGTCTCAGTCCATTCCAGAGGAACCTCTTTTCCCTTCACCGGCTCGTCTTTCACGCCGAGGATCGACTCACGCCAAGGTGGCACGTGGCACAGCCCTGTGGGAAAGCCTCGTGGGAAAGCCTCGAGGGACAGCCTCGAGGGAAAGCCACAGATCCCTTGATCCACGTGACAGGAAGCGTGACACTGCTGCTGCAGCTTGGGAGGAAAGCGCACGTGCATGTCCCCACTCGAGACGAGGCCTGACTCCCCTGGGGAGACTCAGAAGCACCCCAAGATCCATGGCAACACTGGAGAGGAATCCTCAGGTTCCGGCCCCGACTCCACACAAGGACCGAGGCCCCGGGATGGACGGGAGAGGAATCCCGAGAGGTCCCCTAGCAACTCGCATGGGGACTGGCCTTTCCTGAGGCCACCAGAGCGGGTCCCTGAGGTCCCCGTCGTAACTCGAGAAGACCTGCCGCAACTCGAGAAAATCCAGGAGGTTCTCCCCTCCAGGCGAGATGAGGCCCATTTCCGCTGAGGCGTCTCGAGGCTGATCACACCTCACCTCTGTAACTTCGAAACGGTCCTTTACACCCTTGGTGCAAATCAAGAAGTTCCCCGACCAAGCCGTCTCCACTCGAGAGGAATCACGAGGTCCCGCCCACATCCAGAGGAGCCCCGTTTCCGCCTCGTAGCTCGAGATGAGGGATCCTTTCCCTGCTTCGTCGGGAAAGAGTTCCCGGCGTTCCCGTCGCATCTCAAGAGGAGGCCCTCTCAACAGGAACGGCGAGAGGAACTCCAGGGTCCTGCCACCATTCCAAGAGTCCCCCAGATGTCTCAGTCCATTCCAGAGGAACCTCTTTTCCCTTCACCGGCTCGTCTTTCACGCCGAGGATCGACTCACAACAAGGTGGCACGTGGCACAGCCCTGTGGGAAAGCCTCGTGGGTAAACCTCGAGGGACAGCCTCGAGGGAAAGCCACAGATCCCTTGATCCACGTGACAGGAAGCGTGACACTACTGCTGCAGCTCGGCAGGGAAGGGCACATGCATGCCCCCATTCGAGACGAGGCCTGACTCCCCTCGGGAGACTCAGAAGCACCCCAAGATCCATGGCAACACTGGAAAGGAATCCTCAGGTTCGGCCCCGACTCCACACAAGGTCTTAGGCCCCGGCATGGACGGGAGAGGAATCCCGAGAGGTCCCCTAGCAACTCGCATGGCGACTGGCCTTTCCTGAGGCCACCAGAGCGGGTCCCTGAGGTCCCCGTCGTAACTCCAGAAGACCTGCCGCAACTCGAGAAAATCCAGGAGGTTCTCCCCTCCAGGCGAGATGAGGCCCATTTCCGCTGAGGCATCTCGTGGATGATCACCCCTCACCTCTGGAACTTCGAAAGGGTCCTTCACACCCTTGGTGCAAACCAAGAAGTTCCCAGACATACCCGTCTCCACTCGAGAGGAATCACGCGGGTCCCGCCCACATCCAGAGGAGCCCCGTTTCCGCCTCGAAGCTCGAGATGAGGGATCCTTTCCCTGCTTCGTCGGGAAAGAATTCCCAGCGTTCCCGTCGCATCTCAAGAGGAAGCCCTCTCAACAGGAGCGGCGAGAGGAACTCCATGGTCGTGCCAGCATTCCAAGAGTCCCCCAGATGTCTCACTCCATTCCAGAGGAAACTCTTTTCCCTTCACCGGCTCGTCTTTCACGCCGAGGATCGACTCACACCAAGGTGGCACGTGGCACAGCCCTGTGGGACAGCCTCGAGGGAAAGCCACAGATCCCTTGATCCACGTGACAGGAAGCGTGACACTACTGCTGCAGCTCGGGAGGAAAGCGCACGTGCATGCCCCCACTCGAGAGGAGGCCGGACTCCCCTGGGGAGACTCAGAAGCACCCCAAGATCCATGGCAACACTGGAGAGGAATCCTCAGGTTCCGGCCCCGACTCCACACAAGGACTGAGGCCCCGGCACGGACGGGAGAGGAATCCCGAGAGGTCCCCTAGCAACTCGCATGGGGACTGGCCTTTCCTGAGGCCACAAGAGCGGGTCCCTGAGGTCCCCGTCGTAACTCGAGAAGACCTGCCGCAACTCGAGAAAATCCAGGAGGTTCTCCCCTCCAGGAGAGATGAGGCCCATTTCCGCTGAGGCGTCTCGAGGCTGATCACACCTCACCTCTGGAACTTCGAAAGGCTCCTTTACACCCTTGGTGCAAATCAAGAAGTTCCCCGACCTAGCTGTCTCCACTCGAGAGGAATGACGAGGGTCCCGCCCACATCCAGAGGAGCCCCGTTTCCGCCTCGTAGCTCGAGATGAGGGATCCTTTCCCTGCTTCGTCGGGAAAGAGTTCCCGGCGTTCCCGTCGCATCTCAAGAGGAGGCCCTGTCAACAGGAACGGCGAGAGGAACTCCAGGGTCGTGCCACCATTCCAAGAGTCCCCCAGATGTCTCAGTCCATTCCAGAGGAACCTCTTTTCCCTTCACCGGCTCGTCTTTCACGCCGAGGATCGACTCACGCCAAGGTGGCACGTGGCACAGCCCTGTGGGAAAGCCTCGTGGGAAAGCCTCGAGGGACAGCCTCGAGGGAAAGCCACAGATCCCTTGATCCACGTGACAGGAAGCGTGACACTGCTGCTGCAGCTTGGGAGGAAAGCGCACGTGCATGTCCCCACTCGAGACGAGGCCTGACTCCCCTGGGGAGACTCAGAAGCACCCCAAGATCCATGGCAACACTGGAGAGGAATCCTCAGGTTCCGGCCCCGACTCCACACAAGGACTGAGGCCCCGGCGCGGACGGGAGAGGAATCCCGAGAGGTCCCCTAGCAACTCGCATGGGGACTGGCCTTTCCTGAGGCCACCAGAGCGGGTCCCTGAGGTCCCCGTCGTAAATCGAGAAGACCTGCCGCAACTAGAGAAAATCCAGGAGGTTCTCCCCTCCAGGCGAGATGAGGCCCATTTCCGCTGAGGCGTCTCGAGGCTGATCACACCTCACCTCTGGAACTTCGAAAGGGTCCTTCACGCCCTTGGTGCAAATCAAGAAGTTCCCCGACCTAGCCGTCTCCACTCGAGAGGAATGACGAGGGTCCCGCCCACATCCAGAGGAGCCCCGTATCCGCCTCGTACCTCGAGATGAGGGATCCTTTCCCTGCTTCATCGGGAAAGAGTTCCCGGCGTTCCCGTCGCATCTCAAGAGGAGGCCCTCTCAACAGGAGCGGCGAGAGGAACTCCAGGGTCGTGCCACCATTCCAAGAGTCCCCCAGATGTCTCAGTCCATTCCAGAGGAACCTCTTTTCCCTTCACCGGCTCGTCTTTCACGCCGAGGATCGACTCACATCAAGGTGGCACGTGGCACAGACCTGTGGCAAAGCCTCGTGGGAAAACCTCGAGGGACAGTCTCGAGGGAAAGCCACAGATCCCTTGATCCACGTGACAGGAAGCGTGTCACTACTGCTGCAGCTCGGGAGGAAAGCGCACGTGCATGCCCCCACTCGAGACGAGGCCTGACTCCCCTGGGGAGAATCAGAAGCACCCCTAGATCCATGGCAACACTGGAGAGGAATCCTCAGGTTCCGGCCCCGACTCCACACAAGGACTGAGGCCACGGCATGGACGGGAGAGGAATCCCGAGAGGTCCCCTAGCAACTCGCATGGGGACTGGCCTTTCCTGAGGCCACCAGAGCGGGTCCCTGAGGTCCCCGTCGTAACTCGAGAAGACCTGCCGCAACTCGAGAAAATCCAGGAGGTTCTCCCCTCCAGGCGAGATGAGGCCCATTTCCGCTGAGGCGTCTCGAGGGTGATCACACCTCACCTCTGGAACTTCGAAACGGTCCTTCACACCCTTGGTGCAAATCAAGAAGTTCCCCGACATAAACGTCTCCACTCGAGAGGAATCACGACGGTCCCGCCCACATCCAGAGGAGCCCCGTTTCCGCCTCGTAGCTCGAGATGAGGGATCCTTTCCCTGCTTCGTCGGGAAAGAGTTCCCGGCGTTCCCGTCGCATCTCAAGAGGAGGCCCTCTCAACAGGAACGGCGAGAGGAACTCCAGGGTCGTGCCACCATTCCAAGAGTCCCCCAGATGTCTCAGTCCATTCCAGAGGAACCTCTTTTCCCTTCACCGGCTCGTCTTTCACGCCGAGGATCGACTCACGCCAAGGTGGCACGTGGCACAGCCCTGTGGGAAAGCCTCGTGGGAAAGCCTCGAGGGACAGCCTCGAGGGAAAGCCACAGATCCCTTGATCCAAGTGACAGGAAGCGTGACACTGCTGCTGCAGCTTGGGAGGAAAGCGCACGTGCATGTCCCCACTCGAGACGAGGCCTGACTCCCCTGGGGAGACTCAGAAGCACCCCAAGATCCATGGCAACACTGGAGAGGAATCCTCAGGTTCCGGCCCCGACTCCACACAAGGACTGAGGCCCCGGCGCGGACGGGAGATGAATCCCGAGAGGTCCCCTAGCAACTCGCATGGGGACTGGCCTTTCCTGAGGCCACCAGAGCGGGTCCCTGAGGTCCCCGTCGTAAATCGAGAAGACCTGCCGCAACTAGAGAAAATCCAGGAGGTTCTCCCCTCCAGGCGAGATGAGGCCCATTTCCGCTGAGGCGTCTCGAGGCTGATCACACCTCACCTCTGGAACTTCGAAAGGGTCCTTCACGCCCTTGGTGCAAATCAAGAAGTTCCCCGACCTAGCCGTCTCCACTCGAGAGGAATGACGAGGGTCCCGCCCACATCCAGAGGAGCCCCGTATCCGCCTCGTAGCTCGAGATGAGGGATCCTTTCCCTGCTTCATCGGGAAAGAGTTCCCGGCGTTCCCGTCGCATCTCAAGAGGAGGCCCTCTCAACAGGAGCGGCGAGAGGAACTCCAGGGTCGTGCCACCATTCCAAGAGTCCCCCAGATGTCTCAGTCCATTCCAGAGGAACCTCTTTTCCCTTCACCGGCTCGTCTTTCACGCCGAGGATCGACTCACATCAAGGTGGCACGTGGCACAGACCTGTGGCAAAGCCTCGTGGGAAAACCTCGAGGGACAGTCTCGAGGGAAAGCCACAGATCCCTTGATCCACGTGACAGGAAGCGTGTCACTACTGCTGCAGCTCGGGAGGAAAGCGCACGTGCATGCCCCCACTCGAGACGAGGCCTGACTCCCCTGGGGAGAATCAGAAGCACCCCTAGATCCATGGCAACACTGGAGAGGAATCCTCAGGTTCCGGCCCCGACTCCACACAAGGACTGAGGCCACGGCATGGACGGGAGAGGAATCCCGAGAGGTCCCCTAGCAACTCGCATGGGGACTGGCCTTTCCTGAGGCCACCAGAGCGGGTCCCTGAGGTCCCCGTCGTAACTCGAGAAGACCTGCCGCAACTCGAGAAAATCCAGGAGGTTCTCCCCTCCAGGCGAGATGAGGCCCATTTCCGCTGAGGCGTCTCGAGGGTGATCACACCTCACCTCTGGAACTTCGAAAGGGTCCTTCACACCCTTGGTGCAAATCAAGAAGTTCCCCGACATAAACGTCTCCACTCGAGAGGAATCACGACGGTCCCGCCCACATCCAGAGGAGCCCCGTTTCCGCCTCGTAGCTCGAGATGAGGGATCCTTTCCCTGCTTCGTCGGGAAAGAGTTCCCGGCGTTCCCGTCGCATCTCAAGAGGAGGCCCTTTCAACAGGAGCGGCGAGAGGAACTCCATGGTCGTACCAGCATTCCAAGAGTCCCCCAGATGTCTCAGTCCATTCCAGAGGAACCTCTTTTCCCTTCACCGGCTCGTCTTTCACGCCGAGAATCGACTCACAACAAGGTGGCACGTGGCACAGCCCTGTGGGAAAGCCTCGTGGGAAAACCTCGAGGGACAGCCTCGAGGGAAAGCCACAGATCCCTTGATCCACGTGACAGGAAGCGTGACACTACTGCTGCAGCTCGGGAGGAAAGCGCACGTGCATGCCCCCACTCGAGACGAGGCCTGACTCCCCTGGGGAGAATCAGAAGCACCCCTAGATCCATGGCAACACTGGAGAGGAATCCTCAGGTTCCGGCCCCGAATCCACACAAGGACTGAGGACCCGGCATGGACGGGAGAGGAATCCCGAGAGGTCCCCTAGCAACTCGCATGGGGACTGGCCTTTCCTGAGGCCACAATAGCGGGTCCCTTAGGTGCCCGTCGTAACTCGAGAAGACCTGCCTCAACTCGCGAAAATCCAGGAGGTTCTCCCATCCAGGCGAGATGAGGCCCATTTCCACTGAGGCGTCTCGAGGCTGATCACACCTCACCTCTGGAACTTCGAAAGGGTCCTTCACACCCTTGGTGCAAATGAAGAAGTTCCCCGACATACCCGTCTCCACTCGAGAGGAATCACGAGGGTCCCGCCCACATCCAGAGGAGCCCCGTTTCCGCCTCGTAGCTCGAGATGAGGGATCCTTTCCCTGCTTCGTCGGGAAAGAGTTCCCGGCGTTCCCGTCGCCTCTCAAGAGGAGGCCCTCTGAACAGGCGGGGCCAAAGGAACTCCATGGTCGTGCCAGCATTCTAAGAGTCCCCCAGATGTCTCAGTCCATTCCAGAGGAACCTCTTTTCCCTTCACCGGCTCGTCTTTCACGCCGAGGATCGACTCACAACAAGGTGGCACGTGGCACAGCCCTGTGGGAAAGCCTCGTGGGTAAACCTCCAGGGACAGCCTCGAGGGAAAGCCACAGATCCCTTGATCCACGTGACAGGAAGCGTGACACTACTGCTGCAGCTCGGCAGGGAAGGGCACATGCATGCCCCCATTCGAGACGAGGCCTGACTCCCCTCGGGAGACTCAGAAGCACCCCAAGATCCATGGCAACACTGGAAAGGAATCCTCAGGTTCGGCCCCGACTCCACACAAGGTCTTAGGCCCCGGCATGGACGGGAGAGGAATCCCGAGAGGTCCCCTAGCAACTCGCATGGCGACTGGCCTTTCCTGAGGCCACCAGAGCGGGTCCCTGAGGTCCCCGTCGTAACTCGAGAAGACCTGCCGCAAATCGAGAAAATCCAGGAGGTTCTCCCCTCCAGGCGAGATGAGGCCCATTTCCGCTGAGGCATCTCGTGGATGATCACACCTCACCTCTGGAACTTCGAAAGGGTCCTTCACACCCTTGGTGCAAACCAAGAAGTTCCCAGACATACCCGTCTCCACTCGAGAGGAATCACGCGGGTCCCGCCCACATCCAGAGGAGCCCCGTTTCCGCCTCGAAGCTCGAGATGAGGGATCCTTTCCCTGCTTCGTCGGGAAAGAGTTCCCGGCGTTCCTGTCGCATCTCAAGAGGAAGCCCTCTCAACAGGAGCGGCGAGAGGAACTCCATGGTCGTGCCAGCATTCCAAGAGTCCCCCAGATGTCTCACTCCATTCCAGAGGAAACTCTTTTCCCTTCACCGGCTCGTCTTTCACGCCGAGGATCGACTCACACCAAGGTGGCACGAGGCACAGCCCTGTGTGACAGCCTCGAGGGAAACCCACAGATCCCTTGATCCACGTGACAGGAAGCCTGACACTACTGCTGCAGCTCGGGAAGAAAGCGCACGTGCATGCCCCCACTCGAGACGAGGCCTGACTCCCCTGGGGAGACTCAGAAGCACCCCAAGATCCATGGCAACACTGGAGAGGAATCCTCAGGTTCCGGCCCCGACTCCACACAAGGACTGAGGCCCCGGCATGGACGGGAGAGGAATCCCGAGAGGTCCCCTAGCAACTCGCATGGGGACTGGCCTTTCCTGAGGCCACCAGAGCGGGTCCCTGAGGTCCCCGTCGTAACTCGAGAAGACCTGCCGCAACTCGAGAAAATCCAGGAGGTTCTCCCCTCCAGGCGAGATGAGGCCCATTTCCGCTGAGGCGTCTCGAGGCTGATCACACCTCACCTCTGGAACTTCGAAACGGTCCTTTACACCCTTGGTGCAAATCAAGAAGTTCCCCGACCAAGCCGTCTCCACTCGAGAGGAATCACGAAGGTCCCGCCCACATCCAGAGGAGCCCCGTTTCCGCCTCGTAGCTCGAGATGAGGGATCCTTTCCCTGCTTCGTCGGGAAAGAGTTCCCGGCGTTCCCGTCGCATCTCAAGAGGAGGCCCTCTCAACAGGAACGGCGAGAGGAACTCCAGGGTCCTGCCACCATTCCAAGAGTCCCCCAGATGTCTCAGTCCATTCCAGAGGAACCTCTTTTCCCTTCACCGGCTCGTCTTTCACGCCGAGGATCGACTCACACCAAGGTGGCACGTGGCACAGCCCTGTGGGAAAGCCTCGTGGGAAAGCCTCGAGGGACAGCCTCGAGGGAAAGCCACAGATCCCTTGATCCACGTGACAGGAAGCGTGACACTACTGCTGCAGCTCGGGAGGAAAGCGCACGTGCATGCCCCCACTCGAGACGAGGCCTGACTCCCCTGGGGAGACTCAGAAGCACCCCAAGATCCATGGCAACACTGGAGAGGAATCCTCAGGTTCCGGCCCCGACTCCACACAAGGACTGAGGCCCCGGCACGGACGGGAGAGGAATCCCGAGAGGTCCCCTAGCAACTCGCATGGGGACTGGCCTTTCCTGAGGCCACCAGAGCGGGTCCCTGAGGTCCCCGTCGTAACTCGAGAAGACCTGCCGCAACTAGAGAAAATCCAGGAGGTTCTCCCCTCCAGGCGAGATGAGGCCCATTTCCGCTGAGGCGTCTCGAGGCTGATCACACCTCACCTCTGGAACTTCGAAACGGTCCTTTACACCCTTGGTGCAAATCAAGAAGTTCCCCGACCTAGCCGTCTCCACTCGAGAGGAATCACGAGGGTCCCGCCCACATCCAGAGGAGCCCCGTTTCCGCCTCGTAGCTCGAGATGAGGGATCCTTTCCCTGCTTCGTCGGGAAAGAGTTCCCGGCGTTCCCGTCGCATCTCAAGAGGAGGCCCTCTCAACAGGAACGGCGAGAGGAACTCCAGGGTCCTGCCACCATTCCAAGAGTCCCCCAGATGTCTCAGTCCATTCCAGAGGAACCTCTTTTCCCTTCACCGGCTCGTCTTTCACGCCGAGGATCGACTCACACCAAGGTGGCACGTGGCACAGCCCTGTGGGAAAGCCTCGTGGGAAAGCCTCGAGGGACAGCCTCGAGCGAAAGCCACAGATCCCTTGATCCACGTGACAGGAAGCGTGACACTACTGCTGCAGCTCGGGAGGAAAGCGCACGTGCATGCCCCCACTCGAGACGAGGCCTGACTCCCCTGGGGAGACTCAGAAGCACCCCTAGATCCATGGCAACACTGGAGAGGAATCCTCAGGTTCCGGCCCCGACTCCACACAAGGACTGAGGCCCCGGCATGGACGGGAGAGGAATCCCGAACGGTCCCCTAGCAACTCGCATGGGGACTGGCCTTTCCTGAGGCCACCAGAGCGGGTCCCTGAGGTCCCCGTCGTAACTCGAGAAGACCTGCCGCAACTCGAGAAAATCCAGGAGGTTCTCCCCTCCAGGCGAGATGAGGCCCATTTCCGCTGAGGCGTCTCGAGGCTGATCACACCTCACCTCTGGAACTTCGAAACGGTCCTTTACACCCTTGGTGCAAATCAAGAAGTTCCCCGACCAAGCCGTCTCCACTCGAGTGGAATCACGAGGGTCCCGCCCACATCCAGAGGAGCCCCGTTTCCGCCTCGTAGCTCGAGATGAGGGATCCTTTCCCTGCTTCGTCGGGAAAGAGTTCCCGGCGTTCCCGTCGCATCTCAAGAGGAGGCCCTCTCAACAGGAATGGCGAGAGGAACTCCAGGGTCGTGCCACCATTCCAAGAGTCCCCCAGATGTCTCAGTCCATTCCAGAGGAACCTCTTTTCCCTTCACCGGCTCGTCTTTCACGCCGAGGATCGACTCACACCAAGGTGGCACGTGGCACAGCCCTGTGGGAAAGCCTCGTGGGAAAGCCTCGAGGGACAGCCTCGAGGGAAAGCCACAGATCCCTTGATCCACGTGACAGGAAGCGTGACACTACTGCTACAGCTCGGGAGGAAAGCGCTCGTGCATGCCCCCACTCGAGACGAGGCCTGACTCCCCTGGGGAGACTCAGAAGCACCCCAAGATCCATGGCAACACTGGAGAGGAATCCTCAGGTTCCGGCCCCGACTCCACACAAGGACTGAGGCCCGGCATGGACGGGAGAGGAATCCCGAGAGGTCCCCTAGCAACTCGCATGGGGACTGGCCTTTCCTGAGGCCACCAGAGCGGGTCCCTGAGGTCCCCATCGTAACTCGAGAAGACCTGCCACAACTGGAGAAAATCCAGGAGGTTCTCCCCTCCAGGCGAGATGAGGCCCATTTCCGCTGAGGCGTCTCGAGGCTGATCACACCTCACCTCTGGAACTTCGAAAGGGTCCTTCACACCCTTGGTGCAAATCAAGAAGTTCCCCGACATACCCGTCTCCACTCGAGAGGAATCACGAGGGTCCCGCCCACATCCAGAGGAGCCCCGTTTCCGCCTCGTAGCTCGAGATGAGGGATCCTTTCCCTGCTTCGTCGGGAAAGAGTTCCCGGCGTTCCCGTCGCATCTCAAGAGGAGGCCCTCTCAACAGGAACGGCGAGAGGAACTCCAGGGTGGTGCCACCATTCCAACAGTCCCCCAGATGTCTCAGTCCATTCCAGAGGAACCTCTTTTCCCTTCACCGGCTCGTCTTTCACGCCGAGGATCGACTCACACCAAGGTGGCACGTGGCACAGCCCTGTGGGAAAGCCTCGTGGGAAAGCCTCGAGGGACAGCCTCGAGCGAAAGCCACAGATCCCTTGATCCACGTGACAGGAAGCGTGACACTACTGCTACAGCTCGGGAGGAAAGCGCTCGTGCATGCCCCCACTCAAGACGAGGCCTGACTCCCCTGGGGAGACTCAGAAGCACCCCAAGATCCATGGCAACACTGGAGAGGAATCCTCAGGTTCCGGCCCCTACTCCACACAAGGACTGAGGCCCCGGCATGGACGGGAGAGGAATCCCGAGAGGTCCCCTAGCAACTCGCATGGGGACTGGCCTTTCCTGAGGCCACCAGAGCGGGTCCCTGAGGTCCCCGTCGTAACTCGAGAAGACCTGCCGCAACTGGAGAAAATCCAGGAGGTTCTCCCCTCCAGGCGAGATGAGGCCCATTTCCGCTGAGGCGTCTCGAGGCTGATCACACCTCACCTCTGGAACTTCGAAAGGGTCCTTCACACCCTTGGTGCAAATCAAGAAGTTCCCCGACCTAGCCGTCTCCACTCGAGAGGAATCACGAGGGTCCCGCCCACATCCAGAGGAGCCCCGTTTCCGCCTCGTAGCTCGAGATGAGGGATCCTTTCCCTGCTTCGTCGGGAAAGAGTTCCCGGCGTTCCCGTCACATCTCAAGAGGAGGCCCTCTCAACAGGAACGGCGAGAGGAACTCCAGGGTCGTGCCACCATTCCAAGAGTCCCCCAGATGTCTCAGTCCATTCCAGAGGAACCTCTTTTCCCTTCACCGGCTCGTCTTTCACGCCGAGGATCGACTCACACCAAGGTGGCACGTGGCACAGCCCTGTGGGAAAGCCTCGTGGGAAAGCCTCGAGGGACAGCCTCGAGGGAAAGCCACAGATCCCTTGATCCACGTGACAGGAAGCGTGACACTACTGCTGCAGCTCGGGAGGAAAGCGCACGTGCATGCCCCCACTCGAGACGAGGCCTGACTCCCCTGGGGAGACTCAGAAGCACCCCAAGATCCATGGAAACACTGGAGAGGAATCCTCAGGTTCCGGCCCCGACTCCACACAAGGACTGAGGCCCCGGCATGGATGGGAGAGGAATCCCGTGAGATCCCCTAGCAACTCGCATGGGGACTGGCCTTTCCTGAGGCCACCAGAGCGGGTCCCTGAGGTCCCCGTCGTAACTCGAGAAGACCTGCCGCAACTCGAGAAAATCCAGGAGGTTCTCCCCTCCAGGCGAGATGAGGCCCATTTCCGCTTAGGCGTATCGAGGCTGATCACACCTCACCTCTGGAACTTCGAAAGGGTCCTTCACACCCTTGGTGCAAATCAAGAAGTTCCCCGACCTAGCCGTCTCCACTTGAGAGGAATCACGAGGGTCCCGCCCACATCCAGAGGAGCCCCGTTTCCGCCTCGTAGCTCGAGATGAGGGATCCTTTCCCTGCTTCGTCGGGAAAGAGTTCCCGGCGTTCCCGTCGCATCTCAAGAGGAGGCCCTCTAAACAGGAACGGCGAGAGGAACTCCAGGATCGTGCCACCATTCCAAGAGTCGCCCAGATGTCTCAGTCCATTCCAGAGGAACCTCTTTTCCCTTCACCGGCTCGTCTTTCACGCCGAGGATCGACTCACACCAAGGTGGCACGTGGCACAGCCCTGTGGGAAACCTCGTGGGAATGCCTCGAGGGACAGCCTCGAGGGAAAGCCACAGATCCCTTGATCCACGTGACAGGAAGCGTGACACTACTGCTGCAGCTCGGGAGGAAAGCGCACGTGCATGCCCCCACTCGAGACGAGGCCTGACTCCCCTGGGGAGACTCAGAAGCACCCCAAGATCCATGGCAACACTGGAGAGGAATCCTCAGGTTCCGGCCCCGACTCCACACAAGGACTGAGGCCCCGGCATGGACGGGAGAGGAATCCCGAGCGGTCCCCTAGCAACTCGCATGGGGACTGGCCTTTCCTGAGGCCACCAGAGCGGGTCCCTGAGGTCCCCATCGTAACTCGAGAAGACCTGCCGCAACTGGAGAAAATCCAGGAGGTTCTCCCCTCCAGGCGAGATGAGGCCCATTTCCGCTGAGGCGTCTCGAGGCTGATCACACCTCACCTCTGGAACTTCGAAAGGGTCCTTCACACCCTTGGTGCAAATCAAGAAGTTCCCCGACATACCCGTCTCCACTCGAGAGGAATCACGACGGTCCCGCCCACATCCAGAGGAGCCCCGTTTCCGCCTCGTAGCTCGAGATGAGGGATCCTTTCCCTGCTTCGTCGGGAAAGAGTTCCCGGCGTTCCCGTCGCATCTCAAGAGGAGGCCCTCTCAACAGGAACGGCGAGAGGAACTCCAGGGTGGTGCCACCATTCCAAGAGTCCCCCAGATGTCTCAGTCCATTCCAGAGGAACCTCTTTTCCCTTCACCGGCTCGTCTTTCACGCCGAGGATCGACTCACACCAAGGTGGCACGTGGCACAGCCCTGTGGGAAAGCCTCGTGGGAAAGCCTCGAGGGACAGCCTCGAGCGAAAGCTACAGATCCCTTGATCCACGTGACAGGAAGCGTGACACTACTGCTACAGCTCGGGAGGAAAGCGCTCGTGCATGCCCCCACTCGAGACGAGGCCTGACTCCCCTGGGGAGACTCAGAAGCACCCCAAGATCCATGGCAACACTGGAGAGGAATCCTCAGGTTCCGGCCCCGACTCCACACAAGGACTGAGGCCCGGCATGGACGGGAGAGGAATCCCGAGAGGTCCCCTAGCAACTCGCATGGGGACTGGCCTTTCCTGAGGCCACCAGAGCGGGTCCCTGAGGTCCCCGTCGTAACTCGAGAAGACCTGCCGCAACTGGAGAAAATCCAGGAGGTTCTCCCCTCCAGGCGAGATGAGGCCCATTTCCGCTGAGGCGTCTCGAGGCTGATCACACCTCACCTCTGGAACTTCGAAAGGGTCCTTCACACCCTTGGTGCAAATCAAGAAGTTCCCCGACCTAGCCGTCTCCACTTGAGAGGAATCACGAGGGTCCCGCCCACATCCAGAGGAGCCCCGTTTCCGCCTCGTAGCTCGAGATGAGGGATCCTTTCCCTGCTTCGTCGGGAAAGAGTTCCCGGCGTTCCCGTCGCATCTCAAGAGGAGGCCCTCTCAACAGGAACGGCGAGAGGAACTCCAGGGTCGTGCCACCATTCCAAGAGTCGCCCAGATGTCTCAGTCCATTCCAGAGGAACCTCTTTTCCCTTCACCGGCTCGTCTTTCACGCCGAGGATCGACTCACACCAAGGTGGCACGTGGCACAGCCCTGTGGGAAACCTCGTGGGAATGCCTCGAGGGACAGCCTCGAGGGAAAGCCACAGATCCCTTGATCCACGTGACAGGAAGCGTGACACTACTGCTGCAGCTCGGGAGGAAAGCGCACGTGCATGCCCCCACTCGAGACGAGGCCTGACTCCCCTGGGGAGACTCAGAAGCACCCCAAGATCCATGGCAACACTGGAGAGGAATCCTCAGGTTCCGGCCCCGACTCCACACAAGGACTGAGGCCCCGGCATGGACGGGAGAGGAATCCCGAGCGGTCCCCTAGCAACTCGCATGGGGACTGGCCTTTCCTGAGGCCACCATAGCGGGTCCCTGACGTCCCCGTCGTAACTCGAGAAGACCTGCCGCAACTGGAGAAAATCCAGGAGGTTCGCCCCTCCAGGCGAGATGAGGCCCATTTCCGCTGAGGCGTCTCGAGGCTGATCACACCTCACCTCTGGAACTTCGAAAGGGTCCTTCACACCCTTGGTGCAAATCAAGAAGTTCCCCGACCTAGCCGTCTCCACTCGAGAGGAATGACGAGGGTCCCGCCCACATCCAGAGGAGCCCCGTTTCCGCCTCGTAGCTCGAGATGAGGGATCCTTTCCCTGCTTCGTTGGGAAAGAGTTCCCGGTGTTCCCGTCGCATCTCAAGAGGAGGCCCTCTCAACAGGAACGGCGAGAGGAACTCCAGGGTCGTGCCACCATTCCAAGAGTCCCCCAGATGTCTCAGTCCATTCCAGAGGAACCTCTTTTCCCTTCACCGGCTCGTCTTTCACGCCGAGGATCGACTCACACCAAGGTGGCACGTGGCACAGCCCTGTGGGAAACCTCGTGGGAATGCCTCGAGGGACAGCCTTGAGGGAAAGCCACAGATCCCTTGATCCACGTGACAGGAAGCTTGACACTACTGCTGCACCTCGGGAGGAAAGCGCACGTGCATGCCCCCACTCGAGACGAGGCCTGACTCCCCTGGGGAGACTCAGAAGCACCCCAAGATCCATGGCAACACTGGAGAGGAATCCTCAGGTTCCGGCCCCGACTCCACACAAGGACTGAGGCTCCGGCATGGACGGGAGAGGAATCCCGAGCGGTCCCCTAGCAACTCGCATGGGGTCTGGCCTTTCCTGAGGCCACAGAGCGGGTCCCTGAGGTCCCCGTCGTAACTCGAGAAGACCTGCCGCAACTGGAGAAAATCCAGGAGGTTCGCCCCTCCAAGCGAGATGAGGCCCATTTCCGCTGAGGCGTCTCGAGGCTGATCACACCTCACCTCTGGAACTTCGAAAGGGTCCTTCACACCCTTGGTGCAAATCAAGAAGTTCCCCGACATACCCGTCTCCACTCGAGAGGAATCACGAGGGTCCCGCCCACATCCAGAGGAGCCCCGTTTCCGCCTCGTAGCTCGAGATGAGGGATCCTTTCCCTGCTTCGTCGGGAAAGAGTTCCCGGCGTTCCCGTCGCATCTCAAGAGGAGGCCCTCTCAACAGGAACGGCGAGAGGAACTCCAGGATCGTGCCACCATTCCAAGAGTCCCCCAGATGTCTCAGTCCATTCCAGAGGAACCTCTTTTCCCTTCACCGGCTCGTCTTTCACGCCGAGGATCGACTCACACCAAGGTGGCACGTGGCACAGCCCTGTGGGAAAGCCTCGTGGGAAAGCGTCGAGGGACAGCCTCGAGGGAAAGCCACAGATCCCTTGATCCACGTGACAGGAAGCGTGACACTACTGCTGCAGCTCGGGAGGAAAGCGCACGTGCATGCCCCCACTCGAGACGAGGCCTGACTCCCCTGGGGAGACTCAGAAGCACCCCAAGATCCATGGCAACACTGGAGAGGAATCCTCAGGTTCCGGCCCCGACTCCACACAAGGACTGAGGCCCCAGCATGGACGGGAGAGGAATCATGAGAGGTCCCCTAGCAACTCGCATGGGGACTGGCCTTTCCTGAGGCCACCAGAGCGGGTCCCTGAGGTCCCCGTCGTAACTCGAGAAGACCTGCCGCAACTGGAGAAAATCCAGGAGGTTCGCCCCTCCAGGCGAGATGAGGCCCATTTCCGCTGAGGCGTCTCGAGGCTGATCACACCTCACCTCTGGAACTTCGAAAGGGTCCTTCACACCCTTGGTGCAAATCAAGAAGTTCCCCGACATACCCGTCTCCACTCGAGAGGAATCACGACGGTCCCGCCCACATCCAGAGGAGCCCCGTTTCCGCCTCGTAGCTCGAGATGAGGGATCCTTTCCCTGCTTCGTCGGGAAAGAGTTCCCGGCGTTCCCGTCGCATCTCAAGAGGAGGCCCTCTCAACAGGAACTGCGAGAGGAACTCCAGGGTGGTGCCACCATTCCAAGAGTCCCCCAGATGTCTCAGTCCATTCCAGAGGAACCTCTTTTCCCTTCACCGGCTCGTCTTTCACGCCGAGGATCGACTCACACCAAGGTGGCACGTGGCATAGCCCTGTGGGAAAGCCTCGTGGGAAAGCCTCGAGGGACAGCCTCGAGGGAAAGTCACAGATCCCTTGATCCACGTGACAGGAAGCGTGACACTACTGCTACAGCTCGAGAGGAAAGCGCTCGTGCATGCCCCCACTCGAGACGAGGCCTGACTCCCCTGGGGAGACTCAGAAGCACCCCAAGATCCATGGCAACACTGGAGAGGAATCCTCAGGTTCCAGCCCCGACTCCACACAAGGACTGAGGCCCCGGCATGGACGGGAGAGGAATCCCGAGAGGTCCCCTAGCAACTCGCATAGGGACTGGCCTTTCCTGAGGCCACCAGAGCGGGTACCTGAGGTCCCCGTCGTAACTCGAGAAGACCTGCCGCAACTGGAGAAAATCCAGGAGGTTCTCCCCTCCAGGCGAGATGAGGCCCATTTCCGCTGAGGCGTCTCGAGGCTGATCACACCTCACCTCTGGAACTTCGAAAGGCTCCTTCACACCCTTGGTGCAAATCAAGAAGTTCCCCGACATACCCGACTCCACTCGAGAGGAATCACGAGGGTCCCGCCCACATCCAGAGGAGCCCCGTTCCCGCCTCGTAGCTCGAGATGAGGGATCCTTTCCCTGCTTCGTCGGGAAAGAGTTCCCGGCTTTCCCGTCGCATCTCAAGAGGAGGCCCTCTCAACAGGAACGACGAGAGGAACTCCAGGGTCGTGCCACCATTCCAAGAGTCCACCAGATGTCTCACTCCATTCCAGAGGAACCTCTTTTCCCTTCACCGGCTCGTCTTTCACGCCGAGGATCGACTCACACCAAGGTGGCACGTGGCACAGCCCTGTGGGAAAGCCTCGTGGGAAAGCCTCGAGGGACAGCCTCGAGGGAAAGCCACAGATCCCTTGATCCACGTGACAGGAAGCGTGACACTACTGCTGCAGCTCGGGAGGAAAGCGCACGTGCATGCCCCCACTCGAGACGAGGCCTGACTCCCCTGGGGAGACTCAGAAGCACCCCAAGATCCATGGCAACACTGGAGAGGAATCCTCAGGTTCCAGCCCCGACTCCACACAAGGACTGAGGCCCCGGCATGGACGGGAGAGGAATCCCGAGAGGTCCCCTAGCAACTCGCATAGGGACTGGCCTTTCCTGAGGCCACCAGAGCGGGTACCTGAGGTCCCCGTCGTAAATCGAGAAGACCTGCCGCAACTGGAGAAAATCCAGGAGGTTCTCCCCTCCAGGCGAGATGAGGCCCATTTCCGCTGAGGCGTCTCGAGGCTGATCACACCTCACCTCTGGAACTTCGAAAGGGTCCTTCACACCCTTGGTGCAAATCAAGAAATTCCCCGACCTAGCCGTCTCCACTCGAGAGTAATGACGAGGGTCCCGCCCACATCCAGAGGAGCCCCGTTTCCGCCTCGTAGCTCGAGATGAGGGATCCTTTCCCTGCTTCGTCGGGAAAGAGTCCCCGGCGTTCCCGTCGCATCTCAAGAGGAGGCCCTCTCAACAGGAACGGCGAGAGGAACTACAGGGTCGTGCCACCATTCCAAGAGTCCCCCAGATGTCTCAGTCCATTCCAGAGGAACCTCTTTTCCCTTCACCTGCTCGTCTTTCACGCCGAGGATCGACTCACACCAAGGTGGCACGTGGCACAGCCCTGTGGGAAACCTCGTGGGAATGCCTCGAGGGACAGCCTTGAGGGAAAGCCACAGATCCCTTGATCCACGTGACAGGAAGCTTGACACTACTGCTGCAGCTCGGGAGGAAAGCGCACGTGCATGCCCCCACTCGAGACGAGGCCTGACTCCCCTGGGGAGACTCAGAAGCACCCCAAGATCCATGGCAACCCTGGAGAGGAATCCTCAGGTTCCGGCCCCGACTCCACACAAGGACTGAGGCCCCGGCATGGACGGGAGAGGAATCCCGAGCGGTCCCCTAGCAACTCGCATGGGGACTGGCCTTTCCTGAGGCCACCAGAGCGGGTCCCTGAGGTCCCCGTCGTAACTCGAGAAGACCTGCCGCAACTGGAGAAAATCCAGGAGGTTCGCCCCTCCAGGCGAGATGAGGCCCATTTCCGCTGAGGCGTCTCGAGGCTGATCACACCTCACCTCTGGAACTTCGAAAGGGTCCTTCACACCCTTGGTGCAAATCAAGAAGTTCCCCGACCTAGCCGTCATCACTCGAGAGGAATCACGAGGGTCCCGCCCACATCCAGAGGAGCCCCGTTTCTGCCTCGTAGCTCGAGATGAGGGATCCTTTCCCTGCTTCGTCGGGAAAGAGTTCCCGGCGTTCCCGTCGCATCTCAAGAGGAGGCCCTCTCAACAGGAACGGCGAGAGGAACTCCAGGGTCGTGCCACCATTCCAAGAGTCCCCCAGATGTCTCAGTCCATTCCAGAGGAACCTCTTTTCCCTTCACCGGCTCGTCTTTCACGCCGAGGATCGACTCACACCAAGGTGGCACGTGGCACAGCCCTGTGGGAAAGCCTCGTGGGAAAGCCTCGCGGGACAGCCTCGAGGGAAAGCCACAGATCCCTTGATCCACGTGACAGGAAGCGTGACACTACTGCTACAGCTCGGGAGGAAACCGCACGTGCATGCCACCACTCGAGACGAGGCCTGACTCCCCTGGGGAGACTCAGAAGCACCCCAAGATCCATATCAACCCTGGAGAGGAATCCTCAGGTTCCGGCCCCGACTCCACACAAGGACTGAGGCCCCGGCATGGACGGGAGAGGAATCCCGAGAGGGCCCCTAGCAACTCGCATGGGGACTGGCCGTTCCTGAGGCCACCAGAGCGGGTCCCTGAGGTCCCCGTCGTAACTCGAGAAGACCTGCCACAACTGGAGAAAATCCAGGAGGTTCGCCCCTCCAGGCGAGATGAGGCCCATTTCCGCTGAGGCGTCTCGAGGCTGATCACACCTCACCTCTGGAACTTCGAAAGGGTCCTTCACACCCTTGGTGCAAATCAAGAAGTTCCCCGACATACCCGTCTTCACTCGAGAGGAATCACGAGGGTCCCGCCCACATCCAGAGGAGCCCCGTTTCCGCCTCGTAGCTCGAGATGAGGGATCCTTTCCCTGCTTCGTCAGGAAAGAGTTCCCGGCGTTCCCGTCGCATCTCAAGAGGAGGCCCTCTCAACAGGAACGGCGAGAGGAACTCCAGGGTCGTGCCACCATTCCAAGAGTCCCCCAGATGTCTCAGTCCATTCCAGAGGAACCTCTTTTCCCTTCACCGGCTCGTCTTTCACGCCGAGGATCGACTCACACCAAGGTGGCACGTGGCACAGCCCTGTGGGAAAGCCTCGTGGGAAAGCCTCGAGGGACAGCCTCGAGGGAAAGCCACAGATCCCTTGATCCACGTGACAGGAAGCGTGACACTACTGCTACAGCTCGGGAGGAAAGCGCTCGTGCATGCCCCCACTCGAGACGAGGCCTGATTCCCCTGGGGAGACTCAGAAGCACCCCAAGATCCATGGCAACACTGGAGAGGAATCCTCAGGTTCCGGCCCCGACTCCACACAAGGACTGAGGCCCCGGCATGGACGGGAGAGGAATCCCGAGCGGTCCCCTAGCAACTCGCATGGGGACTGGCCTTTCCTGAGGCCACCCGAGCGGGTCCCTGAGGTCCCCGTCGTAACTCGAGAAGACCTGCCGCAACTGGAGAAAATCCAGGAGGTTCTCCCCTCCAGGCGAGATGAGGCCCATTTCCGCTGAGGCGTCTCGAGGCTGATCACACCTCACCTCTGGAACTTCGAAAGGGTCCTTCACACCCTTGGTGCAAATCAAGAAGTTCCCCGACCTAGCCGTCTCCACTCGAGAGGAATCACGAGGGTCCCGCCCACATCCAGAGGAGCCCCGTTTCCGCCTCGTAGCTCGAGATGAGGGATCCTTTCCCTGCTTCGTCGGGAAAGAGTTCCCGGCGTTCCCGTCGCATCTCAAGAGGAGGCCCTCTCAACAGGAACGGCGAGAGGAACTCCAGGGTCGTGCCACCATTCCAAGAGTCCCCCAGATGTCTCAGTCCATTCCAGAGGAACCTCTTTTCCCTTCACCGGCTCGTGTTTCACGCCGAGGATCGACTCACACCAAGGTCGCACGTGGCACAGCCCTGTGGGAAAGCCTCGTGGGAAAGCCTCGAGGGACAGCCTCGAGGGAAAGCCACAGATCCCTTGATCCACGTGACAGGAAGCGTGACACTACTGCTACAGCTCGGGAGCAAAGCGCTCGTGCATGCCCCCAGTCGAGACGAGGCCTGACTCCCCTGGGGAGACTCAGAAGCACCCCAAGATCCATGGCAACACTGGAGAGGAATCCTCAGGTTCCGGCCCCAACTCCACACAAGGACTGAGGCCCCGGCATGGACGGGAGAGGAATCCCGAGCGGTCCCCTAGCAACTCGCATGGGGACTGGCCTTTCCTGAGGCCACCAGAGCGGGTCCCTGAGGTCCCCGTCGAAACTCGAGAAGACCTGCCGCAACTCCGGAAAATCCAGGAGGTTCTCCCCTCCAGGCGAGATGAGGCCCATTTCCGCTGAGGCGTCTCGAGGCTGATCACACCTCACCTCTGGAACTTCGAAAGTGTCCTTCACACCCTTGGTGCAAATCAAGAAGTTCCCCGACCTAGCCGTCTCCACTCGAGAGGAATCACGAGGGTCCCGCCCACATCCAGAGGAGCCCCGTTTCCGCCTAGTAGCTCGAGATGAGGGATCCTTTCCCTGCTTCGTCGGGAAAGAGTTCCCGGCGTTCCCGTCGCATCTCAAGAGGAGGCCCTCTCAACAGGAACGGCGAGAGGAACTCCAGGGTCGTGCCACCATTCCAAGAGTCCCCCAGATGTCTCAGTCCATTCCAGAGGAACCTCTTTTCCCTTCACCGGCTCGTCTTTCACGCCGAGGATCGACTCACACCAAGGTGGCACGTGGTACAGCCCTGTGGGAAAGCCTCGTGGGAAAGCCTCGAGGGACAGCCTCGAGGGAAAGCCACAGATCCCTTGATCCACGTGACAGGAAGCGTGACACTACTGCTGCAGCTCGGGAGGAAAGCGCACGTGCATGCCCCCACTCGAGACGAGGCCTGACTCCCCTGGGGAGACTCAGAAGCACCCCAAGATCCATGGCAACACTGGAGAGGAATCCTCAGGTTCCGGCCCCGACTCCACACAAGGACTGAGGACCCGGCATGGATGGGAGAGGAAACCCGAGAGGTCCCCTAGCAACTAGCATGGGGACTGGCCTTTCCTGAGGCCACCAGAGCGGGTCCCTGAGGTCCCCGTCGTAACTCGAGAAGACCTGCCGCAGCTCGAGAAAATCCAGGAGGTTCTCCCCTCCAGGCGAGATGAGGCCCATTTCCGCTGAGGCGTCTCGAGGCTGATCACACCTCACCTCTGGAACTTCGAAAGGGTCCTTCACACCCTTGGTGCAAATCAAGAAGTTCCCCGACCTAGCCGTCTCCACTCGAGAGGAATCACGAGGGTCCCGCCCACATCCAGAGGAGCCCCGTTTCCGCCTCGTAGCTCGAGATGAGGGATCCTTTCCCTGCTTCGTCGGGAAAGAGTTCCCGGCGTTCCCGTCGCATCTCAAGAGGAGGCCCTCTCAACAGGAACGACGAGAGGAACTCCAGGGTCGTGCCACCATTCCAAGAGTCCCCCAGATGTCTCACTCCATTCCAGAGGAACCTCTTTTCCCTTCACCGGCTCGTCTTTCACGCCGAGGATCGACTCACACCAAGGTGGCACGTGGCACAGCCCTGTGGGAAAGCCTCTTGGGAAAGCCTCGAGGGACAGCCTCGAGGGAAAGCCACAGATCCCTTGATCCACGTGACAGGAAGCGTGACACTACTGCTGCAGCTCGGGAGGAAAGCGCACGTGCATGCCCCCACTCGAGACGAGGCCTGACTCCCCTGGGGAGACTCAGAAGAACCCCAAGATCCATGGCAACACTGGAGAGGAATCCTCAGGTTCCGGCCCCGACTCCACACAAGGACTGAGGCCCCGGCATGGACGGGAGAGGAATCCCGAGAGGTCCCCTAGCAACTCGCATGGGGACTGGCCTTTCCTGAGGCCACCAGAGCGGGTCCCTGAGGTCCCCGTCGTAACTCGAGAAGACCTGCCACAACTCGAGAAAATCCAGGAGGTTCTCCCCTCCAGGCGAGATGAGGCCCATTTCCGCTGAGGCGTCTCGATGCTGATCACACCTCACCTCTGGAACTTCGAAAGGGTCCTTCACACCCTTGGTGCAAATCAAAAAGTTCCCCGACCTAGCCGTCTCCACTCGAGAGGAATCACGAGGGTCCCGCCCACATCCAGAGGAGCCCCGTTTCCGCCTAGTAGCTCGAGATGAGGGATCCTTTCCCTGCTTCGTCGGGAAAGAGTTCCCGGCGTTCCCGTCGCATCTCAAGAGGAGGCCCTCTCAACAGGAACGGCGAGAGGAACTCCAGGGTCGTGCCACCATTCCAAGAGTCCCCCAGATGTCTCAGTCTATTCCAGAGGAACCTCTTTTCCCTTCACCGGCTCGTCTTTCACGCCGAGGATCGACTCACACCAAGGTGGCACGTGGCACAGCCCTGTGGGAAACCTCGTGGGAATGCCTCGAGGGACAGCCTTGAGGGAAAGCCACAGATCCCTTGATCCACGTGACAGGAAGAGTGACACTACTGCTGCAGCTCGGGAGGAAAGCGCACGTGCATGTCCCCACTCGAGACTAGGCCTGACTCCCCTGGGGAGACTCAGAAGCACCCCACGATCCATGGCAACACTGGAGAGGAATCCTCAGGTTCCGGCCCCGACTCCACACAAGGACAGAGGCCCCGGCATGGACGGGAGAGGAATCCCGAGAGGTCCCCTAGCAACTCGCATGGGGACTGGCCTTTCCTGAGGCCACCAGAGCGGGTCCCTGAGGTCCCCGTCGTAACTCGAGAAGACCTGCCGCAACTCGAGAAAATCCAGGAGGTTCGCCCCTCCAGGCGAGATGAGGCCCATTTCCGCTGAGGCGTCTCGAGGCTGATCACACCTCACCTCTGGAACTTCGAAAGGGTCCTTCACACCCTTGGTGCAAATCAAGAAGTTCCCCGACCTAGCCGTCTCCACTCGAGAGGAATTACGAGTGTCCCGCCCACATCCAGAGGAGCCCCGTTTCCGCCTCGTAGCTCGAGATGAGGGATCCTTTCCCTGCTTCGTCGGGAAAGAGTTCCCGGCTTTCCCGTCGCATCTCAAGAGGAGGCCCTCTCAACAGGAACGACGAGAGGAACTCCAGGGTCGTGCCACCATTCCAAGAGTCCCCCAGATGTCTCAGTCCATTCCAGAGGAACCTCTTTTCCCTTCACCGGCTCGTCTTTCACGCCGAGGATCGACTCACACCAAGGTGGCACGTGGCACAGCCCTGTGGGAAAGCCTCGTGGGAAAGCCTCGAGGGACAGCCTCGAGGGAAAGCCACAGATCCCTTGATCCACGAGACAGGAAGCGTGACACTACTGCTGCAGCTCGGGAGGAAAGCGCACGTGCATGCCCCCACTCGAGACGAGGCCTGACTCCCCTGGGGAGACTCAGAAGAACCCCAAGATCCATGGCAACACTGGAGAGGAATCCTCAGGTTCCGGCCCCGACTCCACACAAGGACTGAGGCCCCGGCATGGACGGGAGAGGAATCCCGAGCGGTCCCCTAGCAACTCGCATGGGGACTGGCCTTTCCTGAGGCCACCAGAGCGGGTCCCTGAGGTCCCCGTCGTAACTCGAGAAGACCTGCCGCAACTGGAGAAAATCCAGGAGGTTCTCCCCTCCAGGCGAGATGAGGCCCATTTCCGCTGAGGCGTCTTGAGGCTGATCACACCTCACCTCTGGAACTTCGAAAGGGTCCTTCACACCCTTGGTGCAAATCAAGAAGTTCCCCGACCTAGCCGTCTCCACTCGAGAGGAATCACGAGGGTCCCGCCCACATCCAGAGGAGCCCCGTTTCCGCCTCGTAGCTCGAGATGAGGGATCCTTTCCCTGCTTCGTCGGGAAAGAGTTCCCAGCGTTCCCGTCGCATCTCAAGAGGAGGCCCTCTCAACAGGAACGGCGAGAGGAACTCCAGGGTCGTGCCACCATTCCAAGAGTCCCCCAGATGTCTCAGTCCATTCCAGAGGAACCTCTTTTCCCTTCACCGGCTCGTCTTTCACGCCGAGGATCGACTCACACCAAGGTGGCACGTGGCACAGCCCTGTGGGAAAGCCTCGTGGGAAAGCCTCGAGGGACAGCCTCGAGGGAAAGCCACAGATCCCTTGATCCACGTGACAGGAAGCGTGACACTACTGCTGCAGCTCGGGAGGAAAGCGCACGTGCATGCCCCCACTCGAGACGAGGCCTGACTCCCCTGGGGAGACTCAGAAGCACCCCAAGATCCATGGCAACCCTGGAGAGGAATCCTCAGGTTCCGGCCCCGACTCCACACAAGGACTGAGGCCCCGGCATGGACGGGAGAGGAATCCCGAGCGGTCCCCTAGCAACTCGCATGGGGACTGGCCTTTCCTGAGGCCACCAGAGCGGGTCCCTGAGGTCCCCGTCGTAACTCGAGAAGACCTGCCGCAACTGGAGAAAATCCAGGAGGTTCGCCCCTCCAGGCGAGATGAGGCCCATTTCCGCTGAGGCGTCTCGAGGCTGATCACACCTCACCTCTGGAACTTCGAAAGGGTCCTTCACACCCTTGGTGCAAATCAAGAAGTTCCCCGACCTAGCCGTCTCCACTCGAGAGGAATCACGAGGGTCCCGCCCACATCCAGAGGAGCCCCGTTTCTGCCTCGTAGCTCGAGATGAGGGATCCTTTCCCTGCTTCGTCGGGAAAGAGTTCCCGGCGTTCCCGTCGCATCTCAAGAGGAGGCCCTCTCAACAGGAACGGCGAGAGGAACTCCAGGGTCGTGCCACCATTCCAAGAGTCCCCCAGATGTCTCAGTCCATTCCAGAGGAACCTCTTTTCCCTTCACCGGCTCGTCTTTCACGCCGAGGATCGACTCACACCAAGGTGGCACGTGGCACAGCCCTGTGGGAAAGCCTCGTGGGAAAGCCTCGAGGGACAGCCTCGAGGGAAAGCCACAGATCCCTTGATCCACGTGACAGGAAGCGTGACACTACTGCTACAGCTCGGGAGGAAACCGCACGTGCATGCCACCACTCGAGACGAGGCCTGACTCCCCTGGGGAGACTCAGAAGCACCCCAAGATCCATATCAACCCTGGAGAGGAATCCTCAGGTTCCGGCCCCGACTCCACACAAGGACTGAGGCCCCGGCATGGACGGGAGAGGAATCCCGAGAGGGCCCCTAGCAACTCGCATGGGGACTGGCCGTTCCTGAGGCCACCAGAGCGGGTCCCTGAGGTCCCCGTCGTAACTCGAGAAGACCTGCCACAACTGGAGAAAATCCAGGAGGTTCGCCCCTCCAGGCGAGATGAGGCCCATTTCCGCTGAGGCGTCTCGAGGCTGATCACACCTCACCTCTGGAACTTCGAAAGGGTCCTTCACACCCTTGGTGCAAATCAAGAAGTTCCCCGACATACCCGTCTTCACTCGAGAGGAATCACGAGGGTCCCGCCCACATCCAGAGGAGCCCCGTTTCCGCCTCGTAGCTCGAGATGAGGGATCCTTTCCCTGCTTCGTCGGGAAAGAGTTCCCGGCGTTCCCGTCGCATCTCAAGAGGAGGCCCTCTCAACAGGAACGGCGAGAGGAACTCCAGGGTCGTGCCACCATTCCAAGAGTCCCCCAGATGTCTCAGTCCATTCCAGAGGAACCTCTTTTCCCTTCACCGGCTCGTCTTTCACGCCGAGGATCGACTCACACCAAGGTGGCACGTGGCACAGCCCTGTGGGAAAGCCTCGTGGGAAAGCCTCGAGGGACAGCCTCGAGGGAAAGCCACAGATCCCTTGATCCACGTGACAGGAAGCGTGACACTACTGCTGCAGCTCGGGAGGAAAGCGCACGTGCATGCCCCCACTCGAGACGAGGCCTGACTCCCCTGGGGAGACTCAGAAGCACCCCAAGATCCATGGCAACACTGGAGAGGAATCCTCAGGTTCCGGCCCCGACTCCACACAAGGACTGAGGCCCCGGCATGGATGGGAGAGGAAACCCGAGAGGTCCCCTAGCAACTAGCATGGGGACTGGCCTTTCCTGAGGCCACCAGAGCGGGTCCCTGAGGTCCCCGTCGTAACTCGAGAAGACCTGCCGCAGCTCGAGAAAATCCAGGAGGTTCTCCCCTCCAGGCGAGATGAGGCCCATTTCCGCTGAGGCGTCTCGAGGCTGATCACACCTCACCTCTGGAACTTCGAAAGGGTCCTTCACACCCTTGGTGCAAATCAAGAAGTTCCCCGACATACCCGTCTCCACTCGAGAGGAATCACGAGGGTCCCGCCCACATCCAGAGGAGCCCCGTTTCCGCCTCGTAGCTCGAGATGAGGGATCCTTTCCCTGCTTCGTCGGGAAAGAGTTCCCGGCGTTCCCGTCGCATCTCAAGAGGAGGCCCTCTCAACAGGAACGGCGAGAGGAACTCCAGGGTCGTGCCACCATTCCAAGAGTCCCCCAGATGTCTCAGTCCATTCCAGAGGAACCTCATTTCCCTTCACCGGCTCGTCTTTCACGCCGAGGATCGACTCACACCAAGGTGGCACGTGGCACAGCCCTGTGGGAAAGCCTCGTGTGAAAGCCTCGAGGGACAGCCTCGAGGGAAAGCCACAGATCCCTTGATCCACGTGACAGGAAGCGTGACACTACTGCTGCAGCTCGGGAGGAAAGCGCACGTTCATGCCCCCACTCGAGACGAGGCCTGACTCCCCTGGGGAGACTCAGAAGCACCCCAAGATCCATGGCAACACTGGAGAGGAATCCTCAGGTTCCGGCCCCGACTCCACACAAGGACTGAGGCCCCGGCATGGACGGGAGAGGAATCCCGAGAGGTCCCCTAGCAACTAGCATGGGGACTGGCCTTTCCTGAGGCCACCAGAGCGGGTCCCTGAGGTCCCCGTCGTAACTCGAGAAGACCTGCCGCAGCTCGAGAAAATCCAGGAGGTTCTCCCCTCCAGGCGAGATGAGGCCCATTTCCGCTGAGGCGTCTCGAGGCTGATCACACCTCACCTCTGGAACTTCGAAAGGGTCCTTCACACCCTTGGTGCAAATCAAGAAGTTCCCCGACCTAGCCGTCTCCACTCGAGAGGAATCACGAGGGTCCCGCCCACATCCAGAGGAGCCCCGTTTCCGCCTCGTAGCTCGAGATGAGGGATCCTTTCCCTGCTTCGTCAGGAAAGAGTTCCCGGCGTTCCCGTCGCATCTCAAGAGGAGGCCCTCTCAACAGGAACGGCGAGAGGAACTCCAGGGTCGTGCCACCATTCCAAGAGTCCCCCAGATGTCTCAGTCCATTCCAGAGGAACCTCTTTTCCCTTCACCGGCTCGTCTTTCACGCCGAGTATCGACTCACACCAAGGTGGCACGTGGCACAGCCCTGTGGGAAACCTCGAGGGAATGCCTCGAGGGACAGCCTTGAGGGAAAGCCACAGATCCCTTGATCCACGTGACAGGAAGCGTGACACTACTGCTGCACCTCGGGAGGAAAGCGCACGTGCATGCCACCACTCGAGACGAGGCCTGACTCCCCTGGGGAGACTCAGAAGCACCCCAAGATCCATGGCAACACTGGAGAGGAATCCTCAGGTTCCGGCCCCGACTCCACACAAGGACTGAGGCCCCGGCATGGACGGGAGAGGAATCCCGAGCGGTCCCCTAGCAACTCGCATGGGGACTGGCCTTTCCTGAGGCCACCAGAGCGGGTCCCTGAGGTCCCCGTCGTAACTCGAGAAGACCTGCCGCAACTCGAGAAAATCCAGGAGGTTCTCCCCTCCAGGCGAGATGAGGCCCATTTCCGCTGAGGCGTCTCGAGGCTGATCACACCTCACCTCTGGAACTTCGAAAGGGTCCTTCACACCCTTGGTGCAAATCAAGAAGTTCCCCGACCTAGCCGTCTCCACTCGAGAGGAATCACGAGGGTCCCGCCCACATCCAGAGGAGCCCCGTTTCCGCCTCGTAGCTCGAGATGAGGGATCCTTTCCCTGCTTCGTCGGGAAAGAGTTCCCGGCGTTCCCGTCGCATCTCAAGAGGAGGCCCTCTCAACAGGAACGGCGAGAGGAACTCCAGGGTCGTACCACCATTCCAAGAGTCCCCCAGATGTCTCAGTCCATTCCAGAGGAACCTCTTTTCCCTTCACCGGCTCGTCTTTCACGCCGAGGATCGACTCACACCAAGGTGGCACGTGGCACAGCCCTGTGGGAAACCTCGTGGGAATGCCTCGAGGGACAGCCTTGAGGGAAAGCCACAGATCCCTTGATCCACGTGACAGGAAGCGTGACACTACTGCTGCACCTCGGGAGGAAAGCGCACGTTCATGCCCCCACTCGAGACGAGGCCTGACTCCCCTGGGGAGACTCAGAAGCACCCCAAGATCCATGGCAACACTGGAGAGGAATCCTCAGGTTCCGGCCCCGACTCCACACAAGGACTGAGGCCCCGGCATGGACGGGAGAGGAATCCCGAGAGGTCCCCTAGCAACTCGCATGGGGACTGGCCTTTCCTGAGGCCACCAGAGCGGGTCCCTGAGGTCCCCGTCGTAACTCGAGAAGACCTGCCGCAACTCGAGAAAATCCAGGAGGTTCTCCCCTCCAGGCGAGATGAGGCCCATTTCCGCTGAGGGGTCTCGAGGCTGATCACACCTCACCTCTGGAACTTCAAAAGGGTCCTTCACACCCTTGGTGCAAATCATGAGGTTCCCCGACCTAGCCGTCTCCACTCGAGAGGAATCATGAGGGTCCCGCCCACATCCAGCGGAGCCCCGTTCCCGCCTCGTAGCTCGAGATGAGGGATCCTTTCCCTGCTTCGTCGGGAAAGAGTTCCCGGCGTTCCCGTCGCATCTCAAGAGGAGGCCCTCTCAACAGGAACGACGAGAGGAACTCCAGGGTCGTGCCACCATTCCAAGAGTCCCCCAGATGTCTCAGTCCATTCCAGAGGAACCTCTTTTCCCTTCACCGGCTCGTCTTTCACGCCGAGGATCGACTCACACCAAGGTGGCACGTGGCACAGCCCTGTGGGAAAGCCTCGTGGGAAAGCCTCGAGGGACAGCCTCGAGGGAAAGCCACAGATCCCTTGATCCACGTGACAGGAAGCGTGACACTACTGCTGCAGCTCGGGAGGAAAGCGCACGTGCATGCCCCCACTCGAGACGAGGCCTGACTCCCCTGGGGAGACTCAGAAGCACCCCAAGATCCATGGCAACACTGGAGAGGAATCCTCAGGTTCCGGCCCCGACTCCACACAAGGACTGAGGCCCCGGCATGGACGGGAGAGGAATCCCGAGAGGTCCCCTAGCAACTAGCATGGGGACTGGCCTTTCCTGAGGCCTCCAGAGCGGGTCCCTGAGGTCCCCGTCGTAACTCGAGAAGACCTGCCGCAACTCGAGAAAATCCAGGAGGTTCTCCCCTCCAGGCGAGATGAGGCCCATTTCCGCTGAGGCGTCTCGAGGCTGATCACACCTCACCTCTGGAACTTCGAAAGGGTCCTTCACACCCTTGGTGCAAATCAAGAAGTTCCCCGACCTAGCCGTCTCCACTCGAGAGGAATCACGAGGGTCCCGCCCACATGCAGAGGAGCCCCGTTTCCGCCTCGTAGCTCGAGATGAGGGATCCTTTCCCTGCTTCGTCGGGAAAGAGTTCCCGGCGTTCCCGTCGCATCTCAAGAGGAGGCCCTCTCAACAGGAACGGTTAGAGGAACTCCAGGGTCGTGCCACCATTCCAAGAGTCCCCCAGATGTCTCAGTCCATTCCAGAGGAACCTCTTTTCCCTTCACCGGCTCGTCTTTCACGCCGAGGATCGACTCACACCAAGGTGGCACGTGGCACAGCCCTGTGGGAAACCTCGTGGGAATGCCTCGAGGGACAGCCTTGAGGGAAAGCCACAGATCCTTTGATCCACGTGACAGGAAGCGTGACACTACTGCTGCACCTCGGGAGGAAAGCGCACGTGCATGCCCCCACTCGAGACGAGGCCTGACTCCCCTGGGGAGACTCAGAAGCACCCCAAGATCCATGGCAACACTGGAGAGGAATCCTCAGGTTCCGGCCCCGACTCCACACAAGGACTGAGGCCCCGGCATGGACGGGAGAGGAATCCCGAGAGGTCCCCTAGCAACTCGCATGGGGACTGGCCTTTCCTGAGGCCACCAGAGCGGCTCCCTGAGGTCCCCGTCGTAACTCGAGAAGACCTGCCCCAACTCGAGAAAATCCAGGAGGTTCTCCCCTCCAGGCGAGATGAGGCCCATTTCCTCTGAGGCGTCTCGAGGCTGATCACACCTCACCTCTGGAACTTCGAAAGGGTCCTTCACACCCTTGGTGCAAATCAAGAAGTTCCCCGACCTAGCCGTCTCCACTCGAGAGGAATCACGAGGGTCCCGCCCACATCCAGAGGAGCCCCGTTTCCGCCTCGTAGCTCGAGATGAGGGATCCTTTCCCTGCTTCGTCGGGAAAGAGTTCGCGGCGTTCCCGTCGCATCTCAAGAGGAGGCCCTCTCAACAGGAACGACGAGAGGAACTCCAGGGTCGTGCCACCATTCCAAGAGTCCCCCAGATGTCTCAGTCCATTCCAGAGGAACCTCTTTTCCCTTCACCGGCTCGTCTTTCACGCCGAGGATCGACTCACACCAAGGTGGCACGTGGCACAGCCCTGTGGGAAAGCCTCGTGGGAAAGCCTCGAGGGACAGCCTCGAGGGAAAGCCACAGATCCCTTGATCCACGTGACAGGAAGCGTGACACTACTGCTGCAGCTCGGGAGGAAAGCGCACGTGCATGCCCCCACTCGAGACGAGGCCTGACTCCCCTGGGGAGACTCAGAAGCACCCCAAGATCCATGGCAACCCTGGAGAGGTATCCTCAGGTTCCGGCCCCGACTCCACACAAGGACTGAGGCCCCGGCATGGACGGGAGAGGAATCCCGAGCGGTCCCCTAGCAACTCGCATGGGGACTGGCCTTTCCTGAGGCCACCAGAGCGGGTCCCTGAGGTCCCCGTCGTAACTCGAGAAGACCTGCCGCAACTGGAGAAAATCCAGGAGGTTCGCCCCTCCAGGCGAGATGAGGCCCATTTCCGCTGAGGCGTCTCGAGGCTGATCACACCTCACCTCTGGAACTTCGAAAGGGTCCTTCACACCCTTGGTGCAAATCAAGAAGTTCCCCGACCTAGCCGTCTCCACTCGAGAGGAATCACGAGGGTCCCGCCCACATCCAGAGGAGCCCCGTTTCCGCCTCGTACCTCGAGATGAGGGATCCTTTAACTGCTTCGTCGGAAAAGATTTCCCGGCGTTAGCGTCGCATCTCAAGAGGAGGCCCTCTCAACAGGAACGGCGAGAGGAACTCCAGGGTCGTGCCACCATTCCAAGAGTCCCCCAGATGTCTCAGTCCATTCCAGAGGAACCTCTTTTCCCTTCACCGGCTCGTCTTTCACGCCGAGGATCGACTCACACCAAGGTGGCACGTGGCACAGCCCTGTGGGAAACCTCGTGGGAATGCCTCGAGGGACAGCCTTGAGGGAAAGCCACAGATCCCTTGATCCACGTGACAGGAAGCTTGACACTACTGCTGTACCTCGGGAGGAAATCGCACGTGCATGCCCCCACACGAGACGAGGCCTGACTCCCCTGGGGAGACTCAGAAGCACCCCAAGATCCATGGCAACACTGGAGAGGAATCCTCAGGTTCCGGCCCCGACTCCACACAAGGACTGAGGCCCCGGCATGGACGGGAGAGGAATCCCGAGCGGTCCCCTAGCAACTCGCATGGGGACTGGCCTTTCCTGAGGCCACCAGAGCGGGTCCCTGAGGTCCCCGTCGTAACTCGAGAAGACCTGCCGCAACTCGAGAAAATCCAGGAGGTTCGCCCCTCCAGGCGAGATGAGGCCCATTTCCACTGAGGCGTCTCGAGGCTGATCAGACCTCACCTCTGGAACTTCGAAAGGGTCCTTCACACCCTTGGTGCAAATCAAGAAGTTCCCCGACATACCCGTCTCCACTCGAGAGGAATCACGAGGGACCCGCCCACATCCAGAGGAGCCCCGTTTCCGCCTCGTAGCTCGAGATGAGGGATCCTTTCCCTGCTTCGTCGGGAAAGAGTTCCCGGCGTTCCCGTCGCATCTCAAGAGGAGGCCCTCTCAACAGGAACGGAGAGAGGAACTCCAGGGTCGTGCCACCATTCCAAGAGTCCCCCAGATGTCTCAGTCCATTCCAGAGGAACCTCTTTTCCCTTCACCGGCTCGTCTTTCACGCCGAGGATCGACTCACACCAAGGTGGCACGTGGCACAGCCCTGTGGGAAACCTCGTGGGAATGCCTCGAGTGACAGCCTTGAGGGAAAGCCACAGATCCCTTGATCCACGTGACAGGAAGCTTGACACTACTGCTGCACCTCGGGAGGAAAGCGCACGTGCATGCCCCCACTCGAGACGAGGCCTGACTCCCCTGGGGAGACTCAGAAGCACCCCAAGATCCATGGCAACACTGGAGAGGAATCCTCAGGTTCCGGCCCCGACTCCACACAAGGACTGAGGCCCCGGCATGGACGGGAGAGGAATCGCGAGCGGTCCCCTAGCAACTCGCATGGGGACTGGCCTTTCCTGAGGCCACCAGAGCGGGTCCCTGAGGTCCCCGTCGTAACTCGAGAAGACCTGCCGCAACTCGAGAAAATCCAGGAGGTTCTCCCCTCCAGGCGAGATGAGGCCCATTTCCGCTGAGGCGTCTCGAGGCTGATCACACCTCACCTCTGGAACTTCGAAAGGGTCCTTCACACCCTTGGTGCAAATCAAGAAGTTCCCCGACCTAGCCTCCCCACTCGAGAGGAATCACGAGGGTCCCGCCCACATCCAGAGGAGCCCCGTTTCCGCCTCGTAGCTCGAGATGAGGGATCCTTTCCCTGCTTCGTCGGGAAAGAGTTCCCGGCGTTCCCGTCGCATCTCAAGAGGAGGCCCTCTCAACAGGAACGGCGAGAGGAACTCCAGGGTCGTGCCACCATTCCAAGAGTCCCCCAGATGTCTCAGTCCATTCCAGAGGAATCTCTTTTCCCTTCACCGGCTCGTCTTTCACGCCGAGGATCGACTCACACCAAGGTCGCACGTGGCACAGCCCTGTGGGAAAGCCTCGTGGGAAAGCCTCGAGGGACAGCCTCGAGGGAAAGCCACAGATCCCTTGATCCACGTGACAGGAAGCGTGACACTACTGCTACAGCTCGGGAGGAAAGCGCTCGTGCATGCCCCCAGTCGAGACGAGGCCTGACTCCCCTGGGGAGACGCAGAAGCACCCCAAGATCCATGACAACACTGGAGAGCAATCCTCAGGTTCCGGCCCCGACTCCACACAAGGACTGAGGCCCCGGCATGGACGGGAGAGGAATCCCGAACGGTCCCCTAGCAACTCGCATGGGGACTGGCCTTTCCTGAGGCCACCAGAGCGGGTCCCTGAGGTCCCCGTCGTAAGTCGAGAAGACCTGCCGCAACTGGAGAAAATCCAGGAGGTTCTCACCTCCAGGCGAGATGAGGCCCATTTCCGCTGAGGCGTCTCGAGGCTGATCACACCTCACCTCTGGAACTTCGAAAGGGTCCTTCACACCCTTGGTGCAAATCAAGAAGTTCCCCGACCTAGCCGTCTCCACTCGAGAGGAATCACGAGGGTCCCGCCCACATCCAGAGGAGCCCCGTTTCCGCCTCGTAGCTCGAGATGAGGGATCCTTTCCCTGCTTCGTCGGGAAAGAGTTCCCGGCGTTCCCGTCGCATCTCAAGAGGAGGCCCTCTCAACAGGAACGGCGAGAGGAACTCCAGGGTCGTGCCACCATTCCAAGAGTCCCCCAGATGTCTCAGTCCATTCCAGAGGAACCTCTTTTCCCTTCACCGGCTCGTCTTTCACGCCGAGGATCGACTCACACCAAGGTGGCACGTGGCACAGCCCTGTGGGAAACCTCGTGGGAATGCCTCGAGGGACAGCCTTGAGGGAAAGCCACAGATCCCTTGATCCACGTGACAGGAAGCGTGACACTACTGCTGCAGCTCGGGAGGAAAGCGCACGTGCATGCCCCCACTCGAGACGAGGCCTGACTCCCCTGGGGAGACTCAGAAGCACCCCAAGATCCATGGCAACACTGGAGAGGAAACCTCAGGTTCCGGCCCCGACTCCACACAAGGACTGAGGCCCCGGCATGGACGGGAGAGGAATCCCGAGAGGTCCCCTAGCAACTCGCATGGGGACTGGCCTTTCCTGAGGCCACCAGAGCGGGTCCCTGAGGTCCCCGTCGTAACTCGAGAAGACCTGCCGCAACTGGAGAAAATCCAGGAGGTTCGCCCCTCCAGGCGAGATGAGGCCCATTTCCGCTGAGGCGTCTCGAGGCTGATCACACCTCACCTCTGGAACTTCGAAAGGGTCCTTCACACCCTTGGTGCAAATCAAGAAGTTCCCCGACATACCCGTCTCCACTCGAGAGGAATCACGAGGGTCCCGCCCACATCCAGAGGAGCCCCGTTTCCGCCTCGTAGCTCGAGATGAGGGATCCTTTCCCTGCTTCGTCGGGAAAGAGTTCCCGGCCTTCCCGTCGCATCTCAAGAGGAGGCCCTCTCAACAGGAACGGCGAGAGGAACTCCAGGGTCGTGCCACCATTCCAAGAGTCCCCCAGATGTCTCAGTCCATTCCAGAGGAAACTCTTTTCCCTTCACCGGCTCGTCTTTCACGCCGAGGATCGACTCACACCAAGGTGGCACGTGGCACAGCCCTGTGAGAAAGCCTCGTGGGAAAGCCTCGAGGGACAGCCTCGAGGGAAAGCCACAGATCCCTTGATCCACGTGACAGGAAGCGTGACACTACTGCTACAGCTCGGGAGGAAAGCGCTCGTGCATGCCCCCACTCGAGACGAGGCCTGACTCCCCTGGGGAGACTCAGAAGCACCCCAAGATCCATGGCAACACTGGAGAGGAATCCTCAGGTTCCGGCCCCGACTCCACACAAGGACTGAGGCCCCGGCATGGACGGGAGAGGAATCCCGAGCGGTCCCCTAGCAACTCGCATGGGGACTGGCCTTTCCTGAGGCCACCAGAGCGGGTCCCTGAGGTCACCGTCGTAACTCGAGAAGACCTGCCGCAACTGGAGAAAATCCAGGAGGTTCTCCCCTCCAGGCGAGATGAGGCCCATTTCCGCTGAGGCGTCTCGAGTCTGATCACACCTCACCTCTGGAACTTCGAAAGGGTCCTTCACACCCTTGGTGCAAATCAAGAAGTTCCCCGACCTAGCCGTCTCCACTCGAGAGGAATCACGAGGGTCCCGCCCACATCCAGAGGAGCCCCGTTTCCGCCTCGTAGCTCGAGATGAGGGATCCTTTCCCTGCTTCGTCGGGAAAGAGTTCCCGGCGTTCCCGTCGCATCTCAAGAGGAGGCCCTCTCAACAGGAACGGCGAGAGGAACTCCAGGGTCGTGCCAACATTCCAAGAGTCCCCCAGATGTCTCAGTCCATTCCAGAGGAACCTCTTTTCCCTTCACCGGCTCGTCTTTCACGCCGAGGATCGACTCACACCAAGGTGGCACGTGGCACAGCCCTGTGGGAAAGCCTCGTGGGAAAGCCTCGAGGGACAGCCTCGAGGGAAAGCCACACATCCCTTGATCCACGTGACAGGAAGCGTGACACTACTGCTGCAGCTCGGGAGGAAAGCGCACGTGCATGCCCCCACTCGAGACGAGGCCTGACTCCCCTGGGGAGACTCAGAAGCACCCCAAGATCCATGACAACACTGGAGAGGAATCCTCAGGTTCCGGCCCCGACTCCACACAAGGACTGAGGCCCCGGCATGGACGGGAGAGGTATCCCGTGAGGTCCCCTAGCAACTCGCATGGGGACTGGCCTTTCCTGAGGCCACCAGAGCGGGTCCCTGAGGTCCCCGTCGTAACTCGAGAAGACCTGCCGCAACTCGAGAAAATCCAGGAGGTTCTCCCCTCCAGGCGAGATGAGGCCCATTTCCGCTGAGGCGTCTCGAGGCTGATCACACCTCACCTCTGGAACTTCGAAAGGGTCCTTCTCATCCTTGGTGCAAATCAAGAAGTTCCCCGACCTAGCCGTCTCCACTCGAGAGGAATCACGAGGGTCCCGCCCACATCCAGAGGAGCCCCGTTTCCGCCTCGTAGCTCGAGATGAGGGATCCTTTCCCTGCTTCGTCGGGAAAGAGTTCCCGGCGTTCCCGTCGCACCTCAAGAGGAGGCCCTCTCAACAGGAACGGCGAGAGGAACTCCAGGGTCGTGCCACCATTCCAAGAGTCCCCCAGATGTCTCAGTCCATTCCAGAGGAACCTCTTTTCCCTTCACCGGCTCGTCTTTCACGCTTAGGATCGACTCACACCAAGGTGGCACGTGGCACAGCCCTGTGGGAAAGCCTCGTGGGAAAGCCTCGAGGGACAGCCTCGAGGGAAAGCCACAGATCCCTTGATCCACGTGACAGGAAGCGTGACACTACTGCTGCAGCTCGGGAGGAAAGCGCACATGCATGCCCCCACTCGAGACGAGGCCTGACTCCCCTGGGGAGACTCAGAAGCACCCCAAGATCCATGGCAACACTGGAGAGGAATCCTCAGGTTCCGGCCCCGACTCCACACAAGGACTGAGGCCCCGGCATGGACGGGAGAGGTATCCCGTGAGGTCCCCTAGCAACTCGCATGGGGACTGGCCTTTCCTGAGGCCACCAGAGCGGGTCCCTGAGGTCCCCGTCGTAACTCGAGAAGACCTGCCGCAACTCGAGAAAATCCAGGAGGTTCTCCCCTCCAGTCGAGATGAGGCCCATTTCCGCTGAGGCGTCTCGAGGCTGATCACACCTCACCTCTGGAACTTCGAAAGGCTCCTTCACACCGTTGGTGCAAATCAAGAAGTTCCCCGACATACCCGTCTCCACTCGAGGAGAATCACGAGGGTCCCGCCCACATCCAGAGGAGCCCCGTTTCCGCCTCGTAGCTCGAGATGAGGGATCCTTTCCCTGCTTCGTCGGGAAAGAGTTCCCGGCGTTCCCGTCGCATCTCAAGAGGAGGCCCTCTCAACAGGAACGGCGAGAGGAACTCCAGGGTCGTGCCACCATTGCAAGAGTCCCCCAGATGTCTCAGTCCATTCCAGAGGAACCTCTTTTCCCTTCACCGGCTCGTCTTTCACGCCGAGGATCGATTCACACCAAGGTGGCACGTGGCGCAGCACTGTGGGAAAGCCTCGTGGGAAAGCCTCGAGGGACAGCCTCGAGGGAAAGCCACAGATCCCTTGATCCACGTGATAGGAAGCGTGACACTACTGCTACAGCTCGGGAGGAAAGCGCTCGTGCATGCCCCAACTTGAGACGAGGCCTGACTCCCCTGGGGAGACTCAGAAGCACCCCAAGATCCATGGCAACACTGGAGAGGAATCCTCAGGTTCCGGCCCCGACTCCACACAAGGACTGAGGCCCCGGCATGGACGGGAGAGGAAATCCGAGAGGTCCCCTAGCAACTCGCATGGGGCTGGCCTTTCCTGAGGCCACCAGAGCGGGTCCCTGAGGTCCCCATCGTAACTCGAGAAGACCTGCCGCAACTCGAGAAAATCCAGGAGGTTCTCCCCTCCAGGCGAGATGAGGCCCATTTCCGCTGAGGCGTCTCGAGGCTGATCACACCTCACCTCTGGAACTTCGAAAGGGTCCTTCACACCCTTGGTGCAAATCAAGATGTTCCCCGACATACCCGTCTCCCCTCGAGAGGAATCACGAGGGTCCCGCCCACATCCAGAGGAGCCCCGTTTCCGCCTCGTAGCTCGAGATGAGGGATCCTTTCCCTGCTTCGTCGGGAAAGAGTTCCCGGCGTTCCCGTCGCATCTCAAGAGGAGGCCCTCTCAACAGGAACGGCGAGAGGAACTCCAGGGTCGTGCCACCATTCCAAGAGTCCCCCAGATGTCTCAGTCCATTCCAGAGGAACCTCTTTTCCCTTCACCGGCTCGTCTTTCACGCCGAGGATCGACTCACACCAAGGTGGCACGTGGCACAGCCCTGTGGGAAAGCCTCGTGGGAAAGCCTCGAGGGACAGCCTCGAGGGAAAGCCACAGATCCCTTGATCCACGTGACAGGAAGCGTGACACTACTGCTGCAGCTCGGGAGGAAAGCGCACGTGCATGCCCCCACTCGAGACGAGGCCTGACTCCCCTGGGGAGACTCAGAAGCACCCCAAGATCCATGGCAACACTGGAGAGGAATCCTCAGGTTCCGTCCCCGACTCCACACAAGGACTGAGGCCCCGGCATGGACGGGAGAGGAATCCCGAGAGGTCCCCTAGCAACTCGCATGGGGACTGGCCTTTCCTGAGGCCACCAGAGCGGGTCCCTGAGGTCCCCGTCGTAACTCGAGAAGACCTGCCGCAACTCGAGAAAATCCAGGAGGTTCTCCCCTCCAGGCGAGATGAGGCCCATTTCCGCTGAGGCGTCTCGAGGCTGATCACACCTCACCTCTGGAACTTCGAAAGGCTCCTTCACACCGTTGGTGCAAATCAAGAAGTTCCCCGACATACCCGTCTCCACTCGAGGAGAATCACGAGGGTCCCGCCCACATCCAGAGGAGCCCCGTTTCCGCCTCGTAGCTCGAGATGAGGGATCCTTTCCCTGCTTCGTCGGGAAAGAGTTCCCGGCGTTCCCGTCGCATCTCAAGAGGAGGCCCTCTCAACAGGAACGGCGAGAGGAACTCCAGGGTCGTGCCACCATTGCAAGAGTCCGCCAGATGTCTCAGTCCATTCCAGAGGAACCTCTTTTCCCTTCACCGGCTCGTCTTTCACGCCGAGGATCGATTCACACCAAGGTGGCACGTGGCGCAGCACTGTGGGAAAGCCTCGTGGGAAAGCCTCGAGGGACAGCCTCGAGGGAAAGCCACAGATCCCTTGATCCACGTGACAGGAAGCGTGACACTACTGCTACAGCTCGGGAGGAAAGCGCTCGTGCATGCCCCAACTTGAGACGAGGCCTGACTCCCCTGGGGAGACTCAGAAGCACCCCAAGATCCATGGCAACACTGGAGAGCAATCCTCAGGTTCCGGCCCCGACTCCACACAAGGACTGAGGCCCCGGCATGGACGGGAGAGGAATCCCGAGCGGTCCCCTAGCAACTCGCATGGGGACTGGCCTTTCCTGAGGCCACCAGAGCGGGTCCCTGAGGTCCCCGTCGTAACTCGAGAAGACCTGCCGCAACTCGAGAAAATCCAGGAGGTTCTCCCCTCCATGCGAGATGAGGCCCATTTCCGCTGAGGCGTCTCGAGGCTGATCACACCTCACCTCTGGAACTTCGAAAGGGTCCTTCACACCCTTGGTGCAAATCAAGAAGTTCCCCGACCTAGCCGTCTCCACTCGAGAGGAATCACGAGGGTCCCGCCCACATCCAGAGGAGCCCCGTTTCCGCCTCGTAGCTCGAGATGAGGGATCCTTTCCCTGCTTCGTCGGGAAAGAGTTCCCGGCGTTCCCGTCGCATCTCAAGAGGAGGCCCTCTCAACAGGAACGGCGAGAGGAACTCCAGGGTCGTGCCACCATTCCAAGAGTCCCCCAGATGTCTCAGTCCATTCCAGAGGAACCTCTTTTCCCTTCACCGGCTCGTCTTTCACGCCGAGGATCGACTCACACCAAGGTGGCACGTGGCACAGCCCTGTGGGAAACCTCGTGGGAATGCCTCGAGGGACAGCCTTGAGGGAAAGCCACAGATCCCTTGATCCACGTGACAGGAAGCGTGACACTACTGCTGCAGCTCGGGAGGAAAGCGCACGTGCATGCCCCCACTCGAGACGAGGCCTGACTCCCCTGGGGAGACTCAGAAGCACCCCAAGATCCATGGCAACACTGGAGAGGAAACCTCAGGTTCCGGCCCCGACTCCACACAAGGACTGAGGCCCCGGCATGGACGGGAGAGGAATCCCGAGAGGTCCCCTAGCAACTCGCATGGGGACTGGCCTTTCCTGAGGCCACCAGAGCGGGTCCCTGAGGTCCCCGTCGTAACTCGAGAAGACCTGCCGCAACTGGAGAAAATCCAGGAGGTTCGCCCCTCCAGGCGAGATGAGGCCCATTTCCGCTGAGGCGTCTCGAGGCTGATCACACCTCACCTCTGGAACTTCGAAAGGGTCCTTCACACGCTTGGTGCAAATCAAGAAGTTCCCCGACATACCCGTCTCCACTCGAGAGGAATCACGAGGGTCCCGCCCACATCCAGAGGAGCCCCGTTTCCGCCTCGTAGCTCGAGATGAGGGATCCTTTCCCTGCTTCGTCGGGAAAGAGTTCCCGGCCTTCCCGTCGCATCTCAAGAGGAGGCCCTCTCAACAGGAACGGCGAGAGGAACTCCAGGGTCGTGCCACCATTCCAAGAGTCCCCCAGATGTCTCAGTCCATTCCAGAGGAAACTCTTTTCCCTTCACCGGCTCGTCTTTCACGCCGAGGATCGACTCACACCAAGGTGGCACGTGGCACAGCCCTGTGAGAAAGCCTCGTGGGAAAGCCTCGAGGGACAGCCTCGAGGGAAAGCCACAGATCCCTTGATCCACGTGACAGGAAGCGTGACACTACTGCTACAGCTCGGGAGGAAAGCGCTCGTGCATGCCCCCACTCGAGACGAGGCCTGACTCCCCTGGGGAGACTCAGAAGCACCCCAAGATCCATGGCAACACTGGAGAGGAATCCTCAGGTTCCGGCCCCGACTCCACACAAGGACTGAGGCCCCGGCATGGACGGGAGAGGAATCCCGAGCGGTCCCCTAGCAACTCGCATCGGGACTGGCCTTTCCTGAGGCCACCAGAGCGGGTCCCTGAGGTCACCGTCGTAACTCGAGAAGACCTGCCGCAACTGGAGAAAATCCAGGAGGTTCTCCCCTCCAGGCGAGATGAGGCCCATTTCCGCTGAGGCGTCTGGAGTCTGATCACACCTCACCTCTGGAACTTCGAAAGGGTCCTTCACACCCTTGGTGCAAATCAAGAAGTTCCCCGACCTAGCCGTCTCCACTCGAGAGGAATCACGAGGGTCCCGCCCACATCCAGAGGAGCCCCGTTTCCGCCTCGTAGCTCGAGATGAGGGATCCTTTCCCTGCTTCGTCGGGAAAGAGTTCCCGGCGTTCCCGTCGCATCTCAAGAGGAGGCCCTCTCAACAGGAACGGCGAGAGGAACTCCAGGGTCGTGCCAACATTCCAAGAGTCCCCCAGATGTCTCAGTCCATTCCAGAGGAACCTCTTTTCCCTTCACCGGCTCGTCTTTCACGCCGAGGATCGACTCACACCAAGGTGGCACGTGGCACAGCCCTGTGGGAAAGCCTCGTGGGAAAGCCTCGAGGGACAGCCTCGAGGGAAAGCCACACATCCCTTGATCCACGTGACAGGAAGCGTGACACTACTGCTGCAGCTCGGGAGGAAAGCGCACGTGCATGCCCCCACTCGAGACGAGGCCTGACTCCCCTGGGGAGACTCAGAAGCACCCCAAGATCCATGGCAACACTGGAGAGGAATCCTCAGGTTCCGGCCCCGACTCCACACAAGGACTGAGGCCCCGGCATGGACGGGAGAGGTATCCCGTGAGGTCCCCTAGCAACTCGCATGGGGACTGGCCTTTCCTGAGGCCACCAGAGCGGGTCCCTGAGGTCCCCGTCGTAACTCGAGAAGACCTGCCGCAACTCGAGAAAATCCAGGAGGTTCTCCCCTCCAGGCGAGATGAGGCCCATTTCCGCTGAGGCGTCTCGAGGCTGATCACACCTCACCTCTGGAACTTCGAAAGGGTCCTTCTCATCCTTGGTGCAAATCAAGA
Organism: Budorcas taxicolor; assembly: GCF_023091745.1. NCBI lineage: Eukaryota > Metazoa > Chordata > Mammalia > Artiodactyla > Bovidae > Budorcas > Budorcas taxicolor. The sequence continues at coordinate 1,552,958 of NC_068927.1, read as the reverse complement.
AGTTCCCCGACCTAGCCGTCTCCACTCGAGAGGAATCACGAGGGTCCCGCCCACATCCAGAGGAGCCCCGTTTCCGCCTCGTAGCTCGAGATGAGGGATCCTTTCCCTGCTTCGTCGGGAAAGAGTTCCCGGCGTTCCCGTCGCACCTCAAGAGGAGGCCCTCTCAACAGGAACGGCGAGAGGAACTCCAGGGTCGTGCCACCATTCCAAGAGTCCCCCAGATGTCTCAGTCCATTCCAGAGGAACCTCTTTTCCCTTCACCGGCTCGTCTTTCACGCTTAGGATCGACTCACACCAAGGTGGCACGTGGCACAGCCCTGTGGGAAAGCCTCGTGGGAAAGCCTCGAGGGACAGCCTCGAGGGAAAGCCACAGATCCCTTGATCCACGTGACAGGAAGCGTGACACTACTGCTGCAGCTCGGGAGGAAAGCGCACGTGCATGCCCCCACTCGAGACGAGGCCTGACTCCCCTGGGGAGACTCAGAAGCACCCCAAGATCCATGGCAACACTGGAGAGGAATCCTCAGGTTCCGGCCCCGACTCCACACAAGGACTGAGGCCCCGGCATGGACGGGAGAGGTATCCCGTGAGGTCCCCTAGCAACTCGCATGGGGACTGGCCTTTCCTGAGGCCACCAGAGCGGGTCCCTGAGGTCCCCGTCGTAACTCGAGAAGACCTGCCGCAACTCGAGAAAATCCAGGAGGTTCTCCCCTCCAGGCGAGATGAGGCCCATTTCCGCTGAGGCGTCTCGAGGCTGATCACACCTCACCTCTGGAACTTCGAAAGGCTCCTTCACACCGTTGGTGCAAATCAAGAAGTTCCCCGACATACCCGTCTCCACTCGAGGAGAATCACGAGGGTCCCGCCCACATCCAGAGGAGCCCCGTTTCCGCCTCGTAGCTCGAGATGAGGGATCCTTTCCCTGCTTCGTCGGGAAAGAGTTCCCGGCGTTCCCGTCGCATCTCAAGAGGAGGCCCTCTCAACAGGAACGGCGAGAGGAACTCCAGGGTCGTGCCACCATTGCAAGAGTCCCCCAGATGTCTCAGTCCATTCCAGAGGAACCTCTTTTCCCTTCACCGGCTCGTCTTTCACGCCGAGGATCGATTCACACCAAGGTGGCACGTGGCGCAGCACTGTGGGAAAGCCTCGTGGGAAAGCCTCGAGGGACAGCCTCGAGGGAAAGCCACAGATCCCTTGATCCACGTGACAGGAAGCGTGACACTACTGCTACAGCTCGGGAGGAAAGCGCTCGTGCATGCCCCAACTTGAGACGAGGCCTGACTCCCCTGGGGAGACTCAGAAGCACCCCAAGATCCATGGCAACACTGGAGAGGAATCCTCAGGTTCCGGCCCCGACTCCACACAAGGACTGAGGCCCCGGCATGGACGGGAGAGGAAATCCGAGAGGTCCCCTAGCAACTCGCATGGGGCTGGCCTTTCCTGAGGCCACCAGAGCGGGTCCCTGAGGTCCCCATCGTAACTCGAGAAGACCTGCCGCAACTCGAGAAAATCCAGGAGGTTCTCCCCTCCAGGCGAGATGAGGCCCATTTCCGCTGAGGCGTCTCGAGGCTGATCACACCTCACCGCTGGAACTTCGAAAGGGTCCTTCACACCCTTGGTGCAAATCAAGAAGTTCCCCGACCTAGGCGTCTCCACTCGAGAGGAATCACGAGGGTCCCGCCCACATCCAGAGGAGCCCCGTTTCCGCCTCGTAGCTCGAGATGAGGGATCCTTTTCCTGCTTCGTCGGGAAAGAGTCCCCGGCGTTCCCGTCGCATCTCAAGAGGAGGCCCTCTCAACAGGAACGGCGAGAGGAACTCCAGGGTCGTGCCACCATTCCAAGAGTCCCCCAGATGTCTCAGTCCATTCCAGAGGAACCTCTTTTCCCTTCACCGGCTCGTCTTTCACTCCGAGGATCGACTCACACCAAGGTGGCACGTGGCACAGCCCTGTGGGTAAGCCTCGTGGGAAAGCCTCGAGGGACAGCCTCGAGGGAAAGCCACAGATCCCTTGATCCACGTGACAGGAAGCGTGACACTACTGCTGCAGCTCGGGAGGAAAGCGCACGTGCATGCCCCCACTCGAACGAGGCCTGACTCCCCTGGGGAGACTCAGAAGCACCCCAAGATCCATGGCAACACTGGAGAGCAATCCTCAGGTTCCGGCCCCGACTCCACACAAGGACTGAGGCCCCGGCATGGACGGGAGAGGAATCCCGAGCGGTCCCCTAGCAACTCGCATGGGGACTGGCCTTTCCTGAGGCCACCAGAGCGGGTCCCTGAGGTCCCCGTCGTAACTCGAGAAGACCTGCCGCAACTCGAGAAAATCCAGGAGGTTCTCCCCTCCAGGCGAGATGAGGCCCATTTCCGCTGAGGCGTCTCGAGGCTGATCACACCTCACCTCTGGAACTTCGAAAGGGTCCTTCACACCCTTGGTGCAAATCAAGAAGTTCCCCGACCTAGCCGTCTTCACTCGAGAGGATTCACGAGGGTCCCGCCCACATCCAGAGGAGCCCCGTTTCCGCCTCGTAGCTCGAGATGAGGGATCCTTTCCCTGCTTCGTCGGGAAAGAGTCCCCGGCGTTCCCGTCGCATCTCAAGAGGAGGCCCTCTCAACAGGAACGGCGAGAGGAACTCCAGGGTCGTGCCACCATTCCAAGAGTCCCCCAGATGTCTCAGTCCATTCCAGAGGAAACTCTTTTCCCTTCACCGGCTCGTCTTTCACTCCGAGGATCGACTCACACCAAGGTGGCACGTGGCACAGCCCCGTGGGTAAGCCTCGTGGGAAAGCCTCGAGGGACAGCCTCGAGGGAAAGCCACAGATCCCTTGATCCACGTGACAGGAAGAGTGACACTACTGCTGCAGCTCGGGAGGAAAGCGCACGTGCATGCCCCCACTCGAGACGAGGCCTGACTCCCATGGGGAGACTCAGAAGCACCCCAAGATCCATGGCAACACTCGAGAGGAATCCTCAGGTTCCGGCCCCGACTCCACACAAGGACTGAGGCCCCGGCATGGACGGGAGAGGAATCCCGAGAGGTCCCCTAGCAACGCGCATGGGGACTGGCCTTTCCTGAGGCCACCAGAGCGGGTCCCTGAGGTCCCCGTCGTAACTCGAGAAGACCTGCCGCAACTCGAGAAAATCCAGGAGGTTCTCCCCTCCAGGCGAGATGAGGCCCATTTCCGCTGAGGCGTCTCGAGGCTGATCACACCTCACCTCTGGAACTTCGAAAGGCTCCTTCACACCCTTGGTGCAAATCAAGAAGTTCCCCGACCTAGCCGTCTCCACTCGAGAGGAATCACGAGGGTCCCGCCCACATCCAGAGGAACCCCGTTTCCGCCTCGTAGCTCGAGATGAGGGATCCTTTCCCTGCTTCGTCGGGAAAGAGTTCCCGGCGTTCCCGTCGCATCTCAAGAGGAGGCCCTCTGAACAGGAACGGCGAGAGGAACTCCAGGGTCGTGCCACCATTCCAAGAGTCCCCCAGATGTCTCAGTCCATTCCAGAGGAACCTCTTTTCCCTTCACCGGCTCGTCTTTCACTCCGAGGATCGACTCACACCAAGGTGGCACGTGGCACAGCCCCGTGGGTAAGCCTCGTGGGAAAGCCTCGAGGGACAGCCTCGAGGGAAAGCCACAGATCCCTTGATCCACGTGACAGGAAGCGTGACACTACTGCTGCAGCTCGGGAGGAAAGCGCACGTGCATGCCCCCACTCGAGACGAGGCCTGACTCCCCTGGGGAGACTCAGAAGCACCCCAAGATCCATGGCAACACTGGAGAGGAAACCTCAGGTTCCGGCCCCGACTCCACACAAGGACTGAGGCCCCGGCATGGACGGGAGAGGAATCCCGAGCGGTCCCCTAGCAACTCGCATGGGGACTGGCCTTTCCTGAGGCCACCAGAGCGGGTCCCTGAGGTCCCCGTCGTAACTCGAGAAGACCTGCCGCAACTCGAGAAAATCCAGGAGGTTCTCCCCTCCAGGCGAGATGAGGCCCATTTCCGCTGAGGCGTCTCGAGGCTGATCACACCTCACCGCTGGAACTTCGAAAGGGTCCTTCACACCCTTGGTGCAAATCAAGAAGTTCCCCGACCTAGCCGTCTCCACTCGAGAGGAATCACGAGGGTCCCGCCCACATCCAGAGGAGCCCCGTTTCCGCCTCGTAGCTCGAGATGAGGGATCCTTTTCCTGCTTCGTCGGGAAAGAGTCCCCGGCGTTCCCGTCGCATCTCAAGAGGAGGCCCTCTTAACAGGAACGGCGAGAGGAACTCCAGGGTCGTGCCACCATTCCAAGAGTCCCCCAGATGTCTCAGTCCATTCCAGAGGAACCTCTTTTCCCTTCACCGGCTCGTCTTTCACTCCGAGGATTGACTCACACCAAGGTGGCACGTGGCACAGCCCCGTGGGTAAGCCTCGTGGGAAAGCCTCGAGGGACAGCCTCGAGGGAAAGCCACAGATCCCTTGATCCACGTGACAGGAAGCGTGACACTACTGCTGCAGCTCGGGAGGAAAGCGCACGTGCATGCCCCCACTCGAGACGAGGCCTGACTCCCATGGGGAGACTCAGAAGCACCCCAAGATCCATGGCAACACTCGAGAGGAATCCTCAGGTTCCGGCCCCGACTCCACACAAGGACTGAGGCCCCGGCATGGACGGGAGAGGAATCCCGAGAGGTCCCCTAGCAACGCGCATGGGGACTGGCCTTTCCTGAGGCCACCAGAGCGGGTCCCTGAGGTCCCCGTCGTAACTCGAGAAGACCTGCCGCAACTCGAGAAAATCCAGGAGGTTCTCCCCTCCAGGCGAGATGAGGCCCATTTCCACTGTGGCGTCTCGAGGCTGATCACACCTCACCTCTGGAACTTCGAAAGGCTCCTTCACACCCTTGGTGCAAATCAAGAAGTTCCCCGACCTAGCCGTCTCCACTCGAGAGGAATCACGAGGGTCCCGCCCACATCCAGAGGAACCCCGTTTCCGCCTCGTAGCTCGAGATGAGGGATCCTTTCCCTGCTTCGTCGGGAAAGAGTTCCCGGCGTTCCCGTCGCATCTCAAGAGGAGGCCCTCTGAACAGGAACGGCGAGAGGAACTCCAGGGTCGTGCCACCATTCCAAGAGTCCCCCAGATGTCTCAGTCCATTCCAGAGGAACCTCTTTTCCCTTCACCGGCTCGTCTTTCACGCCGAGGATCGACTCACACCAAGGTGGCACGTGGCACAGCCCTGTGGGAAAGCCTCGTGGGAAAGCCTCGAGGGACAGCCTCGAGGGAAAGCCACAGATCCCTTGATCCACGTGACAGGAAGCGTGACACTACTGCTGCAGCTCGGGAGGAAAGCGCACGTGCATGCCCCCACTCGAGACGAGGCCTGACTCCCCTGGGGAGACTCAGAAGCACCCCAAGATCCATGGCAACACTGGAGAGGAATCCTCAGGTTCCGGCCCCGACTCCACACAAGGACTGAGGCCCCGGCATGGACAGGAGAGGAATCCCGAGAGGTCCCCTAGCAACTCGCATGGGGACTGGCCTTTCCTGAGGCCACCAGAGCGGGTCCCTGAGGTCCCCGTCGTAACTCGAGAAGACCTGCCGCAACTCGAGAAAATCCAGGAGGTTCTCCCCTCCAGGCGAGATGAGGCCCATTTCCTCTGAGGCGTCTCGAGGCTGATCACACCTCACCGCTGGAACTTCGAAAGGGTCCTTCACACCCTTGGTGCAAATCAAGAAGTTCCCCGACCTAGCCGTCTCCACTCGAGAGGAATCAAGAGGGTCCCGCCCACATCCAGAGGAGCCCCGTTTCCGCCTCGTAGCTCGAGATGAGGGATCCTTTTCCTGCTTCGTCGGGAAAGAGTCCCCGGCGTTCCCGTCGCATCTCAAGAGGAGGCCCTCTCAACAGGAACGGCGAGAGGAACTCCAGGGTCGTGCCACCATTCCAAGAGTCCCCCAGATGTCTCAGTCCATTCCAGAGGAACCTCTTTTCCCTTCACCGGCTCGTCTTTCACTCCGAGGATCGACTCACACCAAGGTGGCACGTGGCACAGCCCTGTGGGTAAGCCTCGTGGGAAAGCCTCGAGGGACAGCCTCGAGGGAAAGCCACAGATCCCTTGATCCACGTGACAGGAAGCGTGACACTACTGCTGCAGCTCGGGAGGAAAGCGCACGTGCATGCCCCCACTCGAGACGAGGCCTGACTCCCCTGGGGAGACTCAGAAGCACCCCAAGATCCATGGCAACACTGGAGAGCAATCCTCAGGTTCCGGCCCCGACTGCACACAAGGACTGAGGCCCCGGCATGGACGGGAGAGGAATCCCGAGCGGTCCCCTAGCAACTCGCATGGGGACTGGCCTTTCCTGAGGCCACCAGAGCGGGTCCCTGAGGTCCCCGTCGTAACTCGAGAAGACCTGCCGCAACTCGAGAAAATCCAGGAGGTTCTCCCCTCCAGGCGAGATGAGGCCCATTTCCGCTGAGGCGTCTCGAGGCTGATCACACCTCACCTCTGGAACTTCGAAAGGGTCCTTCACACCCTTGGTGCAAATAAAGAAGTTCCCCGACCTAGCCGTCTCCACTCGAGAGGAATCACGAGGGTCCCGCCCACATCCAGAGGAGCCCCGTTTCCGCCTCGTAGCTCGAGATGAGGGATCCTTTCCCTGCTTCGTCGGGAAAGAGTCCCCGGCGTTCCCGTCGCATCTCAAGAGGAGGCCCTCTCAACAGGAACGGCGAGAGGAACTCCAGGGTCGTGCCACCATTCCAAGAGTCCCCCAGATGTCTCAGTCCATTCCAGAGGAACCTCTTTTCCCTTCACCGGCTCGTCTTTCATGCCGAGGATCGACTCTCGCCAAGGTGGCACGTGGCACAGCCCTGTGGGAAAGCCTCGTGGGAAAGCCTCGAGGGACAGCCTCGAGGGAAAGCCACAGATCCCTTGATCCACGTGACAGGAAGCGTGACACTACTGCTGCAGCTCGGGAGGAAAACGCACGTGCATGCCCCCACTCGAGACGAGGCCTGACTCCCCTGGGGAGACTCAGAAGCACCCCAAGATCCATGGCAACACTGGAGAGCAATCCTCAGGTTCCGGCCCCGACTCCACACAAGGACTGAGGCCCCGGCATGGACGGGAGAGGAATCCCGAGCGGTCCCCTAGCAACTCGCATGGGGACTGGCCTTTCCTGAGGCCACCAGAGCGGGTCCCTGAGGTCCCCGTCGTAACTCGAGAAGACCTGCCGCAACTCGAGAAAATCCAGGAGGTTCTCCCCTCCAGGCGAGATGAGGCCCATTTCCGCTGAGGCGTCTCGAGGCTGATCACACCTCACCTCTGGAACTTTGAAAGGGTCCTTCACACCCTTGGTGCAAATCAAGAAGTTCCCCGACCTAGCCGTCTCCACTCGAGAGGAATCACGAGGGTCCCGCCCACATCCAGAGGAGCCCCGTTTCCGCCTCGTAGCTCGAGATGAGGGATCCTTTCCCTGCTTCGTCGGGAAAGAGTCCCCGGCGTTCCCGTCGCATCTCAAGAGGAGGCCCTCTCAACAGGAACGGCGAGAGGAACTCCAGGGTCGTGCCACCATTCCAAGAGTCCCCCAGATGTCTCAGTCCATTCCAGAGGAACCTCTTTTCCCTTCACCGGCTCGTCTTTCACGCCGAGGATCGACTCACGCCAAGGTGGCACGTGGCACAGCCCTGTGGGAAAGCCTCGTGGGAAAGCCTCGAGGGACAGCCTGGAGGGAAAGCCACAGATCCCTTGATCCACGTGACAGGAAGCGTGACACTACTGCTGCAGCTCGGGAGGAAAACGCACGTGCATGTCCCCACTCGAGACGAGGCCTGACTCCCCTGGGGAGACTCAGAAGCACCCCAAGATCCATGGCAACACTGGAGAGCAATCCTCAGGTTCCGGCCCCGACTCCACACAAGGACTGAGGCCCCGGCATGGACGGGAGAGGAATCCCGAGCGGTCCCCTAGCAACTCGCATGGGGACTGGCCTTTCCTGAGGCCACCAGAGCGGGTCCCTGAGGTCCCCGTCGTAACTCGAGAAGACCTGCCGCAACTCGAGAAAATCCAGGAGGTTCTCCCCTCCAGGCGAGATGAGGCCCATTTCCGCTGAGGCGTCTCGAGGCTGATCACACCTCACCTCTGGAACTTCGAAAGGGTCCTTCACACCCTTGGTGCAAATCAAGAAGTTCCCCGACCTAGCCGTCTCCACTCGAGAGGAATCACGAGGGTCCCGCCCACATCCAGAGGAGCCCCGTTTCCGCCTCGTAGCTCGAGATGAGGGATCCTTTCCCTGCTTCTTTGGGAAAGAGTCCCCGGCGTTCCCGTCGCATCTCAAGAGGAGGCCCTCTCAACAGGAACGGCGAGAGGAACTCCAGGGTCGTGCCACCATTCCAAGAGTCCCCCAGATGTCTCAGTCCATTCCAGAGGAACCTCTTTTCCCTTCACCGGCTCGTCTTTCACGCCGAGGATCGACTCACGCCAAGGTGGCACGTGGCACAGCCCTGTGGGAAAGCCTCGTGGGAAAGCCTCGAGGGACAGCCTCGAGGGAAAGCCACAGATCCCTTGATCCACGTGACAGGAAGCGTGACACTACTGCTGCAGCTCGGGAGGAAAACGCACGTGCATGCCCCCACTCGAGACGAGGCCTGACTCCCCTGGGGAGACTCAGAAGCACCCCAAGATCCATGGCAACACTGGAGTGCAATCCTCAGGTTCCGGCCCCGACTCCACACAAGGACTGAGGCCCCGGCATGGACAGGAGAGGTATCCCGAGCGGTCCCCTAGCAACTCGCATGGGGACTGGCCTTTCCTGAGGCCACCAGAGCGGGTCCCTGAGGTCCCCGTCGTAACTCGAGAAGACCTGCCGCAACTCGAGAAAATCCAGGAGGTTCTCCCCTCCAGGCGAGATGAGGCCCATTTCCGCTGAGGCGTCTCGAGGCTGATCACACCTCACCTCTGGAACTTCGAAAGGGTCCTTCACACCCTTGGTGCAAATCAAGAAGTTCCCCGACCTAGCCGTCTCCACTCGAGAGGAATCACGAGGGTCCCGCCCACATCCAGAGGAGCCCCGTTTCCGCCTCGTAGCTCGAGATGAGGGATCCTTTCCCTGCTTCGTCGGGAAAGAGTCCCCGGCGTTCCCGTCGCATCTCAAGAGGAGGCCCTCTCAACAGGAACGGCGAGAGGAACTCCAGGGTCGTGCCACCATTCCAAGAGTCCCCCAGATGTCTCAGTCCATTCCAGAGGAACCTCTTTTCCCTTCACCGGCTCGTCTTTCACGCCGAGGATCGACTCACGCCAAGGTGGCACGTGGCACAGCCCTGTGGGAAAGCCTCGTGGGAAAGCCTCGAGGGACAGCCTCGAGGGAAAGCCACAGATCCCTTGATCCACGTGACAGGAAGGGTGACACTACTGCTGCAGCTCGGGAGGAAAGCGCACGTGCATGCCCCCACTCGAGACGAGGCCTGACTCCCCTGGGGAGACTCAGAAGCACCCCAAGATCCATGGCAACACTGGAGAGCAATCCTCAGGTTCCGGCCCAGACTCCACACAAGGACTGAGGCCCCGGCATGGACGGGAGAGGAATCCCGAGAGGTCCCCTAGCAACTCGCATGGGGACTGGCCTTTCCTGAGGCCACCAGAGCGGGTCCCTGAGGTCCCCGTCGTAACTCGAGAAGACCTGCCGCAACTCGAGAAAATCCAGGAGGTTCTCCCCTCCAGGCGAGATGAGGCCCATTTCCGCTGAGGCGTCTCGAGGCTGATCACACCTCCCCTCTGGAACTTCGAAAGGGTCCTTCACACCCTTGGTGCAAATCAAGAAGTTCCCCGACCTAGCCGTCTCCACTCGAGAGGAATCACGAGGGTCCCGCCCACATCCAGAGGAGCCCCGTTTCCGCCTCGTAGCTCGAGATGAGGGATCCTTTCCCTGCTTCGTCGGGAAAGAGTCCCCGGCGTTCCCGTCGCATCTCAAGAGGAGGCCCTCTCAACAGGAACGGCGAGAGGAACTCCAGGGTCGTGCCACCATTCCAAGAGTCCCCCAGATGTCTCAGTCCATTCCAGAGGAACCTCTTTTCCCTTCACCGGCTCGTCTTTCACGCCGAGGATCGACTCACGCCAAGGTGGCACGTGGCACAGCCCTGTGGGAAAGCCTCGTGGGAAAGCCTCGAGGGACAGCCTCGAGGGAAAGCCACAGATCCCTTGATCCACGTGACAGGAAGCGTGACACTACTGCTGCAGCTCGGGAGGAAAGCGCACGTGCATGCACCCACTCGAGACGAGGCCTGACTCCCCTGGGGAGACTCAGAAGCACCCCAAGATCCATGGCAACACTGGAGAGCAATCCTCAGGTTCCGGCCCCGACTCCACACAAGGACTGAGGCCCCGGCATGGACGGGAGAGGAATCCCGAGCGGTCCCCTAGCAACTCGCATGGGGACTGGCCTTTCCTGAGGCCACCAGAGCGGGTCCCTGAGGTCCCCGTCGTAACTCGAGAAGACCTGCCGCAACTCGAGAAAATCCAGGAGGTTCTCCCCTCCAGGCGAGATGAGGCCCATTTCCGCTGAGGCGTCTCGAGGCTGATCACACCTCACCTCTGGAACTTCGAAAGGGTCCTTCACACCCTTGGTGCAAATCAAGAAGTTCCCCGACCTAGCCGTCTCCACTCGAGAGGAATCACGAGGGTCCCGCCCACATCCAGGGGAGCCCCGTTTCAGCCTCGTAGCTCGAGATGAGGGATCCTTTCCCTGCTTCGTCGGGAAAGAGTTCCCAGCGTTCCCGTCGCATCTCAAGAGGAGGCCCTCTCAACAGGAAGGGCGAGAGGAACTCCAGGGTCGTGCCACCATTCCAAGAGTCCCCCAGATGTCTCAGTCCATTCCAGAGGAACCTCTTTTCCCTTCACCGGCTCGTCTTTCACGCCGAGGATCGACTCACGCCAAGGTGGCACGTGGCACAGCCCTGTGGGAAAGCCTCGTGGGAAAGCCTCGAGGGACAGCCTCGAGGGAAAGCCACAGATCCCTTGATCCACGTGACAGGAAGCGTGACACTACTGCTGCAGCTCGGGAGGAAAGCGCACGTGCATGCCCCCACTCGAGACGAGGCCTGACTCCCCTGGGGAGACTCAGAAGCACCCCAAGATCCATGGCAACACTGGAGAGGAATCCTCAGGTTCCGGACCCGACTCCAGACAAGGACTGAGGCCCCGGCATGGACGGGAGAGGAATCCCGAGAGGTCCCCTAGCAACTCGCATGGGGACTGGCCTTTCCTGAGGCCACCAGAGCGGGTCCCTGAGGTCCCCGTCGTAACTCGAGAAGACCTGCCGCAACTCGAGAAAATCCAGGAGGTTCTCCCCTCCAGGCGAGATGAGGCCCATTTCCGCTGAGGCGTCTCGAGGCTGATCACACCTCACCTCTGGAACTTCGAAAGGGTCCTTCACACCCTTGGTGCAAATCAAGAAGTTCCCCGACCTAGCCGTCTCCACTCGAGAGGAATCACGAGGGTCCCGCCCACATCCAGAGGAGCCCCGTTTCCGCCTCGTAGCTCGAGATGAGGGATCCTTTCCCTGCTTCGTCGGGAAAGAGTTCCCGGCGTTCCCGTCGCATCTCAAGAGGAGGCCCTCTCAACAGGAACGGCGAGAGGAACTCCAGGGTCGTGCCACCATTCCAAGAGTCCCCCAGATGTCTCAGTCCATTCCAGAGGAACCTCTTTTCCCTTCACCGGCTCGTCTTTCACGCCGAGGATCGACTCACACCAAGGTGGCACGTGGCACAGCCCTGTGGGAAAGCCTCGTGGGAAAGCCTCGAGGGACTGCCTCGAGGGAAAGCCACAGATCCCTTGATCCACGTGACAGGAAGCGTGACACTACTGCTGCAGCTCGGGAGGAAAGCGCACGTGCATGCCCCCACTCGAGACGAGGCCTGACTCCCCTGGGGAGACTCAGAAGCACCCCAAGATCCATGGCAACACTGGAGAGGAATCCTCAGGTTCCGGCCCCGACTCCACACAAGGACTGAGGCCCCGGCATGGACGGGAGAGGAATCCCGAGAGGTCCCCTAGCAACTCGCATGGGGACTGGCCTTTCCTGAGGCCACCAGAGCGGGTCCCTGAGGTCCCCGTCGTAACTCGAGAAGACCTGCCGCAACTCGAGAAAATCCAGGAGGTTCTCCCCTCCAGGAGAGATGAGGCCCATTTCCGCTGAGGCGTCTCGAGGCTGATCACACCTCACCTCTGGAACTTCGAAAGGGTTCTTCACACCCTTGATGCAAATCAAGAAGTTCCCCGACCTAGCCGTCTCCACTCGAGAGGAATCACGAGGGTCCCGCTCACATCCAGAGGAGCCCCGTTTCCGCCTCGTATCTCGAGATGAGGGATCCTTTCCCTGCTTCGTCGGGAAAGAGTTCACGGCGTTCCCGTCGCATCTCAAGAGGAGGCCCTCTGAACAGGTACGGCGAGAGGAACTCCAGGGTCGTGCCACCATTCCAAGAGTCCCCCAGATGTCTCAGTCCATTCCAGAGGAACCTCTTTTCCCTTCACCGGCTCGTCTTTCACGCCGAGGATCGACTCACGCCAAGGTGGCACGTGGCACAGCCCTGTGGGAAAGCCTCGTGGGAAAGCCTCGAGGGACAGCCTCGAGGGAAAGCCACAGATCCCTTGATCCACGTGACAGGAAGCGTGACACTACTGCTGCAGCTCAGGAGGAAAGCGCACTTGCATGCCCCCACTCGAGACGAGGCCTGACTCCCCTGGGGAGACTCAGAAGCACCCCAAGATCCATGGCAACACTGGAGAGGAATCCTCAGGTTCCGGCCCTGACTCCACACAAGGACTGAGGCCCCGGCATGGACGGGAGAGGAATCCCGAGCGGTCCCCTAGCAACTCGCATGGGGACTGGCCTTTCCTGAGGCCACCAGTGCGGGTCCCTTAGGTCCCCGTCGTAACTCGAGAAGACCTGCCCCAACTCGAGAAAATCCAGGAGGTTCTCCCCTCCAGGCGAGATGAGGCCCATTTCCGCTGAGGCGTCTCGAGGCTGATCACACCTCACCTCTGGAACTTCGAAAGGGTTGTTCACAGCCTTGGTGCAAGTCAAGAAGTTCCCCGACCTAGCCGTCTCCACTCGAGAGGAATCACGAGGGTCCCGCCCACATCCAGAGGAGCCCCGTTTCCGCCTCGTAGCTCGAGATGAGGGATCCTTTCCCTGCTTCGTCGGGAAAGAGTTCCCGGCGTTCCCGTCGCATCTCAAGAGGAGGCCCTCTCAACAGGAACGGCGAGAGGAACTCCAGGGTCGTGCCACCATTCCAAGAGTCCCCCAGATGTCTCAGTCCATTCCAGAGGAACCTCTTTTCCCTTCACCGGCTCGTCTTTCACGCCGAGGATCGACTCACGCCAAGGTGGCACGTGGCACAGCCCTGTGGGAAAGCCTCGTGGGATAGCCTCGAGGGACAGCCTCGAGGGAAAGCCACAGATCCCTTGATCCACGTGACAGGAAGCGTGACACTACTGCTGCAGCTCAGGAGGAAAGCGCACGTGCATGCCCCCACTCGAGACGAGGCCTGACTCCCCTGGGGAGACTCAGAAGCACCCCAAGATCCATGGCAACACTCGCGAGGAATCCTCAGGTTCCGGCCCCGACTCCACACAAGGATTGAGGCCCCGGCATGGACGGGAGAGGAATCCCGAGCGGTCCCCTAGCAACTCGCATGGGGACTGGCCTTTCCTGAGGCCACCAGTGCGGGTCCCTGAGGTCCCCGTCGTAACTCGAGAAGACCTGCCGCAACTCGAGAAAATCCAGGAGGTTCTCCCCTCCAGGCGAGATGAGGCCCATTTCCGCTGAGGCGTCTCGAGGCTGATCACACCTCACCTCTGGAACTTCGAAAGGGTCCTTCACACCCTTGGTGCAAATCAAGAAGTTCCCCGACCTAGCCGTCTCCACTCGAGAGGAATCACGAGGGTCCCGCCCACATCCAGAGGAGCCCCGTTTCCGCCTCGTAGCTCGAGATGAGGGATCCTTTCCCTGCTTCGTCGGGAAAGAGTTCCCGGCGTTCCCGTCGCATCTCAAGAGGAGGCCCTCTCAACAGGAACGGCGAGAGGAACTCCAGGGTCGTGCCACCATTCCAAGAGTCCCCCAGATGTCTCAGTCCATTCCAGAGGAACCTCTTTTCCCTTCACCGGCTCGTCTTTCACGCCGAGGATCGACTCACGCCAAGGTGGCACGTGGCACAGCCCTGTGGGAAAGCCTCGTGGGAAAGCCTCGAGGGACAGACTCGAGGGAAAGCCACAGATCCCTTGATCCACGTGACAGGAAGCGTGACACTACTGCTGCAGCTCAGGAGGAAAGCGCACGTGCATGCCCCCACTCGAGACGAGGCCTGACTCCCCTGGGGAGACTCAGAAGCACCCCAAGATCCATGGCAACACTCGAGAGGAATCCTCAGGTTCCGGCCCCGACTCCACACAAGGACTGAGGCCCCGGCATGGACGGGAGAGGAATCCCGAGCGGTCCCCTAGCAACTCGCATGGGGACTGGCCTTTCCTGAGGCCACTAGAGCGGGTCCCTGAGGTCCCCGTCGTAACTCGAGAAGACCTGCCGCAACTCGAGAAAATCCAGGAGGTTCTCCCCTCCAGGCGAGATGAGGCCCATTTCCGCTGAGGCGTCTCGAGGCTGATCACACCTCACCTCTGGAACTTCGAAAGGGTCCTTCACACCCTTGGTGCAAATCAAGAAGTTCCCCGACCTAGCTGTCTCCACTCGAGAGGAATCACGAGGGTCCCGCCCACATCCAGAGGAGCCCCGTTTCCGCCTCGTAGCTCGAGATGAGGGATCCTTTCCCTGCTTCGTCGGGAAAGAGTTCCCGGCGTTCCCGTCGCATCTCAAGAGGAGGCCCTCTCAACAGGAACGGCGAGAGGAACTCCAGGGTCGTGCCACCATTCCAAGAGTCCCCCAGATGTCTCAGTCCATTCCAGAGGAAACTCTTTTCCCTTCACCGGCTCGTCTTTCACGCCGAGGATCAACTCACACCAAGGTGGCACGTGGCACAGCCCTGTGGGAAAGCCTCGTGGGAAAGCCTCGAGGGACAGCCTCGAGGGAAAGCCACAGATCCCTTGATCCACGTGACAGGAAGCGTGACACTACTGCTGCAGCTCGGGAGGAAAGCGCACGTGCATGCCCCCACTCGAGACGAGGCCTGACTCCCCTGGGGAGACTCAGAAGCACCCCAAGATCCATGGCAACACTGGAGAGGAATCCTCAGGTTCCGGCCCCGACTCCACACAAGGACTGAGGCCCCGGCATGGACGGGAGAGGAATCCCGAGAGGTCCCCTAGCAACTCGCATGGGGACTGGCCTTTCCTGAGGCCACCAGTGCGGGTCCCTGAGGTCCCCGTCGTAACTCGAGAAGACCTGCCGCAACTCGAGAAAATCCAGGAGGTTCTCCCCTCCAGGCGAGATGAGGCCCATTTCCGCTGAGGCGTCTCGAGGCTGATCACACCTCACCTCTGGAACTTCGAAAGGGTTCTTCACACCCTTGATGCAAATCAAGAAGTTCCCCGACCTAGCCGTCTCCACTCGAGAGGAATCACGAGGGTCCCGCCCACATCCAGAGGAGCCCCGTTTCCGCCTCGTAGCTCGAGATGAGGGATCCTTTCCCTGCTTCGTCGGGAAAGAGTTCCCGGCGTTCCCGTCGCATCTCAAGAGGAGGCCCTCTGAACAGGTACGGCGAGAGGAACTCCAGGGTCGTGCCACCATTCCAAGAGTCCCCCAGATGTCTCAGTCCATTCCAGAGGAACCTCTTTTCCCTTCACCGGCTCGTCTTTCACGCCGAGGATCGACTAACGCCAAGGTGGCACGTGGCACAGCCCTGTGGGAAAGCCTCGTGGGATAGCCTCGAGGGACAGCCTCGAGGGAAAGCCACAGATCCCTTGATCCACGTGACAGGAAGCGTGACACTACTGCTGCAGCTCAGGAGGAAAGCGCACGTGCATGCCCCCACTCGAGACGAGGCCTGACTCCCCTGGGGAGACTCAGAAGCACCCCAAGATCCATGGCAACACTCGCGAGGAATCCTCAGGTTCCGGCCCCGACTCCACACAAGGACTGAGGCCCCGGCATGGACGGGAGAGGAATCCCGAGCGGTCCCCTAGCAACTCGCATGGGGACTGGCCTTTCCTGAGGCCACCAGTGCGGGTCCCTGAGGTCCCCGTCGTAACTCGAGAAGACCTGCCGCAACTCGAGAAAATCCAGGAGGTTCTCCCCTCCAGGCGAGATGAGGCCCATTTCCGCTGAGGCGTCTCGAGGCTGATCACACCTCACCTCTGGAACTTAGAAAGGGTCCTTCACACCCTTGGTGCAAATCAAGAAGTTCCCCGACCTAGCCGTCTCCACTCGAGAGGAATCACGAGGGTCCCGCCCACATCCAGAGGAGCCCCGTTTCCGCCTCGTAGCTCGAGATGAGGGATCCTTTCCCTGCTTCGTCGGGAAAGAGTTCCCGGCGTTCCCGTCGCATCTCAAGAGGAGGCCCTCTCAACAGGAACGGCGAGAGGAACTCCAGGGTCGTGCCACCATTCCAAGAGTCCCCCAGATGTCTCAGTCCATTCCAGAGGAACCTCTTTTCCCTTCACCGGCTCGTCTTTCACGCCGAGGATCGACTCACACCAAGGTGGCACGTGGCACAGCCCTGTGGGAAAGCCTCGTGGGAAAGCCTCGAGGGACTGCCTCGAGGGAAAGCCACAGATCCCTTGATCCACGTGACAGGAAGCGTGACACTACTGCTGCAGCTCGGGAGGAAAGCGCACGTGCATGCCCCCACTCGAGACGAGGCCTGACTCCCCTGGGGAGACTCAGAAGCACCCCAAGATCCATGGCAACACTGGAGAGGAATCCTCAGGTTCCGGCCCCGACTCCACACAAGGACTGAGGCCCCGGCATGGACGGGAGAGGAATCCCGAGAGGTCCCCTAGCAACTCGCATGGGGACTGGCCTTTCCTGAGGCCACCAGAGCGGGTCCCTGAGGTCCCCGTCGTAACTCGAGAAGACCTGCCGCAACTCGAGAAAATCCAGGAGGTTCTCCCCTCCAGGAGAGATGAGGCCCATTTCCGCTGAGGCGTCTCGAGGCTGATCACACCTCACCTCTGGAACTTCGAAAGGGTTCTTCACACCCTTGATGCAAATCAAGAAGTTCCCCGACCTAGCCGTCTCCACTCGAGAGGAATCACGAGGGTCCCGCTCACATCCAGAGGAGCCCCGTTTCCGCCTCGTAGCTCGAGATGAGGGATCCTTTCCCTGCTTCGTCGGGAAAGAGTTCACGGCGTTCCCGTCGCATCTCAAGAGGAGGCCCTCTGAACAGGTACGGCGAGAGGAACTCCAGGGTCGTGCCACCATTCCAAGAGTCCCCCAGATGTCTCAGTCCATTCCAGAGGAACCTCTTTTCCCTTCACCGGCTCGTCTTTCACGCCGAGGATCGACTCACGCCAAGGTGGCACGTGGCACAGCCCTGTGGGAAAGCCTCGTGGGAAAGCCTCGAGGGACAGCCTCGAGGGAAAGCCACAGATCCCTTGATCCACGTGACAGGAAGCGTGACACTACTGCTGCAGCTCAGGAGGAAAGCGCACGTGCATGCCCCCACTCGAGACGAGGCCTGACTCCCCTGGGGAGACTCAGAAGCACCCCAAGATCCATGGCAACACTGGAGAGGAATCCTCAGGTTCCGGCCCCGACTCCACACAAGGACTGAGGCCCCGGCATGGACGGGAGAGGAATCCCGAGAGGTCCCCTAGCAACTCGCATGGGGACTGGCCTTTCCTGAGGCCACCAGAGCGGGTCCCTGAGGTCCCCGTCGTAACTCGAGAAGACCTGCCGCAACTCGAGAAAATCCAGGAGGTTCTCCCCTCCAGGAGAGATGAGGCCCATTTCCGCTGAGGCGTCTCGAGGCTCATCACACCTCACCTCTGGAACTTCGAAAGGGTTCTTCACACCCTTGATGCAAATCAAGAAGTTCCCCGACCTAGCCGTCTCCACTCGAGAGGAATCACGAGGGTCCCGCTCACATCCAGAGGAGCCCCGTTTCCGCCTCGTAGCTCGAGATGAGGGATCCTTTCCCTGCTTCTTCGGGAAAGAGTTCACGGCGTTCCCGTCGCATCTCAAGAGGAGGCCCTCTGAACAGGTACGGCGAGAGGAACTCCAGGGTCGTGCCACCATTCCAAGAGTCCCCCAGATGTCTCAGTCCATTCCAGAGGAACCTCTTTTCCCTTCACCGGCTCGTCTTTCACGCCGAGGATCGACTCACGCCAAGGTGGCACGTGGCACAGCCCTGTGGGAAAGCCTCGTGGGAAAGCCTCGAGGGACAGCCTCGAGGGAAAGCCACAGATCCCTTGATCCACGTGACAGGAAGCGTGACACTACTGCTGCAGCTCAGGAGGAAAGCGCACGTGCATGCCCCCACTCGAGACGAGGCCTGACTCCCCTGGGGAGACTCAGAAGCACCCCAAGATCCATGGCAACACTGGAGAGGAATCCTCAGGTTCCGGCCCCGACTCCACACAAGGACTGAGGCCCCGGCATGGACGGGAGAGGAATCCCGAGAGGTCCCCTAGCAACTCGCATGGGGACTGGCCTTTCCTGAGGCCACCAGTGCGGGTCCCTTAGGTCCCCGTCGTAACTCGAGAAGACCTGCCCCAACTCGAGAAAATCCAGGAGGTTCTCCCCTCCAGGCGAGATGAGGCCCATTTCCGCTGAGGCGTCTCGAGGCTGATCACACCTCACCTCTGGAACTTCGAAAGGGTTCTTCACAGCCTTGGTGCAAGTCAAGAAGTTCCCCGACCTAGCCGTCTCCACTCGAGAGGAATCACGAGGGTCCCGCCCACATCCAGAGGAGCCCCGTTTCCGCCTCGTAGCTCGAGATGAGGGATCCTTTCCCTGCTTCGTCGGGAAAGAGTTCCCGGCGTTCCCGTCGCATCTCAAGAGGAGGCCCTCTCAACAGGAACGGCGAGAGGAACTCCAGGGTCGTGCCACCATTCCAAGAGTCCCCCAGATGTCTCAGTCCATTCCAGAGGAACCTCTTTTCCCTTCACCGGCTCGTCTTTCACGCCGAGGATCGACTCACGCCAAGGTGGCACGTGGCACAGCCCTGTGGGAAAGCCTCGTGGGAAAGCCTCGAGGGACAGCCTCGAGGGAAAGCCACAGATCCCTTGATCCACGTGACAGGAAGCGTGACACTACTGCTGCAGCTCGGGAGGAAAGCGCACGTGCATGCCCCCACTCGAGACGAGGCCTGACTCCCCTGGGGAGACTCAGAAGCACCCCAAGATCCATGGCAACACTGGAGAGCAATCCTCAGGTTCCGGCCCCGACTCCACACAAGGACTGAGGCCCCGGCATGGACAGGAGAGGAATCCCGAGCGGTCCCCTAGCAACTCGCATGGGGACTGGCCTTTCCTGAGGCCACCAGAGCGGGTCCCTGAGGTCCCCGTCGTAACTCGAGAAGACCTGCCGCAACTCGAGAAAATCCAGGAGGTTCTCCCCTCCAGGCGAGATGAGGCCCATTTCCGCTGAGGCGTCTCGAGGCTGATCACACCTCCCCTCTGGAACTTCGAAAGGGTCCTTCACACCCTTGGTGCAAATCAAGAAGTTCCCCGACCTAGCCGTCTCCACTCGAGAGGAATCACGAGGGTCCCGCCCACATCCAGAGGAGCCCCGTTTCCGCCTCGTAGCTCGAGATGAGGGATCCTTTCCCTGCTTCGTCGGGAAAGAGTCCCCGGCGTTCCCGTCGCATCTCAAGAGGAGGCCCTCTCAACAGGAACGGCGAGAGGAACTCCAGGGTCGTGCCACCATTCCAAGAGTCCCCCAGATGTCTCAGTCCATTCCAGAGGAACCTCTTTTCCCTTCACCGGCTCGTCTTTCACGCCGAGGATCGACTCACGCCAAGGTGGCACGTGGCACAGCCCTGTGGGAAAGCCTCGTGGGAAAGCCTCGAGGGACAGACTCGAGGGAAAGCCACAGATCCCTTGATCCACGTGACAGGAAGCGTGACACTACTGCTGCAGCTCAGGAGGAAAGCGCACGTGCATGCCCCCACTCGAGACGAGGCCTGACTCCCCTGGGGAGACTCAGAAGCACCCCAAGATCCATGGCAACACTGGAGAGGAATCCTCAGGTTCCGGCCCCGACTCCACACAAGGACTGAGGCCCCGGCATGGACGGGAGAGGAATCCCGAGCGGTCCCCTAGCAACTCGCATGGGGACTGGCCTTTCCTGAGGCCACTAGAGCGGGTCCCTGAGGTCCCTGTCGTAACTCGAAAAGACCTGCCGCAACTCGAGAAAATCCAGGAGGTTCTCCCCTCCAGGCGAGATGAGGCCCATTTCCGCTGAGGCGTCTCGAGGCTGATCACACCTCACCTCTGGAACTTCGAAAGGGTCCTTCACACCCTTGGTGCAAATCAAGAAGTTCCCCGACCTAGCTGTCTCCACTCGAGAGGAATCACGAGGGTCCCGCCCACATCCAGAGGAGCCCCGTTTCCGCCTCGTAGCTCGAGATGAGGGATCCTTTCCCTGCTTCGTCGGGAAAGAGTTCCCGGCGTTCCCGTCGCATCTCAAGAGGAGGCCCTCTCAACAGGAACGGCGATACGAACTCCAGGGTCGTGCCACCATTCCAAGAGTCCCCCAGATGTCTCAGTCCATTCCAGAGGAAACTCTTTTCCCTTCACCGGCTCGTCTTTCACGCCGAGGATCGACTCACACCAAGGTGGCACGTGGCACAGCCCTGTGGGAAAGCCTCGTGGGAAAGCCTCGAGGGACAGCCTCGAGGAAAAGCCACAGATCCCTTGATCCACGTGACAGGAAGCGTGACACTACTGCTGCAGCTCGGGAGGAAAGCGCACGTGCATGCCCCCACTCGAGACGAGGCCTGACTCCCCTGGGGAGACTCAGAAGCACCCCAAGATCCATGGCAACACTGGAGAGGAATCCTCAGGTTCCGGCCCCGACTCCACACAAGGACTGAGGCCCCGGCATGGACGGGAGAGGAATCCCGAGAGGTCCCCTAGCAACTCGCATGGGGACTGGCCTTTCCTGAGGCCACCAGAGCGGGTCCCTGAGGTCCCCGTCGTAACTCGAGAAGACCTGCCGCAACTCGGGAAAATCCAGGAGGTTCTCCCCTCCAGGCGAGATGAGGCCCATTTCCGCTGAGGCGTCTCGAGGCTGATCACACCTCACCTCTGGAACTTCGAAAGGGTTCTTCACACCCTTGATGCAAATCAAGAAGTTCCCCGACCTAGCCGTCTCCACTCGAGAGGAATCACGAGGGTCCCGCCCACATCCAGAGGAGCCCCGTTTCCGCCTCGTAGCTCGAGATGAGGGATCCTTTCCCTGCTTCGTCGGGAAAGAGTTCGCGACGTTCCTGTCGCATCTCAAGAGGAGGCCCTCTGAACAGGTACGGCGAGAGGAACTCCAGGGTCGTGCCACCATTCCAAGAGTCCCCCAGATGTCTCAGTCCATTCCAGAGGAACCTCTTTTCCCTTCACCGGCTCGTCTTTCACGCCGAGGATCGACTCACGCCAAGGTGGCACGTGGCACAGCCCTGTGGGAAAGCCTCGTGGGAAAGCCTCGAGGGACAGCCTCGAGGGAAAGCCACAGATCCCTTGATCCACGTGACAGGAAGCGTGACACTACTGCTGCAGCTCAGGAGGAAAGCGCACGTGCATGCCCCCACTCGAGACGAGGCCTGACTCCCCTGGGGAGACTCAGAAGCACCCCAAGATCCATGGCAACACTCGCGAGGAATCCTCAGGTTCCGGCCCCGACTCCACACAAGGACTGAGGCCCCGGCATGGACGGGAGAGGAATCCCAAGCGGTCCCCTAGCAACTCGCATGGGGACTGGCCTTTCCTGAGGCCACCAGTGCGGGTCCCTGAGGTCCCCGTCGTAACTCGAGAAGACCTGCTGCAACTCGAGAAAATCCAGGAGGTTCTCCCCTCCAGGCGAGATGAGGACCATTTCCGCTGAGGCGTCTCGAGGCTGATCACACCTCACCTCTGGAACTTCGAAAGGGTCCTTCACACCCTTGGTGCAAATCAAGAAGTTCCCCGACCTAGCCGTCTCCACTCGAGAGGAATCACGAGGGTCCCGCCCACATCCAGAGGAGCCCCGTTTCCGCCTCGTAGCTCGAGATGAGGGATCCTTTCCCTGCTTCGTCGGGAAAGAGTTCCCGGCGTTCCCGTCGCATCTCAAGAGGAGGCCCTCTCAACAGGAACGGCGAGAGGAACTCCAGGGTCGTGCCACCATTCCAAGAGTCCCCCAGATGTCTCAGTCCATTCCAGAGGAACCTCTTTTCCCTTCACCGGCTCGTCTTTCACGCCGAGGATCGACTCACACCAAGGTGGCACGTGGCACAGCCCTGTGGGAAAGCCTCGTGGGAAAGCCTCGAGGGACTGCCTCGAGGGAAAGCCACAGATCCCTTGATCCACGTGACAGGAAGCGTGACACTACTGCTGCAGCTCGGGAGGAAAGCGCACGTGCATGCCCCCACTCGAGACGAGGCCTGACTCCCCTGGGGAGACTCAGAAGCACCCCAAGATCCATGGCAACACTGGAGAGGAATCCTCAGGTTCCGGCCCCGACTCCACACAAGGACTGAGGCCCCGGCATGGACGGGAGAGGAATCCCGAGAGGTCCCCTAGCAACTCGCATGGGGACTGGCCTTTCCTGAGGCCACCAGAGCGGGTCCCTGAGGTCCCCGTCGTAACTCGAGAAGACCTGCCGCAACTCGAGAAAATCCAGGAGGTTCTCCCCTCCAGGAGAGATGAGGCCCATTTCCGCTGAGGCGTCTCGAGGCTGATCACACCTCACCTCTGGAACTTCGAAAGGGTTCTTCACACCCTTGGTGCAAATCAAGAAGTTCCCCGACCTAGCCGTCTCCACTCGAGAGGAATCACGAGGGTCCCGCCCACATCCAGAGGAGCCCCGTTTCCGCCTCGTAGCTCGAGATGAGGGATCCTTTCCCTGCTTCGTCGGGAAAGAGTTCGCGGCGTTCCCGTCGCATCTCAAGAGGAGGCCCTCTGAACAGGTACGGCGAGAGGAACTCCAGGGTCGTGCCACCATTCCAAGAGTCCCCCAGATGTCTCAGTCCATTCCAGAGGAACCTCTTTACCCTTCTCCGGCTCGTCTTTCACGCCGAGGATCGACTCACGCCAAGGTGGCACGTGGCACAGCCCTGTGGGAAAGCCTCGTGGGAAAGCCTCGAGGGACAGCCTCGAGGGAAAGCCACAGATCCCTTGATCCACGTGACAGGAAGCGTGACACTACTGCTGCAGCTCGGGAGGAAAGCGCACGTGCATGCCCCCACTCGAGACGAGGCCTGACTCCCCTGGGGAGACTCAGAAGCACCCCAAGATCCATGGCAACACTCGCGAGGAATCCTCAGGTTCCGGCCCCGACTCCACACAAGGACTGAGGCCCCGGCATGGACGGGAGAGGAATCCCGAGCGGTCCCCTAGCAACTCGCATGGGGACTGGCCTTTCCTGAGGCCACCAGAGCGGGTCCCTGAGGTCCCCGTCGTAACTCGAGAAGACCTGCCGCAACTCGAGAAAATCCAGGAGGTTCTCCCCTCCAGGCGAGATGAGGCCCATTTCCGCTGAGGCGTCTCGAGGCTGATCACACCTCACCTCTGGAACTTCGAAAGGGTCCTTCACACCCTTGGTGCAAATCAAGAAGTTCCCCGACCTAGCCGTCTCCACTCGAGAGGAATCACGAGGGTCCCGCCCACATCCAGAGGAGCCCCGTTTCCGCCTCGTAGCTCGAGATGAGGGATCCTTTCCCTGCTTCGTCGGGAAAGAGTTCCCGGCGTTCCCGTCGCATCTCAAGAGGAGGCCCTCTCAACAGGAACGGCGAGAGGAACTCCAGGGTCGTGCCACCATTCCAAGAGTCCCCCAGATGTCTCAGTCCATTCCAGAGGAACCTCTTTTCCCTTCACCGGCTCGTCTTTCACGCCGAGGATCGACTCACACCAAGGTGGCACGTGGCACAGCCCTGTGGGAAAGCCTCGTGGGAAAGCCTCGAGGGACTGCCTCGAGGGAAAGCCACAGATCCCTTGATCCACGTGACAGGAAGCGTGACACTACTGCTGCAGCTCGGGAGGAAAGCGCACGTGCATGCCCCCACTCGAGACGAGGCCTGACTCCCCTGGGGAGACTCAGAAGCACCCCAAGATCCATGGCAACACTGGAGAGGAATCCTCAGGTTCCGGCCCCGACTCCACACAAGGACTGAGGCCCCCGGCATGGACGGGAGAGGAATCCCGAGAGGTCCCCTAGCAACTCGCATGGGGACTGGCCTTTCCTGAGGCCACCAGAGCGGGTCCCTGAGGTCCCCGTCGTAACTCGAGAAGACCTGCCGCAACTCGAGAAAATCCAGGAGGTTCTCCCCTCCAGGCGAGATGAGGCCCATTTCCGCTGAGGCGTCTCGAGGCTGATCACACCTCACCTCTGGAACTTCGAAAGGGTTCTTCACACCCTTGATGCAAATCAAGAAGTTCCCCGACCTAGCCGTCTCCACTCGAGAGGAATCACGAGGGTCCCGCCCACATCCAGAGGAGCCCCGTTTCCGCCTCGTAGCTCGAGATGAGGGATCCTTTCCCTGCTTCGTCAGGAAAGAGTTCGCGGCGTTCCCGTCGCATCTCAAGAGGAGGCCCTCTGAACAGGTACGGCGAGAGGAACTCCAGGGTCGTGCCACCATTCCAAGAGTCCCCCAGATGTCTCAGTCCATTCCAGAGGAACCTCTTTTCCCTTCACCGGCTCGTCTTTCACGCCGAGGATCGACTCACGCCAAGGTGGCACGTGGCACAGCCCTGTGGGAAAGCCTCGTGGGAAAGCCTCGAGGGACAGCCTCGAGGGAAAGCCACAGATCCCTTGATCCACGTGACAGGAAGCGTGACACTACTGCTGCAGCTCGGGAGGAAAGCGCACGTGCATGCCCCCACTCGAGACGAGGCCTGACTCCCCTGGGGAGACTCAGAAGCACCCCAAGATCCATGGCAACACTCGCGAGGAATCCTCAGGTTCCGGCCCCGACTCCACACAAGGACTGAGGCCCCGGCATGGACGGGAGAGGAATCCCGAGCGGTCCCCTAGCAACTCGCATGGGGACTGGCCTTTCCTGAGGCCACCAGTGCGGGTCCCTGAGGTCCCCGTCGTAACTCGAGAAGACCTGCCGCAACTCGAGAAAATCCAGGAGGTTCTCCCCTCCAGGCGAGATGAGGCCCATTTCCGCTGAGGCGTCTCGAGGCTGATCACACCTCACCTCTGGAACTTCGAAAGGGTCCTTCACACCCTTGGTGCAAATCAAGAAGTTCCCCGACCTAGCCGTCTCCACTCGAGAGGAATCACGAGGGTCCCGCCCACATCCAGAGGAGCCCCGTTTCCGCCTCGTAGCTCGAGATGAGGGATCCTTTCCCTGCTTCGTCGGGAAAGAGTTCCCGGCGTTCCCGTCGCATCTCAAGAGGAGGCCCTCTCAACAGGAACGGCGAGAGGAACTCCAGGGTCGTGCCACCATTCCAAGAGTCCCCCAGATGTCTCAGTCCATTCCAGAGGAACCTCTTTTCCCTTCACCGGCTCGTCTTTCACGCCGAGGATCGACTCACACCAAGGTGGCACGTGGCACAGCCCTGTGGGAAAGCCTCGTGGGAAAGCCTCGAGGGACTGCCTCGAGGGAAAGCCACAGATCCCTTGATCCACGTGACAGGAAGCGTGACACTACTGCTGCAGCTCGGGAGGAAAGCGCACGTGCATGCCCCCACTCGAGACGAGGCCTGACTCCCCTGGGGAGACTCAGAAGCACCCCAAGATCCATGGCAACACTGGAGAGGAATCCTCAGGTTCCGGCCCCGACTCCACACAAGGACTGAGGCCCCGGCATGGACGGGAGAGGAATCCCGAGAGGTCCCCTAGCAACTCGCATGGGGACTGGCCTTTCCTGAGGCCACCAGAGCGGGTCCCTGAGGTCCCCGTCGTAACTCGAGAAGACCTGCCGCAACTCGAGAAAATCCAGGAGGTTCTCCCCTCCAGGAGAGATGAGGCCCATTTCCGCTGAGGCGTCTCGAGGCTGATCACACCTCACCTCTGGAACTTCGAAAGGGTTCTTCACACCCTTGATGCAAATCAAGAAGTTCCCCGACCTAGCCGTCTCCACTCGAGAGGAATCACGAGGGTCCCGCCCACATCCAGAGGAGCCCCGTTTCCGCCTCGTAGCTCGAGATGAGGGATCCTTTCCCTGCTTCGTCGGGAAAGAGTTCGCGGCGTTCCCGTCGCATCTCAAGAGGAGGCCCTCTGAACAGGTACGGCGAGAGGAACTCCAGGGTCGTGCCACCATTCCAAGAGTCCCCCAGATGTCTCAGTCCATTCCAGAGGAACCTCTTTTCCCTTCACCGGCTCGTCTTTCACGCCGAGGATCGACTCACGCCAAGGTGGCACGTGGCACAGCCCTGTGGGAAAGCCTCGTGGGAAAGCCTCGAGGGACAGCCTCGAGGGAAAGCCACAGATCCCTTGATCCACGTGACAGGAAGCGTGACACTACTGCTGCAGCTCAGGAGGAAAGCGCACGTGCATGCCCCCACTCGAGACGAGGCCTGACTCCCCTGGGGAGACACAGAAGCACCCCAAGATCCATGGCAACACTCGCGAGGAATCCTCAGGTTCCGGCCCCGACTCCACACAAGGACTGAGGCCCCGGCATGGACGGGAGAGGAATCCCGAGCGGTCCCCTAGCAACTCGCATGGGGACTGGCCTTTCCTGAGGCCACCAGTGCGGGTCCCTGAGGTCCCCGTCGTAACTCGAGAAGACCTGCCGCAACTCGAGAAAATCCAGGAGGTTCTCCCCTCCAGGCGAGATGAGGCCCATTTCCGCTGAGGCGTCTCGAGGCTGATCACACCTCACCTCTGGAACTTCGAAAGGGTCCTTCACACCCTTGGTGCAAATCAAGAAGTTCCCCGACCTAGCCGTCTCCACTCGAGAGGAATCACGAGGGTCCCGCCCACATCCAGAGGAGCCCCGTTTCCGCCTCGTAGCTCGAGATGAGGGATCCTTTCCCTGCTTCGTCGGGAAAGAGTTCCCGGCGTTCCCGTCGCATCTCAAGAGGAGGCCCTCTCAACAGGAACGGCGAGAGGAACTCCAGGGTCGTGCCACCATTCCAAGAGTCCCCCAGATGTCTCAGTCCATTCCAGAGGAACCTCTTTTCCCTTCACCGGCTCGTCTTTCACGCCGAGGATCGACTCACACCAAGGTGGCACGTGGCACAGCCCTGTGGGAAAGCCTCGAGGGACAGCCTCGAGGGAAAGCCACAGATCCCTTGATCCACGTGACAGGAAGCGTGACACTACTGCTGCAGCTCGGGAGGAAAGCGCACGTGCATGCCCCCACTCGAGACGAGGCCTGACTCCCCTGGGGAGACTCAGAAGCACCCCAAGATCCATGGCAACACTGGAGAGGAATCCTCAGGTTCCGGCCCCGACTCCACACAAGGACTGAGGCCCCGGCATGGACGGGAGAGGAATCCCGAGAGGTCCCCTAGCAACTCGCATGGGGACTGGCCTTTCCTGAGGCCACCAGAGCGGGTCCCTGAGGTCCCCGTCGTAACTCGAGAAGACCTGCCGCAACTCGAGAAAATCCAGGAGGTTCTCCCCTCCAGGCGAGATGAGGCCCATTTCCGCTGAGGCGTCTCGAGGCTGATCACACCTCACCTCTGGAACTTCGAAAGGGTTCTTCACACCCTTGATGCAAATCAAGAAGTTCCCCGACCTAGCCGTCTCCACTCGAGAGGAATCACGAGGGTCCCGCCCACATCCAGAGGAGCCCCGTTTCCGCCTCGTAGCTCGAGATGAGGGATCCTTTCCCTGCTTCGTCGGGAAAGAGTTCGCGGCGTTCCCGTCGCATCTCAAGAGGAGGCCCTCTGAACAGGTACGGCGAGAGGAACTCCAGGGTCGTGCCACCATTCCAAGAGTCCCCCAGATGTCTCAGTCCATTCCAGAGGAACCTCTTTTCCCTTCACCGGCTCGTCTTTCACGCCGAGGATCGACTCACGCCAAGGTGGCACGTGGCACAGCCCTGTGGGAAAGCCTCGTGGGAAAGCCTCGAGGGACAGCCTCGAGGGAAAGCCACAGATCCCTTGATCCACGTGACAGGAAGTGTGACACTACTGCTGCAGCTCGGGAGGAAAGCGCACGTGCATGCCCCCACTCGAGACGAGGCCTGACTCCCCTGGGGAGACTCAGAAGCACCCCAAGATCCATGGCAACACTCGCGAGGAATCCTCAGGTTCCGGCCCCGACTCCACACAAGGACTGAGGCCCCGGCATGGACGGGAGAGGAATCCCGAGCGGTCCCCTAGCAACTCGCATGGGGACTGGCCTTTCCTGAGGCCACCAGTGCGGGTCCCTGAGGTCCCCGTCGTAACTCGAGAAGACCTGCCGCAACTCGAGAAAATCCAGGAGGTTCTCCCCTCCAGGCGAGATGAGGCCCATTTCCGCTGAGGCGTCTCGAGGCTGATCACACCTCACCTCTGGAACTTCGAAAGGGTCCTTCACACCCTTGGTGCAAATCAAGAAGTTCCCCGACCTAGCCGTCTCCACTCGAGAGGAATCACGAGGGTCCCGCCCACATCCAGAGGAGCCCCGTTTCCGCCTCGTAGCTCGAGATGAGGGATCCTTTCCCTGCTTCGTCGGGAAAGAGTTCCCGGCGTTCCCGTCGCATCTCAAGAGGAGGCCCTCTCAACAGGAACGGCGAGAGGAACTCCAGGGTCGTGCCACCATTCCAAGAGTCCCCCAGATGTCTCAGTCCATTCCAGAGGAACCTCTTTTCCCTTCACCGGCTCGTCTTTCACGCCGAGGATCGACTCACACCAAGGTGGCACGTGGCACAGCCCTGTGGGAAAGCCTCGTGGGAAAGCCTCGAGGGACAGCCTCGAGGGAAAGCCACAGATCCCTTGATCCACGTGACAGGAAGCGTGACACTACTGCTGCAGCTCGGGAGGAAAGCGCACGTGCATGCCCCCACTCGAGACGAGGCCTGACTCCCCTGGGGAGACTCAGAAGCACCCCAAGATCCATGGCAACACTGGAGAGGAATCCTCAGGTTCCGGCCCCGACTCCACACAAGGACTGAGGCCCCGGCATGGACGGGAGAGGAATCCCGAGAGGTCCCCTAGCAACTCGCATGGGGACTGGCCTTTCCTGAGGCCACCAGAGCGGGTCCCTGAGGTCCCCGTCGTAACTCGAGAAGACCTGCCGCAACTCGAGAAAATCCAGGAGGTTCTCCCCTCCAGGCGAGATGAGGCCCATTTCCGCTGAGGCGTCTCGAGGCTGATCACACCTCACCTCTGGAACTTCGAAAGGGTTCTTCACACCCTTGATGCAAATCAAGAAGTTCCCCGACCTAGCCGTCTCCACTCGAGAGGAATCACGAGGGTCCCGCCCACATCCAGAGGAGCCCCGTTTCCGCCTCGTAGCTCGAGATGAGGGATCCTTTCCCTGCTTCGTCGGGAAAGAGTTCGCGGCGTTCCCGTCGCATCTCAAGAGGAGGCCCTCTGAACAGGTACGGCGAGAGGAACTCCAGGGTCGTGCCACCATTCCAAGAGTCCCCCAGATGTCTCAGTCCATTCCAGAGGAACCTCTTTTCCCTTCACCGGCTCGTCTTTCACGCCGAGGATCGACTCACGCCAAGGTGGCACGTGGCACAGCCCTGTGGGAAAGCCTCGTGGGAAAGCCTCGAGGGACAGCCTCGAGGGAAAGCCACAGATCCCTTGATCCACGTGACAGGAAGCGTGACACTACTGCTGCAGCTCAGGAGGAAAGCGCACGTGCATGCCCCCACTCGAGACGAGGCCTGACTCCCCTGGGGAGACACAGAAGCACCCCAAGATCCATGGCAACACTCGCGAGGAATCCTCAGGTTCCGGCCCCGACTCCACACAAGGACTGAGGCCCCGGCATGGACGGGAGAGGAATCCCGAGCGGTCCCCTAGCAACTCGCATGGGGACTGGCCTTTCCTGAGGCCACCAGTGCGGGTCCCTGAGGTCCCCGTCGTAACTCGAGAAGACCTGCCGCAACTCGAGAAAATCCAGGAGGTTCTCCCCTCCAGGCGAGATGAGGCCCATTTCCGCTGAGGCGTCTCGAGGCTGATCACACCTCACCTCTGGAACTTCGAAAGGGTCCTTCACACCCTTGGTGCAAATCAAGAAGTTCCCCGACCTAGCCGTCTCCACTCGAGAGGAATCACGAGGGTCCCGCCCACATCCAGAGGAGCCCCGTTTCCGCCTCGTAGCTCGAGATGAGGGATCCTTTCCCTGCTTCGTCGGGAAAGAGTTCCCGGCGTTCCCGTCGCATCTCAAGAGGAGGCCCTCTCAACAGGAACGGCGAGAGGAACTCCAGGGTCGTGCCACCATTCCAAGAGTCCCCCAGATGTCTCAGTCCATTCCAGAGGAACCTCTTTTCCCTTCACCGGCTCGTCTTTCACGCCGAGGATCGACTCACACCAAGGTGGCACGTGGCACAGCCCTGTGGGAAAGCCTCGAGGGACAGCCTCGAGGGAAAGCCACAGATCCCTTGATCCACGTGACAGGAAGCGTGACACTACTGCTGCAGCTCGGGAGGAAAGCGCACGTGCATGCCCCCACTCGAGACGAGGCCTGACTCCCCTGGGGAGACTCAGAAGCACCCCAAGATCCATGGCAACACTGGAGAGGAATCCTCAGGTTCCGGCCCCGACTCCACACAAGGACTGAGGCCCCGGCATGGACGGGAGAGGAATCCCGAGAGGTCCCCTAGCAACTCGCATGGGGACTGGCCTTTCCTGAGGCCACCAGAGCGGGTCCCTGAGGTCCCCGTCGTAACTCGAGAAGACCTGCCGCAACTCGAGAAAATCCAGGAGGTTCTCCCCTCCAGGCGAGATGAGGCCCATTTCCGCTGAGGCGTCTCGAGGCTGATCACACCTCACCTCTGGAACTTCGAAAGGGTTCTTCACACCCTTGATGCAAATCAAGAAGTTCCCCGACCTAGCCGTCTCCACTCGAGAGGAATCACGAGGGTCCCGCCCACATCCAGAGGAGCCCCGTTTCCGCCTCGTAGCTCGAGATGAGGGATCCTTTCCCTGCTTCGTCGGGAAAGAGTTCGCGGCGTTCCCGTCGCATCTCAAGAGGAGGCCCTCTGAACAGGTACGGCGAGAGGAACTCCAGGGTCGTGCCACCATTCCAAGAGTCCCCCAGATGTCTCAGTCCATTCCAGAGGAACCTCTTTTCCCTTCACCGGCTCGTCTTTCACGCCGAGGATCGACTCACGCCAAGGTGG
The DNA here is from genome assembly GCF_023091745.1 of Budorcas taxicolor. Taxonomy (NCBI): domain Eukaryota; kingdom Metazoa; phylum Chordata; class Mammalia; order Artiodactyla; family Bovidae; genus Budorcas; species Budorcas taxicolor. The sequence continues at coordinate 1,521,674 of NC_068927.1, read as the reverse complement.
CACGTGGCACAGCCCTGTGGGAAAGCCTCGTGGGAAAGCCTCGAGGGACAGCCTCGAGGGAAAGCCACAGATCCCTTGATCCACGTGACAGGAAGCGTGACACTACTGCTGCAGCTCGGGAGGAAAGCGCACGTGCATGCCCCCACTCGAGACGAGGCCTGACTCCCCTGGGGAGACTCAGAAGCACCCCAAGATCCATGGCAACACTCGCGAGGAATCCTCAGGTTCCGGCCCCGACTCCACACAAGGACTGAGGCCCCGGCATGGACGGGAGAGGAATCCCGAGCGGTCCCCTAGCAACTCGCATGGGGACTGGCCTTTCCTGAGGCCACCAGTGCGGGTCCCTGAGGTCCCCGTCGTAACTCGAGAAGACCTGCCGCAACTCGAGAAAATCCAGGAGGTTCTCCCCTCCAGGCGAGATGAGGCCCATTTCCGCTGAGGCGTCTCGAGGCTGATCACACCTCACCTCTGGAACTTCGAAAGGGTCCTTCACACCCTTGGTGCAAATCAAGAAGTTCCCCGACCTAGCCGTCTCCACTCGAGAGGAATCACGAGGGTCCCGCCCACATCCAGAGGAGCCCCGTTTCCGCCTCGTAGCTCGAGATGAGGGATCCTTTCCCTGCTTCGTCGGGAAAGAGTTCCCGGCGTTCCCGTCGCATCTCAAGAGGAGGCCCTCTCAACAGGAACGGCGAGAGGAACTCCAGGGTCGTGCCACCATTCCAAGAGTCCCCCAGATGTCTCAGTCCATTCCAGAGGAACCTCTTTTCCCTTCACCGGCTCGTCTTTCACGCCGAGGATCGACTCACACCAAGGTGGCACGTGGCACAGCCCTGTGGGAAAGCCTCGTGGGAAAGCCTCGAGGGACAGCCTCGAGGGAAAGCCACAGATCCCTTGATCCACGTGACAGGAAGCGTGACACTACTGCTGCAGCTCGGGAGGAAAGCGCACGTGCATGCCCCCACTCGAGACGAGGCCTGACTCCCCTGGGGAGACTCAGAAGCACCCCAAGATCCATGGCAACACTGGAGAGGAATCCTCAGGTTCCGGCCCCGACTCCACACAAGGACTGAGGCCCCGGCATGGACGGGAGAGGAATCCCGAGAGGTCCCCTAGCAACTCGCATGGGGACTGGCCTTTCCTGAGGCCACCAGAGCGGGTCCCTGAGGTCCCCGTCGTAACTCGAGAAGACCTGCCGCAACTCGAGAAAATCCAGGAGGTTCTCCCCTCCAGGCGAGATGAGGCCCATTTCCGCTGAGGCGTCTCGAGGCTGATCACACCTCACCTCTGGAACTTCGAAAGGGTTCTTCACACCCTTGATGCAAATCAAGAAGTTCCCCGACCTAGCCGTCTCCACTCGAGAGGAATCACGAGGGTCCCGCCCACATCCAGAGGAGCCCCGTTTCCGCCTCGTAGCTCGAGATGAGGGATCCTTTCCCTGCTTCGTCGGGAAAGAGTTCGCGGCGTTCCCGTCGCATCTCAAGAGGAGGCCCTCTGAACAGGTACGGCGAGAGGAACTCCAGGGTCGTGCCACCATTCCAAGAGTCCCCCAGATGTCTCAGTCCATTCCAGAGGAACCTCTTTTCCCTTCACCGGCTCGTCTTTCACGCCGAGGATCGACTCACGCCAAGGTGGCACGTGGCACAGCCCTGTGGGAAAGCCTCGTGGGAAAGCCTCGAGGGACAGCCTCGAGGGAAAGCCACAGATCCCTTGATCCACGTGACAGGAAGCGTGACACTACTGCTGCAGCTCGGGAGGAAAGCGCACGTGCATGCCCCCACTCGAGACGAGGCCTGACTCCCCTGGGGAGACTCAGAAGCACCCCAAGATCCATGGCAACACTCGCGAGGAATCCTCAGGTTCCGGCCCCGACTCCACACAAGGACTGAGGCCCCGGCATGGACGGGAGAGGAATCCCGAGCGGTCCCCTAGCAACTCGCATGGGGACTGGCCTTTCCTGAGGCCACCAGTGCGGGTCCCTGAGGTCCCCGTCGTAACTCGAGAAGACCTGCCGCAACTCGAGAAAATCCAGGAGGTTCTCCCCTCCAGGCGAGATGAGGCCCATTTCCGCTGAGGCGTCTCGAGGCTGATCACACCTCACCTCTGGAACTTCGAAAGGGTCCTTCACACCCTTGGTGCAAATCAAGAAGTTCCCCGACCTAGCCGTCTCCACTCGAGAGGAATCACGAGGGTCCCGCCCACATCCAGAGGAGCCCCGTTTCCGCCTCGTAGCTCGAGATGAGGGATCCTTTCCCTGCTTCGTCGGGAAAGAGTTCCCGGCGTTCCCGTCGCATCTCAAGAGGAGGCCCTCTCAACAGGAACGGCGAGAGGAACTCCAGGGTCGTGCCACCATTCCAAGAGTCCCCCAGATGTCTCAGTCCATTCCAGAGGAACCTCTTTTCCCTTCACCGGCTCGTCTTTCACGCCGAGGATCGACTCACACCAAGGTGGCACGTGGCACAGCCCTGTGGGAAAGCCTCGTGGGAAAGCCTCGAGGGACAGCCTCGAGGGAAAGCCACAGATCCCTTGATCCACGTGACAGGAAGCGTGACACTACTGCTGCAGCTCGGGAGGAAAGCGCACGTGCATGCCCCCACTCGAGACGAGGCCTGACTCCCCTGGGGAGACTCAGAAGCACCCCAAGATCCATGGCAACACTGGAGAGGAATCCTCAGGTTCCGGCCCCGACTCCACACAAGGACTGAGGCCCCGGCATGGACGGGAGAGGAATCCCGAGAGGTCCCCTAGCAACTCGCATGGGGACTGGCCTTTCCTGAGGCCACCAGAGCGGGTCCCTGAGGTCCCCGTCGTAACTCGAGAAGACCTGCCGCAACTCGAGAAAATCCAGGAGGTTCTCCCCTCCAGGCGAGATGAGGCCCATTTCCGCTGAGGCGTCTCGAGGCTGATCACACCTCACCTCTGGAACTTCGAAAGGGTCCTTCACACCCTTGGTGCAAATCAAGAAGTTCCCCGACCTAGCCGTCTCCACTCGAGTGGAATCACGAGGGTCCCGATCACATCCAGAGGAGCCCCGTTTCCGCCTCGTAGCTCGAGATGAGGGATCCTTTCCCTGCTTCGTCGGGAAAGAGTTCCCGGCGTTCCCGTCGCATCTCAAGAGGAGGCCCTCTCAACAGGAACGGCGAGCGGAACTCCAGGGTCGTGCCACCATTCCAAGAGTCCCCCAGATGTCTCAGTCCATTCCAGAGGAACCTCTTTTCCCTTCACCGGCTCGTCTTTCACGCCGAGGATCGACTCACGCCAAGGTGGCACGTGGCACAGCCCTGTGGGAAAGCCTCGTGGGAAAGCCTCGAGGGACAGCCTCGAGGGAAAGCCACAGATCCCTTGATCCACGTGACAGGAAGCGTGACACTACTGCTGCAGCTCGGGAGGAAAGCGCACGTGCATGCCCCCACTCGAGACGAGGCCTGACTCCCCTGGGGAGACTCAGAAGCACCCCAAGATCCATGGCAACACTCGAGATTAATCCTCAGGTTCCGGCCCCGACTCCACACAAGGACTGAGGCCCCGGCATGGACGGGAGAGGAATCCCGAGAGGTCCCCTAGCAACTCGCATGGGGACTGGCCTTTCCTGAGGCCACTAGAGCGGGTCCCTGAGGTCCCCGTCGTAACTCGAGAAGACCTGCCGCAACTCGAGAAAATCCAGGAGGTTCTCCCATCCAGGCGAGATGAGGCCCATTTCCGCTGAGGCGTCTCGAGGCTGATCACACCTCACCTCTGGAACTTCGAAAGGGTCCTTCACACCCTTGGTGCAAATCAAGAAGTTCCCCGACCTAGCCGTCTCCACTCGAGAGGAATCACGAGGGTCCCGCCCACATCCAGAGGAGCCCCGTTTCCGCCTCGTAGCTCGAGATGAGGGATCCTTTCCCTGCTTCGTCGGGAAAGAGTTCCCGGCGTTCCCGTCGCATCTCAAGAGGAGGCCCTCTCAACAGGAACGGCGAGAGGAACTCCAGGGTCGTGCCACCATTCCAAGAGTCCCCCAGATGTCTCAGTCCATTCCAGAGGAACCTCTTTTCCCTTCACCGGCTCGTCTTTCACGCCGAGGATCGACTCACACCAAGGTGGCACGTGGCACAGCCCTGTGGGAAAGCCTCGTGGGAAAGCCTCGAGGGACTGCCTCGAGGGAAAGCCACAGATCCCTTGATCCACGTGACAGGAAGCGTGACACTACTGCTGCAGCTCGGGAGGAAAGCGCACGTGCATGCCCCCACTCGATACGAGGCCTGACTCCCCTGGGGAGACTCAGAAGCACCCCAAGATCCATGGCAACACTGGAGAGGAATCCTCAGGTTCCGGCCCCGACTCCACACAAGGACTGAGGCCCCGGCATGGACGGGAGAGGAATCCCGAGAGGTCCCCTAGCAACTCGCATGGGGACTGGCCTTTCCTGAGGCCACCAGAGCGGGTCCCTGAGGTCCCCGTCGTAACTCGAGAAGACCTGCCGCAACTCGAGAAAATCCAGGAGGTTCTCCCCTCCAGGCGAGATGAGGCCCATTTCCGCTGAGGCGTCTCGAGGCTGATCACACCTCACCTCTGGAACTTCGAAAGGGTTCTTCACACCCTTGATGCAAATCAAGAAGTTCCCCGACCTAGCCGTCTCCACTCGAGAGGAATCACGAGGGTCCCGCCCACATCCAGAGGAGCCCCGTTTCCGCCTCGTAGCTCGAGATGAGGGATCCTTTCCCTGCTTCGTCGGGAAAGAGTTCGCGGCGTTCCCGTCGCATCTCAAGAGGAGGCCCTCTGAACAGGTACGGCGAGAGGAACTCCAGGGTCGTGCCACCATTCCAAGAGTCCCCCAGATGTCTCAGTCCATTCCAGAGGAACCTCTTTTCCCTTCACCGGCTCGTCTTTCACACCGAGGATCGACTCACGCCAAGGTGGCACGTGGCACAGCCCTGTGGGAAAGCCTCGTGGGAAAGCCTCGAGGGACAGCCTCGAGGGAAAGCCACAGATCCCTTGATCCACGTGACAGGAAGCGTGACACTACTGCTGCAGCTCGGGAGGAAAGCGCACGTGCATGCCCCCACTCGAGACGAGGCCTGACTCCCCTGGGGAGACTCAGAAGCACCCCAAGATCCATGGCAACACTGGAGAGGAATCCTCAGGTTCCGGCCCCGACTCCACACAAGGACTGAGGCCCCGGCATGGACGGGAGAGGAATCCCGAGAGGTCCCCTAGCAACTCGCATGGGGACTGGCCTTTCCTGAGGCCACCAGAGCGGGTCCCTGAGGTCCCCGTCGTAACTCGAGAAGACCTGCCGCAACTCGAGAAAATCCAGGAGGTTCTCCCCTCCAGGCGAGATGAGGCCCATTTCCGCTGAGGCGTCTCGAGGCTGATCACACCTCACCTCTGGAACTTCGAAAGGGTTCTTCACACCCTTGATGCAAATCAAGAAGTTCCCCGACCTAGCCGTCTCCACTCGAGAGGAATCACGAGGGTCCCGCCCACATCCAGAGGAGCCCCGTTTCCGCCTCGTAGCTCGAGATGAGGGATCCTTTCCCTGCTTCGTCGGGAAAGAGTTCGCGGCGTTCCCGTCGCATCTCAAGAGGAGGCCCTCTGAACAGGTACGGCGAGAGGAACTCCAGGGTCGTGCCACCATTCCAAGAGTCCCCCAGATGTCTCAGTCCATTCCAGAGGAACCTCTTTTCCCTTCACCGGCTCGTCTTTCACACCGAGGATCGACTCACGCCAAGGTGGCACGTGGCACAGCCCTGTGGGAAAGCCTCGTGGGAAAGCCTCGAGGGACAGCCTCGAGGGAAAGCCACAGATCCCTTGATCCACGTGACAGGAAGCGTGACACTACTGCTGCAGCTCGGGAGGAAAGCGCACGTGCATGCCCCCACTCGAGACGAGGCCTGACTCCCCTGGGGAGACTCAGAAGCACCCCAAGATCCATGGCAACACTGGAGAGGAATCCTCAGGTTCCGGCCCCGACTCCACACAAGGACTGAGGCCCCGGCATGGACGGGAGAGGAATCCCGAGAGGTCCCCTAGCAACTCGCATGGGGACTGGCCTTTCCTGAGGCCACCAGAGCGGGTCCCTGAGGTCCCCGTCGTAACTCGAGAAGACCTGCCGCAACTCGAGAAAATCCAGGAGGTTCTCCCCTCCAGGCGAGATGAGGCCCATTTCCGCTGAGGCGTCTCGAGGCTGATCACACCTCACCTCTGGAACTTCGAAAGGGTTCTTCACACCCTTGATGCAAATCAAGAAGTTCCCCGACCTAGCCGTCTCCACTCGAGAGGAATCACGAGGGTCCCGCCCACATCCAGAGGAGCCCCGTTTCCGCCTCGTAGCTCGAGATGAGGGATCCTTTCCCTGCTTCGTCGGGAAAGAGTTCGCGGCGTTCCCGTCGCATCTCAAGAGGAGGCCCTCTGAACAGGTACGGCGAGAGGAACTCCAGGGTCGTGCCACCATTCCAAGAGCCCCCAGATGTCTCAGTCCATTCCAGAGGAACCTCTTTTCCCTTCACCGGCTCGTCTTTCACGCCGAGGATCGACTCACGCCAAGGTGGCACGTGGCACAGCCCTGTGGGAAAGCCTCGTGGGAAAGCCTCGAGGGACAGCCTCGAGGGAAAGCCACAGATCCCTTGATCCACGTGACAGGAAGCGTGACACTACTGCTGCAGCTCAGGAGGAAAGCGCACGTGCATGCCCCCACTCGAGACGAGGCCTGACTCCCCTGGGGAGACTCAGAAGCACCCCAAGATCCATGGCAACACTCGCGAGGAATCCTCAGGTTCCGGCCCCGACTCCACACAAGGACTGAGGCCCCGGCATGGACGGGAGAGGAATCCCGAGCGGTCCCCTAGCAACTCGCATGGGGACTGGCCTTTCCTGAGGCCACCAGTGCGGGTCCCTGAGGTCCCCGTCGTAACTCGAGAAGACCTGCCGCAACTCGAGAAAATCCAGGAGGTTCTCCCCTCCAGGCGAGATGAGGCCCATTTCCGCTGAGGCGTCTCGAGGCTGATCACACCTCACCTCTGGAACTTCGAAAGGGTCCTTCACACCCTTGGTGCAAATCAAGAAGTTCCCCGACCTAGCCGTCTCCACTCGAGAGGAATCACGAGGGTCCCGCCCACATCCAGAGGAGCCCCGTTTCCGCCTCGTAGCTCGAGATGAGGGATCCTTTCCCTGCTTCGTCGGGAAAGAGTTCCCGGCGTTCCCGTCGCATCTCAAGAGGAGGCCCTCTCAACAGGAACGGCGAGAGGAACTCCAGGGTCGTGCCACCATTCCAAGAGTCCCCCAGATGTCTCAGTCCATTCCAGAGGAACCTCTTTTCCCTTCACCGGCTCGTCTTTCACGCCGAGGATCGACTCACACCAAGGTGGCACGTGGCACAGCCCTGTGGGAAAGCCTCGTGGGAAAGCCTCGAGGGACTGCCTCGAGGGAAAGCCACAGATCCCTTGATCCACGTGACAGGAAGCGTGACACTACTGCTGCAGCTCGGGAGGAAAGCGCACGTGCATGCCCCCACTCGAGACGAGGCCTGACTCCCCTGGGGAGACTCAGAAGCACCCCAAGATCCATGGCAACACTGGAGAGGAATCCTCAGGTTCCGGCCCCGACTCCACACAAGGACTGAGGCCCCGGCATGGACGGGAGATGAATCCTGAGAGGTCCCCTAGCAACTCGCATGGGGACTGGCCTTTCCTGAGGCCACCAGAGCGGGTCCCTGAGATCCCCGTCGTAACTCGAGAAGACCTGCCGCAACTCGAGAAAATCCAGGAGGTTCTCCCCTCCAGGCGAGATGAGGCCCATTTCCGCTGAGGCGTCTCGAGGCTGATCACACCTCACCTCTGGAACTTCGAAAGGGTTCTTCACACCCTTGATGCAAATCAAGAAGTTCCCCGACCTAGCCGTCTCCACTCGAGAGGAATCACGAGGGTCCCGCCCACATCCAGAGGAGCCCCGTTTCCGCCTCGTAGCTCGAGATGAGGGATCCTTTCCCTGCTTCGTCGGGAAAGAGTTCGCGGCGTTCCCGTCGCATCTCAAGAGGAGGCCCTCTGAACAGGTACGGCGAGAGGAACTCCAGGGTCGTGCCACCATTCCAAGAGTCCCCCAGATGTCTCAGTCCATTCCAGAGGAACCTCTTTTCCCTTCACCGGCTCGTCTTTCACACCGAGGATCGACTCACGCCAAGGTGGCACGTGGCACAGCCCTGTGGGAAAGCCTCGTGGGAAAGCCTCGAGGGACAGCCTCGAGGGAAAGCCACAGATCCCTTGATCCACGTGACAGGAAGCGTGACACTACTGCTGCAGCTCGGGAGGAAAGCGCACGTGCATGCCCCCACTCGAGACGAGGCCTGACTCCCCTGGGGAGACTCAGAAGCACCCCAAGATCCATGGCAACACTGGAGAGGAATCCTCAGGTTCCGGCCCCGACTCCACACAAGGACTGAGGCCCCGGCATGGACGGGAGAGGAATCCCGAGAGGTCCCCTAGCAACTCGCATGGGGACTGGCCTTTCCTGAGGCCACCAGAGCGGGTCCCTGAGGTCCCCGTCGTAACTCGAGAAGACCTGCCGCAACTCGAGAAAATCCAGGAGGTTCTCCCCTCCAGGCGAGATGAGGCCCATTTCCGCTGAGGCGTCTCGAGGCTGATCACACCTCACCTCTGGAACTTCGAAAGGGTTCTTCACACCCTTGATGCAAATCAAGAAGTTCCCCGACCTAGCCGTCTCCACTCGAGAGGAATCACGAGGGTCCCGCCCACATCCAGAGGAGCCCCGTTTCCGCCTCGTAGCTCGAGATGAGGGATCCTTTCCCTGCTTCGTCGGGAAAGAGTTCGCGGCGTTCCCGTCGCATCTCAAGAGGAGGCCCTCTGAACAGGTACGGCGAGAGGAACTCCAGGGTCGTGCCACCATTCCAAGAGTCCCCCAGATGTCTCAGTCCATTCCAGAGGAACCTCTTTTCCCTTCACCGGCTCGTCTTTCACACCGAGGATCGACTCACGCCAAGGTGGCACGTGGCACAGCCCTGTGGGAAAGCCTCGTGGGAAAGCCTCGAGGGACAGCCTCGAGGGAAAGCCACAGATCCCTTGATCCACGTGACAGGAAGCGTGACACTACTGCTGCAGCTCGGGAGGAAAGCGCACGTGCATGCCCCCACTCGAGACGAGGCCTGACTCCCCTGGGGAGACTCAGAAGCACCCCAAGATCCATGGCAACACTGGAGAGGAATCCTCAGGTTCCGGCCCCGACTCCACACAAGGACTGAGGCCCCGGCATGGACGGGAGAGGAATCCCGAGAGGTCCCCTAGCAACTCGCATGGGGACTGGCCTTTCCTGAGGCCACCAGAGCGGGTCCCTGAGGTCCCCGTCGTAACTCGAGAAGACCTGCCGCAACTCGAGAAAATCCAGGAGGTTCTCCCCTCCAGGCGAGATGAGGCCCATTTCCGCTGAGGCGTCTCGAGGCTGATCACACCTCACCTCTGGAACTTCGAAAGGGTTCTTCACACCCTTGATGCAAATCAAGAAGTTCCCCGACCTAGCCGTCTCCACTCGAGAGGAATCACGAGGGTCCCGCCCACATCCAGAGGAGCCCCGTTTCCGCCTCGTAGCTCGAGATGAGGGATCCTTTCCCTGCTTCGTCGGGAAAGAGTTCGCGGCGTTCCCGTCGCATCTCAAGAGGAGGCCCTCTGAACAGGTACGGCGAGAGGAACTCCAGGGTCGTGCCACCATTCCAAGAGCCCCCAGATGTCTCAGTCCATTCCAGAGGAACCTCTTTTCCCTTCACCGGCTCGTCTTTCACGCCGAGGATCGACTCACGCCAAGGTGGCACGTGGCACAGCCCTGTGGGAAAGCCTCGTGGGAAAGCCTCGAGGGACAGCCTCGAGGGAAAGCCACAGATCCCTTGATCCACGTGACAGGAAGCGTGACACTACTGCTGCAGCTCAGGAGGAAAGCGCACGTGCATGCCCCCACTCGAGACGAGGCCTGACTCCCCTGGGGAGACTCAGAAGCACCCCAAGATCCATGGCAACACTCGCGAGGAATCCTCAGGTTCCGGCCCCGACTCCACACAAGGACTGAGGCCCCGGCATGGACGGGAGAGGAATCCCGAGCGGTCCCCTAGCAACTCGCATGGGGACTGGCCTTTCCTGAGGCCACCAGTGCGGGTCCCTGAGGTCCCCGTCGTAACTCGAGAAGACCTGCCGCAACTCGAGAAAATCCAGGAGGTTCTCCCCTCCAGGCGAGATGAGGCCCATTTCCGCTGAGGCGTCTCGAGGCTGATCACACCTCACCTCTGGAACTTCGAAAGGGTCCTTCACACCCTTGGTGCAAATCAAGAAGTTCCCCGACCTAGCCGTCTCCACTCGAGAGGAATCACGAGGGTCCCGCCCACATCCAGAGGAGCCCCGTTTCCGCCTCGTAGCTCGAGATGAGGGATCCTTTCCCTGCTTCGTCGGGAAAGAGTTCCCGGCGTTCCCGTCGCATCTCAAGAGGAGGCCCTCTCAACAGGAACGGCGAGAGGAACTCCAGGGTCGTGCCACCATTCCAAGAGTCCCCCAGATGTCTCAGTCCATTCCAGAGGAACCTCTTTTCCCTTCACCGGCTCGTCTTTCACGCCGAGGATCGACTCACACCAAGGTGGCACGTGGCACAGCCCTGTGGGAAAGCCTCGTGGGAAAGCCTCGAGGGACTGCCTCGAGGGAAAGCCACAGATCCCTTGATCCACGTGACAGGAAGCGTGACACTACTGCTGCAGCTCGGGAGGAAAGCGCACGTGCATGCCCCCACTCGAGACGAGGCCTGACTCCCCTGGGGAGACTCAGAAGCACCCCAAGATCCATGGCAACACTGGAGAGGAATCCTCAGGTTCCGGCCCCGACTCCACACAAGGACTGAGGCCCCGGCATGGACGGGAGATGAATCCTGAGAGGTCCCCTAGCAACTCGCATGGGGACTGGCCTTTCCTGAGGCCACCAGAGCGGGTCCCTGAGATCCCCGTCGTAACTCGAGAAGACCTGCCGCAACTCGAGAAAATCCAGGAGGTTCTCCCCTCCAGGCGAGATGAGGCCCATTTCCGCTGAGGCGTCTCGAGGCTGATCACACCTCACCTCTGGAACTTCGAAAGGGTTCTTCACACCCTTGATGCAAATCAAGAAGTTCCCCGACCTAGCCGTCTCCACTCGAGAGGAATCACGAGGGTCCCGCCCACATCCAGAGGAGCCCCGTTTCCGCCTCGTAGCTCGAGATGAGGGATCCTTTCCCTGCTTCGTCGGGAAAGAGTTCGCGGCGTTCCCGTCGCATCTCAAGAGGAGGCCCTCTGAACAGGTACGGCGAGAGGAACTCCAGGGTCGTGCCACCATTCCAAGAGTCCCCCAGATGTCTCAGTCCATTCCAGAGGAACCTCTTTTCCCTTCACCGGCTCGTATTTCACGCCGAGGATCGACTCACGCCAAGGTGGCACGTGGCACAGCCCTGTGGGAAAGCCTCGTGGGAAAGCCTCGAGGGACAGCCTCGAGGGAAAGCCACAGATCCCTTGATCCACGTGACAGGAAGCGTGACACTACTGCTGCAGCTCAGGAGGAAAGCGCACGTGCATGCCCCCACTCGAGACGAGGCCTGACTCCCCTGGGGAGACTCAGAAGCACCCCAAGATCCATGGCAACACTCGCGAGGAATCCTCAGGTTCCGGCCCCGACTCCACACAAGGACTGAGGCCCCGGCATGGACGGGAGAGGAATCCCGAGCGGTCCCCTAGCAACTCGCATGGGGACTGGCCTTTCCTGAGGCCACCAGTGCGGGTCCCTGAGGTCCCCGTCGTAACTCGAGAAGACCTGCCGCAACTCGAGAAAATCCAGGAGGTTCTCCCCTCCAGGCGAGATGAGGCCCATTTCCGCTGAGGCGTCTCGAGGCTGATCACACCTCACCTCTGGAACTTCGAAAGGGTCCTTCACACCCTTGGTGCAAATCAAGAAGTTCCCCGACCTAGCCGTCTCCACTCGAGAGGAATCACGAGGGTCCCGCCCACATCCAGAGGAGCCCCGTTTCCGCCTCGTAGCTCGAGATGAGGGATCCTTTCCCTGCTTCGTCGGGAAAGAGTTCCCGGCGTTCCCGTCGCATCTCAAGAGGAGGCCCACTCAACAGGAACGGCGAGAGGAACTCCAGGGTCGTGCCACCATTCCAAGAGTCCCCCAGATGTCTCAGTCCATTCCAGAGGAACCTCTTTTCCCTTCACCGGCTCGTCTTTCACGCCGAGGATCGACTCACACCAAGGTGGCACGTGGCACAGCCCTGTGGGAAAGCCTCGTGGGAAAGCCTCGAGGGACTGCCTCGAGGGAAAGCCACAGATCCCTTGATCCACGTGACAGGAAGCGTGACACTACTGCTGCAGCTCGGGAGGAAAGCGCACGTGCATGCCCCCACTCGAGACGAGGCCTGACTCCCCTGGGGAGACTCAGAAGCACCCCAAGATCCATGGCAACACTGGAGAGGAATCCTCAGGTTCCGGCCCCGACTCCACACAAGGACTGAGGCCCCGGCATGGACGGGAGAGGAATCCCGAGAGGTCCCCTAGCAACTCGCATGGGGACTGGCCTTTCCTGAGGCCACCAGAGCGGGTCCCTGAGGTCCCCGTCGTAACTCGAGAAGACCTGCCGCAACTCGAGAAAATCCAGGAGGTTCTCCCCTCCAGGCGAGATGAGGCCCATTTCCGCTGAGGCGTCTCGAGGCTGATCACACCTCACCTCTGGAACTTCGAAAGGGTTCTTCACACCCTTGATGCAAATCAAGAAGTTCCCCGACCTAGCCGTCTCCACTCGAGAGGAATCACGAGGGTCCCGCCCACATCCAGAGGAGCCCCGTTTCCGCCTCGTAGCTCGAGATGAGGGATCCTTTCCCTGCTTCGTCGGGAAAGAGTTCGCGGCGTTCCCGTCGCATCTCAAGAGGAGGCCCTCTGAACAGGTACGGCGAGAGGAACTCCAGGGTCGTGCCACCATTCCAAGAGTCCCCCAGATGTCTCAGTCCATTCCAGAGGAACCTCTTTTCCCTTCACCGGCTCGTATTTCACGCCGAGGATCGACTCACGCCAAGGTGGCACGTGGCACAGCCCTGTGGGAAAGCCTCGTGGGAAAGCCTCGAGGGACAGCCTCGAGGGAAAGCCACAGATCCCTTGATCCACGTGACAGGAAGCGTGACACTACTGCTGCAGCTCGGGAGGAAAGCGCACGTGCATGCCCCCACTCGAGACGAGGCCTGACTCCCCTGGGGAGACTCAGAAGCACCCCAAGATCCATGGCAACACTCGCGAGGAATCCTCAGGTTCCGGCCCCGACTCCACACAAGGACTGAGGCCCCGGCATGGACGGGAGAGGAATCCCGAGAGGTCCCCTAGCAACTCGCATGGGGACTGGCCTTTCCTGAGGCCACCAGTGCGGGTCCCTGAGGTCCCCGTCGTAACTCGAGAAGACCTGCCGCAACTCGAGAAAATCCAGGAGGTTCTCCCCTCCAGGCGAGATGAGGCCCATTTCCGCTGAGGCGTCTCGAGGCTGATCACACCTCACCTCTGGAACTTCGAAAGGGTCCTTCACACCCTTGGTGCAAATCAAGAAGTTCCCCGACCTAGCCGTCTCCACTCGAGAGGAATCACGAGGGTCCCGCCCACATCCAGAGGAGCCCCGTTTCCGCCTCGTAGCTCGAGATGAGGGATCCTTTCCCTGCTTCGTCGGGAAAGAGTTCCCGGCGTTCCCGTCGCATCTCAAGAGGAGGCCCTCTCAACAGGAACGGCGAGAGGAACTCCAGGGTCGTGCCACCATTCCAAGAGTCCCCCAGATGTCTCAGTCCATTCCAGAGGAACCTCTTTTCCCTTCACCGGCTCGTCTTTCACGCCGAGGATCGACTCACACCAAGGTGGCACGTGGCACAGCCCTGTGGGAAAGCCTCGTGGGAAAGCCTCGAGGGACTGCCTCGAGGGAAAGCCACAGATCCCTTGATCCACGTGACAGGAAGCGTGACACTACTGCTGCAGCTCGGGAGGAAAGCGCACGTGCATGCCCCCACTCGAGACGAGGCCTGACTCCCCTGGGGAGACTCAGAAGCACCCCAAGATCCATGGCAACACTGGAGAGGAATCCTCAGGTTCCGGCCCCGACTCCACACAAGGACTGAGGCCCCGGCATGGACGGGAGATGAATCCTGAGAGGTCCCCTAGCAACTCGCATGGGGACTGGCCTTTCCTGAGGCCACCAGAGCGGGTCCCTGAGGTCCCCGTCGTAACTCGAGAAGACCTGCCGCAACTCGAGAAAATCCAGGAGGTTCTCCCCTCCAGGCGAGATGAGGCCCATTTCCGCTGAGGCGTCTCGAGGCTGATCACACCTCACCTCTGGAACTTCGAAAGGGTCCTTCACACCCTTGGTGCAAATCAAGAAGTTCCCCGACCTAGCCGTCTCCACTCGAGAGGAATCACGAGGGTCCCGCCCACATCCAGAGGAGCCCCGTTTCCGCCTCGTAGCTCGAGATGAGGGATCCTTTCCCTGCTTCGTCGGGAAAGAGTTCCCGGCGTTCCCGTCGCATCTCAAGAGGAGGCCCTCTCAACAGGAACGGCGAGAGGAACTCCAGGGTCGTGCCACCATTCCAAGAGTCCCCCAGATGTCTCAGTCCATTCCAGAGGAACCTCTTTTCCCTTCACCGGCTCGTCTTTCACGCCGAGGATCGACTCACACCAAGGTGGCACGTGGCACAGCCCTGTGGGAAAGCCTCGTGGGAAAGCCTCGAGGGACTGCCTCGAGGGAAAGCCACAGATCCCTTGATCCACGTGACAGGAAGCGTGACACTACTGCTGCAGCTCGGGAGGAAAGCGCACGTGCATGCCCCCACTCGAGACGAGGCCTGACTCCCCTGGGGAGACTCAGAAGCACCCCAAGATCCATGGCAACACTGGAGAGGAATCCTCAGGTTCCGGCCCCGACTCCACACAAGGACTGAGGCCCCGGCATGGACGGGAGATGAATCCTGAGAGGTCCCCTAGCAACTCGCATGGGGACTGGCCTTTCCTGAGGCCACCAGAGCGGGTCCCTGAGGTCCCCGTCGTAACTCGAGAAGACCTGCCGCAACTCGAGAAAATCCAGGAGGTTCTCCCCTCCAGGCGAGATGAGGCCCATTTCCGCTGAGGCGTCTCGAGGCTGATCACACCTCACCTCTGGAACTTCGAAAGGGTTCTTCACACCCTTGATGCAAATCAAGAAGTTCCCCGACCTAGCCGTCTCCACTCGAGAGGAATCACGAGGGTCCCGCCCACATCCAGAGGAGCCCCGTTTCCGCCTCGTAGCTCGAGATGAGGGATCCTTTCCCTGCTTCGTCGGGAAAGAGTTCGCGGCGTTCCCGTCGCATCTCAAGAGGAGGCCCTCTGAACAGGTACGGCGAGAGGAACTCCAGGGTCGTGCCACCATTCCAAGAGTCCCCCAGATATCTCAGTCCATTCCAGAGGAACCTCTTTTCCCTTCACCGGCTCGTATTTCACGCCGAGGATCGACTCACGCCAAGGTGGCACGTGGCACAGCCCTGTGGGAAAGCCTCGTGGGAAAGCCTCGAGGGACAGCCTCGAGGGAAAGCCACAGATCCCTTGATCCACGTGACAGGAAGCGTGACACTACTGCTGCAGCTCAGGAGGAAAGCGCACGTGCATGCCCCCACTCGAGACGAGGCCTGACTCCCCTGGGGAGACTCAGAAGCACCCCAAGATCCATGGCAACACTCGCGAGGAATCCTCAGGTTCCGGCCCCGACTCCACACAAGGACTGAGGCCCCGGCATGGACGGGAGAGGAATCCCGAGCGGTCCCCTAGCAACTCGCATGGGGACTGGCCTTTCCTGAGGCCACCAGTGCGGGTCCCTGAGGTCCCCGTCGTAACTCGAGAAGACCTGCCGCAACTCGAGAAAATCCAGGAGGTTCTCCCCTCCAGGCGAGATGAGGCCCATTTCCGCTGAGGCGTCTCGAGGCTGATCACACCTCACCTCTGGAACTTCGAAAGGCTCCTTCACACCCTTGGTGCAAATCAAGAAGTTCCCCGACCTAGCCGTCTCCACTCGAGAGGAATCACGAGGGTCCCGCCCACATCCAGAGGAGCCCCGTTTCCGCCTCGTAGCTCGAGATGAGGGATCCTTTCCCTGCTTCGTCGGGAAAGAGTTCCCGGCGTTCCCGTCGCATCTCAAGAGGAGGCCCACTCAACAGGAACGGCGAGAGGAACTCCAGGGTCGTGCCACCATTCCAAGAGTCCCCCAGATGTCTCAGTCCATTCCAGAGGAACCTCTTTTCCCTTCACCGGCTCGTCTTTCACGCCGAGGATCGACTCACACCAAGGTGGCACGTGGCACAGCCCTGTGGGAAAGCCTCGTGGGAAAGCCTCGAGGGACTGCCTCGAGGGAAAGCCACAGATCCCTTGATCCACGTGACAGGAAGCGTGACACTACTGCTGCAGCTCGGGAGGAAAGCGCACGTGCATGCCCCCACTCGAGACGAGGCCTGACTCCCCTGGGGAGACTCAGAAGCACCCCAAGATCCATGGCAACACTGGAGAGGAATCCTCAGGTTCCGGCCCCGACTCCACACAAGGACTGAGGCCCCGGCATGGACGGGAGAGGAATCCCGAGAGGTCCCCTAGCAACTCGCATGGGGACTGGCCTTTCCTGAGGCCACCAGAGCGGGTCCCTGAGGTCCCCGTCGTAACTCGAGAAGACCTGCCGCAACTCGAGAAAATCCAGGAGGTTCTCCCCTCCAGGCGAGATGAGGCCCATTTCCGCTGAGGCGTCTCGAGGCTGATCACACCTCACCTCTGGAACTTCGAAAGGGTTCTTCACACCCTTGATGCAAATCAAGAAGTTCCCCGACCTAGCCGTCTCCACTCGAGAGGAATCACGAGGGTCCCGCCCACATCCAGAGGAGCCCCGTTTCCGCCTCGTAGCTCGAGATGAGGGATCCTTTCCCTGCTTCGTCGGGAAAGAGTTCGCGGCGTTCCCGTCGCATCTCAAGAGGAGGCCCTCTGAACAGGTACGGCGAGAGGAACTCCAGGGTCGTGCCACCATTCCAAGAGTCCCCCAGATGTCTCAGTCCATTCCAGAGGAACCTCTTTTCCCTTCACCGGCTCGTATTTCACGCCGAGGATCGACTCACGCCAAGGTGGCACGTGGCACAGCCCTGTGGGAAAGCCTCGTGGGAAAGCCTCGAGGGACAGCCTCGAGGGAAAGCCACAGATCCCTTGATCCACGTGACAGGAAGCGTGACACTACTGCTGCAGCTCGGGAGGAAAGCGCACGTGCATGCCCCCACTCGAGACGAGGCCTGACTCCCCTGGGGAGACTCAGAAGCACCCCAAGATCCATGGCAACACTCGCGAGGAATCCTCAGGTTCGGCCCCGACTCCACACAAGGACTGAGGCCCCGGCATGGACGGGAGAGGAATCCCGAGCGGTCCCCTAGCAACTCGCATGGGGACTGGCCTTTCCTGAGGCCACCAGAGCGGGTCCCTGAGGTCCCCGTCGTAACTCGAGAAGACCTGCCGCAACTCGAGAAAATCCAGGAGGTTCTCCCCTCCAGGCGAGATGAGGCCCATTTCCGCTGAGGCGTCTCGAGGCTGATCACACCTCACCTCTGGAACTTCGAAAGGGTCCTTCACACCCTTGGTGCAAATCAAGAAGTTCCCCGACCTAGCCGTCTCCACTCGAGAGGAATCACGAGGGTCCCGCCCACATCCAGAGGAGCCCCGTTTCCGCCTCGTAGCTCGAGATGAGGGATCCTTTCCCTGCTTCGTCGGGAAAGAGTTCCCGGCGTTCCCGTCGCATCTCAAGGGGAGGCCCTCTCAACAGGAACGGCGAGAGGAACTCCAGGGTCGTGCCACCATTCCAAGAGTCCCCCAGATGTCTCAGTCCATTCCAGAGGAACCTCTTTTCCCTTCACCGGCTCGTCTTTCACGCCGAGGATCGACTCACACCAAGGTGGCACGTGGCACAGCCCTGTGGGAAAGCCTCGTGGGAAAGCCTCGAGGGACTGCCTCGAGGGAAAGCCACAGATCCCTTGATCCACGTGACAGGAAGCGTGACACTACTGCTGCAGCTCGGGAGGAAAGCGCACGTGCATGCCCCCACTCGAGACGAGGCCTGACTCCCCTGGGGAGACTCAGAAGCACCCCAAGATCCATGGCAACACTGGAGAGGAATCCTCAGGTTCCGGCCCCGACTCCACACAAGGACTGAGGCCCCGGCATGGACGGGAGAGGAATCCCGAGAGGTCCCCTAGCAACTCGCATGGGGACTGGCCTTTCCTGAGGCCACCAGAGCGGGTCCCTGAGGTCCCCGTCGTAACTCGAGAAGACCTGCCGCAACTCGAGAAAATCCAGGAGGTTCTCCCCTCCAGGCGAGATGAGGCCCATTTCCGCTGAGGCGTCTCGAGGCTGATCACACCTCACCTCTGGAACTTCGAAAGGGTCCTTCACACCCTTGGTGCAAATCAAGAAGTTCCCCGACCTAGCCGTCTCCACTCGAGAGGAATCACGAGGGTCCCGCCCACATCCAGAGGAGCCCCGTTTCCGCCTCGTAGCTCGAGATGAGGGATCCTTTCCCTGCTTCGTCGGGAAAGAGTTCCCGGCGTTCCCGTCGCATCTCAAGAGGAGGCCCTCTCAACAGGAACGGCGAGAGGAACTCCAGGGTCGTGCCACCATTCCAAGAGTCCCCCAGATGTCTCAGTCCATTCCAGAGGAACCTCTTTTCCCTTCACCGGCTCGTCTTTCACGCCGAGGATCGACTCACACCAAGGTGGCACGTGGCACAGCCCTGTGGGAAAGCCTCGTGGGAAAGCCTCGAGGGACTGCCTCGAGGGAAAGCCACAGATCCCTTGATCCACGTGACAGGAAGCGTGACACTACTGCTGCAGCTCGGGAGGAAAGCGCACGTGCATGCCCCCACTCGAGACGAGGCCTGACTCCCCTGGGGAGACTCAGAAGCACCCCAAGATCCATGGCAACACTGGAGAGGAATCCTCAGGTTCCGGCCCCGACTCCACACAAGGACTGAGGCCCCGGCATGGACGGGAGAGGAATCCCGAGAGGTCCCCTAGCAACTCGCATGGGGACTGGCCTTTCCTGAGGCCACCAGAGCGGGTCCCTGAGGTCCCCGTCGTAACTCGAGAAGACCTGCCGCAACTCGAGAAAATCCAGGAGGTTCTCCCCTCCAGGCGAGATGAGGCCCATTTCCGCTGAGGCGTCTCGAGGCTGATCACACCTCACCTCTGGAACTTCGAAAGGGTTCTTCACACCCTTGATGCAAATCAAGAAGTTCCCCGACCTAGCCGTCTCCACTCGAGAGGAATCACGAGGGTCCCGCCCACATCCAGAGGAGCCCCGTTTCCGCCTCGTAGCTCGAGATGAGGGATCCTTTCCCTGCTTCGTCGGGAAAGAGTTCGCGGCGTTCCCGTCGCATCTCAAGAGGAGGCCCTCTGAACAGGTACGGCGAGAGGAACTCCAGGGTCGTGCCACCATTCCAAGAGTCCCCCAGATGTCTCAGTCCATTCCAGAGGAACCTCTTTTCCCTTCACCGGCTCGTATTTCACGCCGAGGATCGACTCACGCCAAGGTGGCACGTGGCACAGCCCTGTGGGAAAGCCTCGTGGGAAAGCCTCGAGGGACAGCCTCGAGGGAAAGCCACAGATCCCTTGATCCACGTGACAGGAAGCGTGACACTACTGCTGCAGCTCGGGAGGAAAGCGCACGTGCATGCCCCCACTCGAGACGAGGCCTGACTCCCCTGGGGAGACTCAGAAGCACCCCAAGATCCATGGCAACACTCGCGAGGAATCCTCAGGTTCCGGCCCCGACTCCACACAAGGACTGAGGCCCCGGCATGGACGGGAGAGGAATCCCGAGCGGTCCCCTAGCAACTCGCATGGGGACTGGCCTTTCCTGAGGCCACCAGTGCGGGTCCCTGAGGTCCCCGTCGTAACTCGAGAAGACCTGCCGCAACTCGAGAAAATCCAGGAGGTTCTCCCCTCCAGGCGAGATGAGGCCCATTTCCGCTGAGGCGTCTCGAGGCTGATCACACCTCACCTCTGGAACTTCGAAAGGGTCCTTCACACCCTTGGTGCAAATCAAGAAGTTCCCCGACCTAGCCGTCTCCACTCGAGAGGAATCACGAGGGTCCCGCCCACATCCAGAGGAGCCCCGTTTCCGCCTCGTAGCTCGAGATGAGGGATCCTTTCCCTGCTTCGTCGGGAAAGAGTTCCCGGCGTTCCCGTCGCATCTCAAGAGGAGGCCCTCTCAACAGGAACGGCGAGAGGAACTCCAGGGTCGTGCCACCATTCCAAGAGTCCCCCAGATGTCTCAGTCCATTCCAGAGGAACCTCTTTTCCCTTCAGCGGCTCGTCTTTCACGCCGAGGATCGACTCACACCAAGGTGGCACGTGGCACAGCCCTGTGGGAAAGCCTCGTGGGAAAGCCTCGAGGGACTGCCTCGAGGGAAAGCCACAGATCCCTTGATCCACGTGACAGGAAGCGTGACACTACTGCTGCAGCTCGGGAGGAAAGCGCACGTGCATGCCCCCACTCGAGACGAGGCCTGACTCCCCTGGGGAGACTCAGAAGCACCCCAAGATCCATGGCAACACTGGAGAGGAATCCTCAGGTTCCGGCCCCGACTCCACACAAGGACTGAGGCCCCGGCATGGACGGGAGAGGAATCCCGAGAGGTCCCCTAGCAACTCGCATGGGGACTGGCCTTTCCTGAGGCCACCAGAGCGGGTCCCTGAGGTCCCCGTCGTAACTCGAGAAGACCTGCCGCAACTCGAGAAAATCCAGGAGGTTCTCCCCTCCAGGAGAGATGAGGCCCATTTCCGCTGAGGCGTCTCGATGCTGATCACACCTCACCTCTGGAACTTCGAAAGGGTTCTTCACACCCTTGATGCAAATCAAGAAGTTCCCCGACCTAGCCGTCTCCACTCGAGAGGAATCACGAGGGTCCCGCTCACATCCAGAGGAGCCCCGTTTCCGCCTCGTAGCTCGAGATGAGGGATCCTTTCCCTGCTTCGTCGGGAAAGAGTTCACGGCGTTCCCGTCGCATCTCAAGAGGAGGCCCTCTGAACAGGTACGGCGAGAGGAACTCCAGGGTCGTGCCACCATTCCAAGAGTCCCCCAGATGTCTCAGTCCATTCCAGAGGAACCTCTTTTCCTTTCACCGGCTCGTCTTTCACGCCGAGGATCGACTCACGCCAAGGTGGCACGTGGCACAGCCCTGTGGGAAAGCCTCGTGGGAAAGCCTCGAGGGACAGCCTCGAGGGAAAGCCACAGATCCCTTGATCCACGTGACAGGAAGCGTGACACTACTGCTGCAGCTCAGGAGGAATGCGCACGTGCATGCCCCCACTCGAGACGAGGCCTGACTCCCCTGGGGAGACTCAGAAGCACCCCAAGATCCATGGCAACACTGGAGAGGAATCCTCAGGTTCCGGCCCCGACTCCACACAAGGACTGAGGCCCCGGCATGGACGGGAGAGGAATCCCGAACGCTCCCCTAGCAACTAGCATGGGGACTGGCCTTTCCTGAGGCCACCAGTGCGGGTCCCTTAGGTCCCCGTCGTAACTCGAGAAGACCTGCCCCAACTCGAGAAAATCCAGGAGGTTCTCCCCTCCAGGCGAGATGAGGCCCATTTCCGCTGAGGCGTCTCGAGGCTGATCACACCTCACCTCTGGAACTTCGAAAGGGTCCTTCACACCCTTGGTGCAAGTCAAGAAGTTCCCCGACCTAGACGTCTCCACTCGAGAGGAATCACGAGGGTCCCGCCCACATCCAGAGGAGCCCCGTTTCCGCCTCGTAGCTCGAGATGAGGGATCCTTTCCCTGCTTCGTCGGGAAAGAGTTCCCGGCGTTCCCGTCGCATCTCAAGAGGAGGCCCTCTCAACAGGAACGGCGAGAGGAACTCCAGGGTCGTGCCACCATTCCAAGAGTCCCCCAGATGTCTCAGTCCATTCCAGAGGAACCTCTTTTCCCTTCACCGGCTCGTCTTTCACGCCGAGGATCGACTCACGCCAAGGTGGCACGTGGCACAGCCCTGTGGCAAAGCCTCGTGGGAAAGCCTCGAGGGACAGCCTCGAGGGAAAGCCACAGATCCCTTGATCCACGTGACAGGAAGCGTGACACTACTGCTGCAGCTCGGGAGGAAAGCGCACGTGCATGCCCCCACTCCAGACGAGGCCTGACTCCCCTGGGGAGACTCAGAAGCACCCCAAGATCCATGGCAACACTCGAGAGGAATCCTCAGGTTCCGGCCCCGACTCCACACAAGGACTGAGGCCCCGGCATGGACGGGAGAGGAATCCCGAGAGGTCCCCTAGCAACTCGCATGGGGACTGGCCTTTCCTGAGGCCACTAGAGCGGGTCCCTGAGGTGCCCGTCGTAACTCGAGAAGACCTGCCGCAACTCGAGAAAATCCAGGAGGTTCTCCCCTCCAGGCGAGATGAGGCCCATTTCCGCTGAGGCGTCTCGAGGCTGATCACACCTCACCTCTGGAACTTCGAAAGGGTCCTTCACACCCTTGGTGCAAATCAAGAAGTTCCCCGACCTAGCCGTCTCCACTCGAGAGGAATCACGAGGGTCCCGCCCACATCCAGAGGAGCCCCGTTTCCGCCTCGTAGCTCGAGATGAGGGATCCTTTCCCTGCTTCGTCGGGAAAGAGTTCCCGGCGTTCCCGTCGCATCTCAAGAGGAGGCCCTCTCAACAGGAACGGCGATAGGAACTCCAGGGTCGTGCCACCATTCCAAGAGTCCCCCAGATGTCTCAGTCCATTCCAGAGGAAACTCTTTTCCCTTCACCGGCTCGTCTTTCACGCCGAGGATCGACTCACACCAAGGTGGCACGTGGCACAGCCCTGTGGGAAAGCCTCGTGGGAAAGCCTCGAGGGACAGCCTCGAGGGAAAGCCACAGATCCCTTGATCCACGTGACAGGAAGCGTGACACTACTGCTGCAGCTCGGGAGGAAAGCGCACGTGCATACCCCAACTCGAGACGAGGCCTGACTCCCCTGGGGAGACTCAGAAGCACCCTAAGATCCATGGCAACACTGGAGAGGAAACCTCAGGTTCCGGCCCCGACTCCAGACAAGGACTGAGGCCCCGGCATGGACGGGAGAGGAATCCCGAGAGGTCCCCTAGCAACTCGCATGGGGACTGGCCTTTCCTGAGGCCACCAGAGCGGGTCCCTGAGGTCCCCGTCGTAACTCGAGAAGACCTGCCGCAACTCGAGAAAATCCAGGAGGTTCTCCCCTCCAGGCGAGATGAGGCCCATTTCCGCTGAGGCGTCTCGAGGCTGATCACACCTCACCTCTGGAACTTCGAAAGGGTCCTTCACACCCTTGGTGCAAATCAAGAAGTTCCCCGACCTAGCCGTCTCCACTCGAGTGGAATCACGAGGGTCCCGATCACATCCAGAGGAGCCCCGTTTCTGCCTCGTAGCTCGAGATGAGGGATCCTTTCCCTGCTTCGTCGGGAAAGAGTTCCCGGCGTTCCCGTCGCATCTCAAGAGGAGGCCCTCTCAACAGGAACGGTGAGAGGAACTCCAGGGTCGTGCCACCATTCCAAGAGTCCCCCAGATGTCTCAGTCCATTCCAGAGGAACCTCTTTTCCCTTCACCGGCTCGTCTTTCACGCCGAGGATCGACTCACGCCAAGGTGGCACGTGGCACAGCCCTGTGGGAAAGCCTCGTGGGAAAGCCTCGAGGGACAGCCTCGAGGGAAAGCCACAGATCCCTTGATCCACGTGACAGGAAGCGTGACACTACTGCTGCAGCTCGGGAGGAAAGCGCACGTGCATGCCCCCACTCGAGACGAGGCCTGACTCCCCTGGGGAGACTCAGAAGCACCCCAAGATCCATGGCAACACTCGAGAGGAATCCTCAGGTTCCGGCCCCGACTCCACACAAGGACTGAGGCCCCGGCATGGACGGGAGAGGAATCCCGAGAGGTCCCCTAGCAACTCGCATGGGGACTGGCCTTTCCTGAGGCCACTAGAGCGGGTCCCTGAGGTCCCCGTCGTAACTCGAGAAGACCTGCCGCAACTCGAGAAAATCCAGGAGGTTCTCCCCTCCAGGCGAGATGAGGCCCATTTCCGCTGAGGCGTCTCGAGGCTGATCACACCTCACCTCTGGAACTTCGAAAGGGTCCTTCACACCCTTGGTGCAAATCAAGAAGTTCCCCGACCTAGCCGTCTCCACTCGAGAGGAATCACGAGGGTCCCGCCCACATCCAGAGGAGCCCCGTTTCCGCCTCGTAGCTCGAGATGAGGGATCCTTTCCCTGCTTCGTCGGGAAAGAGTTCCCGGCGTTCCCGTCGCATCTCAAGAGGAGGCCCTCTCAACAGGAACGGCGAGAGGAACTCCAGGGTCGTGCCACCATTCCAAGAGTCCCCCAGATGTCTCAGTCCATTCCAGAGGAACCTCTTTTCCCTTCACCGGCTCGTCTTTCACGCCGAGGATCGACTCACACCAAGGTGGCACGTGGCACAGACCTGTGGGAAAGCCTCGTGGGAAAGCCTCGAGGGACAGCCTCGAGGGAAAGCCACAGATCCCTTGATCCACGTGACAGGAAGCGTGACACTACTGCTGCAGCTCGGGAGGAAAGCGCACGTGCATGCCCCCACTCGAGACGAGGCCTGACTCCCCTGGGGAGACTCAGAAGCACCCCAAGATCCATGGCAACACTGGAGAGGAATCCTCAGGTTCC
The DNA here is from genome assembly GCF_023091745.1 of Budorcas taxicolor. Lineage (NCBI taxonomy): Eukaryota > Metazoa > Chordata > Mammalia > Artiodactyla > Bovidae > Budorcas > Budorcas taxicolor. The sequence goes on along the minus strand of NC_068927.1, from coordinate 1,496,968 downwards.
GGCCCCGACTCCACACAAGGACTGAGGCCCCGGCATGGACGGGAGAGGAATCCCGAGAGGTCCCCTAGCAACTCGCATGGGGACTGGCCTTTCCTGAGGCCACCAGTGCGGGTCCCTGAGGTCCCCGTCGTAACTCGAGAAGACCTGCCGCAACTCGAGAAAATCCAGGAGGTTCTCCCCTCCAGGAGAGATGAGGCCCATTTCCGCTGAGGCGTCTCGAGGCTGATTACACCTCACCTCTGGAACTTCGAAAGGGTTCTTCACACCCTTGATGCAAATCAAGAAGTTCCCCGACCTAGCCGTCTCCACTCGAGAGGAATCACGAGGGTCCCGCCCACATCCAGAGGAGCCCCGTTTCCGCCTCGTAGCTCGAGATGAGGGATCCTTTCCCTGCTTCGTCGGGAAAGAGTTCACGGCGTTCCCGTCGCATCTCAAGAGGAGGCCCTTGAACAGGTACGGCGAGAGGAACTCCAGGGTCGTGCCACCATTCCAAGAGTCCCCCAGATGTCTCAGTCCATTCCAGAGGAACCTCTTTTCCCTTCACCGGCTCGTCTTTCACGCCGAGGATCGACTCACACCAAGGTGGCACGTGGCACAGCCCTGTGGGAAAGCCTCGTGGGAAACCCTCGAGGGACAGCCTCGAGGGAAAGCCACAGATCCCTTGATCCACGTGACAGGAAGCGTGACACTACTGCTGCAGCTCGGGAGGAAAGCGCACGTGCATGCCCCCACTCGAGACGAGGCCTGACTCCCCTGGGGAGACTCAGAAGCACCCCAAGATCCATGGCAACACACGCGAGGAATCCTCAGGTTCCGGCCCCGACTCCACACAAGGACTGAGGCCCCGGCATGGACGGGAGAGGAATCCCGAGAGGTCCCCTAGCAACTCGCATGGGGACTGGCCTTTCCTGAGGCCACCAGTGCGGGTCCCTGAGGTCCCCGTCGTAACTCGAAAAGACCTGCCGCAACTCGAGAAAATCCAGGAGGTTCTCCCCTCCAGGCGAGATGAGGCCCATTTCCGCTGAGGCGTCTCGAGGCTGATCACACCTCACCTCTGGAACTTCGAAAGGGTCCTTCACACCCTTGGTGCAAGTCGAGAAGTTCCCCGACCTAGCCGTCTCCACTCGAGAGGAATCACGAGGGTCCCGCCCACATCCAGAGGAGCCCCGTTTCCGCCTCGTAGCTCGAGATGAGGGATCCTTTCCCTGCTTCGTCGGGAAAGAGTTCCCGGCGTTCCCGTCGCATCTCAAGAGGAGGCCCTCTCAACAGGAACGGCGAGAGGAACTCCAGGGTCGTGCCACCATTCCAAGAGTCCCCCAGATGTCTCAGTCCATTCCAGAGGAACCTCTTTTCCCTTCACCGGCTCGTCTTTCACGCCGAGGATCGACTCACACCAAGGTGGCACGTGGCACAGCCCTGTGGGAAAGCCTCGTGGGAAAGCCTCGAGGGACTGCCTCGAGGGAAAGCCACAGATCCCTTGATCCACGTGACAGGAAGCGTGACACTACTGCTGCAGCTCGGGAGGAAAGCGCACGTGCATGCCCCCACTCGAGACGAGGCCTGACTCCCCTGGGGAGACTCAGAAGCACCCCAAGATCCATGGCAACACTGGAGAGGAATCCTCAGGTTCCGGCCCCGACTCCACACAAGGACTGAGGCCCCGGCATGGACGGGAGAGGAATCCCGAGCGGTCCCCTAGCAACTCGCATGGGGACTGGCCTTTCCTGAGGCCACCAGAGCGGGTCCCTGAGGTCCCCGTCGTAACTCGAGAAGACCTGCCGCAACTCGAGAAAATCCAGGAGGTTCTCCCCTCCAGGCGAGATGAGGCCCATTTCCGCTGAGGCGTCTCGAGGCTGATCACACCTCACCTCTGGAACTTCGAAAGGGTTCTTCACACCCTTGATGCAAATCAAGAAGTTCCCCGACCTAGCCGTCTCCACTCGAGAGGAATCACGAGGGTCCCGCTCACATCCAGAGGAGCCCCGTTTCCGCCTCGTAGCTCGAGATGAGGGATCCTTTCCCTGCTTCGTCGGGAAAGAGTTCACGGCGTTCCCGTCGCATCTCAAGAGGAGGCCCTCTGAACAGGTACGGCGAGAGGAACTCCAGGGTCGTGCCACCATTCCAAGAGTCCCCCAGATGTCTCAGTCCATTCCAGAGGAACCTCTTTTCCCTTCACCGGCTCGTCTTTCACGCCGAGGATCGACTCACGCCAAGGTGGCACGTGGCACAGCCCTGTGGGAAAGCCTCGTGGGAAAGCCTCGAGGGACAGCCTCGAGGGAAAGCCACAGATCCCTTGATCCACGTGACAGGAAGCGTGACACTACTGCTGCAGCTCGGGAGGAAAGCGCACGTGCATGCCCCCACTCGAGACGAGGCCTGACTCCCCTGGGGAGACTCAGAAGCACCCCAAGATCCATGGCAACACTGGAGAGGAATCCTCAGGTTCCGGCCCCGACTCCACACAAGGACTGAGGCCCCGGCATGGACGGGAGAGGAATCCCGAGAGGTCCCCTAGCAACTCGCATGGGGACTGGCCTTTACTGAGGCCACCAGAGCGGGTCCCTGAGGTCCCCGTCGTAACTCGAGAAGACCTGCCGCAACTCGAGAAAATCCAGGAGGTTCTCCCCTCCAGGCGAGATGAGGCCCATTTCCGCTGAGGCGTCTCGAGGCTGATCACACCTCACCTCTGGAACTTCGAAAGGGTCCTTCACACCCTTGGTGCAAGTCAAGAAGTTCCCCGACCTAGCCGTCTCCACTCGAGAGGAATCACGAGGGTCCCGCCCACATCCAGAGGAGCCCCGTTTCCGCCTCGTAGCTCGAGATGAGGGATCCTTTCCCTGCTTCGTCGGGAAAGAGTTCCCGGCGTTCCCGTCGCATCTCAAGAGGAGGCCCTCTCAACAGGAACGGCGAGAGGAACTCCAGGGTCGTGCCACCATTCCAAGAGTCCCCCAGATGTCTCAGTCCATTCCAGAGGAACCTCTTTTCCCTTCACCGGCTCGTCTTTCACGCCGAGGATCGACTCACGCCAAGGTGGCACGTGGCACAGCCCTGTGGGAAAGCCTCGTGGGAAAGCCTCGAGGGACAGCCTCGAGGGAAAGCCACAGACCCCTTGATCCACGTGACAGGAAGCGTGACACTACTGCTGCAGCTCGGGAGGAAAGCGCACGTGCATGCCCCCACTCGAGACGAGGCCTGACTCCCCTGGGGAGACTCAGAAGCACCCTAAGATCCATGGCAACACTGGAGAGGAAACCTCAGGTTCCGGCCCCGACTCCAGACAAGGACTGAGGCCCCGGCATGGACGGGAGAGGAATCCCGAGAGGTCCCCTAGCAACTCGCATGGGGACTGGCCTTTCCTGAGGCCACCAGAGCGGGTCCCTGAGGTCCCCGTCGTAACTCGAGAAGACCTGCCGCAACTCGAGAAAATCCAGGAGGTTCTCCCCTCCAGGCGAGATGAGGCCCATTTCCGCTGAGGCGTCTCGAGGCTGATCACACCTCACCTCTGGAACTTTGAAAGGGTCCTTCACACCCTTGGTGAAAATCAAGAAGTTCCCCGACCTAGCCGTCTCCACTCGAGAGGAATCACGAGGGTCCCGCCCACATCCAGAGGAGCCCCGTTTCCGCCTCGTAGCTCGAGATGAGGGATCCTTTCCCTGCTTCGTTGGGAAGAGTTCCCGGCGTTCCCGTCGCATCTCAAGAGGAGGCCCTCTCAACAGGAACAGCGAGAGGAACTCCAGGGTCGTGCCACCATTCCAAGAGTCCCCCAGATGTCTCAGTCCATTCCAGAGGAACCTCTTTTCCCTTCACCGGCTCGTCTTTCACGCCGAGGATCGACTCACACCAAGGTGGCACGTGGCACAGCCCTGTGGGAAAGCCTCGTGGGAAAGCCTCGAGGGACTGCCTCGAGGGAAAGCCACAGATCCCTTGATCCACGTGACAGGAAGCGTGACACTACTGCTGCAGCTCGGGAGGAAAGCGCACGTGCATGCCCCCACTCGAGACGAGGCCTGACTCCCCTGGGGAGACTCAGAAGCACCCCAAGATCCATGGCAACACTGGAGAGGAATCCTCAGGTTCCGGCCCCGACTCCACACAAGGACTGAGGCCCCGGCATGGACGGGAGAGGAATCCCGAGAGGTCCCCTAGCAACTCGCATGGGGACTGGCCTTTCCTGAGGCCACCAGAGCGGGTCCCTGAGGTCCCCGTCGTAACTCGAGAAGACCTGCCGCAACTCGAGAAAATCCAGGAGGTTCTCCCCTCCAGGCGAGATGAGGCCCATTTCCGCTGAGGCGTCTCGAGGCTGATCACACCTCACCTCTGGAACTTCGAAAGGGTCCTTCACACCCTTGGTGCAAGTCGAGAAGTTCCCCGACCTAGCCGTCTCCACTCGAGAGGAATCACGAGGGTCCCGCCCACATCCAGAGGAGCCCCGTTTCCGCCTCGTAGCTCGAGATGAGGGATCCTTTCCCTGCTTCGTCGGGAAAGAGTTCCCGGCGTTCCCGTCGCATCTCAAGAGGAGGCCCTCTCAACAGGAACGGCGAGAGGAACTCCAGGGTCGTGCCACCATTCCAAGAGTCCCCCAGATGTCTCAGTCCATTCCAGAGGAACCTCTTTTCCCTTCACCGGCTCGTCTTTCACGCCGAGGATCGACTCACACCAAGGTGGCACGTGGCACAGCCCTGTGGGAAAGCCTCGTGGGAAAGCCTCGAGGGACTGCCTCGAGGGAAAGCCACAGATCCCTTGATCCACGTGACAGGAAGCGTGACACTACTGCTGCAGCTCGGGAGGAAAGCGCACGTGCATGCCCCCACTCGAGACGAGGCCTGACTCCCCTGGGGAGACTCAGAAGCACCCCAAGATCCATGGCAACACTGGAGAGGAATCCTCAGGTTCCGGCCCCGACTCCACACAAGGACTGAGGCCCCGGCATGGACGGGAGAGGAATCCCGAGCGGTCCCCTAGCAACTCGCATGGGGACTGGCCTTTCCTGAGGCCACCAGAGCGGGTCCCTGAGGTCCCCGTCGTAACTCGAGAAGACCTGCCGCAACTCGAGAAAATCCAGGAGGTTCTCCCCTCCAGGCGAGATGAGGCCCATTTCCGCTGAGGCGTCTCGAGGCTGATCACACCTCACCTCTGGAACTTCGAAAGGGTTCTTCACACCCTTGATGCAAATCAAGAAGTTCCCCGACCTAGCCGTCTCCACTCGAGAGGAATCACGAGGGTCCCGCTCACATCCAGAGGAGCCCCGTTTCCGCCTCGTAGCTCGAGATGAGGGATCCTTTCCCTGCTTCGTCGGGAAAGAGTTCACGGCGTTCCCGTCGCATCTCAAGAGGAGGCCCTCTGAACAGGTACGGCGAGAGGAACTCCAGGGTCGTGCCACCATTCCAAGAGTCCCCCAGATGTCTCAGTCCATTCCAGAGGAACCTCTTTTCCCTTCACCGGCTCGTCTTTCACGCCGAGGATCGACTCACGCCAAGGTGGCACGTGGCACAGCCCTGTGGGAAAGCCTCGTGGGAAAGCCTCGAGGGACAGCCTCGAGGGAAAGCCACAGATCCCTTGATCCACGTGACAGGAAGCGTGACACTACTGCTGCAGCTCGGGAGGAAAGCGCACGTGCATGCCCCCACTCGAGACGAGGCCTGACTCCCCTGGGGAGACTCAGAAGCACCCCAAGATCCATGGCAACACTGGAGAGGAATCCTCAGGTTCCGGCCCCGACTCCACACAAGGACTGAGGCCCCGGCATGGACGGGAGAGGAATCCCGAGAGGTCCCCTAGCAACTCGCATGGGGACTGGCCTTTCCTGAGGCCACCAGAGCGGGTCCCTGAGGTCCCCGTCGTAACTCGAGAAGACCTGCCGCAACTCGAGAAAATCCAGGAGGTTCTCCCCTCCAGGAGAGATGAGGCCCATTTCCGCTGAGGCGTCTCGAGGCTGATCACACCTCACCTCTGGAACTTCGAAAGGGTCCTTCACACCCTTGGTGCAAGTGAAGAAGTTCCCCGACCTAGCCGTCTCCACTCGAGAGGAATCACGAGGGTCCCGCCCACATCCAGAGGAGCCCCGTTTCCGCCTCGTAGCTCGAGATGAGGGATCCTTTCCCTGCTTCGTCGGGAAAGAGTTCCCGGCGTTCCCGTCGCATCTCAAGAGGAGGCCCTCTCAACAGGAACGGCGAGAGGAACTCCAGGGTCGTGCCACCATTCCAAGAGTCCCCCAGATGTCTCAGTCCATTCCAGAGGAACTTCTTTTCCCTTCACCGGCTCGTCTTTCACGCCGAGGATCGACTCACGCCAAGGTGGCACGTGGCACAGCCCTGTGGGAAAGCCTCGTGGGAAAGCCTCGAGGGACAGCCTCGAGGGAAAGCCACAGACCCCTTGATCCACGTGACAGGAAGCGTGACACTACTGCTGCAGCTCGGGAGGAAAGCGCACGTGCATGCCCCCACTCGAGACGAGGCCTGACTCCCCTGGGGAGACTCAGAAGCACCCTAAGATCCATGGCAACACTGGAGAGGAAACCTCAGGTTCCGGCCCCGACTCCAGACAAGGACTGAGGCCCCGGCATGGACGGGAGAGGAATCCCGAGAGGTCCCCTAGCAACTCGCATGGGGACTGGCCTTTCCTGAGGCCACCAGAGCGGGTCCCTGAGGTCCCCGTCGTAACTCGAGAAGACCTGCCGCAACTCGAGAAAATCCAGGAGGTTCTCCCCTCCAGGCGAGATGAGGCCCATTTCCGCTGAGGCGTCTCGAGGCTGATCACACCTCACCTCTGGAACTTCGAAAGGGTCCTTCACACCCTTGGTGAAAATCAAGAAGTTCCCCGACCTAGCCGTCTCCACTCGAGAGGAATCACGAGGGTCCCGCCCACATCCAGAGGAGCCCCGTTTCCGCCTCGTAGCTCGAGATGAGGGATCCTTTCCCTGCTTCGTTGGGAAGAGTTCCCGGCGTTCCCGTCGCATCTCAAGAGGAGGCCCTCTCAACAGGAACAGCGAGAGGAACTCCAGGGTCGTGCCACCATTCCAAGAGTCCCCCAGATGTCTCAGTCCATTCCAGAGGAACCTCTTTTCCCTTCACCGGCTCGTCTTTCACGCCGAGGATCGACTCACACCAAGGTGGCACGTGGCACAGCCCTGTGGGAAAGCCTCGTGGGAAATCCTCGAGGGACTGCCTCGAGGGAAAGCCACAGATCCCTTGATCCACGTGACAGGAAGCGTGACACTACTGCTGCAGCTCGGGAGGAAAGCGCACGTGCATGCCCCCACTCGAGACGAGGCCTGACTCCCCTGGGGAGACTCAGAAGCACCCCAAGATCCATGGCAACACTGGAGAGGAATCCTCAGGTTCCGGCCCCGACTCCACACAAGGACTGAGGCCCCGGCATGGACGGGAGAGGAATCCCGAGAAGTCCCCTAGCAACTCGCATGGGGACTGGCCTTTCCTGAGGCCACCAGAGCGGGTCCCTGAGGTCCCCGTCGTAACTCGAGAAGACCTGCCGCAACTCGAGAAAATCCAGGAGGTTCTCCCCTCCAGGCGAGATGAGGCCCATTTCCGCTGAGGCGTCTCGAGGCTGATCATACCTCACCTCTGGAATTTCGAAAGGGTTCTTCACACCCTTGATGCAAATCAAGAAGTTCCCCGACCTAGCCGTCTCCACTCGAGAGGAATCACGAGGGTCCCGCCCACATCCAGAGGAGCCCCGTTTCTGCCTCGTAGCTCGAGATGAGGGATCCTTTCCCTGCTTCGTCGGGAAAGACTTCACGGCGTTCCCGTCGCATCTCAAGAGGAGGCCCTCTCAACAGGAACGGCGAGAGGAACTCCAGGGTCGTGCCACCATTCCAAGAGTCCCCCAGATGTCTCAGTCCATTCCAGAGGAACCTCTTTTCCCTTCACCGGCTCGTCTTTCACGCCGAGGATCGACTCACACTAAGGTGGCACGTGGCACAGCCCTTTGGAAAAGCCACGTGGGAAAGCCTCGAGGGACAGCCTCGAGGGAAAGCCACAGATCCCTTGATCCACGTGACAGGAAGGGTGACACTACTGCTGCAGCTCGGGAGGAAAGCGCACGTGCATGCCCCCACTCGAGACGAGGCCTGACTCCCCTGGGGAGACTCAGAAGCACCCCAAGATCCATGGCAACACTGGAGAGGAATCCTCAGGTTCCGGCCCCGACTCCACACAAGGACTGAGGCCCCGGCATGGACGGGAGAGGAATCCCGAGAGGTCCCCTAGCAACTCGCATGGGGACTGGCCTTTCCTGAGGCCACCAGAGCGGGTCCCTGAGGTCCCCGTCGTAACTCGAGAAGGCCTGCCGCAGCTCGAGAAAATCCAGGAGGTTCTCCCCTCCAGGCGAGATGAGGCCCATTTCCGCTGAGGCGTCTCGAGGCTGATCACACCTCACCTCTGGAACTTCGAAAGGGTCCTTCACACCCTTGGTGCAAGTCAAGAAGTTCCCCGACCTAGCCGTCTCCACTCGAGAGGAATCACGAGGGTCCCGCCCACATCCAGAGGAGCCCCGTTTCCGCCTCGTAGCTCGAGATGAGGGATCCTTTCCCTGCTTCGTCGGGAAAGAGTTCCCGGCGTTCCCGTCGCATCTCAAGAGGAGGCCCTCTCAACAGGAACGGCGAGAGGAACTCCAGGGTCGTGCCACCATTCCAAGAGTCCCCCAGATGTCTCAGTCCATTCCAGAGGAACCTCTTTTCCCTTCACCGGCTCGTCTTTCAAGCCGAGGATCGACTCACACCAAGGTGGCACGTGGCACAGCCCTGTGGGAAAGCCTCGTGGGAAAGCCTCGAGGGACAGCCTCGAGGGAAAGCCACAGATCCCTTGATCCACGTGACAGGAAGCGTGACACTACTGCTGCAGCTCGGGAGGAAAGCGCACGTGCATGCCCCCACTCGAGACGAGGCCTGACTCCCCTGGGGAGACTCAGAAGCACCCCAAGATCCATGGCAACACTGGAGAGGAATCCTCAGGTTCCGGCCCCGACTCCACACAAGGACTGAGGCCCCGGCATGGACGGGAGAGGAATCCCGAGAGGTCCCCTAGCAACTCGCATGGGGACTGGCCTTTCCTGAGGCCACCAGAGCGGGTCCCTGAGGTCCCCGTCGTAACTCGAAAAGACCTGCCGCAACTCGAGAAAATCCAGGAGGTTCTCCCCTCCAGGCGAGATGAGGCCCATTTCCGCTGAGGCGTCTCGAGGCTGATCACACCTCACCTCTGGAACTTCGAAAGGGTCCTTCACACCCTTGGTGCAAGTCGAGAAGTTCCCCGACCTAGCCGTCTCCACTCGAGAGGAATCACGAGGGTCCCGCCCACATCCAGAGGAGCCCCGTTTCCGCCTCGTAGCTCGAGATGAGGGATCCTTTCCCTGCTTCGTCGGGAAAGAGTTCCCGGCGTTCCCGTCGCATCTCAAGTGGAGGCCCTCTCAACAGGAACGGGGAGAGGAACTCCAGGGTCGTGCCACCATTCCAAGAGTCCCCCAGATGTCTCAGTCCATTCCAGAGGAACCTCTTTTCCCTTCACCGGCTCGTCTTTCACGCCGAGGATCGACTCACACCAAGGTGGCACATGGCACAGCCCTGTGGGAAAGCCTCGTGGGAAAGCCACGAGGGACTGCCTCGAGGGAAAGCCACAGATCCCTTGATCCACGTGACAGGAAGCGTGACACTACTGCTGCAGCTCGGGAGGAAAGCGCACGTGCATGCCCCCACTCGAGACGAGGCCTGACTCCCCTGGGGAGACTCAGAAGCACCCCAAGATCCATGGCAACACTGGAGAGGAATCCTCAGGTTCCGGCCGCGACTCCACACAAGGACTGAGGCCCCGGCATGGACGGGAGAGGAATCCCGAGCGGTCCCCTAGCAACTCGCATGGGGACTGGCCTTTCCTGAGGCCACCAGAGCGGGTCCCTGAGGTCCCCGTCGTAACTCGAGAAGACCTGCCGCAACTCGAGAAAATCCAGGAGGTTCTCCCCTCCAGGCGAGATGAGGCCCATTTCCGCTGAGGCGTCTCGAGGCTGATCACACCTCACCTCTGGAACTTCGAAAGGGTTCTTCACACCCTTGATGCAAATCAAGAAGTTCCCCGACCTAGCCGTCTCCACTCGAGAGGAATCACGAGGGTCCCGCTCACATCCAGAGGAGCCCCGTTTCCGCCTCGTAGCTCGAGATGAGGGATCCTTTCCCTGCTTCGTCGGGAAAGAGTTCACGGCGTTCCCGTCGCATCTCAAGAGGAGGCCCTCTGAACAGGTACGGCGAGAGGAACTCCAGGGTCGTGCCACCATTCCAAGAGTCCCCCAGATGTCTCAGTCCATTCCAGAGGAACCTCTTTTCCCTTCACCGGCTCGTCTTTCACGCCGAGGATCGACTCACGCCAAGGTGGCACGTGGCACAGCCCTGTGGGAAAGCCTCGTGGGAAAGCCTCGAGGGACAGCCTCGAGGGAAAGCCACAGATCCCTTGATCCACGTGACAGGAAGCGTGACACTACTGCTGCAGCTCGGGAGGAAAGCGCACGTGCATGCCCCCACTCGAGACGAGGCCTGACTCCCCTGGGGAGACTCAGAAGCACCCCAAGATCCATGACAACACTGGAGAGGAATCCTCAGGTTCCGGTCCCGACTCCACACAAGGACTGAGGCCCCGGCATGGACGGGAGAGGAATCCCGAGAGGTCCCCTAGCAACTCGCATGGGGACTGGCCTTTCCTGAGGCCACCAGAGCGGGTCCCTGAGGTCCCCGTCGTAACTCGAAAAGACCTGCCGCAACTCGAGAAAATCCAGGAGGTTCTCCCCTCCAGGCGAGATGAGGCCCATTTCCGCTGAGGCGTCTCGAGGCTGATCACACCTCACCTCTGGAACTTCGAAAGGGTCCTTCACACCCTTGGTGCAAGTCGAGAAGTTCCCCGACCTAGCCGTCTCCACTCGAGAGGAATCACGAGGGTCCCGCCCACATCCAGAGGAGCCCCGTTTCCGCCTCGTAGCTCGAGATGAGGGATCCTTTCCCTGCTTCGTCGGGAAAGAGTTCCCGGCGTTCCCGTCGCATCTCAAGTGGAGGCCCTCTCAACAGGAACGGGGAGAGGAACTCCAGGGTCGTGCCACCATTCCAAGAGTCCCCCAGATGTCTCAGTCCATTCCAGAGGAACCTCTTTTCCCTTCACCGGCTCGTCTTTCACGCCGAGGATCGACTCACACCAAGGTGGCACGTGGCACAGCCCTGTGGGAAAGCCTCGTGGGAAAGCCTCGAGGGACTGCCTCGAGGGAAAGCCACAGATCCCTTGATCCACGTGACAGGAAGCGTGACACTACTGCTGCAGCTCGGGAGGAAAGCGCACGTGCATGCCCCCACTCGAGACGAGGCCTGACTCCCCTGGGGAGACTCAGAAGCACCCCAAGATCCATGGCAATACTGGAGAGGAATCCTCAGGTTCCGGCCGCGACTCAACACAAGGACTGAGGCCCCGGCATGGACGGGAGAGGAATCCCGAGCGGTCCCCTAGCAACTCGCATGGGGACTGGCCTTTCCTGAGGCCACCAGAGCGGGTCCCTGAGGTCCCCGTCGTAACTCGAGAAGACCTGCCGCAACTCGAGAAAATCCAGGAGGTTCTCCCCTCCAGGCGAGATGAGGCCCATTTCCGCTGAGGCGTCTCGAGGCTGATCACACCTCACCTCTGGAACTTCGAAAGGGTTCTTCACACCCTTGATGCAAATCAAGAAGTTCCCCGACCTAGCCGTCTCCACTCGAGAGGAATCACGAGGGTCCCGCCCACATCCAGAGGAGCCCCGTTTCTGCCTCGTAGTTCGAGATGAGGGATCCTTTCCCTGCTTCGTCGGGAAAGAGTTCACGGCGTTCCCGTCGCATCTCAAGAGGAGGCCCTCTGAACAGGTACGGCGAGAGGAACTCCAGGGTCGTGCCACCATTCCAAGAGTCCCCCAGATGTCTCAGTCCATTCCAGAGGAACCTCTTTTCCCTTCACCGGCTCGTCTTTCACGCCGAGGATCGACTCACGCCAAGGTGGCACGTGGCACAGCCCTGTGGGAAAGCCTCGTGGGAAAGCCTCGAGGGACAGCCTCGAGGGAAAGCCACAGATCCCTTGATCCACGTGACAGGAAGCGTGACACTACTGCTGCAGCTCGGGAGGAAAGCGCACGTGCATGCCCCCACTCGAGACGAGGCCTGACTCCCCTGGGGAGACTCAGAAGCACCCCAAGATCCATGGCAACACTGGAGAGGAAGCCTCAGGTTCCGGTCCCGACTCCACACAAGGACTGAGGCCCCGGCATGGACGGGAGAGGAATCCCGAGAGGTCCCCTAGCAACTCGCATGGGGACTGGCCTTTCCTGAGGCCACCAGAGCGGGTCCCTGAGGTCCCCGTCGTAACTCGAGAAGACCTGCCGCAACTCGAGAAAATCCAGGAGGTTCTCCCCTCCAGGCGAGATGAGGCCCATTTCCGCTGAGGCGTCTCGAGGCTGATCACACCTCACCTCTGGAACTTCGAAAGGGTCCTTCACACCCTTGGTGCAAGTCAAGAAGTTCCCCGACCTAGCCGTCTCCACTCGAGAGGAATCACGAGGGTCCCGCCCACATCCAGAGGAGCCCCGTTTCCGCCTCGTAGCTCGAGATGAGGGATCCTTTCCCTGCTTCGTCGGGAAAGAGTTCCCGGCGTTCCCGTCGCATCTCAAGAGGAGGCCCTCTCAACAGGAACGGCGAGAGGAACTCCAGGGTCGTGCCACCATTCCAAGAGTCCCCCAGATGTCTCAGTCCATTCCAGAGGAACCTCTTTTCCCTTCACCGGCTCGTCTTTCACGCCGAGGATCGACTCACGCCAAGGTGGCACGTGGCACAGCCCTGTGGGAAAGCCTCGTGGGAAAGCCTCGAGGGACAGCCTCGAGGGAAAGCCACAGACCCCTTGATCCACGTGACAGGAAGCGTGACACTACTGCTGCAGCTCGGGAGGAAAGCGCACGTGCATGCCCCCACTCGAGACGAGGCCTGACTCCCCTGGGGAGACTCAGAAGCACCCCAAGATCCATGGCAACACTGGAGAGGAATCCTCAGGTTCCGGCCCCGACTCCACACAAGGACTGAGGCCCCGGCATGGACGGGAGAGGAATCCCGAGAGGTCCCCTAGCAACTCGCATGGGGACTGGCCTTTCCTGAGGCCACCAGAGCGGGTCCCTGAGGTCCCCGTCGTAACTCGAGAAGACCTGCCGCAACTCGAGAAAATCCAGGAGGTTCTCCCCTCCAGGCGAGATGAGGCCCATTTCCGCTGAGGCGTCTCGAGGCTGATCACACCTCACCTCTGGAATTTCGAAAGGGTTCTTCACACCCTTGATGCAAATCAAGAAGTTCCCCGACCTAGCCGTCTCCACTCGAGAGGAATCACGAGGGTCCCGCCCACATCCAGAGGAGCCCCGTTTCTGCCTCGTAGCTCGAGATGAGGGATCCTTTCCCTGCTTCGTCGGGAAAGAGTTCACGGCGTTCCCGTCGCATCTCAAGAGGAGGCCCTCTCAACAGGAACGGCGAGAGGAACTCCAGGGTCGTGCCACCATTCCAAGAGTCCCCCAGATGTCTCAGTCCATTCCAGAGGAACCTCTTTTCCCTTCACCGGCTCGTCTTTCACGCCGAGGATCGACTCACACTAAGGTGGCACGTGGCACAGCCCTTTGGGAAAGCCACGTGGGAAAGCCTCGAGGGACAGCCTCGAGGGAAAGCCACAGATCCCTTGATCCACGTGACAGGAAGGGTGACACTACTGCTGCAGCTCGGGAGGAAAGCGCACGTGCATGCCCCCACTCGAGACGAGGCCTGACTCCCCTGGGGAGACTCAGAAGCACCCCAAGATCCATGGCAACACTGGAGAGGAATCCTCAGGTTCCGGCCCCGACTCCACACAAGGACTGAGGCCCCTGCATGGACGGGAGAGGAATCCCGAGAGGTCCCCTAGCAACTCGCATGGGGACTGGCCTTTCCTGAGGCCACCAGAGCGGGTGCCTGAGGTCCCCGTCGTAACTCGAGAAGGCCTGCCGCAGCTCGAGAAAATCCAGGAGGTTCTCCCCTCCAGGCGAGATGAGGCCCATTTCCGCTGAGGCGTCTCGAGGCTGATCACACCTCACCTCTGGAACTTCGAAAGGGTCCTTCACACCCTTGGTGCAAGTCAAGAAGTTCCCCGACCTAGCCGTCTCCACTCGAGAGGAATCACGAGGGTCCCGCCCACATCCAGAGGAGCCCCGTTTCCGCCTCGTAGCTCGAGATGAGGGATCCTTTCCCTGCTTCGTCGGGAAAGAGTTCCCGGCGTTCCCGTCGCATCTCAAGAGGAGGCCCTCTCAACAGGAACGGCGAGAGGAACTCCAGGGTCGTGCCACCATTCCAAGAGTCCCCCAGATGTCTCAGTCCATTCCAGAGGAACCTCTTTTCCCTTCACCGGCTCGTCTTTCACGCCGAGGATCGACTCACACCAAGGTGGCACGTGGCACAGCCCTGTGGGAAAGCCTCGTGGGAAAGCCTCGAGGGACAGCCTCGAGGGAAAGCCACAGATCCCTTGATCCACGTGACAGGAAGCGTGACACTACTGCTGCAGCTCGGGAGGAAAGCGAACGTGCATGCCCCCACTCGAGACGAGGCCTGACTCCCCTGGGGAGACTCAGAAGCACCCCAAGATCCATGGCAACACTGGAGAGGAATCCTCAGGTTCCGGCCCCGACTCCACACAAGGACTGAGGCCCCGGCATGGACGGCAGAGGAATCCCGAGAGGTCCCCTAGCAACTCGCATGGGGACTGGCCTTTCCTGAGGCCACCAGAGCGGGTCCCTGAGGTCCCCGTCGTAACTCGAAAAAACCTGCCGCAACTCGAGAAAATCCAGGAGGTTCTCCCCTCCAGGCGAGATGAGGCCCATTTCCGCTGAGGCGTCTCGAGGCTGATCACACCTCACCTCTGGAACTTCGAAAGGGTCCTTCACACCCTTGGTGCAAGTCGAGAAGTTCCCCGACCTAGCCGTTCCACTCGAGAGGAATCACGAGGGTCCCGCCCACATCCAGAGGAGCCCCGTTTCCGCCTCGTAGCTCGAGATGAGGGATCCTTTCCCTGCTTCGTCGGGAAAGAGTTCCCGGCGTTCCCGTCGCATCTCAAGAGGAGGCCCTCTCAACAGGAACGGCGAGAGGAACTCCAGGGTCGTGCCACCATTCCAAGAGTCCCCCAGATGTCTCAGTCCATTCCAGAGGAACCTCTTTTCCCTTCACCGGCTCGTCTTTCACGCCGAGGATCGACTCACACCAAGGTGGCACGTGGCACAGCCCTGTGGGAAAGCCTCGTGGGAAAGCCTCGAGGGACAGCCTCGAGGGAAAGCCACAGATCCCTTGATCCACGTGACAGGAAGCGTGACACTACTGCTGCAGCTCGGGAGGAAAGCGAACGTGCATGCCCCCACTCGAGACGAGGCCTGACTCCCCTGGGGAGACTCAGAAGCACCCCAAGATCCATGGCAACACTGGAGAGGAATCCTCAGGTTCCGGCCCCGACTCCACACAAGGACTGAGGCCCCGGCATGGACGGGAGAGGAATCCCGAGAGGTCCCCTAGCAACTCGCATGGGGACTGGCCTTTCCTGAGGCCACCAGAGCGGGTCCCTGAGGTCCCCGTCGTAACTCGAAAAGACCTGCCGCAACTCGAGAAAATCCAGGAGGTTCTCCCCTCCAGGCGAGATGAGGCCCATTTCCGCTGAGGCGTCTCGAGGCTGATCACACCTCACCTCTGGAACTTCGAAAGGGTCCTTCACACCCTTGGTGCAAGTCGAGAAGTTCCCCGACCTAGCCGTCTCCACTCGAGAGGAATCACGAGGGTCCCGCCCACATCCAGAGGAGCCCCGTTTCCGCCTCGTAGCTCGAGATGAGGGATCCTTTCCCTGCTTCGTCGGGAAAGAGTTCCCGGCGTTCCCGTCGCATCTCAAGTGGAGGCCCTCTCAACAGGAACGGCGAGAGGAACTCCAGGGTCGTGCCACCATTCCAAGAGTCCCCCAGATGTCTCAGTCCATTCCAGAGGAACCTCTTTACCCTTCTCCGGCTCGTCTTTCACGCCGAGGATCGACTCACGCCAAGGTGGCACGTGGCACAGCCCTGTGGGAAAGCCTCGTGGGAAAGCCTCGAGGGACAGCCTCGAGGGAAAGCCACAGATCCCTTGATCCACGTGACAGGAAGCGTGACACTACTGCTGCAGCTCGGGAGGAAAGCGCACGTGCATGCCCCCACTCGAGACGAGGCCTGACTCCCCTGGGGAGACTCAGAAGCACCCCAAGATCCATGGCAACACTGGAGAGGAATCCTCAGGTTCCGGCCCCGACTCCACACAAGGACTGAGGCCCCGGCATGGACGGGAGAGGAATCCCGAGCGGTCCCCTAGCAACTCGCATGGGGACTGGCCTTTCCTGAGGCCACCAGAGCGGGTCCCTGAGGTCCCCGTCGTAACTCGAGAAGAACTGTCGCAACTCGAGGAAATCCAGGAGGTTCTCCCCTCCAGGCGAGATGAGGCCCATTTCCGCTGAGGCGTCTCGAGGCTGATCACACCTCACCTCTGGAACTTCGAAAGGGTCCTTCACACCCTTGGTGAAAATCAAGAAGTTCCCCGACCTAGCCGTCTCCACTCGAGAGGAATCACGAGGGTCCCGCCCACATCCAGAGGAGCCCCGTTTCCGCCTCGTAGCTCGAGATGAGGGATCCTTTCCCTGCTTCGTCGGGAAAGAGTTCCCGGCGTTCCCGTCGCATCTCAAGAGGAGGCCCTCTCAACAGGAACGGCGAGAGGAACTCCAGGGTCGTGCCACCATTCCAAGAGTCCCCCAGATGTCTCAGTCCATTCCAGAGGAACCTCTTTTCCCTTCACCGGCTCGTCTTTCACGCCGAGGATCGACTCACGCCAAGGTGGCACGTGGCACAGCCCTGTGGGAAAGCCTCGTGGGAAAGCCTTGAGGGACAGCCTCGAGGGAAAGCCACAGATCCCTTGATCCACGTGACAGGAAGCGTGACACTACTGCTGCAGCTCGGGAGGAAAGCGCACGTGCATGCCCCCACTCGAGACGAGGCCTGACTCCCCTGGGGAGACTCAGAAGCACCCTAAGATCCATGGCAACCCTGGAGAGGAAACCTCAGGTTCCGGCCCCGACTCCAGACAAGGACTGAGGCCCCGGCATGGACGGGAGAGGAATCCCGAGAGGTCCCCTAGCAACTCGCATGGGGACTGGCCTTTCCTGAGGCCACCAGAGCGGGTCCCTGAGGTCCCCGTCGTAACTCGAGAAGACCTGTCGCAACTCGAGGAAATCCAGGAGGTTCTCCCCTCCAGGCGAGATGAGGCCCATTTCCGCTGAGGCGTCTCGAGGCTGATCACACCTCACCTCTGGAACTTCGAAAGGGTCCTTCACACCCTTGGTGAAAATCAAGAAGTTCCCCGACCTAGCCGTCTCCACTCGAGAGGAATCACGAGGGTCCCGCCCACATCCAGAGGAGCCCCGTTTCCGCCTCGTAGCTCGAGATGAGGGATCCTTTCCCTGCTTCGTCGGGAAAGAGTTCCCGGCGTTCCCGTCGCATCTCAAGAGGAGGCCCTCTCAACAGGAACGGCGAGAGGAACTCCAGGGTCGTGCCACCATTCCAAGAGTCCCCCAGATGTCTCAGTCCATTCCAGAGGAACCTCTTTTCCCTTCACCGGCTCGTCTTTCACGCCGAGGATCGACTCACAACAAGGTGGCACGTGGCACAGCCCTGTGGGAAAGCCTCGTGGGAAAGCCTCGAGGGACTGCCTCGAGGGAAAGCCACAGATCCCTTGATCCACGTGACAGGAAGCGTGACACTACTGCTGCAGCTCGGGAGGAAAGCGCACGTGCATGCCCCCACTCGAGACGAGGCCTGACTCCCCTGGGGAGACTCAGAAGCACCCCAAGATCCATGGCAACACTGGAGAGGAATCCTCAGGTTCCGGCCCCGACTCCACACAAGGACTGAGGCCCCGGCATGGACGGGAGAGGAATCCCGAGAGGTCCCCTAGCAACTCGCATGGGGACTGGCCTTTCCTGAGGCCACCAGAGCGGGTCCCTGAGGTCCCCGTCGTAACTCGAGAAGGCCTGCCGCAACTCGAGAAAATCCAGGAGGTTCTCCCCTCCAGGCGAGATAAGGCCCATTTCCGCTGAGGCGTCTCGAGGCTGATCACACCTCACCTCTGGAACTTCGAAAGGGTCCTTCACACCCTTGGTGCAAATCAAGAAGTTCCCCGACCTAGCCGTCTCCACTCGAGTGGAATCACGAGGGTCCCGCCCACATCCAGAGGAGCCCCGTTTCCGCCTCGTAGCTCGAGATGAGGGATCCTTTCCCTGCTTCGTCGGGAAAGAGTTCCCGGCGTTCCCGTCGCATCTAAAGAGGAGGCCCTCTCAACAGGAACGGCGAGAGGAACTCCAGGGTCGTGCCACCATTCCAAGAGTCCCCCAGATGTCTCAGTCCATTCCAGAGGAACCTCTTTTCCCTTCACCAACTCCTCTTTCACGCCGAGGATCGACTCACACCAAGGTGGCACGTGGCACAGCCCTGTGGGAAAGCCTCGTGGGAAAGCCTCGAGGGACAGCCTCGAGGAAAAGCCACAGATCCCTTGATCCAGGTGACAGGAAGCGTGACACTACTGCTGCAGCTCGGGAGGAAAGCGCACGTGCATGCCCCCACTCGAGACGAGGCCTGACTCCCCTGGGGAGACTCAGAAGCACCCCAAGATCCATGGCAACACTCGAGAGGAATCCTCAGGTTCCGGCCCCGACTCCACACAAGGACTGAGGCCCCGGCATGGACGGGAGAGGAATCCCGAGAGGTCCCCTAGCAACTCGCATGGGGACTGGCCTTTCCTGAGGCCTCCAGAGCGGGTCCCTGAGGTCCCCGTTGTAACTCGAGAAGACCTGCCGAGCTCGAGAAAATCCAGGAGGTTCTCCCCTCCAGGCGAGATGAGGCCCATTTCCGCTGAGGCGTCTCGAGGCTGATCACACCTCACCTCTAGAACTTCGAAAGGGTCCTTCACACCCTTGGTGCAAATCAAGAAGTTCCCCGACCTAGCCGTCTCCACTCGAGAGGAATCACGAGGGTCCCGCCCACATCCAGGGGAGCCCCGTTTCCGCCTCGTAGCTCGAGATGAGGGATCCTTTCCCTGCTTCGTCGGGAAAGAGTTCCCAGCGTTCCCGTCGCATCTCAAGAGGAGGCCCTCTCAACAGGAACGGCGAGAGGAACTCCAGGGTCGTGCCACCATTCCAAGAGTCCCCCAGATGTCTCAGTCCATTCCAGAGGAACCTCTTTTCCCTTCACCGGCTCGTCTTTCACGCCGAGGATCGACTCACGCCAAGGTGGCACGTGGCACAGCCCTGTGGGAAAGCCTCGTGGGAAAGCCTCGAGGGACAGCCTCGAGGGAAAGCCACAGATCCCTTGATCCACGTGACAGGAAGCGTGACACTACTGCTGCAGCTCGGGAGGAAAGCGCACGTGCATGCCCCCACTCGAGACGAGGCCTGACTCCCCTGGGGAGACTCAGAAGCACCCCAAGATCCATGGCAACACTGGAGAGGAATCCTCAGGTTCCGGTCCCGACTCCACACAAGGACTGAGGCCCCGGCATGGACGGGAGAGGAATCCCGAGCGGTCCCCTAGCAACTCGCATGGGGACTGGCCTTTCCTGAGGCCACCAGAGCGGGTCCCTGAGGTCCCCGTCGTAACTCGAGAAGACCTGCCGCAACTCGAGAAAATCCAGGAGGTTCTCCCCTCCAGGCGAGATGAGGCCCATTTCCGCTGAGGCGTCTCGAGGCTGATCACACCTCACCTCTGGAACTTCGAAAGGGTTCTTCACACCCTTGATGCAAATCAAGAAGTTCCCCCGACCTAGCCGTCTCCACTCGAGAGGAATCACGAGGGTCCCGCTCACATCCAGAGGAGCCCCGTTTCCACCTCGTAGCTCGAGATGAGGGATCCTTTCCCTGCTTCGTCGGGAAAGAGTTCACGGCGTTCCCGTCGCATCTCAAGAGGAGGCCCTCTGAACAGGTACGGCGAGAGGAACTCCAGGGTCGTGCCACCATTCCAAGAGTCCCCCAGATGTCTCAGTCCATTCCAGAGGAACCTCTTTTCCCTTCACCGGCTCGTCTTTCACGCCGAGGATCGACTCACGCCAAGGTGGCACGTGGCACAGCCCTGTGGGAAAGCCTCGTGGGAAAGCCTCGAGGGACAGCCTCGAGGGAAAGCCACAGATCCCTTGATCCACGTGACAGGAAGCGTGACACTACTGCTGCAGCTCGGGAGGAAAGCGCACGTGCATGCCCCCACTCGAGACGAGGCCTGACTCCCCTGGGGAGACTCAGAAGCACCCCAAGATCCATGGCAACACTGGAGAGGAATCCTCAGGTTCCGGTCCCGACTCCACACAAGGACTGAGGCCCCGGCATGGACGGGAGAGGAATCCCGAGAGGTCCCCTAGCAACTCGCATGGGGACTGGCCTTTCCTGAGGCCACCAGAGCGGGTCCCTGAGGTCCCCGTCGTAACTCGAGAAGACCTGCCGCAACTCGAGAAAATCCAGGAGGTTCTCCCCTCCAGGCGAGATGAGGCCCATTTCCGCTGAGGCGTCTCGAGGCTGATCACACCTCACCTCTGGAACTTCGAAAGGCTCCTTCACACCCTTGGTGCAAGTCAAGAAGTTCCCCGACCTAGCCGTCTCCACTCGAGAGGAATCACGAGGGTCCCGCCCACATCCAGAGGAGCCCCGTTTCCGCCTCGTAGCTCAAGATGAGGGATCCTTTCCCTGCTTCGTCGGGAAAGAGTTCCCGGCGTTCCCGTCGCATCTCAAGAGGAGGCCCTCTCAACAGGAACGGCGAGAGGAACTCCAGGGTCGTGCCACCATTCCAAGAGTCCCCCAGATGTCTCAGTCCATTCCAGAGGAACCTCTTTTCCCTTCACCGGCTCGTCTTTCACGCCGAGGATCGACTCACGCCAAGGTGGCACGTGGCACAGCCCTGTGGGAAAGCCTCGTGGGAAAGCCTCGAGGGACAGCCTCGAGGGAAAGCCACAGACCCCTTGATCCACGTGACAGGAAGCGTGACACTACTGCTGCAGCTCAGGAGGAAAGCGCACGTGCATGCTCCCACTCGAGACGAGGCCTGACTCCCCTGGGGAAACTCAGAAGCACCCTAAGATCCATGGCAACACTGGAGAGGAAACCTCAGGTTCCGGCCCCGACTCCAGACAAGGACTGAGGCCCCGGCATGGACGGGAGAGGAATCCCGAGAGGTCCCCTAGCAACTCGCATGGGGACTGGCCTTTCCTGAGGCCACCAGAGCGGGTCCCTGAGGTCCCCGTCGTAACTCGAGAAGACCTGCCGCAACTCGAGAAAATCCAGGAGGTTCTCCCCTCCAGGCGAGATGAGGCCCATTTCCGCTGAGGCGTCTCGAGGCTGATCACACCTCACCTCTGGAACTTCGAAAGGGTCCTTCACACCCTTGGTGAAAATCAAGAAGTTCCCCGACCTAGCCGTCTCCACTCGAGAGGAATCACGAGGGTCCCGCCCACATCCAGAGGAGCCCCGTTTCCGCCTCGTAGCTCGAGATGAGGGATCCTTTCCCTGCTTCGTTGGGAAAGAGTTCCCGGCGTTCCCATCGCATCTCAAGAGGAGGCCCTCTCAACAGGAACAGCGAGAGGAACTCCAGGGTCGTGCCACCATTCCAAGAGTCCCCCAGATGTCTCAGTCCATTCCAGAGGAACCTCTTTTCCCTTCACCGGCTCGTCTTTCACGCCGAGGATCGACTCACACCAAGGTGGCACTTGGCACAGCCCTGTGGGAAAGCCTCGTGGGAAAGCCTCGAGGGACTGCCTCGAGGGAAAGCCACAGATCCCTTGATCCACGTGACAGGAAGCGTGACACTACTGCTGCAGCTCGGGAGGAAAGCGCACGTGCATGCCCCCACTCGAGACGAGGCCTGACTCCCCTGGGGAGACTCAGAAGCACCCCAAGATCCATGGCAACACTGGAGAGGAATCCTCAGGTTCCGGCCCCGACTCCACACAAGGACTGAGGCCCCGGCATGGACGGGAGAGGAATCCCGAGAGGTCCCCTAGCAACTCGCATGGGGACTGGCCTTTCCTGAGGCCACCAGAGCGGGTCCCTGAGGTCCCCGTCGTAACTCGAGAAGACCTGCCGCAACTCGAGAAAATCCAGGAGGTTCTCCCCTCCAGGCGAGATGAGGCCCATTTCCGCTGAGGCGTCTCGAGGCTGATCACACCTCACCTCTGGAATTTCGAAAGGGTTCTTCACACCCTTGATGCAAATCAAGAAGTTCCCCGACCTAGCCGTCTCCACTCGAGAGGAATCACGAGGGTCCCGCCCACATCCAGAGGAGCCCCGTTTCCGCCTCGTAGCTCGAGATGAGGGATCCTTTCCCTGCTTCGTCGGGAAAGAGTTCACGGCGTTCCCGTCGCATCTCAAGAGGAGGCCCTCTCAACAGGTACGGCGAGAGGAACTCCAGGGTCGTGCCACCATTCCAAGAGTCCCCCAGATGTCTCAGTCCATTCCAGAGGAACCTCTTTTCCCTTCACCGGCTCGTCTTTCACGCCGAGGATCCACTCACACTAAGGTGGCACGTGGCACAGCCCTTTGGGAAAGCCACGTGGGAAAGCCTCGAGGGACAGCCTCGAGGGAAAGCCACAGATCCCTTGATCCACGTGACAGGAAGGGTGACACTACTGCTGCAGCTCGGGAGGAAAGCGCACGTGCATGCCCCCACTCGAGACGAGGCCTGACTCCCCTGGGGAGACTCAGAAGCACCCCAAGATCCATGGCAACACTGGAGAGGAATCCTCAGGTTCCGGCCCCGACTCCACACAAGGACTGAGGCCCCGGCATGGACGGGAGAGGAATCCCGAGAGGTCCCCTAGCAACTCGCATGGGGACTGGCCTTTCCTGAGGCCACCAGAGCGGGTCCCTGAGGTCCCCGTCGTAATTCGAGAAGGCCTGCCGCAGCTCGAGAAAATCCAGGAGGTTCTCCCCTCCAGGCGAGATGAGGCCCATTTCCGCTGAGGCGTCTCGAGGCTGATCACACCTCACCTCTGGAACTTCGAAAGGGTCCTTCACACCCTTGGTGCAAATCAAAAAGTTCCCCAGCCTAGCCGTCTCCACTCGAGTGGAATCACGAGGGTCCCGCCCACATCCAGAGGAGCCCCGTTTCCGCCTCGTAGCTCGAGATGAGGGATCCTTTCCCTGCTTCGTCGGGAAAGAGTTCCCGGCGTTCCCGTCGCATCTCAAGAGGAGGCCCTCTCAACAGGAACGGCGAGAGGAACTCCAGGGTCGTGCCACCATTCCAAGAGTCCCCCAGATGTCTCAGTCCATTCCAGAGGAACCTCTTTTCCCTTCACCGGCTCGTCTTTCACGCCGAGGATCGACTCACGCCAAGGTGGCACGTGGCACAGCCCTGTGGGAAAGCCTCGTGGGAAAGCCTTGAGGGACAGCAGGGAGGGAAAGCCACAGATCCCTTGATCCACGTGACAGGAAGCGTGACACTACTGCTGCAGCTCGGGAGGAAAGCGCACGTGCATGCCCCCACTCGAGACGAGGCCTGACTCCCCTGGGGAGACTCAGAAGCACCCTAAGATCCATGGCAACACTGGAGAGGAAACCTCAGGTTCCGGCCCCGACTCCAGACAAGGACTGAGGCCCCGGCATGGACGGGAGAGGAATCCCGAGAGGTCCCCTAGCAACTCGCATGGGGACTGGCCTTTCCTGAGGCCACCAGAGCGGGTCCCTGAGGTCCCCGTCGTAACTCGAGAAGAACTGTCGCAACTCGAGGAAATCCAGGAGGTTCTCCCCTCCAGGCGAGATGAGGCCCATTTCCGCTGAGGCGTCTCGAGGCTGATCACACCTCACCTCTGGAACTTCGAAAGGGTCCTTCACACCCTTGGTGCAAATCAAGAAGTTCCCCGACCTAGCCGTCTCCACTCGAGAGGAATCACGAGGGTCCCGCCCACATCCAGAGGAGCCCCGTTTCCGCCTCGTAGCTCGAGATGAGGGATCCTTTCCCTGCTTCGTCGGGAAAGAGTTCCCGGCGTTCCCGTCGCATCTAAAGAGGAGGCCCTCTCAACAGGAACGGCGAGAGGAACTCCAGGGTCGTGCCACCATTCCAAGAGTCCCCCAGATGTCTCAGTCCATTCCAGAGGAACCTCTTTTCCCTTCACCGGCTCGTCTTTCACGCCGAGGATCGACTCACGCCAAGGTGGCACGTGGCACAGCCCTGTGGGAAAGCCTCGTGGGAAAGCCTTGAGGGACAGCCTCGAGGGAAAGCCACAGATCCCTTGATCCACGTGACAGGAAGCGTGACACTACTGCTGCAGCTCGGGAGGAAAGCGCACGTGCATGCCCCCACTCGAGACGAGGCCTGACTCCCCTGGGGAGACTCAGAAGCACCCCAAGATCCATGGCAACACTGAAGAGGAATCCTCAGGTTCCGGCCCCGACTCCACCCAAGGACTGAGGCCCCGGCATGGCCGGGAGAGGAATCCCGAGAGGTCCCCTAGCAACTCGCATGGGGACTGGCCTTTCCTGAGGCCACCAGAGCGGGTCCCTGAGGTCCCCGTCGTAACTCGAGAAGGCCTGCCGCAGCTCGAGAAAATCCAGGAGGTTCTCCCCTCCAGGCGAGATGAGGCCCATTTCCGCTGAGGCGTCTCGAGGCTGATCACACCTCACCTCTGGAACTTCGAAAGGGTCCTTCACACCCTTGGTGAAAATCAAGAAGTTCCCCGACCTAGCCGTCTCCACTCGAGAGGAATCACGAGGGTCCCGCCCACATCCAGAGGAGCCCCGTTTCCGCCTCGTAGCTCGAGATGAGGGATCCTTTCCCTGCTTCGTCGGGAAAGAGTTCCCGGCGTTCCCGTCGCATCTCAAGAGGAGGCCCTCTCAACAGGAACGGCGAGAGGAACTCCAGGGTCGTGCCACCATTCCAAGAGTCCCCCAGATGTCTCAGTCCATTCCAGAGGAACCTCTTTTCCCTTCACCGGCTCGTCTTTCACGCCGAGGATCGACTCACACCAAGGTGGCACGTGGCACAGCCCTGTGGGAAAGCCTCGTGGGAAAGCCTCGAGGGACTGCCTCGAGGGAAAGCCACAGATCCCTTGATCCACGTGACAGGAAGCGTGACACTACTGCTGCAGCTCGGGAGGAAAGCGCACGTGCATGCCCCCACTCGAGACGAGGCCTGACTCCCCTGGGGAGACTCAGAAGCACCCCAAGATCCATGGCAACACTCGCGAGGAATCCTCAGGTTCCGGCCCCGACTCCACACAAGGACTGAGGCCCCGGCATGGCCGGGAGAGGAATCCCGAGAGGTCCCCTAGCAACTCGCATGGGGACTGGCCTTTCCTGAGGCCACCAGAGCGGGTCCCTGAGGTCCCCGTCGTAACTCGAGAAGGCCTGCCGCAGCTCGAGAAAATCCAGGAGGTTCTCCCCTCCAGGCGAGATGAGGCCCATTTCCGCTGAGGCGTCTCGAGGCTGATCACACCTCACCTCTGGAACTTCGAAAGGGTCCTTCACACCCTTGGTGAAAATCAAGAAGTTCCCCGACCTAGCCGTCTCCACTCGAGAGGAATCACGAGGGTCCCGCCCACATCCAGAGGAGCCCCGTTTCCGCCTCGTAGCTCGAGATGAGGGATCCTTTCCCTGCTTCGTCGGGAAAGAGTTCCCGGCGTTCCCGTCGCATCTCAAGAGGAGGCCCTCTCAACAGGAACGGCGAGAGGAACTCCAGGGTCGTGCCACCATTCCAAGAGTCCCCCAGATGTCTCAGTCCATTCCAGAGGAACCTCTTTTCCCTTCACCGGCTCGTCTTTCACGCCGAGGATCGACTCACACCAAGGTGGCACGTGGCACAGCCCTGTGGGAAAGCCTCGTGGGAAAGCCTCGAGGGACTGCCTCGAGGGAAAGCCACAGATCCCTTGATCCACGTGACAGGAAGCGTGACACTACTGCTGCAGCTCGGGAGGAAAGCGCACGTGCATGCCCCCACTCGAGACGAGGCCTGACTCCCCTGGGGAGACTCAGAAGCACCCCAAGATCCATGGCAACACTGGAGAGGAATCCTCAGGTTCCGGCCCCGACTCCACACAAGGACTGAGGCCCCGGCATGGACGGGAGAGGAATCCCGAGAGGTCCCCTAGCAACTCGCATGGGGACTGGCCTTTCCTGAGGCCACCAGAGCGGGTCCCTGAGGTCCCCGTCGTAACTCGAGAAGGCCTGCCGCAGCTCGAGAAAATCCAGGAGGTTCTCCCCTCCAGGCGAGATAAGGCCCATTTCCGCTGAGGCGTCTCGAGGCTGATCACACCTCACCTCTGGAACTTCGAAAGGGTCCTTCACACCCTTGGTGCAAGTCAAGAAGTTCCCCGACCTAGCCGTCTCCACTCGAGAGGAATCACGAGGGTCCCGCCCACATCCAGAGGAGCCCCGTTTCCGCCTCGTAGCTCAAGATGAGGGATCCTTTCCCTGCTTCGTCGGGAAAGAGTTCCCGGCGTTCCCGTCGCATCTCAAGAGGAGGCCCTCTCAACAGGAACGGCGAGAGGAACTCCAGGGTCGTGCCACCATTCCAAGAGTCCCCCAGATGTCTCAGTCCATTCCAGAGGAACCTCTTTTCCCTTCACCGGCTCGTCTTTCACGCCGAGGATCGACTCACGCCAAGGTGGCACGTGGCACAGCCCTGTGGGAAAGCCTCGTGGGAAAGCCTCGAGGGACAGCCTCGAGGGAAAGCCACAGACCCCTTGATCCACGTGACAGGAAGCGTGACACTACTGCTGCAGCTCAGGAGGAAAGCGCACGTGCATGCTCCCACTCGAGACGAGGCCTGACTCCCCTGGGGAAACTCAGAAGCACCCTAAGATCCATGGCAACACTGGAGAGGAAACCTCAGGTTCCGGCCCCGACTCCAGACAAGGACTGAGGCCCCGGCATGGACGGGAGAGGAATCCCGAGAGGTCCCCTAGCAACTCGCATGGGGACTGGCCTTTCCTGAGGCCACCAGAGCGGGTCCCTGAGGTCCCCGTCGTAACTCGAGAAGACCTGCCGCAACTCGAGAAAATCCAGGAGGTTCTCCCCTCCAGGCGAGATGAGGCCCATTTCCGCTGAGGCGTCTCGAGGCTGATCACACCTCACCTCTGGAACTTCGAAAGGGTCCTTCACACCCTTGGTGAAAATCAAGAAGTTCCCCGACCTAGCCGTCTCCACTCGAGAGGAATCACGAGGGTCCCGCCCACATCCAGAGGAGCCCCGTTTCCGCCTCGTAGCTCGAGATGAGGGATCCTTTCCCTGCTTCGTTGGGAAAGAGTTCCCGGCGTTCCCGTCGCATCTCAAGAGGAGGCCCTCTCAACAGGAACAGCGAGAGGAACTCCAGGGTCGTGCCACCATTCCAAGAGTCCCCCAGATGTCTCAGTCCATTCCAGAGGAACCTCTTTTCCCTTCACCGGCTCGTCTTTCACGCCGAGGATCGACTCACACCAAGGTGGCACTTGGCACAGCCCTGTGGGAAAGCCTCGTGGGAAAGCCTCGAGGGACTGCCTCGAGGGAAAGCCACAGATCCCTTGATCCACGTGACAGGAAGCGTGACACTACTGCTGCAGCTCGGGAGGAAAGCGCACGTGCATGCCCCCACTCGAGACGAGGCCTGACTCCCCTGGGGAGACTCAGAAGCACCCCAAGATCCATGGCAACACTGGAGAGGAATCCTCAGGTTCCGGCCCCGACTCCACACAAGGACTGAGGCCCCGGCATGGACGGGAGAGGAATCCCGAGAGGTCCCCTAGCAACTCGCATGGGGACTGGCCTTTCCTGAGGCCACCAGAGCGGGTCCCTGAGGTCCCCGTCGTAACTCGAGAAGACCTGCCGCAACTCGAGAAAATCCAGGAGGTTCTCCCCTCCAGGCGAGATGAGGCCCATTTCCGCTGAGGCGTCTCGAGGCTGATCACACCTCACCTCTGGAATTTCGAAAGGGTTCTTCACACCCTTGATGCAAATCAAGAAGTTCCCCGACCTAGCCGTCTCCACTCGAGAGGAATCACGAGGGTCCCGCCCACATCCAGAGGAGCCCCGTTTCCGCCTCGTAGCTCGAGATGAGGGATCCTTTCCCTGCTTCGTCGGGAAAGAGTTCACGGCGTTCCCGTCGCATCTCAAGAGGAGGCCCTCTCAACAGGTACGGCGAGAGGAACTCCAGGGTCGTGCCACCATTCCAAGAGTCCCCCAGATGTCTCAGTCCATTCCAGAGGAACCTCTTTTCCCTTCACCGGCTCGTCTTTCACGCCGAGGATCCACTCACACTAAGGTGGCACGTGGCACAGCCCTTTGGGAAAGCCACGTGGGAAAGCCTCGAGGGACAGCCTCGAGGGAAAGCCACAGATCCCTTGATCCACGTGACAGGAAGGGTGACACTACTGCTGCAGCTCGGGAGGAAAGCGCACGTGCATGCCCACACTCGAGACGAGGCCTGACTCCCCTGGGGAGACTCAGAAGCACCCCAAGATCCATGGCAACACTGGAGAGGAATCCTCAGGTTCCGGCCCCGACTCCACACAAGGACTGAGGCCCCGGCATGGACGGGAGAGGAATCCCGAGAGGTCCCCTAGCAACTCGCATGGGGACTGGCCTTTCCTGAGGCCACCAGAGCGGGTCCCTGAGGTCCCCGTCGTAATTCGAGAAGGCCTGCCGCAGCTCGAGAAAATCCAGGAGGTTCTCCCCTCCAGGCGAGATGAGGCCCATTTCCGCTGAGGCGTCTCGAGGCTGATCACACCTCACCTCTGGAACTTCGAAAGGGTCCTTCACACCCTTGGTGCAAATCAAAAAGTTCCCCAGCCTAGCCGTCTCCACTCGAGTGGAATCACGAGGGTCCCGCCCACATCCAGAGGAGCCCCGTTTCCGCCTCGTAGCTCGAGATGAGGGATCCTTTCCCTGCTTCGTCGGGAAAGAGTTCCCGGCGTTCCCGTCGCATCTCAAGAGGAGGCCCTCTCAACAGGAACGGCGAGAGGAACTCCAGGGTCGTGCCACCATTCCAAGAGTCCCCCAGATGTCTCAGTCCATTCCAGAGGAACCTCTTTTCCCTTCACCGGCTCGTCTTTCACGCCGAGGATCGACTCACGCCAAGGTGGCACGTGGCACAGCCCTGTGGGAAAGCCTCGTGGGAAAGCCTTGAGGGACAGCAGGGAGGGAAAGCCACAGATCCCTTGATCCACGTGACAGGAAGCGTGACACTACTGCTGCAGCTCGGGAGGAAAGCGCACGTGCATGCCCCCACTCGAGACGAGGCCTGACTCCCCTGGGGAGACTCAGAAGCACCCTAAGATCCATGGCAACACTGGAGAGGAAACCTCAGGTTCCGGCCCCGACTCCAGACAAGGACTGAGGCCCCGGCATGGACGGGAGAGGAATCCCGAGAGGTCCCCTAGCAACTCGCATGGGGACTGGCCTTTCCTGAGGCCACCAGAGCGGGTCCCTGAGGTCCCCGTCGTAACTCGAGAAGAACTGTCGCAACTCGAGGAAATCCAGGAGGTTCTCTCCTCCAGGCGAGATGAGGCCCATTTCCGCTGAGGCGTCTCGAGGCTGATCACACCTCACCTCTGGAACTTCGAAAGGGTCCTTCACACCCTTGGTGCAAATCAAGAAGTTCCCCGACCTAGCCGTCTCCACTCGAGAGGAATCACGAGGGTCCCGCCCACATCCAGAGGAGCCCCGTTTCCGCCTCGTAGCTCGAGATGAGGGATCCTTTCCCTGCTTCGTCGGGAAAGAGTTCCCGGCGTTCCCGTCGCATCTAAAGAGGAGGCCCTCTCAACAGGAACGGCGAGAGGAACTCCAGGGTCGTGCCACCATTCCAAGAGTCCCCCAGATGTCTCAGTCCATTCCAGAGGAACCTCTTTTCCCTTCACCGGCTCGTCTTTCACGCCGAGGATCGACTCACGCCAAGGTGGCACGTGGCACAGCCCTGTGGGAAAGCCTCGTGGGAAAGCCTTGAGGGACAGCCTCGAGGGAAAGCCACAGATCCCTTGATCCACGTGACAGGAAGCGTGACACTACTGCTGCAGCTCGGGAGGAAAGCGCACGTGCATGCCCCCACTCGAGACGAGGCCTGACTCCCCTGGGGAGACTCAGAAGCACCCTAAGATCCATGGCAACACTGGAGAGGAAACCTCAGGTTCCGGCCCCGACTCCAGACAAGGACTGAGGCCCCGGCATGGACGGGAGAGGAATCCCGAGAGGTCCCCTAGCAACTCGCATGGGGACTGGCCTTTCCTGAGGCCACCAGAGCGGGTCCCTGAGGTCCCCGTCGTAACTGGAGAAGACCTGTCGCAACTCGAGGAAATCCAGGAGGTTCTCCCCTCCAGGCGAGATGAGGCCCATTTCCGCTGAGGCGTCTCAAGGCTGATCACACCTCACCTCTGGAACTTCGAAAGGGTCCTTCACACCCTTGGTGAAAATCAAGAAGTTCCCCGACCTAGCCGTCTCCACTCGAGAGGAATCACGAGGGTCCCGCCCACATCCAGAGGAGCCCCGTTTCCGCCTCGTAGCTCGAGATGAGGGATCCTTTCCCTGCTTCGTCGGGAAAGAGTTCCCGGCGTTCCCGTCGCATCTCAAGAGGAGGCCCTCTCAACAGGAACGGCGAGAGGAACTCCAGGGTCGTGCCACCATTCCAAGAGTCCCCCAGATGTCTCAGTCCATTCCAGAGGAACCTCTTTTCCCTTCACCGGCTCGTCTTTCACGCCGAGGATCGACTCACACCAAGGTGGCACGTGGCACAGCCCTGTGGGAAAGCCTCGTGGGAAAGCCTCGAGGGACTGCCTCGAGGGAAAGCCACAGATCCCTTGATCCACGTGACAGGAAGCGTGACACTACTGCTGCAGCTCGGGAGGAAAGCGCACGTGCATGCCCCCACTCGAGACGAGGCCTGACTCCCCTGGGGAGACTCAGAAGCACCCCAAGATCCATGGCAACACTGGAGAGGAATCCTCAGGTTCCGGCCCCGACTCCACCCAAGGACTGAGGCCCCGGCATGGCCGGGAGAGGAATCCCGAGAGGTCCCCTAGCAACTCGCATGGGGACTGGCCTTTCCTGAGGCCACCAGAGCGGGTCCCTGAGGTCCCCGTCGTAACTCGAGAAGGCCTGCCGCAGCTCGAGAAAATCCAGGAGGTTCTCCCCTCCAGGCGAGATGAGGCCCATTTCCGCTGAGGCGTCTCGAGGCTGATCACACCTCACCTCTGGAACTTCGAAAGGGTCCTTCACACCCTTGGTGAAAATCAAGAAGTTCCCCGACCTAGCCGTCTCCACTCGAGAGGAATCACGAGGGTCCCGCCCACATCCAGAGGAGCCCCGTTTCCGCCTCGTAGCTCGAGATGAGGGATCCTTTCCCTGCTTCGTCGGGAAAGAGTTCCCGGCGTTCCCGTCGCATCTCAAGAGGAGGCCCTCTCAACAGGAACGGCGAGAGGAACTCCAGGGTCGTGCCACCATTCCAAGAGTCCCCCAGATGTCTCAGTCCATTCCAGAGGAACCTCTTTTCCCTTCACCGGCTCGTCTTTCACGCCGAGGATCGACTCACACCAAGGTGGCACGTGGCACAGCCCTGTGGGAAAGCCTCGTGGGAAAGCCTCGAGGGACTGCCTCGAGGGAAAGCCACAGATCCCTTGATCCACGTGACAGGAAGCGTGACACTACTGCTGCAGCTCGGGAGGAAAGCGCACGTGCATGCCCCCACTCGAGACGAGGCCTGACTCCCCTGGGGAGACTCAGAAGCACCCCAAGATCCATGGCAACACTGGAGAGGAATCCTCAGGTTCCGGCCCCGACTCCACACAAGGACTGAGGCCCCGGCATGGACGGGAGAGGAATCCCGAGAGGTCCCCTAGCAACTCGCATGGGGACTGGCCTTTCCTGAGGCCACCAGAGCGGGTCCCTGAGGTCCCCGTCGTAACTCGAGAAGGCCTGCCGCAGCTCGAGAAAATCCAGGAGGTTCTCCCCTCCAGGCGAGATAAGGCCCATTTCCGCTGAGGCGTCTCGAGGCTGATCACACCTCACCTCTGGAACTTCGAAAGGGTCCTTCACACCCTTGGTGCAAATCAAGAAGTTCCCCGACCTAGCCGTCTCCACTCGAGTGGAATCACGAGGGTCCCGCCCACATCCAGAGGAGCCCCGTTTCCGCCTCGTAGCTCGAGATGAGGGATCCTTTCCCTGCTTCGTCGGGAAAGAGTTCCCGGCGTTCCCGTCGCATCTAAAGAGGAGGCCCTCTCAACAGGAACGGCGAGAGGAACTCCAGGGTCGTGCCACCATTCCAAGAGTCCCCCAGATGTCTCAGTCCATTCCAGAGGAACCTCTTTTCCCTTCACCGGCTCGTCTTTCACGCCGAGGATCGATTCACACCAAGGTGGCACGTGGCAGAGCCCTGTGGGAAAGCCTCGTGGGAAAGCCTCGAGGGACAGCCTCGAGGGAAAGACACAGATCCCTTGATCCACGTGACAGGAAGCGTGACACTACTGCTGCAGCTCGGGAGGAAAGCGCACGTGCATGCCCCCACTCGAGACGAGGCCTGACTCCCCTGGGGAGACTCAGAAGCACCCCAAGATCCATGGCAACACTGGAGAGGAATCCTAGGGTTCCGGCCCCGACTCCACACAAGGACTGAGGCCCCGGCATGGACGGGAGAGGAATCCCGAGAGGTCCCCTAGCAACTCGCATGGGGACTGGCCTTTCCTGAGGCCTCCAGAGCCGGTCCCTGAGGTCCCCGTCTTAACTCGAGAAGACCTGCCGCAGCTCGAGAAAATCCAGGAGGTTCTCCCCTCCAGGCGAGATGAGGCCCATTTCCGCTGAGGCGTCTCGAGGCTGATCACACCTCACCTCTGGAACTTCGAAAGGGTCCTTCACACCCTTGGTGCAAATCAAGAAGTTCCCCGACCTAGCCGTCTCCACTCGAGAGGAATCACGAGGGTCCCGCCCACATCCAGGGGAGCCCCGTTTCCGCCTCGTAGCTCGAGATGAGGGATCCTTTCCCTGCTTCGTCGGGAAAGAGTTCCCAGCGTTCCCGTCGCATCTCAAGAGGAGGCCCTCTCAACAGGAACGGCGAGAGGAACTCCAGGGTCGTGCCACCATTCCAAGAGTCCCCCAGATGTCTCAGTCCATTCCAGAGTAACCTCTTTTCCCTTCACCGGCTCGTCTTTCACGCCGAGGATCGACTCACGCCAAGGTGGCACGTGGCACAGCCCTGTGGGAAAGCCTCGTGGGAAAGCCTCGAGGGACAGCCTCGAGGGAAAGCCACAGATCCCTTGATCCACGTGACAGGAAGCGTGACACTACTGCTGCAGCTCGGGAGGAAAGCGCACGTGCATGCCCCCACCCGAGACGAGGCCTGACTCCCCTGGGGAGACTCAGAAGCACCCCAAGATCCATGGCAACACTGGAGAGGAATCCTCAGGTTCCGGCCCCGACTCCACACAAGGACTGAGGCCCCGGCATGGACGGGAGAGGAATCCCGAGAGGTCCCCTAGCAACTCGCATGGGGACTGGCCTTTCCTGAGGCCTCCAGAGCGGGTCCCTGAGGTCCACGTCGTAACTCGAGACGACCTGCCGCAGCTCGAGAAAATCCAGGAGGTTCTCCCCTCCAGGCGAGATGAGGCCCATTTCCGCTGAGGCGTCTCGAGGCTGATCACACCTCACCTCTAGAACTTCGAAAGGGTCCTTCACACCCTTGGTGCAAATCAAGAAGTTCCCCGACCTAGCCGTCTCCACTCGAGAGGAATCACGAGGGTCCCGCCCACATCCAGGGGAGCCCCGTTTCCGCCTCGTAGCTCGAGATGAGGGATCCTTTCCCTGCTTCGTCGGGAAAGAGTTCCCAGCGTTCCCGTCGCATCTCAAGAGGAGGCCCTCTCAACAGGAACGGCGAGAGGAACTCCAGGGTCGTGCCACCATTCCAAGAGTCCCCCAGATGTCTCAGTCCATTCCAGAGGAACCTCTTTT
Source organism: Budorcas taxicolor (assembly GCF_023091745.1). NCBI lineage: Eukaryota > Metazoa > Chordata > Mammalia > Artiodactyla > Bovidae > Budorcas > Budorcas taxicolor. The sequence continues at coordinate 1,462,979 of NC_068927.1, read as the reverse complement.
CCCTTCACCGGCTCGTCTTTCACGCCGAGGATCGACTCACGCCAAGGTGGCACGTGGCACAGCCCTGTGGGAAAGCCTCGTGGGAAAGCCTCGAGGGACAGCCTCGAGGGAAAGCCACAGATCCCTTGATCCACGTGACAGGAAGCGTGACACTACTGCTGCAGCTCGGGAGGAAAGCGCACGTGCATGCCCCCACTCGAGACGAGGCCTGACTCCCCTGGGGAGACTCAGAAGCACCCCAAGATCCATGGCAACACTGGAGAGGAATCCTCAGGTTCCGGCCCCGACTCCACACAAGGACTGAGGCCCCGGCATGGACGGGAGAGGAATCCCGAGCGGTCCCCTAGCAACTCGCATGGGGACTGGCCTTTCCTGAGGCCACCAGTGCGGGTCCCTGAGGTCCCCGTCGTAACTCGAGAAGACCTGCCGCAACTCGAGAAAATCCAGGAGGTTCTCCCCTCCAGGCGAGATGAGGCCCATTTCCGCTGACGCGTCTCCAGGCTGATCACACCTCACCTCTGGAACTTCAAAAGGGTCCTTCACACCCTTGGTGCAAGTCAAGAAGTTCCCCGACCTAGCCGTCTCCACTCGAGAGGAATCACGAGGGTCCCGCCCACATCCAGAGGAGCCCCGTTTCCGCCTCGTAGCTCGAGATGAGGGATCCTTTCCCTGCTTCGTCGGGAAAGAGTTCACGGCGTTCCCGTCGCATCTCAAGAGGAGGCCCTCTGAACAGGTACGGCGAGAGGAACTCCAGGGTCGTGCCACCATTCCAAGAGTCCCCCAGATGTCTCAGTCCATTCCAGAGGAACCTCTTTTCCCTTCACCGGCTCGTCTTTCACGCTGAGGATCGACTCACGCCAAGGTGGCACGTGGCACAGCCCTGTGGGAAAGCCTCGTGGTAAAGCCTCGAGGGACAGCCTCGAGGGAAAGCCACAGATCCCTTGATCCACGTGACAGGAAGCGTGACACTACTGCTGCAGCTCAGGAGGAAAGCGCACGTGCATGCCCCCACTCGAGACGAGGCCTGACTCCCCTGGGGAGACTCAGAAGCACCCCAAGATCCATGGCAACACTCGAGAGGAATCCTCAGGTTCCGGCCCCGACTCCACACAAGGACTGAGGCCCCGGCATGGACGGGAGAGGAATCCCGAGCGGTCCCCTAGCAACTCGCATGGGGACTGGCCTTTCCTGAGGCCACCAGTGCGGGTCCCTGAGGTCCCCGTCGTAACTCGAGAAGACCTGCCGCAACTCGAGAAAATCCAGGAGGTTCTCCCCTCCAGGCGAGATGAGGCCCATTTCCGCTGAGGCGTCTCGAGGCTGATCACACCTCACCTCTGGAACTTCGAAAGGGTCCTTCACACCCTTGGTGCAAGTCAAGAAGTTCCCCGACCTAGCCGTCTCCACTCGAGAGGAATCACGAGGGTCCCGCCCACATCCAGAGGAGCCCTGTTTCCGCCTCGTAACTCGAGATGAGGGATCCTTTCCCTGCTTCGTCGGGAAAGAGTTCACGGCGTTCCCGTCGCATCTCAGAGGAGGCCCTCTGAACAGGTACGGCGAGAGGAACTCCAGGGTCGTGCCACCATTCCAAGAGTCCCCCCAGATGTCTCAGTCCATTCCAGAGGAACCTCTTTTCCCTTCACCGGCTCGTCTTTCACGCCGAGGATCGACTCACGCCAAGGTGGCACGTGGCACAGCCCTGTGGGAAAGCCTCGTGGGAAAGCCTCGAGGGACAGCCTCGAGGGAAAGCCACAGATCCCTTGATCCACGTGACAGGAAGAGTGACACTACTGCTGCAGCTCAGGAGGAAAGCGCACGTGCATGCCCCCACTCGAGACGAGGCCTGACTCCCCTGGGGAGACTCAGAAGCACCCCAAGATCCATGGCAACACACGCGAGGAATCCTCAGGTTCCGGCCCCCGACTCCACACAAGGACTGAGGCCCCGGCATTGACGGGAGAGGAATCCCGAGCGGTCCCCTAGCAACTCGCATGGGGACTGGCCTTTCCTGAGGCCACCAGTGCGGGTCCCTGAGGTCCCCGTCGTAACTCGAAAAGACCTACCGCAACTCGAGAAAATCCAGGAGGTTCTCCCCTCCAGGCGAGATGAGGCCCATTTCCGCTGAGGCGTCTCGAGGCTGATCACACCTCACCTCTGGAACTTCGAAAGGGTCCTTCACACCCTTGGTGCAATTCAAGAAGTTCCCCGACCTAGACGTCTCCACTCGAGAGGAATCACGAGGGTCCCGCCCACATCCAGAGGAGCCCCGTTTCCGCCTCGTAGCTCGAGATGAGGGATCCTTTCCCTGCTTCGTCGGGAAAGAGTTCCCGGCGTTCCCGTCGCATCTCAAGAGGAGGCCCTCTCAACAGGAACGGCGAGAGGAACTCCAGGGTCGTGCCACCATTCCAAGAGTCCCCCAGATGTCTCAGTCCATTCCAGAGGAACCTCTTTTCCCTTCACCGGCTCGTCTTTCACGCCGAGGATCGACTCACACCAAGGGTGGCACGTGGCACAGCCCTGTGGGAAAGCCTCGTGGGAAAGCCTCGAGGGACTGCCTCGAGGGAAAGCCACAGATTACTTCATCCACGTGACAGGAAGCGTGACACTACTGCTGCAGCTCGGGAGGAAAGCGCACGTGCATGCCCCCACTCGAGACGAGGCCTGACTCCCCTGGGGAGACTCAGAAGCACCCCAAGATCCATGGCAACACTGGAGAGGAATCCTCAGGTTCGGCCCCGACTCCACACAAGGACTGAGGCCCCGGCATGGACGGGAGAGGAATCCCGAGAGGTCCCCTAGCAACTCGCATGGGGACTGGCCTTTCCTGAGGCCACCAGAGCGGGTCCCTGCGGTCCCCGTCGTAACTCGAGAAGACCTGCCGCAACTCGAGAAAATCCAGGAGGTTCTCCCCTCCAGGCGAGATGAGGCCCATTTCCGCTGAGGCGTCTCGAGGCTGATCACACCTCACCTCTGGAACTTCGAAAGGGTTCTTCACACCCTTGATGCAAATCAAGAAGATCCCCGACCTAGCCGTCTCCACTCGAGAGGAATCACGAGGGTCCCGCTCACATCCAGAGGAGCCCCGTTTCCGCCTCGTAGCTCGAGATGAGGGATCCTTTCCCTGCTTCGTCGGGAAAGAGTTCACGGCGTTCCCGTCGAATCTCAAGAGGAGGCCCTCTGAACAGGTACGGCGAGAGGAACTCCAGGGTCGTGCCACCATTCCAAGAGTCCCCCAGATGTCTCAGTCCATTCCAGAGGAACCTCTTTTCCCTTCACCGGCTCGTCTTTCACGCCGAGGATCGACTCACGCCAAGGTGGCACGTGGCACAGCCCTGTGGGAAAGCCTCGTGGGAAAGCCTCGAGGGACAGCCTCGAGTGAAAGCCACAGATCCCTTGATCCACGTGACAGGAAGCGTGACACTACTGCTGCAGCTCAGGAGGAAAGCGCACGTGCATGCCCCCACTCGAGACGAGGCCTGACTCCCCTGGGGAGACTCAGAAGCACCCCAAGATCCATGGCAACACTGGAGAGGAATCCTCAGGTTCCGGCCCCGACTCCACACAAGGACTGAGGCCCCGGCATGGACGGGAGAGGAATCCCGAGCGGTCCCCTAGCAACTCGCATGGGGACTGGCCTTTCCTGAGGCCACCAGTGCGGGTCCCTGAGGTCCCCGTCGTAACTCGAGAAGACCTGCCGCAACTCGAGAAAATCCAGGAGGTTCTCCCCTCCAGGCGAGATGAGGCCCATTTCCGCTGAGGCGTCTCGAGGCTGATCACACCTCACCTCTGGAACTTCGAAAGGGTCCTTCACACCCTTGGTGCAAGTCAAGAAGTTCCCCGACCTAGCCGTCTCCACTCGAGAGGAATCACGAGGGTCCCGCCCACATCCAGAGGAGCCCCGTTTCCGCCTCGTAGCTCGAGATGAGGGATCCTTTCCCTGCTTCGTCGGGAAAGAGTTCCCGGCGTTCCCGTCGCATCTCAAGAGGAGGCCCTCTCAACAGGAACGGCGAGAGGAACTCCAGGGTCGTACCACCATTCCAAGAGTCCCCCAGATGTCTCAGTCCATTCCAGAGGAACCTCTTTTCCCTTCACCGGCTCGTCTTTCACGCCGAGGATCGACTCACACCAAGGTGGCACGTGGCACAGCCCTGTGGGAAAGCCTCGTGGGAAAGCCTCGAGGGACTGCCTCGAGGGAAAGCCACAGATCCCTTGATCCACGTGACAGGAAGCGTGACACTACTGCTGCAGCTCGGGAGGAAAGCGCACGTGCATGCCCCCACTCGAGACGAGGCCTGACTCCCCTGGGGAGACTCAGAAGCACCCCAAGATCCATGGCAACACTGGAGAGGAATCCTCAGGTTCCGGCCCCGACTCCACACAAGGACTGAGGCCCCGGCATGGACGGGAGAGGAATCCCGAGAGGTCCCCTAGCAACTCGCATGGGGACTGGCCTTTCCTGAGGCCACCAGAGCGGGTCCCTCAGGTCCCCGTCGTAACTCGAGAAGACCTGCCGCAACTCGAGAAAATCCAGGAGGTTCTCCCCTCCAGGCGAGATGAGGCCCATTTCCGCTGAGGCGTCTCGAGGCTGATCACACCTCACCTCTGGAATTTCGAAAGGGTTCTTCACACCCTTGATGCAAATCAAGAAGTTCCCCGACCTAGCCGTCTCCACTCGAGAGGAATCACGAGGGTCCCGCCCACATCCAGAGGAGACCCGTTTCTGCCCCGTAGCTCGAGATGAGGGATCCTTTCCCTGCTTCGTTGGGAAAGAGTTCACGGCGTTCCCGTCGCATCTCAAGAGGAGGCCCTCTCAACAGGAACGGCGAGAGGAACTCCAGGGTCGTGCCACCATTCCAAGAGTCCCCCAGATGTCTCAGTCCATTCCAGAGGAACCTCTTTTCCCTTCACCGGCTCGTCTTTCACGCCGAGGATCGACTCACACTAAGGTGGCACGTGGCACAGCCCTTTGGGAAAGCCACGTGGGAAAGCCTCGAGGGACAGCCTCGAGGGAAAGCCACAGATCCCTTGATCCACGTGACAGGAAGGGTGACACTACTGCTGCAGCTCGGGAGGAAAGCGCACGTGCATGCCCCCACTCGAGACGAGGCCTGACTCCCCTGGGGAGACTCAGAAGCACCCCAAGATCCATGGCAACACTGGAGAGGAATCCTCAGGTTCCGGCCCCGACTCCACACAAGGACTGAGGCCCCGGCATGGACGGGAGAGGAATCCCGAGAGGTCCCCTAGCAACTCGCATGGGGACTGGCCTTTCCTGAGGCCACCAGAGCGGGTCCCTGAGGTCCCCGTCGTAACTCGAGAAGGCCTGCCGCAGGTCGAGAAAATCCAGGAGGTTCTCCCCTCCAGGCGAGATGAGGCCCATTTCCGCTGAGGCGTCTCGAGGCTGATCACACCTCACCTCTGGAACTTCGAAAGGGTCCTTCACACCCTTGGTGAAAATCAAGAAGTTCCCCGACCTAGCCGTCTCCACTCGAGAGGAATCACGAGGGTCCCGCCCACATCCAGAGGAGCCCCGTTTCCGCCTCGTAGCTCGAGATGAGGGATCCTTTCCCTGCTTCGTCGGGAAAGAGTTCCCGGCGTTCCCGTCGCATCTCAAGAGGAGGCCCTCTCAACAGGAACGGCGAGAGGAACTCCAGGGTCGTGCCACCATTCCAAGAGTCCCCCAGATGTCTCAGTCCATTCCAGAGGAACCTCTTTTCCCTTCACCGGCTCGTCTTTCACGCCGAGGATCGACTCACACCAAGGTGGCACGTGGCACAGCCCTGTGGGAAAGCCTCGTGGGAAAGCCTCGAGGGACTGCCTCGAGGGAAAGCCACAGATTACTTCATCCACGTGACAGGAAGCGTGACACTACTGCTGCAGCTCGGGAGGAAAGCGCACGTGCATGCCCCCACTCGAGACGAGGCCTGACTCCCCTGGGGAGACTCAGAAGCACCCCAAGATCCATGGCAACACTGGAGAGGAATCCTCAGGTTCCGGCCCCGACTCCACACAAGGACTGAGGCCCCGGCATGGACGGGAGAGGAATCCCGAGAGGTCCCCTAGCAACTCGCATGGGGACTGGCCTTTCCTGAGGCCACCAGAGCGGGTCCCTGCGGTCCCCGTCGTAACTCGAGAAGACCTGCCGCAACTCGAGAAAATCCAGGAGGTTCTCCCCTCCAGGCGAGATGAGGCCCATTTCCGCTGAGGCGTCTCGAGGCTGATCACACCTCACCTCTGGAACTTCGAAAGGGTTCTTCACACCCTTGATGCAAATCAAGAAGATCCCCGACCTAGCCGTCTCCACTCGAGAGGAATCACGAGGGTCCCGCTCACATCCAGAGGAGCCCCGTTTCCGCCTCGTAGCTCGAGATGAGGGATCCTTTCCCTGCTTCGTCGGGAAAGAGTTCACGGCGTTCCCGTCGAATCTCAAGAGGAGGCCCTCTGAACAGGTACGGCGAGAGGAACTCCAGGGTCGTGCCACCATTCCAAGAGTCCCCCAGATGTCTCAGTCCATTCCAGAGGAACCTCTTTTCCCTTCACCGGCTCGTCTTTCACGCCGAGGATCGACTCACGCCAAGGTGGCACGTGGCACAGCCCTGTGGGAAAGCCTCGTGGGAAAGCCTCGAGGGACAGCCTCGAGTGAAAGCCACAGATCCCTTGATCCACGTGACAGGAAGCGTGACACTACTGCTGCAGCTCAGGAGGAAAGCGCACGTGCATGCCCCCACTCGAGACGAGGCCTGACTCCCCTGGGGAGACTCAGAAGCACCCCAAGATCCATGGCAACACTGGAGAGGAATCCTCAGGTTCCGGCCCCGACTCCACACAAGGACTGAGGCCCCGGCATGGACGGGAGAGGAATCCCGAGCGGTCCCCTAGCAACTCGCATGGGGACTGGCCTTTCCTGAGGCCACCAGTGCGGGTCCCTGAGGTCCCCGTCGTAACTCGAGAAGACCTGCCGCAACTCGAGAAAATCCAGGAGGTTCTCCCCTCCAGGCGAGATGAGGCCCATTTCCGCTGAGGCGTCTCGAGGCTGATCACACCTCACCTCTGGAACTTCGAAAGGGTCCTTCACACCCTTGGTGCAAGTCAAGAAGTTCCCCGACCTAGCCGTCTCCACTCGAGAGGAATCACGAGGGTCCCGCCCACATCCAGAGGAGCCCCGTTTCCGCCTCGTAGCTCGAGATGAGGGATCCTTTCCCTGCTTCGTCGGGAAAGAGTTCCCGGCGTTCCCGTCGCATCTCAAGAGGAGGCCCTCTCAACAGGAACGGCGAGAGGAACTCCAGGGTCGTACCACCATTCCAAGAGTCCCCCAGATGTCTCAGTCCATTCCAGAGGAACCTCTTTTCCCTTCACCGGCTCGTCTTTCACGCCGAGGATCGACTCACACCAAGGTGGCACGTGGCACAGCCCTGTGGGAAAGCCTCGTGGGAAAGCCTCGAGGGACTGCCTCGAGGGAAAGCCACAGATCCCTTGATCCACGTGACAGGAAGCGTGACACTACTGCTGCAGCTCGGGAGGAAAGCGCACGTGCATGCCCCCACTCGAGACGAGGCCTGACTCCCCTGGGGAGACTCAGAAGCACCCCAAGATCCATGGCAACACTGGAGAGGAATCCTCAGGTTCCGGCCCCGACTCCACACAAGGACTGAGGCCCCGGCATGGACGGGAGAGGAATCCCGAGAGGTCCCCTAGCAACTCGCATGGGGACTGGCCTTTCCTGAGGCCACCAGAGCGGGTCTCTCAGGTCCCCGTCGTAACTCGAGAAGACCTGCCGCAACTCGAGAAAATCCAGGAGGTTCTCCCCTCCAGGCGAGATGAGGCCCATTTCCGCTGAGGCGTCTCGAGGCTGATCACACCTCACCTCTGGAATTTCGAAAGGGTTCTTCACACCCTTGATGCAAATCAAGAAGTTCCCCGACCTAGCCGTCTCCACTCGAGAGGAATCACGAGGGTCCCGCCCACATCCAGAGGAGACCCGTTTCTGCCCCGTAGCTCGAGATGAGGGATCCTTTCCCTGCTTCGTTGGGAAAGAGTTCACGGCGTTCCCGTCGCATCTCAAGAGGAGGCCCTCTCAACAGGAACGGCGAGAGGAACTCCAGGGTCGTGCCACCATTCCAAGAGTCCCCCAGATGTCTCAGTCCATTCCAGAGGAACCTCTTTTCCCTTCACCGGCTCGTCTTTCACGCCGAGGATCGACTCACACTAAGGTGGCACGTGGCACAGCCCTTTGGGAAAGCCACGTGGGAAAGCCTCGAGGGACAGCCTCGAGGGAAAGCCACAGATCCCTTGATCCACGTGACAGGAAGGGTGACACTACTGCTGCAGCTCGGGAGGAAAGCGCACGTGCATGCCCCCACTCGAGACGAGGCCTGACTCCCCTGGGGAGACTCAGAAGCACCCCAAGATCCATGGCAACACTGGAGAGGAATCCTCAGGTTCCGGCCCCGACTCCACACAAGGACTGAGGCCCCGGCATGGACGGGAGAGGAATCCCGAGAGGTCCCCTAGCAACTCGCATGGGGACTGGCCTTTCCTGAGGCCACCAGAGCGGGTCCCTGAGGTCCCCGTCGTAACTCGAGAAGGCCTGCCGCAGGTCGAGAAAATCCAGGAGGTTCTCCCCTCCAGGCGAGATGAGGCCCATTTCCGCTGAGGCGTCTCGAGGCTGATCACACCTCACCTCTGGAACTTCGAAAGGGTCCTTCACACCCTTGGTGAAAATCAAGAAGTTCCCCGACCTAGCCGTCTCCACTCGAGAGGAATCACGAGGGTCCCGCCCACATCCAGAGGAGCCCCGTTTCCGCCTCGTAGCTCGAGATGAGGGATCCTTTCCCTGCTTCGTCGGGAAAGAGTCCCCGGCGTTCCCGTCGCATCTAAAGAGGAGGCCCTCTCAACAGGAACGGCGAGAGGAACTCCAGGGTCGTGCCACCATTCCAAGAGTCCCCCAGATGTCTCAGTCCATTCCAGAGGAACCTCTTTTCCATTCACCAGCTCCTCTTTCACGCCGAGGATCGACTCACACCAAGGTGGCACGTGGCACAGCCCTGTGGCAAAGCCTCGTGGGAAAGCCTCGAGGGACAGCCTCGAGGGAAAGCCACAGATCCCTTGATCCAGGTGACAGGAAGCGTGACACTACTGCTGCAGCTCGGGAGGAAAGCGCACGTGCATGCCCCCACTCGAGACGAGGCCTGACTCCCCTGGGGAGACTCAGAAGCACCCCAAGATCCATGGCAACACTGGAGAGGAATCCTCAGGTTCCGGCCCCGACTCCGCACAAGGACTGAGGCCCCGGCATGGACGGGAGAGGAATCCCGAGAGGTCCCCTAGCAACTCGCATGGGGACTGGCCTTTCCTGAGGCCACCAGAGCGGGTCCCTGAGGTCCCCGTCGTAACTCGAGAAGACCTGCCGCAACTCGAGAAAATCCAGGAGGTTCTCCCCTCCAGGCGAGATGAGGCCCATTTCCGCTGAGGCGTCTCGAGGCTGATCACACCTCACCTCTGGAACTTGGAAAGGGTCCTTCACAGCCTTGGTGCAAATCAAGATGTTCCCCGACCTAGCCGTCTCCACTCGAGAGGAATCACGAGGGTCCCGCCCACATCCAGAGGAGCCCCGTTTCCGCCTCGTAGCTCGAGATGAGGGATCCTTTCCCTGCTTCGTCGGGAAAGAGTCCCCGGCGTTCCCGTCGCATCTCAAGAGGAGGCCCTCTCAACAGGAACGGCGAGAGGAACTCCAGGGTCGTGCCACCATTCCAAGAGTCCCCCAGATGTCTCAGTCCATTCCAGAGGAACCTCTTTTCCCTTCACCAGCTCCTCTTTCACGCCGAGGATCGACTCACACCAAGGTGGCACGTGGCACAGCCCTGTGGGAAAGCCTCGTGGGAAAGCCTCGAGGGACAGCCTCGAGGGAAAGCCACAGATCCCTTGATCCACGTGACAGGAAGCGTGACACTACTGCTGCAGCTCGGGAGGAAAGCGCACGTGCATGCCCCCACTCGAGACGAGGCCTGACTCCCCTGGGGAGACTCAGAAGCACCCCAAGATCCATGGCAACACTGGAGAGGAATCCTCAGGTTCTGGCCCTGAATCCACACAAGGACTGAGGCCCCGGCATGGATGGGAGAGGAATCCCGAGAGGTCCCCTAGCAACACGCATGGGGACTGGCCTTTCCTGAGGCCACCAGAGCGGGTCCCTGAGGTCCCCGTCGTAACTCGAGAAGACCTGCCGCAACTCGAAAAAATTCAGGAGGTTCTCCCCTCCAGGCGAGATGAGGCCCATTTTCGCTGAGGCGTCTCGAGGCTGATCACACCTCACCTCTGGAACTTCGAAAGGGTCCTTCACACCCTTGGTGCAAATCAAGAAGTTCCCCGACCTAGCCATCTCCACTCGAGAGAAATCACGAGGGTCCCGCCCACATCAAGAGGAGTCCCGATTCCGCCTCGTAGCTCGAGATGAGGGATCCTTTCCCTGCTTCGTCGGGAAAGAGTTCCCGGCGTTCCCGTCGCATCTCAAGAGGAGGCCCTCTCAACAGGAACGGCGAGAGGAACTCCAGGGTCGTGCCACCATTCCAAGAGTCCCCCAGATGTCTCAGTCCATTCCAGAGGAACCTCTTTTCCCTTCACCGGCTCGTCTTTCACGCCGAGGATCGACTCACACCAAGGTGGCACGTGGCACAGCCCTGTGGGAAAGCCTCGTGGGAAAGCCTCGAGGGACAGCCTCGAGGGAAAGCCACAGATTACTTCATCCACGTGACAGGAAGCGTGACACTACTGCTGCAGCTCGGGAGGAAAGCGCACGTGCATGCCCCCACTCGAGACGAGGCCTGACTCCCCTGGGGAGATTCAGAAGCACCCCAAGATCCATGGCAACACTCGAGAGGAAACCTCAGGTTCCGGCCCAGACTCCACACAAAGACTGAGGCCCCGGCATGGACGGGAGAGGAATCCCGAGAGGTCCCCTAGCAACTCGCATGGGGACTGGCCTTTCCTGAGGCCACCAGAGCGGGTCCCTGAGGTCCCCGTCGTAACTCGAGAAGACCTGCCGCAGCTCGAGAAAATCCAGGAGGTTCTCCCCTCCAGGCGAGATGAGGCCCATTTCCGCTGAGGCGTCTCGAGGCTGATCACATCTCACCTCTGGAACTTCGAAAGGGTCCTTCACACCCTTGGTGCAAATCAAGAAGTTCCCCGACCTAGGCGTCTCCACTCGAGAGGAATCACGAGGGTCCCGCCCACATCCAGAGGAGCCCCGTTTCCACCTCGTAGCTCGAGATGAGGGATCCTTTCCCTGCTTCATCGTGAAAGAGTTCCCGGCGTTCCCGTCGCATCTCAAGAGGAGGCCCTCTCAACAGGAACGGCGAGAGGAACTCCAGGGTCGTGCCACCATTCCAAGAGTCCCCCAGATGTCTCAGTCCATTCCAGAGGAACCTCTTTTCCCTTCACCGGCTCGTCTTTCACGCCGAGGATCGACTCACACCAAGGTGGCACGTGGCACAGCCCTGTGGGAAAGCCTCGTGGGAAAGCCTCGAGGGACAGCCTCGAGGGAAAGACACAGATCCCTTGATCCACGTGACAGGAAGCGTGACACTACTGCTGCAGCTCGGGAGGAAAGCGCACGTGCATGCCCCCACTCGAGACGAGGCCTGACTCCCCTGGGGAGACTCAGAAGCACCCCAAGATCCATGGCAACACTGGAGAGGAATCCTCAGGTTCCGGCCCCGACTCCACACAAGGACTGAGGCCCCGGCATGGACGGGAGAGGAATCCCGAGAGGTCCCCTAGCAACTCGCATGGGGACTGGCCTTTCCTGAGGCCTCCAGAGCGGGTCCCTGAGGTCCCCGTCGTAACTCGAGAAGACCTGCCGCAGCTCGAGAAAATCCAGGAGGTTCTCCCCTCCAGGCGAGATGAGGCCCATTTCCGCTGAGGCGTCTCGAGGCTGATCACACCTCACCTCTGGAACTTCGAAAGGGTCCTTCACACCCTTGGTGCAAATCAAGAAGTTCCCCGACCTAGCCGTCTCCACTCGAGAGGAATCACGAGGGTCGCGCCCACATCCAGGGGAGCCCCGTTTCCGCCTCGTAGCTCGAGATGAGGGATCCTTTCCCTGCTTGGTCGGGACAGAGTTCCCAGCGTTCCCGTCGCATCTCAAGAGGAGGCCCTCTCAACAGGAACGGCGAGAGGAACTCCAGGGTCGTGCCACCATTCCAAGAGTCCCCCAGATGTCTCAGTCCATTCCAGAGGAACCCCTTTTCCCTTCACCGGCTCGTCTTTCACGCCGAGGATCGACTCACGCCAAGGTGGCACGTGGCACAGCCCTGTGGGAAAGCCTCGTGGGAAAGCCTCGAGGGACAGCCTCGAGGGAAAGCCACAGATCCCTTGATCCACGTGACAGGAAGTGTGACACTACTGCTGCAGCTCGGGAGGAAAGCGCACGTGCATGCCCCCACTCGAGACGAGGCCTGACTCCCCTGGGGAGACTCAGAAGCACCCCAAGATCCATGGCAACACTCGAGAGGAATCCTCAGGTTCCGGCCCCGACTCCACACAAGGACTGAGGCCCCGGCATGGACGGGAGAGGAATCCCGAGCGGTCCCCTAGCAACTCGCATGGGGACTGGCCTTTCCTGAGGCCACCAGTGCGGGTCCCTGAGGTCCCCGTCGTAACTCGAGAAGACCTGCCGCAACTCGAGAAAATCCAGGAGGTTCTCCCCTCCAGGCGAGATGAGGCCCATTTCCGCTGAGGCGTCTCCAGGCTGATCACACCTCACCTCTGGAACTTCGAAAGGGTCCTTCACACCCTTGGTGCAAGTCAAGAAGTTCCCCGACCTAGCCGTCTCCACTCGAGAGGAATCACGAGGGTCCCGCCCACATCCAGAGGAACCCCGTTTCCGCCTCGTAGCTCGAGATGAGGGATCCTTTCCCTGCTTCGTCGGGAAAGAGTTCCCGGCGTTCCCGTCGCATCTCAAGAGGAGGCCCTCTCAACAGGAACGGCGAGAGGAACTCCAGGGTCGTGCCACCATTCCAAGAGTCCCCCAGATGTCTCAGTCCATTCCAGAGGAACCTCTTTTCCCTTCACCGGCTCGTCTTTCACGCCGAGGATCGACTCACGCCAAGGTGGCACGTGGCACAGCCCTGTGGGAAAGCCTCGTGGGAAAGCCTCGAGGGACTGCCTCGAGGGAAAGCCACAGATCCCTTGATCCACGTGACAGGAAGCGTGACACTACTGCTGCAGCTCGGGAGGAAAGCGCACGTGCATGCCCCCACTCGAGACGAGGCCTGACTCCCCTGGGGAGACTCAGAAGCACCCCAAGATCCATGGCAACACTGGAGAGGAATCCTCAGGTTCCGGCCCCGACTCCACACAAGGACTGAGGCCCCGGCATGGACGGGAGAGGAATCCCGAGAGGTCCCCTAGCAACTCGCATGGGGACTGGCCTTTCCTGAGGCCACCAGAGCGGGTCCCTGAGGTCCCCGTCGTAACTCGAGAAGACCTGCCGCAACTCGAGAAAATCCAGGAGGTTCTCCCCTCCAGGCGAGATGAGGCCCATTTTCGCTGAGGCGTCTCGAGGCTGATCACACCTCACCTCTGGAACTTCGAAAGGGTTCTTCACACCCTTGATGCAAATCAAGAAGTTCCCCGACCTAGCAGTCTCCACTCGAGAGGAATCACGAGGGTCCCGCTCACATCCAGAGGAGCCCCGTTTCCGCCTCGTAGCTCGAGATGAGGGATCCTTTCCCTGCTTCGTCGGGAAAGAGTTCACGGCGTTCCCGTCGCATCTCAAGAGGAGGCCCTCTGAACAGGTACGGCGAGAGGAACTCCAGGGTCGTGCCACCATTCCAAGAGTCCCCCAGATGTCTCAGTCCATTCCAGAGGAACCTCTTTTCCCTTCACCGGCTCGTCTTTCACGCTGAGGATCGACTCACGCCAAGGTGGCACGTGGCACAGCCCTGTGGGAAAGCCTCGTGGGAAAGCCTCGAGGGACAGCCTCGAGGGAAAGCCACAGGTCCCTTGATCCACGTGACAGGAAGCGTGACAATACTGCTGCAGCTCAGGAGGAAAGCGCACGTGGATGCCCCCACTCGAGACGAGGCCTGACTCCCCTGGGGAGACTCAGAAGCACCCCAAGATCCATGGCAACACTCGAGAGGAATCCTCAGGTTCCGGCCCCGACTCCACACAAGGACTGAGACCCCGGCATGGACGGGATAGGAATCCCGAGCGGTCCCCTAGCAACTCGCATGGGGACTGGCCTTTCCTGAGGCCACCAGTGCGGGTCCCTGAGGTCCCCGTCGTAACTCGAGAAGACCTGCCGCAACTCGAGAAAATCCAGGAGGTTCTCCCCTCCAGGCGAGATGAGGCCCATTTCCGCTGAGGCGTCTCGAGGCTGATCACACCTCACCTCTGGAACTTCGAAAGGGTCCTTCACACCCTTGGTGCAAGTCAAGAAGTTCCCCGACCTAGCCGTCTCCACTCGAGAGGAATCACGAGGGTCCCGCCCACATCCAGAGGAGCCCCGTTTCCGCCTCGTAGCTCGAGATGAGGGGTCCTTTCCCTGCTTCGTCGGGAAAGAGTTCCCGGCGTTCCCGTCGCATCTCAAGAGGAGGCCCTCTCAACAGGAACGGCGAGAGGAACTCCAGGGTCGTGCCACCATTCCAAGAGTTCCCCAGATGTCTCAGTCCATTCCAGAGGAACCTCTTTTCCCTTCACCGGCTCGTCTTTCACGCCGAGGATCGACTCACGCCAAGGTGGCACGTGGCACAGCCCTGTGGGAAAGCCTCGTGGGAAAGCCTCGAGGGACAGCCTCGAGGGAAAGCCACAGATCCCTTGATCCACGTGACAGGAAGCGTGACACTACTGCTGCAGCTCGGGAGGAAAGCGCACGTGCATGCCCTCACTCGAGACGAGGCCTGACTCCCCTGGGGAGACTCAGAAGCACCCCAAGATCCATGGCAACACTCGAGAGGAATCCTCAGGTTCCGGCCCCGACTCCACACAAGGACTGAGGCCCCGGCATGGACGGGAGAGGAATCCCGAGAGGTCCCCTAGCAACTCGCATGGGGACTGGCCTTTCCTGAGGCCACCAGAGCGGGTCCCTGAGGTCCCCGTCGTAACTCGAGAAGACCTGCCGCAACTCGAGAAAATCCAGGAGGTTCTCCCCTCCAGGCGAGATGAGGCCCATTTCCGCTGAGGCGTCTCGAGGCTGATCACACCTCACCTCTGGAACTTCGAAAGGGTCCTTCACACCCTTGGTGCAAATCAAGAAGTTCCCCGACCTAGCCGTCTCCACTCGAGAGGAATCACGAGGGTCCCGCCCACATCCAGAGGAGCCCCGTTTCCGCCTCGTAGCTCGAGATGAGGGATCCTTTCCCTGCTTCGTCGGGAAAGAGTTCCCGGCGTTCCCATCGCATCTCAAGAGGAGGCCCTCTCAACAGGAACGGCGAGAGGAACTCCAGGGTCGTGCCACCATTCCAAGAGTCCCCCAGATGTCTCAGTCCATTCCAGAGGAACCTCTTTTCCCTTCACCGGCTCGTCTTTCACGCCGAGGATCGACTCACACCAAGGTGGCACGTGGCACAGCCCTGTGGGAAAGCCTCGTGGGAAAGCCTCGAGGGACAGCCTCGAGGGAAAGACACAGATCCCTTGATCCACGTGACAGGAAGCGTGACACTACTGCTGCAGCTCGGGAGGAAAGCGCACGTGCA
This sequence comes from Budorcas taxicolor, assembly GCF_023091745.1. NCBI lineage: Eukaryota > Metazoa > Chordata > Mammalia > Artiodactyla > Bovidae > Budorcas > Budorcas taxicolor. Next base: position 1,447,287 of record NC_068927.1, on the reverse strand, counting down.
TGCCCCCACTCGAGACGAGGCCTGACTCCCCTGGGGAGACTCAGAAGCACCCCAAGATCCATGGCAACACTGGAGAGGAATCCTCAGGTTCCGGCCCCGACTCCACACAAGGACTGAGGCCCCGGCATGGACGGGAGAGGAATCCCGAGAGGTCCCCTAGCAACTCGCATGGGGACTGGCCTTTCCTGAGGCCTCCAGAGCGGGTCCCTGAGGTCCCCGTCGTAACTCGAGAAGACCTGCCGCAGCTCGAGAAAATCCAGGAGGTTCTCCCCTCCAGGCGAGATGAGGCCCATTTCCGCTGAGGCGTCTCGAGGCTGATCACACCTCACCTCTGGAACTTCGAAAGGGTCCTTCACACCCTTGGTGCAAATCAAGAAGTTCCCCGACCTAGCCGTCTCCACTCGAGAGGAATCACGAGGGTCGCGCCCACATCCAGGGGAGCCCCGTTTCCGCCTCGTAGCTCGAGATGAGGGATCCTTTCCCTGCTTCGTCGGGAAAGAGTTCCCAGCGTTCCCGTCGCATCTCAAGAGGAGGCCCTCTCAACAGGAACGGCGAGAGGAACTCCAGGGTCGTGCCACCATTCCAAGAGTCCCCCAGATGTCTCAGTCCATTCCAGAGGAACCTCTTTTCCCTTCACCGGCTCGTCTTTCACGCCGAGGATCGACTCACGCCAAGGTGGCACGTGGCACAGCCCTGTGGGAAAGCCTCGTGGGAAAGCCTCGAGGGACAGCCTCGAGGGAAAGCCACAGATCCCTTGATCCACGTGACAGGAAGCGTGACACTACTGCTGCAGCTCGGGAGGAAAGCGCACGTGCATGCCCCCACTCGAGACGAGGCCTGACTCCCCTGGGGAGACTCAGAAGCACCCCAAGATCCATGGCAACACTCGAGAGGAATCCTCAGGTTCCGGCCCCGACTCCACACAAGGACTGAGGCCCCGGCATGGACGGGAGAGGAATCCCGAGCGGTCCCCTAGCAACTCGCATGGGGACTGGCCTTTCCTGAGGCCACCAGTGCGGGTCCCTGAGGTCCCCGTCGTAACTCGAGAAGACCTGCCGCAACTCGAGAAAATCCAGGAGGTTCTCCCCTCCAGGCGAGATGAGGCCCATTTCCGCTGAGGCGTCTCCAGGCTGATCACACCTCACCTCTGGAACTTCGAAAGGGTCCTTCACACCCTTGGTGCAAGTCAAGAAGTTCCCCGACCTAGCCGTCTCCACTCGAGAGGAATCACGAGGGTCCCGCCCACATCCAGAGGAGCCCCGTTTCCGCCTCGTAGCTCGAGATGAGGGATCCTTTCCCTGCTTCGTCGGGAAAGAGTTCCCGGCGTTCCCGTCGCATCTCAAGAGGAGGCCCTCTCAACAGGAACGGCGAGAGGAACTCCAGGGTCGTGCCACCATTCCAAGAGTCCCCCAGATGTCTCAGTCCATTCCAGAGGAACCTCTTTTCCCTTCACCGGCTCGTCTTTCACGCCGAGGATCGACTCACGCCAATGTGGCACGTGGCACAGCCCTGTGGGAAAGCCTCGTGGGAAAGCCTCGAGGGACTGCCTCGAGGGAAAGCCACAGATCCCTTGATCCACGTGACAGGAAGCGTGACACTACTGCTGCAGCTCGGGAGGAAAGCGCACGTGCATGCCCCCACTCGAGACGAGGCCTGACTCCCCTGGGGAGACTCAGAAGCACCCCAAGATCCATGGCAACACTGGAGAGGAATCCTCAGGTTCCGGCCCCGACTCCACACAAGGACTGAGGCCCCGGCATGGACGGGAGAGGAATCCCGAGAGGTCCCCTAGCAACTCGCATGGGGACTGGCCTTTCCTGAGGCCACCAGAGCGGGTCCCTGCGGTCCCCGTCGTAACTCGAGAAGACCTGCCGCAACTCGAGAAAATCCAGGAGGTTCTCCCCTCCAGGCGAGATGAGGCCCATTTCCGCTGAGGCGTCTCGAGGCTGATCACACCTCACCTCTGGAACTTCGAAAGGGTTCTTCACACCCTTGATGCAAATCAAGAAGATCCCCGACCTAGCCGTCTCCACTCGAGAGGAATCACGAGGGTCCCGCTCACATCCAGAGGAGCCCCGTTTCCGCCTCGTAGCTCGAGATGAGGGATCCTTTCCCTGCTTCGTCGGGAAAGAGTTCACGGCGTTCCCGTCGAATCTCAAGAGGAGGCCCTCTGAACAGGTACGGCGAGAGGAACTCCAGGGTCGTGCCACCATTCCAAGAGTCCCCCAGATGTCTCAGTCCATTCCAGAGGAACCTCTTTTCCCTTCACCGGCTCGTCTTTCACGCCGAGGATCGACTCACGCCAAGGTGGCACGTGGCACAGCCCTGTGGGAAAGCCTCGTGGGAAAGCCTCGAGGGACAGCCTCGAGTGAAAGCCACAGATCCCTTGATCCACGTGACAGGAAGCGTGACACTACTGCTGCAGCTCAGGAGGAAAGCGCACGTGCATGCCCCCACTCGAGACGAGGCCTGACTCCCCTGGGGAGACTCAGAAGCACCCCAAGATCCATGGCAACACTGGAGAGGAATCCTCAGGTTCCGGCCCCGACTCCACACAAGGACTGAGGCCCCGGCATGGACGGGAGAGGAATCCCGAGAGGTCCCCTAGCAACTCGCATGGGGACTGGCCTTTCCTGAGGCCACCAGAGCGGGTCCCTGAGGTCCCCGTCGTAACTCGAGAAGACCTGCCGCAACTCGAGAAAATCCAGGAGGTTCTCCCCTCCAGGCGAGATGAGGCCCATTTCCGCTGAGGCGTCTCGAGGCTGATCACACCTCACCTCTGGAACTTCGAAAGGGTCCTTCACACCCTTGGTGCAAATCAAGAAGTTCCCCGACCTAGCCGTCTCCACTCGAGAGGAATCACGAGGGTCCCGCCCACATCCAGAGGAGCCCCGTTTCCGCCTCGTAGCTCGAGATGAGGGATCCTTTCCCTGCTTCGTCGGGAAAGAGTTCCCGGCGTTCCCATCGCATCTCAAGAGGAGGCCCTCTCAACAGGAACGGCGAGAGGAACTCCAGGGTCGTGCCACCATTCCAAGAGTCCCCCAGATGTCTCAGTCCATTCCAGAGGAACCTCTTTTCCCTTCACCGGCTCGTCTTTCACGCCGAGGATCGACTCACACCAAGGTGGCACGTGGCACAGCCCTGTGGGAAAGCCTCGTGGGAAAGCCTCGAGGGACAGCCTCGAGGGAAAGACACAGATCCCTTGATCCACGTGACAGGAAGCGTGACACTACTGCTGCAGCTCGGGAGGAAAGCGCACGTGCATGCCCCCACTCGAGACGAGGCCTGACTCCCCTGGGGAGACTCAGAAGCACCCCAAGATCCATGGCAACACTGGAGAGGAATCCTCAGGTTCCGGCCCCGACTCCACACAAGGACTGAGGCCCCGGCATGGACGGGAGAGGAATCCCGAGAGGTCCCCTAGCAACTCGCATGGGGACTGGCCTTTCCTGAGGCCTCCAGAGCGGGTCCCTGAGGTCCCCGTCGTAACTCGAGAAGACCTGCCGCAGCTAGAGAAAATCCAGGAGGTTCTCCCCTCCAGGCGAGATGAGGCCCATTTCCGCTGAGGCGTCTCGAGGCTGATCACACCTCACCTCTGGAACTTCGAAAGGGTCCTTCACACCCTTGGTGCAAATCAAGAAGTTCCCCGACCTAGCCGTCTCCACTCGAGAGGAATCACGAGGGTCGCGCCCACATCCAGGGGAGCCCCGTTTCCGCCTCGTAGCTCGAGATGAGGGATCCTTTCCCTGCTTCGTCGGGAAAGAGTTCCCAGCGTTCCCGTCGCATCTCAAGAGGAGGCCCTCTCAACAGGAACGGCGAGAGGAACTCCAGGGTCGTGCCACCATTCCAAGAGTCCCCCAGATGTCTCAGTCCATTCCAGAGGAACCTCTTTTCCCTTCACCGGCTCGTCTTTCACGCCGAGGATCGACTCACGCCAAGGTGGCACGTGGCACAGCCCTGTGGGAAAGCCTCGTGGGAAAGCCTCGAGGGACAGCCTCGAGGGAAAGCCACAGATCCCTTGATCCACGTGACAGGAAGCGTGACACTACTGCTGCAGCTCGGGAGGAAAGCGCACGTGCATGCCCCCACTCGAGACGAGGCCTGACTCCCCTGGGGAGACTCAGAAGCACCCCAAGATCCATGGCAACACTCGAGAGGAATCCTCAGGTTCCGGCCCCGACTCCACACAAGGACTGAGGCCCCGGCATGGACGGGAGAGGAATCCCGAGCGGTCCCCTAGCAACTCGCATGGGGACTGGCCTTTCCTGAGGCCACCAGTGCGGGTCCCTGAGGTCCCCGTCGTAACTCGAGAAGACCTGCCGCAACTCGAGAAAATCCAGGAGGTTCTCCCCTCCAGGCGAGATGAGGCCCATTTCCGCTGAGGCGTCTCCAGGCTGATCACACCTCACCTCTGGAACTTCGAAAGGGTCCTTCACACCCTTGGTGCAAGTCAAGAAGTTCCCCGACCTAGCCGTCTCCACTCGAGAGGAATCACGAGGGTCCCGCCCACATCCAGAGGAGCCCCGTTTCCGCCTCGTAGCTCGAGATGAGGGATCCTTTCCCTGCTTCGTCGGGAAAGAGTTCCCGGCGTTCCCGTCGCATCTCAAGAGGAGGCCCTCTCGACAGGAACGGCGAGAGGAACTCCAGGGTCGTGCCACCATTCCAAGAGTCCCCCAGATGTCTCAGTCCATTCCAGAGGAACCTCTTTTCCCTTCACCGGCTCGTCTTTCACGCCGAGGATCGACTCACGCCAATGTGGCACGTGGCACAGCCCTGTGGGAAAGCCTCGTGGGAAAGCCTCGAGGGACTGCCTCGAGGGAAAGCCACAGATCCCTTGATCCACGTGACAGGAAGCGTGACACTACTGCTGCAGCTCGGGAGGAAAGCGCACGTGCATGCCCCCACTCGAGACGAGGCCTGACTCCCCTGGGGAGACTCAGAAGCACCCCAAGATCCATGGCAACACTGGAGAGGAATCCTCAGGTTCCAGCCCCGACTCCACACAAGGACTGAGGCCCCGGCATGGACGGGAGAGGAATCCCGAGAGGTCCCCTAGCAACTCGCATGGGGACTGGCCTTTCCTGAGGCCACCAGAGCGGGTCCCTGAGGTCCCCGTCGTAACTCGAGAAGACCTGCCGCAACTCGAGAAAATCCAGGAGGTTCTCCCCTCCAGGCGAGATGAGGCCCATTTTCGCTGAGGCGTCTCGAGGCTGATCACACCTCACCTCTGGAACTTCGAAAGGGTTCTTCACACCCTTGATGCAAATCAAGAAGTTCCCCGACCTAGCCGTCTCCACTCGAGAGGAATCACGAGGGTCCCGCTCACATCCAGAGGAGCCCCGTTTCCGCCTCGTAGCTCGAGATGAGGGATCCTTTCCCTGCTTCGTCGGGAAAGAGTTCACGGCGTTCCCGTCGCATCTCAAGAGGAGGCCCTCTGAACAGGTACGGCGAGAGGAACTCCAGGGTCGTGCCACCATTCCAAGAGTCCCCCAGATGTCTCAGTCCTTTCCAGAGGAACCTCTTTTCCCTTCACCGGCTCGTCTTTCACGCCGAGGATCGACTCACGCCAAGGTGGCACGTGGCACAGCCCTGTGGGAAAGCCTCGTGGGAAAGCCTCGAGGGACAGCCTCGAGGGAAAGCCACAGGTCCCTTGATCCACGTGACAGGAAGCGTGACAATACTGCTGCAGCTCAGGAGGAAAGCGCACGTGCATGCCCCCACTCGAGACGAGGCCTGACTCCCCTGGGGAGACTCAGAAGCACCCCAAGATCCATGGCAACACTCGAGAGGAATCCTCAGGTTCCGGCCCCGACTCCACACAAGGACTGAGACCCCGGCATGGACGGGATAGGAATCCCGAGCGGTCCCCTAGCAACTCGCATGGGGACTGGCCTTTCCTGAGGCCACCAGTGCGGGTCCCTGAGGTCCCCGTCGTAACTCGAGAAGACCTGCCGCAACTCGAGAAAATCCAGGAGGTTCTCCCCTCCAGGCGAGATGAGGCCCATTTCCGCTGAGGCGTCTCGAGGCTGATCACACCTCACCTCTGGAACTTCGAAAGGGTCCTTGACACCCTTGGTGCAAGTCAAGAAGTTCCCCGACCTAGCCGTCTCCACTCGAGAGGAATCACGAGGGTCCCGCCCACATCCAGAGGAGCCCCGTTTCCGCCTCGTAGCTCGAGATGAGGGATCCTTTCCCTGCTTCGTCGGGAAAGAGTTCCCGGCGTTCCCGTCGCATCTCAAGAGGAGGCCCTCTCAACAGGAACGGCGAGAGGAACTCCAGGGTCGTGCCACCATTCCAAGAGTCCCCCAGATGTCTCAGTCCATTCCAGAGGAACCTCTTTTCCCTTCACCGGCTCGTCTTTCATGCCGAGGATCGACTCACACCAAGGTGGCACGTGGCACAGCCCTGTGGGAAAGCCTCGTGGGAAAGCCTCGAGGGACAGCCTCGAGGGAAAGACACAGATCCCTTGATCCACGTGACAGGAAGCGTGACACTACTGCTGCAGCTCGGGAGGAAAGCGCACGTGCATGCCCCCACTCGAGACGAGGCCTGACTCCCCTGGGGAGACTCAGAAGCACCCCAAGATCCATGGCAACACTGGAGAGGAATCCTCAGGTTCCGGCCCCGACTCCACACAAGGACTGAGGCCCCGGCATGGACGGGAGAGGAATCCCGAGAGGTCCCCTAGCAACTCGCATGGGGACTGGCCTTTCCTGAGGCCTCCAGAGTGGGTCCCTGAGGTCCCCGTCGTAACTCGAGAAGACCTGCCGCAGCTCGAGAAAATCCAGGAGGTTCTCCCCTCCAGGCGAGATGAGGCCCATTTCCGCTGAGGCGTCTCGAGGCTGATCACACCTCACCTCTGGAACTTCGAAAGGGTCCTTCACACCCTTGGTGCAAATCAAGAAGTTCCCCGACCTAGCCGTCTCCACTCGAGAGGAATCACGAGGGTCCCGCCCACATCCAGGGGAGCCCCGTTTCCGCCTCGTAGCTCGAGATGAGGGATCCTTTCCCTGCTTCGTCGGGAAAGAGTTCCCAGCGTTCCCGTCGCATCTCAAGAGGAGGCCCTCTCAACAGGAATGGCGAGAGGAACTCCAGGGTCGTGCCACCATTCCAAGAGTCCCCCAGATGTCTCAGTCCATTCCAGAGGAACCTCTTTTCCCTTCACCGGCTCGTCTTTCACTCCGAGGATCGACTCACACCAAGGTGGCACGTTGCACAGCCCTGTGGGAAAGCCTCGTGGGAAAGCCTCGAGGGACTGCCTCGAGGGAAAGCCACAGATTACTTCATCCACGTGACAGGAAGCGTGACACTACTGCTGCAGCTCGGGAGGAAAGCGCACGTGCATGCCCCGACTCGAGACGAGGCCTGACTCCCCTGGGGAGACTCAGAAGCACCCCAAGATCCATGGCAACACTGGAGAGGAATCCTCAGGTTCCGGCCCCGACTCCACACAAGGACTGAGGCCCCGGCATGGACGGGAGAGGAATCCCGAGAGGTCCCCTAGCAACTCGCATGGGGACTGGCCTTTCCTGAGGCCACCAGAGCGGGTCCCTGCGGTCCCCGTCGTAACTCGAGAAGACCTGCCGCAACTCGAGAAAATCCAGGAGGTTCTCCCCTCCAGGCGAGATGAGGCCCATTTCCGCTGAGGCGTCTCGAGGCTGATCACACCTCACCTCTGGAACTTCGAAAGGGTTCTTCACACCCTTGATGCAAATCAAGAAGATCCCCGACCTAGCCGTCTCCACTCGAGAGGAATCACGAGGGTCCCGCTCACATCCAGAGGAGCCCCGTTTCCGCCTCGTAGCTCGAGATGAGGGATCCTTTCCCTGCTTCGTCGGGAAAGAGTTCACGGCGTTCCCGTCGAATCTCAAGAGGAGGCCCTCTGAACAGGTACGGCGAGAGGAACTCCAGGGTCGTGCCACCATTCCAAGAGTCCCCCAGATGTCTCAGTCCATTCCAGAGGAACCTCTTTTCCCTTCACCGGCTCGTCTTTCACGCCGAGGATCGACTCACGCCAAGGTGGCACGTGGCACAGCCCTGTGGGAAAGCCTCGTGGGAAAGCCTCGAGGGACAGCCTCGAGTGAAAGCCACAGATCCCTTGATCCACGTGACAGGAAGCGTGACACTACTGCTGCAGCTCAGGAGGAAAGCGCACGTGCATGCCCCCACTCGAGACGAGGCCTGACTCCCCTGGGGAGACTCAGAAGCACCCCAAGATCCATGGCAACACTGGAGAGGAATCCTCAGGTTCCGGCCCCGACTCCACACAAGGACTGAGGCCCCGGCATGGACGGGAGAGGAATCCCGAGCGGTCCCCTAGCAACTCGCATGGGGACTGGCCTTTCCTGAGGCCACCAGTGCGGGTCCCTGAGGTCCCCGTCGTAACTCGAGAAGACCTGCCGCAACTCGAGAAAATCCAGGAGGTTCTCCCCTCCAGGCGAGATGAGGCCCATTTCCGCTGAGGCGTCTCGAGGCTGATCACACCTCACCTCTGGAACTTCGAAAGGGTCCTTCACACCCTTGGTGCAAGTCAAGAAGTTCCCCGACCTAGCCGTCTCCACTCGAGAGGAATCACGAGGGTCCCGCCCACATCCAGAGGAGCCCCGTTTCCGCCTCGTAGCTCGAGATGAGGGATCCTTTCCCTGCTTCGTCGGGAAAGAGTTCCCGGCGTTCCCGTCGCATCTCAAGAGGAGGCCCTCTCAACAGGAACGGCGAGAGGAACTCCAGGGTCGTGCCACCATTCCAAGAGTCCCCCAGATGTCTCAGTCCATTCCAGAGGAACCTCTTTTCCCTTCACCGGCTCGTCTTTCACGCCGAGGATCGACTCACACCAAGGTGGCACGTGGCACAGCCCTGTGGGAAAGCCTCGTGGGAAAGCCTCGAGGGACTGCCTCGAGGGAAAGCCACAGATCCCTTGATCCACGTGACAGGAAGCGTGACACTACTGCTGCAGCTCGGGAGGAAAGCGCACGTGCATGCCCCCACTCGAGACGAGGCCTGACTCCCCTGGGGAGACTCAGACGCACCCCAAGATCCATGGCAACACTGGAGAGCAATCCTCAGGTTCCGGCCCCGACTCCACACAAGGACTGAGGCCCCGGCATGGACGGGAGAGGAATCCCGAGAGGTCCCCTAGCAACTCGCATGGGGACTGGCCTTTCCTGAGGCCACCAGAGCGGGTCCCTGAGGTCCCCGTCGTAACTCGAGAAGACCTGCCGCAACTCGAGAAAATCCAGGAGGTTCTCCCCTCCAGGCGAGATGAGGCCCATTTCCGCTGAGGCGTCTCGAGGCTGATCACACCTCCCCTCTGGAACTTCGAAAGGGTCCTTCACACCCTTGGTGCAAATCAAGTAGTTCCCCGACCTAGCCGTCTCCACTCGAGAGGAATCACGAGGGTCCCGCCCACATCCAGAGGAGCCCCGTTTCCGCCTCGTAGCTCGAGATGAGGGATCCTTTCCCTGCTTCGTCGGGAAAGAGTCCCCGGCGTTCCCGTCGCATCTCAAGAGGAGGCCCTCTCAACAGGAACGGCGAGAGGAACTCCAGGGTCGTGCAACTATTCCAAGAGTCCCCCAGATGTCTCAGTCCATTCCAGAGGAACCTCTTTTCCCTTCACCTGCTCGTCTTTCACGCCGAGGATCGACTCACACCAGGGTGGCACGTGGCACAGCCCTGTGGGAAAGCCTCGTGGGAAAGCCTCGAGGGACAGCCTCGAGGGAAAGCCACAGATCCCTTGATCCACGTGACAGGAAGCGTGACACTACTGCTGCAGCTCGGGAGGAAAGCGCACGTGCATGCCCCCACTCGAGACGAGGCCTGACTCCCCTGGGGAGACTCAGAAGCACCCCAAGATCCATGGCAACACTGGAGAGCAATCCTCAGGTTCCGGCCCCGACTCCACACAAGGACTGAGGCCCCGGCATGGACGGGAGAGGAATCCCGAGCGGTCCCCTAGCAACTCGCATGGGGACTGGCCTTTCCTGAGGCCACCAGAGCGGGTCCCTGAGGTCCCCGTCGTAACTCAAGAAGACCTGCCGCAACTCGAGAAAATCCAGGAGGTTCTCCCCTCCAGGCGAGATGAGGCCCATTTCCGCTGAGGCGTCTCGAGGCTGATCACACCTCACCTCTGGAACTTCGAAAGGGTCCTTCACACCCTTGGTGCAAATCAAGAAGTTCCCCGACCTAGCCGTCTCCACTCGAGAGGAATCACGAGGTTCCCGCCCACATCCAGAGGAGCCCCGTTTCCGCCTCGTAGCTCGAGATGAGGGATCCTTTCCCTGCTTCGTCGGGAAAGAGTTCCCGGCGTTCCCGTCGCATCTCAAGAGGAGGCCCTCTCAACAGGAACGGCGAGAGGAACTCCAGGGTCGTGCCACCATTCCAAGAGTCCCCCAGATGTCTCAGTCCATTCCAGAGGAACCTCTTTTCCCTTCACCGGCTCGTCTTTCACGCCGAGGATCGACTCACGCCAAGGTGGCACGTGGCACAGCCCTGTGGGAAAGCCTCGTGGGAAAGCCTCGAGGGACAGCCTCGAGGGAAAGCCACAGATCCCTTGATCCATGTGACAGGAAGCGTGACACTACTGCTGCAGCTCGGGAGGAAAGCGCACGTGCATGCCCCCACTCGAGACGAGGCCTGACTCCCCTGGGGAGACTCAGAAGCACCCCAAGATCCATGGCAACACTGGAGAGCAATCCTCAGGTTCCGGCCCCGACTCCACACAAGGACTGAGGCCCCGGCATGGACGGGAGAGGAATCCCGAGCGGTCCCCTAGCAACTCGCATGGGGACTGGCCTTTCCTGAGGCCACCAGAGCGGGTCCCTGAGGTCCCCGTCGTAACTCGAGAAGACCTGCCGCAACTCGAGAAAATCCAGGAGGTTCTCCCCTCCAGGCGAGATGAGGCCCATTTCCGCTGAGGCGTCTCGAGGCTGATCACACCTCACCTCTGGAACTTCGAAAGGGTCCTTCACACCCTTGGTGCAAATCAAGAAGTTCCCCGACCTAGCCGTCTCCACTCGAGAGGAATCACGAGGGTCCCGCCCACATCCAGAGGAGCCCCGTTTCCGCCTCGTAGCTCGAGATGAGGGATCCTTTCCCTGCTTCGTCGGGAAAGAGTCCCCGGCGTTCCCGTCGCATCTCAAGAGGAGGCCCTCTCAACAGGAACGGCGAGAGGAACTCCAGGGTCGTGCCACCATTCCAAGAGTCCCCCAGATGTCTCAGTCCATTCCAGAGGAACCTCTTTTCCCTTCACCGGCTCGTCTTTCACGCCGAGGATCGACTCACAACAAGGTGGCACGTGGCACAGCCCTGTGGGAAAGCCTCGTGGGAAAGCCTCGAGGGACAGCCTCGAGGGAAAGCCACAGATCCCTTGATCCACGTGACAGGAAGCGTGACACTACTGCTGCAGCTCGGGAGGAAAGCGCACGTGCATGCCCCCACTCGAGACGAGGCCTGATTCCCCTGGGGAGACTCAGAAGCACCCCAAGATCCATGGCAACACTCGAGAGGAATCCTCAGGTTCCGGCCCCGACTACACACAAGGACTGAGGCCCCGGCATGGACGGGAGAGGAATCCCGAGAGGTCCCGTATCAACTCGCATGGGGACTGGCCTTTCCTGAGGCCACCAGAGCGGGTCCCTGAGGTCCCCGTCGTAACTCGAGAAGACCTGCCGCAACTCGAGAAAATCCAGCAGGTTCTCCCCTCCAGGCGAGATGAGGCCCATTTCCGCTGAGGCGTCTCGAGGCTGATCACACCTCACCTCTGGAACTTCGAAAGGCTCCTTCACACCCTTGGTGCAAATCATGAAGTTCCCCGACCTAGCCGTCTCCACTCGAGAGGAATCACGAGGGTCCCGCCCACATCCAGAGGAGACCCGTTTCCGCCTCGTAGCTCGAGATGAGGGATCCTTTCCCTGCTTCGTCGGGAAAGAGTTCCCGGCATTCCCGTCGCATCTCAAGAGGAGGCCCTCTCAACAGGAACGGCGAGAGGAACTCCAGGGTCGTGCCACCATTCCAAGAGTCCCCCAGATGTCTCAGTCCATTCCAGAGGAACCTCTTTTCCCTTCACCGGCTCGTCTTTCACGCCGAGGATCGACTCACGCCAAGGTGGCACGTGGCACAGCCCTGTGGGAAAGCCTCGTGGGAAAGCCTCGAGGGACAGCCTCGAGTGAAAGCCACAGATCCCTTGATCCACGTGACAGGAAGTGTGACACTACCTCTGCAGCTCGGGAGGAAAGCGCACGTGCATGCCCCCACTCGAGACGAGGCCTGACTCCCCTGGGGAGACTCAGAAGCACCCCAAGATCCATGGCAACACTGGAGAGCAATCCTCAGGTTCCGGCCCCGACTCCACACAAGGACTGAGGCCCCGGCATGGATGGTAGAGGAATCCCGAGCGGTCCCCTAGCAACTCGCATGGGGACTGGCCTTTCCTGAGGCCACCAGAGCGGGTCCCTGAGGTCCCCGTCGTAACTCGAGAAGACCTGCCGCAACTCGAGAAAATCCAGGAGGTTCTCCCCTCCAGGCGAGATGAGGCCCATTTCCGCTGAGGCGTCTCGAGGCTGATCACACCTCCCCTCTGGAACTTCGAAAGGGTCCTTCACACCCTTGGTGCAAATCAAGAAGTTCCCCGACCTAGCCGTCTCCACTCGAGAGGAATCACGAGGGTCCCGCCCACATCCAGAGGAGCCCCGTGTCCGCCTCGTAGCTCGAGATGAGGGATCCTTTCCCTGCTTCGTCGGGAAAGAGTTCCCGGCGTTCCCGTCGCATCTCAAGAGGAGGCCCTCTCAACAGGAACAGCGAGAGGAACTCCAGGGTCGTGCCACCATTCCAAGAGTCCCCCAGATGTCTCAGTCCATTCCAGAGGAACCTCTTTTCCCTTCACCGGCTCGTCTTTCACGCCGAGGATCGACTCACGCCAAGGTGGCACGTGGCACAGCCCTGTGGGAAAGCCTCGTGGGAAAGCCTCGAGGGACAGCCTCGAGGGAAAGCCACAGATCCCTTGATCCACGTGACAGGAAGCGTGACACTACTGCTGCAGCTCGGGAGGAAAGCGCACGTGCATGCCCCCACTCGAGACGAGGCCTGACTCCCCTGGGGAGACTCAGACGCACCCCAAGATCCATGGCAACACTGGAGAGCAATCCTCAGGTTCCGGCCCCGACTCCACACAAGGACTGAGGCCCCGGCATGGACGGGAGAGGAATCCCGAGCGGTCCCCTAGCAACTCGCATGGGGACTGGCCTTTCCTGAGGCCACCAGAGCGGGTCCCTGAGGTCCCCGTCGTAACTCGAGAAGACCTGCCGCAACTCGAGAAAATCCAGGAGGTTCTCCCCTCCAGGCGAGATGAGGCCCATTTCCGCTGAGGCGTCTCGAGGCTGATCACACCTCCCCTCTGGAACTTCGAAAGGGTCCTTCACACCCTTGGTGCAAATCAAGTAGTTCCCCGACCTAGCCGTCTCCACTCGAGAGGAATCACGAGGGTCCCGCCCACATCCAGAGGAGCCCCGTTTCCGCCTCGTAGCTCGAGATGAGGGATCCTTTCCCTGCTTCGTCGGGAAAGAGTCCCCGGCGTTCCCGTCGCATCTCAAGAGGAGGCCCTCTCAACAGGAACGGCGAGAGGAACTCCAGGGTCGTGCCACTATTCCAAGAGTCCCCCAGATGTCTCAGTCCATTCCAGAGGAACCTCTTTTCCCTTCACCTGCTCGTCTTTCACGCCGAGGATCGACTCACACCAGGGTGGCACGTGGCACAGCCCTGTGGGAAGGCCTCGTGGGAAAGCCTCGAGGGACAGCCTCGAGGGAAAGCCACAGATCCCTTGATCCACGTGACAGGAAGCGTGACACTACTGCTGCAGCTCGGGAGGAAAGCGCACGTGCATGCCCCCACTCGAGACGAGGCCTGACTCCCCTGGGGAGACTCAGAAGCACCCCAAGATCCATGGCAACACTGGAGAGCAATCCTCAGGTTCCGGCCCCGACTCCACACAAGGACTGAGGCCCCGGCATGGACGGGAGAGGAATCCCGAGCGGTCCCCTAGCAACTCGCATGGGGACTGGCCTTTCCTGAGGCCACCAGAGCGGGTCCCTGAGGTCCCCGTCGTAACTCAAGAAGACCTGCCGCAACTCGAGAAAATCCAGGAGGTTCTCCCCTCCAGGCGAGATGAGGCCCATTTCCGCTGAGGCGTCTCGAGGCTGATCACACCTCACCTCTGGAACTTCGAAAGGGTCCTTCACACCCTTGGTGCAAATCAAGAAGTTCCCCGACCTAGCCGTCTCCACTCGAGAGGAATCACGAGGTTCCCGCCCACATCCAGAGGAGCCCCGTTTCCGCCTCGTAGCTCGAGATGAGGGATCCTTTCCCTGCTTCGTCGGGAAAGAGTCCCCGGCGTTCCCGTCGCATCTCAAGAGGAGGCCCTCTCAACAGGAACGGCGAGAGGAACTCCAGGGTCGTGCCACCATTCCAAGAGTCCCCCAGATGTCTCAGTCCATTCCAGAGGAACCTCTTTTCCCTTCACCGGCTCGTCTTTCACGCCGAGGATCGACTCACGCCAAGGTGGCATGTGGCACAGCCCTGTGGGAAAGCCTCGTGGGAAAGCCTCGAGGGACAGCCTCGAGGGAAAGCCACAGATCCCTTGATCCACGTGACAGGAAGCGTGACACTACTGCTGCAGCTCGGGAGGAAAGCGCACGTGCATGCCCCCACTCGAGACGAGGCCTGACTCCCCTGGGGAGACTCAGAAGCACCCCAAGATCCATGGCAACACTGGAGAGCAATCCTCAGGTTCCGGCCCCGACTCCACACAAGGACTGAGGCCCCGGCATGGACGGGAGAGGAATCCCGAGCGGTCCCCTAGCAACTCGCATGGGGACTGGCCTTTCCTGAGGCCACCAGAGCGGGTCCCTGAGGTCCCCGTCGTAACTCGAGAAGACCTGCCGCAACTCGAGAAAATCCAGCAGGTTCTCCCCTCCAGGCGAGATGAGGCCCATTTCCGCTGAGGCGTCTCGAGGCTGATCACACCTCACCTCTGGAACTTCGAAAGGCTCCTTCACACCCTTGGTGCAAATCATGAAGTTCCCCGACCTAGCCGTCTCCACTCGAGAGGAATCACGAGGGTCCCGCCCACATCCAGAGGAGACCCGTTTCCGCCTCGTAGCTCGAGATGAGGGATCCTTTCCCTGCTTCGTCGGGAAAGAGTTCCCGGCGTTCCCGTCGCATCTCAAGAGGAGGCCCTCTCAACAGGAACAGCGAGAGGAACTCCAGGGTCGTGCCACCATTCCAAGAGTCCCCGAGATGTCTCAGTCCACTCCAGAGGAACCTCTTTTCCCTTCACCGGCTCGTCTTTCACGCCGAGGATCGACTCACGCCAAGGTGGCACGTGGCACAGCCCTGTGGGAAAGCCTCGTGGGAAAGCCTCGAGGGACAGCCTCGAGGGAAAGCCACAGATCCCTTGATCCACGTGACAGGAAGCGTGACACTACTGCTGCAGCTCGGGAGGAAAGCGCACGTGCATGCCCCCACTCGAGACGAGGCCTGACTCCCCTGGGGAGACTCAGACGCACCCCAAGATCCATGGCAACACTGGAGAGCAATCCTCAGGTTCCGGCCCCGACTCCACACAAGGACTGAGGCCCCGGCATGGACGGGAGAGGAATCCCGAGCGGTCCCCTAGCAACTCGCATGGGGACTGGCCTTTCCTGAGGCCACCAGAGCGGGTCCCTGAGGTCCCCGTCGTAACTCGAGAAGACCTGCCGCAACTCGAGAAAATCCAGGAGGTTCTCCCCTCCAGGCGAGATGAGGCCCATTTCCGCTGAGGCGTCTCGAGGCTGATCACACCTCCCCTCTGGAACTTCGAAAGGGTCCTTCACACCCTTGGTGCAAATCAAGTAGTTCCCCGACCTAGCCGTCTCCACTCGAGAGGAATCACGAGGGTCCCGCCCACATCCAGAGGAGCCCCGTTTCCGCCTCGTAGCTCGAGATGAGGGATCCTTTCCCTGCTTCGTCGGGAAAGAGTCCCCGGCGTTCCCGTCGCATCTCAAGAGGAGGCCCTCTCAACAGGAACGGCGAGAGGAACTCCAGGGTCGTGCCACTATTCCAAGAGTCCCCCAGATGTCTCAGTCCATTCCAGAGGAACCTCTTTTCCCTTCACCTGCTCGTCTTTCACGCCGAGGATCGACTCACACCAGGGTGGCACGTGGCACAGCCCTGTGGGAAAGCCTCGTGGGAAAGCCTCGAGGGACAGCCTCGAGGGAAAGCCACAGATCCCTTGATCCACGTGACAGGAAGCGTGACACTACTGCTGCAGCTCGGGAGGAAAGCGCACGTGCATGCCCCCACTCGAGACGAGGCCTGACTCCCCTGGGGAGACTCAGAAGCACCCCAAGATCCATGGCAACACTGGAGAGCAATCCTCAGGTTCCGGCCCCGACTCCACACAAGGACTGAGGCCCCGGCATGGACGGGAGAGGAATCCCGAGCGGTCCCCTAGCAACTCGCATGGGGACTGGCCTTTCCTGAGGCCACCAGAGCGGGTCCCTGAGGTCCCCGTCGTAACTCAAGAAGACCTGCCGCAACTCGAGAAAATCCAGGAGGTTCTCCCCTCCAGGCGAGATGAGGCCCATTTCCGCTGAGGCGTCTCGAGGCTGATCACACCTCACCTCTGGAACTTCGAAAGGCTCCTTCACACCCTTGGTGCAAATCAAGAAGTTCCCCGACCTAGCCGTCTCCACTCGAGAGGAATCACGAGGTTCCCGCCCACATCCAGAGGAGCCCCGTTTCCGCCTCGTAGCTCGAGATGAGGGATCCTTTCCCTGCTTCGTCGGGAAAGAGTTCCCGGCGTTCCCGTCGCATCTCAAGAGGAGGCCCTCTCAACAGGAACGGCGAGAGGAACTCCAGGGTCGTGCCACCATTCCAAGAGTCCCCCAGATGTCTCAGTCCATTCCAGAGGAACCTCTTTTCCCTTCACCGGCTCGTCTTTCACGCCGAGGATCGACTCACGCCAAGGTGGCACGTGGCACAGCCCTGTGGGAAAGCCTCGTGGGAAAGCCTCGAGGGACAGCCTCGAGGGAAAGCCACAGATCCCTTGATCCACGTGACAGGAAGCGTGACACTACTGCTGCAGCTCGGGAGGAAAGCGCACGTGCATGCCCCCACTCGAGACGAGGCCTGACTCCCCTGGGGAGACTCAGAAGCACCCCAAGATCCATGGCAACACTGGAGAGCAATCCTCAGGTTAAGGCCCCGACTCCACACAAGGACTGAGGCCCCGGCATGGACGGGAGAGGAATCCCGAGCGGTCCCCTAGCAACTCGCATGGGGACTGGCCTTTCCTGAGGCCACCAGAGCGGGTCCCTGAGGTCCCCGTCGTAACTCGAGAAGACCTGCCGCAACTCGAGAAAATCCAGGAGGTTCTCCCCTCCAGGCGAGATGAGGCCCATTTCCGCTGAGGCGTCTCGAGGCTGATCACACCTCACCTCTGGAACTTCGAAAGGGTCCTTCACACCCTTGGTGCAAATCAAGAAGTTCCCCGACCTAGCCGTCTCCACTCGAGAGGAATCACGAGGGTCCCGCCCACATCCAGAGGAGCCCCGTTTCCGCCTCGTAGCTCGAGATGAGGGATCCTTTCCCTGCTTCGTCGGGAAAGAGTCCCCGGCGTTCCCGTCGCATCTCAAGAGGAGGCCCTCTCAACAGGAACGGCGAGAGGAACTCCAGGGTCGTGCCACCATTCCAAGAGTCCCCCAGATGTCTCAGTCCATTCCAGAGGAACCTCTTTTCCCTTCACCGGCTCGTCTTTCACGCCGAGGATCGACTCACAACAAGGTGGCACGTGGCACAGCCCTGTGGGAAAGCCTCTTGGGAAAGCCTCGAGGGACAGCCTCGAGGGAAAGCCACAGATCCCTTGATCCACGTGACAGGAAGCGTGACACTACTGCTGCAGCTCGGGAGGAAAGCGCACGTGCATGCCCCCACTCGAGACGAGGCCTGATTCCCCTGGGGAGACTCAGAAGCACCCCAAGATCCATGGCAACACTCGAGAGGAATCCTCAGGTTCCGGCCCCGACTACACACAAGGACTGAGGCCCCGGCATGGACGGGAGAGGAATCCCGAGAGGTCCCGTATCAACTCGCATGGGGACTGGCCTTTCCTGAGGCCACCAGAGCGGGTCCCTGAGGTCCCCGTCGTAACTCGAGAAGACCTGCCGCAACTCGAGAAAATCCAGCAGGTTCTCCCCTCCAGGCGAGATGAGGCCCATTTCCGCTGAGGCGTCTCGAGGCTGATCACACCTCACCTCTGGAACTTCGAAAGGCTCCTTCACACCCTTGGTGCAAATCATGAAGTTCCCCGACCTAGCCGTCTCCACTCGAGAGGAATCACGAGGGTCCCGCCCACATCCAGAGGAGACCCGTTTCCGCCTTGTAGCTCGAGATGAGGGATCCTTTCCCTGCTTCGTCGGGAAAGAGTTCCCGGCGTTCCCGTCGCATCTCAAGAGGAGGCCCTCTCAACAGGAACGGCGAGAGGAACTCCAGGGTCGTGCCACCATTCCAAGAGTCCCCCAGATGTCTCAGTCCATTCCAGAGGAACCTCTTTTCCCTTCACCGGCTCGTCTTTCACGCCGAGGATCGACTCACGCCAAGGTGGCACGTGGCACAGCCCTGTGGGAAAGCCTCGTGGGAAAGCCTCGAGGGACAGCCTCGAGTGAAAGCCACAGATCCCTTGATCCACGTGACAGGAAGTGTGACACTACCTCTGCAGCTCGGGAGGAAAGCGCACGTGCATGCCCCCACTCGAGACGAGGCCTGACTCCCCTGGGGAGACTCAGAAGCACCCCAAGATCCATGGCAACACTGGAGAGCAATCCTCAGGTTCCGGCCCCGACTCCACACAAGGACTGAGGCCCCGGCATGGATGGTAGAGGAATCCCGAGCGGTCCCCTAGCAACTCGCATGGGGACTGGCCTTTCCTGAGGCCACCAGAGCGGGTCCCTGAGGTCCCCGTCGTAACTCGAGAAGACCTGCCGCAACTCGAGAAAATCCAGGAGGTTCTCCCCTCCAGGCGAGATGAGGCCCATTTCCGCTGAGGCGTCTCGAGGCTGATCACACCTCCCCTCTGGAACTTCGAAAGGGTCCTTCACACCCTTGGTGCAAATCAAGAAGTTCCCCGACCTAGCCGTCTCCACTCGAGAGGAATCACGAGGGTCCCGCCCACATCCAGAGGAGCCCCGTGTCCGCCTCGTAGCTCGAGATGAGGGATCCTTTCCCTGCTTCGTCGGGAAAGAGTTCCCGGCGTTCCCGTCGCATCTCAAGAGGAGGCCCTCTCAACAGGAACAGCGAGAGGAACTCCAGGGTCGTGCCACCATTCCAAGAGTCCCCCAGATGTCTCAGTCCATTCCAGAGGAACCTCTTTTCCCTTCACCGGCTCGTCTTTCACGCCGAGGATCGACTCACGCCAAGGTGGCACGTGGCACAGCCCTGTGGGAAAGCCTCGTGGGAAAGCCTCGAGGGACAGCCTCGAGGGAAAGCCACAGATCCCTTGATCCACGTGACAGGAAGCGTGACACTACTGCTGCAGCTCGGGAGGAAAGCGCACGTGCATGCCCCCACTCGAGACGAGGCCTGACTCCCCTGGGGAGACTCAGACGCACCCCAAGATCCATGGCAACACTGGAGAGCAATCCTCAGGTTCCGGCCCCGACTCCACACAAGGACTGAGGCCCCGGCATGGACGGGAGAGGAATCCCGAGCGGTCCCCTAGCAACTCGCATGGGGACTGGCCTTTCCTGAGGCCACCAGAGCGGGTCCCTGAGGTCCCCGTCGTAACTCGAGAAGACCTGCCGCAACTCGAGAAAATCCAGGAGGTTCTCCCCTCCAGGCGAGATGAGGCCCATTTCCGCTGAGGCGTCTCGAGGCTGATCACACCTCCCCTCTGGAACTTCGAAAGGGTCCTTCACACCCTTGGTGCAAATCAAGTAGTTCCCCGACCTAGCCGTCTCCACTCGAGAGGAATCACGAGGGTCCCGCCCACATCCAGAGGAGCCCCGTTTCCGCCTCGTAGCTCGAGATGAGGGATCCTTTCCCTGCTTCGTCGGGAAAGAGTCCCCGGCGTTCCCGTCGCATCTCAAGAGGAGGCCCTCTCAACAGGAACGGCGAGAGGAACTCCAGGGTCGTGCCACTATTCCAAGAGTCCCCCAGATGTCTCAGTCCATTCCAGAGGAACCTCTTTTCCCTTCACCTGCTCGTCTTTCACGCCGAGGATCGACTCACACCAGGGTGGCACGTGGCACAGCCCTGTGGGAAAGCCTCGTGGGAAAGCCTCGAGGGACAGCCTCGAGGGAAAGCCACAGATCCCTTGATCCACGTGACAGGAAGCGTGACACTACTGCTGCAGCTCGGGAGGAAAGCGCACGTGCATGCCCCCACTCGAGACGAGGCCTGACTCCCCTGGGGAGACTCAGAAGCACCCCAAGATCCATGGCAACACTGGAGAGCAATCCTCAGGTTCCGGCCCCGACTCCACACAAGGACTGAGGCCCCGGCATGGACGGGAGAGGAATCCCGAGCGGTCCCCTAGCAACTCGCATGGGGACTGGCCTTTCCTGAGGCCACCAGAGCGGGTCCCTGAGGTCCCCGTCGTAACTCAAGAAGACCTGCCGCAACTCGAGAAAATCCAGGAGGTTCTCCCCTCCAGGCGAGATGAGGCCCATTTCCGCTGAGGCGTCTCGAGGCTGATCACACCTCACCTCTGGAACTTCGAAAGGGTCCTTCACACCCTTGGTGCAAATCAAGAAGTTCCCCGACCTAGCCGTCTCCACTCGAGAGGAATCACGAGGTTCCCGCCCACATCCAGAGGAGCCCCGTTTCCGCCTCGTAGCTCGAGATGAGGGATCCTTTCCCTGCTTCGTCGGGAAAGAGTTCCCGGCGTTCCCGTCGCATCTCAAGAGGAGGCCCTCTCAACAGGAACGGCGAGAGGAACTCCAGGGTCGTGCCACCATTCCAAGAGTCCCCCAGATGTCTCAGTCCATTCCAGAAAACCTCTTTTCCCTTCACCGGCTCGTCTTTCACGCCGAGGATCGACTCACGCCAAGGTGGCACGTGGCACAGCCCTGTGGGAAAGCCTCGTGGGAAAGCCTCGAGGGACAGCCTCGAGGGAAAGCCACAGATCCCTTGATCCACGTGACAGGAAGCGTGACACTACTGCTGCAGCTCGGGAGGAAAGCGCACGTGCATGCCCCCACTCGAGACGAGGCCTGACTCCCCTGGGGAGACTCAGAAGCACCCCAAGATCCATGGCAACACTGGAGAGCAATCCTCAGGTTCCGGCCCCGACTCCACACAAGGACTGAGGCCCCGGCATGGACGGGAGAGGAATCCCGAGCGGTCCCCTAGCAACTCGCATGGGGACTGGCCTTTCCTGAGGCCACCAGAGCGGGTCCCTGAGGTCCCCGTCGTAACTCGAGAAGACCTGCCGCAACTCGAGAAAATCCAGCAGGTTCTCCCCTCCAGGCGAGATGAGGCCCATTTCCGCTGAGGCGTCTCGAGGCTGATCACACCTCACCTCTGGAACTTCGAAAGGCTCCTTCACACCCTTGGTGCAAATCATGAAGTTCCCCGACCTAGCCGTCTCCACTCGAGAGGAATCACGAGGGTCCCGCCCACATCCAGAGGAGACCCGTTTCCGCCTCGTAGCTCGAGATGAGGGATCCTTTCCCTGCTTCGTCGGGAAAGAGTTCCCGGCGTTCCCGTCGCATCTCAAGAGGAGGCCCTCTCAACAGGAACAGCGAGAGGAACTCCAGGGTCGTGCCACCATTCCAAGAGTCCCCGAGATGTCTCAGTCCACTCCAGAGGAACCTCTTTTCCCTTCACCGGCTCGTCTTTCACGCCGAGGATCGACTCACGCCAAGGTGGCACGTGGCACAGCCCTGTGGGAAAGCCTCGTGGGAAAGCCTCGAGGGACAGCCTCGAGGGAAAGCCACAGATCCCTTGATCCACGTGACAGGAAGCGTGACACTACTGCTGCAGCTCGGGAGGAAAGCGCACGTGCATGCCCCCACTCGAGACGAGGCCTGACTCCCCTGGGGAGACTCAGACGCACCCCAAGATCCATGGCAACACTGGAGAGCAATCCTCAGGTTCCGGCCCCGACTCCACACAAGGACTGAGGCCCCGGCATGGACGGGAGAGGAATCCCGAGCGGTCCCCTAGCAACTCGCATGGGGACTGGCCTTTCCTGAGGCCACCAGAGCGGGTCCCTGAGGTCCCCGTCGTAACTCGAGAAGACCTGCCGCAACTCGAGAAAATCCAGGAGGTTCTCCCCTCCAGGCGAGATGAGGCCCATTTCCGCTGAGGCGTCTCGAGGCTGATCACACCTCCCCTCTGGAACTTCGAAAGGGTCCTTCACACCCTTGGTGCAAATCAAGTAGTTCCCCGACCTAGCCGTCTCCACTCGAGAGGAATCACGAGGGTCCCGCCCACATCCAGAGGAGCCCCGTTTCCGCCTCGTAGCTCGAGATGAGGGATCCTTTCCCTGCTTCGTCGGGAAAGAGTCCCCGGCGTTCCCGTCGCATCTCAAGAGGAGGCCCTCTCAACAGGAACGGCGAGAGGAACTCCAGGGTCGTGCCACTATTCCAAGAGTCCCCCAGATGTCTCAGTCCATTCCAGAGGAACCTCTTTTCCCTTCACCTGCTCGTCTTTCACGCCGAGGATCGACTCACACCAGGGTGGCACGTGGCACAGCCCTGTGGGAAAGCCTCGTGGGAAAGCCTCGAGGGACAGCCTCGAGGGAAAGCCACAGATCCCTTGATCCACGTGACAGGAAGCGTGACACTACTGCTGCAGCTCGGGAGGAAAGCGCACGTGCATGCCCCCACTCGAGACGAGGCCTGACTCCCCTGGGGAGACTCAGAAGCACCCCAAGATCCATGGCAACACTGGAGAGCAATCCTCAGGTTCCGGCCCCGACTCCACACAAGGACTGAGGCCCCGGCATGGACGGGAGAGGAATCCCGAGCGGTCCCCTAGCAACTCGCATGGGGACTGGCCTTTCCTGAGGCCACCAGAGCGGGTCCCTGAGGTCCCCGTCGTAACTCAAGAAGACCTGCCGCAACTCGAGAAAATCCAGGAGGTTCTCCCCTCCAGGCGAGATGAGGCCCATTTCCGCTGAGGCGTCTCGAGGCTGATCACACCTCACCTCTGGAACTTCGAAAGGCTCCTTCACACCCTTGGTGCAAATCAAGAAGTTCCCCGACCTAGCCGTCTCCACTCGAGAGGAATCACGAGGTTCCCGCCCACATCCAGAGGAGCCCCGTTTCCGCCTCGTAGCTCGAGATGAGGGATCCTTTCCCTGCTTCGTCGGGAAAGAGTTCCCGGCGTTCCCGTCGCATCTCAAGAGGAGGCCCTCTCAACAGGAACGGCGAGAGGAACTCCAGGGTCGTGCCACCATTCCAAGAGTCCCCCAGATGTCTCAGTCCATTCCAGAGGAACCTCTTTTCCCTTCACCGGCTCGTCTTTCACGCCGAGGATCGACTCACGCCAAGGTGGCACGTGGCACAGCCCTGTGGGAAAGCCTCGTGGGAAAGCCTCGAGGGACAGCCTCGAGGGAAAGCCACAGATCCCTTGATCCACGTGACAGGAAGCGTGACACTACTGCTGCAGCTCGGGAGGCAAGCGCACGTGCATGCCCCCACTCGAGACGAGGCCTGACTCCCCTGGGGAGACTCAGAAGCACCCCAAGATCCATGGCAACACTGGAGAGCAATCCTCAGGTTAAGGCCCCGACTCCACACAAGGACTGAGGCCCCGGCATGGACGGGAGAGGAATCCCGAGCGGTCCCCTAGCAACTCGCATGGGGACTGGCCTTTCCTGAGGCCACCAGAGCGGGTCCCTGAGGTCCCCGTCGTAACTCGAGAAGACCTGCCGCAACTCGAGAAAATCCAGGAGGTTCTCCCCTCCAGGCGAGATGAGGCCCATTTCCGCTGAGGCGTCTCGAGGCTGATCACACCTCCCCTCTGGAACTTCGAAAGGGTCCTTCACACCCTTGGTGCAAATCAAGTAGTTCCCCGACCTAGCCGTCTCCACTCGAGAGGAATCACGAGGGTCCCGCCCACATCCAGAGGAGCCCCGTTTCCGCCTCGTAGCTCGAGATGAGGGATCCTTTCCCTGCTTCGTCGGGAAAGAGTCCCCGGCGTTCCCGTCGCATCTCAAGAGGAGGCCCTCTCAACAGGAACGGCGAGAGGAACTCCAGGGTCGTGCCACTATTCCAAGAGTCCCCCAGATGTCTCAGTCCATTCCAGAGGAACCTCTTTTCCCTTCACCTGCTCGTCTTTCACGCCGAGGATCGACTCACACCAGGGTGGCACGTGGCACAGCCCTGTGGGAAAGCCTCGTGGGAAAGCCTCGATGGACAGCCTCGAGGGAAAGCCACAGATCCCTTGATCCACGTGACAGGAAGCGTGACACTACTGCTGCAGCTCGGGAGGAAAGCGCACGTGCATGCCCCCACTCGAGACGAGGCCTGACTCCCCTGGGGAGACTCAGAAGCACCCCAAGATCCATGGCAACACTGGAGAGCAATCCTCAGGTTCCGGCCCCGACTCCACACAAGGACTGAGGCCCCGGCATGGATGGTAGAGGAATCCCGAGCGGTCCCCTAGCAACTCGCATGGGGACTGGCCTTTCCTGAGGCCACCAGAGCGGGTCCCTGAGGTCCCCGTCGTAACTCGAGAAGACCTGCCGCAACTCGAGAAAATCCAGGAGGTTCTCCCCTCCAGGCGAGATGAGGCCCATTTCCGCTGAGGCGTCTCGAGGCTGATCACACCTCCCCTCTGGAACTTCGAAAGGGTCCTTCACACCCTTGGTGCAAATCAAGAAGTTCCCCGACCTAGCCGTCTCCACTCGAGAGGAATCACGAGGGTCCCGCCCACATCCAGAGGAGCCCCGTGTCCGCCTCGTAGCTCGAGATGAGGGATCCTTTCCCTGCTTCGTCGGGAAAGAGTTCCCGGCGTTCCCGTCGCATCTCAAGAGGAGGCCCTCTCAACAGGAACGGCGAGAGGAACTCCAGGGTCGTGCCACCATTCCAAGAGTCCCCCAGATGTCTCAGTCCATTCCAGAGGAACCTCTTTTCCCTTCACCGGCTCGTCTTTCACGCCGAGGATCGACTCACGCCAAGGTGGCACGTGGCACAGCCCTGTGGGAAAGCCTCGTGGGAAAGCCTCGAGGGACAGCCTCGAGGGAAAGCCACAGATCCCTTGATCCACGTGACAGGAAGCGTGACACTACTGCTGCAGCTCGGGAGGAAAGCGCACGTGCATGCCCCCACTCGAGACGAAGCCTGACTCCCCTGGGGAGACTCAGAAGCACCCCAAGATCCATGGCAACACTGGAGAGCAATCCTCAGGTTCCGGCCCCGACTCCACACAAGGACTGAGGCCCCGGCATGGACGGGAGAGGAATCCCGAGCGGTCCCCTAGCAACTCGCATGGGGACTGGCCTTTCCTGAGGCCACCAGAGCGGGTCCCTGAGGTCCCCGTCGTAACTCGAGAAGACCTGCCGCAACTCGAGAAAATCCAGCAGGTTCTCCCCTCCAGGCGAGATGAGGCCCATTTCCGCTGAGGCGTCTCGAGGCTGATCACACCTCACCTCTGGAACTTCGAAAGGGTCCTTCACACCCTTGGTGCAAATCAAGTAGTTCCCCGACCTAGCCGTCTCCACTCGAGAGGAATCACGAGGGTCCCGCCCACATCCAGAGGAGCCCCGTTTCCTCCTCGTAGCTCGAGATGAGTGATCCTTTCCCTGCTTCGTCGGGAAAGAGTCCCCGGCGTTCCCGTCGCATCTCAAGAGGAGGCCCTCTCAACAGGAACGGCGAGAGGAACTCCAGGGTCGTGCCACCATTCCAAGAGTCCCCCAGATGACTCAGTCCATTCCAGAGGAACCTCTTTTCCCTTCACCGGCTCGTCTTTCACGCTGAGGATCGACTCACGCCAAGGTGGCACGTGGCACAGCCCTGTGGGAAAGCCTCGTGGGAAAGCCTCGAGGGACAGCCTCGAGGGAAAGCCACAGATCCCTTGATCCACGTGACAGGAAGCGTGACACTACTGCTGCAGCTTGGGAGGAAAGCGCACGTGCATGCCCCCACTCGAGACGAGGCCTGACTCCCCTGGGGAGACTCAGACGCACCCCAAGATCCATGGCAACACTGGAGAGCAATCCTCAGGTTCCGGCCCCGACTACACACAAGGACTGAGGCCCCGGCATGGACGGGAGAGGAATCCCGAGAGGTCCCGTATCAACTCGCATGGGGACTGGCCTTTCCTGAGGCCACCAGAGCGGGTCCCTGAGGTCCCCGTCGTAACTCGAGAAGACCTGCCGCAACTCGAGAAAATCCAGCAGGTTCTCCCCTCCAGGCGAGATGAGGCCCATTTCCGCTGAGGCGTCTCGAGGCTGATCACACCTCACCTCTGGAACTTCGAAAGGCTCCTTCACACCCTTGGTGCAAATCATGAAGTTCCCCGACCTAGCCGTCTCCACTCGAGAGGAATCACGAGGGTCCCGCCCACATCCAGAGGAGACCCGTTTCCGCCTTGTAGCTCGAGATGAGGGATCCTTTCCCTGCTTCGTCGGGAAAGAGTTCCCGGCGTTCCCGTCGCATCTCAAGAGGAGGCCCTCTCAACAGGAACGGCGAGAGGAACTCCAGGGTCGTGCCACCATTCCAAGAGTCCCCCAGATGTCTCAGTCCATTCCAGAGGAACCTCTTTTCCCTTCACCGGCTCGTCTTTCACGCCGAGGATCGACTCACGCCAAGGTGGCACGTGGCACAGCCCTGTGGGAAAGCCTCGTGGGAAAGCCTCGAGGGACAGCCTCGAGTGAAAGCCACAGATCCCTTGATCCACGTGACAGGAAGTGTGACACTACCTCTGCAGCTCGGGAGGAAAGCGCACGTGCATGCCCCCATTCGAGACGAGGCCTGACTCCCCTGGGGAGACTCAGAAGCACCCCAAGATCCATGGCAACACTGGAGAGCAATCCTCAGGTTCCGGCCCCGACTCCACACAAGGACTGAGGCCCCGGCATGGATGGTAGAGGAATCCCGAGCGGTCCCCTAGCAACTCGCATGGGGACTGGCCTTTCCTGAGGCCACCAGAGCGGGTCCCTGAGGTCCCCGTCGTAACTCGAGAAGACCTGCCGCAACTCGAGAAAATCCAGGAGGTTCTCCCCTCCAGGCGAGATGAGGCCCATTTCCGCTGAGGCGTCTCGAGGCTGATCACACCTCCCCTCTGGAACTTCGAAAGGGTCCTTCACACCCTTGGTGCAAATCAAGAAGTTCCCCGACTTAGCCGTCTCCACTCGAGAGGAATCACGAGGGTCCCGCCCACATCCAGAGGAGCCCCGTGTCCGCCTCGTAGCTCGAGATGAGGGATCCTTTCCCTGCTTCGTCGGGAAAGAGTTCCCGGCGTTCCCGTCGCATCTCAAGAGGAGGCCCTCTCAACAGGAACAGCGAGAGGAACTCCAGGGTCGTGCCACCATTCCAAGAGTCCCCCAGATGTCTCAGTCCATTCCAGAGGAACCTCTTTTCCCTTCACCGGCTCGTCTTTCACGCCGAGGATCGACTCACGCCAAGGTGGCACGTGGCACAGCCCTGTGGGAAAGCCTCGTGGGAAAGCCTCGAGGGACAGCCTCGAGGGAAAGCCACAGATCCCTTGATCCACGTGACAGGAAGCGTGACACTACTGCTGCAGCTCGGGAGGAAAGCGCACGTGCATGCCCCCACTCGAGACGAGGCCTGACTCCCCTGGGGAGACTCAGACGCACCCCAAGATCCATGGCAACACTGGAGAGCAATCCTCAGGTTCCGGCCCCGACTCCACACAAGGACTGAGGCCCCGGCATGGACGGGAGAGGAATCCCGAGCGGTCCCCTAGCAACTCGCATGGGGACTGGCCTTTCCTGAGGCCACCAGAGCGGGTCCCTGAGGTCCCCGTCGTAACTCGAGAAGACCTGCCGCAACTCGAGAAAATCCAGGAGGTTCTCCCCTCCAGGCGAGATGAGGCCCATTTCCGCTGAGGCGTCTCGAGGCTGATCACACCTCCCCTCTGGAACTTCGAAAGGGTCCTTCACACCCTTGGTGCAAATCAAGTAGTTCCCCGACCTAGCCGTCTCCACTCGAGAGGAATCACGAGGGTCCCGCCCACATCCAGAGGAGCCCCGTTTCCGCCTCGTAGCTCGAGATGAGGGATCCTTTCCCTGCTTCGTCGGGAAAGTGTCCCCGGCGTTCCCGTCGCATCTCAAGAGGAGGCCCTCTCAACAGGAACGGCGAGAGGAACTCCAGGGTCGTGCCACTATTCCAAGAGTCCCCCAGATGTCTCAGTCCATTCCAGAGGAACCTCTTTTCCCTTCACCTGCTCGTCTTTCACGCCGAGGATCGACTCACACCAGGGTGGCACGTGGCACAGCCCTGTGGGAAAGCCTCGTGGGAAAGCCTCGAGGGACAGCCTCGAGGGAAAGCCACAGATCCCTTGATCCACGTGACAGGAAGCGTGACACTACTGCTGCAGCTCGGGAGGAAAGCGCACGTGCATGCCCCCACTCGAGACGAGGCCTGACTCCCCTGGGGAGACTCAGAAGCACCCCAAGATCCATGGCAACACTGGAGAGCAATCCTCAGGTTCCGGCCCCGACTCCACACAAGGACTGAGGCCCCGGCATGGATGGTAGAGGAATCCCGAGCGGTCCCCTAGCAACTCGCATGGGGACTGGCCTTTCCTGAGGCCACCAGAGCGGGTCCCTGAGGTCCCCGTCGTAACTCGAGAAGACCTGCCGCAACTCGAGAAAATCCAGGAGGTTCTCCCCTCCAGGCGAGATGAGGCCCATTTCCGCTGAGGCGTCTCGAGGCTGATCACACCTCCCCTCTGGAACTTCGAAAGGGTCCTTCACACCCTTGGTGCAAATCAAGAAGTTCCCCGACCTAGCCGTCTCCACTCGAGAGGAATCACGAGGGTCCCGCCCACATCCAGAGGAGCCCCGTGTCCGCCTCGTAGCTCGAGATGAGGGATCCTTTCCCTGCTTCGTCGGGAAAGAGTTCCCGGCGTTCCCGTCGCATCTCAAGAGGAGGCCCTCTCAACAGGAACGGCGAGAGGAACTCCAGGGTCGTGCCACCATTCCAAGAGTCCCCCAGATGTCTCAGTCCATTCCAGAGGAACCTCTTTTCCCTTCACCGGCTCGTCTTTCACGCCGAGGATCGACTCACGCCAAGGTGGCACGTGGCACAGCCCTGTGGGAAAGCCTCGTGGGAAAGCCTCGAGGGACAGCCTCGAGGGAAAGCCACAGATCCCTTGATCCACGTGACAGGAAGCGTGACACTACTGCTGCAGCTCGGGAGGAAAGCGCACGTGCATGCCCCCACTCGAGACGAAGCCTGACTCCCCTGGGGAGACTCAGAAGCACCCCAAGATCCATGGCAACACTGGAGAGCAATCCTCAGGTTCCGGCCCCGACTCCACACAAGGACTGAGGCCCCGGCATGGACGGGAGAGGAATCCCGAGCGGTCCCCTAGCAACTCGCATGGGGACTGGCCTTTCCTGAGGCCACCAGAGCGGGTCCCTGAGGTCCCCGTCGTAACTCGAGAAGACCTGCCGCAACTCGAGAAAATCCAGCAGGTTCTCCCCTCCAGGCGAGATGAGGCCCATTTCCGCTGAGGCGTCTCGAGGCTGATCACACCTCACCTCTGGAACTTCGAAAGGGTCCTTCACACCCTTGGTGCAAATCAAGTAGTTCCCCGACCTAGCCGTCTCCACTCGAGAGGAATCACGAGGGTCCCGCCCACATCCAGAGGAGCCCCGTTTCCTCCTCGTAGCTCGAGATGAGTGATCCTTTCCCTGCTTCGTCGGGAAAGAGTCCCCGGCGTTCCCGTCGCATCTCAAGAGGAGGCCCTCTCAACAGGAACGGCGAGAGGAACTCCAGGGTCGTGCCACCATTCCAAAAGTCCCCCAGATGACTCAGTCCATTCCAGAGGAACCTCTTTTCCCTTCACCGGCTCGTCTTTCACGCTGAGGATCGACTCACACCAAGGTGGCACGTGGCACAGCCCTGTGGGAAAGCCTCGTGGGAAAGCCTCGAGGGACAGCCTCGAGGGAAAGCCACAGATCCCTTGATCCACGTGACAGGAAGCGTGACACTACTGCTGCAGCTTGGGAGGAAAGCGCACGTGCATGCCCCCACTCGAGACGAGGCCTGACTCCCCTGGGGAGACTCAGACGCACCCCAAGATCCATGGCAACACTGGAGAGCAATCCTCAGGTTCCGGCCCCGACTCCACACAAGGACTGAGGCCCCGGCATGGACGGGAGAGGAATCCCGAGAGGACCCGTAGCAACTCGCATGGGGACTGGCCTTTCCTGAGGCCACCAGAGCGGGTCCCTGAGGTCCCCGTCGTAACTCGAGAAGACCTGCCGCAACTCGAGAAAATCCAGGAGGTTCTCCCCTCCAGGCGAGATGAGGCCCATTTCCGCTGAGGCGTCTCGAGGCTGATCACACCTCACCTCTGGAACTTCGAAAGGCTCCTTCACACCCTTGGTGCAAATCATGAAGTTCCCCGACCTAGCCGTCTCCACTCGAGAGGAATCAAGAGGGTCCCGCTCACATCCAGAGGAGACCCGTTTCCGCCTCGTAGCTCGAGATGAGGGATCCTTTCCCTGCTTCGTCGGGAAAGAGTTCCCGGCGTTCCCGTCGCATCTCAAGAGGAGGCCCTCTCAACAGGAACGGCGAGAGGAACTCCAGGGTCGTGCCACCATTCCAAGAGTCCCCCAGATGTCTCAGTCCATTCCAGAGGAACCTCTTTTCCCTTCACCGGCTCGTCTTTCACGCCGAGGATCGATTCACGCCAAGGTGGCACGTGGCACAGCCCTGTGGGAAAGCCTCGTGGGAAAGCCTCGAGGGACAGCCTCGAGTGAAAGCCACAGATCCCTTGATCCACGTGACAGGAAGCGTGACACTACTGCTGCAGCTCGGGAGGAAAGCGCACGTGCATGCCCCCACTCGAGACGAAGCCTGACTCCCCTGGGGAGACTCAGAAGCACCCCAAGATCCATGGCAACACTGGAGAGCAATCCTCAGGTTCCGGCCCCGACTCCACACAAGGACTGAGGCCCCGGCATGGACGGGAGAGGAATCCCGAGCGGTCCCCTAGCAACTCGCATGGGGACTGGCCTTTCCTGAGGCCACCAGAGCGGGTCCCTGAGGTCCCCGTCGTAACTCGAGAAGACCTGCCGCAACTCGAGAAAATCCAGGAGGTTCTCCCCTCCAGGCGAGATGAGGCCCATTTCCGCTGAGGCGTCTCGAGGCTGATCACACCTCCCCTCTGGAACTTCGAAAGGGTCCTTCACACCCTTGGTGCAAATCAAGAAGTTCCCCGACCTAGCCGTCTCCACTCGAGAGGAATCACGAGGGTCCCGCCCACATCCAGAGGAGCCCCGTGTCCGCCTCGTAGCTCGAGATGAGGGATCCTTTCCCTGCTTCGTCGGGAAAGAGTTCCCGGCGTTCCCGTCGCATCTCAAGAGGAGGCCCTCTCAACAGGAACAGCGAGAGGAACTCCAGGGTCGTGCCACCATTCCAAGAGTCCCCCAGATGTCTCAGTCCATTCCAGAGGAACCTCTTTTCCCTTCACCGGCTCGTCTTTCACGCCGAGGATCGACTCACGCCAAGGTGGCACGTGGCACAGCCCTGTGGGAAAGCCTCGTGGGAAAGCCTCGAGGGACAGCCTCGAGGGAAAGCCACAGATCCCTTGATCCACGTGACAGGAAGCGTGACACTACTGCTGCAGCTCGGGAGGAAAGCGCACGTGCATGCCCCCACTCGAGACGAGGCCTGACTCCCCTGGGGAGACTCAGACGCACCCCAAGATCCATGGCAACACTGGAGAGCAATCCTCAGGTTCCGGCCCCGACTCCACACAAGGACTGAGGCCCCGGCATGGACGGGAGAGGAATCCCGAGCGGTCCCCTAGCAACTCGCATGGGGACTGGCCTTTCCTGAGGCCACCAGAGCGGGTCCCTGAGGTCCCCGTCGTAACTCGAGAAGACCTGCCGCAACTCGAGAAAATCCAGGAGGTTCTCCCCTCCAGGCGAGATGAGGCCCATTTCCGCTGAGGCGTCTCGAGGCTGATCACACCTCCCCTCTGGAACTTCGAAAGGGTCCTTCACACCCTTGGTGCAAATCAAGTAGTTCCCCGACCTAGCCGTCTCCACTCGAGAGGAATCACGAGCGTCCCGCCCACATCCAGAGGAGCCCCGTTTCCGCCTCGTAGCTCGAGATGAGGGATCCTTTCCCTGCTTCGTCGGGAAAGAGTCCCCGGCGTTCCCGTCGCATCTCAAGAGGAGGCCCTCTCAACAGGAACGGCGAGAGGAACTCCAGGGTCGTGCCACTATTCCAAGAGTCCCCCAGATGTCTCAGTCCATTCCAGAGGAACCTCTTTTCCCTTCACCTGCTCGTCTTTCACGCCGAGGATCGACTCACACCAGGGTGGCACGTGGCACAGCCCTGTGGGAAAGCCTCGTGGGAAAGCCTCGAGGGACAGCCTCGAGGGAAAGCCACAGATCCCTTGATCCACGTGACAGGAAGCGTGACACTACTGCTGCAGCTCGGGAGGAAAGCGCACGTGCATGACCCCACTCGAGACGAGGCCTGACTCCCCTGGGGAGACTCAGAAGCACCCCAAGATCCATGGCAACACTGGAGAGCAATCCTCAGGTTCCGGCCCCGACTCCACACAAGGACTGAGGCCCCGGCATGGACGGGAGAGGAATCCCGAGCGGTCCCCTAGCAACTCGCATGGGGACTGGCCTTTCCTGAGGCCACCAGAGCGGGTCCCTGAGGTCCCCGTCGTAACTCAAGAAGACCTGCCGCAAGTCGAGAAAATCCAGGAGGTTCTCCCCTCCAGGCGAGATGAGGCCCATTTCCGCTGAGGCGTCTCGAGGCTGATCACACCTCACCTCTGGAACTTCGAAAGGGTCCTTCACACCCTTGGTGCAAATCAAGAAGTTCCCCGACCTAGCCGTCTCCACTCGAGAGGAATCACGAGGTTCCCGCCCACATCCAGAGGAGCCCCGTTTCCGCCTCGTAGCTCGAGATGAGGGATCCTTTCCCTGCTTCGTCGGGAAAGAGTTCCCGGCGTTCCCGTCGCATCTCAAGAGGAGGCCCTCTCAACAGGAACGGCGAGAGGAACTCCAGGGTCGTGCCACCATTCCAAGAGTCCCCCAGATGTCTCAGTCCATTCCAGAGGAAACTCTTTTCCCTTCACCGGCTCGTCTTTCACGCCGAGGATCGACTCACGCCAAGGTGGCACGTGGCACAGCCCTGTGGGAAAGCCTCGTGGGAAAGCCTCGAGGGACAGCCTCGAGGGAAAGCCACAGATCCCTTGATCCACGTGACAGGAAGCGTGACACTACTGCTGCAGCTCGGGAGGAAAGCGCACGTGCATGCCCCCACTCGAGACGAGGCCTGACTCCCCTGGGGAGACTCAGAAGCACCCCAAGATCCATGGCAACACTGGAGAGCAATCCTCAGGTTCCGGCCCCGACTCCACACAAGGACTGAGGCCCCGGCATGGACGGGAGAGGAATCCCGAGCGGTCCCCTAGCAACTCGCATGCGGACTGGCCTTTCCTGAGGCCACCAGAGTGGGTCCCTGAGGTCCCCGTCGTAACTCGAGAAGACCTGCCGCAACTCGAGAAAATCCAGGAGGTTCTCCCCTCCAGGCGAGATGAGGCCCATTTCCGCTGAGGCGTCTCGAGGCTGATCACACCTCCCCTCTGGAACTTCGAAAGGGTCCTTCACACCCTTGGTGCAAATCAAGAAGTTCCCCGACCTAGCCGTCTCCACTCGAGAGGAATCACGAGGGTCCCGCCCACATCCAGAGGAGCCCCGTTTCCGCCTCGTAGCTCGAGATGAGGGATCCTTTCCCTGCTTCGTCGGGAAAGAGTCCCCGGCGTTCCCGTCGCATCTCAAGAGGAGGCCCTCTCAACAGGAACGGCGAGAGGAACTCCAGGGTCGTGCCACCATTCCAAGAGTCCCCCAGATGTCTCAGTCCATTCCAGAGGAACCTCTTTTCCCTTCACCGGCTCGTCTTTCACGCCGAGGATCGACTCACAACAAGGTGGCACGTGGCACAGCCCTGTGGGAAAGCCTCGTGGGAAAGCCTCGAGGGACAGCCTCGAGGGAAAGCCACAGATCCCTTGATCCACGTGACAGGAAGCGTGACACTACTGCTGCAGCTCGGGAGGAAAGCGCACGTGCATGCCCCCACTCGAGACGAGGCCTGATTCCCCTGGGGAGACTCAGAAGCACCCCAAGATCCATGGCAACACTCGAGAGGAATCCTCAGGTTCCGGCCCCGACTACACACAAGGACTGAGGCCCCGGCATGGACGGGAGAGGAATCCCGAGAGGTCCCGTATCAACTCGCATGGGGACTGGCCTTTCCTGAGGCCACCAGAGCGGGTCCCTGAGGTCCCCGTCGTAACTCGAGAAGACCTGCCGCAACTCGAGAAAATCCAGCAGGTTCTCCCCTCCAGGCGAGATGAGGCCCATTTCCGCTGAGGCGCCTCGAGGCTGATCACATCTCACCTCTGGAACTTCGAAAGGCTCCTTCACACCCTTGGTGCAAATCAAGAAGTTCCCCGACCTAGCCGTCTCCACTCGAGAGGAATCACGAGGGTCCCGCCCACATCCAGAGGAGCCCCGTTTCCGCCTCGTAGCTCGAGATGAGGGATCCTTTCCCTGCTTCGTCGGGAAAGAGTTCCCGGCGTTCCCGTCGCATCTCAAGAGGAGGCCCTCTCAACAGGAACGGCGAGAGGAACTCCAGGGTCGTGCCACCATTCCAAGAGTCCCCCAGATGTCTCAGTCCATTCCAGAGGAATCTCTTTTCCCTTCACCGGCTCGTCTTTCACGCCGAGGATCGACTCACGCCAAGGTGGCACGTGGCACAGCCCTGTGGGAAAGCCTCGTGGGAAAGCCTCGAGGGACAGCCTCGAGGGAAAGCCACAGATCCCTTGATCCACGTGACAGGAAGCGTGACACTACTGCTGCAGCTCGGGAGGAAAGCGCACGTGCATGCCCCCACTCGAGACGAGGCCTGACTCCCCTGGGGAGACTCAGAAGCACCCCAAGATCCATGGCAACACTGGAGAGCAATCCTCAGGTTCCGGCCCCGACTCCACACAAGGACTGAGGCCCCGGCATGGACGGGAGAGGAATCCCGAGCAGTCCCCTAGCAACTCGCATGGGGACTGGCCTTTCCTGAGGCCACCAGAGCGGGTCCCTGAGGTCCCCGTCGTAACTCGAGAAGACCTGCCGCAACTCGAGAAAATCCAGGAGGTTCTCCCCTCCAGGCGAGATGAGGCCCATTTCCGCTGAGGCGTCTCGAGGCTGATCACACCTCCCCTCTGGAACTTCGAAAGGGTCCTTCACACCCTTGGTGCAAATCAAGAAGTTCCCCGACCTAGCCGTCTCCACTCGAGAGGAATCACGAGGGTCCCGCCCACATCCAGAGGAGCCCCGTTTCCGCCTCGTAGCTCGAGATGAGGGATCCTTTCCCTGCTTCGTCGGGAAAGAGTTCCCGGCGTTCCCGTCGCATCTCAAGAGGAGGCCCTCTCAACAGGAACGGCGAGAGGAACTCCAGGGTCGTGCCACCATTCCAAGAGTCCCCCAGATGTCTCAGTCCATTCCAGAGGAACCTCTTTTCCCTTCACCGGCTCGTCTTTCACGCCGAGGATCGACTCACGCCAAGGTGGCACGTGGCACAGCCCTGTGGGAAAGCCTCGTGGGAAAGCCTCGAGGGACAGCCTCGAGGGAAAGCCACAGATCCCTTGATCCACGTGACAGGAAGCGTGACACTACTGCTGCAGCTCGGGAGGAAAGCGCACGTGCATGCCCCCACTCGAGACGAGGCCTGACTCCCCTGGGGAGACTCAGAAGCACCCCAAGATCCATGGCAACACTGGAGAGCAATCCTCAGGTTCCGGCCCCGACTCCACACAAGGACTGAGGCCCCGGCATGGACGGGAGAGGAATCCCGAGCAGTCCCCTAGCAACTCGCATGGGGACTGGCCTTTCCTGAGGCCACCAGAGCGGGTCCCTGAGGTCCCCGTCG
Organism: Budorcas taxicolor; assembly: GCF_023091745.1. Classification (NCBI taxonomy): domain Eukaryota; kingdom Metazoa; phylum Chordata; class Mammalia; order Artiodactyla; family Bovidae; genus Budorcas; species Budorcas taxicolor. The sequence continues at coordinate 1,411,162 of NC_068927.1, read as the reverse complement.
TAACTCAAGAAGACCTGCCGCAAGTCGAGAAAATCCAGGAGGTTCTCCCCTCCAGGCGAGATGAGGCCCATTTCCGCTGAGGCGTCTCGAGGCTGATCACACCTCACCTCTGGAACTTCGAAAGGGTCCTTCACACCCTTGGTGCAAATCAAGAAGTTCCCCGACCTAGCCGTCTCCACTCGAGAGGAATCACGAGGTTCCCGCCCACATCCAGAGGAGCCCCGTTTCCGCCTCGTAGCTCGAGATGAGGGATCCTTTCCCTGCTTCGTCGGGAAAGAGTTCCCGGCGTTCCCGTCGCATCTCAAGAGGAGGCCCTCTCAACAGGAACGGCGAGAGGAACTCCAGGGTCGTGCCACCATTCCAAGAGTCCCCCAGATGTCTCAGTCCATTCCAGAGGAAACTCTTTTCCCTTCACCGGCTCGTCTTTCACGCCGAGGATCGACTCACGCCAAGGTGGCACGTGGCACAGCCCTGTGGGAAAGCCTCGTGGGAAAGCCTCGAGGGACAGCCTCGAGGGAAAGCCACAGATCCCTTGATCCACGTGACAGGAAGCGTGACACTACTGCTGCAGCTCGGGAGGAAAGCGCACGTGCATGCCCCCACTCGAGACGAGGCCTGACTCCCCTGGGGAGACTCAGAAGCACCCCAAGATCCATGGCAACACTGGAGAGCAATCCTCAGGTTCCGGCCCCGACTCCACACAAGGACTGAGGCCCCGGCATGGACGGGAGAGGAATCCCGAGCGGTCCCCTAGCAACTCGCATGCGGACTGGCCTTTCCTGAGGCCACCAGAGCGGGTCCCTGAGGTCCCCGTCGTAACTCGAGAAGACCTGCCGCAACTCGAGAAAATCCAGGAGGTTCTCCCCTCCAGGCGAGATGAGGCCCATTTCCGCTGAGGCGTCTCGAGGCTGATCACACCTCACCTCTGGAACTTCGAAAGGCTCCTTAACACCCTTGGTGCAAATCAAGAAGTTCCCCGACCTAGCCGTCTCCACTCGAGAGGAATCACGAGGGTCCCGCCCACATCCAGAGGAGCCCCGTTTCCGCCTCGTAGCTCGAGATGAGGGATCCTTTCCCTGCTTCGTCGGGAAAGAGTCCCCGGCGTTCCCGTCGCATCTCAAGAGGAGGCCCTCTCAACAGGAACGGCGAGAGGAACTCCAGGGTCGTGCCACCATTCCAAGAGTCCCCCAGATGTCTCAGTCCATTCCAGAGGAACCTCTTTTCCCTTCACCGGCTCGTCTTTCACGCCGAGGATCGACTCACAACAAGGTGGCACGTGGCACAGCCCTGTGGGAAAGCCTCGTGGGAAAGCCTCGAGGGACAGCCTCGAGGGAAAGCCACAGATCCCTTGATCCACGTGACAGGAAGCGTGACACTACTGCTGCAGCTCGGGAGGAAAGCGCACGTGCATGCCCCCACTCGAGACGAGGCCTGATTCCCCTGGGGAGACTCAGAAGCACCCCAAGATCCATGGCAACACTCGAGAGGAATCCTCAGGTTCCGGCCCCGACTACACACAAGGACTGAGGCCCCGGCATGGACGGGAGAGGAATCCCGAGAGATCCCGTATCAACTCGCATGGGGACTGGCCTTTCCTGAGGCCACCAGAGCGGGTCCCTGAGGTCCCCGTCGTAACTCGAGAAGACCTGCCGCAACTCGAGAAAATCCAGCAGGTTCTCCCCTCCAGGCGAGATGAGGCCCATTTCCGCTGAGGCGCCTCGAGGCTGATCACATCTCACCTCTGGAACTTCGAAAGGCTCCTTCACACCCTTGGTGCAAATCAAGAAGTTCCCCGACCTAGCCGTCTCCACTCGAGAGGAATCACGAGGGTCCCGCCCACATCCAGAGGAGACCCGTTTCCGCCTCGTAGCTCGAGATGAGGGATCCTTTCCCTGCTTCGGCGGGAAAGAGTTCCCGGCATTCCCGTCGCATCTCAAGAGGAGGCCCTCTCAACAGGAACGGCGAGAGGAACTCCAGGGTCGTGCCACCATTCCAAGAGTCCCCCAGATGTCTCAGTCCATTCCAGAGGAACCTCTTTTCCCTTCACCGGCTCGTCTTTCACGCCGAGGATCGACTCACGCCAAGGTGGCACGTGGCACAGACCTGTGGGAAAGCCTCGTGGGAAGCCTCGAGGGACAGCCTCGAGTGAAAGCCACAGATCCCTTGATCCACGTGACAGGAAGCGTGACACTACTGCTGCAGCTCGGGAGGAAAGTGCACGTGCATGCCCCCACTCGAGACGAAGCCTGACTCCCCTGGGGAGACTCAGAAGCACCCCAAGATCCATGGCAACACTGGAGAGCAATCCTCAGGTTCCGGCCCCGACTCCACACAAGGACTGAGGCCCCGGCATGGACGGGAGAGGAATCCCGAGCGGTCCCCTAGCAACTCGCATGGGGACTGGCCTTTCCTGAGGCCACCAGAGCGGGTCCCTGAGGTCCCCGTCGTAACTCGAGAAGACCTGCCGCAACTCGAGAAAATCCAGGAGGTTCTCCCCTCCAGGCGAGATGAGGCCCATTTCCGCTGAGGCGTCTCGAGGCTGATCACACCTCCCCTCTGGAACTTCGAAAGGGTCCTTCACACCCTTGGTGCAAATCAAGAAGTTCCCCGACCTAGCCGTCTCCACTCGAGAGGAATCACGAGGGTCCCGCCCACATCCAGAGGAGCCCCGTTTCCGCCTCGTAGCTCGAGATGAGGGATCCTTTCCCTGCTTCGTCGGGAAAGAGTTCCCGGCGTTCCCGTCGCATCTCAAGAGGAGGCCCTCTCAACAGGAACGGCGAGAGGAACTCCAGGGTCGTGCCACCATTCCAAGAGTCCCCCAGATGTCTCAGTCCATTCCAGAGGAATCTCTTTTCCCTTCACCGGCTCGTCTTTCACGCCGAGGATCGACTCACGCCAAGGTGGCACGTGGCACAGCCCTGTGGGAAAGCCTCGTGGGAAAGCCTCGAGGGACAGCCTCGAGGGAAAGCCACAGATCCCTTGATCCACGTGACAGGAAGCGTGACACTACTGCTGCAGCTCGGGAGGAAAGCGCACGTGCATGCCCCCACTCGAGACGAGGCCTGACTCCCCTGGGGAGACTCAGAAGCACCCCAAGATCCATGGCAACACTGGAGAGCAATCCTCAGGTTCCGGCCCCGACTCCACACAAGGACTGAGGCCCCGGCATGGACGGGAGAGGAATCCCGAGCAGTCCCCTAGCAACTCGCATGGGGACTGGCCTTTCCTGAGGCCACCAGAGCGGGTCCCTGAGGTCCCCGTCGTAACTCGAGAAGACCTGCCGCAACTCGAGAAAATCCAGGAGGTTCTCCCCTCCAGGCGAGATGAGGCCCATTTCCGCTGAGGCGTCTCGAGGCTGATCACACCTCCCCTCTGGAACTTCGAAAGGGTACTTCACACCCTTGGTGCAAATCAAGAAGTTCCCCGACCTAGCCGTCTCCACTCGAGAGGAATCACGAGGGTCCCGCCCACATCCAGAGGAGCCCCGTTTCCGCCTCGTAGCTCGAGATGAGGGATCCTTTCCCTGCTTCGTCGGGAAAGAGTTCCCGGCGTTCCCGTCGCATCTCAAGAGGAGGCCCTCTCAACAGGAACGGCGAGAGGAACTCCAGGGTCGTGCCACCATTCCAAGAGTCCCCCAGATGTCTCAGTCCATTCCAGAGGAACCTCTTTTCCCTTCACCGGCTCGTCTTTCACGCCGAGGATCGACTCACGCCAAGGTGGCACGTGGCACAGCCCTGTGGGAAAGCCTCGTGGGAAGCCTCGAGGGACAGCCTCGAGTGAAAGCCACAGATCCCTTGATCCACGTGACAGGAAGCGTGACACTACTGCTGCAGCTCGGGAGGAAAGTGCACGTGCATGCCCCCACTCGAGACGAAGCCTGACTCCCCTGGGGAGACTCAGAAGCACCCCAAGATCCATGGCAACACTGGAGAGCAATCCTCAGGTTCCGGCCCCGACTCCACACAAGGACTGAGGCCCCGGCATGGACGGGAGAGGAATCCCGAGCGGTCCCCTAGCAACTCGCATGGGGACTGGCCTTTCCTGAGGCCACCAGAGCGGGTCCCTGAGGTCCCCGTCGTAACTCGAGAAGACCTGCCGCAACTCGAGAAAATCCAGGAGGTTCTCCCCTCCAGGCGAGATGAGGCCCATTTCCGCTGAGGCGTCTCGAGGCTGATCACACCTCCCCTCTGGAACTTCGAAAGGGTCCTTCACACCCTTGGTGCAAATCAAGAAGTTCCCCGACCTAGCCGTCTCCACTCGAGAGGAATCACGAGGGTCCCGCCCACATCCAGAGGAGCCCCGTTTCCGCCTCGTAGCTCGAGATGAGGGATCCTTTCCCTGCTTCGTCGGGAAAGAGTTCCCGGCGTTCCCGTCGCATCTCAAGAGGAGGCCCTCTCAACAGGAACGGCGAGAGGAACTCCAGGGTCGTGCCACCATTCCAAGAGTCCCCCAGATGTCTCAGTCCATTCCAGAGGAATCTCTTTTCCCTTCACCGGCTCGTCTTTCACGCCGAGGATCGACTCACGCCAAGGTGGCACGTGGCACAGCCCTGTGGGAAAGCCTCGTGGGAAAGCCTCGAGGGACAGCCTCGAGGGAAAGCCACAGATCCCTTGATCCACGTGACAGGAAGCGTGACACTACTGCTGCAGCTCGGGAGGAAAGCGCACGTGCATGCCCCCACTCGAGACGAGGCCTGACTCCCCTGGGGAGACTCAGAAGCACCCCAAGATCCATGGCAACACTGGAGAGCAATCCTCAGGTTCCGGCCCCGACTCCACACAAGGACTGAGGCCCCGGCATGGACGGGAGAGGAATCCCGAGCAGTCCCCTAGCAACTCGCATGGGGACTGGCCTTTCCTGAGGCCACCAGAGCGGGTCCCTGAGGTCCCCGTCGTAACTCGAGAAGACCTGCCGCAACTCGAGAAAATCCAGGAGGTTCTCCCCTCCAGGCGAGATGAGGCCCATTTCCGCTGAGGCGTCTCGAGGCTGATCACACCTCCCCTCTGGAACTTCGAAAGGGTACTTCACACCCTTGGTGCAAATCAAGAAGTTCCCCGACCTAGCCGTCTCCACTCGAGAGGAATCACGAGGGTCCCGCCCACATCCAGAGGAGCCCCGTTTCCGCCTCGTAGCTCGAGATGAGGGATCCTTTCCCTGCTTCGTCGGGAAAGAGTTCCCGGCGTTCCCGTCGCATCTCAAGAGGAGGCCCTCTCAACAGGAACGGCGAGAGGAACTCCAGGGTCGTGCCACCATTCCAAGAGTCCCCCAGATGTCTCAGTCCATTCCAGAGGAACCTCTTTTCCCTTCACCGGCTCGTCTTTCACGCCGAGGATCGACTCACGCCAAGGTGGCACGTGGCACAGCCCTGTGGGAAAGCCTCGTGGGAAAGCCTCGAGGGACAGCCTCGAGGGAAAGCCACAGATCCCTTGATCCACGTGACAGGAAGCGTGACACTACTGCTGCAGCTCGGGAGGAAAGCGCACGTGCATGCCCCCACTCGAGACGAGGCCTGACTCCCCTGGGGAGACTCAGAAGCACCCCAAGATCCATGGCAACACTGGAGAGCAATCCTCAGGTTCCGGCCCCGACTCCACACAAGGACTGAGGCCCCGGCATGGACGGGAGAGGAATCCCGAGCAGTCCCCTAGCAACTCGCATGGGGACTGGCCTTTCCTGAGGCCACCAGAGCGGGTCCCTGAGGTCCCCGTCGTAACTCGAGAAGACCTGCCGCAACTCGAGAAAATCCAGGAGGTTCTCCCCTCCAGGCGAGATGAGGCCCATTTCCGCTGAGGCGTCTCGAGGCTGATCACACCTCCCCTCTGGAACTTCGAAAGGGTCCTTCACACCCTTGGTGCAAATCAAGAAGTTCCCCGACCTAGCCGTCTCCACTCGAGAGGAATCACGAGGGTCCCGCCCACATCCAGAGGAGCCCCGTTTCCGCCTCGTAGCTCGAGATGAGGGATCCTTTCCCTGCTTCGTCGGGAAAGAGTTCCCGGCGTTCCCGTCGCATCTCAAGAGGAGGCCCTCTCAACAGGAACGGCGAGAGGAACTCCAGGGTCGTGCCACCATTCCAAGAGTCCCCCAGATGTCTCAGTCCATTCCAGAGGAACCTCTTTTCCCTTCACCGGCTCGTCTTTCACGCCGAGGATCGACTCACGCCAAGGTGGCACGTGGCACAGCCCTGTGGGAAAGCCTCGTGGGAAAGCCTCGAGGGACAGCCTCGAGGGAAAGCCACAGATCCCTTGATCCACGTGACAGGAAGCGTGACACTACTGCTGCAGCTCGGGAGGAAAGCGCACGTGCATGCCCCCACTCGAGACGAGGCCTGACTCCCCTGGGGAGACTCAGAAGCACCCCAAGATCCATGGCAACACTGGAGAGCAATCCTCAGGTTCCGGCCCCGACTCCACACAAGGACTGAGGCCCCGGCATGGACGGGAGAGGAATCCCGAGCGGTCCCCTAGCAACTCGCATGGGGACTGGCCTTTCCTGAGGCCACCAGAGCGGGTCCCTGAGGTCCCCGTCGTAACTCGAGAAGACCTGCCGCAACTCGAGAAAATCCAGGAGGTTCTCCCCTCCAGGCGAGATGAGGCCCATTTCCGCTGAGGCGTCTCGAGGCTGATCACACCTCCCCTCTGGAACTTCGAAAGGGTCCTTCACACCCTTGGTGCAAATCAAGAAGTTCCCCGACCTAGCCGTCTCCACTCGAGAGGAATCACGAGGGTCCCGCCCACATCCAGAGGAGCCCCGTTTCCGCCTCGTAGCTCGAGATGAGGGATCCTTTCCCTGCTTCGTCGGGAAAGAGTTCCCGGCGTTCCCGTCGCATCTCAAGAGGAGGCCCTCTCAACAGGAACGGCGAGAGGAACTCCAGGGTCGTGCCACCATTCCAAGAGTCCCCCAGATGTCTCAGTCCATTCCAGAGGAATCTCTTTTCCCTTCACCGGCTCGTCTTTCACGCCGAGGATCGACTCACGCCAAGGTGGCACGTGGCACAGCCCTGTGGGAAAGCCTCGTGGGAAAGCCTCGAGGGACAGCCTCGAGGGAAAGCCACAGATCCCTTGATCCACGTGACAGGAAGCGTGACACTACTGCTGCAGCTCGGGAGGAAAGCGCACGTGCATGCCCCCACTCGAGACGAGGCCTGACTCCCCTGGGGAGACTCAGAAGCACCCCAAGATCCATGGCAACACTGGAGAGCAATCCTCAGGTTCCGGCCCCGACTCCACACAAGGACTGAGGCCCCGGCATGGACGGGAGAGGAATCCCGAGCAGTCCCCTAGCAACTCGCATGGGGACTGGCCTTTCCTGAGGCCACCAGAGCGGGTCCCTGAGGTCCCCGTCGTAACTCGAGAAGACCTGCCGCAACTCGAGAAAATCCAGGAGGTTCTCCCCTCCAGGCGAGATGAGGCCCATTTCCGCTGAGGCGTCTCGAGGCTGATCACACCTCCCCTCTGGAACTTCGAAAGGGTCCTTCACACCCTTGGTGCAAATCAAGAAGTTCCCCGACCTAGCCGTCTCCACTCGAGAGGAATCACGAGGGTCCCGCCCACATCCAGAGGAGCCCCGTTTCCGCCTCGTAGCTCGAGATGAGGGATCCTTTCCCTGCTTCGTCGGGAAAGAGTTCCCGGCGTTCCCGTCGCATCTCAAGAGGAGGCCCTCTCAACAGGAACGGCGAGAGGAACTCCAGGGTCGTGCCACCATTCCAAGAGTCCCCCAGATGTCTCAGTCCATTCCAGAGGAACCTCTTTTCCCTTCACCGGCTCGTCTTTCACGCCGAGGATCGACTCACGCCAAGGTGGCACGTGGCACAGCCCTGTGGGAAAGCCTCGTGGGAAAGCCTCGAGGGACAGCCTCGAGGGAAAGCCACAGATCCCTTGATCCACGTGACAGGAAGCGTGACACTACTGCTGCAGCTCGGGAGGAAAGCGCACGTGCATGCCCCCACTCGAGACGAGGCCTGACTCCCCTGGGGAGACTCAGAAGCACCCCAAGATCCATGGCAACACTGGAGAGCAATCCTCAGGTTCCGGCCCCGACTCCACACAAGGACTGAGGCCCCGGCATGGACGGGAGAGGAATCCCGAGCGGTCCCCTAGCAACTCGCATGGGGACTGGCCTTTCCTGAGGCCACCAGAGCGGGTCCCTGAGGTCCCCGTCGTAACTCGAGAAGACCTGCCGCAACTCGAGAAAATCCAGGAGGTTCTCCCCTCCAGGCGAGATGAGGCCCATTTCCGCTGAGGCGTCTCGAGGCTGATCACACCTCACCTCTGGAACTTCGAAAGGCTCCTTCACACCCTTGGTGCAAATCAAGAAGTTCCCCGACCTAGCCGTCTCCACTCGAGAGGAATCACGAGGGTCCCGCCCACATCCAGAGGAGACCCGTTTCCGCCTCGTAGCTCGAGATGAGGGATCCTTTCCCTGCTTCGTCGGGAAAGAGTTCCCGGCGTTCCCGTCGCATCTCAAGAGGAGGCCCTCTGAACAGGAACGGCGAGAGGAACTCCAGGGTCGTGCCACCATTCCAAGAGTCCCCCAGATGTCTCAGTCCATTCCAGAGGAACCTCTTTTCCCTTCACCGGCTCGTCTTTCACGCCGAGGATCGACTCACGCCAAGGTGGCACGTGGCACAGCCCTGTGGGAAAGCCTCGTGGGAAAGCCTCGAGGGACAGCCTCGAGGGAAAGCCACAGATCTCTTGATCCACGTGACAGGAAGCGTGACACTACTGCTGCAGCTCGGGAGGAAAGCGCACGTGCATGCCCCACTCGAGACGAGGCCTGACTCCCCTGGGGAGACTCAGAACCACCCCAAGATCCATGGCAACACTGGAGAGCAATCCTCAGGTTCCGGCCCCGACTCCACACAAGGACTGAGGCCCCGGCATGGACGGGAGAGGAATCCCGAGCGGTCCCCTAGCAACTCGCATGGGGACTGGCCTTTCCTGAGGCCACCAGAGCGGGTCCCTGAGGTCCCCGTCGTAACTCGAGAAGACCTGCCGCAACTCGAGAAAATCCAGGAGGTTCTCCCCTCCAGGCGAGATGAGGCCCATTTCCGCTGAGGCGTCTCGAGGCTGATCACACCTCACCTCTGGAACTTCGAAAGGCTCCCTCACACCCTTGGTGCAAATCAAGAAGTTCCCCGACCTAGCCGTCTCCACTCGAGAGGAATCACGAGGGTCCCGCCCACATCCAGAGGAGACCCGTTTCCGCCTCGTAGCTCGAAATGAGGGATCCTTTCCCTGCTTCGTCGGGAAAGAGTTCCCGGCGTTCCCGTCGCATCTCAAGAGGAGGCCCTCTCAACAGGAACGGCGAGAGGAACTCCAGGGTCGTGCCACCATTCCAAGAGTCCCCCAGATGTCTCAGTCCATTCCAGAGGAACCTCTTTTCCCTTCACCGGCTCGTCTTTCACGCCGAGGATCGACTCACGCCAAGGTGGCACGTGGCACAGCCCTGTGGGAAAGCCTCGTGGGAAAGCCTCGAGGGACAGCCTCGAGGGAAAGCCACAGATCCCTTGATCCACGTGACAGGAAGCGTGACACTACTGCTGCAGCTCGGGAGGAAAGCGCACGTGCATGCCCCCACTCGAGACGAGGCCTGACTCCCCTGGGGAGACTCAGAAGCACCCCAAGATCCATGGCAACACTGGAGAGCAATCCTCAGGTTCCGGCCCCGACTCCACACAAGGACTGAGGCCCCGGCATGGACGGGAGAGGAATCCCGAGCGGTCCCCTAGCAACTCGCATGGGGACTGGCCTTTCCTGAGGCCACCAGAGCGGGTCCCTGAGGTCCCCGTCGTAACTCGAGAAGACCTGCCGCAACTCGAGAAAATCCAGGAGGTTCTCCCCTCCAGGCGAGATGAGGCCCATTTCCGCTGAGGTGTCTCGAGGCTGATCACACCTCCCCTCTGGAACTTCGAAAGGGTCCTTCACACCCTTGGTGCAAATCAAGAAGTTCCCCGACCTAGCCGTCTCCACTCGAGAGGAATCACGAGGGTCCCGCCCACATCCAGAGGAGCCCCGTTTCCGCCTCGTAGCTCGAGATGAGGGATCCTTTCCCTGCTTCGTCGGGAAAGAGTTCCCGGCGTTCCCGTCGCATCTCAAGAGGAGGCCCTCTCAACAGGAACGGCGAGAGGAACTCCAGGGTCGTGCCACCATACCAAGAGTCCCCCAGATGTCTCAGTCCATTCCAGAGGAATCTCTTTTCCCTTCACCGGCTCGTCTTTCACGCCGAGGATCGACTCACGCCAAGGTGGCACGTGGCACAGCCCTGTGGGAAAGCCTCGTGGGAAAGCCTCGAGGGACAGCCTCGAGGGAAAGCCACAGATCCCTTGATCCACGTGACAGGAAGCGTGACACTACTGCTGCAGCTCGGGAGGAAAGCGCACGTGCATGCCCCCACTCGAGACGAGGCCTGACTCCCCTGGGGAGACTCAGAAGCACCCCAAGATCCATGGCAACACTGGAGAGCAATCCTCAGGTTCCGGCCCCGACTCCACACAAGGACTGAGGCCCCGGCATGGACGGGAGAGGAATCCCGAGAGGTCCCCTAGCAACTCGCATGGGGACTGGCCTTTCCTGAGGCCACCAGAGCGGGTCCCTGAGGTCCCCGTCGTAACTCGAGAAGACCTGCCGCAACTCGAGAAAATCCAGGAGGTTCTCCCCTCCAGGCGAGATGAGGCCCATTTCCGCTGAGGCGTCTCGAGGCTGATCACACCTCCCCTCTGGAACTTCGAAAGGGTCCTTCACACCCTTGGTGCAAATCAAGAAGTTCCCCGACCTAGCCGTCTCCACTCGAGAGGAATCACGAGGGTCCCGCCCACATCCAGAGGAGCCCCGTTTCCGCCTCGTAGCTCGAGATGAGGGATCCTTTCCCTGCTTCGTCGGGAAAGAGTTCCCGGCGTTCCCGTCGCATCTCAAGAGGAGGCCCTCTCAACAGGAACGGCGAGAGGAACTCCAGGGTCGTGCCACCATTCCAAGAGTCCCCCAGATGTCTCAGTCCATTCCAGAGGAACCTCTTTTCCCTTCACCGGCTCGTCTTTCACGCCGAGGATCGACTCACACCAAGGTGGCACGTGGCACAGCCCTGTGGGAAAGCCTCGTGGGAAAGCCTCGAGGGACAGCCTCGAGGGAAAGCCACAGATCCCTTGATCCACGTGACAGGAAGCGTGACACTACTGCTGCAGCTCGGGAGGAAAGCGCACGTGCATGCCCCCACTCGAGACGAGGCCTGACTCCCCTGGGGAGACTCAGAAGCACCCCAAGATCCATGGCAACACTCGAGAGGAATCCTCAGGTTCCGGCCCCGAATCCACACAAGGACTGAGGCCCCGGCATGGACGGGAGAGGAATCCCGAGAGGTCCCGTAGCAACTCGCATGGGGACTGGCCTTTCCTGAGGCCACCAGAGCGGGTCCCTGAGGTCCCCGTCGTAACTCGAGAAGACCTGCCGCAACTCGAGAAAATCCAGGAGGTTCTCCCCTCCAGGCGAGATGAGGCCCATTTCCGCTGAGGCGTCTCGAGGCTGATCACACCTCACCTCTGGAACTTCGAAAGGCTCCCTCACACCCTTGGTGCAAATCAAGAAGTTCCCCGACCTAGCCGTCTCCACTCGAGAGGAATCACGAGGGTCCCGCCCACATCCAGAGGAGACCCGTTTCCGCCTCGTAGCTCGAGATGAGGGATCCTTTCCCTGCTTCGTCGGGAAAGAGTTCCCGGCGTTCCCGTCGCATCTCAAGAGGAGGCCCTCTCAACAGGAACGGCGAGAGGAACTCCAGGGTCGTGCCACCATTCCAAGAGTCCCCCAGATGTCTCAGTCCATTCCAGAGGAACCTCTTTTCCCTTCACCGGCTCGTCTTTCACGCCGAGGATCGACTCACGCCAAGGTGGCACGTGGCACAGCCCTGTGGGAAAGCCTCGTGGGAAAGCCTCGAGGGACAGCCTCGAGGGAAAGCCACAGATCCCTTGATCCACGTGACAGGAAGCGTGACACTACTGCTGCAGCTCGGGAGGAAAGCGCACGTGCATGCCCCCACTCGAGACGAGGCCTGACTCCCCTGGGGAGACTCAGAAGCACCCCAAGATCCATGGCAACACTGGAGAGCAATCCTCAGGTTCCGGCCCCGACTCCACACAAGGACTGAGGCCCCGGCATGGACGGGAGAGGAATCCCGAGCGGTCCCCTAGCAACTCGCATGGGGACTGGCCTTTCCTGAGGCCACCAGAGCGGGTCCCTGAGGTCCCCGTCGTAACTCGAGAAGACCTGCCGCAACTCGAGAAAATCCAGGAGGTTCTCCCCTCCAGGCGAGATGAGGCCCATTTCCGCTGAGGTGTCTCGAGGCTGATCACACCTCCCCTCTGGAACTTCGAAAGGGTCCTTCACACCCTTGGTGCAAATCAAGAAGTTCCCCGACCTAGCCGTCTCCACTCGAGAGGAATCACGAGGGTCCCGCCCACATCCAGAGGAGCCCCGTTTCCGCCTCGTAGCTCGAGATGAGGGATCCTTTCCCTGCTTCGTCGGGAAAGAGTTCCCGGCATTCCCGTCGCATCTCAAGAGGAGGCCCTCTCAACAGGAACGGCGAGAGGAACTCCAGGGTCGTGCCACCATTCCAAGAGTCCCCCAGATGTCTCAGTCCATTCCAGAGGAATCTCTTTTCCCTTCACCGGCTCGTCTTTCACGCCGAGGATCGACTCACGCCAAGGTGGCACGTGGCACAGCCCTGTGGGAAAGCCTCGTGGGAAAGCCTCGAGGGACAGCCTCGAGGGAAAGCCACAGATCCCTTGATCCACGTGACAGGAAGCGTGACACTACTGCTGCAGCTCGGGAGGAAAGCGCACGTGCATGCCCCCACTCGAGACGAGGCCTGACTCCCCTGGGGAGACTCAGAAGCACCCCAAGATCCATGGCAACACTGGAGAGCAATCCTCAGGTTCCGGCCCCGACTCCACACAAGGACTGAGGCCCCGGCATGGACGGGAGAGGAATCCCGAGAGGTCCCCTAGCAACTCGCATGGGGACTGGCCTTTCCTGAGGCCACCAGAGCGGGTCCCTGAGGTCCCCGTCGTAACTCGAGAAGACCTGCCGCAACTCGAGAAAATCCAGGAGGTTCTCCCCTCCAGGCGAGATGAGGCCCATTTCCGCTGAGGCGTCTCGAGGCTGATCACACCTCCCCTCTGGAACTTCGAAAGGGTCCTTCACACCCTTGGTGCAAATCAAGAAGTTCCCCGACCTAGCCGTCTCCACTCGAGAGGAATCACGAGGGACCCGCCCACATCCAGAGGAGCCCCGTTTCCGCCTCGTAGCTCGAGATGAGGGATCCTTTCCCTGCTTCGTCGGGAAAGAGTTCCCGGCGTTCCCGTCGCATCTCAAGAGGAGGCCCTCTCAACAGGAACGGCGAGAGGAACTCCAGGGTCGTGCCACCATTCCAAGAGTCCCCCAGATGTCTCAGTCCATTCCAGAGGAACCTCTTTTCCCTTCACCGGCTCGTCTTTCACGCCGAGGATCGACTCACAACAAGGTGGCACGTGGCACAGCCCTGTGGGAAAGCCTCGTGGGAAAGCCTCGAGGGACAGCCTCGAGGGAAAGCCACAGATCCCTTGATCCACGTGACAGGAAGCGTGACACTACTGCTGCAGCTCGGGAGGAAAGCGCACGTGCATGCCCCCACTCGAGACGAGGCCTGACTCCCCTGGGGAGACTCAGAAGCACCCCAAGATCCATGGCAACACTCGAGAGGAATCCTCAGGTTCCGGCCCCGAATCCACACAAGGACTGAGGCCCCGGCATGGACGGGAGAGGAATCCCGAGAGGTCCCGTAGCAACTCGCATGGGGACTGGCCTTTCCTGAGGCCACCAGAGCGGGTCCCTGAGGTCCCCGTCGTAACTCGAGAAGACCTGCCGCAACTCGAGAAAATCCAGCAGGTTCTCCCCTCCAGGCGAGATGAGGCCCATTTCCGCTGAGGCGTCTCGAGGCTGATCACACCTCCCCTCTGGAACTTCGAAAGGGTCCTTCACACCCTTGGTGCAAATCAAGAAGTTCCCCGACCTAGCCGTCTCCACTCGAGAGGAATCACGAGGGACCCGCCCACATCCAGAGGAGCCCCGTTTCCGCCTCGTAGCTCGAGATGAGGGATCCTTTCCCTGCTTCGTCGGGAAAGAGTTCCCGGCGTTCCCGTCGCATCTCAAGAGGAGGCCCTCTCAACAGGAACGGCGAGAGGAACTCCAGGGTCGTGCCACCATTCCAAGAGTCCCCCAGATGTCTCAGTCCATTCCAGAGGAACCTCTTTTCCCTTCACCGGCTCGTCTTTCACGCCGAGGATCGACTCACGCAAAGGTGGCACGTGGCACAGCCCTGTGGGAAAGCCTCGTGGGAAAGCCTCGAGGGACAGCCTCGAGGGAAAGCCACAGATCCCTTGATCCACCTGACAGGAAGCGTGACACTACTGCTGCAGCTCGGGAGGAAAGCGCACGTGCATGACCCCACTCGAGACGAGGCCTGACTCCCCTGGGGAGACTCAGAAGCACCCCAAGATCCATGGCAACACTGGAGAGCAATCCTCAGTTTCCGGACCCGACTCCACACAAGGACTGAGGCCCCGGCATGGACGGGAGAGGAATCCCGAGCGGTCCCCTAGCAACTCGCATGGGGATTGGCCTTTCCTGAGGCCACCAGAGCGGGTCCCTGAGGTCCCCGTCGTAACTCGAGAAGACCTGCCGCAACTCGAGAAAATCCAGGAGGTTCTCCCCTCCAGGCGAGATGAGGCCCATTTCCGCTGAGGCGTCTCGAGGCTGATCACACCTCACCTCTGGAACTTCGAAAGGCTCCTTCACACCCTTGGTGCAAATCAAGAAGTTCCCCGACCTAGCCGTCTCCACTCGAGAGGAATCACGAGGGTCCCGCCCACATCCAGAGGAGCCCCGTTTCCGCCTCGTAGCTCGAGATGAGGGATCCTTTCCCTGCTTCGTCGGGAAAGAGTCCCCGGCGTTCCCGTCGCATCTCAAGAGGAGGCCCTCTCAACAGGAACGGCGAGAGGAACTCCAGGGTCGTGCCACCATTCCAAGAGTCCCCCAGATGTCTCAGTCCATTCCAGAGGAACCTCTTTTCCCTTCACCGGCTCGTCTTTCACGCCGAGGATCGACTCACGCAAAGGTGGCACGTGGCACAGCCCTGTGGGAAAGCCTCGTGGGAAAGCCTCGAGGGACAGCCTCGAGGGAAAGCCACAGATCCCTTGATCCACGTGACAGGAAGCGTGACACTACTGCTGCAGCTCGGGAGGAAAGCGCTCGTGCATGCCCCCACTCGAGACGAGGCCTGACTCCCCTGGGGAGACTCAGAAGCACCCCAAGATCCATGGCAACACTCGAGAGGAATCCTCAGGTTCCGGCCCCGACTCCACACAAGGACTGAGGCCCCGGCATGGACGGGAGAAGAATCCCGAGAGGTCCCGTAGCAACTCGCATGGGGACTGGCCTTTCCTGAGGCCACCAGAGCGGGTCCCTGAGGTCCCCGTCGTAACTCGAGAAGACCTGCCGCAACTCGAGAAAATCCAGGAGGTTCTCCCCTCCAGGCGAGATGAGGCCCATTTCCGCTGAGGCGTCTCGAGGCTGATCACACCTCACCTCTGGAACTTCGAAAGGCTCCTTCACACCCTTGGTGCAAATCAAGAAGTTCCCCGACCTAGCCGTCTCCACTCGAGAGGAATCACGAGGGTCCCGCCCACATCCAGAGGAGACCCGTTTCCGCCTCGTAGCTCGAGATGAGGGATCCTTTCCCTGCTTCGTCGGGAAAGAGTTCCCGGCGTTCCCGTCGCATCTCAAGAGGAGGCCCTCTGAACAGGAACGGGGAGAGGAACTCCAGGGTCGTGCCACCATTCCAAGAGTCCCCCAGATGTCTCAGTCCATTCCAGAGGAACCTCTTTTCCCTTCACCGGCTCGTCTTTCACGCCGAGGATCGACTCACGCCAAGGTGGCACGTGGCACAGCCCTGTGGGAAAGCCTCGTGGGAAAGCCTCGAGGGACAGCCTCGAGTGAAAGCCACAGATCCCTTGATCCACGTGACAGGAAGCGTGACACTACTGCTGCAGCTCGGGAGGAAAGCGCACGTGCATGCCCCCACTCGAGACGAGGCCTGACTCCCCTGGGGAGACCCAGACGCACCCCAAGATCCATGGCAACACTGGAGAGCAATCCTCAGGTTCCGGCCCCGACTCCACACAAGGACTGAGGCCCCGGCATGGACGGGAGAGGAATCCCGAGCGGTCCCCTAGCAACTCGCATGGGGACTGGCCTTTCCTGAGGCCACCAGAGCGGGTCTCTGAGGTCCCCGTCGTAACTCGAGAAGACCTGCCGCAACTCGAGAAAATCCAGGAGGTTCTCCCCTCCAGGCGAGATGAGGCCCATTTCCGCTGAGGCGTCTCGAGGCTGATCACACCTCCCCTCTGGAACTTCGAAAGGGTCCTTCACACCCTTGGTGCAAATCAAGAAGTTCCCCGACCTAGCCGTCTCCACTCGAGAGGAATCACGAGGATCCCGCCCACATCCAGAGGAGCCCCGTTTCCGCCTCGTAGCTCGAGATGAGGGATCCTTTCCCTGCTTCGTCGGGAAAGAGTTCCCGGCGTTCCCGTCGCATCTCAAGAGGAGGCCCTCTCAACAGGAACGGCGAGAGGAACTCCAGGGTCGTGCCACCATTCCAAGAGTCCCCCAGATGTCTCAGTCCATTCCAGAGGAACCTCTTTTCCCTTCACCGGCTCGTCTTTCACGCCGAGGATCGACTCACGCAAAGGTGGCACGTGGCACAGCCCTGTGGGAAAGCCTCGTGGGAAAGCCTCGAGGGACAGCCTCGAGGGAAAGCCACAGATCCCTTGATCCACGTGACAGGAAGCGTGACACTACTGCTGCAGCTCGGGAGGAAAGCGCACGTGCATGCCCCCACTCGAGACGAGGCCTGACTCCCCTGGGGAGACTCAGAAGCACCCCAAGATCCATGGCAACACTGGAGAGCAATCCTCAGGTTCCGGCCCCGACTCCACACAAGGACTGAGGCCCCGGCATGGACGGGAGAGGAATCCCGAGAGGTCCCCTAGCAACTCGCATGGGGACTGGCCTTTCCTGAGGCCACCAGAGCGGGTCCCTGAGGTCCCCGTCGTAACTCGAGAAGACCTGCCGCAACTCGAGAAAATCCAGGAGGTTCTCCCCTCCAGGCGAGATGAGGCCCATTTCCGCTGAGGCGTCTCGAGGCTGATCACACCTCACCTCTGGAACTTCGAAAGGCTCCTTCACACCCTTGGTGCAAATCAAGAAGTTCCCCGACCTAGCCGTCTCCACTCGAGAGGAATCACGAGGGTCCCGCCCACATCCAGAGGAGCCCCGTTTCCGCCTCGTAGCTCGAGATGAGGGATCCTTTCCCTGCTTCGTCGGGAAAGAGTCCCCGGCGTTCCCGTCGCATCTCAAGAGGAGACCCTCTCAACAGGAACGGCGAGAGGAACTCCAGGGTCGTGCCACCATTCCAAGAGTCCCCCAGATGTCTCAGTCCATTCCAGAGGAACCTCTTTTCCCTTCACCGGCTCGTCTTTCACGCCGAGGATCGACTCACAACAAGGTGGCACGTGGCACAGCCCTGTGGGAAAGCCTCGTGGGAAAGCCTCGAGGGACAGCCTCGAGGGAAAGCCACAGATCCCTTGATCCACGTGACAGGAAGCGTGACACTACTGCTGCAGCTCGGGAGGAAAGCGCACGTGCATGCCCCCACTCGAGACGAGGCCTGACTCCCCTGGGGAGACTCAGAAGCACCCCAAGATCCATGGCAACACTCGAGAGGAATCCTCAGGTTCCGGCCCCGACTCCACACAAGGACTGAGGCCCCGGCATGGACGGCAGAGGAATCCCGAAAGGTCCCGTAGCAACTCGCATGGGGACTGGCCTTTCCTGAGGCCACCAGAGCGGGTCCCTGAGGTCCCCGTCGTAACTCGAGAAGACCTGCCGCAACTCGAGAAAATCCAGCAGGTTCTCCCCTCCAGGCGAGATGAGGCCCATTTCCGCTGAGGCGTCTCGAGGCTGATTACACCTCACCTCTGGAACTTCGAAAGGCTCCTTCACACCCTTGGTGCAAATCAAGAAGTTCCCCGACCTAGCCGTCTCCACTCGAGAGGAATCACGAGGGTCCCGCCCACATCCAGAGGAGACCCGTTTCCGCCTCGTAGCTCGAGATGAGGGATCCTTTCCCTGCTTCGTCGGGAAAGAGTTCCCGGCGTTCCCGTCGCATCTCAAGAGGAGGCCCTCTGAACAGGAAAGGGGAGAGGAACTCCAGGGTCGTGCCACCATTCCAAGAGTCCCCCAGATGTCTCAGTCCATTCCAGAGGAACCTCTTTTCCCTTCACCGGCTCGTCTTTCACGCCGAGGATCGACTCACGCCAAGGTGGCACGTGGCACAGCCCTGTGGGAAAGCCTCGTGGGAAAGCCTCGAGGGACAGCCTCGAGGGAAAGCCACAGATCCCTTGATCCACGTGACAGGAAGCGTGACACTACTGCTGCAGCTCGGGAGGAAAGCGCACGTGCATGCCCCCACTCGAGACGAGGCCTGACTCCCCTGGGGAGACTCAGAAGCACCCCAAGATCCATGGCAACACTGGAGAGCAATCCTCAGGTTCCGGCCCCGACTCCACACAAGGACTGAGGCCCCGGCATGGACGGGAGAGGAATCCCGAGCGGTCCCCTAGCAACTCGCATGGGGACTGGCCTTTCCTGAGGCCACCAGAGCGGGTCTCTGAGGTCCCCGTCGTAACTCGAGAAGACCTGCCGCAACTCGAGAAAATCCAGGAGGTTCTCCCCTCCAGGCGAGATGAGGCCCATTTCCGCTGAGGCGTCTCGAGGCTGATCACACCTCCCCTCTGGAACTTCGAAAGGGTCCTTCACACCCTTGGTGCAAATCAAGAAGTTCCCCGACCTAGCCGTCTCCACTCGAGAGGAATCACGAGGATCCCGCCCACATCCAGAGGAGCCCCGTTTCCGCCTCGTAGCTCGAGATGAGGGATCCTTTCCCTGCTTCGTCCGGAAAGAGTTCCCGGCGTTCCCGTCGCATCTCAAGAGGAGGCCCTCTCAACAGGAACGGCGAGAGGAACTCCAGGGTCGTGCCACCATTCCAAGAGTCCCCCAGATGTCTCAGTCCATTCCAGAGGAACCTCTTTTCCCTTCACCGGCTCGTCTTTCACGCCGAGGATCGACTCACGCAAAGGTGGCACGTGGCACAGCCCTGTGGGAAAGCCTCGTGGGAAAGCCTCGAGGGACAGCCTCGAGGGAAAGCCACAGATCCCTTGATCCACGTGACAGGAAGCGTGACACTACTGCTGCAGCTCGGGAGGAAAGCGCACGTACATGCCCCCACTCGAGACGAGGCCTGACTCCCCTGGGGAGACTCAGAAGCACCCCAAGATCCATGGCAACACTGGAGAGCAATCCTCAGGTTCCGGCCCCGACTCCACACAAGGACTGAGGCCCCGGCATGGACGGGAGAGGAATCCCGAGAGGTCCCCTAGCAACTCGCATGGGGACTGGCCTTTCCTGAGGCCACCAGAGCGGGTCCCTGAGGTCCCCGTCGTAACTCGAGAAGACCTGCCGCAACTCGAGAAAATCCAGGAGGTTCTCCCCTCCAGGCGAGATGAGGCCCATTTCCGCTGAGGCGTCTCGAGGCTGATCACACCTCACCTCTGGAACTTCGAAAGGCTCCTTCACACCCTTGGTGCAAATCAAGAAGTTCCCCGACCTAGCCGTCTCCACTCGAGAGGAATCACGAGGGTCCCGCCCACATCCAGAGGAGCCCCGTTTCCGCCTCGTAGCTCGAGATGAGGGATCCTTTCCCTGCTTCGTCGGGAAAGAGTCCCCGGCGTTCCCGTCGCATCTCAAGAGGAGGCCCTCTCAACAGGAACGGCGAGAGGAACTCCAGGGTCGTGCCACCATTCCAAGAGTCCCCCAGATGTCTCAGTCCATTCCAGAGGAACCTCTTTTCCCTTCACCGGCTCGTCTTTCACGCCGAGGATCGACTCACAACAAGGTGGCACGTGGCACAGCCCTGTGGGAAAGCCTCGTGGGAAAGCCTCGAGGGACAGCCTCGAGGGAAAGCCACAGATCCCTTGATCCACGTGACAGGAAGCGTGACACTACTGCTGCAGCTCGGGAGGAAAGCGCACGTGCATGCCCCCACTCGAGACGAGGCCTGACTCCCCTGGGGAGACTCAGAAGCACCCCAAGATCCATGGCAACACTCGAGAGGAATCCTCAGGTTCCGGCCCCGACTCCACACAAGGACTGAGGCCCCGGCATGGACGGCAGAGGAATCCCGAAAGGTCCCGTAGCAACTCGCATGGGGACTGGCCTTTCCTGAGGCCACCAGAGCGGGTCCCTGAGGTCCCCGTCGTAACTCGAGAAGACCTGCCGCAACTCGAGAAAATCCAGCAGGTTCTCCCCTCCAGGCGAGATGAGGCCCATTTCCGCTGAGGCGTCTCGAGGCTGATTACACCTCACCTCTGGAACTTCGAAAGGCTCCTTCACACCCTTGGTGCAAATCAAGAAGTTCCCCGACCTAGCCGTCTCCACTCGAGAGGAATCACGAGGGTCCCGCCCACATCCAGAGGAGACCCGTTTCCGCCTCGTAGCTCGAGATGAGGGATCCTTTCCCTTCTTCGTCGGGAAAGAGTTCCCGGCGTTCCCGTCGCATCTCAAGAGGAGGCCCTCTGAACAGGAAAGGGGAGAGGAACTCCAGGGCCGTGCCACCATTCCAAGAGTCCCCCAGATGTCTCAGTCCATTCCAGAGGAACCTCTTTTCCCTTCACCGGCTCGTCTTTCACGCCGAGGATCGACTCACGCCAAGGTGGCACGTGGCACAGCCCTGTGGGAAAGCCTCGTGGGAAAGCCTCGAGGGACAGCCTCGAGGGAAAGCCACAGATCCCTTGATCCACGTGACAGGAAGCGTGACACTACTGCTGCAGCTCGGGAGGAAAGCGCACGTGCATGCCCCCACTCGAGACGAGGCCTGACTCCCCTGGGGAGACTCAGAAGCACCCCAAGATCCATGGCAACACTGGAGAGCAATCCTCAGGTTCCGGCCCCGACTCCACACAAGGACTGAGGCCCCGGCATGGACGGGAGAGGAATCCCGAGCGGTCCCCTAGCAACTCGCATGGGGACTGGCCTTTCCTGAGGCCACCAGAGCGGGTCTCTGAGGTCCCCGTCGTAACTCGAGAAGACCTGCCGCAACTCGAGAAAATCCAGGAGGTTCTCCCCTCCAGGCGAGATGAGGCCCATTTCCGCTGAGGCGTCTCGAGGCTGATCACACCTCCCCTCTGGAACTTCGAAAGGGTCCTTCACACCCTTGGTGCAAATCAAGAAGTTCCCCGACCTAGCCGTCTCCACTCGAGAGGAATCACGAGGATCCCGCCCACATCCAGAGGAGCCCCGTTTCCGCCTCGTAGCTCGAGATGAGGGATCCTTTCCCTGCTTCGTCGGGAAAGAGTTCCCGGCGTTCCCGTCGCATCTCAAGAGGAGGCCCTCTCAACAGGAACGGCGAGAGGAACTCCAGGGTCGTGCCACCATTCCAAGAGTCCCCCAGATGTCTCAGTCCATTCCAGAGGAACCTCTTTTCCCTTCACCGGCTCGTCTTTCACGCCGAGGATCGACTCACGCAAAGGTGGCACGTGGCACAGCCCTGTGGGAAAGCCTCGTGGGAAAGCCTCGAGGGACAGCCTCGAGGGAAAGCCACAGATCCCTTGATCCACGTGACAGGAAGCGTGACACTACTGCTGCAGCTCGGGAGGAAAGCGCACGTGCATGCCCCCACTCGAGACGAGGCCTGACTCCCCTGGGGAGACTCAGAAGCACCCCAAGATCCATGGCAACACTGGAGAGCAATCCTCAGGTTCCGGCCCCGACTCCACACAAGGACTGAGGCCCCGGCATGGACGGGAGAGGAATCCCGAGAGGTCCCCTAGCAACTCGCATGGGGACTGGCCTTTCCTGAGGCCACCAGAGCGGGTCCCTGAGGTCCCCGTCGTAACTCGAGAAGACCTGCCGCAACTCGAGAAAATCCAGGAGGTTCTCCCCTCCAGGCGAGATGAGGCCCATTTCCGCTGAGGCGTCTCGAGGCTGATCACACCTCACCTCTGGAACTTCGAAAGGCTCCTTCACACCCTTGGTGCAAATCAAGAAGTTCCCCGACCTAGCCGTCTCCACTCGAGAGGAATCACGAGGGTCCCGCCCACATCCAGAGGAGCCCCGTTTCCGCCTCGTAGCTCGAGATGAGGGATCCTTTCCCTGCTTCGTCGGGAAAGAGTCCCCGGCGTTCCCGTCGCATCTCAAGAGGAGGCCCTCTCAACAGGAACGGCGAGAGGAACTCCAGGGTCGTGCCACCATTCCAAGAGTCCCCCAGATGTCTCAGTCCATTCCAGAGGAACCTCTTTTCCCTTCACCGGCTCGTCTTTCACGCCGAGGATCGACTCACAACAAGGTGGCACGTGGCACAGCCCTGTGGGAAAGCCTCGTGGGAAAGCCTCGAGGGACAGCCTCGAGGGAAAGCCACAGATCCCTTGATCCACGTGACAGGAAGCGTGACACTACTGCTGCAGCTCGGGAGGAAAGCGCACGTGCATGCCCCCACTCGAGACGAGGCCTGACTCCCCTGGGGAGACTCAGAAGCACCCCAAGATCCATGGCAACACTCGAGAGGAATCCTCAGGTTCCGGCCCCGACTCCACACAAGGACTGAGGCCCCGGCATGGACGGCAGAGGAATCCCGAAAGGTCCCGTAGCAACTCGCATGGGGACTGGCCTTTCCTGAGGCCACCAGAGCGGGTCCCTGAGGTCCCCGTCGTAACTCGAGAAGACCTGCCGCAACTCGAGAAAATCCAGCAGGTTCTCCCCTCCAGGCGAGATGAGGCCCATTTCCGCTGAGGCGTCTCGAGGCTGATTACACCTCACCTCTGGAACTTCGAAAGGCTCCTTCACACCCTTGGTGCAAATCAAGAAGTTCCCCGACCTAGCCGTCTCCACTCGAGAGGAATCACGAGGGTCCCGCCCACATCCAGAGGAGACCCGTTTCCGCCTCGTAGCTCGAGATGAGGGATCCTTTCCCTGCTTCGTCGGGAAAGAGTTCCCGGCGTTCCCGTCGCATCTCAAGAGGAGGCCCTCTGAACAGGAAAGGGGAGAGGAACTCCAGGGTCGTGCCACCATTCCAAGAGTCCCCCAGATGTCTCAGTCCATTCCAGAGGAACCTCTTTTCCCTTCACCGGCTCGTCTTTCACGCCGAGGATCGACTCACGCCAAGGTGGCACGTGGCACAGCCCTGTGGGAAAGCCTCGTGGGAAAGCCTCGAGGGACAGCCTCGAGGGAAAGCCACAGATCCCTTGATCCACGTGACAGGAAGCGTGACACTACTGCTGCAGCTCGGGAGGAAAGCGCACGTGCATGCCCCCACTCGAGACGAGGCCTGACTCCCCTGGGGAGACTCAGAAGCACCCCAAGATCCATGGCAACACTGGAGAGCAATCCTCAGGTTCCGGCCCCGACTCCACACAAGGACTGAGGCCCCGGCATGGACGGGAGAGGAATCCCGAGCGGTCCCCTAGCAACTCGCATGGGGACTGGCCTTTCCTGAGGCCACCAGAGCGGGTCTCTGAGGTCCCCGTCGTAACTCGAGAAGACCTGCCGCAACTCGAGAAAATCCAGGAGGTTCTCCCCTCCAGGCGAGATGAGGCCCATTTCCGCTGAGGCGTCTCGAGGCTGATCACACCTCCCCTCTGGAACTTCGAAAGGGTCCTTCACACCCTTGGTGCAAATCAAGAAGTTCCCCGACCTAGCCGTCTCCACTCGAGAGGAATCACGAGGATCCCGCCCACATCCAGAGGAGCCCCGTTTCCGCCTCGTAGCTCGAGATGAGGGATCCTTTCCCTGCTTCGTCGGGAAAGAGTTCCCGGCGTTCCCGTCGCATCTCAAGAGGAGGCCCTCTCAACAGGAACGGCGAGAGGAACTCCAGGGTCGTGCCACCATTCCAAGAGTCCCCCAGATGTCTCAGTCCATTCCAGAGGAACCTCTTTTCCCTTCACCGGCTCGTCTTTCACGCCGAGGATCGACTCACGCAAAGGTGGCACGTGGCACAGCCCTGTGGGAAAGCCTCGTGGGAAAGCCTCGAGGGACAGCCTCGAGGGAAAGCCACAGATCCCTTGATCCACGTGACAGGAAGCGTGACACTACTGCTGCAGCTCGGGAGGAAAGCGCACGTGCATGCCCCCACTCGAGACGAGGCCTGACTCCCCTGGGGAGACTCAGAAGCACCCCAAGATCCATGGCAACACTGGAGAGCAATCCTCAGGTTCCGGCCCCGACTCCACACAAGGACTGAGGCCCCGGCATGGACGGGAGAGGAATCCCGAGAGGTCCCCTAGCAACTCGCATGGGGACTGGCCTTTCCTGAGGCCACCAGAGCGGGTCCCTGAGGTCCCCGTCGTAACTCGAGAAGACCTGCCGCAACTCGAGAAAATCCAGGAGGTTCTCCCCTCCAGGCGAGATGAGGCCCATTTCCGCTGAGGCGTCTCGAGGCTGATCACACCTCACCTCTGGAACTTCGAAAGGCTCCTTCACACCCTTGGTGCAAATCAAGAAGTTCCCCGACCTAGCCGTCTCCACTCGAGAGGAATCACGAGGGTCCCGCCCACATCCAGAGGAGCCCCGTTTCCGCCTCGTAGCTCGAGATGAGGGATCCTTTCCCTGCTTCGTCGGGAAAGAGTCCCCGGCGTTCCCGTCGCATCTCAAGAGGAGGCCCTCTCAACAGGAACGGCGAGAGGAACTCCAGGGTCGTGCCACCATTCCAAGAGTCCCCCAGATGTCTCAGTCCATTCCAGAGGAACCTCTTTTCCCTTCACCGGCTCGTCTTTCACGCCGAGGATCGACTCACAACAAGGTGGCACGTGGCACAGCCCTGTGGGAAAGCCTCGTGGGAAAGCCTCGAGGGACAGCCTCGAGGGAAAGCCACAGATCCCTTGATCCACGTGACAGGAAGCGTGACACTACTGCTGCAGCTCGGGAGGAAAGCGCACGTGCATGCCCCCACTCGAGACGTGGCCTGACTCCCCTGGGGAGACTCAGAAGCACCCCAAGATCCATGGCAACACTCGAGAGGAATCCTCAGGTTCCGGCCCCGACTCCACACAAGGACTGAGGCCCCGACATGGACGGCAGAGGAATCCCGAAAGGTCCCGTAGCAACTCGCATGGGGACTGGCCTTTCCTGAGGCCACCAGAGCGGGTCCCTGAGGTCCCCGTCGTAACTCGAGAAGACCTGCCGCAACTCGAGAAAATCCAGCAGGTTCTCCCCTCCAGGCGAGATGAGGCCCATTTCCGCTGAGGCGTCTCGAGGCTGATTACACCTCACCTCTGGAACTTCGAAAGGCTCCTTCACACCCTTGGTGCAAATCAAGAAGTTCCCCGACCTAGCCGTCTCCACTCGAGAGGAATCACGAGGGTCCCGCCCACATCCAGAGGAGACCCGTTTCCGCCTCGTAGCTCGAGATGAGGGATCCTTTCCCTGCTTCGTCGGGAAAGAGTTCCCGGCGTTCCCGTCGCATCTCAAGAGGAGGCCCTCTGAACAGGAAAGGGGAGAGGAACTCCAGGGTCGTGCCACCATTCCAAGAGTCCCCCAGATGTCTCAGTCCATTCCAGAGGAACCTCTTTTCCCTTCACCGGCTCGTCTTTCACGCCGAGGATCGACTCACGCCAAGGTGGCACGTGGCACAGCCCTGTGGGAAAGCCTCGTGGGAAAGCCTCGAGGGACAGCCTCGAGGGAAAGCCACAGATCCCTTGATCCACGTGACAGGAAGCGTGACACTACTGCTGCAGCTCGGGAGGAAAGCGCACGTGCATGCCCCCACTCGAGACGAGGCCTGACTCCCCTGGGGAGACTCAGAAGCACCCCAAGATCCATGGCAACACTGGAGAGCAATCCTCAGGTTCCGGCCCCGACTCCACACAAGGACTGAGGCCCCGGCATGGACGGGAGAGGAATCCCGAGCGGTCCCCTAGCAACTCGCATGGGGATTGGCCTTTCCTGAGGCCACCAGAGCGGGTCCCTGAGGTCCCCGTCGTAACTCGAGAAGACCTGCCGCAACTCGAGAAAATCCAGGAGGTTCTCCCCTCCAGGCGAGATGAGGCCCATTTCCGCTGAGGCGTCTCGAGGCTGATCACACCTCACCTCTGGAACTTCGAAAGGCTCCTTCACACCCTTGGTGCAAATCAAGAAGTTCCCCGACCTAGCCGTCTCCACTCGAGAGGAATCACGAGGGTCCCGCCCACATCCAGAGGAGCCCCGTTTCCGCCTCGTAGCTCGAGATGAGGGATCCTTTCCCTGCTTCGTCGGGAAAGAGTCCCCGGCGTTCCCGTCGCATCTCAAGAGGAGGCCCTCTCAACAGGAACGGCGAGAGGAACTCCAGGGTCGTGCCACCATTCCAAGAGTCCCCCAGATGTCTCAGTCCATTCCAGAGGAACCTCTTTTCCCTTCACCGGCTCGTCTTTCACGCCGAGGATCGACTCACAACAAGGTGGCACGTGGCACAGCCCTGTGGGAAAGCCTCGTGGGAAAGCCTCGAGGGACAGCCTCGAGGGAAAGCCACAGATCCCTTGATCCACGTGACAGGAAGCGTGACACTACTGCTGCAGCTCGGGAGGAAAGCGCACGTGCATGCCCCCACTCGAGACGTGGCCTGACTCCCCTGGGGAGACTCAGAAGCACCCCAAGATCCATGGCAACACTCGAGAGGAATCCTCAGGTTCCGGCCCCGACTCCACACAAGGACTGAGGCCCCGACATGGACGGCAGAGGAATCCCGAAAGGTCCCGTAGCAACTCGCATGGGGACTGGCCTTTCCTGAGGCCACCAGAGCGGGTCCCTGAGGTCCCCGTCGTAACTCGAGAAGACCTGCCGCAACTCGAGAAAATCCAGCAGGTTCTCCCCTCCAGGCGAGATGAGGCCCATTTCCGCTGAGGCGTCTCGAGGCTGATTACACCTCACCTCTGGAACTTCAAAAGGCTCCTTCACACCCTTGGTGCAAATCAAGAAGTTCCCCGACCTAGCCGTCTCCACTCGAGAGGAATCACGAGGGTCCCGCCCACATCCAGAGGAGACCCGTTTCCGCCTCGTAGCTCGAGATGAGGGATCCTTTCCCTGCTTCGTCGGGAAAGAGTTCCCGGCGTTCCCGTCGCATCTCAAGAGGAGGCCCTCTGAACAGGAAAGGGGAGAGGAACTCCAGGGTCGTGCCACCATTCCAAGAGTCCCCCAGATGTCTCAGTCCATTCCAGAGGAACCTCTTTTCCCTTCACCGGCTCGTCTTTCACGCCGAGGATCGACTCACGCCAAGGTGGCACGTGGCACAGCCCTGTGGGAAAGCCTCGTGGGAAAGCCTCGAGGGACAGCCTCGAGGGAAAGCCACAGATCCCTTGATCCACGTGACAGGAAGCGTGACACTACTGCTGCAGCTCGGGAGGAAAGCGCACGTGCATGCCCCCACTCGAGACGAGGCCTGACTCCCCTGGGGAGACTCAGAAGCACCCCAAGATCCATGGCAACACTGGAGAGCAATCCTCAGGTTCCGGCCCCGACTCCACACAAGGACTGAGGCCCCGGCATGGACGGGAGAGGAATCCCGAGCGGTCCCCTAGCAACTCGCATGGGGATTGGCCTTTCCTGAGGCCACCAGAGCGGGTCCCTGAGGTCCCCGTCGTAACTCGAGAAGACCTGCCGCAACTCGAGAAAATCCAGGAGGTTCTCCCCTCCAGGCGAGATGAGGCCCATTTCCGCTGAGGCGTCTCGAGGCTGATCACACCTCACCTCTGGAACTTCGAAAGGCTCCTTCACACCCTTGGTGCAAATCAAGAAGTTCCCCGACCTAGCCGTCTCCACTCGAGAGGAATCACGAGGGTCCCGCCCACATCCAGAGGAGCCCCGTTTCCGCCTCGTAGCTCGAGATGAGGGATCCTTTCCCTGCTTCGTCGGGAAAGAGTCCCCGGCGTTCCCGTCGCATCTCAAGAGGAGGCCCTCTCAACAGGAACGGCGAGAGGAACTCCAGGGTCGTGCCACCATTCCAAGAGTCCCCCAGATGTCTCAGTCCATTCCAGAGGAACCTCTTTTCCCTTCACCGGCTCGTCTTTCACGCCGAGGATCGACTCACGCAAAGGTGGCACGTGGCACAGCCCTGTGGGAAAGCCTCGTGGGAAAGCCTCGAGGGACAGCCTCGAGGGAAAGCCACAGATCCCTTGATCCACGTGACAGGAAGCGTGACACTACTGCTGCAGCTCGGGAGGAAAGCGCACGTGCATGCCCCCACTCGAGACGAGGCCTGACTCCCCTGGGGAGACTCAGAAGCACCCCAAGATCCATGGCAACACTGGAGAGCAATCCTCAGGTTCCGGCCCCGACTCCACACAAGGACTGAGGCCCCGGCATGGACGGGAGAGGAATCCCGAGCGGTCCCCTAGCAACTCGCATGGGGACTGGCCTTTCCTGAGGCCACCAGAGCGGGTCCCTGAGGTCCCCGTCGTAACTCGAGAAGACCTGCCGCAACTCGAGAAAATCCAGGAGGTTCTCCCCTCCAGGCGAGATGAGGCCCATTTCCGCTGAGGCGTCTCGAGGCTGATCACACCTCACCTCTGGAACTTCGAAAGGCTCCTTCACACCCTTGGTGCAAATCAAGAAGTTCCCCGACCTAGCCGTCTCCACTCGAGAGGAATCACGAGGGTCCCGCCCACATCCAGAGGAGCCCCGTTTCCGCCTCGTAGCTCGAGATGAGGGATCCTTTCCCTGCTTCGTCGGGAAAGAGTCCCCGGCGTTCCCGTCGCATCTCAAGAGGAGGCCCTCTCAACAGGAACGGCGAGAGGAACTCCAGGGTCGTGCCACCATTCCAAGAGTCCCCCAGATGTCTCAGTCCATTCCAGAGGAACCTCTTTTCCCTTCACCGGCTCGTCTTTCACGCCGAGGATCGACTCACAACAAGGTGGCACGTGGCACAGCCCTGTGGGAAAGCCTCGTGGGAAAGCCTCGAGGGACAGCCTCGAGGGAAAGCCACAGATCCCTTGATCCACGTGACAGGAAGCGTGACACTACTGCTGCAGCTCGGGAGGAAAGCGCACGTGCATGCCCCCACTCGAGACGAGGCCTGACTCCCCTGGGGAGACTCAGAAGCACCCCAAGATCCATGGCAACACTGGAGAGCAATCCTCAGGTTCCGGCCCCGACTCCACACAAGGACTGAGGCCCCGGCATGGACGGGAGAGGAATCCCGAGCGGTCCCCTAGCAACTCGCATGGGGACTGGCCTTTCCTGAGGCCACCAGAGCGGGTCCCTGAGGTCCCCGTCGTAACTCGAGAAGACCTGCCGCAACTCGAGAAAATCCAGGAGGTTCTCCCCTCCAGGCGAGATGAGGCCCATTTCCGCTGAGGCGTCTCGAGGCTGATCACACCTCCCCTCTGGAACTTCGAAAGGGTCCTTCACACCCTTGGTGCAAATCAAGAAGTTCCCCGACCTAGCCGTCTCCACTCGAGAGGAATCACGATGGTCCCGCCCACATCCAGAGGAGCCCCATTTCCGCCTCGTAGCTCGAGATGAGGGATCCTTTCCCTGCTTCGTCGGGAAAGAGTTCCCGGCGTTCCCGTCGCATCTCAAGAGGAGGCCCTCTCAACAGGAACGGCGAGAGGAACTCCAGGGTCGTGCCACCATTCCAAGAGTCCCCCAGATGTCTCAGTCCATTCCAGAGGAACCTCTTTTCCCTTCACCGGCTCGTCTTTCACGCCGAGGATCGACTCACGCAAAGGTGGCACGTGGCACAGCCCTGTGGGAAAGCCTCGTGGGAAAGCCTCGAGGGACAGCCTCGAGGGAAAGCCACAGATCCCTTGATCCACGTGACATTAAGCGTGACACTACTGCTGCAGCTCGGGAGGAAAGCGCACGTGCATGCCCCCACTCGAGACGAGGCCTGACTCCCCTGGGGAGACTCAGAAGCACCCCAAGATCCATGGCAACACTGGAGAGCAATCCTCAGGTTCCGGCCCCGACTCCACACAAGGACTGAGGCCCCGGCATGGACGGGAGAGGAATCCCGAGCGGTCCCCTAGCAACTCGCATGGGGACTGGCCTTTCCTGAGGCCACCAGAGCGGGTCCCTGAGGTCCCCGTCGTAACTCGAGAAGACCTGCCGCAACTCGAGAAAATCCAGGAGGTTCTCCCCTCCAGGCGAGATGAGGCCCATTTCCGCTGAGGCGTCTCGAGGCTGATCACACCTCACCTCTGGAACTTCGAAAGGCTCCTTCACACCCTTGGTGCAAATCAAGAAGTTCCCCGACCTAGCCGTCTCCACTCGAGAGGAATCACGAGGGTCCCGCCCACATCCAGAGGAGCCCCGTTTCCGCCTCGTAGCTCGAGATGAGGGATCCTTTCCCTGCTTCGTCGGGAAAGAGTCCCCCGCGTTCCCGTCGCATCTCAAGAGGAGGCCCTCTCAACAGGAACGGCGAGAGGAACTCCAGGGTCGTGCCACCATTCCAAGAGTCCCCCAGATGTCTCAGTCCATTCCAGAGGAACCTCTTTTCCCTTCACCGGCTCGTCTTTCACGCCGAGGATCGACTCACAACAAGGTGGCACGTGGCACAGCCCTGTGGGAAAGCCTCGTGGGAAAGCCTCGAGGGACAGCCTCGAGGGAAAGCCACAGATCCCTTGATCCACGTGACAGGAAGCGTGACACTACTGCTGCAGCTCGGGAGGAAAGCGCACGTGCATGCCCCCACTCGAGACGAGGCCTGACTCCCCTGGGGAGACTCAGAAGCACCCCAAGATCCATGGCAACACTCGAGAGGAATCCTCAGGTTCCGGCCCCGACTCCACACAAGGACTGAGGCCCCGGCATGGACGGCAGAGGAATCCCGAAAGGTCCCGTAGCAACTCGCATGGGGACTGGCCTTTCCTGAGGCCACCAGAGCGGGTCCCTGAGGTCCCCGTCGTAACTCGAGAAGACCTGCCGCAACTCGAGAAAATCCAGCAGGTTCTCCCCTCCAGGCGAGATGAGGCCCATTTCCGCTGAGGCGTCTCGAGGCTGATTACACCTCACCTCTGGAACTTCGAAAGGCTCCTTCACACCCTTGGTGCAAATCAAGAAGTTCCCCGACCTAGCCGTCTCCACTCGAGAGGAATCACGAGGGTCCCGCCCACATCCAGAGGAGACCCGTTTCCGCCTCGTAGCTCGAGATGAGGGATCCTTTCCCTGCTTCGTCGGGAAAGAGTTCACGGCGTTCCCGTCGCATCTCAAGAGGAGGCCCTCTGAACAGGAAAGGGGAGAGGAACTCCAGGGTCGTGCCACCATTCCAAGAGTCCCCCAGATGTCTCAGTCCATTCCAGAGGAACCTCTTTTCCCTTCACCGGCTCGTCTTTCACGCCGAGGATCGACTCACGCCAAGGTGGCACGTGGCACAGCCCTGTGGGAAAGCCTCGTGGGAAAGCCTCGAGGGACAGCCTCGAGGGAAAGCCACAGATCCCTTGATCCACGTGACAGGAAGCGTGGCACTACTGCTGCAGCTCGGGAGGAAAGCGCACGTGCATGCCCCCACTCGAGACGAGGCCTGACTCCCCTGGGGAGACTCAGACGCACCCCAAGATCCATGGCAACACTGGAGAGCAATCCTCAGGTTCCGGCCCCGACTCCACACAAGGACTGAGGCCCCGGCATGGACGGGAGAGGAATCCCGAGCGGTCCCCTAGCAACTCGCATGGGGACTGGCCTTTCCTGAGGCCACCAGAGCGGGTCCCTGAGGTCCCCGTCGTAACTCGAGAAGACCTGCCGCAACTCGAGAAAATCCAGGAGGTTCTCCCCTCCAGGCGAGATGAGGCCCATTTCCGCTGAGGCGTCTCGAGGCTGATCACACCTCCCCTCTGGAACTTCGAAAGGGTCCTTCACACCCTTGGTGCAAATCAAGAAGTTCCCCGACCTAGCCGTCTCCACTCGAGAGGAATCACGAGGGTCCCGCCCACATCCAGAGGAGCCCCGTTTCCGCCTCGTAGCTCGAGATGAGGGATCCTTTCCCTGCTTCGTCGGGAAAGAGTTCCCGGCGTTCCCGTCGCATCTCAAGAGGAGGCCCTCTCAACAGGAACGGCGAGAGGAACTCCAGGGTCGTGCCACCATTCCAAGAGTCCCCCAGATGTCTCAGTCCATTCCAGAGGAACCTCTTTTCCCTTCACCGGCTCGTCTTTCACGCCGAGGATCGACTCACGCAAAGGTGGCACGTGGCACAGCCCTGTGGGAAAGCCTCGTGGGAAAGCCTCGAGGGACAGCCTCGAGGGAAAGCCACAGATCCCTTGATCCACGTGACAGGAAGCGTGACACTACTGCTGCAGCTCGGGAGGAAAGCGCACGTGCATGCCCCCACTCGAGACGAGGCCTGACTCCCCTGGGGAGACTCAGAAGCACCCCAAGATCCATGGCAACACTGGAGAGCAATCCTCAGGTTCCGGCCCCGACTCCACACAAGGACTGAGGCCCCGGCATGGACGGGAGAGGAATCCCGAGCGGTCCCCTAGCAACTCGCATGGGGATTGGCCTTTCCTGAGGCCACCAGAGCGGGTCCCTGAGGTCCCCGTCGTAACTCGAGAAGACCTGCCGCAACTCGAGAAAATCCAGGAGGTTCTCCCCTCCAGGCGAGATGAGGCCCATTTCCGCTGAGGCGTCTCGAGGCTGATCACACCTCACCTCTGGAACTTCGAAAGGCTCCTTCACACCCTTGGTGCAAATCAAGAAGTTCCCCGACCTAGCCGTCTCCACTCGAGAGGAATCACGAGGGTCCCGCCCACATCCAGAGGAGCCCCGTTTCCGCCTCGTAGCTCGAGATGAGGGATCCTTTCCCTGCTTCGTCGGGAAAGAGTCCCCGGCGTTCCCGTCGCATCTCAAGAGGAGGCCCTCTCAACAGGAACGGCGAGAGGAACTCCAGGGTCGTGCCACCATTCCAAGAGTCCCCCAGATGTCTCAGTCCATTCCAGAGGAACCTCTTTTCCCTTCACCGGCTCGTCTTTCACGCCGAGGATCGACTCACAACAAGGTGGCACGTGGCACAGCCCTGTGGGAAAGCCTCGTGGGAAAGCCTCGAGGGACAGCCTCGAGGGAAAGCCACAGATCCCTTGATCCACGTGACAGGAAGAGTGACACTACTGCTGCAGCTCGGGAGGAAAACGCACGTGCATGCCCCCACTCGAGACGAGGCCTGACTCCCCTGGGAAGACTCAGAAGCACCCCAAGATCCATGGCAACACTCGAGAGGAATCCTCAGGTTCCGGCCCCGACTCCACACAAGGACTGAGGCCCCGGCATGGACGGGAGAGGAATCCCGAGAGGTCCCGTAGCAACTCGCATGGGGACTGGCCTTTCCTGAGGCCACCAGAGCGGGTCCCTGAGGTCCCCGTCGTAACTCGAGAAGACCTGCCGCAACTCGAGAAAATCCAGGAGGTTCTCCCCTCCAGGCGAGATGAGGCCCATTTCCGCTGAGGCGTCTCGAGGCTGATCACACCTCACCTCTGGAACTTCGAAAGGCTCCTTCACACCCTTGGTGCAAATCAAGAAGTTCCCCGACCTAGCCGTCTCCACTCGAGAGGAATCACGAGGGTCCCGCCCACATCCAGAGGAGACCCGTTTCCGCCTCGTAGCTCGAGATGAGGGATCCTTTCCCTGCTTCGTCGGGAAAGAGTTCCCGGCGTTCCCGTTGCATCTCAAGAGGAGGCCCTCTCAACAGGAACGGCGAGAGGAACTCCAGGGTCGTGCCACCATTCCAAGAGTCCCCCAGATGTCTCAGTCCATTCCAGAGGAACCTCTTTTCCCTTCACCGGCTCGTCTTTCACGCCGAGGATCGACTCACGCAAAGGTGGCACGTGGCACAGCCCTGTGGGAAAGCCTCGTGGGAAAGCCTCGAGGGACAGCCTCGAGGGAAAGCCACAGATCCCTTGATCCACGTGACAGGAAGCGTGACACTACTGCTGCAGCTCGGGAGGAAAGCGCACGTGCATGCCCCCACTCGAGACGAGGCCTGACTCCCCTGGGGAGACTCAGAAGCACCCCAAGATCCATGGCAACACTGGAGAGCAATCCTCAGGTTCCGGCCCCGACTCCACACAAGGACTGAGGCCCCGGCATGGACGGGAGAGGAATCCCGAGCGGTCCCCTAGCAACTCGCATGGGGACTGGCCTTTCCTGAGGCCACCAGAGCGGGTCCCTGAGGTCCCCGTCGTAACTCGAGAAGACCTGCCGCAACTCGAGAAAATCCAGGAGGTTCTCCCCTCCAGGCGAGATGAGGCCCATTTCCGCTGAGGCGTCTCGAGGCTGATCACACCTCACCTCTGGAACTTCGAAAGGCTCCTTCACACCCTTGGTGCAAATCAAGAAGTTCCCCGACCTAGCCGTCTCCACTCGAGAGGAATCACGAGGGTCCCGCCCACATCCAGAGGAGCCCCGTTTCCGCCTCGTAGCTCGAGATGAGGGATCCTTTCCCTGCTTCGTCGGGAAAGAGTTCCCGGCGTTCCCGTCGCATCTCAAGAGGAGGCCCTCTCAACAGGAACGGCGAGAGGAACTCCAGGGTCGTGCCACCATTCCAAGAGTCCCCCAGATGTCTCAGTCCATTCCAGAGGAACCTCTTTTCCCTTCACCGGCTCGTCTTTCACGCCGAGGATCGACTCACAACAAGGTGGCACGTGGCACAGCCCTGTGGGAAAGCCTCGTGGGAAAGCCTCGAGGGACAGCCTCGAGGGAAAGCCACAGATCCCTTGATCCACGTGACAGGAAGCGTGACACTACTGCTGCAGCTCGGGAGGAAAGCGCACGTGCATGCCCCCACTCGAGACGAGGCCTGACTCCCCTGGGGAGACTCAGAAGCACCCCAAGATCCATGGCAACACTGGAGAGCAATCCTCAGGTTCCGGCCCCGACTCCACACAAGGACTGAGGCCCCGGCATGGACGGGAGAGGAATCCCGAGCGGTCCCCTAGCAACTCGCATGGGGACTGGCCTTTCCTGAGGCCACCAGAGCGGGTCCCTGAGGTCCCCGTCGTAACTCGAGAAGACCTGCCGCAACTCGAGAAAATCCAGGAGGTTCTCCCCTCCAGGCGAGATGAGGCCCATTTCCGCTGAGGCGTCTCGAGGCTGATCACACCTCCCCTCTGGAACTTCGAAAGGGTCCTTCACACCCTTGGTGCAAATCAAGAAGTTCCCCGACCTAGCCGTCTCCACTCGAGAGGAATCACGATGGTCCCGCCCACATCCAGAGGAGCCCCATTTCCGCCTCGTAGCTCGAGATGAGGGATCCTTTCCCTGCTTCGTCGGGAAAGAGTTCCCGGCGTTCCCGTCGCATCTCAAGAGGAGGCCCTCTCAACAGGAACGGCGAGAGGAACTCCAGGGTCGTGCCACCATTCCAAGAGTCCCCCAGATGTCTCAGTCCATTCCAGAGGAACCTCTTTTCCCTTCACCGGCTCGTCTTTCACGCCGAGGATCGACTCACGCAAAGGTGGCACGTGGCACAGCCCTGTGGGAAAGCCTCGTGGGAAAGCCTCGAGGGACAGCCTCGAGGGAAAGCCACAGATCCCTTGATCCACGTGACATTAAGCGTGACACTACTGCTGCAGCTCGGGAGGAAAGCGCACGTGCATGCCCCCACTCGAGACGAGGCCTGACTCCCCTGGGGAGACTCAGAAGCACCCCAAGATCCATGGCAACACTGGAGAGCAATCCTCAGGTTCCGGCCCCGACTCCACACAAGGACTGAGGCCCCGGCATGGACGGGAGAGGAATCCCGAGCGGTCCCCTAGCAACTCGCATGGGGACTGGCCTTTCCTGAGGCCACCAGAGCGGGTCCCTGAGGTCCCCGTCGTAACTCGAGAAGACCTGCCGCAACTCGAGAAAATCCAGGAGGTTCTCCCCTCCAGGCGAGATGAGGCCCATTTCCGCTGAGGCGTCTCGAGGCTGATCACACCTCACCTCTGGAACTTCGAAAGGCTCCTTCACACCCTTGGTGCAAATCAAGAAGTTCCCCGACCTAGCCGTCTCCACTCGAGAGGAATCACGAGGGTCCCGCCCACATCCAGAGGAGCCCCGTTTCCGCCTCGTAGCTCGAGATGAGGGATCCTTTCCCTGCTTCGTCGGGAAAGAGTCCCCCGCGTTCCCGTCGCATCTCAAGAGGAGGCCCTCTCAACAGGAACGGCGAGAGGAACTCCAGGGTCGTGCCACCATTCCAAGAGTCCCCCAGATGTCTCAGTCCATTCCAGAGGAACCTCTTTTCCCTTCACCGGCTCGTCTTTCACGCCGAGGATCGACTCACAACAAGGTGGCACGTGGCACAGCCCTGTGGGAAAGCCTCGTGGGAAAGCCTCGAGGGACAGCCTCGAGGGAAAGCCACAGATCCCTTGATCCACGTGACAGGAAGCGTGACACTACTGCTGCAGCTCGGGAGGAAAGCGCACGTGCATGCCCCCACTCGAGACGAGGCCTGACTCCCCTGGGGAGACTCAGAAGCACCCCAAGATCCATGGCAACACTCGAGAGGAATCCTCAGGTTCCGGCCCCGACTCCACACAAGGACTGAGGCCCCGGCATGGACGGCAGAGGAATCCCGAAAGGTCCCGTAGCAACTCGCATGGGGACTGGCCTTTCCTGAGGCCACCAGAGCGGGTCCCTGAGGTCCCCGTCGTAACTCGAGAAGACCTGCCGCACCTCGAGAAAATCCAGCAGGTTCTCCCCTCCAGGCGAGATGAGGCCCATTTCCGCTGAGGAGTCTCGAGGCTGATTACACCTCACCTCTGGAACTTCGAAAGGCTCCTTCACACCCTTGGTGCAAATCAAGAAGTTCCCCGACCTAGCCGTCTCCACTCGAGAGGAATCACGAGGGTCCCGCCGACATCCAGAGGAGACCCGTTTCCGCCTCGTAGCTCGAGATGAGGGATCCTTTCCCTGCTTCGTCGGGAAAGAGTTCCCGGCGTTCCCGTCGCATCTCAAGAGGAGGCCCTCTGAACAGGA
Organism: Budorcas taxicolor; assembly: GCF_023091745.1. Lineage (NCBI taxonomy): Eukaryota > Metazoa > Chordata > Mammalia > Artiodactyla > Bovidae > Budorcas > Budorcas taxicolor. The sequence goes on along the minus strand of NC_068927.1, from coordinate 1,374,119 downwards.
ACGGGGAGAGGAACTCCAGGGTCGTGCCACCATTCCAAGAGTCCCCCAGATGTCTCAGTCCATTCCAGAGGAACCTCTTTTCCCTTCACCGGCTCGTCTTTCACGCCGAGGATCGACTCACGCCAAGGTGGCACGTGGCACAGCCCTGTGGGAAAGCCTCGTGGGAAAGCCTCGAGGGACAGCCTCGAGGGAAAGCCACAGATCCCTTGATCCACGTGACAGGAAGCGTGACACTACTGCTGCAGCTCGGGAGGAAAGCGCACGTGCATGCCCCCACTCGAGACGAGGCCTGACTCCCCTGGGGAGACTCAGAAGCACCCCAAGATCCATGGCAACACTGGAGAGCAATCCTCAGGTTCCGGCCCCGACTCCACACAAGGACTGAGGCCCCGGCATGGACGGGAGAGGAATCCCGAGCGGTCCCCTAGCAACTCGCATGGGGACTGGCCTTTCCTGAGGCCACCAGAGCGGGTCCCTGAGGTCCCCGTCGTAACTCGAGAAGACCTGCCGCAACTCGAGAAAATCCAGGAGGTTCTCCCCTCCAGGCGAGATGAGGCCCATTTCCGCTGAGGCGTCTCGAGGCTGATCACACCTCCCCTCTGGAACTTCGAAAGGGTCCTTCACACCCTTGGTGCAAATCAAGAAGTTCCCCGACCTAGCCGTCTCCACTCGAGAGGAATCACGAGGGTCCCGCCCACATCCAGAGGAGCCCCGTTTCCGCCTCGTAGCTCGAGATGAGGGATCCTTTCCCTGCTTCGTCGGGAAAGAGTTCCCGGCGTTCCCGTCGCATCTCAAGAGGAGGCCCTCTCAACAGGAACGGCGAGAGGAACTCCAGGGTCGTGCCACCATTCCAAGAGTCCCCCAGATGTCTCAGTCCATTCCAGAGGAACCTCTTTTCCCTTCACCGGCTCGTCTTTCACGCCGAGGATCGACTCACGCAAAGGTGGCACGTGGCACAGCCCTGTGGGAAAGCCTCGTGGGAAAGCCTCGAGGGACAGCCTCGAGGGAAAGCCACAGATCCCTTGATCCACGTGACAGGAAGCGTGACACTACTGCTGCAGCTCGGGAGGAAAGCGCACGTGCATGCCCCCACTCGAGACGAGGCCTGACTCCCCTGGGGAGACTCAGAAGCACCCCAAGATCCATGGCAACACTGGAGAGCAATCCTCAGGTTCCGGCCCCGACTCCACACAAGGACTGAGGCCCCGGCATGGACGGGAGAGGAATCCCGAGCGGTCCCCTAGCAACTCGCATGGGGATTGGCCTTTCCTGAGGCCACCAGAGCGGGTCCCTGAGGTCCCCGTCGTAACTCGAGAAGACCTGCCGCAACTCGAGAAAATCCAGGAGGTTCTCCCCTCCAGGCGAGATGAGGCCCATTTCCGCTGAGGCGTCTCGAGGCTGATCACACCTCACCTCTGGAACTTCGAAAGGCTCCTTCACACCCTTGGTGCAAATCAAGAAGTTCCCCGACCTAGCCGTCTCCACTCGAGAGGAATCACGAGGGTCCCGCCCACATCCAGAGGAGCCCCGTTTCCGCCTCGTAGCTCGAGATGAGGGATCCTTTCCCTGCTTCGTCGGGAAAGAGTTCCCGGCGTTCCCGTCGCATCTCAAGAGGAGGCCCTCTCAACAGGAACGGCGAGAGGAACTCCAGGGTCGTGCCACCATTCCAAGAGTCCCCCAGATGTCTCAGTCCATTCCAGAGGAACCTCTTTTCCCTTCACCGGCTCGTCTTTCACGCCGAGGATCGACTCACAACAAGGTGGCACGTGGCACAGCCCTGTGGGAAAGCCTCGTGGGAAAGCCTCGAGGGACAGCCTCGAGGGAAAGCCACAGATCCCTTGATCCACGTGACAGGAAGCGTGACACTACTGCTGCAGCTCGGGAGGAAAACGCACGTGCATGCCCCCACTCGAGACGAGGCCTGACTCCCCTGGGAAGACTCAGAAGCACCCCAAGATCCATGGCAACACTCGAGAGGAATCCTCAGGTTCCGGCCCCGACTCCACACAAGGACTGAGGCCCCGGCATGGACGGGAGAGGAATCCCGAGAGGTCCCGTAGCAACTCGCATGGGGACTGGCCTTTCCTGAGGCCACCAGAGCGGGTCCCTGAGGTCCCCGTCGTAACTCGAGAAGACCTGCCGCAACTCGAGAAAATCCAGCAGGTTCTCCCCTCCAGGCGAGATGAGGCCCATTTCCGCTGAGGCGTCTCGAGGCTGATCACACCTCACCTCTGGAACTTCGAAAGGCTCCTTCACACCCTTGGCGCAAATGAAGAAGTTCCCCGACATACCCGTCTCCACTCGAGAGGAATCACGAGGGTCCCGCCCACATCCAGAGGAGACCCGTTTCCGCCTCGTAGCTCGAGATGAGGGATCCTTTCCCTGCTTCGTCGGGAAAGAGTTCCCGGCGTTCCCGTCACATCTCAAGAGGAGGCCCTCTCAACAGGAACGGGGAGAGGAACTCCAGGGTCGTGCCACCATTCCAAGAGTCCCCCAGATGTCTCAGTCCATTCCAGAGGAACCTCTTTTCCCTTCACCGGCTCGTCTTTCACGCCGAGGATCGACTCACGCCAAGGTGGCACGTGGCACAGCCCTGTGGGAAAGCCTCGTGGGAAAGCCTCGAGGGACAGCCTCGAGTGAAAGCCACAGATCCCTTGATCCACGTGACAGGAAGCGTGACACTACTGCTGCAGCTCGGGAGGAAAGCGCACGTGCATGCCCCCACTCGAGACGAGGCCTGACTCCCCTGGGGAGACTCAGAAGCACCCCAAGATCCATGGCAACACTCGAGAGGAATCCTCAGGTTCCGGCCCCGACTCCACACAAGGACTGAGGCCCCGGCATGGACGGGAGAGGAATCCCGAGAGGTCCCGTAGCAACTCGCATGGGGACTGGCCTTTCCTGAGGCCACCAGAGCGGGTCCCTGAGGTCCCCGTCGTAACTTGAGAAGACCTGCCGCAACTCGAGAAAATCCAGCAGGTTCTCCCCTCCAGGCGAGATGAGGCCCATTTCCGCTGAGACGTCTCGAGGCTGATCACACCTCACCTCTGGAACTTCGAAAGGCTCCTTCACACCCTTGGTGCAAATCAAGAAGTTCCCCGACCTAGCCGTCTCCACTCGAGAGGAATCACGAGGGTCCCGCCCACATCCAGAGGAGCCCCGTTTCCGCCTCGTAGCTCGAGATGAGGGATCCTTTCCCTGCTTCGTCGGGAAAGAGTCCCCGGCGTTCCCGTCGCATCTCAAGAGGAGGCCCTCTCAACAGGAACGGCGAGAGGAACTCCAGGGTCGTGCCACCATTCCAAGAGTCCCCCAGATGTCTCAGTCCATTCCAGAGGAACCTCTTTTCCCTTCACCGGCTCGTCTTTCACGCCGAGGATCGACTCACAACAAGGTGGCACGTGGCACAGCCCTGTGGGAAAGCCTCGTGGGAAAGCCTCGAGGGACAGCCTCGAGGGAAAGCCACAGATCCCTTGATCCACGTGACAGGAAGCGTGACACTACTGCTGCAGCTCGGGAGGAAAGCGCACGTGCATGCCCCCACTCGAGACGAGGCCTGACTCCCCTGGGAAGACTCAGAAGCACCCCAAGATCCATGGCAACACTCGAGAGGAATCCTCAGGTTCCGGCCCCGACTCCACACAAGGACTGAGGCCCCGGCATGGACGGGAGAGGAATCCCGAGAGGTCCCGTAGCAACTCGCATGGGGACTGGCCTTTCCTGAGGCCACCAGAGCGGGTCCCTGAGGTCCCCGTCGTAACTCGAGAAGACCTGCCGCAACTCGAGAAAATCCAGCAGGTTCTCCCCTCCAGGCGAGATGAGGCCCATTTCCGCTGAGGCGTCTCGAGGCTGATCACACCTCCCCTCTTGAACTTCGAAAGGGTCCTTCACACCCTTGGTGCAAATCAAGAAGTTCCCCGACCTAGCCGTCTCCACTCGAGAGGAATCACGAGGGTCCCGCCCACATCCAGAGGAGCCCCGTTTCCGCCTCGTAGCTCGAGATGAGGGATCCTTTCCCTGCTTCGTCGGGAAAGAGTTCCCGGCGTTCCCGTCGCATCTCAAGAGGAGGCCCTCTCAACAGGAACGGCGAGAGGAACTCCAGGGTCGTGCCACCATTCCAAGAGTCCCCCAGATGTCTCAGTCCATTCCAGAGGAACCTCTTTTCCCTTCACCGGCTCGTCTTTCACGCCGAGGATCGACTCACGCAAAGGTGGCACGTGGCACAGCCCTGTGGGAAAGCCTCGTGGGAAAGCCTCGAGGGACAGCCTCGAGGGAAAGCCACAGATCCCTTGATCCACGTGACAGGAAGCGTGACACTACTGCTGCAGCTCGGGAGGAAAGCGCACGTGCATGCCCCCACTCGAGACGAGGCCTGACTCCCCTGGGGAGACTCAGAAGCACCCCAAGATCCATGGCAACACTGGAGAGCAATCCTCAGGTTCCGGCCCCGACTCCACACAAGGACTGAGGCCCCGGCATGGACGGGAGAGGAATCCCCAGCGGTCCCCTAGCAACTCGCATGGGGACTGGCCTTTCCTGAGGCCACCAGAGCGGGTCCCTGAGGTCCCCGTCGTAACTCGAGAAGACCTGCCGCAACTCGAGAAAATCCAGCAGGTTCTCACCTCCAGGCGAGATGAGGCCCATTTCCGCTGAGGCGTCTCGAGGCTGATCACACCTCACCTCTGGAACTTCGAAAGGCTCCTTCACACCCTTGGTGCAAATCAAGAAGTTCCCCGACCTAGCCGTCTCCACTCGAGAGGAATCACGAGGGTCCCGCCCACATCCAGAGGAGCCCCGTTTCCGCCTCGTAGCTCGAGATGAGGGATCCTTTCCCTGCTTCGTCGGGAAAGAGTCCCCGGCGTTCCCGTCGCATCTCAAGAGGAGGCCCTCTCAACAGGAACGGCGAGAGGAACTCCAGGGTCGTGCCACCATTCCAAGAGTCCCCCAGATGTCTCAGTCCATTCCAGAGGAACCTCTTTTCCCTTCACCGGCTCGTCTTTCACGCCGAGGATCGACTCACAACAAGGTGGCACGTGGCACAGCCCTGTGGGAAAGCCTCGTGGGAAAGCCTCGAGGGACAGCCTCGAGGGAAAGCCACAGATCCCTTGATCCACGTGACAAGAAGCGTGACACTACTGCTGCAGCTCGGGAGGAAAGCGCACGTGCATGCCCCCACTCGAGACGAGGCCTGACTCCCCTGGGGAGACTCAGAAGCACCCCAAGATCCATGGCAACACTGGAGAGCAATCCTCAGGTTCCGGCCCCGACTCCACACAAGGACTGAGGCCCCGGCATGGACGGGAGAGGAATCCCGAGCGGTCCCCTAGCAACTCGCATGGGGACTGGCCTTTCCTGAGGCCACCAGAGCGGGTCCCTGAGGTCCCCGTCGTAACTCGAGAAGACCTGCCGCAACTCGAGAAAATCCAGCAGGTTCTCCCCTCCAGGCGAGATGAGGCCCATTTCCGCTGAGGCGTCTCGAGGCTGATCACACCTCCCCTCTTGAACTTCGAAAGGGTCCTTCACACCCTTGGTGCAAATCAAGAAGTTCCCCGACCTAGCCGTCTCCACTCGAGAGGAATCACGAGGGTCCCGCCCACATCCAGAGGAGCCCCGTTTCCGCCTCGTAGCTCGAGATGAGGGATCCTTTCCCTGCTTCGTCGGGAAAGAGTTCCCGGCGTTCCCGTCGCATCTCAAGAGGAGGCCCTCTCAACAGGAACGGCGAGAGGAACTCCAGGGTCGTGCCACCATTCCAAGAGTCCCCCAGATGTCTCAGTCCATTCCAGAGGAACCTCTTTTCCCTTCACCGGCTCGTCTTTCACGCCGAGGATCGACTCACGCAAAGGTGGCACGTGGCACAGCCCTGTGGGAAAGCCTCGTGGGAAAGCCTCGAGGGACAGCCTCGAGGGAAAGCCACAGATCCCTTGATCCACGTGACAGGAAGCGTGACACTACTGCTGCAGCTCGGGAGGAAAGCGCACGTGCATGCCCCCACTCGAGACGAGGCCTGACTCCCCTGGGGAGACTCAGAAGCACCCCAAGATCCATGGCAACACTGGAGAGCAATCCTCAGGTTCCGGCCCCGACTCCACACAAGGACTGAGGCCCCGGCATGGACGGGAGAGGAATCCCGAGCGGTCCCCTAGCAACTCGCATGGGGACTGGCCTTTCCTGAGGCCACCAGAGCGGGTCCCTGAGGTCCCCGTCGTAACTCGAGAAGACCTGCCGCAACTCGAGAAAATCCAGCAGGTTCTCCCCTCCAGGCGAGATGAGGCCCATTTCCGCTGAGGCGTCTCGAGGCTGATCACACCTCCCCTCTTGAACTTCGAAAGGGTCCTTCACACCCTTGGTGCAAATCAAGAAGTTCCCCGACCTAGCCGTCTCCACTCGAGAGGAATCACGAGGGTCCCGCCCACATCCAGAGGAGCCCCGTTTCCGCCTCGTAGCTCGAGATGAGGGATCCTTTCCCTGCTTCGTCGGGAAAGAGTTCCCGGCGTTCCCGTCGCATCTCAAGAGGAGGCCCTCTCAACAGGAACGGCGAGAGGAACTCCAGGGTCGTGCCACCATTCCAAGAGTCCCCCAGATGTCTCAGTCCATTCCAGAGGAACCTCTTTTCCCTTCACCGGCTCGTCTTTCACGCCGAGGATCGACTCACGCAAAGGTGGCACGTGGCACAGCCCTGTGGGAAAGCCTCGTGGGAAAGCCTCGAGGGACAGCCTCGAGGGAAAGCCACAGATCCCTTGATCCACGTGACAGGAAGCGTGACACTACTGCTGCAGCTCGGGAGGAAAGCGCACGTGCATGCCCCCACTCGAGACGAGGCCTGACTCCCCTGGGGAGACTCAGAAGCACCCCAAGATCCATGGCAACACTGGAGAGCAATCCTCAGGTTCCGGCCCCGACTCCACACAAGGACTGAGGCCCCGGCATGGACGGGAGAGGAATCCCGAGCGGTCCCCTAGCAACTCGCATGGGGACTGGCCTTTCCTGAGGCCACCAGAGCGGGTCCCTGAGGTCCCCGTCGTAACTCGAGAAGACCTGCCGCAACTCGAGAAAATCCAGCAGGTTCTCACCTCCAGGCGAGATGAGGCCCATTTCCGCTGAGGCGTCTCGAGGCTGATCACACCTCACCTCTGGAACTTCGAAAGGCTCCTTCACACCCTTGGTGCAAATCAAGAAGTTCCCCGACCTAGCCGTCTCCACTCGAGAGGAATCACGAGGGTCCCGCCCACATCCAGAGGAGCCCCGTTTCCGCCTCGTAGCTCGAGATGAGGGATCCTTTCCCTGCTTCGTCGGGAAAGAGTCCCCGGCGTTCCCGTCGCATCTCAAGAGGAGGCCCTCTCAACAGGAACGGCGAGAGGAACTCCAGGGTCGTGCCACCATTCCAAGAGTCCCCCAGATGTCTCAGTCCATTCCAGAGGAACCTCTTTTCCCTTCACCGGCTCGTCTTTCACGCCGAGGATCGACTCACAACAAGGTGGCACGTGGCACAGCCCTGTGGGAAAGCCTCGTGGGAAAGCCTCGAGGGACAGCCTCGAGGGAAAGCCACAGATCCCTTGATCCACGTGACAGGAAGCGTGACACTACTGCTGCAGCTCGGGAGGAAAGCGCACGTGCATGCCCCCACTCGAGACGAGGCCTGACTCCCCTGGGGAGACTCAGAAGCACCCCAAGATCCATGGCAACACTGGAGAGCAATCCTCAGGTTCCGGCCCCGACTCCACACAAGGACTGAGGCCCCGGCATGGACGGGAGAGGAATCCCGAGCGGTCCCCTAGCAACTCGCATGGGGACTGGCCTTTCCTGAGGCCACCAGAGCGGGTCCCTGAGGTCCCCGTCGTAACTCGAGAAGACCTGCCGCAACTCGAGAAAATCCAGGAGGTTCTCCCCTCCAGGCGAGATGAGGCCCATTTCCGCTGAGGCGTCTCGAGGCTGATCACACCTCACCTCTGGAACTTCGAAAGGGTCCTTCACACCCTTGGTGCAAATCAAGAAGTTCCCCGACCTAGCCGTCTCCACTCGAGAGGAATCACGAGGGTCCCGCCCACATCCAGAGGAGCCCCGTTTCCGCCTCGTAGCTCGAGATGAGGGATCCTTTCCCTGCTTCGTCGGGAAAGAGTCCCCCGCGTTCCCGTCGCATCTCAAGAGGAGGCCCTCTCAACAGGAACGGCGAGAGGAACTCCAGGGTCGTGCCACCATTCCAAGAGTCCCCCAGATGTCTCAGTCCATTCCAGAGGAACCTCTTTTCCCTTCACCGGCTCGTCTTTCACGCCGAGGATCGACTCACAACAAGGTGGCACGTGGCACAGCCCTGTGGGAAAGCCTCGTGGGAAAGCCTCGAGGGACAGCCTCGAGGGAAAGCCACAGATCCCTTGATCCACGTGACAGGAAGCGTGACACTACTGCTGCAGCTCGGGAGGAAAGCGCACGTGCATGCCCCCACTCGAGACGAGGCCTGACTCCCCTGGGGAGACTCAGAAGCACCCCAAGATCCATGGCAACACTCGAGAGGAATCCTCAGGTTCCGGCCCCGACTCCACACAAGGACTGAGGCCCCGGCATGGACGGGAGAGGAATCCCGAGAGGTCCCGTAGCAACTCGCATGGGGACTGGCCTTTCCTGAGGCCACCAGAGCGGGTCCCTGAGGTCCCCGTCGTAACTTGAGAAGACCTGCCGCAACTCGAGAAAATCCAGCAGGTTCTCCCCTCCAGGCGAGATGAGGCCCATTTCCGCTGAGGCGTCTCGAGGCTGATCACACCTCACCTCTGGAACTTCGAAAGGCTCCTTCACACCCTTGGTGCAAATCAAGAAGTTCCCCGACCTAGCCGTCTCCACTCGAGAGGAATCACGAGGGTCCCGCCCACATCCAGAGGAGCCCCGTTTCCGCCTCGTAGCTCGAGATGAGGGATCCTTTCCCTGCTTCGTCGGGAAAGAGTCCCCGGCGTTCCCGTCGCATCTCAAGAGGAGGCCCTCTCAACAGGAACGGCGAGAGGAACTCCAGGGTCGTGCCACCATTCCAAGAGTCCCCCAGATGTCTCAGTCCATTCCAGAGGAACCTCTTTTCCCTTCACCGGCTCGTCTTTCACGCCGAGGATCGACTCACAACAAGGTGGCACGTGGCACAGCCCTGTGGGAAAGCCTCGTGGGAATGCCTCGAGGGACAGCCTCGAGGGAAAGCCACAGATCCCTTGATCCACGTGACAGGAAGCGTGACACTACTGCTGCAGCTCGGGAGGAAAGCGCACGTGCATGCCCCCACTCGAGACGAGGCCTGACTCCCCTGGGAAGACTCAGAAGCACCCCAAGATCCATGGCAACACTCGAGAGGAATCCTCAGGTTCCGGCCCCGACTCCACACAAGGACTGAGGCCCCGGCATGGACGGGAGAGGAATCCCGAGAGGTCCCGTAGCAACTCGCATGGGGACTGGCCTTTCCTGAGGCCACCAGAGCGGGTCCCTGAGGTCCCCGTCGTAACTCGAGAAGACCTGCCGCAACTCGAGAAAATCCAGCAGGTTCTCCCCTCCAGGCGAGATGAGGCCCATTTCCGCTGAGGCGTCTCGAGGCTGATCACACCTCACCTCTGGAACTTCGAATGGCTCCTTCACACCCTTGGTGCAAATCAAGAAGTTCCCCGACCTAGCCGTCTCCACTCGAGAGGAATCACGAGGGTCCCGCCCACATCCAGAGGAGACCCGTTTCCGCCTCGTAGCTCGAGATGAGGGATCCTTTCCCTGCTTCGTCGGGAAAGAGTTCCCGGCGTTCCCGTCGCATCTCAAGAGGAGGCCCTCTCAACAGGAACGGCGAGAGGAACTCCAGGGTCGTGCCACCATTCCAAGAGTCCCCCAGATGTCTCAGTCCATTCCAGAGGAACCTCTTTTCCCTTCACCGGCTCGTCTTTCACGCCGAGGATCGACTCACGCCAAGGTGGCACGTGGCACAGCCCTGTGGGAAAGCCTCGTGGGAAAGCCTCGAGGGACAGCCTCGATTGAAAGCCACAGATCCCTTGATCCACGTGACAGGAAGCGTGACACTACTGCTGCAGCTCGGGAGGAAAGCGCACGTGCATGCCCCCACTCGAGACGAGGCCTGACTCCCCTGGGGAGACTCAGAAGCACCCCAAGATCCATGGCAACACTGGAGAGCAATCCTCAGGTTCCGGCCCCGACTCCACACAAGGACTGAGGCCCCGGCATGGACGGGAGAGGAATCCCGAGCGGTCCCCTAGCAACTCGCATGGGGACTGGCCTTTCCTGAGGCCACCAGAGCGGGTCCCTGAGGTCCCCGTCGTAACTCGAGAAGACCTGCCGCAACTCGAGAAAATCCAGGAGGTTCTCCCCTCCAGGCGAGATGAGGCCCATTTCCGCTGAGGCGTCTCGAGGCTGATCACACCTCCCCTCTGGAACTTCGAAAGGGTCCTTCACACCCTTGGTGCAAATCAAGAAGTTCCCCGACCTAGCCGTCTCCACTCGAGAGGAATCACGAGGGTCCCGCCCACATCCAGAGGAGCCCCGTTTCCGCCTCGTAGCTCGAGATGAGGGATCCTTTCCCTGCTTCGTCGGGAAAGAGTCCCCGGCGTTCCCGTCGCATCTCAAGAGGAGGCCCTCTCAACAGGAACGGCGAGAGGAACTCCAGGGTCGTGCCACCATTCCAAGAGTCCCCCAGATGTCTCAGTCCATTCCAGAGGAACCTCTTTTCCCTTCACCGGCTCGTCTTTCATGCCGAGGATCGACTCACGCAAAGGTGGCACGTGGCACAGCCCTGTGGGAAAGCCTCGTGGGAAAGCCTCGAGGGACAGCCTCGAGGGAAAGCCACAGATCCCTTGATCCACGTGACAGGAAGCGTGACACTACTGCTGCAGCTCGGGAGGAAAGCGCACGTGCATGCCCCCACTCGAGACGAGGCCTGACTCCCCTGGGGAGACTCAGAAGCACCCCAAGATCCATGACAACACTGGAGAGTAATCCTCAGGTTCCGGCCCCGACTCCACACAAGGACTGAGGCCCCGGCATGGACGGGAGAGGAATCCCGAGCGGTCCCCTAGCAACTCGCATGGGGACTGACCTTTCCTGAGGCCACCAGAGCGGGTCCCTGAGGTCCCCGTCGTAACTCGAGAAGACCTGCCGCAACTCGAGAAAATCCAGGAGGTTCTCCCCTCCAGGCGAGATGAGGCCCATTTCCGCTGAGGCGTCTCGAGGCTGATCACACCTCACCTCTGGAACTTCGAAAGGCTCCTTCACACCCTTGGTGCAAATCAAGAAGTTCCCCGACCTAGCCGTCTCCACTCGAGAGGAATCACGAGGGTCCCGCCCACATCCAGAGGAGCCCCGTTTCCGCCTCGTAGCTCGAGATGAGGGATCCTTTCCCTGCTTCGTCGGGAAAGAGTCCCCGGCGTTCCCGTCGCATCTCAAGAGGAGGCCCTCTCAACAGGAACGGCGAGAGGAACTCCAGGGTCGTGCCACCATTCCAAGAGTCCCCCAGATGTCTCAGTCCATTCCAGAGGAACCTCTTTTCCCTTCACCGGCTCGTCTTTCACGCCGAGGATCGACTCACAACAAGGTGGCACGTGGCACAGCCCTGTGGGAAAGCCTCGTGGGAAAGCCTCGAGGGACAGCCTCGAGGGAAAGCCACAGATCCCTTGATCCACGTGACAGGAAGCGTGACACTACTGCTGCAGCTCGGGAGGAAAGCGCACGTGCATGCCCCCACTCGAGACGAGGCCTGACTCCCCTGGGGAGACTCAGAAGCACCCCAAGATCCATGGCAACACTGGAGAGCAATCCTCAGGTTCCGGCCCCGACTCCACACAAGGACTGAGGCCCCGGCATGGACGGGAGAGGAATCCCGAGCGGTCCCCTAGCAACTCGCATGGGGACTGGCCTTTCCTGAGGCGACCAGAGCGGGTCCCTGAGGTCCCCGTCGTAACTCGAGAAGACCTGCCGCAACTCGAGAAAATCCAGGAGGTTCTCCCCTCCAGGCGAGATGAGGCCCATTTCCGCTGAGGCGTCTCGAGGCTGATCACACCTCCCCTCTGGAACTTCGAAAGGGTCCTTCACACCCTTGGTGCAAATCAAGAAGTTCCCCGACCTAGCCGTATCCACTCGAGAGGAATCACGATGGTCCCGCCCACATCCAGAGGAGCCCCATTTCCGCCTCGTAGCTCGAGATGAGGGATCCTTTCCCTGCTTCGTCGGGAAAGAGTTCCCGGCGTTCCCGTTGCATCTCAAGAGGAGGCCCTATCAACAGGAACGGCGAGAGGAACTCCAGGGTCGTGCCACCATTCCAAGAGTCCCCCAGATGTCTCAGTCCATTCCAGAGGAACCTCTTTTCCCTTCACCGGCTCGTCTTTCACGCCGAGGATCGACTCACGCAAAGGTGGCACGTGGCACAGCCCTGTGGGAAAGCCTCGTGGGAAAGCCTCGAGGGACAGCCTCGAGGGAAAGCCACAGATCCCTTGATCCACGTGACAGGAAGCGTGACACTACTGCTGCAGCTCGGGAGGAAAGCGCACGTGCATGCCCCCACTCGAGACGAGGCCTGACTCCCCTGGGGAGACTCAGAAGCACCCCAAGATCCATTGCAACACTGGAGAGCAATCCTCAGGTTCCGGCCCCGACTCCACACAAGGACTGAGGCCCCGGCATGGACGGGAGAGGAATCCCGAGCGGTCCCCTAGCAACTCGCATGGGGACTGGCCTTTCCTGAGGCCACCAGAGCGGGTCCCTGAGGTCCCCGTCGTAACTCGAGAAGACCTGCCGCAACTCGAGAAAATCCAGGAGGTTCTCCCCTCCAGGCGAGATGAGGCCCATTTCCGCTGAGGCGTCTCGAGGCTGATCACACCTCACCTCTGGAACTTCGAAAGGCTCCTTCACACCCTTGGTGCAAATCAAGAAGTTCCCCGACCAAGCCGTCTCCACTCGAGAGGAATCACGAGGGTCCCGCCCACATCCAGAGGAGCCCCGTTTCCGCCTCGTAGCTCGAGATGAGGGATCCTTTCCCTGCTTCGTCGGGAAAGAGTCCCCCGCGTTCCCGTCGCATCTCAAGAGGAGGCCCTCTCAACAGGAACGGCGAGAGGAACTCCAGGGTCGTGCCACCATTCCAAGAGTCCCCCAGATGTCTCAGTCCATTCCAGAGGAACCTCTTTTCCCTTCACCGGCTCGTCTTTCACGCCGAGGATCGACTCACGCAAAGGTGGCACGTGGCACAGCCCTGTGGGAAAGCCTCGTGGGAAAGCCTCGAGGGACAGCCTCGAGGGAAAGCCACAGATCCCTTGATCCACGTGACATTAAGCGTGACACTACTGCTGCAGCTCGGGAGGAAAGCGCACGTGCATGCCCCCACTCGAGACGAGGCCTGACTCCCCTGGGGAGACTCAGAAGCACCCCAAGATCCATGGCAACACTGGAGAGCAATCCTCAGGTTCCGGCCCCGACTCCACACAAGGACTGAGGCCCCGGCATGGACGGGAGAGGAATCCCGAGCGGTCCCCTAGCAACTCGCATGGGGACTGGCCTTTCCTGAGGCCACCAGAGCGGGTCCCTGAGGTCCCCGTCGTAACTCGAGAAGACCTGCCGCAACTCGAGAAAATCCAGGAGGTTCTCCCCTCCAGGCGAGATGAGGCCCATTTCCGCTGAGGCGTCTCGAGGCTGATCACACCTCACCTCTGGAACTTCGAAAGGGTCCTTCACACCCTTGGTGCAAATCAAGAAGTTCCCCGACCTAGCCGTCTCCACTCGAGAGGAATCACGAGGGTCCCGCCCACATCCAGAGGAGCCCCGTTTCCGCCTCGTAGCTCGAGATGAGGGATCCTTTCCCTGCTTCGTCGGGAAAGAGTCCCCCGCGTTCCCGTCGCATCTCAAGAGGAGGCCCTCTCAACAGGAACGGCGAGAGGAACTCCAGGGTCGTGCCACCATTCCAAGAGTCCCCCAGATGTCTCAGTCCATTCCAGAGGAACCTCTTTTCCCTTCACCGGCTCGTCTTTCACGCCGAGGATCGACTCACAACAAGGTGGCACGTGGCACAGCCCTGTGGGAAAGCCTCGTGGGAAAGCCTCGAGGGACAGCCTCGAGGGAAAGCCACAGATCCCTTGATCCACGTGACAGGAAGCGTGACACTACTGCTGCAGCTCGGGAGGAAAGCGCACGTGCATGCCCCCACTCGAGACGAGGCCTGACTCCCCTGGGGAGACTCAGAAGCACCCCAAGATCCATGGCAACACTCGAGAGGAATCCTCAGGTTCCGGCCCCGACTCCACACAAGGACTGAGGCCCCGGCATGGACGGGAGAGGAATCCCGAGAGGTCCCGTAGCAACTCGCAAGGGGACTGGCCTTTCCTGAGGCCACCAGAGCGGGTCCCTGAGGTCCCCGTCGTAACTTGAGAAGACCTGCCGCAACTCGAGAAAATCCAGCAGGTTCTCCCCTCCAGGCGAGATGAGGCCCATTTCCGCTGAGGCGTCTCGAGGCTGATCACACCTCACCTCTGGAACTTCGAAAGGCTCCTTCACACCCTTGGTGCAAATCAAGAAGTTCCCCGACCTAGCCGTCTCCACTCGAGAGGAATCACGAGGGTCCCGCCCACATCCAGAGGAGCCCCGTTTCCGCCTCGTAGCTCGAGATGAGGGATCCTTTCCCTGCTTCGTCGGGAAAGAGTCCCCGGCGTTCCCGTCGCATCTCAAGAGGAGGCCCTCTCAACAGGAACGGCGAGAGGAACTCCAGGGTCGTGCCACCATTCCAAGAGTCCCCCAGATGTCTCAGTCCATTCCAGAGGAACCTCTTTTCCCTTCACCGGCTCGTCTTTCACGCCGAGGATCGACTCACAGCAAGGTGGCACGTGGCACAGCCCTGTGGGAAAGCCTCGTGGGAAAGCCTCGAGGGACAGCCTCGAGGGAAAGCCACAGATCCCTTGATCCACGTGACAGGAAGCGTGACACTACTGCTGCAGCTCGGGAGGAAAGCGCACGTGCATGCCCCCACTCGAGACGAGGCCTGACTCCCCTGGGGAGACTCAGAAGCACCCCAAGATCCATGGCAACACTGGAGAGCAATCCTCAGGTTCCGGCCCCGACTCCACACAAGGACTGAGGCCCCGGCATGGACGGGAGAGGAATCCCGAGCGGTCCCCTAGCAACTCGCATGGGGACTGGCCTTTCCTGAGGCCACCAGAGCGGGTCCCTGAGGTCCCCGTCGTAACTCGAGAAGACCTGCCGCAACTCGAGAAAATCCAGCAGGTTCTCCCCTCCAGGCGAGATGAGGCCCATTTCCGCTGAGGCGTCTCGAGGCTGATCTCACCTCACCTCTGGAACTTCGAATGGCTCCTTCACACCCTTGGTGCAAATCAAGAAGTTCCCCGACCTAGCCGTCTCCACTCGAGAGGAATCACGAGGGTCCCGCCCACATCCAGAGGAGACCCGTTTCCGCCTCGTAGCTCGAGATGAGGGATCCTTTCCCTGCTTCGTCGGGAAAGAGTTCCCGGCGTTCCCGTCGCATCTCAAGAGGAGGCCCTCTCAACAGGAACGGCGAGAGGAACTCCAGGGTCGTGCCACCATTCCAAGAGTCCCCCAGATGTCTCAGTCCATTCCAGAGGAACCTCTTTTCCCTTCACCGGCTCGTCTTTCACGCCGAGGATCGACTCACGCCAAGGTGGCACGTGGCACAGCCCTGTGGGAAAGCCTCGTGGGAAAGCCTCGAGGGACAGCCTCGATTGAAAGCCACAGATCCCTTGATCCACGTGACAGGAAGCGTGACACTACTGCTGCAGCTCGGGAGGAAAGCGCACGTGCATGCCCCCACTCGAGACGAGGCCTGACTCCCCTGGGGAGACTCAGAAGCACCCCAAGATCCATGGCAACACTGGAGAGCAATCCTCAGGTTCCGGCCCCGACTCCACACAAGGACTGAGGCCCCGGCATGGACGGGAGAGGAATCCCGAGCGGTCCCCTAGCAACTCGCATGGGGACTGGCCTTTCCTGAGGCCACCAGAGCGGGTCCCTGAGGTCCCCGTCGTAACTCGAGAAGACCTGCCGCAACTCGAGAAAATCCAGGAGGTTCTCCCCTCCAGGCGAGATGAGGCCCATTTCCGCTGAGGCGTCTCGAGGCTGATCACACCTCCCCTCTGGAACTTCGAAAGGGTCCTTCACACCCTTGGTGCAAATCAAGAAGTTCCCCGACCTAGCCGTCTCCACTCGAGAGGAATCACGAGGGTCCCGCCCACATCCAGAGGAGCCCCGTTTCCGCCTCGTAGCTCGAGATGAGGGATCCTTTCCCTGCTTCGTCGGGAAAGAGTTCCCGGCGTTCCCGTCGCATCTCAAGAGGAGGCCCTCTCAACAGGAACGGCGAGAGGAACTCCAGGGTCGTGCCACCATTCCAAGAGTCCCCCAGATGTCTCAGTCCATTCCAGAGGAACCTCTTTTCCCTTCACCGGCTCGTCTTTCACGCCGAGGATCGACTCACGCAAAGGTGGCACGTGGCACAGCCCTGTGGGAAAGCCTCGTGGGAAAGCCTCGAGGGACAGCCTCGAGGGAAAGCCACAGATCCCTTGATCCACGTGACAGGAAGCGTGACACTACTGCTGCAGCTCGGGAGGAAAGCGCACGTGCATGCCCCCACTCGAGACGAGGCCTGACTCCCCTGGGGAGACTCAGAAGCACCCCAAGATCCATGACAACACTGGAGAGCAATCCTCAGGTTCCGGCCCCGACTCCACACAAAGACTGAGGCCCCGGCATGGACGGGAGAGGAATCCCGAGCGGTCCCCTAGCAACTCGCATGGGGACTGACCTTTCCTGAGGCCACCAGAGCGGGTCCCTGAGGTCCCCGTCGTAACTCGAGAAGACCTGCCGCAACTCGAGAAAATCCAGGAGGTTCTCCCCTCCAGGCGAGATGAGGCCCATTTCCGCTGAGGCGTCTCGAGGCTGATCACACCTCACCTCTGGAACTTCGAAAGGCTCCTTCACACCCTTGGTGCAAATCAAGAAGTTCCCCGACCTAGCCGTCTCCACTCGAGAGGAATCACGAGGGTCCCGCCCACATCCAGAGGAGCCCCGTTTCCGCCTCGTAGCTCGAGATGAGGGATCCTTTCCCTGCTTCGTCGGGAAAGAGTCCCCGGCGTTCCCGTCGCATCTCAAGAGGAGGCCCTCTCAACAGGAACGGCGAGAGGAACTCCAGGGTCGTGCCACCATTCCAAGAGTCCCCCAGATGTCTCAGTCCATTCCAGAGGAACCTCTTTTCCCTTCACCGGCTCGTCTTTCACGCCGAGGATCGACTCACAACAAGGTGGCACGTGGCACAGCCCTGTGGGAAAGCCTCGTGGGAAAGCCTCGAGGGACAGCCTCGAGGGAAAGCCACAGATCCCTTGATCCACGTGACAGGAAGCGTGACACTACTGCTGCAGCTCGGGAGGAAAGCGCACGTGCATGCCCCCACTCGAGACGAGGCCTGACTCCCCTGGGGAGACTCAGAAGCACCCCAAGATCCATGGCAACACTGGAGAGCAATCCTCAGGTTCCGGCCCCGACTCCACACAAGGACTGAGGCCCCGGCATGGACGGGAGAGGAATCCCGAGCGGTCCCCTAGCAACTCGCATGGGGACTGGCCTTTCCTGAGGCCACCAGAGCGGGTCCCTGAGGTCCCCGTCGTAACTCGAGAAGACCTGCCGCAACTCGAGAAAATCCAGGAGGTTCTCCCCTCCAGGCGAGATGAGGCCCATTTCCGCTGAGGCGTCTCGAGGCTGATCACACCTCCCCTCTGGAACTTCGAAAGGGTCCTTCACACCCTTGGTGCAAATCAAGAAGTTCCCCGACCTAGCCGTATCCACTCGAGAGGAATCACGATGGTCCCGCCCACATCCAGAGGAGCCCCATTTCCGCCTCGTAGCTCGAGATGAGGGATCCTTTCCCTGCTTCGTCGGGAAAGAGTTCCCGGCGTTCCCGTTGCATCTCAAGAGGAGGCCCTCTCAACAGGAACGGCGAGAGGAACTCCAGGGTCGTGCCACCATTCCAAGAGTCCCCCAGATGTCTCAGTCCATTCCAGAGGAACCTCTTTTCCCTTCACCGGCTCGTCTTTCACGCCGAGGATCGACTCACGCAAAGGTGGCACGTGGCACAGCCCTGTGGGAAAGCCTCGTGGGAAAGCCTCGAGGGACAGCCTCGAGGGAAAGCCACAGATCCCTTGATCCACGTGACAGGAAGCGTGACACTACTGCTGCAGCTCGGGAGGAAAGCGCACGTGCATGCCCCCACTCGAGACGAGGCCTGACTCCCCTGGGGAGACTCAGAAGCACCCCAAGATCCATGGCAACACTGGAGAGCAATCCTCAGGTTCCGGCCCCGACTCCACACAAGGACTGAGGCCCCGGCATGGACGGGAGAGGAATCCCGAGCGGTCCCCTAGCAACTCGCATGGGGACTGGCCTTTCCTGAGGCCACCAGAGCGGGTCCCTGAGGTCCCCGTCGTAACTCGAGAAGACCTGCCGCAACTCGAGAAAATCCAGGAGGTTCTCCCCTCCAGGCGAGATGAGGCCCATTTCCGCTGAGGCGTCTCGAGGCTGATCACACCTCACCTCTGGAACTTCGAAAGGCTCCTTCACACCCTTGGTGCAAATCAAGAAGTTCCCCGACCAAGCCGTCTCCACTCGAGAGGAATCACGAGGGTCCCGCCCACATCCAGAGGAGCCCCGTTTCCGCCTCGTAGCTCGAGATGAGGGATCCTTTCCCTGCTTCGTCGGGAAAGAGTCCCCCGCGTTCCCGTCGCATCTCAAGAGGAGGCCCTCTCAACAGGAACGGCGAGAGGAACTCCAGGGTCGTGCCACCATTCCAAGAGTCCCCCAGATGTCTCAGTCCATTCCAGAGGAACCTCTTTTCCCTTCACCGGCTCGTCTTTCACGCCGAGGATCGACTCACAACAAGGTGGCACGTGGCACAGCCCTGTGGGAAAGCCTCGTGGGAAAGCCTCGAGGGACAGCCTCGAGGGAAAGCCACAGATCCCTTGATCCACGTGACAGGAAGCGTGACACTACTGCTGCAGCTCGGGAGGAAAGCGCACGTGCATGCCCCCACTCGAGACGAGGCCTGACTCCCCTGGGGAGACTCAGAAGCACCCCAAGATCCATGGCAACACTCGAGAGGAATCCTCAGGTTCCGGCCCCGACTCCACACAAGGACTGAGGCCCCGGCATGGACGGGAGAGGAATCCCGAGCGGTCCCCTAGCAACTCGCATGGGGACTGGCCTTTCCTGAGGCCACCAGAGCGGGTCCCTGAGGTCCCCGTCGTAACTCGAGAAGACCTGCCGCAACTCGAGAAAATCCAGGAGGTTCTCCCCTCCAGGCGAGATGAGGCCCATTTCCGCAGAGGCGTCTCGAGGCTGATCACACCTCACCTCTGGAACTTCGAAAGGCTCCTTCACACCCTTGGTGCAAATCAAGAAGTTCCCCGACCTAGCCGTCTCCACTCGAGAGGAATCACGATGGTCCCGCCCACATCCAGAGGAGCCCCGTTTCCGCCTCGTAGCTCGAGATGAGGGATCCTTTCCCTGCTTCATCGGGAAAGATTTCCTGGCGTTCCCGTCGCATCTCAAGAGGAGGCCCTCTCAACAGGAACGGCGAGAGGAACTCCAGGGTCGTGCCACCATTCCAAGAGTCCCCCAGATGTCTCAGTCCATTCCAGAGGAACCTCTTTTCCCTTCACCGGCTCGTCTTTCATGCCGAGGATCGACTCACGCCAAGGTGGCACGTGGCACAGCCCTGTGGGAAAGCCTCGTGGGAAAGCCTCGAGGGACAGCCTCGAGGGAAAGCCACAGATCCCTTGATCCACGTGACAGGAAGCGTGACACTACTGCTGCAGCTCGGGAGGAAAGCGCACGTGCATGCCCCCACTCGAGACGAGGCCTGACTCCCCTGGGGAGACTCAGAAGCACCCCAAGATCCATGGCAACACTGGAGAGCAATCCTCAGGTTCCGGCCCCGACTCCACACAAGGACTGAGGCCCCGGCATGGACGGGAGAGGAATCCCGAGCGGTCCCCTAGCAACTCGCATGGGGACTGGCCTTTCCTGAGGCCACCAGAGCGGGTCCCTGAGGTCCCCGTCGTAACTCGAGAAGACCTGCCGCAACTCGAGAAAATCCAGGAGGTTCTCCCCTCCAGGCGAGATGAGGCCCATTTCCGCTGAGGCGTCTCGAGGCTGATCACACCTCACCTCTGGAACTTCGAAAGGGTCCTTCACACCCTTGGTGCAAATCAAGAAGTTCCCCGACCTAGCCGTCTCCACTCGAGAGGAATCACGAGGGTCCCGCCCACATCCAGAGGAGCCCCGTTTCCGCCTCGTAGCTCGAGATGAGGGATCCTTTCCCTGCTTCGTCGGGAAAGAGTCCCCGGCGTTCCCGTCGCATCTCAAGAGGAGGCCCTCTCAACAGGAACGGCGAGAGGAACTCCAGGGTCGTGCCACCATTCCAAGAGTCCCCCAGATGTCTCAGTCCATTCCAGAGGAACCTCTTTTCCCTTCACCGGCTCGTCTTTCACGCCGAGGATCGACTCACACCAAGGTGGCACGTGGCACAGCCCTGTGGGAAAGCCTCGTGGGAAAGCCTCGAGGGACAGCCTCGAGGGAAAGCCACAGATCCCTTGATCCACGTGACAGGAAGCGTGACACTACTGCTGCAGCTCGGGAGGAAAGCGCACGTGCATGCCCCCACTCGAGACGGGGCCTGACTCCCCTGGGGAGACTCAGAAGCACCCCAAGATCCATGGCAACACTCGAGAGGAATCCTCAGGTTCCGGCCCCGACTCCACACAAGGACTGAGGCCCCGGAATGGACGGGAGAGGAATCCCGAGAGGTCCCGTAGCAACTCGCATGGGGACTGGCCTTTCCTGAGGCCACCAGAGCAGGTCCCTGAGGTCCCCGTCGTAACTCGAGAAGACCTGCCGCAACTCGAGAAAATCCAGGAGGTTCTCCCCTCCAGGCGAGATGAGGCCCATTTCCGCTGAGGCGTCTCGAGGCTGATCACACCTCCCCTCTGGAACTTCGAAAGGGTCCTTCACACCCTTGGTGCAAATCAAGAAGTTCCCCGACCTAGCCGTCTCCACTCGAGAGGAATCACGAGGGTCCCGCCCACATCCAGAGGAGCCCCGTTTCCGCCTCGTAGCTCGAGATGAGGGATCCTTTCCCTGCTTCGTCGGGAAAGAGTCCCCGGCGTTCCCGTCGCATCTCAAGAGGAGGCCCTCTCAACAGGAACGGCGAGAGGAACTCCAGGGTCGTGCCACCATTCCAAGAGTCCCCCAGATGTCTCAGTCCATTCCAGAGGAACCTCTTTTCCCTTCACCGGCTCGTCTTTCACGCCGAGGATCGACTCACACCAAGGTGGCACGTGGCACAGCCCTGTGGGAAAGCCTCGTGGGAAAGCCTCGAGGGACAGCCTCGAGGGAAAGCCACAGATCCCTTGATCCACGTGACAGGAAGCGTGACACTACTGCTGCAGCTCGGGAGGAAAGCGCACGTGCATGCCCCCACTCGAGACGGGGCCTGACTCCCCTGGGGAGACTCAGAAGCACCCCAAGATCCATGGCAACACTCGAGAGGAATCCTCAGGTTCCGGCCCCGACTCCACACAAGGACTGAGGCCCCGGCATGGACGGGAGAGGAATCCCGAGAGGTCCCGTAGCAACTCGCATGGGGACTGGCCTTTCCTGAGGCCATCAGAGCAGGTCCCTGAGGTCCCCGTCGTAACTCGAGAAGACCTGCCGCAACTCGAGAAAATCCAGCAGGTTCTCCCCTCCAGGCGAGATGAGGCCCATTTCCGCTGAGGCGTCTCGAGGCTGATCACACCTCACCTCTGGAACTTCGAAAGGCTCCTTCACACCCTTGGTGCAAATCAAGAAGTTCCCCGACCTAGCCGTCTCCACTCGAGAGGAATCACGAGGGTCCCGCCCACATCCAGAGGAGCCCCGTTTCCGCCTCGTAGCTCGAGATGAGGGATCCTTTCCCTGCTTCGTCGGGAAAGAGTTCCCGGCGTTCCCGTCGCATCTCAAGAGGAGGCCCTCTCAACAGGAACGGCGAGAGGAACTCCAGGGTCGTGCCACCATTCCAAGAGTCCCCCAGATGTCTCAGTCCATTCCAGAGGAACCTCTTTTCCCTTCACCGGCTCGTCTTTCACGCCGAGGATCGACTCACGCCAAGGTGGCACGTGGCACAGCCCTGTGGGAAAGCCTCGTGGGAAAGCCTCGAGGGACAGCCTCGAGTGAAAGCCACAGATCCCTTGATCCACGTGACAGGAAGCGTGACACTACTGCTGCAGCTCGGGAGGAAAGCGCACGTGCATGCCCCCACTCGAGACGAGGCCTGACTCCCCTGGGGAGACTCAGAAGCACCCCAAGATCCATGGCAACACTGGAGAGCAATCCTCAGGTTCCGGCCCCGACTCCACACAAGGACTGAGGCCCCGGCATGGACGGGAGAGGAATCCCGAGCGGTCCCCTAGCAACTCGCATGGGGACTAGCCTTTCCTGAGGCCACCAGAGCGGGTCCCTGAGGTCCCCGTCGTAACTCGAGAAGACCTGCCGCAACTCGAGAAAATCCAGGAGGTTCTCCCCTCCAGGCGAGATGAGGCCCATTTCCGCTGAGGCGTCTCGAGGCTGATCACACCTCCCCTCTGGAACTTCGAAAGGGTCCTTCACACCCTTGGTGCAAATCAAGAAGTTCCCCGACCTAGCCGTCTCCACTCGAGAGGAATCACGAGGGTCCCGCCCACATCCAGAGGAGCCCCGTTTCCGCCTCGTAGCTCGAGATGAGGGATCCTTTCCCTGCTTCGTCGGGAAAGAGTTCCCGGCGTTCCCGTCGCATCTCAAGAGGAGGCCCTCTCAACAGGAACGGCGAGAGGAACTCCAGGGTCGTGCCACCATTCCAAGAGTCCCCCAGATGTCTCAGTCCATTCCAGAGGAACCTCTTTTCCCTTCACCGGCTCGTCTTTCACGCCGAGGATCGACTCACGCCAAGGTGGCACGTGGCACAGCCCTGTGGGAAAGCCTCGTGGGAAAGCCTCGAGGGACAGCCTCGAGGGAAAGCCACAGATCCCTTGATCCACGTGACAGGAAGCGTGACACTACTGCTGCAGCTCGGGAGGAAAGCGCACGTGCATGCCCCCACTCGAGACGAGGCCTGACTCCCCTGGGGAGACTCAGAAGCACCCCAAGATCCATGGCAACACTGGAGAGCAATCCTCAGGTTCCGGCCCCGACTCCACACAAGGACTGAGGCCCCGGCATGGATGGGAGAGGAATCCCGAGAGGTCCCCTAGCAACTCGCATGGGGACTGGCCTTTCCTGAGGCCACCAGAGCGGGTCCCTGAGGTCCCCGTCGTAACTCGAGAAGACCTGCCGCAACTCGAGAAAATCCAGGAGGTTCTCCCCTCCAGGCGAGATGAGGCCCATTTCCGCTGAGGCTTCTCGAGGCTGATCACACCTCCCCTCTGGAACTTCGAAAGGGTCCTTCACACCCTTGGTGCAAATCAAGAAGTTCCCCGACCTAGCCGTCTCCACTCGAGAGGAATCACGAGGGTCCCGCCCACATCCAGAGGAGCCCCGTTTCCGCCTCGTAGCTCGAGATGAGGGATCCTTTCCCTGCTTCGTCGGGAAAGAGTCCCCGGCGTTCCCGTCGCATCTCAAGAGGAGGCCCTCTCAACAGGAACGGCGAGAGGAACTCCAGGGTCGTGCCACCATTCCAAGAGTCCCCCAGATGTCTCAGTCCATTCCAGAGGAAACTCTTTTCCCTTCACCGGCTCGTCTTTCACGCCGAGGATCGACTCACGCCAAGGTGGCACGTGGCACAGCCCTGTGGGAAAGCCTCGTGGGAAAGCCTCGAGGGACAGCCTCGAGTGAAAGCCACAGATCCCTTGATCCACGTGACAGGAAGCGTGACACTACTGCTGCAGCTCGGGAGGAAAGCGCACGTGCATGCCCCCACTCGAGACGAGGCCTGACTCCCCTGGGGAGACTCAGAAGCACCCCAAGATCCATGGCAACACTGGAGAGCAATCCTCAGGTTCCGGCCCCGCCTCCACACAAGGACTGAGGCCCCGGCATGGACGGGAGAGGAATCCCGAGCGGTCCCCTAGCAACTCGCATGGGGAGTGGCCTTTCCTGAGGCCACCAGAGCGGGTCCCTGAGGTCCCCGTCGTAACTAGAGAAGACCTGCCGCAACTCGAGAAAATCCAGGAGGTTCTCCCCTCCAGGCGAGATGAGGCCCATTTCCGCTGAGGCGTCTCGAGGCTGATCACACCTCCCCTCTGGAACTTCGAAAGGGTCCTTCACACCCTTGGTGCAAATCAAGAAGTTCCCCGACCTAACCGTCTCCACTCGAGAGGAATCACGAGGGTCCCGCCCACATCCAGAGGAGCCCCGTTTCCGCCTCGTAGCTCGAGATGAGGGATCCTTTCCCTGCTTCGTCGGGAAAGAGTTCCCGGCGTTCCCGTCGCATCTCAAGAGGAGGCCCTCTCAACAGGAACGGCGAGAGGAACTCCAGGGTCGTGCCACCATTCCAAGAGTCACCCAGATGTCTCAGTCCATTCCAGAGGAACCTCTTTTCCCTTCACCGGCTCGTCTTTCACGCCGAGGATCGACGCACACCAAGGTGGCACGTGGCACAGCCCTGTGGGAAAGCCTCGTGGGAAAGCCTCGAGGGACAGCCTCGAGGGAAAGCCACAGATCCCTTGATCCACGTGACAGGAAGCGTGACACTACTGCTGCAGCTCGGGAGGAAAGCGCACGTGCATGCCCCCACTCGAGACGAGGCCTGACTCCCCTGGGGAGACTCAGAAGCACCCCAAGATCCATGGCAACACTCGAGAGGAATCCTCAGGTTCCGGCCCCGACTCCACACAAGGACTGAGGCCCCGGCATGGACGGGAGAGGAATCCCGAGAGGTCCCCTAGCAACTCGCATGGGGACTGGCCTTTCCTGAGGCCACCAGAGCGGGTCCCTGAGGTCTCCGTCGTAACTCGAGAAGACCTGCCGCAACTCGAGAAAATCCAGGAGGTTCTCCCTTCCAGGCGAGATGAGGCCCATTTCCGCTGAGGCGTCTCGAGGCTGATCACACCTCACCTCTGGAACTTCGAAAGGGTCCTTCACACCCTTGGTGCAAATCAAGAAGTTCCCCGACCTAGCCGTCTCCACTCGAGAGGAATCACGAGGTTCCCGCCCACATCCAGAGGAGCCCCGTTTCCGCCTCGTAGCTGGAGATGAGGGATCCTTTCCCTGCTTCGTCGGGAAAGAGTCCCCGGCGTTCCCGTCGCATCCCAAGAGGAGGCCCTCTCAACAGGAACGGCGAGAGGAACTCCAGGGTCGTGCCACCATTCCAAGAGTCCCCCAGATGTCTCAGTCCATTCCAGAGGAACCTCTTTTCCCTTCACCGGCTCGTCTTTCACGCCGAGGATCGACTCACACCAAGGTGGCACGTGGCACAGCCCTGTGGGAAAGCCTCGTGGGAAACCGTCGAGGGACAGCCTCGAGGGAAAGCCACAGATCCCTTGATCCACGTGACAGGAAGCATGACACTACTGCTGCAGCTCGGGAGGAAAGCGCACGTGCATGCCCCCACTCGAGACGAGGCCTGACTTCCCTGGGGAGACTCAGAAGCACCCCAAGATCCATGGCAACACTGGAGAGCAATCCTCAGGTTCCGGCCCCGACTCCACACAAGGACTGAGGCCCCGGCATGGACGGGAGAGGAATCCCGAGAGGTCCCCTAGCAACTCGCATGGGGACTGGCCTTTCCTGAGGCCACCAGAGCGGGTCCCTGAGGTCCCCGTCTTAACTCGAGAAGACCTGCCGCAACTCGAGAAAATCCAGGAGGTTCTCCCCTCCAGGCGAGTTGAGGCCCATTTCCGCTGAGGCGTCTCGAGGCTGATCACACCTCACCTCTGGAACTTCGAAAGGGTCCTTCACACCCTTGGTGCAAATCAAGAAGTTCCCCGACCTAGCCGTCTCCACTCGAGAGGAATCACGAGGGTCCCGCCCACATCCAGAGGAGCCCCGTTTCCGCCTCGTAGCTCGAGATGAGGGATCCATTCCCTGCTTCGTCGGGAAAGAGTCCCCCGCGTTCCCGTCGCATCTCAAGAGGAGGCCCTCTCAACAGGAACGGCGAGAGGAACTCCAGGGTCGTGCCACCATTCCAAGAGTCCCCCAGATGTCTCAGTCCATTCCAGAGGAACCTGTTTTCCCTTCACCGGCTTGTCTTTCACGCCGAGGATCGACTCACGCCAAGGTGGCACGTGGCACAGCCCTGTGGGAAAGCCTCGTGGGAAAGGCTCGAGGGACAGCCTCGAGTGAAAGCCACAGATCCCTTGATCCACGTGACAGGAAGCGTGACACTACTGCTGCAGCTCGGGAGGAAAGCGCACGTGCATGCCCCCACTCGAGACGAGGCCTGACTCCCCTGGGGAGACTCAGAAGCACCCCAAGATCCATGGCAACACTGGAGAGCAATCCTCAGGTTCCGGCCCCGACTCCACACAAGGACTGAGGCCCCGGCATGGACGGGAGAGGAATCCCGAGCGGTCCCCTAGCAACTCGCATGGGGACTGGCCTTTCCTGAGGCCACCAGAGCGGGTCCCTGAGGTCCCCGTCGTAACTCGAGAAGACCTGCCGCAACTCGAGAAAATCCAGGAGGTTCTCCCCTCCAGGCGAGATGAGGCCCATTTCCGCTGAGGCGTCCGAGGCTGATCACACCTCCCCTCTGGGACTTCGAAAGGGTCCTTCACACCCTTGGTGCAAATCAAGAAGTTCCCCGACCTAGCCGTCTCCACTCGAGAGGAATCACGAGGGTCCCGCCCACATCCAGAGGAGCCCCGTTTCCGCCTCGTAGCTCGAGATGAGGGATCCTTTCCCTGCTTCGTCGGGAAAGAGTCCCCGGCGTTCCCGTCGCATGTCAAGAGGAGGCCCTCTCAACAGGAACGGCGAGAGGAACTCCAGGGTCGTGCCACCATTCCAAGAGTCCCCCATATGTCTCAGTCCATTCCAGAGGAACTTCTTTTCCCTTCACCGTCTCGTCTTTCACGCCGAGGATCGACTCACGCCAAGGTGGCACGTGGCACAGCCCTGTGGGAAAGCCTCGTGGGAAAGCCTCGAGGGACAGCCTCGAGGGAAAGCCACAGAACCCCTGATCCACGTGACAGGAAGCGTGACACTACTGCTGCAGCTCGGGAGGAAAGCGCACGTGCATGCACCCACTCGAGACGAGGCCTGACTCCCCTGGGGAGACTCAGAAGCACCCCAAGATCCATGGCAACACTGGAGAGCAAACCTCAGGTTCCGGCCCCGACTCCACACAAGGACTGAGGCCCCGGCATGGACGGGAGAGGAATCCCGAGCGGTCCCCTAGCAACTCGCATGGGGACTGGCCTTTCCTGAGGCGACCAGAGCGGGTCCCTGAGGTCCCCGTCGTAACTCGAGAAGACCTGCCGCAACTCGAGAAAATCCAGGAAGTTCTCCCCTCCAGGCGAGATGAGGCCCATTTCCGCTGAGGCGTCTCGAGGCTGATCACACCTCACCTCTGGAACTTCGAAAGGCTCCTTCACACCCTTGGTGCAAATCAAGAAGTTCCCCGACCTAGCCGTCTCCACTCGAGAGGAATCACGAGGGTCCCGCCCACATCCAGAGGAGCCCCGTTTCCGCCTCGTAGCTCGAGATGAGGGATCCTTTCCCTGCTTCGTCGGGAAAGAGTCCCCGGCGTTCCCGTCGCATCTCAAGAGGAGGCCCTCTCAACAGGAACGGCGAGAGGAACTCCAGGGTCGTGCCACCATTCCAAGAGTCCCCCAGATGTCTCAGTCCATTCCAGAGGAACTTCTTTTCCCTTCACCGTCTCGTCTTTCACGCCGAGGATCGACTCACGCCAAGGTGGCACGTGGCACAGCCCTGTGGGAAAGCCTCGTGGGAAAGCCTCGAGGGACAGCCTCGAGGGAAAGCCACAGATCCCTTGATCCACGTGACAGGAAGCGTGACACTACTGCTGCAGCTCGGGAGGAAAGCGCACGTGCATGCACAAACTCGAGACGAGGCCTGACTCCCCTGGGGAGACTCAGAAGCACCCCAAGATCCATGGCAACACTGGAGAGCAATCCTCAGGTTCCGGCCCCGACTCCACACAAGGACTGAGGCCCCGGCATGGACGGGAGAGGAATCCCGAGAGGTCCCCTAGCAACTCGCATGGGGACTGGCCTTTCCTGAGGCCACCAGAGCGGGTCCCTGAGGTCTCCGTCGTAACTCGAGAAGACCTGCCGCAACTCGAGAAAATCCAGGAGGTTCTCCCCTCCAGGCGAGATGAGGCCCATTTCCGCTGAGGCGTCTCGAGGCTGATCACACCTCACCTCTGGAACTTCGAAAGGCTCCTTCACACCCTTGGTGCAAATCAAGAAGTTCCCCGACCTAGCCGTCTCCACTCGAGAGGAATCACGAGGGTCCCGCCCACATCCAGAGGAGCCCCGTTTCCGCCTCGTAGCTCGAGATGAGGGATCCTTTCCCTGCTTCGTCGGGAAAGAGTCCCCGGCGTTCCCGTCGCATCTCAAGAGGAGGCCCTCTCAACAGGAACGGCGAGAGGAACTCCAGGGTCGTGCCACCATTCCAAGAGTCCCCCAGATGTCTCAGTCCATTCCAGAGGAACCTCTTTTCCCTTCACCGGCTCGTCTTTCACGCCGAGGATCGACTCACGCCAAGGTGGCACGTGGCACAGCCCTGTGGGAAAGCCTCGTGGGAAAGCCTCGAGGGACAGCCTCGAGGGAAAGCCACAGATCCCTTGATCCACGTGACAGGAAGCGTGAAACTACTGCTGCAGCTCGGGAGGAAAGCGCACGTGCATGCCCCCACTCGAGACGAGGCTTGACTCCCCTGGGGAGACTCAGAAGCACCCCAAGATCCATGGCAACACTCGAGAGGAATCCTCAGGTTCCGGCCCCGACTCCACACAAGGACTGAGGCCCCGGCATGGACGGGAGAGGAATCCCGAGAGGTCCCCTAGCAACTCGCATGGGGACTGGCCTTTCCTGAGGCCACCAGAGCGGGTCCCTGAGGTCTCCGTCGTAACTCGAGAAGACCTGCCGCAACTCGAGAAAATCCAGGAGGTTCTCCCCTCCAGGCGAGATGAGGCCCATTTCCGCTGAGGCGTCTCGAGGCTGATCACACCTCACCTCTGGAACTTCGAAAGGGTCCTTCACACCCTTGGTGCAAATCAAGAAGTTCCCCGACCTAGCCATCTCCACTCGAGAGGAATCACGAGGGTCCCGCCCACATCCAGAGGAGCCCCGTTTCCGCCTCGTAGCTCGAGATGAGGGATCCTTTCCCTGCTTCGTCGGGAAAGAGTCCCCGGCGTTCCCGTCGCATCCCAAGAGGAGGCCCTCTCAACAGGAACGGCGAGAGGAACTCCAGGGTCGTGCCACCATTCCAAGAGTCCCCCAGATGTCTCAGTCCATTCCAGACGAACCTCTTTTCCCTTCACCGGCTCGTCTTTCACGCCGAGGATCGTCACACACCAAGGTGGCACGTGGCACAGCCCTGTGGGAAAGCCTCGTGGGAAAGCCTCGAGGGACAGCCTCGAGGGAAAGCCACAGATCCCTTGATCCACGTGACAGGAAGCGTGACACTACTGCTGAAGCTCAGGAGGAAAGCGCACGTGCATGCCCCCACTCGAGACGAGGCCTGACTCCCCTGGGGAGACTCAGAAGCACCCCAAGATCCATGGCAACACTGGAGAGCAATCCTCAGGTTCCGGCCCCGACTCCACACAAGGACTGAGGCCCCGGCATGGACGGGAGAGGAATCCCGAGAGGTCCCCTAGCAACTCGCATGGGGACTGGCCTTTCCTGAGGCCACCAGAGCGGGTCCCTGAGGTCCCCGTCGTAACTCGAGAAGACCTGCCGCAACTCGAGAAAATCCAGGAGGTTCTCCCCTCCAGGCGAGATGAGGCCCATTTCCGCTGAGGCGTCTCAAGGCTGATCACACCTCACCTCTGGAACTTCGAAAGGGTCCTTCACACCCTTGGTGCAAATCAAGAAGTTCCCCGACCTAGCCGTCTCCACTCGAGAGGAATCACGAGGGTCCCGCCCACATCCAGAGGAGCCCCGTTTCCGCCTCGTAGCTCGAGATGAGGGATCCTTTCCCTGCTTCGTCGGGAAAGAGTTCCCGGCGTTCCCGTCGCATCTCAAGAGGAGGCCCTCTCAACAGGAACGGCGAGAGGAACTCCAGGGTCGTGCCACCATTCCAAGAGTCACCCAGATGTCTCAGTCCATTCCAGAGGAACCTCTTTTCCCTTCACCGGCTCATCTTTCACGCCGAGGATCGACGCACACCAAGGTGGCACGTGGCACAGCCCTGTGGGAAAGCCTCGTGGGAAAGTCTCGAGGGACAGCCTCGAGGGAAAGCCACAGATCCCTTGATCCACGTGACAGGAAGCGTGACACTACTGCTGCAGCTCGGGAGGAAAGCGCACGTGCATGCCCCCACTTGAGACGAGGCCTGACTCCCCTGGGGAGACTCAGAAGCACCCCAAGATCCATGGCAACACTCGAGAGGAATCCTCAGGTTCCGGCCCAGACTCCACACAAGGACTGAGGCCCCGGCATGGACGGGAGAGGAATCCCGAGAGGTCCCCTAGCAACTCGCATGGGGACTGGCCTTTCCTGAGGCCACCAGAGCGGGTCCCTGAGGTCTCCGTCGTAACTCGAGAAAACCTGCCGCAACTCGAGAAAATCCAGGAGGTTCTCCCCTCCAGGCGAGATGAGGCCCATTTCCGCTGAGGCGTCTCGAGGCTGATCACACCTCACCTCTGGAACTTCGAAAGGCTCCTTCACACCCTTGGTGCAAATCAAGAAGTTCCCCGACCTAGCCGTCTCCACTCGAGAGGAATCACGAGGGTCCCGCCCACATCCAGAGGAGCCCCGTTTCCGCCTCGTAGCTCGAGATGAGGGATCCTTTCCCTGCTTCGTCGGGAAAGAGTCCCCGGCGTTCCCTTCGCATCTCAAGAGGAGGCCCTCTCAACAGGAACGGCGAGAGGAACTCCAGGGTCGTGCCACCATTCCAAGAGTCCCCCAGATGTCTCAGTCCATTCCAGAGGAACCTCTTTTCCCTTCACCGGCTCGTCTTTCACGCCGAGGATCGACTCACGCCAAGGTGGCACGTGGCACAGCCCTGTGGGAAAGCCTCGTGGGAAAGCCTCGAGGGACAGCCTCGAGGGAAAGCCACAGATCCCTTGATCCACGTGACAGGAAGCGTGACACTACTGCTGCAGCTCGGGAGGAAAGCGCACGTGCATGCCCCCAATCGAGACGAGGCCTGACTCCCCTGGGGAGACTCAGAAGCACCCCAAGATCCATGGCAACACTGGAGAGCAATCCTCAGGTTCCGGCCCCGAATCCACACAAGGACTGAGGCCCCGGCATGGACGGGAGAGGAATCCCGAGCGATCCCCAAGCAACTCGCATGGGGACTGGCCTTTCCTGAGGCCACCAGAGCGGGTCCCTGAGGTCCCCGTCGTAACTCGAGAAGACCTGCCGCAACTCGAGAAAATCCAGGAGGTTCTCCCCTCCAGGCGAGATGAGGCCCATTTCCGCTGAGGCGTCTCAAGGCTGATCACACCTCACCTCTGGAACTTCGAAAGGGTCCTTCACACCCTTGGTGCAAATCAAGAAGTTCCCCGACCTAGCCGTCTCCACTCGAGAGGAATCACGAGGGTCCCGCCCACATCCAGAGGAGCCCCGTTTCCGCCTCGTAGCTCGAGATGAGGGATCCTTTCCCTGCTTCGTCGGGAAAGAGTTCCCGGCGTTCCCGTCGCATCTCAAGAGGAGGCCCTCTCAACAGGAATCGGGAGAGGAACTCCAGGGTCGTACCACCATTCCAAGAGTCCCCCAGATGTCTCAGTCCATTCCAGAGGAACCTCTTTTCCCTTCACCGGCTCGTCTTTCACGCCGAGGATCGACTCACACCAAGGTGGTACGTGGCACAGCCCTGTGGGAAAGCCTCGTGGGAAAGCCTCGAGGGACAGCCTCGAGGGAAAGCCACAGATCCCTTGATCCACGTGACAGGAAGCGTGACACTACTGCTGCAGCTCGGGAGGAAAGCGCACGTGCATGCCCCCACTCGAGACGAGGCCTGACTCCCCTGGGGAGACTCAGAAGCACCCCAAGATCCATGGCAACACTCGAGAGGAATCCTCAGGTTCCGGCCCCGACTCCACACAAGGACTGAGGCCCCGGCATGGACGGGAGAGGAATCCCGAGAGGTCCCCTAGCAACTCGCATGGGGACTGGCCTTTCCTGAGGCCACCAGAGCGGGTCCCTGAGGTCTCCGTCGTAACTCGAGAAGACCTGCCGCAACTCGAGAAAATCCAGGAGGTTCTCCCTTCCAGGCGAGATGAGGCCCATTTCCGCTGAGGCGTCTCGAGGCTGATCACACCTCACCTCTGGAACTTCGAAAGGGTCCTTCACACCCTTGGTGCAAATCAAGAAGTTCCCCGACCTAGCCGTCTCCACTCGAGAGGAATCACGAGGTTCCCGCCCACATCCAGAGGAGCCCCGTTTCCGCCTCGTAGCTGGAGATGAGGGATCCTTTCCCTGCTTCGTCGGGAAAGAGTCCCCGGCGTTCCCGTCGCATCCCAAGAGGAGGCCCTCTCAACAGGAACGGCGAGAGGAACTCCAGGGTCGTGCCACCATTCCAAGAGTCCCCCAGATGTCTCAGTCCATTCCAGAGGAACCTCTTTTCCCTTCACCGGCTCGTCTTTCACGCCGAGGATCGACTCACACCAAGGTGGCACGTGGCACAGCCCTGTGGGAAAGCCTCGTGGGAAACCGTCGAGGGACAGCCTCGAGGGAAAGCCACAGATCCCTTGATCCACGTGACAGGAAGCATGACACTACTGCTGCAGCTCGGGAGGAAAGCGCACGTGCATGCCCCCACTCGAGACGAGGCCTGACTTCCCTGGGGAGACTCAGAAGCACCCCAAGATCCATGGCAACACTGGAGAGCAATCCTCAGGTTCCGGCCCCGACTCCACACAAGGACTGAGGCCCCGGCATGGACGGGAGAGGAATCCCGAGAGGTCCCCTAGCAACTCGCATGGGGACTGGCCTTTCCTGAGGCCACCAGAGCGGGTCCCTGAGGTCCCCGTCTTAACTCGAGAAGACCTGCCGCAACTCGAGAAAATCCAGGAGGTTCTCCCCTCCAGGCGAGTTGAGGCCCATTTCCGCTGAGGCGTCTCGAGGCTGATCACACCTCACCTCTGGAACTTCGAAAGGGTCCTTCACACCCTTGGTGCAAATCAAGAAGTTCCCCGACCTAGCCGTCTCCACTCGAGAGGAATCACGAGGGTCCCGCCCACATCCAGAGGAGCCCCGTTTCCGCCTCGTAGCTCGAGATGAGGGATCCATTCCCTGCTTCGTCGGGAAAGAGTCCCCCGCGTTCCCGTCGCATCTCAAGAGGAGGCCCTCTCAACAGGAACGGCGAGAGGAACTCCAGGGTCGTGCCACCATTCCAAGAGTCCCCCAGATGTCTCAGTCCATTCCAGAGGAACCTGTTTTCCCTTCACCGGCTTGTCTTTCACGCCGAGGATCGACTCACGCCAAGGTGGCACGTGGCACAGCCCTGTGGGAAAGCCTCGTGGGAAAGGCTCGAGGGACAGCCTCGAGTGAAAGCCACAGATCCCTTGATCCACGTGACAGGAAGCGTGACACTACTGCTGCAGCTCGGGAGGAAAGCGCACGTGCATGCCCCCACTCGAGACGAGGCCTGACTCCCCTGGGGAGACTCAGAAGCACCCCAAGATCCATGGCAACACTGGAGAGCAATCCTCAGGTTCCGGCCCCGACTCCACACAAGGACTGAGGCCCCGGCATGGACGGGAGAGGAATCCCGAGCGGTCCCCTAGCAACTCGCATGGGGACTGGCCTTTCCTGAGGCCACCAGAGCGGGTCCCTGAGGTCCCCGTCGTAACTCGAGAAGACCTGCCGCAACTCGAGAAAATCCAGGAGGTTCTCCCCTCCAGGCGAGATGAGGCCCATTTCCGCTGAGGCGTCCGAGGCTGATCACACCTCCCCTCTGGGACTTCGAAAGGGTCCTTCACACCCTTGGTGCAAATCAAGAAGTTCCCCGACCTAGCCGTCTCCACTCGAGAGGAATCACGAGGGTCCCGCCCACATCCAGAGGAGCCCCGTTTCCGCCTCGTAGCTCGAGATGAGGGATCCTTTCCCTGCTTCGTCGGGAAAGAGTCCCCGGCGTTCCCGTCGCATGTCAAGAGGAGGCCCTCTCAACAGGAACGGCGAGAGGAACTCCAGGGTCGTGCCACCATTCCAAGAGTCCCCCATATGTCTCAGTCCATTCCAGAGGAACTTCTTTTCCCTTCACCGTCTCGTCTTTCACGCCGAGGATCGACTCACGCCAAGGTGGCACGTGGCACAGCCCTGTGGGAAAGCCTCGTGGGAAAGCCTCGAGGGACAGCCTCGAGGGAAAGCCACAGAACCCCTGATCCACGTGACAGGAAGCGTGACACTACTGCTGCAGCTCGGGAGGAAAGCGCACGTGCATGCACCCACTCGAGACGAGGCCTGACTCCCCTGGGGAGACTCAGAAGCACCCCAAGATCCATGGCAACACTGGAGAGCAAACCTCAGGTTCCGGCCCCGACTCCACACAAGGACTGAGGCCCCGGCATGGACGGGAGAGGAATCCCGAGCGGTCCCCTAGCAACTCGCATGGGGACTGGCCTTTCCTGAGGCGACCAGAGCGGGTCCCTGAGGTCCCCGTCGTAACTCGAGAAGACCTGCCGCAACTCGAGAAAATCCAGGAAGTTCTCCCCTCCAGGCGAGATGAGGCCCATTTCCGCTGAGGCGTCTCGAGGCTGATCACACCTCACCTCTGGAACTTCGAAAGGCTCCTTCACACCCTTGGTGCAAATCAAGAAGTTCCCCGACCTAGCCGTCTCCACTCGAGAGGAATCACGAGGGTCCCGCCCACATCCAGAGGAGCCCCGTTTCCGCCTCGTAGCTCGAGATGAGGGATCCTTTCCCTGCTTCGTCGGGAAAGAGTCCCCGGCGTTCCCGTCGCATCTCAAGAGGAGGCCCTCTCAACAGGAACGGCGAGAGGAACTCCAGGGTCGTGCCACCATTCCAAGAGTCCCCCAGATGTCTCAGTCCATTCCAGAGGAACTTCTTTTCCCTTCACCGTCTCGTCTTTCACGCCGAGGATCGACTCACGCCAAGGTGGCACGTGGCACAGCCCTGTGGGAAAGCCTCGTGGGAAAGCCTCGAGGGACAGCCTCGAGGGAAAGCCACAGATCCCTTGATCCACGTGACAGGAAGCGTGACACTACTGCTGCAGCTCGGGAGGAAAGCGCACGTGCATGCACAAACTCGAGACGAGGCCTGACTCCCCTGGGGAGACTCAGAAGCACCCCAAGATCCATGGCAACACTGGAGAGCAATCCTCAGGTTCCGGCCCCGACTCCACACAAGGACTGAGGCCCCGGCATGGACGGGAGAGGAATCCCGAGAGGTCCCCTAGCAACTCGCATGGGGACTGGCCTTTCCTGAGGCCACCAGAGCGGGTCCCTGAGGTCTCCGTCGTAACTCGAGAAGACCTGCCGCAACTCGAGAAAATCCAGGAGGTTCTCCCCTCCAGGCGAGATGAGGCCCATTTCCGCTGAGGCGTCTCGAGGCTGATCACACCTCACCTCTGGAACTTCGAAAGGCTCCTTCACACCCTTGGTGCAAATCAAGAAGTTCCCCGACCTAGCCGTCTCCACTCGAGAGGAATCACGAGGGTCCCGCCCACATCCAGAGGAGCCCCGTTTCCGCCTCGTAGCTCGAGATGAGGGATCCTTTCCCTGCTTCGTCGGGAAAGAGTCCCCGGCGTTCCCGTCGCATCTCAAGAGGAGGCCCTCTCAACAGGAACGGCGAGAGGAACTCCAGGGTCGTGCCACCATTCCAAGAGTCCCCCAGATGTCTCAGTCCATTCCAGAGGAACCTCTTTTCCCTTCACCGGCTCGTCTTTCACGCCGAGGATCGACTCACGCCAAGGTGGCACGTGGCACAGCCCTGTGGGAAAGCCTCGTGGGAAAGCCTCGAGGGACAGCCTCGAGGGAAAGCCACAGATCCCTTGATCCACGTGACAGGAAGCGTGAAACTACTGCTGCAGCTCGGGAGGAAAGCGCACGTGCATGCCCCCACTCGAGACGAGGCTTGACTCCCCTGGGGAGACTCAGAAGCACCCCAAGATCCATGGCAACACTCGAGAGGAATCCTCAGGTTCCGGCCCCGACTCCACACAAGGACTGAGGCCCCGGCATGGACGGGAGAGGAATCCCGAGAGGTCCCCTAGCAACTCGCATGGGGACTGGCCTTTCCTGAGGCCACCAGAGCGGGTCCCTGAGGTCTCCGTCGTAACTCGAGAAGACCTGCCGCAACTCGAGAAAATCCAGGAGGTTCTCCCCTCCAGGCGAGATGAGGCCCATTTCCGCTGAGGCGTCTCGAGGCTGATCACACCTCACCTCTGGAACTTCGAAAGGGTCCTTCACACCCTTGGTGCAAATCAAGAAGTTCCCCGACCTAGCCATCTCCACTCGAGAGGAATCACGAGGGTCCCGCCCACATCCAGAGGAGCCCCGTTTCCGCCTCGTAGCTCGAGATGAGGGATCCTTTCCCTGCTTCGTCGGGAAAGAGTCCCCGGCGTTCCCGTCGCATCCCAAGAGGAGGCCCTCTCAACAGGAACGGCGAGAGGAACTCCAGGGTCGTGCCACCATTCCAAGAGTCCCCCAGATGTCTCAGTCCATTCCAGACGAACCTCTTTTCCCTTCACCGGCTCGTCTTTCACGCCGAGGATCGTCACACACCAAGGTGGCACGTGGCACAGCCCTGTGGGAAAGCCTCGTGGGAAAGCCTCGAGGGACAGCCTCGAGGGAAAGCCACAGATCCCTTGATCCACGTGACAGGAAGCGTGACACTACTGCTGAAGCTCAGGAGGAAAGCGCACGTGCATGCCCCCACTCGAGACGAGGCCTGACTCCCCTGGGGAGACTCAGAAGCACCCCAAGATCCATGGCAACACTGGAGAGCAATCCTCAGGTTCCGGCCCCGACTCCACACAAGGACTGAGGCCCCGGCATGGACGGGAGAGGAATCCCGAGAGGTCCCCTAGCAACTCGCATGGGGACTGGCCTTTCCTGAGTCCACCAGAGCGGGTCCCTGAGGTCCCCGTCGTAACTCGAGAAGACCTGCCGCAACTCGAGAAAATCCAGGAGGTTCTCCCCTCCAGGCGAGATGAGGCCCATTTCCGCTGAGGCGTCTCAAGGCTGATCACACCTCACCTCTGGAACTTCGAAAGGGTCCTTCACACCCTTGGTGCAAATCAAGAAGTTCCCCGACCTAGCCGTCTCCACTCGAGAGGAATCACGAGGGTCCCGCCCACATCCAGAGGAGCCCCGTTTCCGCCTCGTAGCTCGAGATGAGGGATCCTTTCCCTGCTTCGTCGGGAAAGAGTTCCCGGCGTTCCCGTCGCATCTCAAGAGGAGGCCCTCTCAACAGGAACGGCGAGAGGAACTCCAGGGTCGTGCCACCATTCCAAGAGTCACCCAGATGTCTCAGTCCATTCCAGAGGAACCTCTTTTCCCTTCACCGGCTCATCTTTCACGCCGAGGATCGACGCACACCAAGGTGGCACGTGGCACAGCCCTGTGGGAAAGCCTCGTGGGAAAGTCTCGAGGGACAGCCTCGAGGGAAAGCCACAGATCCCTTGATCCACGTGACAGGAAGCGTGACACTACTGCTGCAGCTCGGGAGGAAAGCGCACGTGCATGCCCCCACTTGAGACGAGGCCTGACTCCCCTGGGGAGACTCAGAAGCACCCCAAGATCCATGGCAACACTCGAGAGGAATCCTCAGGTTCCGGCCCAGACTCCACACAAGGACTGAGGCCCCGGCATGGACGGGAGAGGAATCCCGAGAGGTCCCCTAGCAACTCGCATGGGGACTGGCCTTTCCTGAGGCCACCAGAGCGGGTCCCTGAGGTCTCCGTCGTAACTCGAGAAAACCTGCCGCAACTCGAGAAAATCCAGGAGGTTCTCCCCTCCAGGCGAGATGAGGCCCATTTCCGCTGAGGCGTCTCAAGGCTGATCACACCTCACCTCTGGAACTTCGAAAGGGTCCTTCACACCCTTGGTGCAAATCAAGAAGTTCCCCGACCTAGCCGTCTCCACTCGAGAGGAATCACGAGGGTCCCGCCCACATCCAGAGGAGCCCCGTTTCCGCCTCGTAGCTCGAGATGAGGGATCCTTTCCCTGCTTCGTCGGGAAAGAGTTCCCGGCGTTCCCGTCGCATCTCAAGAGGAGGCCCTCTCAACAGGAATCGGGAGAGGAACTCCAGGGTCGTACCACCATTCCAAGAGTCCCCCAGATGTCTCAGTCCATTCCAGAGGAACCTCTTTTCCCTTCACCGGCTCGTCTTTCACGCCGAGGATCGACTCACACCAAGGTGGTACGTGGCACAGCCCTGTGGGAAAGCCTCGTGGGAAAGCCTCGAGGGACAGCCTCGAGGGAAAGCCACAGATCCCTTGATCCACGTGACAGGAAGCGTGACACTACTGCTGCAGCTCGGGAGGAAAGCGCACGTGCATGCCCCCACTCGAGACGAGGCCTGACTCCCCTGGGGAGACTCAGAAGCACCCCAAGATCCATGGCAACACTGGAGAGCAATCCTCAGGTTCCGGCCCCGACTCCACACAAGGACTGAGGCCCCGGCATGGACGGGAGAGGAATCCCGAGTGGTCCCCTAGCAACTCGCATGGGGACTGGCCTTTCCTGAGGCCACCAGAGCGGGTCCCTGAGGTCCCCGTCGTAACTCGAGAAGACCTGCCGCAACTCGAGAAAATCCAGGAGGTTCTCCCCTCCAGGCGAGATGAGGCCCATTTCCGCTGAGGCGTCTCAAGGCTGATCACACCTCACCTCTGGAACTTCGAAAGGGTCCTTCCCACCCTTGGTGCAAATCAAGAAGTTCCCCGACCTAACCGTCTCCACTCGAGAGGAATCACGAGGGTCCCGCCCACATCCAGAGGAGCCCCGTTTCCGCCTCGTAGCTCGAGATGAGGGATCCTTTCCCTGCTTCGTCGGGAAAGAGTTCCCGGCGTTCCCGTCGCATCTCAAGAGGAGGCCCTCTCAACAGGAACGGCGAGAGGAACTCCAGGGTCGTGCCACCATTCCAAGAGTCACCCAGATGTCTCAGTCCATTCCAGAGGAACCTCTTTTCCCTTCACCGGCTCGTCTTTCACGCCGAGGATCGACTCACACCAAGGTGGCACGTGGCACAGCCCTGTGGGAAAGCCTCGTGGGAAAGCCTCGAGGGACAGCCTCGAGGGAAAGCCACAGATCCCTTGATCCACGTGACAGGAAGCGTGACACTACTGCTGCAGCTCGGGAGGAAAGCGCACGTGCATGCCCCCACTCGAGACGAGGCCTGACTCCCCTGGGGAGACTCAGAAGCACCCCAAGATCCATGGCAACACTCGAGAGGAATCCTCAGGTTCCGGCCCCGACTCCACACAAGGACTGAGGCCCCGGCATGGACGGGAGAGGAATCCCGAGAGGTCCCCTAGCAACTCGCATGGGGACTGGCCTTTCCTGAGGCCACCAGAGCGGGTCCCTGAGGTCTCCGTCGTAACTCGAGAAGACCTGCCGCAACTCGAGAAAATCCAGGAGGTTCTCCGTTCCAGGCGAGATGAGGCCCATTTCCGCTGAGGCGTCTCGAGGCTGATCACACCTCACCTCTGGAACTTCGAAAGGGTCCTTCACACCCTTGGTGCAAATCAAGAAGTTCCCCGACCTAGCCGTCTCCACTCGAGAGGAATCACGAGGTTCCCGCCCACATCCAGAGGAGCCCCGTTTCCGCCTCGTAGCTGGAGATGAGGGATCCTTTCCCTGATTCGTCGGGAAAGAGTCCCCGGCGTTCCCGTCGCATCCCAAGAGGAGGCCCTCTCAACAGGAACGGCGAGAGGAACTCCAGGGTCGTGCCACCATTCCAAGAGTCCCCCAGATGTCTCAGTCCATTCCAGAGGAACCTCTTTTCCCTTCACCGGCTCGTCTTTCACGCCGAGGATCGACTCACACCAAGGTGGCACGTGGCACAGCCCTGTGGGAAAGCCTCGTGGGAAACCGTCGAGGGACAGCCTCGAGGGAAAGCCACAGATCCCTTGATCCACGTGACAGGAAGCATGACACTACTGCTGCAGCTCGGGAGGAAAGCGCACGTGCATGCCCCCACTCGAGACGAGGCCTGACTTCCCTGGGGAGACTCAGAAGCACCCCAAGATCCATGGCAACACTGGAGAGCAATCCTCAGGTTCCGGCCCCGACTCCACACAAGGACTGAGGCCCCGGCATGGACGGGAGAGGAATCCCGAGAGGTCCCCTAGCAACTCGCATGGGGACTGGCCTTTCCTGAGGCCACCAGAGCGGGTCCCTGAGGTCCCCGTCTTAACTCGAGAAGACCTGCCGCAACTCGAGAAAATCCAGGAGGTTCTCCCCTCCAGGCGAGTTGAGGCCCATTTCCGCTGAGGCGTCTCGAGGCTGATCACACCTCACCTCTGGAACTTCGAAAGGGTCCTTCACACCCTTGGTGCAAATCAAGAAGTTCCCCGACCTAGCCGTCTCCACTCGAGAGGAATCACGAGGGTCCCGCCCACATCCAGAGGAGCCCCGTTTCCGCCTCGTAGCTCGAGATGAGGGATCCATTCCCTGCTTCGTCGGGAAAGAGTCCCCCGCGTTCCCGTCGCATCTCAAGAGGAGGCCCTCTCAACAGGAACGGCGAGAGGAACTCCAGGGTCGTGCCACCATTCCAAGAGTCCCCCAGATGTCTCAGTCCATTCCAGAGGAACCTGTTTTCCCTTCACCGGCTTGTCTTTCACGCCGAGGATCGACTCACGCCAAGGTGGCACGTGGCACAGCCCTGTGGGAAAGCCTCGTGGGAAAGCCTCGAGGGACAGCCTCGAGTGAAAGCCACAGATCCCTTGATCCACGTGACAGGAAGCGTGACACTACTGCTGCAGCTCGGGAGGAAAGCGCACGTGCATGCCCCCACTCGAGACGAGGCCTGACTCCCCTGGGGAGACTCAGAAGCACCCCAAGATCCATGGCAACACTGGAGAGCAATCCTCAGGTTCCGGCCCCGACTCCACACAAGGACTGAGGCCCCGGCATGGACGGGAGAGGAATCCCGAGCGGTCCCCTAGCAACTCGCATGGGGACTGGCCTTTCCTGAGGCCACCAGAGCGGGTCCCTGAGGTCCCCGTCGTAACTCGAGAAGACCTGCCGCAACTCGAGAAAATCCAGGAGGTTCTCCCCTCCAGGCGAGATGAGGCCCATTTCCGCTGAGGCGTCCGAGGCTGATCACACCTCCCCTCTGGGACTTCGAAAGGGTCCTTCACACCCTTGGTGCAAATCAAGAAGTTCCCCGACCTAGCCGTCTCCACTCGAGAGGAATCACGAGGGTCCCGCCCACATTCAGAGGAGCCCCGTTTCCGCCTCGTAGCTCGAGATGAGGGATCCTTTCCCTGCTTCGTCGGGAAAGAGTCCCCGGCGTTCCCGTCGCATCTCAAGAGGAGGCCCTCTCAACAGGAACGGCGAGAGGAACTCCAGGGTCGTGCCACCATTCCAAGAGTCCCCCAGATGTCTCAGTCCATTCCAGAGGAACTTCTTTTCCCTTCACCGTCTCGTCTTTCACGCCGAGGATCGACTCACGCCAAGGTGGCACGTGGCACAGCCCTGTGGGAAAGCCTCGTGGGAAAGCCTCGAGGGACAGCCTCGAGGGAAAGCCACAGATCCCCTGATCCACGTGACAGGAAGCGTGACACTACTGCTGCAGCTCGGGAGGAAAGCGCACGTGCATGCACCCACTCGAGACGAGGCCTGACTCCCCTGGGGAGACTCAGAAGCACCCCAAGATCCATGGCAACACTGGAGAGCAAACCTCAGGTTCCGGCCCCGACTCCACACAAGGACTGAGTCCCCGGCATGGACGGGAGAGGAATCCCGAGCGGTCCCCTAGCAACTCGCATGGGGACTGGCCTTTCCTGAGGCCACCAGAGCGGGTCCCTGAGGTCCCCGTCGTAACTCGAGAAGACCTGCCGCAACTCGAGAAAATCCAGGAAGTTCTCCCCTCCAGGCGAGATGAGGCCCATTTCCGCTGAGGCGTCTCGAGGCTGATCACACCTCACCTCTGGAACTTCGAAAGGCTCCTTCACACCCTTGGTGCAAATCAAGAAGTTCCCCGACCTAGCCGTCTCCACTCGAGAGGAATCACGAGGGTCCCGCCCACATCCAGAGGAGCCCCGTTTCCGCCTCGTAGCTCGAGATGAGGGATCCTTTCCCTGCTTCGTCGGGAAAGAGTCCCCGGCGTTCCCGTCGCATCTCAAGAGGAGGCCCTCTCAACAGGAACGGCGAGAGGAACTCCAGGGTCGTGCCACCATTCCAAGAGTCCCCCAGATGTCTCAGTCCATTCCAGAGGAACTTCTTTTCCCTTCACCGTCTCGTCTTTCACGCCGAGGATCGACTCACGCCAAGGTGGCACGTGGCACAGCCCTGTGGGAAAGCCTCGTGGGAAAGCCTCGAGGGACAGCCTCGAGGGAAAGCCACAGATCCCTTGATCCACGTGACAGGAAGCGTGACACTACTGCTGCAGCTCGGGAGGAAAGCGCACGTGCATGCACCCACTCGAGACGAGGCCTGACTCCCCTGGGGAGACTCAGAAGCACCCCAAGATCCATGGCAACACTGGAGAGCAATCCTCAGGTTCCGGCCCCGACTCCACACAAGGACTGAGGCCCCGGCATGGACGGGAGAGGAATCCCGAGCGGTCCCCTAGCAACTCGCATGGGGACTGGCCTTTCCTGAGGCCACCAGAGCGGGTCCCTGAGGTCCCCGTCGTAACTCGAGAAGACCTGCCGCAACTCGAGAAAATCCAGGAGGTTCTCCCCTCCAGGCGAGATGAGGCCCATTTCCGCTGAGGCGTCTCGAGGCTGATCACACCTCACCTCTGGAACTTCGAAAGGCTCCTTCACACCCTTGGTGCAAATCAAGAAGTTCCCCGACCTAGCCGTCTCCACTCGAGAGGAATCACGAGGGTCCCGCCCACATCCAGAGGAGCCCCGTTTCCGCCTCGTAGCTCGAGATGAGGGATC
Source organism: Budorcas taxicolor (assembly GCF_023091745.1). NCBI lineage: Eukaryota > Metazoa > Chordata > Mammalia > Artiodactyla > Bovidae > Budorcas > Budorcas taxicolor. Next base: position 1,330,946 of record NC_068927.1, on the reverse strand, counting down.
CTTTCCCTGCTTCGTCGGGAAAGAGTCCCCGGCGTTCCCGTCGCATCTCAAGAGGAGGCCCTCTCAACAGGAACGGCGAGAGGAACTCCAGGGTCGTGACACCATTCCAAGAGTCCCCCAGATGTCTCAGTCCATTCCAGAGGAACCTCTTTTCCCTTCACCGGCTCGTCTTTCACGCCGAGGATCGACTCACGCCAAGGTGGCACGTGGCACAGCCCTGTGGGAAAGCCTCGTGGGAAAGCCTCGAGGGACAGCCTCGAGGGAAAGCCACAGATCCCTTGATCCACGTGACAGGAAGCGTGAAACTACTGCTGCAGCTCGGGAGGAAAGCGCACGTGCATGCCCCCACTCGAGACGAGGCCTGACTCCCCTGGGGAGACTCAGAAGCACCCCAAGATCCATGGCAACATTCGAGAGGAATCCTCAGGTTCCGGCCCCGACTCCACACAAGGACTGAGGCCCCGGCATGGACGGGAGAGGAATCCCGAGAGGTCCCCTAGCAACTCGCATGGGGACTGGCCTTTCCTGAGGCCACCAGAGCGGGTCCCTGAGGTCTCCGTCGTAACTCGAGAAGACCTGCCGCAACTCGAGAAAATCCAGGAGGTTCTCCCCTCCAGGCGAGATGAGGCCCATTTCCGCTGAGGCGTCTCGAGGCTGATCACACCTCACCTCTGGAACTTCGAAAGGCTCCTTCACACCCTTGGTGCAAATCAAGAAGTTCCCCGACCTAGCCGTCTCCACTCGAGAGGAATCACGAGGGTCCCGCCCACATCCAGAGGAGCCCCGTTTCCGCCTCGTAGCTCGAGATGAGGGATCCTTTCCCTGCTTCGTCGGGAAAGAGTCCCCGGCGTTCCCGTCGCATCTCAAGAGGAGGCCCTCTCAACAGGAACGGCGAGAGGAACTCCAGGGTCGTGCCACCATTCCAAGAGTCCCCCAGATGTCTCAGTCCATTCCAGAGGAACCTCTTTTCCCTTCACCGGCTCGTCTTTCACGCCGAGGATCGACTCACGCCAAGGTGGCACGTGGCACAGCCCTGTGGGAAAGCCTCGTGGGAAAGCCTCGAGGGACAGCCTCGAGGGAAAGCCACAGATCCCTTGATCCACGTGACAGGAAGCGTGAAACTACTGCTGCAGCTCGGGAGGAAAGCGCACGTGCATGCCCCCACTCGAGACGAGGCCTGACTCCCCTGGGGAGACTCAGAAGCACCCCAAGATCCATGGCAACACTCGAGAGGAATCCTCAGGTTCCGGCCCCGACTCCACACAAGGACTGAGGCCCCGGCATGGACGGGAGAGGAATCCCGAGAGGTCCCCTAGCAACTCGCATGGGGACTGGCCTTTCCTGAGGCCACCAGAGCGGGTCCCTGAGGTCTCCGTCGTAACTCGAGAAGACCTGCCGCAACTCGAGAAAATCCAGGAGGTTCTCCCCTCCAGGCGAGATGAGGCCCATTTCCGCTGAGGCGTCTCGAGGCTGATCACACCTCACCTCTGGAACTTCGAAAGGGTCCTTCACACCCTTGGTGCAAATCAAGAAGTTCCCCGACCTAGCCATCTCCACTCGAGAGGAATCACGAGGGTCCCGCCCACATCCAGAGGAGCCCCGTTTCCGCCTCGTAGCTCGAGATGAGGGATCCTTTCCCTGCTTCGTCGGGAAAGAGTCCCCGGCGTTCCCGTCGCATCCCAAGAGGAGGCCCTCTCAACAGGAACGGCGAGAGGAACTCCAGGGTCGTGCCACCATTCCAAGAGTCCCCCAGATGTCTCAGTCCATTCCAGACGAACCTCTTTTCCCTTCACCGGCTCGTCTTTCACGCCGAGGATCGACACACACCAAGGTGGCACGTGGCACAGCCCTGTGGGAAAGCCTCGTGGGAAAGCCTCGAGGGACAGCCTCGAGGGAAAGCCACAGATCCCTTGATCCACGTGACAGGAAGCGTGACACTACTGCTGCAGCTCAGGAGGAAAGCGCACGTGCATGCCCCCACTCGAGACGAGGCCTGACTCCCCTGGGGAGACTCAGAAGCACCCCAAGATCCATGGCAACACTGGAGAGCAATCCTCAGGTTCCGGCCCCGACTCCACACAAGGACTGAGGCCCCAGCATGGACGGGAGAGGAATCCCGAGAGGTCCCCTAGCAACTCGCATGGGGACTGGCCTTTCCTGAGTCCACCAGAGCGGGTCCCTGAGGTCCCCGTCGTAACTCGAGAAGACCTGCCGCAACTCGAGAAAATCCAGGAGGTTCTCCCCTCCAGGCGAGATGAGGCCCATTTCCGCTGAGGCGTCTCAAGGCTGATCACACCTCACCTCTGGAACTTCGAAAGGGTCCTTCACACCCTTGGTGCAAATCAAGAAGTTCCCCGACCTAGCCGTCTCCACTCGAGAGGAATCACGAGGGTCCCGCCCACATCCAGAGGAGCCCCGTTTCCGCCTCGTAGCTCGAGATGAGGGATCCTTTCCCTGCTTCGTCGGGAAAGAGTTCCCGGCGTTCCCGTCGCATCTCAAGAGGAGGCCCTCTCAACAGGAACGGCGAGAGGAACTCCAGGGTCGTGCCACCATTCCAAGAGTCACCCAGATGTCTCAGTCCATTCCAGAGGAACCTCTTTTCCCTTCACCGGCTCGTCTTTCACGCCGAGGATCGACGCACACCAAGGTGGCACGTGGCACAGCCCTGTGGGAAAGCCTCGTGGGAAAGTCTCGAGGGACAGCCTCGAGGGAAAGCCACAGATCCCTTGATCCACGTGACAGGAAGCGTGACACTACTGCTGCAGCTCGGGAGGAAAGCGCACGTGCATGCCCCCACTCGAGACGAGGCCTGACTCCCCTGGGGAGACTCAGAAGCACCCCAAGATCCATGGCAACACTCGAGAGGAATCCTCAGGTTCCGGCCCAGACTCCACACAAGGACTGAGGCCCCGGCATGGACGGGAGAGGAATCCCGAGAGGTCCGCTAGCAACTCGCATGGGGACTGGCCTTTCCTGAGGCCACCAGAGCGGGTCCCTGAGGTCTCCGTCGTAACTCGAGAAGACCTGCCGCAACTCGAGAAAATCCAGGAGGTTCTCCCCTCCAGGCGAGATGAGGCCCATTTCCGCTGAGGCGTCTCGAGGCTGATCACACCTCACCTCTGGAACTTCGAAAGGCTCCTTCACACCCTTGGTGCAAATCAAGAAGTTCCCCGACCTAGCCGTCTCCACTCGAGAGGAATCACGAGGGTCCCGCCCACATCCAGAGGAGCCCCGTTTCCGCCTCATAGCTCGAGATGAGGGATCCTTTCCCTGCTTCGTCGGGAAAGAGTCCCCGGCGTTCCCGTCGCATCCCAAGAGGAGGCCCTCTCAACAGGAACTGCGAGAGGAACTCCAGGGTCCTGCCACCATTCCAAGAGTCCCCCAGATGTCTCAGTCCATTCCAGAGGAACCTCTTTTCCCTTCACCGGCTCGTCTTTCACGCCGAGGATCGACTCACACCAAGGTGGCACGTGGCACAGCCCTGTGGGAAAGCCTCGTGGGAAAGCCTCGAGGGACAGCCTCGAGGGAAAGCCACAGATCCCTTGATCCACGTGACAGGAAGCGTGACACTACTGCTGCAGCCCGGGAGGAAAGCCCACGTGCATGCCCCCACTCGAGACGAGGCCTGACTCCCCTGGGGAGACTCAGAAGCACCCCAAGATCCATGGCAACACTGGAGAGCAATCCTCAGGTTCCGGCCCCGACTCCACACAAGGACTGAGGCCCCGGCATGGACGGGAGAGGAATCCCGAGAGGTCCCCTAGCAACTCGCATGGGGACTGGCCTTTCCTGAGGCCACCAGAGCGGTCCCTGAGGTCCCCGTCGTAACTCGAGAAGACCTGCCGCAACTCGAGAAAATCCAGGAGGTTCTCCCCTCCAGGCGAGATGAGGCCCATTTCCGCTGAGGCGTCTCGAGGCTGATCACACCTCACCTCTGGAACTTCGAAAGGGTCCTTCACACCCTTGGTGCAAATCAAGAAGTTCCCCGACCTAGCCGTCTCCACTCGAGAGGAATCACGAGGGTCCCGCCCACATCCAGAGGAGCCCCGTTTCCGCCTCGTAGCTCGAGATGAGGGATCCATTCCCTGCTTCGTCGGGAAAGAGTCCCCCGCGTTCCCGTCGCATCTCAAGAGGAGGCCCTCTCAACAGGAACGGCGAGAGGAACTCCAGGGTCGTGCCACCATTCCAAGAGTCCCCCAGATGTCTCAGTCCATTCCAGAGGAACCTCTTTTCCCTTCACCGGCTCGTCTTTCACGCCGAGGATCGACTCACACCAACGTGGCACGTGGCACAGCCCTGTGGGAAAGCCTCGTGGGAAAGCCTCGAGGGACAGCCTCGAGGGAAAGCCACAGATCCCTTGATCCACGTGACAGGAAGCGTGACACTACTGCTGCAGCTCGGGAGGAAAGCGCACGTGCATGCCCCCACTCGAGACGAGGCCTGACTCCCCTGGGGAGACTCAGAAGCACCCCAAGATCCATGGCAACACTGGAGAGGAATCCTCAGGTTCCGGCCCCGAATCCACACAAGGGCTGAGGCCCCGGCATGGACGGGAGAGGAATCCCGATAGGTCCCCTAGCAAGAGGCATGGGGACTGGCCTTTCCTGAGGCCTCCAGAGCGGGTCCCTGTGGTCCCCGTCGTAACTCGAGAAGACCTGCCGCAACTCGAGAAAATCCAGGAGGTTCTCCCCTCCAGGCGAGATGAGGCCCATTTCCGCTGAGGCGTCTCGAGGCTGATCACACCTCACCTCTGGAACTTCGAAAGGCTCCTTCACACCCTTGGTGCAAATCAAGAAGTTCCCCGACCTAGCCGTCTCCACTCGAGAGGAATCACGAGGGTCCCGCCCACATCCAGAGGAGCCCCGTTTCCGCCTCGTAGCTTGAGATGAGGGATCCTTTCCCTGCTTCGTCGGGAAAGAGTTCCCGGCGTTCCCGTCGCATCTCAAGAGGAGGCCCTCTCAACAGGAACGGCGAGAGGAACTCCAGGGTCGTGCCACCATTCCAAGAGTCCCCCAGATGTCTCAGTCCATTCCAGAGGAACCTCTTTTCCCTTCACCGGCTCGTCTTTCACGCCGAGAATCGACTCACACCAAGGTGGCACGTGGCACAGCCCTGTGGGAAAGCCTCGTGGGAAAGCCTCGAGGGACAGCCTCGAGGGAAAGCCACAGATCCCTTGATCCACGTGACAGGAAGCGTGACACTACTGCTGCAGCTCGGGAGGAAAGCGCACGTGCACGCCCCCATTCGAGACGAGGCCTGACTCCCCTGGGGAGACTCAGAAGCACCCCAAGATCCATGGCAACACTGGAGAGCAATCCTCAGGTTCCGGCCCCGACTCCACACAAGGACTGAGGCCCCGGCATGGACGGGAGAGGAATCCCGAGAGGTCCCCTAGCAACTCGCATGGGGACTGGCCTTTCCTGAGGCCACCAGAGCGGGTCCCTGAGGTCCCCGTCGTAACTCGAGAAGACCTGCCGCAACTCGAGAAAATCCAGGAGGTTCTCCCCTCCAGGCGAGATGAGGCCCATTTCCGCTGAGGCGTCTCGAGGCTGATCACACCTCACCTCTGGAACTTCGAAAGGGTCCTTCACACCCTTGGTGCAAATCAAGAAGTTCCCCGACCTAGCCGTGTCCACTCGAGAGGAATCACGAGGGTCCCGCCCACATCCAGAGGATCCCCGTTTCCGCCTCGTAGCTCGAGATGAGGGATCCATTCCCTTCTTCGTCGGGAAAGAGTCCCCCGCGTTCCCGTCGCATCTCAAGAGGAGGCCCTCTCAACAGGAACGGCGAGAGGAACTCCAGGGTCGTGCCACCATTCCAAGAGTCACCCAGATGTCTCAGTCCATTCCAGAGGAACCTCTTTTCCCTTCACCGGCTCGTCTTTCACGCCGAGGATCGACGCACACCAAGGTGGCACGTGGCACAGCCCTGTGGGAAAGCCTCGTGGGAAAGTCTCGAGGGACAGCCTCGAGGGAAAGCCACAGATCCCTTGATCCACGTGACAGGAAGCGTGACACTACTGCTGCAGCTCGGGAGGAAAGCGCACGTGCATGCCCCCACTTGAGACGAGGCCTGACTCCCCTGGGGAGACTCAGAAGCACCCCAAGATCCATGGCAACACTCGAGAGGAATCCTCAGGTTCCGGCCCAGACTCCACACAAGGACTGAGGCCCCGGCATGGACGGGAGAGGAATCCCGAGAGGTCCGCTAGCAACTCGCATGGGGACTGGCCTTTCCTGAGGCCACCAGAGCGGGTCCCTGAGGTCTCCGTCGTAACTCGAGAAGACCTGCCGCAACTCGAGAAAATCCAGGAGGTTCTCCCCTCCAGGCGAGATGAGGCCCATTTCCGCTGAGGCGTCTCGAGGCTGATCACACCTCACCTCTGGAACTTCGAAAGGCTCCTTCACACCCTTGGTGCAAATCAAGAAGTTCCCCGACCTAGCCGTCTCCACTCGAGAGGAATCACGAGGGTCCCGCCCACATCCAGAGGAGCCCCGTTTCCGCCTCGTAGCTCGAGATGAGGGATCCTTTCCCTGCTTCGTCGGGAAAGAGTCCCCGGCGTTCCCGTCGCATCCCAAGAGGAGGCCCTCTCAACAGGAACTGCGAGAGGAACTCCAGGGTCCTGCCACCATTCCAAGAGTCCCCCAGATGTCTCAGTCCATTCCAGAGGAACCTCTTTTCCCTTCACCGGCTCGTCTTTCACGCCGAGGATCGACTCACACCAAGGTGGCACGTGGCACAGCCCTGTGGGAAAGCCTCGTGGGAAAGCCTCGAGGGACAGCCTCGAGGGAAAGCCACAGATCCCTTGATCCACGTGACAGGAAGCGTGACACTACTGCTGCAGCCCGGGAGGAAAGCCCACGTGCATGCCCCCACTCGAGACGAGGCCTGACTCCCCTGGGGAGACTCAGAAGCACCCCAAGATCCATGGCAACACTGGAGAGCAATCCTCAGGTTCCGGCCCCGACTCCACACAAGGACTGAGGCCCCGGCATGGACGGGAGAGGAATCCCGAGAGGTCCCCTAGCAACTCGCATGGGGACTGGCCTTTCCTGAGGCCACCAGAGCGGTCCCTGAGGTCCCCGTCGTAACTCGAGAAGACCTGCCGCAACTCGAGAAAATCCAGGAGGTTCTCCCCTCCAGGCGAGATGAGGCCCATTTCCGCTGAGGCGTCTCGAGGCTGATCACACCTCACCTCTGGAACTTCGAAAGGGTCCTTCACACCCTTGGTGCAAATCAAGAAGTTCCCCGACCTAGCCGTCTCCACTCGAGAGGAATCACGAGGGTCCCGCCCACATCCAGAGGAGCCCCGTTTCCGCCTCGTAGCTCGAGATGAGGGATCCATTCCCTGCTTCGTCGGGAAAGAGTCCCCCGCGTTCCCGTCGCATCTCAAGAGGAGGCCCTCTCAACAGGAACGGCGAGAGGAACTCCAGGGTCGTGCCACCATTCCAAGAGTCCCCCAGATGTCTCAGTCCATTCCAGAGGAACCTCTTTTCCCTTCACCGGCTCGTCTTTCACGCCGAGGATCGACTCACACCAACGTGGCACGTGGCACAGCCCTGTGGGAAAGCCTCGTGGGAAAGCCTCGAGGGACAGCCTCGAGGGAAAGCCACAGATCCCTTGATCCACGTGACAGGAAGCGTGACACTACTGCTGCAGCTCGGGAGGAAAGCGCACGTGCATGCCCCCACTCGAGACGAGGCCTGACTCCCCTGGGGAGACTCAGAAGCACCCCAAGATCCATGGCAACACTGGAGAGGAATCCTCAGGTTCCGGCCCCGAATCCACACAAGGGCTGAGGCCCCGGCTTGGACGGGAGAGGAATCCCGATAGGTCCCCTAGCAAGAGGCATGGGGACTGGCCTTTCCTGAGGCCTCCAGAGCGGGTCCCTGTGGTCCCCGTCGTAACTCGAGAAGACCTGCCGCAACTCGAGAAAATCCAGGAGGTTCTCCCCTCCAGGCGAGATGAGGCCCATTTCCGCTGAGGCGTCTCGAGGCTGATCACACCTCACCTCTGGAACTTCGAAAGGCTCCTTCACACCCTTGGTGCAAATCAAGAAGTTCCCCGACCTAGCCGTCTCCACTCGAGAGGAATCACGAGGGTCCCGCCCACATCCAGAGGAGCCCCGTTTCCGCCTCGTAGCTTGAGATGAGGGATCCTTTCCCTGCTTCGTCGGGAAAGAGTTCCCGGCGTTCCCGTCGCATCTCAAGAGGAGGCCCTCTCAACAGGAACGGCGAGAGGAACTCCAGGGTCGTGCCACCATTCCAAGAGTCCCCCAGATGTCTCAGTCCTTTCCAGAGGAACCTCTTTTCCCTTCACCGGCTCGTCTTTCACGCCGAGAATCGACTCACACCAAGGTGGCACGTGGCACAGCCCTGTGGGAAAGCCTCTTGGGAAAGCCTCGAGGGACAGCCTCGAGGGAAAGCCACAGATCCCTTGATCCACGTGACAGGAAGCGTGACACTACTGCTGCAGCTCGGGAGGAAAGCGCACGTGCACGCCCCCATTCGAGACGAGGCCTGACTCCCCTGGGGAGACTCAGAAGCACCCCAAGATCCATGGCAACACTGGAGAGCAATCCTCAGGTTCCGGCCCCGACTCCACACAAGGACTGAGGCCCCGGCATGGACGGGAGAGGAATCCCGAGAGGTCCCCTAGCAACTCGCATGGGGACTGGCCTTTCCTGAGGCCACCAGAGCGGGTCCCTGAGGTCCCCGTCGTAACTCGAGAAGACCTGCCGCAACTCGAGAAAATCCAGGAGGTTCTCCCCTCCAGGCGAGATGAGGCCCATTTCCGCTGAGGCGTCTCGAGGCTGATCACACCTCACCTCTGGAACTTCGAAAGGGTCCTTCACACCCTTGGTGCAAATCAAGAAGTTCCCCGACCTAGCCGTGTCCACTCGAGAGGAATCACGAGGGTCCCGCCCACATCCAGAGGATCCCCGTTTCCGCCTCGTAGCTCGAGATGAGGGATCCATTCCCTTCTTCGTCGGGAAAGAGTCCCCCGCGTTCCCGTCGCATCTCAAGAGGAGGCCCTCTCAACAGGAACGGCGAGAGGAACTCCAGGGTCGTGCCACCATTCCAAGAGTCCCCCAGATGTCTCAGTCCATTCCAGAGGAACTTCTTTTCCCTTCACCGGCTCGTCTTTCACGCCGAGGATCAACTCACACCAAGGTGGCACGTGGCACAGCCCTGTGGGAAAGCCTCGTGGGAAAGCCTCGAGGGACAGCCTCGAGGGAAAGCCACAGATCCCTTGATCCACGTGACAGGAAGCGTGACACTACTGCTGCAGCTCGGGAGGAAAGCGCACGTGCATGCCCCCACTCGAGACGAGGCCTGACTCCCCTGGGGAGACTCAGAAGCACCCCAAGATCCATGGCAACACTGGAGAGGAATCCTCAGGTTCCGGCCCCGACTCCACACAAGGACTGAGGCCCCGGCATGGACGGGAGAGGAATCCCGAGAGGTCCCCTAGCAACTCGCATGGGGACTGGCCTTTCCTGAGGCCACCAGAGCGGGTCCCTGAGGTCTCCGTCGTAACTCGAGAAGACCTGCCGCAACTCGAGAAAATCCAGGAGGTTCTCCCCTCCAGGCGAGATGAGGCCCATTTCCGCTGAGGCGTCTCGAGGCTGATCACACCTCACCTCTGGAACTTCGAAAGGGTCCTTCACACCCTTGGTGCAAATCAAGAAGTTCCCCGACCTAGCCGTCTCCACTCGAGAGGAATAACGAAGGTCCCGCCCACATCCAGAGGAGCCCCGTTTCCGCCTCATAGCTCGAGATGAGGGATCCTTTCCCTGCTTCGTCGGGAAAGAGTTCCCGGCGTTCCCATCGCATCTCAAGAGGAGGCCCTCTCAACAGGAACGGCGAGAGGAACTCCAGGGTCTTGCCACCATTCCAAGAGTCCCCCAGATGTCTCAGTCCATTCCAGAGGAACCTCTTTTCCCTTCACCGGCTCGTCTTTCACGCCGAGGATCGACTCACACTAAGGTGGCACGTGGCACAGCCCTGTGGGAAAGCCTCGTGGGAAAGCCTCGAGGGACAGCCTCGAGGGAAAGACACAGATCCCTTGATCCACGTGACAGGAAGCGTGACACTACTGCTGCAGCTCGGGAGGAAAGCGCACGTGCATGCCCCCACTCGAGACGAGGCCTGACTCCCCTGGGGAGACTCAGAAGCACCCCAAGATCCATGGCAACACTGGAGAGGAATCCTCAGGTTCCGGCCCCGAATCCACACAAGGGCTGAGGCCCCGGCATGGACGGGAGAGGAATCCCGATAGGTCCCCTAGCAAGAGGCATGGGGACTGGCCTTTCCTGAGGCCTCCAGAGCGGGTCCCTGTGGTCCCCGTCGTAACTCGAGAAGACCTGCCGCAACTCGAGAAAATCCAGGAGGTTCTCCCCTCCAGGCGAGATGAGGCCCATTTCCGCTGAGGCGTCTCGAGGCTGATCACACCTCACCTCTGGAACTTCGAAAGGCTCCTTCACACCCTTGGTGCAAATCAAGAAGTTCCCCGACCTAGCCGTCTCCACTCGAGAGGAATCACGAGGGTCCCGCCCACATCCAGAGGAGCCCCGTTTCCGCCTCGTAGCTTGAGATGAGGGATCCTTTCCCTGCTTCGTCGGGAAAGAGTTCCCGGCGTTCCCGTCGCATCTCAAGAGGAGGCCCTCTCAACAGGAACGGCGAGAGGAACTCCAGGGTCGTGCCACCATTCCAAGAGTCCCCCAGATGTCTCAGTCCATTCCAGAGGAACCTCTTTTCCCTTCACCGGCTCGTCTTTCACGCCGAGAATCGACTCACACCAAGGTGGCACGTGGCACAGCCCTGTGGGAAAGCCTCGTGGGAAAGCCTCGAGGGACAGCCTCGAGGGAAAGCCACAGATCCCTTGATCCACGTGACAGGAAGCGTGACACTACTGCTGCAGCTCGGGAGGAAAGCGCACGTGCACGCCCCCACTCGAGACGAGGCCTGACTCCCCTGGGGAGACTCAGAAGCACCCCAAGATCCATGGCAACACTGGAGAGCAATCCTCAGGTTCCGGCCCCGACTCCACACAAGGACTGAGGCCCCGGCATGGACGGGAGAGGAATCCCGAGAGGTCCCCTAGCAACTCGCATGGGGACTGGCCTTTCCTGAGGCCACCAGAGCGGGTCCCTGAGGTCCCCGTCGTAACTCGAGAAGACCTGCCGCAACTCGAGAAAATCCAGGAGGTTCTCCCCTCCAGGCGAGATGAGGCCCATTTCCGCTGAGGCGTCTCGAGGCTGATCACACCTCACCTCTGGAACTTCGAAAGGGTCCTTCACACCCTTGGTGCAAATCAAGAAGTTCCCCGACCTAGCCGTGTCCACTCGAGAGGAATCACGAGGGTCCCGCCCACATCCAGAGGATCCCCGTTTCCGCCTCGTAGCTCGAGATGAGGGATCCATTCCCTTCTTCGTCGGGAAAGAGTCCCCCGCGTTCCCGTCGCATCTCAAGAGGAGGCCCTCTCAACAGGAACGGCGAGAGGAAGTCCAGGGTCGTGCCACCATTCCAAGAGTCCCCCAGATGTCTCAGTCCATTCCAGAGGAACTTCTTTTCCCTTCAGCGGCTCGTCTTTCACGCCGAGGATCAACTCACACCAAGGTGGCACGTGGCACAGCCCTGTGGGAAAGCCTCGTGGGAAAGCCTCGAGGGACAGCCTCGAGGGAAAGCCACAGATCCCTTGATCCACGTGACAGGAAGCGTGACACTACTGCTGCAGCTCGGGAGGAAAGCGCACGTGCATGCCCCCACTCGAGACGAGGCCTGACTCCCCTGGGGAGACTCAGAAGCACCCCAAGATCCATGGCAACACTGGAGAGGAATCCTCAGGTTCCGGCCCCGACTCCACACAAGGACTGAGGCCCCGGCATGGACGGGAGAGGAATCCCGAGAGGTCCCCTAGCAACTCGCATGGGGACTGGCCTTTCCTGAGGCCACCAGAGCGGGTCCCTGAGGTCTCCGTCGTAACTCGAGAAGACCTGCCGCAACTCGAGAAAATCCAGGAGGTTCTCCCCTCCAGGCGAGATGAGGCCCATTTCCGCTGAGGCGTCTCGAGGCTGATCACACCTCACCTCTGGAACTTCGAAAGGCTCCTTCACACCCTTGGTGCAAATCAAGAAGTTCCCCGACCTAGCCGTCTCCACTCGAGAGGAATCACGAGGGTCCCGCCCACATCCAGAGGAGCCCCGTTTCCGCCTCGTAGCTCGAGATGAGGGATCCTTTCCCTGCTTCGTCGGGAAAGAGTCCCCGGCGTTCCCGTCGCATCCCAAGAGGAGGCCCTCTCAACAGGAACTGCGAGAGGAACTCCAGGGTCCTGCCACCATTCCAAGAGTCCCCCAGATGTCTCAGTCCATTCCAGAGGAACCTCTTTTCCCTTCACCGGCTCGTCTTTCACGCCGAGGATCGACTCACACCAAGGTGGCACGTGGCACAGACCTGTGGGAAAGCCTCGTGGGAAAGCCTCGAGGGACAGCCTCGAGGGAAAGCCACAGATCCCTTGATCCACGTGACAGGAAGCGTGACACTACTGCTGCAGCCCGGGAGGAAAGCCCACGTGCATGCCCCCACTCGAGACGAGGCCTGACTCCCCTGGGGAGACTCAGAAGCACCCCAAGATCCATGGCAACACTGGAGAGCAATCCTCAGGTTCCGGCCCCGACTCCACACAAGGACTGAGGCCCCGGCATGGACGGGAGAGGAATTCCGAGAGGTCCCCTAGCAACTCGCATGGGGACTGGCCTTTCCTGAGGCCACCAGAGCGGTCCCTGAGGTCCCCGTCGTAACTCGAGAAGACCTGCCGCAACTCGAGAAAATCCAGGAGGTTCTCCCCTCCAGGCGAGATGAGGCCCATTTCCGCTGAGGCGTCTCGAGGCTGATCACACCTCACCTCTGGAACTTCGAAAGGGTCCTTCACACCCTTGGTGCAAATCAAGAAGTTCCCCGACCTAGCCGTCTCCACTCGAGAGGAATCACGAGGGTCCCGCCCACATCCAGAGGAGCCCCGTTTCCGCCTCGTAGCTCGAGATGAGGGATCCATTCCCTGCTTCGTCGGGAAAGAGTCCCCCGCGTTCCCGTCGCATCTCAAGAGGAGGCCCTCTCAACAGGAACGGCGAGAGGAACTCCAGGGTCGTGCCACCATTCCAAGAGTCCCCCAGATGTCTCAGTCCATTCCAGAGGAACCTCTTTTCCCTTCACCGGCTCGTCTTTCACGCCGAGGATCGACTCACACCAACGTGGCACGTGGCACAGCCCTGTGGGAAAGCCTCGTGGGAAAGCCTCGAGGGACAGCCTCGAGGGAAAGACACAGATCCCTTGATCCACGTGACAGGAAGCGTGACACTACTGCTGCAGCTCGGGAGGAAAGCGCACGTGCATGCCCCCACTCGAGACGAGGCCTGACTCCCCTGGGGAGACTCAGAAGCACCCCAAGATCCATGGCAACACTGGAGAGGAATCCTCAGGTTCCGGCCCCGAATCCACACAAGGGCTGAGGCCCCGGCATGGACGGGAGAGGAATCCCGATAGGTCCCCTAGCAAGAGGCATGGGGACTGGCCTTTCCTGAGGCCTCCAGAGCGGGTCCCTGTGGTCCACGTCGTAACTCGAGAAGACCTGCCGCAACTCGAGAAAATCCAGGAGGTTCTCCCCTCCAGGCGAGATGAGGCCCATTTCCGCTGAGGCGTCTCGAGGCTGATCACACCTCACCTCTGGAACTTCGAAAGGCTCCTTCACACCCTTGGTGCAAATCAAGAAGTTCCCCGACCTAGCCGTCTCCACTCGAGAGGAATCACGAGGGTCCCGCCCACATCCAGAGGAGCCCCGTTTCCGCCTCGTAGCTTGAGATGAGGGATCCTTTCCCTGCTTCGTCGGGAAAGAGTTCCCGGCGTTCCCGTCGCATCTCAAGAGGAGGCCCTCTCAACAGGAACGGCGAGAGGAACTCCAGGGTCGTGCCACCATTCCAAGAGTCCCCCAGATGTCTCAGTCCATTCCAGAGGAACCTCTTTTCCCTTCACCGGCTCGTCTTTCACGCCGAGAATCGACTCACACCAAGGTGGCACGTGGCACAGCCCTGTGGGAAAGCCTCGTGGGAAAGCCTCGAGGGACAGCCTCGAGGGAAAGCCACAGATCCCTTGATCCACGTGACAGGAAGCGTGACACTACTGCTGCAGCTCGGGAGGAAAGCGCACGTGCACGCCCCCATTCGAGACGAGGCCTGACTCCCCTGGGGAGACTCAGAAGCACCCCAAGATCCATGGCAACACTGGAGAGCAATCCTCAGGTTCCGGCCCCGACTCCACACAAGGACTGAGGCCCCGGCATGGACGGGAGAGGAATCCCGAGAGGTCCCCTAGCAACTCGCATGGGGACTGGCCTTTCCTGAGGCCACCAGAGCGGGTCCCTGAGGTCCCCGTCGTAACTCGAGAAGACCTGCCGCAACTCGAGAAAATCCAGGAGGTTCTCCCCTCCAGGCGAGATGAGGCCCATTTCCGCTGAGGCGTCTCGAGGCTGATCACACCTCACCTCTGGAACTTCGAAAGGGTCCTTCACACCCTTGGTGCAAATCAAGAAGTTCCCCGACCTAGCCGTGTCCACTCGAGAGGAATCACGAGGGTCCCGCCCACATCCAGAGGATCCCCGTTTCCGCCTCGTAGCTCGAGATGAGGGATCCATTCCCTTCTTCGTCGGGAAAGAGTCCCCCGCGTTCCCGTCGCATCTCAAGAGGAGGCCCTCTCAACAGGAACGGCGAGAGGAACTCCAGGGTCGTGCCACCATTCCAAGAGTCCCCCAGATGTCTCAGTCCATTCCAGAGGAACTTCTTTTCCCTTCACCGGCTCGTCTTTCACGCCGAGGATCAACTCACACCAAGGTGGCACGTGGCACAGCCCTGTGGGAAAGCCTCGTGGGAAAGCCTCGAGGGACAGCCTCGAGGGAAAGCCACAGATCCCTTGATCCACGTGACAGGAAGCGTGACACTACTGCTGCAGCTCGGGAGGAAAGCGCACGTGCATGCCCCCACTCGAGACGAGGCCTGACTCCCCTGGGGAGACTCAGAAGCACCCCAAGATCCATGGCAACACTGGAGAGGAATCCTCAGGTTCCGGCCCCGACTCCACACAAGGACTGAGGCCCCGGCATGGACGGGAGAGGAATCCCGAGAGGTCCCCTAGCAACTCGCATGGGGACTGGCCTTTCCTGAGGCCACCAGAGCGGGTCCCTGAGGTCTCCGTCGTAACTCGAGAAGACCTGCCGCAACTCGAGAAAATCCAGGAGGTTCTCCCCTCCAGGCGAGATGAGGCCCATTTCCGCTGAGGCGTCTCGAGGCTGATCACACCTCACCTCTGGAACTTCGAAAGGGTCCTTCACACCCTTGGTGCAAATCAAAAAGTTCCCCGACCTAGCCGTCTCCACTCGAGAGGAATAACGAAGGTCCCGCCCACATCCAGAGGAGCCCCGTTTCCGCCTCATAGCTCGAGATGAGGGATCCTTTCCCTGCTTCGTCGGGAAAGAGTTCCCGGCGTTCCCATCGCATCTCAAGAGGAGGCCCTCTCAACAGGAACGGCGAGAGGAACTCCAGGGTCGTGCCACCATTCCAAGAGTCCCCCAGATGTCTCAGTCCATTCCAGAGGAACCTCTTTTCCCTTCACCGGCTCGTCTTTCACGCCGAGGATCGACTCACACTAAGGTGGCACGTGGCACAGCCCTGTGGGAAAGCCTCGTGGGAAAGCCTCGAGGGACAGCCTCGAGGGAAAGACACAGATCCCTTGATCCACGTGACAGGAAGCGTGACACTACTGCTGCAGCTCGGGAGGAAAGCGCACGTGCATGCCCCCACTCGAGACGAGGCCTGACTCCCCTGGGGAGACTCAGAAGCACCCCAAGATCCATGGCAACACTGGAGAGGAATCCTCAGGTTCCGGCCCCGAATCCACACAAGGGCTGAGGCCCCGGCATGGACGGGAGAGGAATCCCGATAGGTCCCCTAGCAAGAGGCATGGGGACTGGCCTTTCCTGAGGCCTCCAGAGCGGGTCCCTGTGGTCCCCGTCGTAACTCGAGAAGACCTGCCGCAACTCGAGAAAATCCAGGAGGTTCTCCCCTCCAGGCGAGATGAGGCCCATTTCCGCTGAGGCGTCTCGAGGCTGATCACACCTCACCTCTGGAACTTCGAAAGGCTCCTTCACACCCTTGGTGCAAATCAAGAAGTTCCCCGACCTAGCCGTCTCCACTCGAGAGGAATCACGAGGGTCCCGCCCACATCCAGAGGAGCCCCGTTTCCGCCTCGTAGCTTGAGATGAGGGATCCTTTCCCTGCTTCTTCGGGAAAGAGTTCCCGGCGTTCCCGTCGCATCTCAAGAGGAGGCCCTCTCAACAGGAACGGCGAGAGGAACTCCAGGGTCGTGCCACCATTCCAAGAGTCCCCCAGATGTCTCAGTCCATTCCAGAGGAACCTCTATTCCCTTCACCGGCTCGTCTTTCACGCCGAGAATCGACTCACACCAAGGTGGCACGTGGCACAGCCCTGTGGGAAAGCCTCGTGGGAAAGCCTCGAGGGACAGCCTCGAGGGAAAGCCACAGATCCCTTGATCCACGTGACAGGAAGCGTGACACTACTGCTGCAGCTCGGGAGGAAAGCGCACGTGCACGCCCCCACTCGAGACGAGGCCTGACTCCCCTGGGGAGACTCAGAAGCACCCCAAGATCCATGGCAACACTGGAGAGCAATCCTCAGGTTCCGGCCCCGACTCCACACAAGGACTGAGGCCCCGGCATGGACGGGAGAGGAATCCCGAGAGGTCCCCTAGCAACTCGCATGGGGACTGGCCTTTCCTGAGGCCACCAGAGCGGGTCCCTGAGGTCCCCGTCGTAACTCGAGAAGACCTGCCGCAACTCGAGAAAATCCAGGAGGTTCTCCCCTCCAGGCGAGATGAGGCCCATTTCCGCTGAGGCGTCTCGAGGCTGATCACACCTCACCTCTGGAACTTCGAAAGGGTCCTTCACACCCTTGGTGCAAATCAAGAAGTTCCCCGACCTAGCCGTGTCCACTCGAGAGGAATCACGAGGGTCCCGCCCACATCCAGAGGATCCCCGTTTCCGCCTCGTAGCTCGAGATGAGGGATCCATTCCCTTATTCGTCGGGAAAGAGTCCCCCGCGTTCCCGTCGCATCTCAAGAGGAGGCCCTCTCAACAGGAACGGCGAGAGGAACTCCAGGGTCGTGCCACCATTCCAAGAGTCCCCCAGATGTCTCAGTCCATTCCAGAGGAACTTCTTTTCCCTTCACCGGCTCGTCTTTCACGCCGAGGATCAACTCACACCAAGGTGGCACGTGGCACAGCCCTGTGGGAAAGCCTCGTGGGAAAGCCTCGAGGGACAGCCTCGAGGGAAAGCCACAGATCCCTTGATCCACGTGACAGGAAGCGTGACACTACTGCTGCAGCTCGGGAGGAAAGCGCACGTGCATGCCCCCACTCGAGACGAGGCCTGACTCCCCTGGGGAGACTCAGAAGCACCCCAAGATCCATGGCAACACTGGAGAGGAATCCTCAGGTTCCGGCCCCGACTCCACACAAGGACTGAGGCCCCGGCATGGACGGGAGAGGAATCCCGAGAGGTCCCCTAGCAACTCGCATGGGGACTGGCCTTTCCTGAGGCCACCAGAGCGGGTCCCTGAGGTCTCCGTCGTAACTCGAGAAGACCTGCCGCAACTCGAGAAAATCCAGGAGGTTCTCCCCTCCAGGCGAGATGAGGCCCATTTCCGCTGAGGCGTCTCGAGGCTGATCACACCTCACCTCTGGAACTTCGAAAGGGTCCTTCACACCCTTGGTGCAAATCAAGAAGTTCCCCGACCTAGCCGTCTCCACTCGAGAGGAATAACGAAGGTCCCGCCCACATCCAGAGGAGCCCCGTTTCCGCCTCATAGCTCGAGATGAGGGATCCTTTCCCTGCTTCGTCGGGAAAGAGTTCCCGGCGTTCCCATCGCATCTCAAGAGGAGGCCCTCTCAACAGGAACGGCGAGAGGAACTCCAGGGTCGTGCCACCATTCCAAGAGTCCCCCAGATGTCTCAGTCCATTCCAGAGGAACCTCTTTTCCCTTCACCGGCTCGTCTTTCACGCCGAGGATCGACTCACACTAAGGTGGCACGTGGCACAGCCCTGTGGGAAAGCCTCGTGGGAAAGCCTCGAGGGACAGCCTCGAGGGAAAGACACAGATCCCTTGATCCACGTGACAGGAAGCGTGACACTACTGCTGCAGCTCGGGAGGAAAGCGCACGTGCATGCCCCCACTCGAGACGAGGCCTGACTCCCCTGGGGAGACTCAGAAGCACCCCAAGATCCATGGCAACACTGGAGAGGAATCCTCAGGTTCCGGCCCCGAATCCACACAAGGGCTGAGGCCCCGGCATGGACGGGAGAGGAATCCCGATAGGTCCCCTAGCAAGAGGCATGGGGACTGGCCTTTCCTGAGGCCTCCAGAGCGGGTCCCTGTGGTCCCCGTCGTAACTCGAGAAGACCTGCCGCAACTCGAGA
Organism: Budorcas taxicolor; assembly: GCF_023091745.1. Classification (NCBI taxonomy): domain Eukaryota; kingdom Metazoa; phylum Chordata; class Mammalia; order Artiodactyla; family Bovidae; genus Budorcas; species Budorcas taxicolor. Next base: position 1,312,405 of record NC_068927.1, on the reverse strand, counting down.
AAATCCAGGAGGTTCTCCCCTCCAGGCGAGATGAGGCCCATTTCCGCTGAGGCGTCTCGAGGCTGATCACACCTCACCTCTGGAACTTCGAAAGGCTCCTTCACACCCTTGGTGCAAATCAAGAAGTTCCCCGACCTAGCCGTCTCCACTCGAGAGGAATCACGAGGGTCCCGCCCACATCCAGAGGAGCCCCGTTTCCGCCTCGTAGCTTGAGATGAGGGATCCTTTCCCTGCTTCGTCGGGAAAGAGTTCCCGGCGTTCCCGTCGCATCTCAAGAGGAGGCCCTCTCAACAGGAACGGCGAGAGGAACTCCAGGGTCGTGCCACCATTCCAAGAGTCCCCCAGATGTCTCAGTCCATTCCAGAGGAACCTCTTTTCCCTTCACCGGCTCGTCTTTCACGCCGAGAATCGACTCACACCAAGGTGGCACGTGGCACAGCCCTGTGGGAAAGCCTCGTGGGAAAGCCTCGAGGGACAGCCTCGAGGGAAAGCCACAGATCCCTTGATCCACGTGACAGGAAGCGTGACACTACTGCTGCAGCTCGGGAGGAAAGCGCACGTGCACGCCCCCACTCGAGACGAGGCCTGACTCCGCTGGGGAGACTCAGAAGCACCCCAAGATCCATGGCAACACTGGAGAGCAATCCTCAGGTTCCGGCCCCGACTCCACACAAGGACTGAGGCCCCGGCATGGACGGGAGAGGAATCCCGAGAGGTCCCCTAGCAACTCGCATGGGGACTGGCCTTTCCTGAGGCCACCAGAGCGGGTCCCTGAGGTCCCCGTCGTAACTCGAGAAGACCTGCCGCAACTCGAGAAAATCCAGGAGGTTCTCCCCTCCAGGCGAGATGAGGCCCATTTCCGCTGAGGCGTCTCGAGGCTGATCACACCTCACCTCTGGAACTTCGAAAGGGTCCTTCACACCCTTGGTGCAAATCAAGAAGTTCCCCGACCTAGCCGTGTCCACTCGAGAGGAATCACGAGGGTCCCGCCCACATCCAGAGGATCCCCGTTTCCGCCTCGTAGCTCGAGATGAGGGATCCATTCCCTTCTTCGTCGGGAAAGAGTCCCCCGCGTTCCCGTCGCATCTCAAGAGGAGGCCCTCTCAACAGGAACGGCGAGAGGAACTCCAGGGTCGTGCCACCATTCCAAGAGTCCCCCAGATGTCTCAGTCCATTCCAGAGGAACTTCTTTTCCCTTCACCGGCTCGTCTTTCACGCCGAGGATCAACTCATACCAAGGTGGCACGTGGCACAGCCCTGTGGGAAAGCCTCGTGGGAAAGCCTCGAGGGACAGCCTCGAGGGAAAGCCACAGATCCCTTGATCCACGTGACAGGAAGCGTGACACTACTGCTGCAGCTCGGGAGGAAAGCGCACGTGCATGCCCCCACTCGAGACGAGTCCTGACTCCCCTGGGGAGACTCAGAAGCACCCCAAGATCCATGGCAACACTGGAGAGGAATCCTCAGGTTCCGGCCCCGACTCCACACAAGGACTGAGGCCCCGGCATGGACGGGAGAGGAATCCCGAGAGGTCCCCTAGCAACTCGCATGGGGACTGGCCTTTCCTGAGGCCACCAGAGCGGGTCCCTGAGGTCTCCGTCGTAACTCGAGAAGACCTGCCGCAACTCGAGAAAATCCAGGAGGTTCTCCCCTCCAGGCGAGATGAGGCCCATTTCCGCTGAGGCGTCTCGAGGCTGATCACACCTCACCTCTGGAACTTCGAAAGGGTCCTTCACACCCTTGGTGCAAATCAAGAAGTTCCCCGACCTAGCCGTCTCCACTCGAGAGGAATAACGAAGGTCCCGCCCACATCCAGAGGAGCCCCGTTTCCGCCTCATAGCTCGAGATGAGGGATCCTTTCCCTGCTTCTTCGGGAAAGAGTTCCCGGCGTTCCCATCGCATCCCAAGAGGAGGCCCTCTCAACAGGAACGGCGAGAGGAACTCCAGGGTCGTGCCACCATTCCAAGAGTCCCCCAGATGTCTCAGTCCATTCCAGAGGAACCTCTTTTCCCTTCACCGGCTCGTCTTTCACGCCGAGGATCGACTCACACTAAGGTGGCACGTGGCACAGCCCTGTGGGAAAGCCTCGTGGGAAAGCCTCCAGGGACAGCCTCGAGGGAAAGCCACAGATCCCTTGATCCACGTGACAGGAAGCGTGACACTACTGCTGCAGCTCGGGAGGAAAGCGCACGTGCATGCCCCCACTCGAGACGAGGCCTGACTCCCCTGGGGAGACTCAGAAGCACCCCAAGATCCATGGCAACACTGGAGAGGAATCCTCAGGTTCCGGCCCCGAATCCACACAAGGGCTGAGGCCCCGGCATGGACGGGAGAGGAATCCCGATAGGTCCCCTAGCAAGAGGCATGGGGACTGGCCTTTCCTGAGGCCTCCAGAGCGGGTCCCTGTGGTCCCCGTCGTAACTCGAGAAGACCTGCCGCAACTCGAGAAAATCCAGGAGGTTCTCCCCTCCAGGCGAGATGAGGCCCATTTCCGCTGAGGCGTCTCGAGGCTGATCACACCTCACCTCTGGAACTTCGAAAGGCTCCTTCACACCCTTGGTGCAAATCAAGAAGTTCCCCGACCTAGCCGTCTCCACTCGAGAGGAATCACGAGGGTCCCGCCCACATCCAGAGGAGCCCCGTTTCCGCCTCGTAGCTTGAGATGAGGGATCCTTTCCCTGCTTCGTCGGGAAAGAGTTCCCGGCGTTCCCGTCGCATCTCAAGAGGAGGCCCTCTCAACAGGAACGGCGAGAGGAACTCCAGGGTCGTGCCACCATTCCAAGAGTCCCCCAGATGTCTCAGTCCATTCCAGAGGAACCTCTTTTCCCTTCACCGGCTCGTCTTTCACGCCGAGAATCGACTCACACCAAGGTGGCACGTGGCACAGCCCTGTGGGAAAGCCTCGTGGGAAAGCCTCGAGGGACAGCCTCGAGGGAAAGCCACAGATCCCTTGATCCACGTGACAGGAAGCGTGACACTACTGCTGCAGCTCGGGAGGAAAGCGCACGTGCACGCCCCCACTCGAGACGAGGCCTGACTCCCCTGGGGAGACTCAGAAGCACCCCAAGATCCATGGCAACACTGGAGAGCAATCCTCAGGTTCCGGCCCCGACTCCACACAAGGACTGAGGCCCCGGCATGGACGGGAGAGGAATCCCGAGAGGTCCCCTAGCAACTCGCATGGGGACTGGCCTTTCCTGAGGCCACCAGAGCGGGTCCCTGAGGTCCCCGTCGTAACTCGAGAAGACCTGCCGCAACTCGAGAAAATCCAGGAGGTTCTCCCCTCCAGGCGAGATGAGGCCCATTTCCGCTGAGGCGTCTCGAGGCTGATCACACCTCACCTCTGGAACTTCGAAAGGGTCCTTCACACCCTTGGTGCAAATCAAGAAGTTCCCCGACCTAGCCGTGTCCACTCGAGAGGAATCACGAGGGTCCCGCCCACATCCAGAGGATCCCCGTTTCCGCCTCGTAGCTCGAGATGAGGGATCCATTCCCTTCTTCGTCGGGAAAGAGTCCCCCGCGTTCCCGTCGCATCTCAAGAGGAGGCCCTCTCAACAGGAACGGCGAGAGGAACTCCAGGGTCGTGCCACCATTCCAAGAGTCCCCCAGATGTCTCAGTCCATTCCAGAGGAACTTCTTTTCCCTTCACCGGCTCGTCTTTCACGCCGAGGATCAACTCACACCAAGGTGGCACGTGGCACAGCCCTGTGGGAAAGCCTCGTGGGAAAGCCTCGAGGGACAGCCTCGAGGGAAAGCCACAGATCCCTTGATCCACGTGACAGGAAGCGTGACACTACTGCTGCAGCTCGGGAGGAAAGCGCACGTGCATGCCCCCACTCGAGACGAGGCCTGACTCCCCTGGGGAGACTCAGAAGCACCCCAAGATCCATGGCAACACTGGAGAGGAATCCTCAGGTTCCGGCCCCGACTCCACACAAGGACTGAGGCCCCGGCATGGACGGGAGAGGTATCCCGAGAGGTCCCCTAGCAACTCGCATGGGGACTGGCCTTTCCTGAGGCCACCAGAGCGGGTCCCTGAGGTCTCCGTCGTAACTCGAGAAGACCTGCCGCAACTCGAGAAAATCCAGGAGGTTCTCCCCTCCAGGCGAGATGAGGCCCATTTCCGCTGAGGCGTCTCGAGGCTGATCACACCTCACCTCTGGAACTTCGAAAGGGTCCTTCACACCCTTGGTGCAAATCAAGAAGTTCCCCGACCTAGCCGTCTCCACTCGAGAGGAATAACGAAGGTCCCGCCCACATCCAGAGGAGCCCCGTTTCCGCCTCATAGCTCGAGATGAGGGATCCTTTCCCTGCTTCGTCGGGAAAGAGTTCCCGGCGTTCCCATCGCATCTCAAGAGGAGGCCCTCTCAACAGGAACGGCGAGAGGAACTCCAGGGTCGTGCCACCATTCCAAGAGTCCCCCAGATGTCTCAGTCCATTCCAGAGGAACCTCTTTTCCCTTCACCGGCTCGTCTTTCACGCCGAGGATCGACTCACACCAAGGTGGCACGTGGCACAGCCCTGTGGGAAAGCCTCGTGGGAAAGCCTCGAGGGACAGCCTCGAGGGAAAGCCACAGATCCCCTGATCCACGTGACAGGAAGCGTGACACTACTGCTGCAGCTCGGGAGGAAAGCGCACGTGCATGTACCCACTCGAGACGAGGCCTGACTCCCCTGGGGAGACTCAGAAGCACCCCAAGATCCATGGCAACACTGGAGAGCAAACCTCAGGTTCCGGCCCCGACTCCACACAAGGACTGAGGCCCCGGCATGGACGGGAGAGGAATCCCGAGCGGTCCCCTAGCAACTCGCATGGGGACTGGCCTTTCCTGAGGCCACCAGAGCGGGTCCCTGAGGTCCCCGTCGTAACTCGAGAAGACCTGCCGCAACTCGAGAAAATCCAGGAAGTTCTCCCCTCCAGGCGAGATGAGGCCCATTTCCGCTGAGGCGTCTCGAGGCTGATCACACCTCACCTCTGGAACTTCGAAAGGCTCCTTCACACCCTTGGTGCAAATCAAGAAGTTCCCCGACCTAGCCGTCTCCACTCGAGAGGAATCACGAGGGTCCCGCCCACATCCAGAGGAGCCCCGTTTCCGCCTCGTAGCTCGAGATGAGGGATCCTTTCCCTGCTTCGTCGGGAAAGAGTCCCCGGCGTTCCCGTCGCATCTCAAGAGGAGGCCCTCTCAACAGGAACGGCGAGAGGAACTCCAGGGTCGTGCCACCATTCCAAGAGTCCCCCAGATGTCTCAGTCCATTCCAGAGGAACTTCTTTTCCCTTCACCGTCTCGTCTTTCACGCCGAGGATCGACTCACGCCAAGGTGGCACGTGGCACAGCCCTGTGGGAAAGCCTCGTGGGAAAGCCTCGAGGGACAGCCTCGAGGGAAAGCCACAGATCCCTTGATCCACGTGACAGGAAGCGTGACACTACTGCTGCAGCTCGGGAGGAAAGCGCACGTGCATGCACCCACTCGAGACGAGGCCTGACTCCCCTGGGGAGACTCAGAAGCACCCCAAGATCCATGGCAACACTGGAGAGCAATCCTCAGGTTGCGGCCCCGACTCCACACAAGGACTGAGGCCCCGGCATGGACGGGAGAGGAATCCCGAGCGGTCCCCTAGCAACTCGCATGGGGACTGGCCTTTCCTGAGGCCACCAGAGCGGGTCCCTGAGGTCCCCGTCGTAACTCGAGAAGACCTGCCGCAACTCGAGAAAATCCAGGAGGTTCTCCCCTCCAGGCGAGATGAGGCCCATTTCCGCTGAGGCGTCTCGAGGCTGATCACACCTCACCTCTGGAACTTCGAAAGGGTCCTTCACACCCTTGGTGCAAATCAAGAAGTTCCCCGACCTAGCCGTCTCCACTCGAGAGGAATCACGAGGGTCCCGCCCACATCCAGAGGAGCCCCGTTTCCGCCTCTTAGCTCGAGATGAGGGATCCTTTCCCTGCTTCGTCGGGAAAGAGTCCCCGGCGTTCCCGTCGCATCTCAAGAGGAGGCCCTCTCAACAGGAACGGCGAGAGGAACTCCAGGGTCGTGCCACCATTCCAAGAGTCCCCCAGATGTCTCAGTCCATTCCAGAGGAACCTCTTTTCCCTTCACCGGCTCGTCTTTCACGCCGAGGATCGACTCACGCCAAGGTGGCACGTGGCACAGCCCTGTGGGAAAGCCTCGTGGGAAAGCCTCGAGGGACAGCCTCGAGGGAAAGCCACAGATCCCTTGATCCACGTGACAGGAAGCGTGAAACTACTGCTGCAGCTCGGGAGGAAAGCGCACGTGCATGCCCCCACTCGAGACGAGGCCTGACTCCCCTGGGGAGACTCAGAAGCACCCCAAGATCCATGGCAACACTCGAGAGGAATCCTCAGGTTCCAGCCCCGACTCCACAAAAGGACTGAGGCCCCGGCATGGACGGGAGAGGAATCCCGAGAGGTCCCCTAGCAACTCGCATGGGGACTGGCCTTTCCTGAGGCCACCAGAGCGGGTCCCTGAGGTCTCCGTCGTAACTCGAGAAGACCTGCCGCAACTCAAGAAAATCCAGGAGGTTCTCCCCTCCAGGCGAGATGAGGCCCATTTCCGCTGAGGCGTCTCGAGGCTGATCACACCTCACCTCTGGAACTTCGAAAGGGTCCTTCACACCCTTGGTGCAAATCAAGAAGTTCCCCGACCTAGCCGTCTCCACTCGAGAGGAATCACGAGGGTCCCGCCCACATCCAGAGGAGCCCCGTGTCCGCCTCGTAGCTCGAGATGAGGGATCCTTTCCCTGCTTCGTCGGGAAAGAGTCCCCGGCGTTCCCGTCGCATCTCAAGAGGAGGCCCTCTCAACAGGAACGGCGAGAGGAACTCCAGGGTCGTGCCACCATTCCAAGAGTCCCCCAGATGTCTCAGTCCATTCCAGAGGAACCTCTTTTCCCTTCACCGGCTCGTCTTTCACGCCGAGGATCGACTCACGCCAAGGTGGCACGTGGCACAGCCCTGTGGGAAAGCCTCGTGGGAAAGCCTCGAGGGACAGCCTCGAGGGAAAGCCACAGATCCCTTGATCCACGTGACAGGAAGCGTGAAACTACTGCTGCAGCTCGGGAGGAAAGCGCACGTGCATGCCCCCACTCGAGACGAGGCCTGACTCCCCTGGGGAGACTCAGAAGCACCCCAAGATCCATGGCAACACTCGAGAGGAATCCTCAGGTTCCGGCCCTGACTCCACACAAGGACTGAGGCCCCGGCATGGACGGGAGAGGAATCCCGAGAGGTCCCCTAGCAACTCGCATGGGGACTGGCCTTTCCTGAGGCCACCAGAGCGGGTACCTGAGGTCTCCGTCGTAACTCGAGAAGACCTGCCGCAACTCGAGAAAATCCAGGAGGTTCTCCCCTCCAGGCGAGATGAGGCCCATTTCCGCTGAGGCGTCTCGAGGCTGATCACACCTCACCTCTGGAACTTCGAAAGGGTCCTTCACACCCTTGGTGCAAATCAAGAAGTTCCCCGACCTAGCCATCTCCACTCGAGAGGAATCACGAGGGTCCCGCCCACATCCAGAGGAGCCCCGTTTCCGCCTCGTAGCTCGAGATGAGGGATCCTTTCCCTGCTTCGTCGGGAAAGAGTCCCCGGCGTTCCCGTCGCATCCCAAGAGGAGGCCCTCTCAACAGGAACGGCGAGAGGAACTCCAGGGTCGTGCCACCATTCCAAGAGTCCCCCAGATGTCTCAGTCCATTCCAGACGAACCTCTTTTCCCTTCACCGGCTCGTCTTTCACGCCGAGGATCGACACACACCAAGGTGGCACGTGGCACAGCCCTGTGGGAAAGCCTCGTGGGAAAGCCTCAAGGGACAGCCTCGAGGGAAAGCCACAGATCCCTTGATCCACGTGACAGGAAGCGTGACACTACTGCTGCAGCTCAGGAGGAAAGCGCACGTGCATGCCCCCACTCGAGACGAGGCCTGACTCCCCTGGGGAGACTCAGAAGCACACCAAGATCCATGGCAACACTGGAGAGGAATCCTCAGGTTCCGGGCCCGACTCCACACAAGGACTGAGGCCCCGGCATGGACGGGAGAGGAATCCCGAGAGGTCCCCTAGCAACTCGCATGGGGACTGGCCTTTCCTGAGTCCACCAGAGCGGGTCCCTGAGGTCCCCGTCGTAACTGGAGAAGACCTGCCGCAACTCGAGAAAATCCAGGAGGTTCTCCCCTCCAGGCGAGATGAGGCCCATTTCCGCTGAGGCGTCTCAAGGCTGATCACACCTCACCTCTGGAACTTCGAAAGGTTCCTTCACACCCTTGGTGCAAATCAAGAAGTTCCCCGACCTAGCCGTCTCCACTCGAGAGGAATCACGAGGGTCCCGCCCACATCCAGAGGATCCCCGTTTCCGCCTCGTAGCTCGAGATGAGGGATCCTTTCCCTGCTTCGTCGGGAAAGAGTTCCCAGCGTTCCCGTCGCATCTCAAGAGGAGGCCCTCTCAACAGGAACGGCGAGAGGAACTCCAGTGTCGTGCCACCATTCCAAGAGTCACCCAGATGTCTCAGTCCATTCCAGAGGAACCTCTTTTCCCTTCACCGGCTCGTCTTTCACGCCGAGGATCGACGCACACCAAGGTGGCACGTGGCACAGCCCTGTGGGAAAGCCTCGTGGGAAAGTCTCGAGGGACAGCCTCGAGGGAAAGCCACAGATCCCTTGATCCACGTGACAGGAAGCGTGACACTACTGCTGCAGCTCGGGAGGAAAGCGCACGTGCATGCCCCCACTTGAGACGAGGCCTGACTCCCCTGGGGAGACTCAGAAGCACCCCAAGATCCATGGCAACACTCGAGAGGAATCCTCAGGTTCCGGCCCAGACTCCACACAAGGACTGAGGCCCCGGCATGGACGGGAGAGGAATCCCGAGAGGTCCCCTAGCAACTCGCATGGGGACTGGCCTTTCCTGAGGCCACCAGAGCGGGTCCCTGAGGTCTCCGTCGTAACTCGAGAAGACCTGCCGCAACTCGAGAAAATCCAGGAGGTTCTCCCCTCCAGGCGAGATGAGGCCCATTTCCGCTGAGGCGTCTCGAGGCTGATCACACCTCACCTCTGGAACTTCGAAAGGCTCCTTCACACCCTTGGTGCAAATCAAGAAGTTCCCCGACCTAGCCGTCTCCACTCGAGAGGAATCACGAGGGTCCCGCCCACATCCAGAGGAGCCCCGTTTCCGCCTCGTAGCTCGAGATGAGGGATCCTTTCCCTGCTTCGTCGGGAAAGAGTCCCCGGCGTTCCCGTCGCATCCCAAGAGGAGGCCCTCTCAACAGGAACTGCGAGAGGAACTCCAGGGTCCTGCCACCATTCCAAGAGTCCCCCAGATGTCTCAGTCCATTCCAGAGGAACCTCTTTTCCCTTCACCGGCTCGTCTTTCACGCCGAGGATCGACTCACACCAAGGTGGCACGTGGCACAGCCCTGTGGGAAAGCCTCGTGGGAAAGCCTCGAGGGACAGCCTCGAGGGAAAGCCACAGATCCCTTGATCCACGTGACAGGAAGCGTGACACTACTGCTGCAGCCCGGGAGGAAAGCCCACGTGCATGCCCCCACTCGAGACGAGGCCTGACTCCCCTGGGGAGACTCAGAAGCACCCCAAGATCCATGGCAACACTGGAGAGCAATCCTCAGGTTCCAGCCCCGACTCCACACAAGGACTGAGGCCCCGGCATGGACGGGAGAGGAATCCCGAGAGGTCCCCTAGCAACTCGCATGGGGACTGGCCTTTCCTGAGGCCACCAGAGCGGGTCCCTGAGGTCCCCGTCGTAACTCGAGAAGACCTGCCGCAACTCGAGAAAATCCAGGAGGTTCTCCCCTCCAGGCGAGATGAGGCCCATTTCCGCTGAGGCGTCTCGAGGCTGATCACACCTCACCTCTGGAACTTCGAAAGGGTCCTTCACACCCTTGGTGCAAATCAAGAAGTTCCCCGACCTAGCCGTCTCCACTCGAGAGGAATCACGAGGGTCCCGCCCACATCCAGAGGAGCCCCGTTTCCGCCTCGTAGCTCGAGATGAGGGATCCATTCCCTGCTTCGTCGGGAAAGAGTCCCCCGCGTTCCCGTCGCATCTCAAGAGGAGGCCCTCTCAACAGGAACGGCGAGAGGAACTCCAGGGTCGTGCCACCATTCCAAGAGTCCCCCAGATGTCTCAGTCCATTCCAGAGGAACCTCTTTTCCCTTCACCGGCTCGTCTTTCACGCCGAGGATCGACTCACACCAACGTGGCACGTGGCACAGCCCTGTGGGAAAGCCTCGTGGGAAAGCCTCGAGGGACAGCCTCGAGGGAAAGCCACAGATCCCTTGATCCACGTGACAGGAAGCGTGACACTACTGCTGCAGCTCGGGAGGAAAGCGCACGTGCATGCCCCCACTCGAGACGAGGCCTGACTCCCCTGGGGAGACTCAGAAGCACCCCAAGATCCATGGCAACACTGGAGAGCAATCCTCAGGTTCCGGCCCCGACTCCACACAAGGACTGAGGCCCCGGCATGGACGGGAGAGGAATCCCGAGAGGTCCCCTAGCAACTCGCATGGGGACTGGCCTTTCCTGAGGCCACCAGAGCGGGTCCCTGAGGTCCCCGTCGTAACTCGAGAAGACCTGCCGCAACTCGAGAAAATCCAGGAGGTTCTCCCCTCCAGGCGAGATGAGGCCCATTTCCGCTGAGGCGTCTCGAGGCTGATCACACCTCACCTCTGGAACTTCGAAAGGGTCCTTCACACCCTTGGTGCAAATCAAGAAGTTCCCCGACCTAGCCGTCTCCACTCGAGAGGAATCACGAGGGTCCCGCCCACATCCAGAGGAGCCCCGTTTCCGCCTCGTAGCTCGAGATGAGGGATCCATTCCCTTCTTCGTCGGGAAAGAGTCCCCCGCGTTCCCGTCGCATCTCAAGAGGAGGCCCTCTCAACAGGAACGGCGAGAGGAACTCCAGGGTCGTGCCACCATTCCAAGAGTCCCCCAGATGTCTCAGTCCATTCCAGACGAACCTCTTTTCCCTTCACCGGCTCGTCTTTCACGCCGAGGATCGACACACACCAAGGTGGCACGTGGCACAGCCCTGTGGGAAAGCCTCGTGGGAAAGCCTCAAGGGACAGCCTCGAGGGAAAGCCACAGATCCCTTGATCCACGTGACAGGAAGCGTGACACTACTGCTGCAGCTCAGGAGGAAAGCGCACGTGCATGCCCCCACTCGAGACGAGGCCTGACTCCCCTGGGGAGACTCAGAAGCACCCCAAGATCCATGGCAACACTGGAGAGGAATCCTCAGGTTCCGGGCCCGACTCCACACAAGGACTGAGGCCCCGGCATGGACGGGAGAGGAATCCCGAGAGGTCCCCTAGCAACTCGCATGGGGACTGGCCTTTCCTGAGTCCACCAGAGCGGGTCCCTGAGGTCCCCGTCGTAACTCGAGAAGACCTGCCGCAACTCGAGAAAATCCAGGAGGTTCTCCCCTCCAGGCGAGATGAGGCCCATTTCCGCTGAGGCGTCTCAAGGCTGATCACACCTCACCTCTGGAACTTCGAAAGGTTCCTTCACACCCTTGGTGCAAATCAAGAAGTTCCCCGACCTAGCCGTCTCCACTCGAGAGGAATCACGAGGGTCCCGCCCACATCCAGAGGATCCCCGTTTCCGCCTCGTAGCTCGAGATGAGGGATCCTTTCCCTGCTTCGTCGGGAAAGAGTTCCCAGCGTTCCCGTCGCATCTCAAGAGGAGGCCCTCTCAACAGGAACGGCGAGAGGAACTCCAGGGTCGTGCCACCATTCCAAGAGTCACCCAGATGTCTCAGTCCATTCCAGAGGAACCTCTTTTCCCTTCACCGGCTCGTCTTTCACGCCGAGGATCGACGCACACCAAGGTGGCACGTGGCACAGCCCTGTGGGAAAGCCTCGTGGGAAAGTCTCGAGGGACAGCCTCGAGGGAAAGCCACAGATCCCTTGATCCACGTGACAGGAAGCGTGACACTACTGCTGCAGCTCGGGAGGAAAGCGCACGTGCATGCCCCCACTTGAGACGAGGCCTGACTCCCCTGGGGAGACTCAGAAGCACCCCAAGATCCATGGCAACACTCGAGAGGAATCCTCAGGTTCCGGCCCAGACTCCACACAAGGACTGAGGCCCCGGCATGGACGGGAGAGGAATCCCGAGAGGTCCCCTAGCAACTCGCATGGGGACTGGCCTTTCCTGAGGCCACCAGAGCGGGTCCCTGAGGTCTCCGTCGTAACTCGAGAAGACCTGCCGCAACTCGAGAAAATCCAGGAGGTTCTCCCCTCCAGGCGAGATGAGGCCCATTTCCGCTGAGGCGTCTCGAGGCTGATCACACCTCACCTCTGGAACTTCGAAAGGCTCCTTCACACCCTTGGTGCAAATCAAGAAGTTCCCCGACCTAGCCGTCTCCACTCGAGAGGAATCACGAGGGTCCCGCCCACATCCAGAGGAGCCCCGTTTCCGCCTCGTAGCTCGAGATGAGGGATCCTTTCCCTGCTTCGTCGGGAAAGAGTCCCCGGCGTTCCCGTCGCATCCCAAGAGGAGGCCCTCTCAACAGGAACTGCGAGAGGAACTCCAGGGTCCTGCCACCATTCCAAGAGTCCCCCAGATGTCTCAGTCCATTCCAGAGGAACCTCTTTTCCCTTCACCGGCTCGTCTTTCACGCCGAGGATCGACTCACACCAAGGTGGCACGTGGCACAGCCCTGTGGGAAAGCCTCGTGGGAAAGCCTCGAGGGACAGCCTCGAGGGAAAGCCACAGATCCCTTGATCCACGTGACAGGAAGCGTGACACTACTGCTGCAGCCCGGGAGGAAAGCCCACGTGCATGCCCCCACTCGAGACGAGGCCTGACTCCCCTGGGGAGACTCAGAAGCACCCCAAGATCCATGGCAACACTGGAGAGCAATCCTCAGGTTCCGGCCCCGACTCCACACAAGGACTGAGGCCCCGGCATGGACGGGAGAGGAATCCCGAGAGGTCCCCTAGCAACTCGCATGGGGACTGGCCTTTCCTGAGGCCACCAGAGCGGGTCCCTGAGGTCCCCGTCGTAACTCGAGAAGACCTGCCGCAACTCGAGAAAATCCAGGAGGTTCTCCCCTCCAGGCGAGATGAGGCCCATTTCCGCTGAGGCGTCTCGAGGCTGATCACACCTCACCTCTGGAACTTCGAAAGGGTCCTTCACACCCTTGGTGCAAATCAAGAAGTTCCCCGACCTAGCCGTCTCCACTCGAGAGGAATCACGAGGGTCCCGCCCACATCCAGAGGAGCCCCGTTTCCGCCTCGTAGCTCGAGATGAGGGATCCATTCCCTGCTTCGTCGGGAAAGAGTCCCCCGCGTTCCCGTCGCATCTCAAGAGGAGGCCCTCTCAACAGGAACGGCGAGAGGAACTCCAGGGTCGTGCCACCATTCCAAGAGTCCCCCAGATGTCTCAGTCCATTCCAGAGGAACCTCTTTTCCCTTCACCGGCTCGTCTTTCACGCCGAGGATCGACTCACACCAACGTGGCACGTGGCACAGCCCTGTGGGAAAGCCTCGTGGGAAAGCCTCGAGGGACAGCCTCGAGGGAAAGCCACAGATCCCTTGATCCACGTGACAGGAAGCGTGACACTACTGCTGCAGCTCGGGAGGAAAGCGCACGTGCATGCCCCCACTCGAGACGAGGCCTGACTCCCCTGGGGAGACTCAGAAGCACCCCAAGATCCATGGCAACACTGGAGAGCAATCCTCAGGTTCCGGCCCCGACTCCACACAAGGACTGAGGCCCCGGCATGGACGGGAGAGGAATCCCGAGAGGTCCCCTAGCAACTCGCATGGGGACTGGCCTTTCCTGAGGCCACCAGAGCGGGTCCCTGAGGTCCCCGTCGTAACTCGAGAAGACCTGCCGCAACTCGAGAAAATCCAGGAGGTTCTCCCCTCCAGGCGAGATGAGGCCCATTTCCGCTGAGGCGTCTCGAGGCTGATCACACCTCACCTCTGGAACTTCGAAAGGGTCCTTCACACCCTTGGTGCAAATCAAGAAGTTCCCCGACCTAGCCGTCTCCACTCGAGAGGAATCACGAGGGTCCCGCCCACATCCAGAGGAGCCCCGTTTCCGCCTCGTAGCTCGAGATGAGGGATCCATTCCCTTCTTCGTCGGGAAAGAGTCCCCCGCGTTCCCGTCGCATCTCAAGAGGAGGCCCTCTCAACAGGAACGGCGAGAGGAACTCCAGGGTCGTGCCACCATTCCAAGAGTCCCCCAGATGTCTCAGTCCATTCCAGAGGAACCTCTTTTCCCTTCACCGGCTCGTCTTTCACGCCGAGGATCAACTCACACCAAGGTGGCACGTGGCACAGCCCTGTGGGAAAGCCTCGTGGGAAAGCCTCGAGGGACAGCCTCGAGGGAAAGCCACAGATCCCTTGATCCACGTGACAGGAAGCGTGACACTACTGCTGCAGCTCGGGAGGAAAGCGCACGTGCATGCCCCCACTCGAGACGAGGCCTGACTCCCCTGGGGAGACTCAGAAGCACCCCAAGATCCATGGCAACACTGGAGAGCAATCCTCAGGTTCCGGCCCCGACTCCACACAAGGACTGAGGCCCCGGCATGGACGGGAGAGGAATCCCGAGAGGTCCCCTAGCAACTCGCATGGGGACTGGCCTTTCCTGAGGCCACCAGAGCGGGTCCCTGAGGTCTCCGTCGTAACTCGAGAAGACCTGCCGCAACTCGAGAAAATCCAGGAGGTTCTCCCATCCAGGCGAGATGAGGCCCATTTCCGCTGAGGCGTCTCGAGGCTGATCACACCTCACCTCTGGAACTTCGAAAGGGTCCTTCACACCCTTGGTGCAAATCAAGAAGTTCCCCGACCTAGCCGTCTCCACTCGAGAGGAATCACGAGGGTCCCGCCCACATCCAGAGGAGCCCCGTTTCCGCCTCATAGCTCGAGATGAGGGATCCTTTCCCTGCTTCGTCGGGAAAGAGTTCCCGGCGTTCCCGTCGCATCTCAAGAGGAGGCCCTCTCAACAGGAACGGCGAGAGGAACTCCAGGGTCGTGCCACCATTCCAAGAGTCCCCCAGATGTCTCAGTCCATTCCAGAGGAACCTCTTTTCCCTTCACCGGCTCGTCTTTCACGCCGAGGATCGACTCACACCAAGGTGGCACGTGGCACAGCCCTGTGGGAAAGCCTCGTGGGAAAGCCTCGAGGGACAGCCTCGAGGGAAAGCCACAGATCCCTTGATCCACGTGACAGGAAGCGTGACACTACTGCTGCAGCTCGGGAGGAAAGCGCACGTGCACTCCCCCACTCGAGACGAGGCCTGACTCCCCTGGGGAGACTCAGAAGCACCCCAAGATCCATGGCAACACTGGAGAGCAATCCTCAGGTTCCGGCCCCGACTCCACACAAGGACTGAGGCCCCGGCATGGACGGGAGAGGAATCCCGAGCGGTCCCCTAGCAACTCGCATGGGGACTGGCCTTTCCTGAGACCACCAAAGCGGGTCCCTGAGGTCCCCGTCGTAACTCGAGAAGACCTGCCGCAACTCGAGAAAATCCAGGAGGTTCTCCCCTCCAGGCGAGATGAGGCCCATTTCCGCTGAGGCGTCTCGAGGCTGATCACACCTCACCTCTGGAACTTCGAAAGGGTCCTTCACACCCTTGGTGCAAATCAAGAAGTTCCCCGACCTAGCCGTCTCCACTCGAGAGGAATCACGAGGGTCCCGCCCACATCCAGAGGAGCCCCGTTTCCGCCTCATAGCTCGAGATGAGGGATCCTTTCCCTGCTTCGTTGGGAAAGAGTTCCCGGCGTTCCCATCGCATCTCAAGAGGAGGCCCTCTCAACAGGAACGGCGAGAGGAACTCCAGGGTCGTGCCACCATTCCAAGAGTCCCCCAGATGTCTCAGTCCATTCCAGAGGAACCTCTTTTCCCTTCACCGGCTCGTCTTTCACGCCGAGGATCGACTCACACTAAGGTGGCACGTGGCACAGCCCTGTGGGAAAGCCTCGTGGGAAAGCCTCGAGGGACAGCCTCGAGGGAAAGACACAGATCCCTTGATCCACGTGACAGGAAGCGTGACACTACTGCTGCAGCTCGGGAGGAAAGCGCACGTGCATGCCCCCACTCGAGACGAGGCCTGACTCCCCTGGGGAGACTCAGAAGCACCCCAAGATCCATAGCAACACTGGAGAGGAATCCTCAGGTTCCGGCCCCGAATCCACACAAGGGCTGAGGCCCCGGCATGGACGGGAGAGGAATCCCGATAGGTCCCCTAGCAAGAGGCATGGGGACTGGCCTTTCCTGAGGCCTCCAGAGCGGGTCCCTGTGGTCCCCGTCGTAACTCGAGAAGACCTGCCGCAACTCGAGAAAATCCAGGAGGTTCTCCCCTCCAGGCGAGATGAGGCCCATTTCCGCTGAGGCGTCTCGAGGCTGATCACACCTCACCTCTGGAACTTCGAAAGGCTCCTTCACACCCTTGGTGCAAATCAAGAAGTTCCCCGACCTAGCCGTCTCCACTCGAGAGGAATCACGAGGGTCCCGCCCACATCCAGAGGATCCCCGTTTCCGCCTCGTAGCTCGAGATGAGGGATCCATTCCCTTCTTCGTCGGGAAAGAGTCCCCCGCGTTCCCGTCGCATCTCAAGAGGAGGCCCTCTCAACAGGAACGGCGAGAGGAACTCCAGGGTCGTGCCACCATTCCAAGAGTCCCCCAGATGTCTCAGTCCATTCCAGAGGAACTTCTTTTCCCTTCACCGGCTCGTCTTTCACGCCGAGGATCAACTCACACCAAGGTGGCACGTGGCACAGCCCTGTGGGAAAGCCTCGTGGGAAAGCCTCGAGGGACAGCCTCGAGGGAAAGCCACAGATCCCTTGATCCACGTGACAGGAAGCGTGACACTACTGCTGCAGCTCGGGAGGAAAGCGCACGTGCATGCCCCCACTCGAGACGAGGCCTGACTCCCCTGGGGAGACTCAGAAGCACCCCAAGATCCATGGCAACACTGGAGAGGAATCCTCAGGTTCCGGCCCCGACTCCACACAAGGACTGAGGCCCCGGCATGGTCGGGAGAGGAATCCCGAGAGGTCCCCTAGCAACTCGCATGGGGACTGGCCTTTCCTGAGGCCACCAGAGCGGGTCCCTGAGGTCTCCGTCGTAACTCGAGAAGACCTGCCGCAACTCGAGAAAATCCAGGAGGTTCTCCCCTCCAGGCGAGATGAGGCGCATTTCCGCTGAGGCGTCTCGAGGCTGATCACACCTCACCTCTGGAACTTCGAAAGGGTCCTTCACACCCTTGGTGCAAATCAAGAAGTTCCCCGACCTAGCCGTCTCCACTCGAGAGGAATAACGAAGGTCCCGCCCACATCCAGAGGAGCCCCGTTTCCGCCTCATAGCTCGAGATGAGGGATCCTTTCCCTGCTTCGTCGGGAAAGAGTTCCCGGCGTTCCCATCGCATCTCAAGAGGAGGCCCTCTCAACAGGAACGGCGAGAGGAACTCCAGGGTCGTGCCACCATTCCAAGAGTCCCCCAGATGTCTCAGTCCATTCCAGAGGAACCTCTTTTCCCTTCACCGGCTCGTCTTTCACGCCGAGGATCGACTCACACCAAGGTGGCACGTGGCACAGCCCTGTGGGAAAGCCTCGTGGGAAAGTCTCGAGGGACAGCCTCGAGGGAAAGCCACAAATCCCTTGATCCACGTGACAGGAAGCGTGACACTACTGCTGCAGCTCGGGAGGAAAGCGCACGTGCATGCCCCACTCGAGACGAGGCCTGACTCCCCTGGGGAGACTCAGAAGCACCCCAAGATCCATGGCAACACTGGAGAGGAATCCTCAGGTTCCGGCCCCGAATCCACACAAGGGCTGAGGCCCCGGCATGGACGGGAGAGGAATCCCGATAGGTCCCCTAGCAAGAGGCATGGGGACTGGCCTTTCCTGAGGCCTCCAGAGCGGGTCCCTGTGGTCCCCGTCGTAACTCGAGAAGACCTGCCGCAACTCGAGAAAATCCAGGAGGTTCTCCCCTCCAGGCGTGATGAGGCCCATTTCCGCTGAGGCGTCTCGAGGCTGATCACACCTCACCTCTGGAACTTCGAAAGGCTCCTTCACACCCTTGGTGCAAATCAAGAAGTTCCCCGACCTAGCTGTCTCCACTCGAGAGGAATCACGAGGGTCCCGCCCACATCCAGAGGAGCCCCGTTTCCGCCTCGTAGCTTGAGATGAGGGATCCTTTCCCTGCTTCGTCGGGAAAGAGTTCCCGGCGTTCCCGTCGCATCTCAAGAGGAGGCCCTCTCAACAGGAACGGCGAGAGGAACTCCAGGGTCGTGCCACCATTCCAAGAGTCCCCCAGATGTCTCAGTCCATTCCAGAGGAACCTCTTTTCCCTTCACCGGCTCGTCTTTCACGCCGAGGATCGACTCACACCAAGGTGGCACGTGGCACAGCCCTGTGGGAAAGCCTCGTGGGAAAGCCTCGAGGGACAGCCTCGAGGGAAAGCCACAGATCCCTTGATCCACGTGACAGGAAGCGTGACACTACTGCTGCAGCTCGGGAGGAAAGCGCACGTGCACTCCCCCACTCGAGACGAGGCCTGACTCCCCTGGGGAGACTCAGAAGCACCCCAAGATCCATGGCAACACTGGAGAGCAATCCTCAGGTTCCGGCCCCGACTCCACACAAGGACTGAGGCCCCGGCATGGACGGGAGAGGAATCCCGAGAGGTCCCCTAGCAACTCGCATGGGGACTGGCCTTTCCTGAGGCCACCAAAGCGGGTCCCTGAGGTCCCCGTCGTAACTCGAGAAGACCTGCCGCAACTCGAGAAAATCCAGGAGGTTCTCCCCTCCAGGCGAGATGAGGCCCATTTCCGCTGAGGCGTCTCGAGGCTGATCACACCTCACCTCTGGAACTTCGAAAGGGTCCTTCACACCCTTGGTGCAAATCAAGAAGTTCCCCGACCTAGCCGTCTCCACTCGAGAGGAATCACGAGGGTCCCGCCCACATCCAGAGGAGCCCCGTTTCCGCCTCATAGCTCGAGATGAGGGATCCTTTCCCTGCTTCGTTGGGAAAGAGTTCCCGGCGTTCCCATCGCATCTCAAGAGGAGGCCCTCTCAACAGGAACGGCGAGAGGAACTCCAGGGTCGTGCCACCATTCCAAGAGTCCCCCAGATGTCTCAGTCCATTCCAGAGGAACCTCTTTTCCCTTCACCGGCTCGTCTTTCACGCCGAGGATCGACTCACACTAAGGTGGCACGTGGCACAGCCCTGTGGGAAAGCCTCGTGGGAAAGCCTCGAGGGACAGCCTCGAGGGAAAGACACAGATCCCTTGATCCACGTGACAGGAAGCGTGACACTACTGCTGCAGCTCGGGAGGAAAGCGCACGTGCATGCCCCCACTCGAGACGAGGCCTGACTCCCCTGGGGAGACTCAGAAGCACCCCAAGATCCATGGCAACACTGGAGAGGAATCCTCAGGTTCCGGCCCCGAATCCACACAAGGGCTGAGGCCCCGGCATGGACGGGAGAGGAATCCCGATAGGTCCCCTAGCAAGAGGCATGGGGACTGGCCTTTCCTGAGGCCTCCAGAGCGGGTCCCTGTGGTCCCCGTCGTAACTCGAGAAGACCTGCCGCAACTCGAGAAAATCCAGGAGGTTCTCCCCTCCAGGCGAGATGAGGCCCATTTCCGCTGAGGCGTCTCGAGGCTGATCACACCTCACCTCTGGAACTTCGAAAGGCTCCTTCACACCCTTGGTGCAAATCAAGAAGTTCCCCGACCTAGCCGTCTCCACTCGAGAGGAATCACGAGGGTCCCGCCCACATCCAGAGGATCCCCGTTTCCGCCTCGTAGCTCGAGATGAGGGATCCATTCCCTTCTTCGTCGGGAAAGAGTCCCCCGCGTTCCCGTCGCATCTCAAGAGGAGGCCCTCTCAACAGGAACGGCGAGAGGAACTCCAGGGTCGTGCCACCATTCCAAGAGTCCCCCAGATGTCTCAGTCCATTCCAGAGGAACTTCTTTTCCCTTCACCGGCTCGTCTTTCACGCCGAGGATCAACTCACACCAAGGTGGCACGTGGCACAGCCCTGTGGGAAAGCCTCGTGGGAAAGCCTCGAGGGACAGCCTCGAGGGAAAGCCACAGATCCCTTGATCCACGTGACAGGAAGCGTGACACTACTGCTGCAGCTCGGGAGGAAAGCGCACGTGCATGCCCCCACTCGAGACGAGGCCTGACTCCCCTGGGGAGACTCAGAAGCACCCCAAGATCCATGGCAACACTGGAGAGGAATCCTCAGGTTCCGGCCCCGACTCCACACAAGGACTGAGGCCCCGGCATGGACGGGAGAGGAATCCCGAGAGGTCCCCTAGCAACTCGCATGGGGACTGGCCTTTCCTGAGGCCACCAGAGCAGGTCCCTGAGGTCTCCGTCGTAACTCGAGAAGACCTGCCGCAACTCGAGAAAATCCAGGAGGTTCTCCCCTCCAGGCGAGATGAGGCCCATTTCCGCTGAGGCGTCTCGAGGCTGATCACACCTCACCTCTGGAACTTCGAAAGGGTCCTTCACACCCTTGGTGCAAATCAAGAAGTTCCCCGACCTAGCCGTCTCCACTCGAGAGGAATAACGAAGGTCCCGCCCACATCCAGAGGAGCCCCGTTTCCGCCTCATAGCTCGAGATGAGGGATCCTTTCCCTGCTTCGTCGGGAAAGAGTTCCCGGCGTTCCCATCGCATCTCAAGAGGAGGCCCTCTCAACAGGAACGGCGAGAGGAACTCCAGGGTCGTGCCACCATTCCAAGAGTCCCCCAGATGTCTCAGTCCATTCCAGAGGAACCTCTTTTCCCTTCACCGGCTCGTCTTTCACGCCGAGGATCGACTCACACCAAGGTGGCACGTGGCACAGCCCTGTGGGAAAGCCTCGTGGGAAAGTCTCGAGGGACAGCCTCGAGGGAAAGCCACAAATCCCTTGATCCACGTGACAGGAAGCGTGACACTACTGCTGCAGCTCGGGAGGAAAGCGCACGTGCATGCCCCACTCGAGACGAGGCCTGACTCCCCTGGGGAGACTCAGAAGCACCCCAAGATCCATGGCAACACTGGAGAGGAATCCTCAGGTTTCGGCCCCGACTCCACACAAGGACTGAGGCCCCGGCATGGACGGGAGAGGAATCCCGAGAGGTCCCCTAGCAACTCGCATGGGGACTGGCCTTTCCTGAGGCCACCAAAGCGGGTCCCTGAGGTCCCCGTCGTAACTCGAGAAGACCTGCCGCAACTCGAGAAAATCCAGGAGGTTCTCCCCTCCAGGCGAGATGAGGCCCATTTCCGCTGAGGCGTCTCGAGGCTGATCACACCTCACCTCTGGAACTTCGAAAGGGTCCTTCACACCCTTGGTGCAAATCAAGAAGTTCCCCGACATACCCGTCTCCACTCGAGAGGAATCACGAGGGTCCCGCCCACATCCAGAGGAGCCCCGTTTCCGCCTCGTAGCTCGAGATGAGGGATCCATTCCCTTCTTCGTCGGGAAAGAGTCCCCCGCGTTCCCGTCGCATCTCAAGAGGAGGCCCTCTCAACAGGAACGGCGAGAGGAACTCCAGGGTCGTGCCACCATTCCAAGAGTCCCCCAGATGTCTCAGTCCATTCCAGAGGAACCTCTTTTCCCTTCACCGGCTCGTCTTTCACGCCGAGGATCGACTCACACCAAGGTGGTACGTGGCACAGCCCTGTGGGAAAGCCTCGTGGGAAAGCCTCGAGGGACAGCCTCGAGGGAAAGCCACAGATCCCTTGATCCACGTGACAGGAAGCGTGACACTACTGCTGCAGCTCGGGAGGAAAGCGCACGTGCATGCCCCCACTCGAGACGAGGCCTGACTCCCCTGGGGAGACTCAGAAGCACCCCAAGATCCATGGCAACACTGGAGAGGAATCCTCAGGTTCCGGCCCCGACTCCACACAAGGACTGAGGCCCCGGCATGGACGGGAGAGGAATCCCGAGAGGTCCCCTAGCAACTCATATGGGGACTGGCCTTTCCTGAGGCCACCAGAGCGGGTCCCTGAGGTCTCCGTCGTAACTCGAGAAGACCTGCCGCAACTCGAGAAAATCCAGGAGGTTCTCCCCTCCAGGCGAGATGAGGCCCATTTCCGCTGAGGCGTCTCGAGGCTAATCACACCTCACCTCTGGAACTTCGAAAGGCTCCTTCACACCCTTGGTGCAAATCAAGAAGTTCCCCGACCTAGCCGTCTCCACTCGAGAGGAATCACGAGGGTCCCGCCCACATCCAGAGGAGCCCCGTTTCCGCCTCGTAGCTTGAGATGAGGGATCCTTTCCCTGCTTCGTCGGGAAAGAGTTCCCGGCGTTCCCGTCGCATCTCAAGAGGAGGCCCTCTCAACAGGAACGGCGAGAGGAACTCCAGGGTCGTGCCACCATTCCAAGAGTCCCCCAGATGTCTCAGTCCATTCCAGAGGAACCTCTTTTCCCTTCACCGGCTCGTCTTTCACGCCGAGGATCGACTCACACCAAGGTGGCACGTGGCACAGCCCTGTGGGAAAGCCTCGTGGGAAAGCCTCGAGGGACAGCCTCGAGGGAAAGCCACAGATCCCTTTATCCACGTGACAGGAAGCGTGACACTACTGCTGCAGCTCGGGAGGAAAGCGCACGTGCACGCCCCAACTCGAGACGAGGCCTGACTCCCCTGGGGAGACTCAGAAGCACCCCAAGATCCATGGCAACACTGGAGAGCAATCCTCAGGTTCCGGATCCGACTCCACACAAGGACTGAGGCCCTGGCATGGACGGGAGAGGAATCCCGAGAGGTCCCCTAGCAACTCGCATGGGGACTGGCCTTTCCTGAGGCCACCAGAGCGGGTCCCTGAGGTCCCCGTCGTAACTCGAGAAGACCTGCCGCAACTCGAGAAAATCCAGGAGGTTCTCCCCTCCAGGCGAGATGAGGCCCATTTCCGCTGAGGCGTCTCGAGGCTGATCACACCTCACCTCTGGAACTTCGAAAGGCTCCTTCACACCCTTGGTGCAAATCAAGAAGTTCCCCGACCTAGCCGTGTCCACTCGAGAGGAATCACGAGGGTCCCGCCCACATCCAGAGGATCCCCGTTTCCGCCTCGTAGCTCGAGATGAGGGATCCATTCCCTTCTTCGTCGGGAAAGAGTCCCCCGCGTTCCCGTCGCATCTCAAGAGGAGGCCCTCTCAACAGGAACGGCGAGAGGAACTCCAGGGTCGTGCCACCATTCCAAGAGTCCCCCAAATGTCTCAGTCCATTCCAGAGGAACCTCTTTTCCCTTCACCGGCTCGTCTTTCACGCCGAGGATCAACTCACACCAAGGTGGCACGTGGCACAGCCCTGTGGGAAAGCCTCGTGGGAAAGCCTCGAGGGACAGCCTCGAGGGAAAGCCACAGATCCCTTGATCCACGTGACAGGAAGCGTGACACTACTGCTGCAGCTCGGGAGGAAAGCGCACGTGCATGCCCCCACTCGAGACGAGGCCTGACTCCCCTGGGGAGACTCAGAAGCACCCCAAGATCCATGGCAACACTGGAGAGGAATCCTCAGGTTCCGGCCCCGACTCCACACAAGGACTGAGGCCCCGGCATGGACGGGAGAGGAATCCCGAGAGGTCCCCTAGCAACTCGCATGGGGACTGGCCTTTCCTGAGGCCACCAGAGCGGGTCCCTGAGGTCTCCGTCGTAACTCGAGAAGACCTGCCGCAACTCGAGAAAATCCAGGAGGTTCTCCCCTCCAGGCGAGATGAGGCCCATTTCCGCTGATGCGTCTCGAGGCTGATCACACCTCACCTCTGGAACTTCAAAAGGGTCCTTCACACCCTTGGTGCAAATCAAGAAGTTCCCCGACCTAGCCGTCTCCACTCGAGAGGAATAACGAGGGTCCCGCCCACATCCAGAGGAGCCCCGTTTCCGCCTCATAGCTCGAGATGAGGGATCCTTTCCCTGCTTCGTCGGGAAAGAGTTTCCGGCGTTCCCATCGCATCTCAAGAGGAGGCCCTCTCAACAGGAACGGCGAGAGGAACTCCAGGGTCGTGCCACCATTCCAAGAGTCCCCCAGATGTCTCAGTCCATTCCAGAGGAACCTCTTTTCCCTTCACCGGCTCGTCTTTCACGCCGAGGATCGACTCACACCAAGGTGGCACGTGGCACAGCCCTGTGGGAAAGCCTCGTGGGAAAGTCTCGAGGGACAGCCTCGAGGGAAAGCCACAAATCCCTTGATCCACGTGACAGGAAGCGTGACACTACTGCTGCAGCTCGGGAGGAAAGCGCACGTGCATGCCCCACTCGAGACGAGGCCTGACTCCCCTGGGGAGACTCAGAAGCACCCCAAGATCCATGGCAACACTGGAGAGGAATCCTCAGGTTCCGGCCCCGAATCCACACAAGGGCTGAGGCCCCGGCATGGACGGGAGAGGAATCCCGATAGGTCCCCTAGCAAGAGGCATGGGGACTGGCCTTTCCTGAGGCCTCCAGAGCGGGTCCCTGTGGTCCCCGTCGTAACTCGAGAAGACCTGCCGCAACTCGAGAAAATCCAGGAGGTTCTCCCCTCCAGGCGTGATGAGGCCCATTTCCGCTGAGGCGTCTCGAGGCTGATCACACCTCACCTCTGGAACTTCGAAAGGCTCCTTCACACCCTTGGTGCAAATCAAGAAGTTCCCCGACCTAGCTGTCTCCACTCGAGAGGAATCACGAGGGTCCCGCCCACATCCAGAGGAGCCCCGTATCCGCCTCGTAGCTTGAGATGAGGGATCCTTTCCCTGCTTCGTCGGGAAAGAGTTCCCGGCGTTCCCGTCGCATCTCAAGAGGAGGCCCTCTCAACAGGAACGGCGAGAGGAACTCCAGGGTCGTGCCACCATTCCAAGAGTCCCCCAGATGTCTCAGTCCATTCCAGAGGAACCTCTTTTCCCTTCACCGGCTCGTCTTTCACGCCGAGGATCGACTCACACCAAGGTGGCACGTGGCACAGCCCTGTGGGAAAGCCTCGTGGGAAAGCCTCGAGGGACAGCCTCGAGGGAAAGACACAGATCCCTTGATCCACGTGACAGGAAGCGTGACACTACTGCTGCAGCTCGGGAGGAAAGCGCACGTGCACGCCCCCACTCGAGACGAGGCCTGACTCCCCTGGGGAGACTCAGAAGCACCCCAAGATCCATGGCAACACTGGAGAGCAATCCTCAGGTTCCGGCCCCGACTCCACACAAGGACTGAGGCCCCGGCATGGACGGGAGAGGAATCCCGAGAGGTCCCCTAGCAACTCGCATGGGGACTGGCCTTTCCTGAGGCCACCAAAGCGGGTCCCTGAGGTCCCCGTCGTAACTCGAGAAGACCTGCCGCAACTCGAGAAAATCCAGGAGGTTCTCCCCTCCAGGCGAGATGAGGCCCATTTCCGCTGAGGCGTCTCGAGGCTGATCACACCTCACCTCTGGAACTTCGAAAGGGTCCTTCACACCCTTGGTGCAAATCAAGAAGTTCCCCGACATACCCGTCTCCACTCGAGAGGAATCACGAGGGTCCCGCCCACATCCAGAGGAGCCCCGTTTCCGCCTCGTAGCTCGAGATGAGGGATCCATTCCCTTCTTCGTCGGGAAAGAGTCCCCCGCGTTCCCGTCGCATCTCAAGAGGAGGCCCTCTCAACAGGAACGGCGAGAGGAACTCCAGGGTCGTGCCACCATTCCAAGAGTCCCCCAGATGTCTCAGTCCATTCCAGAGGAACCTCTTTTCCCTTCACCGGCTCGTCTTTCACGCCGAGGATCGACTCACACCAAGGTGGCACGTGGCACAGCCCTGTGGGAAAGCCTCGTGGGAAAGCCTCGAGGGACAGCCTCGAGGGAAAGCCACAGATCCCTTTATCCACGTGACAGGAAGCGTGACACTACTGCTGCAGCTCGGGAGGAAAGTGCACGTGCACGCCCCCACTCAAGACGAGGCCTGACTCCCCTGGGGAGACTCAGAAGCACCCAAGATCCATGGCAACACTGGAGAGCAATCCTCAGGTTCCGGCCCCGACTCCACACAAGGACTGAGGCCCTGGCATGGACGGGAGAGGAATCCCGATAGGTCCCCTAGCAACTCGCATGGGGACTGGCCTTTCCTGAGGCCACCAGAGCGGGTCCCTGATGTCCCCGTCGTAACTCGAGAAGACCTGCCGCAACTCGAGAAAATCCAGGAGGTTCTCCCCTCCAGGCGAGATGAGGCCCATTTCCGCTGAGGCGTCTCGAGGCTGATCACACCTCACCTCTGGAACTTCGAAAGGCTCCTTCACACCCTTGGTGCAAATCAAGAAGTTCCCCGACCTAGCCGTCTCCACTCGAGAGGAATCACGAGGGTCCCGCCCACATCCAGAGGAGCCCCGTTTCCGCCTCGTAGCTCGAGATGAGGGATCCTTTCCCTGCTTCGTCGGGAAAGAGTTCCCGGCGTTCCCGTCGCATCTCAAGAGGAGGCCCTCTCAACAGGAACGGCGAGAGGAACTCCAGGGTCGTGTCACCATTCCAAGAGTCCCCCAGATGTCTCAGTCCATTCCAGAGGAACCTCTTTTCCCTTCACCAGCTCGTCTTTCACGCCGAGGATCGACTCACAGCAAGGTGGCACGTGGCACAGCCCTGTGGGAAAGCCTCGTGGGAAAGCCTCGAGGGACAGCCTCGAGGGAAAGCCAGAGATCCCTTGATCCACGTGACAGGAAGCGTGACACTACTGCTGCAGCTCGGGAGGAAAGCGCACGTGCATGCCCCCACTCGAGACGAGGCCTGACTCCACTGGGGAGACTCAGAAGCACCCCAAGATCCATGGCAACACTTGAGAGCAATCCTCAGCTTCCGGCCCCGACTCCACACAAGGACTGAGGACCCGGCATGGACGGGAGAGGAATCCCGAGAGGTCCCCTAGCAACTCGCATGGGGACTGGCCTTTCCTGAGGCCACCAGAGCGGGTCCCTGAGGTCCCCGTCGTAACTCGAGAAGACCTGCCGCAACTCGAGAAAATGCAGGAGGTTCTCCCCTCCAGGCGAGATGAGGCCCATTTCCGCTGAGGCGTCTCGAGGCTGATCACACCTCACCTCTGGAACTTCGAAAGGGTCCTTCACACCCTTGGTGCAAATCAAGAAGTTCCCCGACCTAGCCGTCTCCACTCGAGAGGAATCACGAGGGTCCCGCCCACATCCAGAGGAGCCCCGTTTCCGCCTCGTAGCTCGAGATGAGGGATCCTTTCCCTGCTTCGTCGGGAAAGAGTTCCCGGCGTTCCCGTCGCATCTCAAGAGGAGGCCCTCTCAACAGGAACGGCGAGAGGAACTCCAGGGTCGTGCCACCATTCCAAGAGTCCCCCAGATGTCTCAGTCCATTCCAGAGGAACCTCTTTTCCCTTCACCGGCCCGTCTTTCACGCCGAGGATCGACTCACACCAAGGTGGCACGTGGCACAGCCCTGTGGGAAAGCCTCGTGGGAAAGCCTCGAGGGACAGCCTCGAGGGAAAGCCACAGATCCCTTGATCCACGTGACAGGAAGCGTGACACTACTGCTGCAGCTCGGGAGGAAAGCGCACGTGCATGCCCCCACACGAGACGAGGCCTGACTCCCCTGGGGAGACTCAGAAGCACCCCAAGATCCATGGCAACACTGGAGAGGAATCCTCAGGTTCCGGCCCCGACTCCACACAAGGACTGAGGCCCCGGCATGGACGGGAGAGGAATCCCGAGCGGTCCCCTAGCAACTCGCATGGGGACTGGCCTTTCCTGAGGCCACCAGAGCGGGTCCCTGAGGTCCCCGTCGTAACTCGAGAAGACCTGCCGCAACTCGAGAAAATCCAGGAGGTTCTCCCCTCCAGGCGAGATGAGGCCCATTTCCGCTGAGGCGTCTCGAGGCTGATCACACCTCACCTCTGGAACTTCGAAAGGCTCCTTCACACCCTTGGTGCAAATCAAGAAGTTCCCCGACCTAGCCGTCTCCACTCGAGAGGAATCACGAGGGTCCCGCCCACATCCAGAGGAGCCCCGTTTCCGCCTCGTAGCTCGAGATGAGGGATCCTTTCCCTGCTTCGTCGGGAAAGAGTTCCCGGCGTTCCCGTCGCATCTCAAGAGGAGGCCCTCTCAACAGGAACGGCGAGAGGAACTCCAGGGTCGTGCCACCATTCCAAGAGTCCCCCAGATGTCTCAGTCCATTCCAGAGGAACCTCTTTTCCCTTCAGCGGCTCGTCTTTCACGCCGAGGATCGACTCACACCAAGGTGCCACGTGGCACAGCCCTGTGGGAAAGCCTCGTGGGAAAGCCTCGAGGGACAGCCTCGAGGGAAAGCCACAGATCCCTTGATCCACGTGACAGGAAGCGTGACACTACTGCTGCAGCTCGGGAGGAAAGCGCACGTGCATGCCCCCACTCGAGACGAGGCCTGACTCCCCTGGGGAGACTCAGAAGCACCCCAAGATCCATGGCAACACTGGAGAGGAATCCTCAGGTTCCGGCCCCGACTCCACACAAGGACTGAGGCCCCGGCATGGACGGGAGAGGAATCCCGAGAGGTCCCCTAGCAACTCGCATGGGGACTGGCCTTTCCTGAGGCCACCAGAGCGGGTCCCTGAGGTCCCCGTCGTAACTCGAGAAGACCTGCCGCAACTCGAGAAAATCCAGGAGGTTCTCCCCTCCAGGCGAGATGAGGCCCATTTCCGCTGAGGCGTCTCGAGGCTGATCACACCTCACCTCTGGAACTTCGAAAGGCTCCTTCACACCCTTGGTGCAAATCAAGAAGTTCCCCGACCTAGCTGTCTCCACTCGAGAGGAATCACGAGGGTCCCGCCCACATCCAGAGGAGCCCCGTTTCCGCCTCGTAGCTCGAGATGAGGGATCCTTTCCCTGCTTCGTCGGGAAAGAGTTCCCGGCGTTCCCGTCGCATCTCAAGAGGAGGCCCTCTCAACAGGAACGGCGAGAGGAACTCCAGGGTCGTGCCACCATTCCAAGAGTCCCCCAGATGTCTCAGTCCATTCCAGAGGAACCTCTTTTCCCTTCAGCGGCTCGTCTTTCACGCCGAGGATCGACTCACACCAAGGTGGCACGTGGCACAGCCCTGTGGGAAAGCCTCGTGGGAAAGCCTCGAGGGACAGCCTCGAGGGAAAGCCACAGATCCCTTGATCCACGTGACAGGAAGCGTGACACTACTGCTGCAGCACGGGAGGAAAGCGCACGTGCATGCCCCCACTCGAGACGAGGCCTGACTCCCCTGGGGAGACTCAGAAGCACCCCAAGATCCATGACAACACTGGAGAGCACTCCTCAGGTTCCGGCCCCGACTCCACACAAGGACTGAGGCCCCGGCATGGACGGGAGAGGAATCCCGAGAGGTCCCCTAGCAACTCGCATGGGGACTGGCCTTTCCTGAAGCCACCAGAGCGGGTCCCTGAGGTCCCCATCGTAACTCGAGAAGACCTGCCGCAACTCGAGAAAATCCAGGAGGTTCTCCCCTCCAGGCGAGATGAGGCCCATTTCCGCTGAGGCGTCTCGAGGCTGATCACACCTCACCTCTGGAACTTCGAAAGGGTCCTTCACACCATTGGTGCAAATCAAGAAGTTCCCCGACATACCCGTCTCCACTCGAGAGGAATCACGAGGGTCCCGCCCACATCCAGAGGAGCCCCGTTTCCGCCTCGTAGCTCGAGATGAGGGATCCTTTCCCTGCTTCGTCGGGAAAGAGTTCCCGGCGTTCCCGTCGCATCTCAAGAGGAGGCCCTCTCAACAGTAACGGCGAGAGGAACTCCAGGGTCGTGCCACCATTCTAAGGGTCCCCCAGATTTCTCAGTCCATTCCAGAGGAACCTCTTTTCCCTTCAGCGGCTCGTCTTTCACGCCGAGGATCGACTCACACCAAGGTGGAACGTGGCACAGCCCTGTGGGAAAGCCTCGTGGGAAAGCCTCGAGGGACAGCCTCGAGGGAAAGCCACAGATCCCTTGATCCATGTGACAGGAAGCGTGACACTACTGCTGCAGCTCGGGAGGAAAGCGCACGTGCATGCCCCCACTCGAGACGAGGCCTGACTCCCCTGGGGAGACTCAGAAGCACCCCAAGATCCATGGCAACACTGGAGAGGAATCCTCAGGTTCCGGCCCCGAATCCACACAAGGGCTGAGGCCCCGGCATGGACGGGAGAGGAATCCCGATAGGTCCCCTAGCAAGAGGCATGGGGACTGGCCTTTCCTGAGGCCTCCAGAGCGGGTCCCTGTGGTCCCCGTCGTAACTCGAGAAGACCTGCCGCAACTCGAGAAAATCCAGGAGGTTCTCCCCTCCAGGCGTGATGAGGCCCATTTCCGCTGAGGCGTCTCGAGGCTGATCACACCTCACCTCTGGAACTTCGAAAGGCTCCTTCACACCCTTGGTGCAAATCAAGAAGTTCCCCGACCTAGCTGTCTCCACTCGAGAGGAATCACGAGGGTCCCGCCCACATCCAGAGGAGCCCCGTTTCCGCCTCGTAGCTTGAGATGAGGGATCCTTTCCCTGCTTCGTCGGGAAAGAGTTCCCGGCGTTCCCGTCGCATCTCAAGAGGAGGCCCTCTCAACAGGAACGGCGAGAGGAACTCCAGGGTCGTGCCACCATTCCAAGAGTCCCCCAGATGTCTCAGTCCATTCCAGAGGAACCTCTTTTCCCTTCACCGGCTCGTCTTTCACGCCGAGGATCGACTCACACCAAGGTGGCACGTGGCACAGCCCTGTGGGAAAGCCTCGTGGGAAAGCCTCGAGGGACAGCCTCGAGGGAAAGCCACAGATCCCTTGATCCACGTGACAGGAAGCGTGACACTACTGCTGCAGCTCGGGAGGAAAGCGCACGTGCACTCCCCCACTCGAGACGAGGCCTGACTCCCCTGGGGAGACTCAGAAGCACCCCAAGATCCATGGCAACACTGGAGAGCAATCCTCAGGTTCCGGCCCCGACTCCACACAAGGACTGAGGCCCCGGCATGGACGGGAGAGGAATCCCGAGAGGTCCCCTAGCAACTCGCATGGGGACTGGCCTTTCCTGAGGCCACCAAAGCGGGTCCCTGAGGTCCCCGTCGTAACTCGAGAAGACCTGCCGCAACTCGAGAAAATCCAGGAGGTTCTCCCCTCCAGGCGAGATGAGGCCCATTTCCGCTGAGGCGTCTCGAGGCTGATCACACCTCACCTCTGGAACTTCGAAAGGGTCCTTCACACCCTTGGTGCAAATCAAGAAGTTCCCCGACCTAGCCGTCTCCACTCGAGAGGAATCACGAGGGTCCCGCCCACATCCAGAGGAGCCCCGTTTCCGCCTCATAGCTCGAGATGAGGGATCCTTTCCCTGCTTCGTTGGGAAAGAGTTCCCGGCGTTCCCATCGCATCTCAAGAGGAGGCCCTCTCAACAGGAACGGCGAGAGGAACTCCAGGGTCGTGCCACCATTCCAAGAGTCCCCCAGATGTCTCAGTCCATTCCAGAGGAACCTCTTTTCCCTTCACCGGCTCGTCTTTCACGCCGAGGATCGACTCACACTAAGGTGGCACGTGGCACAGCCCTGTGGGAAAGCCTCGTGGGAAAGCCTCGAGGGACAGCCTCGAGGGAAAGACACAGATCCCTTGATCCACGTGACAGGAAGCGTGACACTACTGCTGCAGCTCGGGAGGAAAGCGCACGTGCATGCCCCCACTCGAGACGAGGCCTGACTCCCCTGGGGAGACTCAGAAGCACCCCAAGATCCATGGCAACACTGGAGAGGAATCCTCAGGTTCCGGCCCCGAATCCACACAAGGGCTGAGGCCCCGGCATGGACGGGAGAGGAATCCCGATAGGTCCCCTAGCAAGAGGCATGGGGACTGGCCTTTCCTGAGGCCTCCAGAGCGGGTCCCTGTGGTCCCCGTCGTAACTCGAGAAGACCTGCCGCAACTCGAGAAAATCCAGGAGGTTCTCCCCTCCAGGCGAGATGAGGCCCATTTCCGCTGAGGCGTCTCGAGGCTGATCACACCTCACCTCTGGAACTTCGAAAGGCTCCTTCACACCCTTGGTGCAAATCAAGAAGTTCCCCGACCTAGCCGTCTCCACTCGAGAGGAATCACGAGGGTCCCGCCCACATCCAGAGGATCCCCGTTTCCGCCTCGTAGCTCGAGATGAGGGATCCTTTCCCTGCTTCGTCGGGAAAGAGTTCCCGGCGTTCCCGTCGCATCTCAAGAGGAGGCCCTCTCAACAGTAACGGCGAGAGGAACTCCAGGGTCGTGCCACCATTCTAAGGGTCCCCCAGATTTCTCAGTCCATTCCAGAGGAACCTCTTTTCCCTTCAGCGGCTCGTCTTTCACGCCGAGGATCGACTCACACCAAGGTGGAACGTGGCACAGCCCTGTGGGAAAGCCTCGTGGGAAAGCCTCGAGGGACAGCCTCGAGGGAAAGCCACAGATCCCTTGATCCATGTGACAGGAAGCGTGACACTACTGCTGCAGCTCGGGAGGAAAGCGCACGTGCATGCCCCACTCGAGACGAGGCCTGACTCCCCTGGGGAGACTCAGAAGCACCCCAAGATCCATGGCAACACTGGAGAGGAATCCTCAGGTTCCGGCCCCGAATCCACACAAGGGCTGAGGCCCCGGCATGGACGGGAGAGGAATCCCGATAGGTCCCCTAGCAAGAGGCATGGGGACTGGCCTTTCCTGAGGCCTCCAGAGCGGGTCCCTGTGGTCCCCGTCGTAACTCGAGAAGACCTGCCGCAACTCGAGAAAATCCAGGAGGTTCTCCCCTCCAGGCGTGATGAGGCCCATTTCCGCTGAGGCGTCTCGAGGCTGATCACACCTCACCTCTGGAACTTCGAA
The DNA here is from genome assembly GCF_023091745.1 of Budorcas taxicolor. Taxonomy (NCBI): domain Eukaryota; kingdom Metazoa; phylum Chordata; class Mammalia; order Artiodactyla; family Bovidae; genus Budorcas; species Budorcas taxicolor. Next base: position 1,279,678 of record NC_068927.1, on the reverse strand, counting down.
AGGCTCCTTCACACCCTTGGTGCAAATCAAGAAGTTCCCCGACCTAGCTGTCTCCACTCGAGAGGAATCACGAGGGTCCCGCCCACATCCAGAGGAGCCCCGTTTCCGCCTCGTAGCTTGAGATGAGGGATCCTTTCCCTGCTTCGTCGGGAAAGAGTTCCCGGCGTTCCCGTCGCATCTCAAGAGGAGGCCCTCTCAACAGGAACGGCGAGAGGAACTCCAGGGTCGTGCCACCATTCCAAGAGTCCCCCAGATGTCTCAGTCCATTCCAGAGGAACCTCTTTTCCCTTCACCGGCTCGTCTTTCACGCCGAGGATCGACTCACACCAAGGTGGCACGTGGCACAGCCCTGTGGGAAAGCCTCGTGGGAAAGCCTCGAGGGACAGCCTCGAGGGAAAGACACAGATCCCTTGATCCACGTGACAGGAAGCGTGACACTACTGCTGCAGCTCGGGAGGAAAGCGCACGTGCACGCCCCCACTCGAGACGAGGCCTGACTCCCCTGGGGAGACTCAGAAGCACCCCAAGATCCATGGCAACACTGGAGAGCAATCCTCAGGTTTCGGCCCCGACTCCACACAAGGACTGAGGCCCCGGCATGGACGGGAGAGGAATCCCGAGAGGTCCCCTAGCAACTCGCATGGGGACTGGCCTTTCCTGAGGCCACCAAAGCGGGTCCCTGAGGTCCCCGTCGTAACTCGAGAAGACCTGCCGCAACTCGAGAAAATCCAGGAGGTTCTCCCCTCCAGGCGAGATGAGGCCCATTTCCGCTGAGGCGTCTCGAGGCTGATCACACCTCACCTCTGGAACTTCGAAAGGGTCCTTCACACCCTTGGTGCAAATCAAGAAGTTCCCCGACATACCCGTCTCCACTCGAGAGGAATCACGAGGGTCCCGCCCACATCCAGAGGAGCCCCGTTTCCGCCTCGTAGCTCGAGATGAGGGATCCATTCCCTTCTTCGTCGGGAAAGAGTCCCCCGCGTTCCCGTCGCATCTCAAGAGGAGGCCCTCTCAACAGGAACGGCGAGAGGAACTCCAGGGTCGTGCCACCATTCCAAGAGTCCCCCAGATGTCTCAGTCCATTCCAGAGGAACCTCTTTTCCCTTCACCGGCTCGTCTTTCACGCCGAGGATCGACTCACACCAAGGTGGTACGTGGCACAGCCCTGTGGGAAAGCCTCGTGGGAAAGCCTCGAGGGACAGCCTCGAGGGAAAGCCACAGATCCCTTGATCCACGTGACAGGAAGCGTGACACTACTGCTGCAGCTCGGGAGGAAAGCGCACGTGCATGCCCCCACTCGAGACGAGGCCTGACTCCCCTGGGGAGACTCAGAAGCACCCCAAGATCCATGGCAACACTGGAGAGGAATCCTCAGGTTCCGGCCCCGACTCCACACAAGGACTGAGGCCCCGGCATGGACGGGAGAGGAATCCCGAGAGGTCCCCTAGCAACTCATATGGGGACTGGCCTTTCCTGAGGCCACCAGAGCGGGTCCCTGAGGTCTCCGTCGTAACTCGAGAAGACCTGCCGCAACTCGAGAAAATCCAGGAGGTTCTCCCCTCCAGGCGAGATGAGGCCCATTTCCGCTGAGGCGTCTCGAGGCTAATCACACCTCACCTCTGGAACTTCGAAAGGCTCCTTCACACCCTTGGTGCAAATCAAGAAGTTCCCCGACCTAGCCGTCTCCACTCGAGAGGAATCACGAGGGTCCCGCCCACATCCAGAGGAGCCCCGTTTCCGCCTCGTAGCTTGAGATGAGGGATCCTTTCCCTGCTTCGTCGGGAAAGAGTTCCCGGCGTTCCCGTCGCATCTCAAGAGGAGGCCCTCTCAACAGGAACGGCGAGAGGAACTCCAGGGTCGTGCCACCATTCCAAGAGTCCCCCAGATGTCTCAGTCCATTCCAGAGGAACCTCTTTTCCCTTCACCGGCTCGTCTTTCACGCCGAGGATCGACTCACACCAAGGTGGCACGTGGCACAGCCCTGTGGGAAAGCCTCGTGGGAAAGCCTCGAGGGACAGCCTCGAGGGAAAGCCACAGATCCCTTTATCCACGTGACAGGAAGCGTGACACTACTGCTGCAGCTCGGGAGGAAAGCGCACGTGCACGCCCCAACTCGAGACGAGGCCTGACTCCCCTGGGGAGACTCAGAAGCACCCCAAGATCCATGGCAACACTGGAGAGCAATCCTCAGGTTCCGGATCCGACTCCACACAAGGACTGAGGCCCTGGCATGGACGGGAGAGGAATCCCGAGAGGTCCCCTAGCAACTCGCATGGGGACTGGCCTTTCCTGAGGCCACCAGAGCGGGTCCCTGAGGTCCCCGTCGTAACTCGAGAAGACCTGCCGCAACTCGAGAAAATCCAGGAGGTTCTCCCCTCCAGGCGAGATGAGGCCCATTTCCGCTGAGGCGTCTCGAGGCTGATCACACCTCACCTCTGGAACTTCGAAAGGCTCCTTCACACCCTTGGTGCAAATCAAGAAGTTCCCCGACCTAGCCGTGTCCACTCGAGAGGAATCACGAGGGTCCCGCCCACATCCAGAGGATCCCCGTTTCCGCCTCGTAGCTCGAGATGAGGGATCCATTCCCTTCTTCGTCGGGAAAGAGTCCCCCGCGTTCCCGTCGCATCTCAAGAGGAGGCCCTCTCAACAGGAACGGCGAGAGGAACTCCAGGGTCGTGCCACCATTCCAAGAGTCCCCCAAATGTCTCAGTCCATTCCAGAGGAACCTCTTTTCCCTTCACCGGCTCGTCTTTCACGCCGAGGATCAACTCACACCAAGGTGGCACGTGGCACAGCCCTGTGGGAAAGCCTCGTGGGAAAGCCTCGAGGGACAGCCTCGAGGGAAAGCCACAGATCCCTTGATCCACGTGACAGGAAGCGTGACACTACTGCTGCAGCTCGGGAGGAAAGCGCACGTGCATGCCCCCACTCGAGACGAGGCCTGACTCCCCTGGGGAGACTCAGAAGCACCCCAAGATCCATGGCAACACTGGAGAGGAATCCTCAGGTTCCGGCCCCGACTCCACACAAGGACTGAGGCCCCGGCATGGACGGGAGAGGAATCGCGAGAGGTCCCCTAGCAACTCGCATGGGGACTGGCCTTTCCTGAGGCCACCAGAGCGGGTCCCTGAGGTCTCCGTCGTAACTCGAGAAGACCTGCCGCAACTCGAGAAAATCCAGGAGGTTCTCCCCTCCAGGCGAGATGAGGCCCATTTCCGCTGATGCGTCTCGAGGCTGATCACACCTCACCTCTGGAACTTCAAAAGGGTCCTTCACACCCTTGGTGCAAATCAAGAAGTTCCCCGACCTAGCCGTCTCCACTCGAGAGGAATAACGAGGGTCCCGCCCACATCCAGAGGAGCCCCGTTTCCGCCTCATAGCTCGAGATGAGGGATCCTTTCCCTGCTTCGTCGGGAAAGAGTTTCCGGCGTTCCCATCGCATCTCAAGAGGAGGCCCTCTCAACAGGAACGGCGAGAGGAACTCCAGGGTCGTGCCACCATTCCAAGAGTCCCCCAGATGTCTCAGTCCATTCCAGAGGAACCTCTTTTCCCTTCACCGGCTCGTCTTTCACGCCGAGGATCGACTCACACCAAGGTGGCACGTGGCACAGCCCTGTGGGAAAGCCTCGTGGGAAAGTCTCGAGGGACAGCCTCGAGGGAAAGCCACAAATCCCTTGATCCACGTGACAGGAAGCGTGACACTACTGCTGCAGCTCGGGAGGAAAGCGCACGTGCATGCCCCACTCGAGACGAGGCCTGACTCCCCTGGGGAGACTCAGAAGCACCCCAAGATCCATGGCAACACTGGAGAGGAATCCTCAGGTTCCGGCCCCGAATCCACACAAGGGCTGAGGCCCCGGCATGGACGGGAGAGGAATCCCGATAGGTCCCCTAGCAAGAGGCATGGGGACTGGCCTTTCCTGAGGCCTCCAGAGCGGGTCCCTGTGGTCCCCGTCGTAACTCGAGAAGACCTGCCGCAACTCGAGAAAATCCAGGAGGTTCTCCCCTCCAGGCGTGATGAGGCCCATTTCCGCTGAGGCGTCTCGAGGCTGATCACACCTCACCTCTGGAACTTCGAAAGGCTCCTTCACACCCTTGGTGCAAATCAAGAAGTTCCCCGACCTAGCTGTCTCCACTCGAGAGGAATCACGAGGGTCCCGCCCACATCCAGAGGAGCCCCGTATCCGCCTCGTAGCTTGAGATGAGGGATCCTTTCCCTGCTTCGTCGGGAAAGAGTTCCCGGCGTTCCCGTCGCATCTCAAGAGGAGGCCCTCTCAACAGGAACGGCGAGAGGAACTCCAGGGTCGTGCCACCATTCCAAGAGTCCCCCAGATGTCTCAGTCCATTCCAGAGGAACCTCTTTTCCCTTCACCGGCTCGTCTTTCACGCCGAGGATCGACTCACACCAAGGTGGCACGTGGCACAGCCCTGTGGGAAAGCCTCGTGGGAAAGCCTCGAGGGACAGCCTCGAGGGAAAGACACAGATCCCTTGATCCACGTGACAGGAAGCGTGACACTACTGCTGCAGCTCGGGAGGAAAGCGCACGTGCACGCCCCCACTCGAGACGAGGCCTGACTCCCCTGGGGAGACTCAGAAGCACCCCAAGATCCATGGCAACACTGGAGAGCAATCCTCAGGTTCCGGCCCCGACTCCACACAAGGACTGAGGCCCCGGCATGGACGGGAGAGGAATCCCGAGAGGTCCCCTAGCAACTCGCATGGGGACTGGCCTTTCCTGAGGCCACCAAAGCGGGTCCCTGAGGTCCCCGTCGTAACTCGAGAAGACCTGCCGCAACTCGAGAAAATCCAGGAGGTTCTCCCCTCCAGGCGAGATGAGGCCCATTTCCGCTGAGGCGTCTCGAGGCTGATCACACCTCACCTCTGGAACTTCGAAAGGGTCCTTCACACCCTTGGTGCAAATCAAGAAGTTCCCCGACATACCCGTCTCCACTCGAGAGGAATCACGAGGGTCCCGCCCACATCCAGAGGAGCCCCGTTTCCGCCTCGTAGCTCGAGATGAGGGATCCATTCCCTTCTTCGTCGGGAAAGAGTCCCCCGCGTTCCCGTCGCATCTCAAGAGGAGGCCCTCTCAACAGGAACGGCGAGAGGAACTCCAGGGTCGTGCCACCATTCCAAGAGTCCCCCAGATGTCTCAGTCCATTCCAGAGGAACCTCTTTTCCCTTCACCGGCTCGTCTTTCACGCCGAGGATCGACTCACACCAAGGTGGCACGTGGCACAGCCCTGTGGGAAAGCCTCGTGGGAAAGCCTCGAGGGACAGCCTCGAGGGAAAGCCACAGATCCCTTTATCCACGTGACAGGAAGCGTGACACTACTGCTGCAGCTCGGGAGGAAAGTGCACGTGCACGCCCCCACTCAAGACGAGGCCTGACTCCCCTGGGGAGACTCAGAAGCACCCAAGATCCATGGCAACACTGGAGAGCAATCCTCAGGTTCCGGCCCCGACTCCACACAAGGACTGAGGCCCTGGCATGGACGGGAGAGGAATCCCGATAGGTCCCCTAGCAACTCGCATGGGGACTGGCCTTTCCTGAGGCCACCAGAGCGGGTCCCTGAGGTCCCCGTCGTAACTCGAGAAGACCTGCCGCAACTCGAGAAAATCCAGGAGGTTCTCCCCTCCAGGCGAGATGAGGCCCATTTCCGCTGAGGCGTCTCGAGGCTGATCACACCTCACCTCTGGAACTTCGAAAGGCTCCTTCACACCCTTGGTGCAAATCAAGAAGTTCCCCGACCTAGCCGTCTCCACTCGAGAGGAATCACGAGGGTCCCGCCCACATCCAGAGGAGCCCCGTTTCCGCCTCGTAGCTCGAGATGAGGGATCCTTTCCCTGCTTCGTCGGGAAAGAGTTCCCGGCGTTCCCGTCGCATCTCAAGAGGAGGCCCTCTCAACAGGAACGGCGAGAGGAACTCCAGGGTCGTGTCACCATTCCAAGAGTCCCCCAGATGTCTCAGTCCATTCCAGAGGAACCTCTTTTCCCTTCACCAGCTCGTCTTTCACGCCGAGGATCGACTCACAGCAAGGTGGCACGTGGCACAGCCCTGTGGGAAAGCCTCGTGGGAAAGCCTCGAGGGACAGCCTCGAGGGAAAGCCAGAGATCCCTTGATCCACGTGACAGGAAGCGTGACACTACTGCTGCAGCTCGGGAGGAAAGCGCACGTGCATGCCCCCACTCGAGACGAGGCCTGACTCCCCTGGGGAGACTCAGAAGCACCCCAAGATCCATGGCAACACTTGAGAGCAATCCTCAGCTTCCGGCCCCGACTCCACACAAGGACTGAGGACCCGGCATGGACGGGAGAGGAATCCCGAGAGGTCCCCTAGCAACTCGCATGGGGACTGGCCTTTCCTGAGGCCACCAGAGCGGGTCCCTGAGGTCCCCGTCGTAACTCGAGAAGACCTGCCGCAACTCGAGAAAATGCAGGAGGTTCTCCCCTCCAGGCGAGATGAGGCCCATTTCCGCTGAGGCGTCTCGAGGCTGATCACACCTCACCTCTGGAACTTCGAAAGGCTCCTTCACACCCTTGGTGCAAATCAAGAAGTTCCCCGACCTAGCCGTCTCCACTCGAGAGGAATCACGAGGGTCCCGCCCACATCCAGAGGAGCCCCGTTTCCGCCTCGTAGCTCGAGATGAGGGATCCTTTCCCTGCTTCGTCGGGAAAGAGTTCCCGGCGTTCCCGTCGCATCTCAAGAGGAGGCCCTCTCAACAGGAACGGCGAGAGGAACTCCAGGGTCGTGCCACCATTCCAAGAGTCCCCCAGATGTCTCAGTCCATTCCAGAGGAACCTCTTTTCCCTTCACCGGCCCGTCTTTCACGCCGAGGATCGACTCACACCAAGGTGGCACGTGGCACAGCCCTGTGGGAAAGCCTCGTGGGAAAGCCTCGAGGGACAGCCTCGAGGGAAAGCCACAGATCCCTTGATCCACGTGACAGGAAGCGTGACACTACTGCTGCAGCTCGGGAGGAAAGCGCACGTGCATGCCCCCACACGAGACGAGGCCTGACTCCCCTGGGGAGACTCAGAAGCACCCCAAGATCCATGGCAACACTGGAGAGGAATCCTCAGGTTCCGGCCCCGACTCCACACAAGGACTGAGGCCCCGGCATGGACGGGAGAGGAATCCCGAGCGGTCCCCTAGCAACTCGCATGGGGACTGGCCTTTCCTGAGGCCACCAGAGCGGGTCCCTGAGGTCCCCGTCGTAACTCGAGAAGACCTGCCGCAACTCGAGAAAATCCAGGAGGTTCTCCCCTCCAGGCGAGATGAGGCCCATTTCCGCTGAGGCGTCTCGAGGCTGATCACACCTCACCTCTGGAACTTCGAAAGGCTCCTTCACACCCTTGGTGCAAATCAAGAAGTTCCCCGACCTAGCCGTCTCCACTCGAGAGGAATCACGAGGGTCCCGCCCACATCCAGAGGAGCCCCGTTTCCGCCTCGTAGCTCGAGATGAGGGATCCTTTCCCTGCTTCGTCGGGAAAGAGTTCCCGGCGTTCCCGTCGCATCTCAAGAGGAGGCCCTCTCAACAGGAACGGCGAGAGGAACTCCAGGGTCGTGCCACCATTCCAAGAGTCCCCCAGATGTCTCAGTCCATTCCAGAGGAACCTCTTTTCCCTTCAGCGGCTCGTCTTTCACGCCGAGGATCGACTCACACCAAGGTGCCACGTGGCACAGCCCTGTGGGAAAGCCTCGTGGGAAAGCCTCGAGGGACAGCCTCGAGGGAAAGCCACAGATCCCTTGATCCACGTGACAGGAAGCGTGACACTACTGCTGCAGCTCGGGAGGAAAGCGCACGTGCATGCCCCCACTCGAGACGAGGCCTGACTCCCCTGGGGAGACTCAGAAGCACCCCAAGATCCATGGCAACACTGGAGAGGAATCCTCAGGTTCCGGCCCCGACTCCACACAAGGACTGAGGCCCCGGCATGGACGGGAGAGGAATCCCGAGAGGTCCCCTAGCAACTCGCATGGGGACTGGCCTTTCCTGAGGCCACCAGAGCGGGTCCCTGAGGTCCCCGTCGTAACTCGAGAAGACCTGCCGCAACTCGAGAAAATCCAGGAGGTTCTCCCCTCCAGGCGAGATGAGGCCCATTTCCGCTGAGGCGTCTCGAGGCTGATCACACCTCACCTCTGGAACTTCGAAAGGCTCCTTCACACCCTTGGTGCAAATCAAGAAGTTCCCCGACCTAGCTGTCTCCACTCGAGAGGAATCACGAGGGTCCCGCCCACATCCAGAGGAGCCCCGTTTCCGCCTCGTAGCTCGAGATGAGGGATCCTTTCCCTGCTTCGTCGGGAAAGAGTTCCCGGCGTTCCCGTCGCATCTCAAGAGGAGGCCCTCTCAACAGGAACGGCGAGAGGAACTCCAGGGTCGTGCCACCATTCCAAGAGTCCCCCAGATGTCTCAGTCCATTCCAGAGGAACCTCTTTTCCCTTCAGCGGCTCGTCTTTCACGCCGAGGATCGACTCACACCAAGGTGGCACGTGGCACAGCCCTGTGGGAAAGCCTCGTGGGAAAGCCTCGAGGGACAGCCTCGAGGGAAAGCCACAGATCCCTTGATCCACGTGACAGGAAGCGTGACACTACTGCTGCAGCACGGGAGGAAAGCGCACGTGCATGCCCCCACTCGAGACGAGGCCTGACTCCCCTGGGGAGACTCAGAAGCACCCCAAGATCCATGACAACACTGGAGAGCACTCCTCAGGTTCCGGCCCCGACTCCACACAAGGACTGAGGCCCCGGCATGGACGGGAGAGGAATCCCGAGAGGTCCCCTAGCAACTCGCATGGGGACTGGCCTTTCCTGAAGCCACCAGAGCGGGTCCCTGAGGTCCCCATCGTAACTCGAGAAGACCTGCCGCAACTCGAGAAAATCCAGGAGGTTCTCCCCTCCAGGCGAGATGAGGCCCATTTCCGCTGAGGCGTCTCGAGGCTGATCACACCTCACCTCTGGAACTTCGAAAGGGTCCTTCACACCATTGGTGCAAATCAAGAAGTTCCCCGACATACCCGTCTCCACTCGAGAGGAATCACGAGGGTCCCGCCCACATCCAGAGGAGCCCCGTTTCCGCCTCGTAGCTCGAGATGAGGGATCCTTTCCCTGCTTCGTCGGGAAAGAGTTCCCGGCGTTCCCGTCGCATCTCAAGAGGAGGCCCTCTCAACAGTAACGGCGAGAGGAACTCCAGGGTCGTGCCACCATTCTAAGGGTCCCCCAGATTTCTCAGTCCATTCCAGAGGAACCTCTTTTCCCTTCAGCGGCTCGTCTTTCACGCCGAGGATCGACTCACACCAAGGTGGAACGTGGCACAGCCCTGTGGGAAAGCCTCGTGGGAAAGCCTCGAGGGACAGCCTCGAGGGAAAGCCACAGATCCCTTGATCCATGTGACAGGAAGCGTGACACTACTGCTGCAGCTCGGGAGGAAAGCGCACGTGCATGCCCCCACTCGAGACGAGGCCTGACTCCCCTGGGGAGACTCAGAAGCACCCCAAGATCCATGGCAACACTGGAGAGGAATCCTCAGGTTCCGGCCCCGACTCCACACAAGGACTGAGGCCCCGGCATGGACGGGAGAGGAATCCCGAGCGGTCCCCTAGCAACTCGCATGGGGACTGGCCTTTCCTGAGGCCACCAGAGCGGGTCCCTGAGGTCCCCGTCGTAACTCGAGAAGACCTGCCGCAACTCGAGAAAATCCAGGAGGTTCTCCCCTCCAGGCGAGATGAGGCCCATTTCCGCTGAGGCGTCTCGAGGCTGATCACACCTCACCTCTGGAACTTCGAAAGGGTCCTTCACACCCTTGGTGCAAATCATGAAGTTCCCCGACCTAGCCGTCTCCACTCGAGAGGAATCACGAGGGTCCCGCCCACATCCAGAGGAGCCCCGTTTCCACCTCGTAGCTCGAGATGAGGGATCCTTTCCCTGCTTCGTCGGGAAAGAGTTCCCGGCGTTCCCGTCGCATCTCAAGAGGAGGCCCTCTCAACAGGAACGGCGAGAGGAACTCCAGGGTCGTGCCACCATTCCAAGAGTCCCCCAGATGTCTCAGTCCATTCCAGAGGAACCTCTTTTCCCTTCACCGGCTCGTCTTTCACGCCGAGGATCGACTCACACCAAGGTGGCACGTGGCACAGCCCTGTGGGAAAGCCTCGTGGGAAAGCCTCGAGGGAAAGCCACAGATCCCTTGATCCACGTGACAGGAAGCTTGACACTACTGCTTCAGCTCGGGTGGAAAGCGCACGTGCATGCCCCCACACGAGACGAGGCCTGACTCCCCTGAAGAGACTCAGAAGCACCCCAAGATCCATGGCAACACTGGAGAGCAATCCTCAGGTTCCGGCCCCGACTCCACACAAGGACTGAGGCCCTGGCATGGACGGGAGAGGAATCCCGAGAGGTCCCCTAGCAACTCGCATGGGGACTGGCCTTTCCTGAGGCCACCAGAGCGTGTCCCTGAGGTCCCCGTCGTAACTCGAGAAGACCTGCCGCAACTCGAGAAAATCCAGGAGGTTCTCCCATCCAGGCGAGATGAGGCCCATTTCCGCTGAGGCGTCTCGAGGCTGATCACACCTCACCTCTGGAACTTCGAAAGGCTCCTTCACACCCTTGGTGCAAATCAAGAAGTTCCCCGACCTAGCCGTCTCCACTCGAGAGGAATCACGAGGGTCCCGCCCACATCCAGAGGAGCCCCGTTTCCGCCTCGTAGCTCGAGATGAGGGATCCTTTCCCTGCTTCGTCGGGAAAGAGTTCCCGGCGTTCCCGTCGCATCTCAAGAGGAGGCCCTCTCAACAGGAACGGCGAGAGGAACTCCAGGGTCGTGCCACCATTCCAAGAGTCCCCCAGATGTCTCAGTCCATTCCAGAGGAACCTCTTTTCCCTTCACCGGCTCGCCTTGCACGCCGAGGATCGACTCACACCAAGGTGGCACGTGGCACAGCCCTGTGGGAAAGCCTCGTGGGAAAGCCTCGAGGGACAGCCTCGAGGGAAAGCCACAGATCCCTTGATCCACGTGACAGGAAGCGTGACACTACTGCTGCAGCTCGGGAGGAAAGCGCACGTGCATGCCCCCACTCGAGACGAGGCCTGACTCCCCTGGGGAGACTCAGAAGCACCCCAAGATCCATGGCAACACTGGAGAGGAATCCTCAGGTTCCGGCCCCGACTCCACACAAGGACTGAGGCCCCGGCATGGACGGGAGAGGAATCCCGAGAGGTCCCCTAGCAACTCGCATGGGGACTGGCCTTTCCTGAGGCCACAAGAGCGGGTCCCTGAGGTCCCCGTCGTAACTCGAGAAGACCTGCCGCAACTCGAGAAAATCCAGGAGGTTCTCCCCTCCAGGCGTGATGAGGCCCATTTCCGCTGAGGCGTCTCGAGGCTGATCACACCTCACCTCTGGAACTTCGAAAGGGTCCTTCACACCCTTGGTGCAAATCAAGAAGTTCCCCGACCTAGCTGTCTCCACTCGAGAGGAATCACGAGGGTCCCGCCCACATCCAGAGGAGCCCCGTTTCCGCCTCGTAGCTCGAGATGAGGGATCCTTTCCCTGCTTCGTCGGGAAAGAGTTCCCGGCGTTCCCGTCGCATCTCAAGAGGAGGCCCTCTCAACAGGAACGGCGACAGGAACTCCAGGGTCGTGCCACCATTCCAAGAGTCCCCCAGATGTCTCAGTCCATTCCAGAGGAACCTCTTTTCCCTTCACCGGCTCGTCTTTCACGCCGAGGATCGACTCACACCAAGGTGGCACGTGGCACAGCCCTGTGGGAAAGCCTCGTGGGAAAGCCTCGAGGGACAGCCTCGAGGGAAAGCCACAGATCCCTTGATCCACGTGACAGGAAGCGTGACACTAATGCTGCAGCTCGGGAGGAAAGCGCACGTGCATGCCCCCACTCGAGACGAGGCCTGACTCCCCTGGGGAGACTCAGAAGCACCCCAAGATCCATGGCAACACTGGAGAGGAATCCTCAGGTTCCGGCCCCGACTCCACACAAGGACTGAGGCCCCGGCATGGACGGGAGAGGAATCCCGAGCGGTCCCCTAGCAACTCGCATGGGGACTGGCCTTTCCTGAGGCCACCAGAGCGGGTCCCTGAGGTCCCCGTCGTAACTCGAGAAGACCTGCCGCAACTCGAGAAAATCCAGGAGGTTCTCCCCTCCAGGCGAGATGAGGCCCATTTCCTCTGAGGCGTCTCGAGGCTGATCACACCTCACCTCTGGAACTTCGAAAGGGTCCTTCACACCCTTGGTGCAAATCAAGAAGTTCCCCGACCCAGCCGTCTCCACTCGAGAGGAATCACGAGGGTCCCGCCCACATCCAGAGGAGCCCCGTTTCCGCCTCGTAGCTCGAGATGAGGGATCCTTTCCCTGCTTCGTCGGGAAAGAGTTCCCGGCGTTCCCGTCGCATCTCAAGAGGAGGCCCTCTCAACAGGAACGGCGAGAGGAACTCCAGGGTCGTGCCACCATTCCAAGAGTCCCCCAGATGTCTCAGTCCATTCCAGAGGAACCTCTTTTCCCTTCACCGGCTCGTCTTTCACGCCGAGGATCGACTCACACCAAGGTGGCACGTGGCACAGCCCTGTGGGAAAGCCTCGTGGGAAAGCCTCGAGGGAAAGCCACAGATCCCTTGATCCACGTGACAGGAAGCTTGACACTACTGCTGCAGCTCGGGTGGAAAGCGCACGTGCATGCCCCCACACGAGACGAGGCCTGACTCCCCTGAAGAGACTCAGAAGCACCCCAAGATCCATGGCAACACTGGAGAGCAATCCTCAGGTTCCGGCCCCGACTCCACACAAGGACTGAGGCCCTGGCATGGACGGGAGAGGAATCCCGAGAGGTCCCCTAGCAACTCGCATGGGGACTGGCCTTTCCTGAGGCCACCAGAGCGTGTCCCTGAGGTCCCCGTCGTAACTCGAGAAGACCTGCCGCAACTCGAGAAAATCCAGGAGGTTCTCCCCTCCAGGCGAGATGAGGCCCATTTCCGCTGAGGCATCTCGAGGCTGATCACACCTCACCTCTGGAACTTCGAAAGGCTCCTTCACACCCTTGGTGCAAATCAAGAAGTTCCCCGACCTAGCCGTCTCCACTCGAGAGGAATCACGAGGGTCCCGCCCACATCCAGAGGAGCCCCGTTTCCGCCTCGTAGCTCGAGATGAGGGATCCTTTCCCTGCTTCGTCGGGAAAGAGTTCCCGGCGTTCCCGTCGCATCTCAAGAGGAGGCCCTCTCAACAGGAACGGCGAGAGGAACTCCAGGGTCGTGCCACCATTCCAAGAGTCCCCCAGATGTCTCAGTCCATTCCAGAGGAACCTCTTTTCCCTTCACCGGCTCGCCTTGCACGCCGAGGATCGACTCACACCAAGGTGGCACGTGGCACAGCCCTGTGGGAAAGCCTCGTGGGAAAGCCTCGAGGGACAGCCTCGAGGGAAAGACACAGATCCCTTGATCCACGTGACAGGAAGCGTGACACTACTGCTGCAGCTCGGGAGGAAAGCGCACGTGCATGCCCCCACTCGAGACGAGGCCTGACTCCCCTGGGGAGACTCAGAAGCACCCCAAGATCCATGGCAACACTGGAGAGGAATCCTCAGGTTCCGGCCCCGACTCCACACAAGGACTGAGGCCCCGGCATGGACGGGAGAGGAATCCCGAGAGGTCCCCTAGCAACTCGCATGGGGACTGGCCTTTCCTGAGGCCACCAGAGCGGGTCCCTGAGGTCCCCGTCGTAACTCGAGAAGACCTGCCGCAACTCGAGAAAATCCAGGAGGTTCTCCCCTCCAGGCGAGATGAGGCCCATTTCCGCTGAGGCGTCTCGAGGCTGATCACACCTCCCCTCTGGAACTTCGAAAGGCTCCTTCACACCCTTGGTGCAAATCAAGAAGTTCCCCGACCTAGCCGTCTCCACTCGAGAGGAATCACGAGGGTCCCGCCCACATCCAGAGGAGCCCCGTTTCCGCCTCGTAGCTCGAGATGAGGGATCCTTTCCCTGCTTCGTCGGGAAAGAGTTCCCGGCGTTCCCGTCGCATCTCAAGAGGAGGCCCTCTCAACAGGAACGGCGAGAGGAACTCCAGGGTCGTGCCACCATTCCAAGAGTCCCCCAGATGTCTCAGTCCATTCCAGAGGAACCTCTTTTCCCTTCACCGGCTCGCCTTGCACGCCGAGGATCGACTCACACCAAGGTGGCACGTGGCACAGCCCTGTGGGAAAGCCTCGTGGGAAAGCCTCGAGGGACAGCCTCGAGGGAAAGCCACAGATCCCTTGATCCACGTGACAGGAAGCGTGACACTACTGCTGCAGCTCGGGAGGAAAGCGCACGTGCATGCCCCCACTCGAGACGAGGCCTGACTCCCCTGGGGAGACTCAGAAGCACCCCAAGATCCATGGCAACACTGGAGAGGAATCCTCAGGTTCCGGCCCCGACTCCACACAAGGACTGAGGCCCCGGCATGGACGGGAGAGGAATCCCGAGAGGTCCCCTAGCAACTCGCATGGGGACTGGCCTTTCCTGAGGCCACAAGAGCGGGTCCCTGAGGTCCCCGTCGTAACTCGAGAAGACCTGCCGCAACTCGAGAAAATCCAGGAGGTTCTCCCCTCCAGGCGAGATGAGGCCCATTTCCGCTGAGGCGTCTCGAGGCTGATCACACCTCACCTCTGGAACTTCGAAAGGGTCCTTCACACCCTTGGTGCAAATCAAGAAGTTCCCCGACCTAGCCGTCTCCACTCGAGAGGAATCACGAGGGTCCTGCCCACATCCAGAGGAGCCCCGTTTCCGCCTCGTAGCTCGAGATGAGGGATCCTTTCCCTGCTTCGTCGGGAAAGAGTTCCCGGCGTTCCCGTCGCATCTCAAGAGGAGGCCGTCTCAACAGGAACGGCGAGAGGAACTCCAGGGTCGTGCCACCATTCCAAGAGTCCCCCAGATGTCTCAGTCCATTCCAGAGGAACCTCTTTTCCCTTCACCGGCTCGTCTTTCACGCCGAGGATCGACTCACACCAAGGTGGCACGTGGCACAGCCCTGTGGGAAAGCCTCGTGGGAAAGCCTCGAGGGACAGCCTCGAGGGAAAGCCACAGATCCCTTGATCCACGTGAAAGGAAGCGTGACACTACTGCTGCAGCTCGGGAGGAAAGTGCACGTGCATGCCCCCACTCGAGACGAGGCCTGACTCCCCTGGGGAGACTCAGAAGCACCCCAAGATCCATGGCAACACTGGAGAGGAATCCTCAGGTTCCGGGCCCGACTCAACACAAGGACTGAGGCCCCGGCATGGACGGGAGAGGAATCCCGAGCGGTCCCCTAGCAACTTGCATGGGGACTGGCCTTTTCTGAGGCCACCAGAGCGGGTCCCTGAGGTCCCCGTCGTAACTCGAGAAGACCTGCCGCAACTCGAGAAAATCCAGGAGGTTCTCCCCTCCAGGCGAGATGAGGCCCATTTCCGCTGAGGCGTCTCGAGGCTGATCACACCTCACCTCTGGAACTTCGAAAGGCTCCTTCACACCCTTGGTGCAAATCAAGAAGTTCCCCGACCTAGCCGTCTCCACTCGAGAGGAATCACGAGGGTCCCGCCCACATCCAGAGGAGCCCCGTTTCCGCCTCGTAGCTCGAGATGAGGGATCCTTTTCCTGCTTCGTCGGGAAAGAGTTCCCGGCGTTCCCGTCGCATCTCAAGAGGAGGCCGTCTCAACAGGAACGGCGAGAGGAACTCCAGGGTCGTGCCACCATTCCAAGAGTCCCCCAGATGTCTCAGTCCATTCCAGAGGAACCTCTTTTCCCTTCACCGGCTCGTCTTTCACGCCGAAGATCGACTCACACCAAGGTGGCACGTGGCACAGCCCTGTGGGAAAGCCTCGTGGGAAAGCCTCGAGGGACAGCCTCGAGGGAAAGCCACAGATCCCTTGATCCACGTGAAAGGAAGCGTGACACTACTGCTGCAGCTCGGGAGGAAAGCGCACGTGCATGCCCCCACTCGAGACGAGGCCTGACTCCCCTGGGGAGACTCAGAAGCACCCCAAGATCCATGGCAACACTGGAGAGGAATCCTCAGGTTCCGGCCCCGACTCCACACAAGGACTGAGGCCCCGGCATGGACGGGAGAGGAATCCCGAGCGGTCCCCTAGCAACTCGCATGGGGACTGGCCTTTCCTGAGGCCACCAGAGCGGGTCCCTGAGGTCCCCGTCGTAACTCGAGAAGACCTGCCGCAACTCGAGAAAATCCAGGAGGTTCTCCCCTCCAGGCGAGATGAGGCCCATTTCCGCTGAGGCGTCTCGAGGCTGATCACACCTCACCTCTGGAACTTCAAAAGGCTCCTTCACACCCTTGGTGCAAATCAAGAAGTTCCCCGACCTAGCCGTCTCCACTCGAGAGGAATCACGAGGGTCCCGCCCACATCCAGAGGAGCCCCGTTTCCGCCTCGTAGCTCGAGATGAGGGATCCTTTCCCTGCTTCGTCGGGAAAGAGTTCCCGGCGTTCCCGTCGCATCTCAAGAGGAGGCCCTCTCAACAGGAACGGCGAGAGGAACTCCAGGGTCGTGACACCATTCCAAGAGTCCCCCAGATGTCTCAGTCCATTCCAGAGGAACCTCTTTTCCCTTCACCGGCTCGCCTTGCACGCCGAGGATCGACTCACACCAAGGTGGCACGTGGCACAGCCCTGTGGGAAAGCCTCGTGGGAAAGCCTCGAGGGACAGCCTCGAGGGAAAGCCACAGATCCCTTGATCCACGTGACAGGAAGCGTGACACTACTGCTGCAGCTCGGGAGGAAAGCGCACGTGCATGCCCCCACTCGAGACGAGGCCTGACTCCCCTGGGGAGACTCAGAAGCACCCCAAGATCCATGGCAACACTGGAGAGGAATCCTCAGGTTCCGGCCCCGACTCCACACAAGGACTGAGGCCCCGGCATGGACGGGAGAGGAATCCCGAGCGGTCCCCTAGCAACTTGCATGGGGACTGGCCTTTCCTGAGGGCACCAGAGCGGGTCCCTGAGGTCCCCGTCGTAACTCGAGAAGACCTGCCGCAACTCGAGAAAATCCAGGAGGTTCTCCCCTCCAGGCGAGATGAGGCCCATTTCCGCTGAGGCGTCTCGAGGCTGATCACACCTCACCTCTGGAACTTCGAAAGGCTCCTTCACACCCTTGGTGCAAATCAAGAAGTTCCCCGACCTAGCCGTCTCCACTCGAGAGGAATCACGAGGGTCCCGCCCACATCCAGAGGAGCCCCGTTTCCGCCTCGTAGCTCGAGATGAGGGATCCTTTCCCTGCTTCGTCGGGAAAGAGTTCCCGGCGTTCCCGTCGCATCTCAAGAGGAGGCCCTCTCAACAGGAACGGCGAGAGGAACTCCAGGGTCGTGACACCATTCCAAGAGTCCCCCAGATGTCTCAGTCCATTCCAGAGGAACCTCTTTTCCCTTCACCGGCTCGCCTTGCACGCCGAGGATCGACTCACACCAAGGTGGCACGTGGCACAGCCCTGTGGGAAAGCCTCGTGGGAAAGCCTCGAGGGACAGCCTCGAGGGAAAGCCACAGATCCCTTGATCCACGTGACAGGAAGCGTGACACTACTGCTGCAGCTCGGGAGGAAAGCGCACGTGCATGCCCCCACTCGAGACGAGGCCTGACTCCCCTGGGGAGACTCAGAAGCACCCCAAGATCCATGGCAACACTGGAGAGCAATCCTCAGGTTCCGGCCCCGACTCCACACAAGGACTGAGGCCCCGGCATGGACGGGAGAGGAATCCCGAGAGGTCCCCTAGCAACTCGCATGGGGACTGGCCTTTCCTGAGGCCACCAGAGCGGGTCCCTGAGGTCCCCGTCGTAACTCGAGAAGACCTGCCGCAACTCGAGAAAATCCAGGAGGTTCTCCCCTCCAGGCGAGATGAGGCCCATTTCCGCTGAGGCGTCTCGAGGCTGATCACACCTCACCTCTGGAACTTCGAAAGGGTCCTTCACACCCTTGGTGCAAATCAAGAAGTTCCCCGACCTAGCCGTCTCCACTCGAGAGGAATCACGAGGGTCCCGCCCACATCCAGAGGAGCCCCGTTTCGGCCTCGTAGCTCGAGATGAGGGATCCTTTCCCTGCTTCGTCGGGAAAGAGTTCCCGGCGTTCCCGTCGCATCTCAAGAGGAGGCCCTCTCAACAGGAACGGCGAGAGGAACTCCAGGGTCGTGCCACCATTCCAAGAGTCCCCCAGATGTCTCAGTCCATTCCAGAGGAACCTCTTTTCCCTTCACCGGCTCGTCTTTCACGCCGA
Organism: Budorcas taxicolor; assembly: GCF_023091745.1. Taxonomy (NCBI): domain Eukaryota; kingdom Metazoa; phylum Chordata; class Mammalia; order Artiodactyla; family Bovidae; genus Budorcas; species Budorcas taxicolor. Next base: position 1,261,441 of record NC_068927.1, on the reverse strand, counting down.
GGATCGACTCACACCAAGGTGGCACGTGGCACAGCCCTGTGGGAAAGCCTCGTGGGAAAGCCTCGAGGGACAGCCTCGAGGGAAAGCCACAGATCCCTTGATCCACGTGACAGGAAGCGTGACACTACTGCTGCAGCTCGGGAGGAAAGCTCACGTGCATGCCCCCACTCGAGACGAGGCCTGACTCCCCTGGGGAGACTCAGAAGCACCCCAAGATCCATGGCAACACTGGAGAGGAATCCTCAGGTTCCGGCCCCGACTCCACACAAGGACTGAGGCCCCGGCATGGACGGGAGAGGAATCCCGAGCGGTCCCCTAGCAACTCGCATGGGGACTGGCCTTTCCTGAGGCCACCAGAGCGGGTCCCTGAGGTCCCCGTCGTAACTCGAGAAGACCTGCCGCAACTCGAGAAAATCCAGGAGGTTCTCCCCTCCAGGCGAGATGAGGCCCATTTCCGCTGAGGCGTCTCGAGGCTGATCACACCTCACCTCTGGAACTTCGAAAGGGTCCTTCACACCCTTGGTGCAAATCAAGAAGTTCCCCGACCTAGCCGTCTCCACTCGAGAGGAATCACGAGGGTCCCGCCCACATCCAGAGGAGCCCCGTTTCCGCCTCGTAGCTCGAGATGAGGGATCCTTTCCCTGCTTCGTCGGGAAAGAGTTCCCGGCGTTCCCGTCGCATCTCAAGAGGAGGCCCTCTCAACAGGAACGGCGAGAGGAACTCCAGGGTCGTGCCACCATTCCAAGAGTCCCCCAGATGTCTCAGTCCATTCCAGAGGAACCTCTTTTCCCTTCAGCGGCTCGTCTTTCACGCCGAGGATCGACTCACACCAAGGTGCCACGTGGCACAGCCCTGTGGGAAAGCCTCGTGGGAAAGCCTCGAGGGACAGCCTCGAGGGAAAGCCACAGATCCCTTGATCCACGTGACAGGAAGCGTGACACTACTGCTGCAGCTCGGGAGGAAAGCGCACGTGCATGCCCCCACTCGAGACGAGGCCTGACTCCCCTGGGGAGACTCAGAAGCACCCCAAGGTCCATGGCAACACTGGAGAGCAATCCTCAGGTTCCGGCCCCGACTCCACACAAGGACTGAGGCCCCGGCATGGACGGGAGAGGAATCCCGAGCGGTCCCCTAGCAACTCGCATGGGGACTGGCCTTTCCTGAGGCCACCAGAGCGGGTCCCTGAGGTCCCCGTCGTAACTCGAGAAGACCTGCCGCAACTCGAGAAAATCCAGGAGGTTCTCCCCTCCAGGCGAGATGAAGCCCATTTCCGATGAGGCGTCTCGAGGCTGATCACACCTCACCTCTGGAACTTCGAAAGGGTCCTTCACACCCTTGGTGCAAATCAAGAAGTTCCCCGACCTAGCCGTCTCCACTCGAGAGGAATCACGAGGGTCCCGCCCACATCCAGAGGAGCCCCGTTTCCGCCTCGTAGCTCGAGATGAGTGATCCTTTCCCTGCTTCGTCGGGAAAGAATTCCCGGCGTTCCCGTCGCATCTCAAGAGGAGGCCCTCTCAACAGGAACGGCGAGAGGAACTCCAGGGTCGTGCCACCATTCCAAGAGTCCCCCAGATGTCTCAGTCCATTCCAGAGGAACCTCTTTTCCCTTCACCGGCTCGTCTTTCACGCCGAGGATCGACTCACACCAAGGTGGCACGTGGCACAGCCCTGTGGGAAAGCCTCGTGGGAAAGCCTCGAGGGACAGCCTCGAGGGAAAGCCACAGATCCCTTGATCCACGTGACAGGAAGCGTGACACTACTGCTGCAGCTCGGGAGGAAAGCGCACGTGCATGCCCCCACTCGAGACGAGGCCTGACTCCCCTGGGGAGACTCAGAAGCACCCCAAGATCCATGGCAACACTGGAGAGGAATCCTCAGGTTCCGGCCCCGACTCCACACAAGGACTGAGGCCCCGGCATGGACGGGAGAGGAATCCCGAGAGGTCCCCTAGCAACTCGCATGGGGACTGGCCTTTCCTGAGGCCACAAGAGCGGGTCCCTGAGGTCCCCGTCGTAACTCGAGAAGACCTGCCGCAACTCGAGAAAATCCAGGAGGTTCTCCCCTCCAGGCGAGATGAGGCCCATTTCCGCTGAGGCGTCTCGAGGCTGATCACACCTCACCTCTGGAACTTCGAAAGGGTCCTTCACACCCTTGGTGCAAATCAAGAAGTTCCCCGACCTAGCTGTCTCCACTCGAGAGGAATCACGAGGGTCCCGCCCACATCCAGAGGAGCCCCGTTTCCGCCTCGTAGCTCGAGATGAGGGATCCTTTCCCTGCTTCGTCGGGAAAGGGTTCCCGGCCTTCCCGTCGCATCTCAAGAGGAGGCCCTCTCAACAGGAACGGCGAGAGGAACTCCAGGGTCGTGCCACCATTCCAAGAGTCCCCCAGATGTCTCAGTCCATTCCAGAGGAACCTCTTTTCCCTTCACCGGCTCGTCTTTCACGCCGAGGATCGACTCACACCAAGGTGGCACGTGGCACAGCCCTGTGGGAAAGCCTCGTGGGAAAGCCTCGAGGGACAGCCTCGAGGGAAAGCCACAGATCCCTTGATCCACGTGACAGGAAGCGTGACACTACTGCTGCAGCTCGGGAGGAAAGCGCACGTGCATGCCCCCACTCGAGACGAGGCCTGACTCTCCTGGGGAGACTCAGAAGCACCCCAAGATCCATGACAACACTGCAGAGCACTCCTCAGGTTCCGGCCCCGACTCCACACAAGGACTGAGGCCCCGGCATGGACGGGAGAGGAATCCCGAGAGGTCCCCTAACAACTCGCATGGGAACTGGCCTTTCCTGAGGCCACCAGAGCGGGTCCCTGAGGTCCCCGTCGTAACTCGAGAAGACCTGCCGCAACTCGAGAAAATCCAGGATGTTCTCCCCTCCAGGCGAGATGAGGCCCATTTCCGCTGAGGCGTCTCGAGGCTGATCACACCTCACCTCTGGAACTTCGAAAGGCTCCTTCACACCCTTGGTGCAAATCAAGAAGTTCCCCGACATACCCGTCTCCACTCGAGAGGAATCACGAGGGTCCCGCCCACATCCAGAGGAGCCCCGTTTCCGCCTCGTAGCTCGAGATGAGGGATCCTTTCCCTGCTTCGTCGGGAAAGAGTTCCCGGCGTTCCCGTCGCATCTCAAGAGGAGGCCCTCTCAACAGGAACGGCGAGAGGAACTCCAGGGTCGTGCCACCATTCCAAGAGTCCCCCAGATGTCTCAGTCCATTCCAGAGGAACCTCTTTTCCCTTCAGCGGCTCGTCTTTCACGCCGAGGATCGACTCACACCAAGGTGGCACGTGGCACAGCCCTGTGGGAAAGCCTCGTGGGAAAGCCTCGAGGGACAGCCTCGAGGGAAAGCCACAGATCCCTTGATCCACGTGACAGGAAGCGTGACACTACTGCTGCAGCTCGGGAGGAAAGCGCACGTGCATGCCCCCACTCGAGACGAGGCCTGACTCCCCTGGGGAGACTCAGAAGCACCCCAAGATCCATGGCAACACTGGAGAGGAATCCTCAGGTTCCGGCCCCGACTCCACACAAGGACTGAGGCCCCGGCATGGACGGGAGAGGAATCCCGAGCGGTCCCCTAGCAACTCGCATGGGGACTGGCCTTTCCTGAGGCCACCAGAGCGGGTCCCTGAGGTCCCCGTCGTAACTCGAGAAGACCTGCCGCAACTCGAGAAAATCCAGGAGGTTCTCCCCTCCAGGCGAGATGAGGCCCATTTCCGCTGAGGCGTCTCGAGGCTGATCACACCTCACCTCTGGAACTTCGAAAGGGTCCTTCACACCCTTGGTGCAAATCAAGAAGTTCCCCGACCTAGCCGTCTCCACTCGAGAGGAATCACGAGGGTCCCGCCCACATCCAGAGGAGCCCCGTTTCGGCCTCGTAGCTCGAGATGAGGGATCCTTTCCCTGCTTCGTCGGGAAAGAGTTCCCGGCGTTCCCGTCGCATCTCAAGAGGAGGCCCTCTCAACAGGAACGGCGAGAGGAACTCCAGGGTCGTGCCACCATTCCAAGAGTCCCCCAGATGTCTCAGTCCATTCCAGAGGAACCTCTTTTCCCTTCAGCGGCTCGTCTTTCACGCCGAGGATCGACTCACACCAAGGTGCCACGTGGCACAGCCCTGTGGGAAAGCCTCGTGGGAAAGCCTCGAGGGACAGCCTCGAGGGAAAGCCACAGATCCCTTGATCCACGTGAAAGGAAGCGTGACACTACTGCTGCAGCTCGGGAGGAAAGCGCACGTGCATGCCCCCACTCGAGACGAGGCCTGACTCCCCTGGGGAGACTCAGAAGCACCCCAAGATCCATGGCAACACTGGAGAGGAATCCTCAGGTTCCGGCCCCGACTCCACACAAGGACTGAGGCCCCGGCATGGACGGGAGAGGAATCCCGAGCGGTCCCCTAGCAACTCGCATGGGGACTGGCCTTTCCTGAGGCCACCAGAGCGGGTCCCTGAGGTCCCCGTCGTAACTCGAGAAGACCTGCCGCAACTCGAGAAAATCCAGGAGGTTCTCCCCTCCAGGCGAGATGAGGCCCATTTCCGCTGAGGCGTCTCGAGGCTGATCACACCTCACCTCTGGAACTTCGAAAGGGTCCTTCACACCCTTGGTGCAAATCAAGAAGTTCCCCGACCTAGCCGTCTCCACTCGAGAGGAATCACGAGGGTCCCGCCCACATCCAGAGGAGCCCCGTTTCCGCCTCGTAGCTCGAGATGAGTGATCCTTTCCCTGCTTCGTCGGGAAAGAATTCCCGGCGTTCCCGTCGCATCTCAAGAGGAGGCCCTCTCAACAGGAACGGCGAGAGGAACTCCAGGGTCGTGCCACCATTCCAAGAGTCCCCCAGATGTCTCAGTCCATTCCAGAGGAACCTCTTTTCCCTTCACCGGCTCGTCTTTCACGCCGAGGATCGACTCACACCAAGGTGGCACGTGGCACAGCCCTGTGGGAAAGCCTCGTGGGAAAGCCTCGAGGGACAGCCTCGAGGGAAAGCCACAGATCCCTTGATCCACGTGACAGGAAGCGTGACACTACTGCTGCAGCTCGGGAGGAAAGCGCACGTGCATGCCCCCACTCGAGACGAGGCCTGACTCCCCTGGGGAGACTCAGAAGCACCCCAAGATCCATGGCAACACTGGAGAGGAATCCTCAGGTTCCGGCCCCGACTCCACACAAGGACTGAGGCCCCGGCATGGACGGGAGAGGAATCCCGAGAGGTCCCCTAGCAACTCGCATGGGGACTGGCCTTTCCTGAGGCCACCAGAGCGGGTCCCTGAGGTCCCCGTCGTAACTCGAGAAGACCTGCCGCAACTCGAGAAAATCCAGGAGGTTCTCCCCTCCAGGCGAGATGAGGCCCATGTCCGCTGAGGCGTCTCGAGGCTGATCACACCTCACCTCTGGAACTTCGAAAGGGTCCTTCACACCCTTGGTGCAAATCAAGAAGTTCCCCGACATACCCGTCTCCACTCGAGAGGAATCACGAGGGTCCCGCCCACATCCAGAGGAGCCCCGTTTCCGCCTCGTAGCTCGAGATGAGGGATCCTTTCCCTGCTTCGTCGGGAAAGAGTTCCCGGCGTTCCCGTCGCATCTCAAGAGGAGGCCCTCTCAACAGGAACGGCGACAGGAACTCCAGGGTCGTGCCACCATTCCAAGAGTCCCCCAGATGTCTCAGTCCATTCCAGAGGAACCTCTTTTCCCTTCACCGGCTCGTCTTTCACGCCGAGGATCGACTCACACCAAGGTGGCACGTGGCACAGCCCTGTGGGAAAGCCTCGTGGGAAAGCCTCGAGGGACAGCCTCGAGGGAAAGCCACAGATCCCTTGATCCACGTGACAGGAAGCGTGACACTATTGCTGCAGCTCGGGAGGAAAGCGCACGTGCATGCCCCCACTCGAGACGAGGCCTGACTCCCCTGGGGAGACTCAGAAGCACCCCAAGATCCATGGCAACACTGGAGAGCAATCCTCAGGTTCCGGCCCCGACTCCACACAAGGACTGAGGCCCCGGCATGGACGGGAGAGGAATCCCGAGCGGTCCCCTAGCAACTCGCATGGGGACTGGCCTTTCTTGAGGCCACCAGAGCGGGTCCCTGAGGTCCCCGTCGTAACTCGAGAAGACCTGCCGCAACTCGAGAAAATCCAGGAGGTTCTCCCCTCCAGGCGAGATGAGGCCCATGTCCGCTGAGGCGTCTCGAGGCTGATCACACCTCACCTCTGGAACTTCGAAAGGGTCCTTCACACCCTTGGTGCAAATCAAGAAGTTCCCCGACCTAGCTGTCTCCACTCGAGAGGAATCACGAGGGTCCCGCCCACATCCAGAGGAGCCCCGTTTCCGCCTCGTAGCTCGAGATGAGGGATCCTTTCCCTGCTTCGTCGGGAAAGGGTTCCCGGCCTTCCCGTCGCATCTCAAGAGGAGGCCCTCTCAACAGGAACGGCGAGAGGAACTCCAGGGTCGTGCCACCATTCCAAGAGTCCCCCAGATGTCTCAGTCCATTCCAGAGGAACCTCTTTTCCCTTCACCGGCTCGTCTTTCACGCCGAGGATCGACTCACACCAAGGTGGCACGTGGCACAGCCCTGTGGGAAAGCCTCGTGGGAAAGCCTCGAGGGACAGCCTCGAGGGAAAGCCACAGATCCCTTGATCCACGTGACAGGAAGCGTGACACTACTGCTGCAGCTCGGGAGGAAAGCGCACGTGCATGCCCCCACTCGAGACGAGGCCTGACTCCCCTGGGGAGACTCAGAAGCACCCCAAGATCCATGACAACACTGCAGAGCACTCCTCAGGTTCCGGCCCCGACTCCACACAAGGACTGAGGCCCCGGCATGGACCGGAGAGGAATCCCGAGAGGTCCCCTAACAACTCGCATGGGAACTGGCCTTTCCTGAGGCCACCAGAGCGGGTCCCTGAGGTCCCCGTCGTAACTCGAGAAGACCTGCCGCAACTCGAGAAAATCCAGGATGTTCTCCCCTCCAGGCGAGATGAGGCCCATTTCCGCTGAGGCGTCTCGAGGCTGATCACACCTCACCTCTGGAACTTCGAAAGGCTCCTTCACACCCTTGGTGCAAATCAAGAAGTTCCCCGACATACCCGTCTCCACTCGAGAGGAATCACGAGGGTCCCGCCCACATCCAGAGGAGCCCCGTTTCCGCCTCGTAGCTCGAGATGAGGGATCCTTTCCCTGCTTCGTCGGGAAAGAGTTCCCGGCGTTCCCGTCGCATCTCAAGAGGAGGCCCTCTCAACAGGAACGGCGAGAGGAACTCCAGGGTCGTGCCACCATTCCAAGAGTCCCCCAGATGTCTCAGTCCATTCCAGAGGAACCTCTTTTCCCTTCAGCGGCTCGTCTTTCACGCCGAGGATCGACTCACACCAAGGTGCCACGTGGCACAGCCCTGTGGGAAAGCCTCGTGGGAAAGCCTCGAGGGACAGCCTCGAGGGAAAGCCACAGATCCCTTGATCCACGTGACAGGAAGCGTGACACTACTGCTGCAGCTCGGGAGGAAAGCGCAAGTGCATGCCCCCACTCGAGACGAGGCCTGACTCCCCTGGGGAGACTCAGAAGCACCCCAAGATCCATGGCAACACTGGAGAGGAATCCTCAGGTTCCGGCCCCGACTCCACACAAGGACTGAGGCCCCGGCATGGACGGGAGAGGAATCCCGAGCGGTCCCCTAGCAACTCGCATGGGGACTGGCCTTTCCTGAGGCCACCAGAGCGGGTCCCTGAGGTCCCCGTCGTAACTCGAGAAGACCTGCCGCAACTCGAGAAAATCCAGGAGGTTCTCCCCTCCAGGCGAGATGAGGCCCATGTCCGCTGAGGCGTCTCGAGGCTGATCACACCTCACCTCTGGAACTTCGAAAGGGTCCTTCACACCCTTGGTGCAAATCAAGAAGTTCCCCGACATACCCGTCTCCACTCGAGAGGAATCACGAGGGTCCCGCCCACATCCAGAGGAGCCCCGTTTCCGCCTCGTAGCTCGAGATGAGGGATCCTTTCCCTGCTTCGTCGGGAAAGAGTTCCCGGCGTTCCCGTCGCATCTCAAGAGGAGGCCCTCTCAACAGGAACGGCGACAGGAACTCCAGGGTCGTGCCACCATTCCAAGAGTCCCCCAGATGTCTCAGTCCATTCCAGAGGAACCTCTTTTCCCTTCACCGGCTCGTCTTTCACGCCGAGGATCGACTCACACCAAGGTGGCATGTGGCACAGCCCTGTGGGAAAGCCTCGTGGGAAAGCCTCGAGGGACAGCCTCGAGGGAAAGCCACAGATCCCTTGATCCACGTGACAGGAAGCGTGACACTACTGCTGCAGCTCGGGAGGAAAGCGCACGTGCATGCCCCCACTCGAGACGAGGCCTGACTCCCCTGGGGAGACTCAGAAGCACCCCAAGATCCATGGCAACACTGGAGAGCAATCCTCAGGTTCCGGCCCCGACTCCACACAAGGACTGAGGTCCCGGCATGGACGGGAGAGGAATCCCGAGCGGTCCCCTAGCAACTCGCATGGGGACTGGCCGTTCCTGAGGCCACCAGAGCGGGTCCCTGAGGTCCCCGTCGTAACTCGAGAAGACCTGCCACAACTCGAGAAAATCCAGGAGGTTCTCCCCTCCAGGCGAGATGAGGCCCATGTCCGCTGAGGCGTCTCGAGGCTGATCAAATCCTCACCTCTGGAAATTCGAAAGGGTCCTTCACACCCTTGGTGCAAATCAAGAAGTTCCCCGACCTAGCCGTCTCCACTCGAGAGGAATCACGAGGGTCCCGCCCACATCCAGAGGAGCCCCGTGTCCGCCTCGTAGCTCGAGATGAGGGATCCTTTCCCTGCTTCGTCGGGAAAGAGTTCCCGGCGTTCCCGTCGCATCTCAAGAGGAGGCCCTCTCAACAGGAACGGCGAGAGGAACTCCAGGGTCGTGCCACCATTCCAAGAGTCCCCCAGATGTCTCAGTCCATTCCAGAGGAACCTCTTTTCCCTTCACCGGCTCGTCTTTCACGCCGAGGATCGACTCACACCAAGGTGGCACGTGGCACAGCCCTGTGGGAAAGCCTCGTGGGAAAGCCTCGAGGGACAGCCTCGAGGGAAAGCCACAGATCCCTTGATCCACGTGACAGGAAGCGTGACACTACTGCTACAGCTCGGGAGGAAAGTGCACGTGCATGCGCCCACTCGAGACGAGGCCTGACTCCCCTGGGGAGACTCAGAAGCACCCCAAGATCCATGGCAACACTGGAGAGGAATCCTCAGGTTCCGGCTCCGACTCCACACAAGGACTGAGGCCCCGGCATGGACGGGAGAGGAATCCCGAGAGGTCCCCTAGCAAGTCGCATGGGGACTGGCCTTTCCTGAGGCCACCAGAGCGGGTCCCTGAGGTCCCCGTCGTAACTCGAGAAGACCTGCCGCAACTCGAGAAAATCCAGGAGGTTCTCCCCTCCAGGCGAGATGAGGCCCATTTCCGCTGAGGCGTCTCGAGGCTGATCACACCTCACCTCTGGAACTTCGAAATGCTCCTTCACACCCTTGGTGCAAATCAAGAAGTTCCCCGACCTAGCCGTCTCCACTCGAGAGGAATCACGAGGGTCCCGCCCACATCCAGAGGAGCCCCGTTTCCGGCTCGTAGCTCGAGATGAGGGATCCTTTCCCTGCTTCGTCGGGAAAGAGTCCACGGCATTCCCGTCGCATCTCAAGAGGAGGCCCTCTCAACAGGAACGGCGAGAGGAACTCCAGGGTCGTGCCACCATTCCAAGAGTCCCCCAGATGTCTCAGTCCATTCCAGAGGAACCTCTTTTCCCTTCACCGGCTCGTCTTTCACGGCGAGGATCGACTCACACCAAGGTGGCACTTGGCACAGCCCTGTGGGAAAGCCTCGTGGGAAAGCCTCGAGGGACAGCCTCGAGGGAAAGCCACAGATCCCTTGATCCACGTGACAGGAAGCGTGACACTACTGCTGCAGCTCGGGAGGAAAGCGCACGTGCATGCCCCCACTCGAGACGAGGCCTGACTCCCCTGGGGAGACTCAGAAGCACCCCAAGATCCATGGCAACACTTGAGAGCAATCCTCAGGTTCCGGCCCCGACTCCACACAAGGACTGAGGCCCCGGCATGGACGGGAGAGTAAACCCGAGAGGTCCCCTAGCAACTGGCATGGGGACTGGCCTTTCCTGAGGCCACCAGAGCGGGTCCCTGAGGTCCCCGTCGTAACTCGAGAAGACCTGCCGCAACTCGAGAAAATCCAGGAGGTTCTCCCCTCCAGGCGAGATGAGGCCCATGTCCGCTGAGGCGTCTCGAGGCTGATCACACCTCACCTCTGGAACTTCGAAAGGGTCCTTCACACCCTTGGTGCAAATCAAGAAGTTCCCCGACATACCCGTCTCCACTCGAGAGGAATCACGAGGGTCCCGCCCACATCCAGAGGAGCCCCGTTTCCGCCTCGTAGCTCGAGATGAGGGATCCTTTCCCTGCTTCGTCGGGAAAGAGTTCCCGGCGTTCCCGTCGCATCTCAAGAGGAGGCCCTCTCAACAGGAACGGCGAGAGGAACTCCAGGGTCGTGCCACCATTTAAAGAGTCCCCCAGATGTCTCAGTCCATTCCAGAGGAACCTCTTTTCCCTTCACCGGCTCGTCTTTCACGCCGAGGATCGACTCACACCAAGGTGGCACGTGGCACAGCCCTGTGGGAAAGCCTCGTGGGAAAGCCTCGAGGGACAGCCTCGAGGGAAAGCCACAGATCCCTTGATCCACGTGACAGGAAGCGTGACACTACTGCTGCAGCTCGGGAGGAAAGCGCACGTGCATGCCCCCACTCGAGACGAGGCCTGACTCCCCTGGGGAGACTCAGAAGCACCCCAAGATCCATGGCAACACTGGAGAGCAATCCTCAGGTTCCGGCCCCGACTCCACACAAGGACTGAGGTCCCGGCATGGACGGGAGAGGAATCCCGAGCGGTCCCCTAGCAACTCGCATGGGGACTGGCCTTTCCTGAGGCCACCAGAGCGGGTCCCTGAGGTCCCCGTCGTAACTCGAGAAGACCTGCCACAACTCGAGAAAATCCAGGAGGTTCTCCCCTCCAGGCGAGATGAGGCCCATGTCCGCTGAGGCGTCTCGAGGCTGATCACACCTCACCTCTGGAACTTCGAAAGGGTCCTTCACACCCTTGGTGCAAATCAAGAAGTTCCCCGACATACCCGTCTCCACTCGAGAGGAATCACGAGGGTCCCGCCCACATCCAGAGGAGCCCCGTTTCCGCCTCGTAGCTCGAGATGAGGGATCCTTTCCCTGCTTCGTCGGGAAAGAGTTCCCGGCGTTCCCGTCGCATCTCAAGAGGAGGCCCTCTCAACAGGAACGGCGACAGGAACTCCAGGGTCGTGCCACCATTCCAAGAGTCCCCCAGATGTCTCAGTCCATTCCAGAGGAACCTCTTTTCCCTTCACCGGCTCGTCTTTCACGCCGAGGATCGACTCACACCAAGGTGGCATGTGGCACAGCCCTGTGGGAAAGCCTCGTGGGAAAGCCTCGAGGGACAGCCTCGAGGGAAAGCCACAGATCCCTTGATCCACGTGACAGGAAGCGTGACACTACTGCTGCAGCTCGGGAGGAAAGCGCACGTGCATGCCCCCACTCGAGACGAGGCCTGACTCCCCTGGGGAGACTCAGAAGCACCCCAAGATCCATGGCAACACTGGAGAGCAATCCTCAGGTTCCGGCCCCGACTCCACACAAGGACTGAGGTCCCGGCATGGACGGGAGAGGAATCCCGAGCGGTCCCCTAGCAACTCGCATGGGGACTGGCCGTTCCTGAGGCCACCAGAGCGGGTCCCTGAGGTCCCCGTCGTAACTCGAGAAGACCTGCCACAACTCGAGAAAATCCAGGAGGTTCTCCCCTCCAGGCGAGATGAGGCCCATGTCCGCTGAGGCGTCTCGAGGCTGATCAAATCCTCACCTCTGGAAATTCGAAAGGGTCCTTCACACCCTTGGTGCAAATCAAGAAGTTCCCCGACCTAGCCGTCTCCACTCGAGAGGAATCACGAGGGTCCCGCCCACATCCAGAGGAGCCCCGTTTCCGCCTCGTAGCTCGAGATGAGGGATCCTTTCCCTGCTTCGTCGGGAAAGAGTTCCCGGCGTTCCCGTCGCATCTCAAGAGGAGGCCCTCTCAACAGGAACGGCGAGAGGAACTCCAGGGTCGTGCCACCATTCCAAGAGTCCCCCAGATGTCTCAGTCCATTCCAGAGGAACCTCTTTTCCCTTCACCGGCTCGTCTTTCACGCCGAGGATCGACTCACACCAAGGTGGCACGTGGCACAGCCCTGTGGGAAAGCCTCGTGGGAAAGCCTCGAGGGACAGCCTCGAGGGAAAGCCACAGATCCCTTGATCCACGTGACAGGAAGCGTGACACTACTGCTACAGCTCGGGAGGAAAGTGCACGTGCATGCGCCCACTCGAGACGAGGCCTGACTCCCCTGGGGAGACTCAGAAGCACCCCAAGATCCATGGCAACACTGGAGAGGAATCCTCAGGTTCCGGCTCCGACTCCACACAAGGACTGAGGCCCCGGCATGGACGGGAGAGGAATCCCGAGAGGTCCCCTAGCAAGTCGCATGGGGACTGGCCTTTCCTGAGGCCACCAGAGCGGGTCCCTGAGGTCCCCGTCGTAACTCGAGAAGACCTGCCGCAACTCGAGAAAATCCAGGAGGTTCTCCCCTCCAGGCGAGATGAGGCCCATTTCCGCTGAGGCGTCTCGAGGCTGATCACACCTCACCTCTGGAACTTCGAAATGCTCCTTCACACCCTTGGTGCAAATCAAGAAGTTCCCCGACCTAGCCGTCTCCACTCGAGAGGAATCACGAGGGTCCCGCCCACATCCAGAGGAGCCCCGTTTCCGGCTCGTAGCTCGAGATGAGGGATCCTTTCCCTGCTTCGTCGGGAAAGAGTCCACGGCATTCCCGTCGCATCTCAAGAGGAGGCCCTCTCAACAGGAACGGCGAGAGGAACTCCAGGGTCGTGCCACCATTCCAAGAGTCCCCCAGATGTCTCAGTCCATTCCAGAGGAACCTCTTTTCCCTTCACCGGCTCGTCTTTCACGGCGAGGATCGACTCACACCAAGGTGGCACTTGGCACAGCCCTGTGGGAAAGCCTCGTGGGAAAGCCTCGAGGGACAGCCTCGAGGGAAAGCCACAGATCCCTTGATCCACGTGACAGGAAGCGTGACACTACTGCTGCAGCTCGGGAGGAAAGCGCACGTGCATGCCCCCACTCGAGACGAGGCCTGACTCCCCTGGGGAGACTCAGAAGCACCCCAAGATCCATGGCAACACTTGAGAGCAATCCTCAGGTTCCGGCCCCGATTCCACACAAGGACTGAGGCCCCGGCATGGACGGGAGAGTAAACCCGAGAGGTCCCCTAGCAACTGGCATGGGGACTGGCCTTTCCTGAGGCCACCAGAGCGGGTCCCTGAGGTCCCCGTCGTAACTCGAGAAGACCTGCCGCAACTCGAGAAAATCCAGGAGGTTCTCCCCTCCAGGCGAGATGAGGCCCATGTCCGCTGAGGCGTCTCGAGGCTGATCACACCTCACCTCTGGAACTTCGAAAGGGTCCTTCACACCCTTGGTGCAAATCAAGAAGTTCCCCGACATACCCGTCTCCACTCGAGAGGAATCACGAGGGTCCCGCCCACATCCAGAGGAGCCCCGTTTCCGCCTCGTAGCTCGAGATGAGGGATCCTTTCCCTGCTTCGTCGGGAAAGAGTTCCCGGCGTTCCCGTCGCATCTCAAGAGGAGGCCCTCTCAACAGGAACGGCGAGAGGAACTCCAGGGTCGTGCCACCATTTAAAGAGTCCCCCAGATGTCTCAGTCCATTCCAGAGGAACCTCTTTTCCCTTCACCGGCTCGTCTTTCACGCCGAGGATCGACTCACACCAAGGTGGCACGTGGCACAGCCCTGTGGGAAAGCCTCGTGGGAAAGCCTCGAGGGACAGCCTCGAGGGAAAGCCACAGATCCCTTGATCCACGTGACAGGAAGCGTGACACTACTGCTGCAGCTCGGGAGGAAAGCGCACGTGCATGCCCCCACTCGAGACGAGGCCTGACTCCCCTGGGGAGACTCAGAAGCACCCCAAGATCCATGGCAACACTGGAGAGCAATCCTCAGGTTCCGGCCCCGACTCCACACAAGGACTGAGGTCCCGGCATGGACGGGAGAGGAATCCCGAGCGGTCCCCTAGCAACTCGCATGGGGACTGGCCTTTCCTGAGGCCACCAGAGCGGGTCCCTGAGGTCCCCGTCGTAACTCGAGAAGACCTGCCACAACTCGAGAAAATCCAGGAGGTTCTCCCCTCCAGGCGAGATGAGGCCCATGTCCGCTGAGGCGTCTCGAGGCTGATCACACCTCACCTCTGGAACTTCGAAAGGGTCCTTCACACCCTTGGTGCAAATCAAGAAGTTCCCCGACATACCCGTCTCCACTCGAGAGGAATCACGAGGGTCCCGCCCACATCCAGAGGAGCCCCGTTTCCGCCTCGTAGCTCGAGATGAGGGATCCTTTCCCTGCTTCGTCGGGAAAGAGTTCCCGGCGTTCCCGTCGCATCTCAAGAGGAGGCCCTCTCAACAGGAACGGCGAGAGGAACTCCAGGGTCGTGCCACCATTTAAAGAGTCCCCCAGATGTCTCAGTCCATTCCAGAGGAACCTCTTTTCCCTTCACCGGCTCGTCTTTCACGCCGAGGATCGACTCACACCAAGGTGGCACGTGGCACAGCCCTGTGGGAAAGCCTCGTGGGAAAGCCTCGAGGGACAGCCTCGAGGGAAAGCCACAGATCCCTTGATCCACGTGACAGGAAGCGTGACACTACTGCTGCAGCTCGGGAGGAAAGCGCACGTGCATGCCCCCACTCGAGACGAGGCCTGACTCCCCTGGGGAGACTCAGAAGCACCCCAAGATCCATGGCAACACTGGAGAGCAATCCTCAGGTTCCGGCCCCGACTCCACACAAGGACTGAGGCCCCGGCATGGACGGGAGAGGAATCCCGAGCGGTCCCCTAGCAACTCGCATGGGGACTGGCCTTTCCTGAGGCCACCAGAGCGGGTCCCTGAGGTCCCCGTCGTACCTCGAGAAGACCTGCCACAACTCGATAAAATCCAGGAGGTTCTCCCCTCCAGGCGAGATGAGGCCCATGTCCGCTGAGGCGTCTCGAGGCTGATCAAATCCTCACCTCTGGAAATTCGAAAGGGTCCTTCACACCCTTGGTGCAAATCAAGAAGTTCCCCGACCTAGCCGTCTCCACTCTAGAGGAATCACGAGGGTCCCGCCCACATCCAGAGGAGCCCCGTTTCCGCCTCGTAGCTCGAGATGAGGGATCCTTTCCCTGCTTCGTCGGGAAAGAGTTCCCGGCGTTCCCGTCGCATCTCAAGAGGAGGCCCTCTCAACAGGAACGGCGAGAGGAACTCCAGGGTCGTGCCACCATTCCAAGAGTCCCCCAGATGTCTCAGTCCATTCCAGAGGAACCTCTTTTCCCTTCACCGGCTCGTCTTTCACGCCGAGGATCGACTCACACCAAGGTGGCACGTGGCACAGCCCTGTGGGAAAGCCTCGTGGGAAAGCCTCGAGGGACAGCCTCGAGGGAAAGCCACAGATCCCTTGATCCACGTGACAGGAAGCGTGACACTATTGCTACAGCTCGGGAGGAAAGTGCACGTGCATGCGCCCACTCGAGACGAGGCCTGACTCCCCTGGGGAGACTCAGAAGCACCCCAAGATCCATGGCAACACTGGAGAGGAATCCTCAGGTTCCGGCCGCGATTCCACACAAGGACTGAGGCCCCGGCATGGACGGGAGAGGAATCCCGAGAGGTCCCCTAGCAACTCGCATGGGGACTGGCCTTTCCTGAGGCCACCAGAGCGGGTCCCTGAGGTCCCCGTCGTAACTCGAGAAGACCTGCCGCAACTCGAGAAAATCCAGGAGGTTCTCCCCTCCAGGCGAGATGAGGCCCATTTCCGCTGAGGCGTCTCGAGGCTGATCACACCTCACCTCTGGAACTTCGAAATGCTCCTTCACACCCTTGGTGCAAATCAAGAAGTTCCCCGACCTAGCCGTCTCCACTCGAGAGGAATCACGAGGGTCCCGCCCACATCCAGAGGAGCCCCGTTTCCGGCTCGTAGCTCGAGATGAGGGATCCTTTCCCTGCTTCGTCGGGAAAGAGTCCCCGGCATTCCCGTCGCATCTCAAGAGGAGGCCCTCTCAACAGGAACGGCGAGAGGAACTCCAGGGTCGTGCCACCATTCCAAGAGTCCCCCAGATGTCTCAGTCCATTCCAGAGGAACCTCTTTTCCCTTCACCGGCTCGTCTTTCACGCCGAGGATCGACTCACACCAAGGTGGCACGTGGCACAGCCCTGTGGGAAAGCCTCGTGGGAAAGCCTCGAGGGACAGCCTCGAGGGAAAGCCACAGATCCCTTGATCCACGTGACAGGAAGCGTGACACTACTGCTGCAGCTCGGGAGGAAAGCGCACGTGCATGCCCCCACTCGAGACGAGGCCTGACTCCCCTGGGGAGACTCAGAAGCACCCCAAGATCCATGGCAACACTTGAGAGCACTCCTCAGGTTCCGGCCCCGACTCCACACAAGGACTGAGGCCCCGGCATGGACGGGAGAGGAATCCCGAGAGGTCCCCTAGCAACTGGCATGGGGACTGGCCTTTCCTGAGGCCACCAGAGCGGGTCCCTGAGGTCCCCGTCGTAACTCGAGAAGACCTGCCGCAACTCGAGAAAATCCAGGAGGTTCTCCCCTCCAGGCGAGATGAGGCCCATGTCCGCTGAGGCGTCTCGAGGCTGATCACACCTCACCTCTGGAACTTCGAAAGGGTCCTTCACACCCTTGGTGCAAATCAAGAAGTTCCCCGACATACCCGTCTCCACTCGAGAGGAATCACGAGGGTCCCGCCCACATCCAGAGGAGCCCCGTTTCCGCCTCGTAGCTCGAGATGAGGGATCCTTTCCCTGCTTCGTCGGGAAAGAGTTCCCGGCGTTCCCGTCGCATCTCAAGAGGAGGCCCTCTCAACAGGAACGGCGAGAGGAACTCCAGGGTCGTGCCACCATTTAAAGAGTCCCCCAGATGTCTCAGTCCATTCCAGAGGAACCTCTTTTCCCTTCACCGGCTCGTCTTTCACGCCGAGGATCGACTCACACCAAGGTGGAACGTGGCACAGCCCTGTGGGAAAGCCTCGTGGGAAAGCCTCGAGGGACAGCCTCGAGGGAAAGCCACAGATCCCTTGATCCACGTGACAGGAAGCGTGACACTACTGCTGCAGCTCGGGAGGAAAGCGCACGTGCATGCCCCCACTCGAGACGAGGCCTGACTCCCCTGGGGAGACTCAGAAGCACCCCAAGATCCATGGCAACACTGGAGAGCAATCCTCAGGTTCCGGCCCCGACTCCACACAAGGACTGAGGTCCCGGCATGGACGGGAGAGGAATCCCGAGCGGTCCCCTAGCAACTCGCATGGGGACTGGCCTTTCCTGAGGCCACCAGAGCAGGTCCCTGAGGTCCCCGTCGTAACTCGAGAAGACCTGCCACAACTCGAGAAAATCCAGGAGGTTCTCCCCTCCAGGCGAGATGAGGCCCATGTCCGCTGAGGCGTCTCGAGGCTGATCAAATCCTCACCTCTGGAAATTCGAAAGGGTCCTTCACACCCTTGGTGCAAATCAAGAAGTTCCCCGACCTAGCCGTCTCCACTCGAGAGGAATCACGAGGGTCCCGCCCACATCCAGAGGAGCCCCGTTTCCGCCTCGTAGCTCGAGATGAGGGATCCTTTCCCTGCTTCGTCGGGAAAGAGTTCCCGGCGTTCCCGTCGCATCTCAAGAGGAGGCCCTCTCAACAGGAACGGCGAGAGGAACTCCAGGGTCGTGCCACCATTCCAAGAGTCCCCCAGATGTCTCAGTCCATTCCAGAGGAACCTCTTTTCCCTTCACCGGCTCGTCTTTCACGCCGAGGATCGACTCACACCAAGGTGGCACGTGGCACAGCCCTGTGGGAAAGCCTCGTGGGAAAGCCTCGAGGGACAGCCTCGAGGGAAAGCCACAGATCCCTTGATCCACGTGACAGGAAGCGTGACACTATTGCTGCAGCTCGGGAGGAAAGCGCACGTGATGCCCCAACTCGAGACGAGGCCTGACTCCCCTGGGGAGACTCAGAAGCACCCCAAGATCCATGGCAACACTGGAGAGGAATCCTCAGGTTCCGTCTCCGACTCCACACAAGGACTGAGGCCCCGGCATGGACGGGAGAGGAATCCCGAGAGGTCCCCTAGCAACTCGCATGGGGACTGGCCTTTCCTGAGGCCACCAGAGCGGGTCCCTGAGGTCCCCGTCGTAACTCGAGAAGACCTGCCGCAACTCGAGAAAATCCAGGATGTTCTCCCCTCCAGGCGAGATGAGGCCCATGTCCGCTGAGGCGTCTCGAGGCTGATCACACCTCACCTCTGGAACTTCGAAAGGCTCCTTCACACCCTTGGTGCAAATCAAGAAGTTCCCCGACATACCCGTCTCCACTCGAGAGGAATCACGAGGGTCCCGCCCACATCCAGAGGAGCCCCGTTTCCGCCTCGTAGCTCGAGATGAGGGATCCTTTCCCTGCTTCGTCGGGAAAGAGTTCCCGGCGTTCCCGTCGCATCTCAAGAGGAGGCCCTCTCAACAGGAACGGCGAGAGGAACTCCAGGGTCGTGCCACCATTTAAAGAGTCCCCCAGATGTCTCAGTCCATTCCAGAGGAACCTCTTTTCCCTTCACCGGCTCGTCTTTCACGCCGAGGATCGACTCACACCAAGGTGGAACGTGGCACAGCCCTGTGGGAAAGCCTCGTGGGAAAGCCTCGAGGGACAGCCTCGAGGGAAAGCCACAGATCCCTTGATCCACGTGACAGGAAGCGTGACACTACTGCTGCAGCTCGGGAGGAAAGCGCACGTGCATGCCCCCACTCGAGACGAGGCCTGACTCCCCTGGGGAGACTCAGAAGCACCCCAAGATCCATGGCAACACTGGAGAGCAATCCTCAGGTTCCGGCCCCGACTCCACACAAGGACTGAGGTCCCGGCATGGACGGGAGAGGAATCCCGAGCGGTCCCCTAGCAACTCGCATGGGGACTGGCCTTTCCTGAGGCCACCAGAGCAGGTCCCTGAGGTCCCCGTCGTAACTCGAGAAGACCTGCCACAACTCGAGAAAATCCAGGAGGTTCTCCCCTCCAGGCGAGATGAGGCCCATGTCCGCTGAGGCGTCTCGAGGCTGATCAAATCCTCACCTCTGGAAATTCGAAAGGGTCCTTCACACCCTTGGTGCAAATCAAGAAGTTCCCCGACCTAGCCGTCTCCACTCGAGAGGAATCACGAGGGTCCCGCCCACATCCAGAGGAGCCCCGTTTCCGCCTCGTAGCTCGAGATGAGGGATCCTTTCCCTGCTTCGTCGGGAAAGAGTTCCCGGCGTTCCCGTCGCATCTCAAGAGGAGGCCCTCTCAACAGGAACGGCGAGAGGAACTCCAGGGTCGTGCCACCATTCCAAGAGTCCCCCAGATGTCTCAGTCCATTCCAGAGGAACCTCTTTTCCCTTCACCGGCTCGTCTTTCACGCCGAGGATCGACTCACACCAAGGTGGCACGTGGCACAGCCCTGTGGGAAAGCCTCGTGGGAAAGCCTCGAGGGACAGCCTCGAGGGAAAGCCACAGATCCCTTGATCCACGTGACAGGAAGCGTGACACTATTGCTGCAGCTCGGGAGGAAAGCGCACGTGATGCCCCAACTCGAGACGAGGCCTGACTCCCCTGGGGAGACTCAGAAGCACCCCAAGATCCATGGCAACACTGGAGAGGAATCCTCAGGTTCCGTCTCCGACTCCACACAAGGACTGAGGCCCCGGCATGGACGGGAGAGGAATCCCGAGAGGTCCCCTAGCAACTCGCATGGGGACTGGCCTTTCCTGAGGCCACCAGAGCGGGTCCCTGAGGTCCCCGTCGTAACTCGAGAAGACCTGCCGCAACTCGAGAAAATCCAGGAGGTTCTCCCCTCCAGGCGAGATGAGGCCCATTTCCGCTGAGGCGTCTCGAGGCTGATCACACCTCACCTCTGGAACTTCGAAATGCTCCTTCACACCCTTGGTGCAAATCAAGAAGTTCCCCGACCTAGCCGTCTCCACTCGAGAGGAATCACGAGGGTCCCGCCCACATCCAGAGGAGCCCCGTTTCCGGCTCGTAGCTCGAGATGAGGGATCCTTTCCCTGCTTCGTCGGGAAAGAGTCCCCGGCATTCCCGTCGCATCTCAAGAGGAGGCCCTCTCAACAGGAACGGCGAGAGGAACTCCAGGGTCGTGCCACCATTCCAAGAGTCCCCCAGATGTCTCAGTCCATTCCAGAGGAACCTCTTTTCCCTTCACCGGCTCGTCTTTCACGCCGAGGATCGACTCACACCAAGGTGGCACGTGGCACAGCCCTGTGGGAAAGCCTCGTGGGAAAGCCTCGAGGGACAGCCTCGAGGGAAAGCCACAGATCCCTTGATCCACGTGACAGGAAGCGTGACACTACTGCTGCAGCTCGGGAGGAAAGCGCACGTGCATGCCCCCACTCGAGACGAGGCCTGACTCCCCTGGGGAGACTCAGAAGCACCCCAAGATCCATGGCAACACTTGAGAGCAATCCTCAGGTTCCGGCCCCGACTCCACACAAGGACTGAGGCCCCGGCATGGACGGGAGAGGAATCCCGAGAGGTCCCCTAGCAACTGGCATGGGGACTGGCCTTTCCTGAGGCCACCAGAGCGGGTCCCTGAGGTCCCCGTCGTAACTCGAGAAGACCTGCCGCAACTCGAGAAAATCCAGGATGTTCTCCCCTCCAGGCGAGATGAGGCCCATGTCCGCTGAGGCGTCTCGAGGCTGATCACACCTCACCTCTGGAACTTCGAAAGGGTCCTTCACACCCTTGGTGCAAATCAAGAAGTTCCCCGACATACCCGTCTCCACTCGAGAGGAATCACGAGGGTCCCGCCCACATCCAGAGGAGCCCCGTTTCCGCCTCGTAGCTCGAGATGAGGGATCCTTTCCCTGCTTCGTCGGGAAAGAGTTCCCGGCGTTCCCGTCGCATCTCAAGAGGAGGCCCTCTCAACAGGAACGGCGAGAGGAACTCCAGGGTCGTGCCACCATTCCAAGAGTCCCCCAGATGTCTCAGTCCATTCCAGAGGAACCTCTTTTCCCTTCACCGGCTCGTCTTTCACGCCGAGGATCGACTCACACCAAGGTGGCACGTGGCACAGCCCTGTGGGAAAGCCTCGTGGGAAAGCCTCGAGGGACAGCCTCGAGGGAAAGCCACAGATCCCTTGATCCACGTGACAGGAAGCGTGACACTACTGCTGCAGCTCGGGAGGAAAGTGCACGTGCATGCCCCCACTCGAGACGAGGCCTGACTCCCCTGGGGAGACTCAGAAGCACCCCAAGATCCATGGCAACACTGGAGAGGAATCCTCAGGTTCCGGCCCCGACTCCACACAAGGACTGAGGCCCCGGCATGGACGGGAGAGGAATCCCGAGCGGTCCCCTAGCAACTCGCATGGGGACTGGCCTTTCCTGAGGCCACCAGAGCGGGTCCCTGAGGTCCCCGTCGTAACTCGAGAAGACCTGCCGCAACTCGAGAAAATCCAGGATGTTCTCCCCTCCAGGCGAGATGAGGCCCATGTCCGCTGAGGCGTCTCGAGGCTGATCACACCTCACCTCTGGAACTTCGAAAGGCTCCTTCACACCCTTGGTGCAAATCAAGAAGTTCCCCGACATACCCGTCTCCACTCGAGAGGAATCACGAGGGTCCCGCCCACATCCAGAGGAGCCCCGTTTCCGCCTCGTAGCTCGAGATGAGGGATCCTTTCCCTGCTTCGTCGGGAAAGAGTTCCCGGCGTTCCCGTCGCATCTCCAGAGGAGGCCCTCTCAACAGGAACGGCGAGAGGAACTCCAGGGTCGTGCCACCATTCCAAGAGTCCCCCAGATGTCTCAGTCCATTCCAGAGGAACCTCTTTTCCCTTCACCGGCTCGTCTTTCACGCCGAGGATCGACTCACACCAAGGTGGCACGTGGCACAGCCCTGTGGGAAAGCCTCGTGGGAAAGCCTCGGGGGAAAGCCACAGATCCCTTGATCCACGTGACAGGAAGCGTGACACTAATGCTGCAGCTCGGGAGGAAAGCGCACGTGCATGCCCCCACTCGAGACGAGGCCTGACTCCCCTGGGGAGACTCAGAAGCACCCCAAGATCCATGGCAACACTGGAGAGCAATCCTCAGGTTCCGGCCCCGACTCCACACAAGGACTGAGGCCCCGGCATGGACGGGAGAGGAATCCCGAGAGGTCCCCTAGCAACTCGCATGGGGACTGGCCTTTCCTGAGGCCACCAGAGCGGGTCCCTGAGGTCCCCATCGTAACTCGAGAAGACCTGCCGCAACTGGAGAAAATACAAGAGGTTCTCCCCTCCAGGCGAGATGAGGCCCATTTCCGCTGAGGTGTCTCGAGGCTGATCACACCTCACCTCTGGAACTTCGAAATGCTCCTTCACACCCTTGGTGCAAATCAAGAAGTTCCCCGACCTAGCCGTCTCCACTCGAGAGGAATCACGAGGGTCCCGCCCACATCCAGAGGAGCCCCGTTTCCGCCTCGTAGCTCGAGATGCGGGATCCTTTCCCTGCTTCGTCGGGAAAGAGTCCCCGGCCTTCCCGTCGCATCTCAAGAGGAGGCCCTCTCAACAGGAACGGCGAGAGGAACTCCAGGGTCGTGCCACCATTCCAAGAGTCCCCCAGATGTCTCAGTCCATTACAGAGGAACCTCTTTTCCCTTCACCGGCTCGTCTTTCACGCCAAGGATCGACTCACGCCAAGGTGGCACGTGGCACAGCCCTGTGGGAAGGCCTCGTGGGAAAGCCTCGAGGGACAGCCTCGAGGGAAAGCCACAGATCCCTTGATCCACGTGACAGGAAGCGTGACACTACTGCTGCAGCTCGGGAGGAAAGCGCACGTGCATGCCCCCACTCGAGACGAGGCCTGACTCCCCTGGGGAGACTCAGA
Organism: Budorcas taxicolor; assembly: GCF_023091745.1. NCBI lineage: Eukaryota > Metazoa > Chordata > Mammalia > Artiodactyla > Bovidae > Budorcas > Budorcas taxicolor. The sequence continues at coordinate 1,238,399 of NC_068927.1, read as the reverse complement.
AGCACCCCAAGATCCATGGCAACACTTGAGAGCAATCCTCAGGTTCCGGCCCCGACTCCACACAAGGACTGAGGCCCCGGCATGGACGGGAGAGGAATCCCGAGAGGTCCCCTAGCAACTCGCATGGGGACTGGCCTTTCCTGAGGCCACCAGAGCGGGTCCCTGAGGTCCCCGTCATAACTCGAGAAGACCTGCCGCAACTCGAGAAAATCCAGGATGTTCTCCCCTCCAGGCGAGATGAGGCCCATTTCAGCTGAGGCGTCTCGAGGCTGATCACACCTCACCTCTGGAACTTCGAAAGGCTCCTTCACACCCTTGGTGCAAATCAAGAAGTTCCCGACATACCCGTCTCCACTCGAGAGGAATCACGAGGGTCCCGCCCACATCCAGAGGAGCCCCGTTTCTGCCTCGTAGCTCGAGATGAGGGATCCTTTCCCTGCTTCGTCGGGAAAGAGTTCCCGGCGTTCCCGTCGCATCTCAAGAGGAGGCCCTCTCAACAGGAACGGCGAGGGGAACTCCAGGGTCGTGCCACCATTCCAAGAGTCCCCCAGATGTCTCAGTCCATTCCAGAGGAACCTCTTTTCCCTTCACCGGCTCGTCTTTCACGCCGAGGATCGACTCACACCAAGGTGGCACGTGGCACAGCCCTGTGGGAAAGCCTCGTGGGAAAGCCTCGAGGGACAGCCTCGAGGGAAAGCCACAGATCCCTTGATCCACGTGACAGGAAGCGTGACACTACTGCTGCAGCTCGGGAGAAAGCGCACGTGCATGCCCCCACTCGAGACGAGGCCTGACTCCCCTGGGGAGACTCAGAAGCACCCCAAGATCCATGGCAACACTGGAGAGGAATCCTCAGGTTCCGGCCCCGACTCCACACAAGGACTGAGGCCCCGGCATGGACGGGAGAGGAATCCCGAGAGGTCCCCTAGCAACTCGCATGGGGACTGGCCTTTCCTGAGGCCACCAGAGCGGGTCCCTGAGGTCCCCGTCGTAACTCGAGAAGACCTGCCGCAACTCGAGAAAATCCAGGATGTTCTCCCCTCCAGGCGAGATGAGGCCCATTTCCGCTGAGGCGTTTCGAGGCTGATCACACCTCACCTCTGGAACGTCGAAAGGCTCCTTCACACCCTTGGTGCAAATCAAGAAGTTCCCCGACCTAGCCGTCTCCACTCGAGAGGAATCACGAGGGTCCCGCCCACATCCAGAGGAGCCCCGTTTCCGCCTCGTAGCTCGAGATGAGGGATCCTTTCCCTGCTTCGTCGGGAAAGAGTTCCCGGCGTTCCCGTCGCATCTCAAGAGGAGGCCCTCTCAACAGGAACAGCGAGAGGAACTCCAGGGTCGTGCCACCATTCCAAGAGTCCCCCAGATGTCTCAGTCCATTCCAGAGGAAACTCTTTTCCCTTCACCGGCTCGTCTTTCACGCCGAGGATCGACTCACACCAAGGTGGCACGTGGCACAGCCCTGTGGGAAAGCCTCGTGGGAAAGCCTCGGGGGAAAGCCACAGATCCATTGATCCAAGTGACAGGAAGCGTGACACTACTGCTGCAGCTCGGGAGGAAAGCGCACGTGCATGCCCCCACTCGAGACGAGGCCTGACTCCCCTGGGGAGACTCAGAAGCACCCCAAGATCCATGGCAACACTGGAGAGGAATCCTCAGGTTCCGGCCCCGACTCCACACAAGGACTGAGGCCCCGGCATGGACGGGAGAGGAATCCCGAGAGGTCCCCTAGCAACTCGCATGGGGACTGGCCTTTCCTGAGGCCACCAGAGCGGGTCCCTGAGGTCCCCGTCGTAACTCGAGAAGACCTGCCGCAACTGGAGAAAATACAAGAGGTTCTCCCCTCCAGGCGAGATGAGGCCCATTTCCGCTGAGGCGTCTCGAGGCTGATCACACCTCACCTCTGGAACTTCGAAATGCTCTTTCACACCCTTGGTGCAAATCAAGAAGTTCCCCGACATACCCGTCTCCACTCGAGAGGAATCACGAGGGTCCCGCCCACATCCAGAGGAGCCCCGTTTCCGCCTCGTAGCTCGAGATGAGGGATCCTTTCCCTGCTTCGTCGGGAAAGAGTTCCCGGCGTTCCCGTCGCATCTCAAGAGGAGGCCCTCTCAACAGGAACGGCGAGAGGAACTCCAGGGTCGTGCCA